>NW_027362765.1:333023831-334238831 GCF_046119375.1 Phyllobates terribilis | reverse complement strand
GATCCCCATCACGAGCGGGGTTCAGCGGGTTACCCGCACCTCTCGGCGAAGGGTAGACACACGCTGGTCCGTTCAGTGTAGCGCGCGTGCAGCCCCGGACATCTAAGGGCATCACAGACCTGTTATTGCTCGATCTCGCGTGGCTGAGCGCCACTTGTCCCTCTAAGAAGCTGGACGCGGACTGCGGGGGGTCACGTAGCTAGTTAGCATGCCGGAGTCTCGTTCGTTATCGGAATTAACCAGACAAATCGCTCCACCAACTAAGAACGGCCATGCACCACCACCCACAGAATCGAGAAAGAGCTTTCAATCTGTCAATCCTTTCCGTGTCCGGGCCGGGTGAGGTTTCCCGTGTTGAGTCAAATTAAGCCGCAGGCTCCACTCCTGGTGGTGCCCTTCCGTCAATTCCTTTAAGTTTCAGCTTTGCAACCATACTCCCCCCGGAACCCAAAGACTTCGGTTTCCCGGACGCTGCTCGGCGGGTCATGGGAATAACACCGCCGGATCGCCAGTAGGCATCATTTATGGTCGGAACTACGACGGTATCTGATGGTCTTCGAACCTCCGACTTTCGTTCTTGATTAATGAAAATATTCTTGGCAAATGCTTTCGCTTTGGTTCGTCTTGCGCCGGTCCAAGAATTTCACCTCTAGCGGCGCAATACGGATGCCCCGGCCGTCCCTCTTAATCATGGCCCCAGTTCCGACAACCAACAAAATAGAACCGGAGTCCTATTCCATTATTCCTAGCTGGAGTATTCAGGCGTGGCTGCCTGCTTTGAACACTCTAATTTTTTCAAAGTAAACGCTTCGGGCCCCCGGGACACTCAGTCAAGAGCATCGGGGAGGCGCCCCAAGGCAAAGGGGCTGGGACTGGCGGTAGCACGCCTTGCGGCGGACCGCCAGCTCGATCCCAAGATCCAACTACGAGCTTTTTAACTGCAGCAGCTTTAGTGTACGCTACTGGAGCTGGAATTACCGCGGCTGCTGGCAAAAGACTTGCCCTCCAATAGATCCTCGTTATAGGATTTAAAGTGTACTCATTCCAATTGCCTCGAAAGAGTCCTGTATTGTTATTTTTCGTCACTACCTCACCGGGTCGGGAGTGGGTAATTTGCGCGCCTGCTGCCTTCCTTGGATGTGGTAGCCGTTTCTCAGGCTCCCTCTCCGGAATTGAACCCTGATTCTCCGTTACCCGTGGTCACCATGGTAGGCACAGAAAGTACCATCGAAAGTTGATAGGGCAGACACCCGAATGGATCGTCGCGGTCACGGGGACGTGCGATCGGCCCGAGGTTATCCAGAGTCGCAACGCTTACGGGGAGAGCGCGGCAGGGGGGAGGCCGCGGAGGACCGTCCCGACGCCGGGCCCGGGACCCCGGATTGGTTTTGATCTGATTAATGCACGAATCCCTGGCGGTCAGCGCTCGTTTGCACGTATTAGCTCTAGAATTATCACAGTTGTCCGAGTCAACGGTTTGGAGCGATCAAAGGAACCATAACTGATTTAATGAGCCATTCGCAGTTTCACTGTACCGTCCGTGTGTACTTACACGTGCATGGCTTAATCTTTGAGACAAGCATATGCTACTGGCAGGATCAACCAGGTAGCCCCCCAACACGACTGGACCGCGTCGAGGTTCGGGAGAGGAGAGGCCTGCGGGAAGAGAGGGGGGGCGGCGGAAGAGCCCCGCGGCGGCAGGGCGCCCGGACGGAACGGGTATAGGCAGGGCGTGCGGCGTCCGGAGAGGATGCGGGATGGCATGGGGCTTCCCTGGGGGGGGCGGGGAACGGAGCCCTCGCAGCACCGGGGACATGTGCGGGAGGAGCGGCTCGCTGTGCGGTGCGTGGTCCCGAAGCGGCAGGCGTCTGGAAAACACCCCTTGCACGGGGAGGGCGAGGTGACTGGCCTCCGGAGGACGCCACGGCCGCCCCCGTCTCACCAACCGCACCCAAGGCAACACACAGGGTCGCTCGGGGAGATGGCGTGCGGGGGTGGGCCTATGTGGCGCCACCGTCTGGCTTAGACCTGCCTCCGCCGCGGGGGGTCCTCGACCCACCGGCGGACAGGCACGAGGATTGGGAGAGGGGGGCTGGCCGTCAGGGTCCGCCGCGGCTCCGGCACTAACCCGACGACGCGGAGGTCGCGTGGGTGGTCGTCGGCCAGGCCGTGTCGGCGTCGCCTTCCAGAGTAGTCCCTCTTCCCGCTCGCGCCCGTAACCTCAAAGGGATGCCCGAGCGGCTTTTCCTCCCAGGGCTGCTCCCCGCCCGGGGGCGGGAGCGCATGGGGAACCCCAGGTCGGCCTTTCACCGTACTCCCTACCTCTTGGCCCTCGTTCCTTCTCCCGTTCTCCATCTAACCCCTTGGCTCTGGGGTTTCCGCGCTCGCTCTCTCTCTCCTTCTCCCTGCCGAGCCGCCAGGGAGGATGAGGGTCGAAGGGGAAAGGTGACGGTCGGGCTGGGGCACACCACACGGTGAGAACCCCCTTCGCCTGCCTCCACACATCTGTCGTCCTCCCCACTGACGTAGGGGCCCGGGAAAAGACTGGAAATCGCGAAGCTCGGCAGTGGCGCGGAGACGCCACCCACCGCCGCCGCTGTCGCCACCGCCGCGGAGGCCGCCCTGTCGGACGCGAGGGGCGGCGCGGGCCTCCGCTGGCCGGTTACGCATCTGGAAGAAAAGGGCCGCCCTCGGAGAAGATCGGTGTGCTTCCCCGCACAGGAAGCGATTCGGACGACGGCCCCCACGCCTGGGTGGGTGGGCGCCACGCCGTTCGCCCGTGCGGGTCGTCGGACCGCTGCCTTCGCTCGGGTCGGGCCAATCTCCCCACGGCTCGGCCACCTCCGCGGACGGGAGGCGAGGCCGGCGTGCGCGCCCAAAGATAGGTGTCGAAAGCCCGGGGGTAGAGGAGGAAGGGGACCGCTCACCTTAAGCCAGCGCGAGCTCCAAAGCCCGGGCCGAGCGAGCGGCGCCACCTCCCCACCCGGGAGCGCTGCGCCAGATCGATCGGAGGAAGAGCAGGGGTGCGTGGAGGGACTTGCCCAAGTACGGAGGCTGCTAACCCCTGTCGTCGGGAAATACGTGCCCAAGAGTCCTGGAAGCGAGACTCGGGTACAGGCGCCCTTGCAGAGGGGGTACTGGATGTGGAACTGGGGTCAAAGCCACAAAAGCATCCGCCCTCATGGAGCCTCTCCCGGGCCTAAAAATCCAGATTTTAGCCTTGACGGCGCCCCCATGTGGAGAACCAGGGCCCGTGGGGGGGGTCTGGCCAGGCTCACTTCAACCCAGGAACACCTCTCTGACTTGGGATAGGCGACCGGCAAAAGTCCCCCCACGCAGCTGCGGAAGCCTGGGTTCAGCCAAGGTGCAGACCTCCAGCCGAACAGGGACTCATAGCCAAAACGCGTACCCGGGCCTACGGAGGTGAAAACCTGCTTAAATGAGTCAAAATGTGTCGGGGCTGAGAGGTACCTCTCTCTCATATATTCTGCCGGTGGTGTGCAAAACTGGGTCTTTGTATGGAGTGTCACCCTATACCCACTTTAGGGACGCATTCCAAAAAGTACCCGATCGCCTGGAACTGTCAGGCGGATTCGGCTCCCTGGAATTTCCTCATTCTGGTTCTTTTTCACTTTTTGTCTCTTTTGCGACATCTAGTGGGCAGGCTGCATTACTGCAACCAGGGACACCTCAAAACGCTTGGAACTGGGGAGCGGGCTCAATTTACTAACGTTTTGCGGGTCCTGGAAGTCAAAATTGTGACTTCTGAAAACGACTAAGTATGAAGGACTCATCGGGCGAATCGCTCTGGAACTGAAATCGGATGCGCTCACTCACATTTTCCCCTCTCTGGAAGTCTGACACAAGTTGAAAAATTTTCTAAGTCCACAAAAAAATTTTTTTCAACTTTTTTTCAATTTTCCCCCTGTGGGATATATATTTTACCCACACATTTGGAGCTCTCCTGGGATGCCCTCTAACATATTATAACCTCATTTTGTGGAAGTTTTCACAAAATTGTGAAATTTTCAAAAAGTCAGAAATTTTGACAAAAACGACTAAGTATGAAGGACTCATCGGATGAATCGCTCTGCAACTGAAATCGGATGCGCGCACTGACATGCTCCCCTCTCTGGAAGTCTGACAAATGTGTGAAAATTTTCTAAGTCCACAAAAAATTTTTTTTACAACTTTTTTTCAATTTTCCCCCTGTGGGATATATATTTTACCCACACATTTGGAGCTCTCCTGGGATGCCCTCTAACATAGTATAACCTCATTTTGTGGAAGTTTTCACAAAAAAGAGAAATTTTCAAAAAAGTCCAAAATTTTGCAAAAACTACTAAGTATGAAGGACTCATCGGATGAATCGCTCTGGAACTGAAATCGGATGCGCTTACTTACATGCTCGCCTCTCTGGAAGTCTGACACATGTGTGAAAATTTTCTAAGTCAACAAAAAAAAATTTTTTCAACTTTTTTTCAATTTTCCCCACGTGGGATATATATTTTACCCACACATTTGGAGCCCTCCTGGGATGCCCTCTAACATAGTATAACCTCATTTTGTGGAAGTTTTCACAAAAAAGTGAAATTTGCAAAAAGTCAGAAATTTTGCCAAAAACGACTAAGTATGAAGGACTCATTGCGCGAATCGCTCTGGAACTGAAATCGGATGCGCTTACTCACATGCTCCCCTCTCTGGAAGTCTGACACATGTGTGAAAATTTTCTAAGTCCACAAAAAAAATTTTTTTCAACTTTTTTTCAATTTTCCCCCTGTGGGATATATATTTTACCCACACATTTGGAGCTCTCCTGGGATGCCTTCTAACATAGTATAACCTCATTTTGTGGAAGTTTTCACAAAAAAGTGAAATTTTCAAAAAGTCAAAAATTTTGACAAAAACGACTAAGTATGAAGGACTCATCGGATGAATCGCTCTGGAACTGAAATCGGATGCGCGCACTGACATGCTCCCCTCTCTGGAAGTCTGACACATGTGTGAAAATTTTCTAAGTCCACAAAAAAAATTTTTTACAACTTTTTTTTCAATTTTCCCCCTGTGGGATACATATTTTACCCACACATTTGGAGCTCTCCTGGGATGCCTTCTAACATAGTATAACCTCATTTTGTGGAAGTTTTCACAAAAAGGTGAAATTTTCAAAAAGTCAGAAATTTTGCCAAAAACGACTAAGTATGAAGGACTCATCGGATGAATCGCTCTGGAACTGAAATCGGATGCGCGCACTGACATGCTCCCCTCTCTGGAAGTCTGACACATGTGTGAAAATTTTCTAAGTCCACAAAAAAAATTTTTTTAAACTTTTTTTCAATTTCCCCCCCCGAGGGATATATATTTTACCCACACATTTGGAGCCCTCCTGGGGTACCTTCACACATATTTCCCCTCTCTATAGAGGAAGACTGGAGGGCCTCAGCCCAAAATTCTGGAACTGTTTCTGTACACCGCAGCACTATTAACCACTTCGCACCAGAGCCTGTTTTTGCCTTCGTGACCAGGCCAATTTTTTCAATTCTGACCACTGCCAGTTTATGAAGTAATTACTCTGGAACGCTTCAATGTATTCCCCTGACTCTGAGATTGTTTTTTTCATGACATATTGTACTTCATGATAGTGGTAAAATTTCTTCGATATAACTTGTGTTTATTTGTGAAAAAATCGGAAATTTGGCGAAAATTTTGAAATTTTCAAACTTTGAATTTTCATGCCCTTAAATCAGAGAGATATGTCACACAAAATAGTTAATAAATAACATTTCCCACATGTCTACTTTACATCAGCACAATTTTGGAACCAAAATTTTTTTTTGTTAGGGAGCTATAAGGGTTAAAAGTTGACCAGCGATTTCTCATTTTTCCAACAAAATTTACAAAAACATTATTTTAGGGACCACATCATATTTGAAGTCACTTTGAGGGGTCTTTATGACAGAAAATACCCAAAAGTAACAACATTCTAAAAACTGCACCCCTCAAGGTGCTCAAAACCACATTCAAGAACTTTATTAACCCTTCAGATGCTTCACAGGAATTTTTGGAATGTGGAAGAAAAAAATTAACATTTAACTTTTTTCACAAAAATGTTACTTTAGACCCAATTTTTTTTATATTCACAGGGGTAACAGGAAAAAAATGGACCCCAAATTTTTTTGTGCAATTTCTCTTGAGCGTGCTGATACCCCATATGTGAGGGAAAACCACTGTTTGGGCGCACTGCAGGGTTCGGAAGGGAAGGAGCGCCATTAGACTTTTTGAATGTAAAATTTGTCTGAATAATTAGCAGACGCCATGTTGCGTTTGGAGAGCTCCTGATGTACCTAAACCCCCATAAGTGACACCATTTTGGAAACTAGACCCCTTAGGGAACTTATCTAGATGTGTGGTGAGCACCTTGAACCCCAAGGTGCTTCACAGAAGTTTATAATATTGAGCTGTAAAAATAAAATTTTCACATTTTTCCCACAAAACTGTTTTTCATCCCTTAATTTTGCATTATCATAAAGGTAATAGGATAAATTGCACCATGAAATTTGTTGTGCAATTTCTCCTGAACACGCTGATACCCCATATGTGGAGGCAAATTACTGTTTGGGCGCATGGTAGGGTTTGAAAGGGAAGGAGCGCCATTTGACTTTTTGAATGTAAAATTTGTTTGAATAATTAGCAGACGCCATGTCGCATTTGGGGAACCCCTAATGTGCCTAAACAGTGGAAACCCCCCACAAGTGCCACCATTTTGGAAACTAGACCCCTTAGGGAACTTATCTAGATGTGAGGTGAGCACCTTGCACCCCCAGCTGCTTCACAGAAGTTTATAATATTGAGCCGTAAAAATAAAATTTTCACATTTTTCCCTCAAAAAATGTTTTTCATTCCCTAATTTTGTATTATCATAAGGGTAACAGGATAAGTTGCACCATGAAATTTGTTGTGCAATTTCTCCTGAACACGCCGATACCCCATATGTGGAGGCAAATTACTGTTTGGGCACATGGCAGGGTTTGAAAGGGAAGGAGCGCCATTTGACTTTTTGAATGTAAAATTTGTTTGAATAATTAGCGGACGCCATGTCACATTTGGGGAGCCCCTAATGTGCCTAAACAGTGGAAACCCCCCACAAGTGCCACCATTTTGGAAACTAGACCCCTTAGGGAACTTATCTAGATGTGTGGTGAGCACCTTGCACCCCCAGCTGCTTCACAGAAGTTTATAATATTGAGCCGTAAAAATAAAATTTTCACATTTTTCCCATAAAAAATGTTTTTCATTCCCTAATTTTGCATTATCATAAGGGTAACAGGATAAATTGCACCATGAAATTTGTTGTACAATTTCTCCTGAGTACGCCGATACCCCATATGTGGGGGAAAACCACTGCTTTGGTGTACGGCAGGGTTCGGAAGAGAAAGGAGCGCTATGTTGGCTGGGATAGGCAGCAGACACCATGTCACATTTGAAGAGTCGCTGACATGTCAAAACAGCAGAAACCCCCACAAGTGACCCCATTTTGTAAACTACACCTCTCAAGGAATTCATCTAGGGAAGTAGTGAGTATTTTTTAATTTTTAAATTTATACCATTGGGCAGTGAAAAAAGCATAATTATATTTTTACCACAAAAAAATGTTTTACCCTCAGATTTTACATTTTCACACAGGGCAATGGGTAAAAATGGTGCCGAAATGTGTCACACAATTTCTTCTAAAAGTGGCAATACCCCATATGTGGCTGTATCGTACCACTTAGCCATACGGTGAGATCTGGGGGGTACGGAGTGCTATTTGACAATTGGAGAACAAATTATTGTAGAATAGGCATTTGGATTTGGGAGCACAAAATTTTCTGAATTTCTTTTGGGGGGCAAGGGTCATTTTGCTTTTCCAGAGCCTTTCTGCTACCAGTAACTTGGAAGTCCCTTATATTTTTAACAGATGACGGACCTGAGTGGGGACTAGCTTTTTTTGAGGACTGAGTTGAAGCTTTTATTGGGAACATTTTACGTAACATTTATCCGGCGCTCTAGGCTGAGCACTTACATCGGGGTTTCCATCTAAATTTCCAAGTGATGTAATTCAGATGAAACCCCTGCAGGATCCATTCACTATAATGAGGCAGCAGAGTTACTCTCTACTCCGTCTGGCCTCTGTTTAGCGGTGTCCTTTTTTTCAGAAGTGCACAAAACTGTGGCCAACCGCACTTTTATGCATGCCTAAAACAAATGACACCGTGGGATCCCAGGCTAGACGGCGTCCACAGTGCCTATATCTGCCTCATTACAGGGAATCTTCCATCATGGGTTCCGGCTGAATCACGTATTTCAGAGATTTACACGGAAACTCTGGTGTAAGTGCTCAGCGCAGAGCACAGGATAAATATGAGCAGAGCCTTACTGGGATCTTTGGGAGACATAATAAACAAATCAGTAGCAGGTGAAGAATTGGTTTAATTTATTTTTTACGCCGTTCCTAGTGTGATATAACTGATTAGATTACTTTATTCTTCGGGTCGGTGCGATTACAGAGATACCAGATTTATATCGGGTTTTTATGACTGACAGCTGTCACACACTAAAATACGCTTTTTTTGCAAAATCTAGTTTTTGCATCACCATATTTTGAGAGCTATAATTTTTCGAGATTTCGGCCGACAGAGTCATGTGACGGCTTGTTTTTTGCGGGACGAGTTGACATTTTTATTGGTACCATTTTTGGGTACGTGACATTTTTTGATCGCTTTCTATTCTGTTTTTTGGGAGGTAAAATTAACAAAAACAAACACTTCAGGAATTGTTTTTTGAGTTTTTTTCTATGCCGTTCTGCGTGTGGTAAAAGTGATCAGGCAGCGTTATTCTTCGGGTCAGTACGTTTACAGCGATACTACACTTACTGTATTTTTTTTAATGTTTTGGCACTTTTACACAATAAAACAATTTTATAGAAAAAAAAAAATTTTTTTGCATTGCTTTATTCTGAGCGCTATAACTTTTTTATTTTTCGTCTGATGGAGCTGTATGGCGGCTTTTTTTTATGACGTTTTCAGTGGTACCATTTTTATTTCTATTCTGCTTTTTGATCGCATTTTTTTCCACTTTTTGTTTGGCGATATGATGAAAAAGCATATTTTTTTGCTCCGTTTTTTTATTTATTTTTATTACGGTATGCACAGAAGGAGTTAATTAGTGTGACAGTTTTAT
Organism: Phyllobates terribilis; assembly: GCF_046119375.1. Taxonomy (NCBI): domain Eukaryota; kingdom Metazoa; phylum Chordata; class Amphibia; order Anura; family Dendrobatidae; genus Phyllobates; species Phyllobates terribilis. Next base: position 334,229,612 of record NW_027362765.1, on the reverse strand, counting down.
AGCTCGGGTTGTTTCGGACGCGGCGATACCAAATATGTGTACTTTTTTTGGTTTTGTAAAAATATATGGATTTATTGGTTTAATATTTTATTTATTTATTTTTATTTATTTTGTGATTTTTTTTTAATAGTTTTAAAACTTTTTTTTTACTTTTTTTTTACATTTTTACTTAGTCCCTGTATGGGACATTAATTTTTATTTTTCTGATCACTGATCTCATGTAATGTAATAGACATGTATTACATTACATGAGATCTTCACTGACTGTTTCAGTCAGTCTCCTCTCTGGCTCAGCTTGCAGGCTGAGCCAGACAGGACACCATATATGGCAGAGCTGGAGGCGGTCATGTGACCTCCAGCTGCCATAGCAACCCCAGGCCCTGAAAGGAAACGGAGGTCTTCGGAGGTAAGACGACCCCCTCTCCTCCTGCTGCCTCCTATTTGCCGCGATCACTATAGATCGCAGCATATAGAAGACAGCAAAGGGTTAACATCACCGGGACCTGATCTAATCAGGGCCTGATGATGTTCCCTGTCAGAGCTAACGCTCTGCACCGGAATCGCAGTGCTTGCAGGACCCTGGGGGTCCTGAGCGCTGCGCGACCACCCACCGTTTTTAAACGTCGGCGCTGCACAGAGTCCAGGCAGCGCGGACGTTTATCTACAGTGGGCGGTCGGGAACCGGTTAAGTTTTACTTTGGCTGTGTTCACACATGTTGTGTTTTTCAGCTTCAGAAAACTGCATCAAAACACAATCTCTGGCAGGAAATCAGCTGCGTCAAAAACGTTTTGCTGCGTTTTTTGATGCATTTTTTGTGAGTTTTTTCAGCGATTTTTTTCACTGTCCTGTCTCTATTTATGCATGTACATAAAGTTCTGTTAAAAAAGAACCCCATTCTATTTCACCATCAAAAACGCTGCTGCAAATTTTGGTGCATTTTTTTAGCGTTTTATTCATCACTGTATAATGACGTGATTTTCCTCCAAAATATCAGTAATTAATGGGGGCACTCTCCTACACCTCTACTGAGGTCCGATATTAAGGCTATGTGCACACTATGCAGAAATGCTCAGGATTTTTTCCTGAGCGTTTCTGCATCTTTCTGGCAGGAAAAAAAGCATGCGGATTGTACATGTGGTTTCCTGCCAGGGACATGCGGAAATGAAGCGGTCTTCACTTTCATTTCCGCATGCGGGTTGACAAGTGCTTCCCAAGCGATTTTAGCATCACTTGGAAAGTGCTTGTCAACTTCACACTATATAAATCCATGCAACCGGCATGGATTTATATAGTGTGTGAATGTCAAAAAATAAAAAATAAATATATACTTTACACTCTGATGGCCCCCGGTGTCCTGCTTCATCGGTTCCGGATGCCGGCAGTGAAGACTTTAGGACCTTCCGACGTCAGCGTCACGTGACCCGTCACATGACTCTGACGTCAGCGAAGGTCCTTCATTCAACCGCGAAGTGTGCGGGAAGCCGGCAGGACGCAGCGCGGGCCGTCAGAAGGTGAGAATATATATATTTTTTATTTTATTCTTTTTTTTTTAATGGTACCTGGGTCTGGATGAGAGTCCTCTCCTCCACACCCGGATACCATCCGCACATTAGACCGCATGAAAAGCGCATCAACATATACAGTGATGCGGATTCCATGCGGTCTAATGCAAGTCAATGGCGGCAAAAGAGCAGCGTTTCCGCAAAATTAATTGACATGCTGCGGATTTTTGACCGCAGCATTTACGCTGCGGAAAAATCCGCATCATGGGCACAGCACATGCGTATTTCAATTGGGGAACATTGCTGCCCTTCTACCATGCGTTTTTCATGCGTTTCCGCGGTGTTTACGCAACTGCAAAAACGCCGCGGAAACGCATGAAAAACGCATCGTGTGAACTCAGCCTCACTATTAACATCAAACTTGACTATTAATAATTAATTTCCACTAATGTTATCTGGGCCTTATACTATATACCAACTGAGACAAAATCGTGTGCTAATAAAAGGTATTTATTACACAAAAGTCTACAGTTAATATATTACTAGGTATCACACTAACACAGTACACAAAACGGATTCACAATTCCCAATTATCTAATATATTTTCCACCCACGTTTGCTAATCACTCATGCAATATCGGCCCACCCAACTATACCAACTTTGCCTATATATATCTATCAATATCTAGGAGGGTTAGTACAGGGTATGTAGGGCTAGTAAGTAAAGAAGTTACAGGGAAAGAGAGATACTCAGCCATGTGTTGTTATGTCCATCTTCAAGAGTCTAAGGGGCCTTAGCACATGTGCATTCTGGGGTTTTAAGTCCAGCCAGTGTCCAGCTTCATGTCACAGGAAATGATGTATTATTCCCTGCCCACTGGCTAAGATCTTTGTTCATGTCCAACCATACTCGCAAAACCTGTTTTAGCACATGGCTGGACATTCTATTGAAACCTCCCCCAGCAGCAAACAGACTGAAACACATGGGGAGATGTGGGGCCAATATATACATGTATACTTATCTGCAAGCATGGCTAGCATGCAGATACGTATATACATGTACAACCTGGAACACTTCCCTTTACAACCACCCATTATTTCCCATGGGTGAAAAAACACTGACAAAAATGCTGAAAGTGACATGCTCTATTTTCCAAAAGCCCAACCAAGGCACAAAATACGCAACAACAAAAAAGCATGATGTGTGAACAGACAATTCTGGTTTCTCATAGACTTTGCTGGTAGGTACTGCAAAACACAGCTGAAAATTTGCATAAAAATCTGCAGCAAAAAATGCTAAAAAAAACACAACATGTGTGAACATAGCTTTTAAGTGAAGTTTAACTTGAACTTATTATATGTTGTCAAAATTACTCACAAAACGTCGCTTTCAAAAGCCACAAAAGACGACGGAGGGGTTTCCTCATTTCTTGTGAATTTCTTTCTGTAGAAACATACAAATCAAGGTCTGTGTTAAGAGTCAAAGTGAAAAGAAAAATACTATTTTAAATGATAAAACCATCAAGGTAGAGGGAGTTGTACTTGCAAATGTGGAGTGAAGAAATGTTCATTGTTCTTATGGGTCTTAATTCACCAACAACTACTTGGATATTGCATTTTACCTAACCAGGTGGGTGTCAAAAAGGGCAGATAGACACCTACACCATCACAAGACCCTACAATTACCATGAAAGGCAGCACCCACCACTTCCTCACTGATACCTCAGATGCCTCTCCTAGATAAGAGCAGTCTATGCGGTATGCCATGTATCGTCCTTCAGGGAGCGCTTCTTCCCAGACCATTTCAACGTCTCCAGCATATCCAACTCCTTTTGAGTACCAGCCTACTGCTCCAATCATGCATTCCCCGTCACCTCTTTTGCCATACTTACGGATGCAAAGTCTGCTTCCAATATCACAGGCTGGAGTGACTTGTAAGTTTCGTAATAGTGAGATCACAGATGTCTATGCAAGCACCGTGTAACGCATGTTACACAAGTCTTGAATGGTGGCTCAAAAAAAGATGAAGAAGCATCGACTTCAATATCATCATAAGAAGCGTCGACACAAGTTTGCAAAAAGGTATGAAAAGTGAACTGTAGAAGATAGGAAACGGGTGGTTTGGAGCTATGGGACAAAAGTCAATAGACTAGGCTATGATGGGTGAAAATGGGTCTGGAAGAAACAAAGGAAAATGGGGCTAAAGGATGGAGAAATTGAAGGAACTGTCAAGTTCGGTGAAGGAAGCCTGATGATATGGGGTTGTTTCACAGCTAAAGGCGTTGGATACTTTACCAGAATCGATGGTGGTCTCAATGCTGAGCTATATGTGAGTATCCTACAAGACTAATTACTTTGTACACTCGAGTACCATCGGTATGAAAAGGACAACATAGTGTTCCAGTAGGACAACGAACCAAAGCATATGTTGAGATTGGCAAATAAATGGTTCAATGACAATGAAGTCGAAGTGCTGGATTGGCCCCCACAGACCTCAGACCTTAATCCAATTTAACACTTGTGGGTAGAATGGAATAAAAAACTATATACATATCCAAGCGAGTCGAAGAGCATGCACCAACTGGGAACATGTAAAAGAGACCCGGAATTAGATGTCGGTCAAGACATGTTTGAATCTGATCGAGAGCATGCCCAGAAGGATTCAGGCAGTGTTGAAAGCCAAAGGTGGATTTACAAAATACTAATAAAATAATAAAAAATTGTATTTAGATTTTTAGGAGCAAAACAGTAACAGTGCAGTGACATGACAAGAATCTGCATAATTAATCATATGCCAAATAGTTGCAACTCAAGTTTATATATGAGATAGACAAGATGATTGTCTATAAAATGAGGGTAGTCTCACAATAAAATAAGTAGTGGATGGTGAGATATGGAGCCTGAAAGTCAAAAGTTCAAAAGATTGATACTCTTTTGCTCTTCACTGTATTCATGTGCAGTTGGTGGTTCTGGCGATGTATTCAATTAATAATGATGGTCCCAGTGCTATATTCAATTACCGATTATGGTTTTAATAATGAATTAGTGTATTAATGGTTGTTTTGGTGCTGTATCTAAGTACTGATGAGGATGCTGGTGCCATTCATGTACTGATGGAATGTTCTGGTGATGTATTCATTTAATGATCATGGATCTGGTGCGGTCTTCCCTCATTAAAAAAAAATTAAACAATTAAAAAAAATTTGGTATGTCCACATCCTTAAAAGTCTGATCTATCAAAATATAAAAAGAACTAACATATGCAGTAAAGAGAAAAAAAAATAGAAGAACTACTTTTTTTTGTCACCACACCTCTTACAGCAAAAAGCCATCCAAATGTATGCACCCTGAATTGATAGCAAAAAATATTTCAACTTACTATGCAAAAAACAGCCCTCACATAGCTTCATAGATATATTTTTATTGTTCTAACAGGTCCTTAAAAGAGCATCACAAGCTAAATGTTGTTTTTTTTAACAAAAATAAGAATCTCTGAAAGTTTGGGATTACTGTAATCACAAAGACCTAAAGAATCATGTTCACACGTCACTTTTACCACATAATGAATATCTTAAAAGCAAAACCTAAAAAACAATGATGGGATTGTGTTTATTCACTGCAGGTATACCATGAACTGCTGGGAGGGGTGCCACTTGAATTTTCGCCTTGGGCACCAAAAAAAAAAGCTAGAATCAGGCCTGTCCCCACAGACGTTAGGAAGCTAACCGATTCAAGCCAAAATCACCGGGTTTAGCCAACTTCTATCTCATGAGTCTGAGGGCATTTAGAATTAAATAACTTTTTGATCGCTGGGCATCAAAACAGCTCAGACCCCAAGTGATAAAGTCACAATATGATGCTGTTTTTCAGTTACAGTATGGTGGTTCTAAAATCATGTTATAAAAGTATAATTTAGTAACTATATGGCAGTATTAGTTACGGTATTAACCACACATGGTATAGAGAGATTCAGTAATGCTATGGTGGTATGTGGTGGTACTGTTCAATCACTATAGCTGAGGATTTCTGTCCTTTAACCCTTTCACGACCTTGGGATTTTCCGTTTTTCGCTCCCCTTTTTCCCAGAGGCATAACTTTTTTATTTTTTAATATGTCCCTGTGATGGTTTATTTTTTCTGGGACGAATTGTAATTTTGAACGACATCATTGGTTTTACAATGTCGTGTACTGGAGAAAAAGGAAAAAATTCAAAAGTGCGTCAAAATTGCAAAAAAAAGTATAATTCTACACTTGTCTCTTGGTTGTTTTTTTTTTTTACCATGTTCACTAAATGCTAAAACTGACCTGCAATTATGATTCTCCAGGTCATTATGAGTTTGTAGATACCAAACATGAATAGGTTATTTTTTTTAAAGTGGTGAAATAAATTCTAAAGTTTGTAAAAAAAATTATAATGGCGCCATATTCCGAGACCCGTAGCGTCTCCCTTTTTCAGGATCTGGGGCTGGGTGAGGGCTTATTTTTCGCACGCTGAGCTGAAGGTTTTATTGATAATATTTTTAGGTAGATATAATGTTTTAATCGCTTGTGATTGCGTTTTATTGCGATGTTGCAGCGACCAAAAAAACTTAATTCTGGTGTTTTGATTTTTTTTCTCGTTACACAGTTTACCATTTGGATTAATTCTTTTTATATCTTGATAGATCGGGCGATTCAGAATGCAGCAATATATGTATATTTTAGTTTTATTATTCATTTATTTTGAATGGGGCAAAAGGGGGGTGATTTGAACGTTTATATTTTTAAAAAAAACAACATTTTTTTTTTTTACTTTTTTCTGGCCTTAATAGTTTCCTTAGAAGACTTGAAGGTGCCTTCATCCGATCACTTGTGCTACACATGGTTAAAATGATCATCTGCTATGAGCGATGGCCAACGGGTAACGCTCATGGCAAATCGTCACATGATCATGCTAAAAAACAGATTGCAGTAAAAAAGAAAACAATTTAAGACATTCCCGTCCTTATTTGAATGAACTAATTTTGCATTGTATCTTTTCATTTTTTATCACCCCTAACAAATCCAAAAACAGGTATAACTACCAGACATGTGAACATAGCCTTACAATACAATGTAACGAATGATAGTCGTATTTAGTGCTTACGTTGGCTGCACCTCCTCCTCACTGTCGTCCTGAATAATCGGACGCTTTCTGCCTCTTATTCTGGACGTCCTTCCTAAAATATATAACAAAACTGATTATGATTCTCATTCACCTCCAGATTTACACATCATCAGAGAAGCAGTCTCCACCTCTCACCATGGAAGAAGCAGAACCTATTACACACTGTAGGGATAAAATTATTGGGACACATACACATTACTCCTGGAGGAAATTTTATGACATTGCTTTTTAAATCCAGGGTCATTAACATGGAGTTGATCTCCCTTTGCAGCTAATAAAGCTTCCACTCTAAAAAAAAAAATTGGGGGATATTTCTGTGCAATTTGTTGTCCATTCTTCCAGAAGAGCAGTTATCAGGTCAGACACTGATGTTGGACAAGGGGACCTGGCTTGTAATCTCTGGTTAATCCAAAAGGTATCTATCTGATGGAGTTGAGGTTAGGTCTCTTGAAGGGTCAGTCATGTTCTTCCACACCAAACTCACCCAGCCATGTCTTATTTGAACTTTCATGAACTGACTTGTGACAACATATGACAGCAAGATGCTGAATTCAGGGAGCTCTTTAGAACGAGCCATTTTATCACAACTGTTCGCACAGGCAGACTACATGCTTAGATGCTGGATTTTATACCCATGGCAATGGAACCAAAAGAGAAAACCTTAATTCAATGATTAAGAGGTGACTTTTCATACTTGTTCACACAGTGTGTAAAGCTTCCTTCACATGTACATGTTTTCAGCACGTGTGGCATTCGCTTTCACATGCACTGAAGACACGTATGCACACATACCTATCATAATCTATGGTGATCTTTGCATGAGACCCGTCCGCATGGATTACAAGGGCCAATACACATTTCTGGCTCCGTGTGAAACATCCTTGTGACAACCGTGTGCTGTACATGTTTAACACTGCAAAGTATAGGAGAAGCTTTGGAATTGATATTTAAGTCATGGTGGAAAAAAAATGAATTGCACACGGATGGAACACTGATGGCACACGGACGGCACACTGATCCAAAATACTTATGACACCGGTACCATTTTTCCAGTACCGGTATTATATGGACATGTGAAGGGTGGTTTAGTCAAAGGAATCTGTTAAACATGTCGTCGGTCGGGTAACAAACCCTGAGCTGGAGGTTTTCAGGAGGCAGACACAGAGCTTTTCCCCAGGATATTGTAACTTACTTTTTCCTCTCCTTGTAACAAGAACCATAACCTTTCTAATATTTCGACATAGCCGCAAGAGGGCTTGTTTTTTTGCAGAACACAACTTATTCTATGAAATAAGTGGAAACGGTGAGGAAAAAAACTGTAATTCCACATTTTCTTTTTCAAGGTTTTGTACTAGCGCCGCTTACTTTGTGGTAATCAGGTGGTGATCTGTTACCTTTGCTCTATGGGTCAGTATGGTTACGGGATCCCAAATCTATATATTTCTATTCATGATTTACTAATTAAAAATAAAATAAAAACATTTACAAAAACAATTTGGCTTTTGTCACCATATTCTGAGAGCCATATATATATTTTTTTAAAGTGGTCATCCGGCAGTCAAGGTAACCCTTCGTCAATGTGCATTCATACTGCACGGTGGCCCCATGTTCATTAGAACTGATGGCCATTATGTTAAAGTCTGTTACATGTCACCATCACACTTGACAGCGGTATTAACCCCATAACGCCCAATGACGGACACTGCACGGCATGAGCAGGTGTAAGTTAATGCTCCTTGCCGTGCAGTGTCCGTTATGGCTTTAAACTGTCACAGCGTGTAAACACGCAGTGACAGATAAGTGCGGACAGCTATCTGTGACAGCTGAGCAGCACAAGATGGGGTGCAGGGAGCCATATGGTCGGTCCGCACACCTAGATCGCTGCGATCGGTCAGTCAATCTGACTGACCGATCTCAGCATGATCGTGCAGAAGATGCTGAAATATCAGCGTCTCCAGCCCGATCAGTGCCGGAGTTCAGCACCACCAGTGGCTGAGCTCCGGCACTAAACAGCTAGTAGCCGTGTCAGCACCATCCCTGGCTGTTAAATCCGCTGACAGATCGGTGGCCCTGCGATGTCGTGGGGCCCAATCATTGCCATGGTGACCAGGGGTCGTCATGACGACCCCCGGGTCACCAAGCTACGGAAAGCTGCTGAAACCATGCTCACAGCATGGGCTCAGGAGCTTTCACTAAAGGTATAATGAATGCACTGCAATCTAGTACATTGCAATACATTATATCTGTGATCAAAGAGAAACAAGTGAAGGTCCCATAAAGGGACTAAGTAAAAAGTAAAAAATAAATGGCAAAAAATGTGTAAAAATATGTAAAAAAAATTAAATAAATAATAATAATTTTAAAAAAATATTCACTAATAAATACACATTTTTATGTAAAAAATAAATAAAATAAAAAAAAGTACACATATTTGGTATTGCCGAGTCTGGAACAACCCGACCTATAAAAGTGTCACACTAGTTAACCCCTTCAGTGAACGCCGCACAAAAAAAACTTAAAAAAACGAGGCTAACGATGCTTTATCATCATGCCACTGGGAAAAAAAGGGGAATGAAACACGATAAAAAAAACAAATATAAATAAAATTAGTACCGCTGAAAACGTCATCTTGTCCCACAAGAAACAAGCCGCCATACAGCCCCATCAGTGGAAAGATAAAAAAATTATAGCTCTCAGAATAAAGCGATGCAAAATATATATATATTTTTTGTATAAAAACGCTATTAATGTGGTACCGCTGTAAACGTACAGAGCTGAAGAATAACTCTGCCTTATCAATTTTACCACACGCGGAACGGCATAAAAAAAAAAAAAAAAAAACACAATTCCTGAATTGCCAGTTTTTGTTTATTTTCCCTCCCCAAATTTAGAATAGAAAGCAATCAAAAAATGACATGTGACCAAAAATGGTACCAATAAAAACGTCAAATCGTCCCGCAAAAAACAAGCCCTTACATGACTGTCCCAGAGGACGATTCCCTAAAACAAGGCAGATGGCAACACTGGACGCTGTCTGGCCTGTGAGTCGGTATTGTCCGTCTTTTTAGGTGTGCATAAATGCGCGATCGGCCGCAGTTTTGGACACCTCTGAAAAGTAGGACGACGCTGAACAGAGGTAAGATGGAGCCCAGAAGAGTAACTCTGCTGCCTCATTATAATGAATGGATCCACTGGGGGGTGTCACCTGAATCACGTCACCCAGAGATTTCAATGGAAACTTCAAAATAAGTGCTCAGCATAGAGCACCGGATAAATATGATCCAAAATGTTATGTAAAATGTTCCCAATAAAAGCTTCAAATCTATCCATAAAACAAACAAAATACTCAGATTCATAGAATCATACAATTGTAGAGTTGGAAGGGACCTCCTGGGTCATCTGGTCCAACCCCCTGCTCAAAGCAGGATTCACTAAATCATCTCAGACAGATGTCTGTCCAGCCTCTGCTTGAAGACGTCCATTGAAGGAGAACTCACCACCTCTCGTGGCAGCCTGTTCCACTCGTTGATCATCCTAACTGTCAAAAAGTTTTTTCTAATATCTAATCTGTGTCTCCTCCCATTCAGTTTCATCCCATTGCTTCTTGTGCAAATGAGAATAAAGATGATCCTTCTACAATGTGACAGCCCTTGACATATTTGTAGACAGCTATTAAGTCTCCTCTCAGTCTTCTTTTTTGCAAGCTAAACATTCCCAAATCCTGCAACCGTTCCTCATAGGACATGGTTGCAGACCGGTCACCATTCTGGTCGCTCTTCTCTGAACTTGCTCCAGTTTGTCGATGTCTTTTTTAAAATGTGGTGCCCAAAACTGGACACAGTATTCCAGATGAGGTCTGAACAAGGAGGAGTAAAGTCCGATAATGACTTCACATGATCTAGATTGTATGCTTCTGTTAAAACATCCCAGAATTGTATTTGTCTTTTTTAGCTGCTGCATCACACTGTTTACTCATGTTCAGTCTATGATCTATTAGTATAACTAAGTATTTTTCACATGTACTGTTGCTTAGCTCTATTCCTCCCATTTTGTACATGCTTTTTTCATTTTTATTGCCCAGATGTAGTACTTTGAATTTTTCCCTGTTAAAAAACATTCTGTTACTTGCTGCCCACTGCTCCAGTTTATTTAGGTCTTTTTGAATCCTGTCTCTCTCTTCTCTAGTGTTAGCTATCCCTCCTAGCTTTGTGTCATCAGCAAATTTAATCAGTTTACCCTCAATTCCTTCATCTAAATCATTGATAAAGATGTTGAACAATACAGGTCCCAGGACAGAGCCCTGTGGTACCCCACTTGAGACATTCATCCAGCTGGATGTGAAGCCATTTACGACCACCCGTTGAGTCCGATCACTAAGCCAGTTATGAATCCACCTAACAGTTGCCTTGTCCTTTCAATACTTGGTCATTTTTTCAATAAGGATGGTGTGAGATACTTTGTCAAATACTTTGCTGAAGTCAAGATATACTATATCTACGGCATTTCTGTTAGGCGTCAGGTGTTTGCTAGATTTGAAATAGGTTCAGAACCATCAGTGGATTCTGTAGTCTCCCATTCCAGTCCAGCCAGGGATGATGCTGCTCAACATCATCATCAGTCCCAACGCCTAGCTGGTGCACGAGATGTACAGGTTGTCTCTTGGGTCTTTGTTCCTAGCAACATGAAGGATAGGTTGCGGAGGGAAACAGGGCTGCTAAAGCTTAAGTCCAGGATTCTCTGCACTGAGCATGCCTGTGACATGGTGGACCGTGATTGGTGGTTTGGGAGTCAGCTGATCCGGTGACCTGGCGCCGCCTGATTGGTTGCGGGTGACGTCACCAATAGTGCGACGGTGGGCAGGGCTTAATCTTTAAATAGCCCGCCCACAAACATGGCGGCGCGCTCTGATCATTGAGCTGTGATGGTGTTGTGTGGACGCTTGGTCTTTTGGGCTCCAGGTGTGCTTTAGTTTCTGGCAGGCAGGTTTAGTGGAAATAGGCAGGCTTAGATGAAATAGGCAGGTAGCTTCATCTGACAGTCTGGCTCCGACAAAGGGGTCGCCATACACCCCGAGCAGTCTGCAGACACCCTATTCCCAGCACCGCCTGTAAGCCACGTGGAGAGATACTCCTCAGTGCGGTAGCACGCCGGCTGGGAGCACATATTCGCCGACGTGAGTCACACACGCATCCTAGCGTCTGCTGTGTAGTCCCTGTGCAGTTAACAGGGCTACAGATATATTATTTATCGCACATCTCTCGTGCTGTTAACGGAGATAGTGCGAATCCCTATTCCCGTTCCGGTGTGCAGTAACACGGAAGGGATTGTTATTTAAGTTGGTTGTTTTACCTTCTCACCCGGAAGGTGTTTGGCCGCAGTCCACCAGGCTGCATCGCGGACCCTGTGTAAGGTTGCTTTCCATTATTGAATAAAAGTTGTTTGCAACCGTCCCCTTAACAATTTCCCTGATCCACCCAGTCAGTGATTCTGTCATAGAAGGAAATTAAGTTAGTCTGACTTGATTTGTTAGTTACAAACCCATGCTGACTCTGGTTAATCACTTCATTCTTATCCAGGTACTTACATACATGTTGTTTAATAATTTGTTCAAAGATCTTTCCTGGTATAGCAGTCAGACTCACCGGCCTATAGTTCCCTGGGTCCACTTTCTTCCCCTTTTTGAAGATAGGAACAACATTTGCTCTTCTCCAGTCTTCTGGGATTTCTCCTGTTCTCCAAGAATTTTCAAAGATTATGGAGAGTTGTTCTAAAATTTCTTCTACGATCTCCTTCAGTACTCTGGGGTTTAATTCATCTGGACCTGGAGACTTGAACTCATTTATGTTAGCTAAATATTCCCTCACAATTTTTCTGTTTACAGATAACCTGGATTCTTCAATTCCTTTAATAGGACAGTGAAGATCAGTTGATGTTCCATTTTCTTTCTGAGAGAAAACAGATGCAAAATAGGAATTAAAAAGTTCGGCCTTCTCAACATCCTTTCTTACCATTTCACCATTTTCATCCTGTAAAAATCCTATAGCATCATTGACTTTTCTTTTACTTTTGACATACCCTCAAAATCCTTTTTTATTGCTTTTGACATCTCTTGCAAGCCTTAATTCATTGTCAGCTTTAGCTGACCTGATACGTGCCCTGCAGGATCTGCAGACTGCATTATAATCTTCTTTAGATATGACTCCTTCTTTGCATTTGATAAACATTTCTTTCTTTCTTTTTAGCATGTGTTTAAGTTCTGTGTTCATCCATCCTGGTTTCCTTAAATGCTTCCCATTCTTCCTACTTTTCGGGATTGTTAACGATTGTGCTTTGAGAATCTCATTTTTAAAAATTTCCCATCCTTCCTGGACATTTTTGTCCTTAAGGACATCCAGCCATTGGATCCCTCCTATTCTCTTTCTGAGTCTCTTAAAATCTGCCTATTTAAAATCTAACCTTGAAGTTTGAGTCTTCACATGTCTTCCTCCTCTAGTTATCCAAAATTCTATAATAGCATGATCGCTGCTTCCTAGGGTCCCAGCCACTTTTATCTCCTCAACCATTTCCTCCCTGTTTATAAGGATTAGATCCAAAGTAGCAGATCCCCTTGTTTTCTCCCCTACCTTTTGGAAGATAAAGTTGTCAGCAAGAGAGGATAAGAATTTGCTTGACCTGTTAGTTTTACTTGAGAGAGATTCCCAACAAATGTATGGATAGTTGAAATCTCCCATGACCACTACGTCATATTTTTTGGAGAACTTGGTCATTTGATACATAAAGAGTTCATCCATATCTTCAGCTTGCCCAGGTGGCCTGTAGTAAATGCCTACAATGGTGTCCTTTCCGTTGTTCTCTCCTTGTATTCTTACCCAAACACTTTCCACAGAACTCCCAGTCTCTGCTTCAATCTCTCTGCAGATATACGCTTTTCTAACATACAATGCGACACCTCCTCCTCGTTTATCAAGTCTGCTTCTTGCAAATAAGTTGTATCCTTTTAGCCTTGTATTCCAATCATGTGTATCGTCCCACCAAGTTTCAGTGATTCCAATGACATCATATTTCTTTTCCTGCGTTAGTAGTTCCAATTCTCCTTGTTTGTTGCCCATGCTTTGTGCATTTGTATAAAAACATTTTAGTTTGTGATTGGTTTCTCTTCCTCCCATATTTTTATTACTTAGATTTTTTTGTCTTTGTTCTTCCTTTCCGCTTCCAATAGCAGAGATCTCAATAGTATTTGTCAGCTGTATGGCTTTTTCTGGCCTTTTGCTTCCCTTCCCACATTGATCTAGTTTAAAGCTCTCCTGATGAGTGTAGCAAGGCGACTTCCAAATACATGTTTTCCAGTCTTCGTAAGGGGCACCCCATCTCTAGCAAGTAGTCCATCATATAGATAATTCATTCCGTGATCCAGAAATCCAAATCCTTGTTGACAGCACCATCGACGTAGCCAGTTGTTCACCTGTAGAATCTTATTCCACCTCATTGTTCCATGGCCATCCACTGGGAGGATGGATGAGAAGACCACCTGCGCTCCCAATTCTTTCACTTTCTTGCCTAAGTCTTCAAAGTCACTGCAGATGGTTTCCAGGTCCTTTCTTGCAGGGTCATTTGTCCCCACATGTATTAGCAGGAATGGGTAGTGATCTGTAGGTCTGAAAAGTCTTGATATCCTGTCAGACACATCTTTAATTTTTGCTCCTGGAAGACAGCACATTTCTCTTGAGGTTATGTCTGGTCTGCAGATAGCGGCCTCTGTTCCTCTCAACAGGGAATCCCCCATGACCACCACTCTCCGTTTTTCCTTCACAACATTTTCTTTCTCTATCCCGGAGGATTCTGAGGGCTTACAAGGTTATTCATTGTGGGCAAAGTCTTATCTTGCTGTATTTCTTCATGGTTCTCCTGTGTGAGAGCCTGGTACTGGTTCCTGAGCAGTATGGGTGCTGACTGCCTCTCGATACTCCTGCTTCTCTGGGTCACATGCTTCCATTCCTCTGTTTCATCAGGTGCAGTTCGAATTTCTTCTCTTCCTGTATCATGAAGGGATAATTATCCTCTGTCTAAGAACTCTTCACCTTCCTTAATGATTTTCAAGGTAGTTAACCTCTCTTCTAGATTTCGCAACTTTTCCTCCAACAGGGACACAAGCTTGCATTTCTGGCATGTGAAGTTTGGCTTTTCCCTGGCAAGTATGTGAACATGTATCAGGATATGCAGCTCACCAAATGGCTCCTGGACTCTTCCATGTTCTTATTGTTAATGTGTTATGAAAACAGTGAAATACGCTCCAAAATTCGGTTTACCGATGTCCTCCTTTCAGCTCCAACGGCCAAAATCCAGTGTTCTTTGAGCTCGCGGAGACTCTTCACTTATCCCAAAATGCAGTGGGAATATGCAAATTATCTCCTCAGGACTCCTCCCCTGGTTTCATCTGTCAATGTAAATATAGGGTGCTTCCACGTTACTGGTAGCACAAGGGCACTGGAAAAGTGAAATAACTCCTCGCCCCCAAAAGAAATATAGCAAATTCTGTGCTCCGAAATTTTAATGCTACCCCCCACCCCCGTCCTCCAGAGCTCCAGTGTGTGCCTACATCAGATTTACCATCCACATGTTTGGCAGGGGTATAACTTACAAAATGGGGTCACTTGAGGGGGGGTATTCTGCTCTTTTAGCATTTAGGGTCTCTGTATATGGAGTCCGCAAACTATTCTAGGAAAACCTATACTCCAGCAGTCAAATAGCGCTCCGTCCTTCCCGAGTGTCGCCGTGTGGCTAAGCAGTACTGTACAGTCACATATGAGGTATTTCCACATTCAGCAGAAATTGTGGGCCACATTTTAGGGGCCAGTTGTATCCATTAACCCCATTTAAAATGTAAAATCTGGGGCTAAACAAAATATTTGAGATAAAAATGTAATTATTTTTTCTTCACTGCCCAATGGTATAAAATTCTGTGACACACCCATGGTGTTAATATGATCATTGCACCCCTAGATGAGTTCACTGAGAGGTGTACTTTGTAAAATGGGGTCCTCAGGCTGTTATGGCACCTCAGGGGATCTCCCAGTGTATGATGGCACCCGATGCAGATCACGTAGGAGAGGGAGCCCTCTCCCTCCTCAAGCCTTCTAAATGCTGTTATTTCTATTGATAATGACATTTAAGGGGTTAAAAAGCTGGGAATGGTGAGGGCAATGCTCCTGACAGTGACAGCCGAGGCTCTGCTATCACTTAAGCCAAGCTCCCGACGATGATGGTGAGGGCACAGCCCCTGGGCCCGGCACAATCGTCATGATGTTACTGTATGTCAGTGGTTGGGAATCCCTTCCCGATCAGGACGTATAGGTATGTCAAAGGTCATGAAGGGGTTACAATTTTAGCAGCAATTTTTCATATTTCCAAGGAAATTTAAAATAAACTGCACTTTTATGGACCTATTCACTTTTGAAGTGACTTTGAAGGGCCTTTTATTGTAACCCCCTAAAAAACACCCCAATTTAAAGAATGGAGGTTTCAAAGCATACAAGAAGTTTGCTATTCCTTGAGGTGCTTTGCATTAATGAAAATATAAGGAAAAAAAATTAATAATTCCATTTAGTCAAATTCCATTCAGCTAAAATGTTACTTCAGCCCTAATATTTAGACTGCACAATTTATTAAACAATTTATCCTGAATGCAGCATTACTCCTTGTATAGCAGACCCTAATATTGTATAGCTACTGTACGGTTTGGTACTCACTCGGCTGCAGCTGAGGTAGGCACAGGAAGCATTTTCATTGAAATCCAGGCTAGTTTATTCAGACAGCATAAACTGCTCAGGTAGCAAAACTAAAACACCCTTTTCTGGCACAAAGTGGAAATACAAAGTAAAATGTCCATACAATGTTGCGGGTTCGACCGTTCAGGTCAGTTTCAAATCCTTAGGTGTTTAGCACAGACCAGCATCCTGGAGATCCACATATCTCCAGACACAGAATGAGACAATTGGTCTCCATTTTATTTACCAAACCACGCCCCCGGGGTGGGGATATGTGAGCAGCCATTCCCACCAATCTCTTATGACTGCTCATAAAAGCGGCCCTCATACGTCCTATTAACCCTTTCAGTACTATATGTGCTGGAGCATGCTTTTCTGGGTTTACATCACCGAAGTTAACAACCTCGAGGACCTGTCCGGTGGCCATCTTACATACCCTCCTCTGCCCAAAGCTGGCGGGCTTGGCTATCAATAAGCAAAAAAACTCAAAATTCGAAAATGACGATACACATGAAGATTAGAAGAAGAATAATCAGTTCTGAGAAGGAAATGCATTAAGCATAACACTGTGTGTGTGTGTATGTATGTATGCATGTATGTATGCATGCATGCATGTATGTATATATATTATATATATATATATACACACACACATGTATATATACATACATACATACACTACCTAGTCAGGGTGCATGTTTAAAAAGGACTGTATAGACCAATCGGTAACTAAAACACAGAAAACCAATGATATAGAACCAAAAAGAAGACCAGAGTATGCTAAAATATAACAAATTTTAATGGATCAAGCTAAAATACGAATAGGGGTGGGAACAAAGCAACCAGGAGAAAGCGCTGAACAACATGTGTTTCCCACATGCAAATGTACAGTACAAATCAATGGAATATATACCATTGCCACCATTGCCACCATAATACATATATATACATACAGTGGGCACGGAAAGTATTCAGACCCCTTTAAATTTTTCAATCTTTGTTTCATTGCAGCCATTTGATAAATTCTAAAAAGTTCATTTTTTTTCTCATTAAAGTACACTTTGCATCCTATCTTGACAGGAAAAAAAACAGAAACCTAGAAATTTTTGCAAATTTATTAAAAAAGAAAAACTGAAATATCACATGGTCATAAATATTCAGCCCCCTTGCTCGGTATTTGAATTAGTACAGCCATGAGTCTTCTTGGGTATGAAGCAACAAGTTTTTCACACCTGGATTTGGGGATCCTCTGCCATTCTTCCTTGCAGTTCCTGTCCAGTTCCGACAGGTTGGATGGTGAACGTTGGTGGACAGCCATTTTCAGGTCTCTCCAGAGATGCTCAATTAGGTTTAGGTCAGGGCTCTGGCTGGACCAGTCAAGAATGGTCACAGAGTTGTTGTGAGGCCACTCCTTTGTCATTATAGCTGTGTGCTTAGGGTCATTGTCTTGTTCGAAGGTGAACCTTCGGCCAAGTCTGAGGTCCAGAGCACTCTGGAAGAGGTTTTCACTCAGGATATCTCTGTACTTGGCCGCATTCATGTTTCCTTCAATTGCAACCAGTCGTCATGTCCCTGTAGCTGAAAAACACCCCCATAGCATGATGCTGCCACCACCATGTTTCACTGTTGGGATTGTATTGGGTAGGTGATGAGCAGTGCCTGGTTTTCTCCACACATACCGCTTAGAATTATCATCAAAAAGATCTATCTTCATCTCATCAGACCAGAGAATCTTATTTCTCATAGTCTGGGAGTCCTTCATGTGTTTTTGAGCAAACTCTATGCGGACTTTCATTTGTCTTGCACTGAGGAGAGGATTCCGTCAGGCCACTCTGCCATAAAGGCCTGACTGGTGGAGGGCTGCAGTGATAGTTGACTTTGTGGAACTTTCTCCCATCTCCCTACTACATCTCTGGAGCTTAGTCACAGTGATTTTGGGGTTCTTCTTTACCTCTCTCACCATGGATATTCTCCCACGATTGCTTTGTTTGACTGGATGGCCAGGTCTAGGAAGACTTCTGGTGGTCCCAAACTTCTTCCATTTAAGGATTATGGAGGCCACTGTGCTCTTAGGAACCTTGAGTAATGCAGAAATTATTTTGTAACCTTGGCCAGATCTGTGCCTTGCCACAATTCTGTCTCTGAGCTCCTTGGGCAGTTTCTTTGAGCTCATGGTTTTCATTTGGTCTGACATGCATTGTGAGCTGTGAGGTCTTAAGCCCCCGTCTCACATAGTGATATCGCTAGCGAGATCGCTGCTGTGTCACGGTTTTGGTGACTCACCAGCGACCTCACCAGCGATGTCGCTATGTGTTACACTTTGCAACGATCAGGCCCCTGCTGTGAGGTCGCTGATCGCTGCAAAGTGTCCTGGACCATTTTTTGGTCGTTGGCCTCCCGCTGGCCAGCACACATCGCTGTGTGTGACCAGCGGGACCAAAGAACTGGCTGGTAACCATGGTAAATATCGGGTTACTAGGGGCACGCGCGCACTTAGTAACCCGCTGTTTACCATGGATACCACTCTGCTACGGTGCGCGGAGGCTCCCGCGCACCGTAGCAGAGTGGTATCCATGGTAAACAGCGGGTTACTAGGGGCACACGCGCACTTAGTAACCCGATGTTTACCATAGTTACCAGCCTGCTCCTGCTTAAGCAGCAGGCTGGTGACGGGAGCAGGACATCGTGGAACGATTCTTTCCACGATATCGCTGCTCCCCTGATCGCTGGTGAGCCTGCCTGTTTGACAGCTCACCAGCGATGTATTAGCGATGCAGCAACGATCCCTGACAGGTCGTAACGTTGTCGGGATCGCTGTTGCATCGCTTAGTGTGACGGGGCCTTTATACAGACAGGTGTGTGCCTTTCCAAATCAAGTCCTATCAGTTTAATTAAACACAGCTGGACTCCAATGAAGGAGTAGAACCATCTCAAGGAGGATCACAAGGGGTCTGAATACTTTCCATACCCATTATGTATATGTGTATATATATATATACATATATATATATATATATATATATATATATATATATATATATAATACACATATAAATAAAACAATAAGAAACCAGGTGTATATCAATACAGATTATATGTATTAGATATGGGGAAAACATATGTACTACCTCTATCAGGGTGTAAATAAATATTGTGCAAAAGAACCACAGGATGCAAGAGAGGGGCAATGATGGAAATAGCTCCTAACGTATAAACTATTCCATAATAATAAACCAATATAGGCGGGTATAGAATAGTCTATATACCTGTGTATGAGTCTGGAGTAGAGGGGGCATACGGTGCAGAGTCACCACCCCGACAGCAGTGGACCCTCGACAGTGCATCAGCATTGCCATGCAGTTTCCCGGGCCTATGCTCTGCATGGAAGCTAAAATCCTGAAGGGCTAGGGACCATCTGGTCACTCCGGCATCGTTCCCCTTCTTGTCCCTCATCCACCTTAGTGCGGCATGGTCTGACACTAGCCTGAACTTCCTGCCTAAGAGGTAGTATCTTGAAGTGTCCAACACCCACTTGATGGCCTTTTCCACAATGGAGTAATTCTTCCCACAGGATGTCACATTCTGACTTAAATACATTATGGGATGCTCTTCCCCATTCACTTCCTGTGATAGGACAGCACCCAGCCCGACATCTGACATGTCTGTCTGGACCACAAACTTATTTGAGAAATCCGGTGCCACCATAACTGTCTGTTTACACAGAGCTACCTTCAGTTCCGCGAAGGCAGTCTCAGCTTCTGGAGATTACTTAGCCATAACCGACTTTGTCCCTGTAAGGAGGTCTGTCAAAGGGGCCGCTATCATGACGAAGTTAGGGATGAACCGGCGGTAATAGCCCACGATGCCTAGGAACGCTTTGACCTGTTTCCCTGAGAGGGGTAGTGGCCAACTCTTCTTGATCACGTCGACTTTATTTGGGGCTTTATTTCACCTCTCCCTACGACATAACCCAAGTATTTGGTTTCTTCAATGCCCATGGCACATTTCTTCAGGTTTATAGAAAACCCTGCCTTCTTTAAAGAATCAAGTATCGCCTGGACTTTGCTCAGATGGCTTCCCCAATCCTGGCTATAGATCACGATGTCATCCAAGTAGGCTGCTGCATACTTCTTGTGGGGAGCTAGAATCAAGTCCATGGTCCTCTGGAAGGTAGCCAGGGCTTCTTGCAACCCAAACAACATCCTTGTGTACTAGAATCAACAATCTGGCGTTGAGAAGACAGTCTTCTCCTTGGCATCTTGGGACATGGGTATTTGCCAATTCCTTTAGCGAGGTCAAGGGTGGTAATATACCTGGCTGGCCCCAACCTTTCAAACAGTTCATCTACACTGGGCATTGGGTAGGTGTCAAACTTCAAGAATTTGTTGAGTTTCCTATAGTCATTGCAAAACTGCCATTCTCTATTTGGTTTTGGCACTAAGACTATGGGACTGGACCAGCCACTCCTGGACTCCTCAATGACTCCCATGCTCAGCATCCGCTTCACCTCTTTTGCAATCACCTCTCGGTGGGCTTCGGGAATCCGATACGGCTTCATATTTACTTGGACATGATGACCCGGAAGAAACTCATGCTCTATGATCCGAGTACGCCCTGGTAGTTCTGAGAACAGGTCTCAGTTCCGCTATAGCAACTCTCGGCACTGTGGCATCTGGGCATGTGACAGCGACTCTGCCAGCTTGACTTCCTTCACGTGGGCTTTGGTCTTCGCCACCAAACAGGAGCTTCCACAAACTCCCTATGTCGCCATGGCTTGATCAGGTTGACCTGGTACACCTGGTAGGGCTTCCTTTTCCCTGGTTAGTGGACTCTATAGTTGACATTGCCAAGCTTTTCAAGAACTTCATAGGGGCCCTGCCACTTGGTCAGGAATTTGCTCTCCACCGTAGGCACTAGTACCCAATTTCCAAGGTGGAAGTGTCTCACCCTCGCTGATCTTTAGTACACCCTTGACTGTGCCTCTTGTGCTTTGAGGAGGTGTTCTTTCACAATAGGCATCGCCTCAAAAATCCTTTCTTGCATCTGGGCCACATGTTTGATTACATTCCTGTAGGGTGTAGACCCCGCCTCCGAAGTCTCCTTTGCTACATCCAGGAGTCCAAGGGGCTGTCAGCTATATAACAGCTCAAATGGTGAGAAGCCAGTAGAGGCCTGTGGGACTTCTCTAATAGAAAACAGAAGGTACGGCAGTAGACAGTACCAGTTCCGGCAGTCTTTCTCTACGACCTTCTTCAACATGGCCTTCAAGGTTTTATTAAACCTCTCCACTAAGCCGTCTGTCTGGGGGTGGTAGACTGAGGTCCTGAGTTGTGTGATTTGCAGGATTTTTCACAACTCCCTCATCCCCCTTGACATAAATGGGGTCCCTTGGTCCGTTAGGATCTCCTTAGGCAACCCCATTCTAGAAAAGATGTGGACTAGCTCCTGGACTATGCACTTGGCAGAGGAGTTTCGTGGTGGTACAGCCTCCGGGTAACATGTAGCGTTGTCCAGTACCACCAAGATATACTGATGTGCTCTGGCGGACTTGACCAGGGGTCCCACTAGATCCATGGTGATGCGATCGATTGGGACCTCAATGACAGGTAGTGGCACTAAAGGGCTACGGAAGTGAGCCACAGGGGAGGTCAACTGATAGGTGTGACAGGACCTACAGTAATTCACAATCTCTCGGTGACAACTGGGCCAGTAGACCCTCTGGAAGATTCTTTCCTGGGCTTTTTCTACCTCCAGATGACCACCTAAGACATGTACATTGGCCATATCTAACACCCTGCGTCTGTACGGCCCTGGCACTAGTAACTGATCGATTACCTCTCTTCTGAGCTTCGTGACCTGACATAGTAACTCCCCAATTCCAGCAAAGTACGGATATCAGGTATCAGCCCTAGACTCTTGAGCAACACCATTCAGAACAGTGACATTATTAAACACACCTTTTAGAGTTCAGTCCCTGAGCTGGGCGTTTCCAAAGTATCCCCACCTCCAGCTCAGGGATGCTGCTTCATCCTCACCCCCAACAAGCACATGAAAGGGAAAACTGTCGGTTGCGGCCTGCGACGAGGTTTCTTTAGGAGCGACCTGGTTGTGGTCTGGACAACCCAGCTTCCTCCCTTTCTCCCACAAGTCCCAAAGCAAGGCAAAGTCCTGCCCTATTATAACAGGGTGCAACAGGTCCTTGACTACGCCCACCTCATGGGACTCGGTGCTACAGTTTGTGCCTATGACCACTAGGACCACAGGGTAGTCCTTAGCGTCTCGATGGATACAGCAGATGTCCACTTTTTTCTGCAGAATCAGACGATGAGGAATTATGGCCCTCACTAGGGTTACCAAACTCCCAGAATCGAACAGACCAGTCATTTGCGCTCCATTCACTGACACGGGGCATGCCTGTGGTCCCACGCCTCGTGGAGGGACAGCACTACAAGCAGGATATGCAAAGTAGCGCCGTCCTGTGCTGCAGTCTACTGGCTCGTTGGTCATAGGGCAACAGGCCACTATTAGACCCGGGGTGTGACATCGCCAACAAATTAAGTTATTGGATGGGGCCTTTGGTAGCAACTCGGGACCCCTCCTGAACTCTAGGATGCCCCCCAGATGTGGTTCTAGTTCCCCACTTTTGGGTGTCCATCCCCCCTGTTGGTAACCACAGTATGGAGATGCTCCCACCCCTTACTTCCCCAAAGCACTCTCGACCGCCTGGTACCTTTCTACCAACCTCACAAGGTCATTGGCATTATGGGGATCTCCCTGGGCAACCCAGGATGGCACCAGCCTTGGAAGGGAGTGTATGAACCTGTCCATCACAATCCTCGCCACTATATGTGCTGGAGAGGAAGAATCCGGTTGCTACCACTTTTGGACCAAGTGTAGGAGGTAAAACATTTGGGACCGGGAAGGTTTGTCACTGCAATAGGCCCAGTGGTACACCCGCATCATGTCAGTCAGAGTCACTCCTAAGCACGCCAAAATCTCAGTCTTCAACTTGATGTACTCTTTTGCATCTTGCAAGGCCAAGTTATAATAGGCCTTCTGCTGTTGCCCTGTTAAATATGGTGCCAGAACCTCCGCCCACTGCTCTGGAGGCAATATCTCTCGCTCCGCCACCCTCTCAAAAATTGTCAGAAACGCCTCGTCCTCATCACCCGGGATCATCTTTTGTAAGGCTCTTCTTAACGTCTTCCTGGCAAGTGAGTCATCACTTGGACTCGGGGGTGGGGCGATTGAACTGCCATGGATTAACTCGGCTAGGAGGTTTATCTGCTGCTTGTACTGCTGCTGCTGCCACTGCTGCGGTTGATGCTGCCGGAGATTAGCCTGCACCAGTTGCTTTATCAGCTCCTCCATGATGCCAGACGTCCCCTACTGGCTGACGGCCTTCACCCAAGACATAAAAGGTTTCCTGTAGCAGTCACACTGCCCCTTGGGATTTGTGACTGTGCTTCTAGCACCAATTGTAGGGTTTAATACTCACTCGTCTGCGGTTGAGGTAGACACAGGAAGCATTTTCATTGAAATCCAAACTGGTTTATTCAGACAGCATAAACAAAAATAGCGTTTTCCGGCACAAAGTGGAAGCACAAAGTAAAATGTCCACACAATGTTACCGGTTCGCCTGCTCAGGTCAGTGTCCAATCCTTAGTACAGACTAACGCCTTGGAGATCCACAGGTCTCCAGACACAGACACTGAATGAGACATTTGGTCTCTATTTTATTTACCAAACCACGCTCCAGAGGTGGGGATATGTGGGCAGCCATTCCCACCCATTTTTTATGACTGCTCTTAAAACCGGCCTGATACGCCCTATTAACCCTGTCAGCAGTATACGTGCTGGAGCATGCTTTCTCGGGTTTACATCACCGAAGCTACCAACCTCGATGATACATATTTCCCCTCAAGGACCTGTCCGTCAGCCATCTTACACTATATACATGTCATTAAGGGTATACAAGTTTAAAGATTGCACATTTTTCAAAATTTTCAGAAAATTTGGAATATTTTCATGAACAAAGACAAAACAACAGATCTGAATTTACCGGTAGTAACAGGTAAAATGTTTTACAACAACAAAATCACAATCTCAGAATCACTGACAGAAGCATTTTAAAGTTATTACCGCAGAAAGTGACGTATCAGACTTGAAAAATGGGGCTATCAGGAAGGTTAATGCTGATTTACACGAGACAGGGTTAAGAAACATGGAATGGTATTGTGCAGTACATACCTATAGGTGAAGCATCATCTCCCTCAGAATCTTCCTCTGTATAGTAATGAAACACTTATTAGTAAGGGTGAAAAAATAATATATATATACATTATATATACAGTACAGACCAAAAGTTTGGACACACCTTCCCATTTAAAGATTTTTCTGTATTTTCATGACTTTGAAAATTGTACATTCACACTGAAGGCATCAAAACTATGAATTACCACATGTGGAATTATGTACTTAACAAAAAAGTGTGAAACAACTGAAAATATGTCTTATATTCTAGGTTCTTCAAAGTACCCACCTTTTGCTTTGATGACTGCTTTGCACACTCTTGGCATTCTCTTGATGAGCTTCAAGAGGTGGTCACCGGAAATGGTTTTCACTTCACAGGTGTGCCCTGTCAAGTTTAATAAGTGGGATTTCTTGCCTTATAAAAGGGGTTGGGACCATCAGTTGTGTTGTGCAGAAGTCTGGAGGATACACAGCTGATAGTTCAACTGAATAGACTGTTAGAATTTGTATTATAGCAAGAAAAAAGCAGCTCTTCTAGGAGTGGAATAAACAACTTGGCGGCATAAAAGCAATCTTTTTAGAGACTGGATGCTGGATGCAGCGTGATGCTCAACTTATCTCTTCAGAATTTCTCCCATAGGTGTTTCATTTGGGTTTAGATTAGAAGACATACTCACTGAATCATTTTCAATCTGTTCTTCAGAAATGCAACATATGTGTGCTTTGGATCATAGTCATGTAGCTCCCGACATCAGCAGCACTCATGCAGCCTCACTTAAGGATACTGATGCAACCACCATGTTTTACTGTAGGCATCATGCATTTTTCTAATTTCATATTTGTAAATGCATAATGCCAACACTAAAACATGGTGGCAGCAGTATCCTTATGTGGAGCTCTATGAGTACTGCTGGTGCTGGGGAGCTATATTTCATTGAAGGTATCATGAGTTCAAAGATGTACTGCTCTATATTGAAAGAAAATCTGCAACCATAACTCTGTGCCCTTGGTAGACATGCAATTTCCAACATGACAATGATCCAAAACACACATAAGTTGCATTTTTGAAAAAGAACAGGGTGAAAGAGATTCAGTCGCCAAGAATTAATCTGAGCCCAATCAAAAGACCTACAGGGAATTCTGAAGAGACAAAATAAAGGGGTTTTCCCACAAACAATAGTACATTTTAATCAATATATCTTGGAATACTAATAATTTCCACAATTGGATATGTTTAAAAAATGTTCCTGTGCTGAGATAATCTTATAAATGTGCCCCTGCTGTGTACTGTGTAATGGCTGTGCCTGACCAGGAACGAACATGGTCTGATTATACCACAGCTCTTGGGCAGGGGGTAGAAAAAAAATGTGCACTGATATTACATCAGGGGATCGCAGATGATTCTTTCTTTGAAGTAAAACATTGTTTAAAAACAGGCAGGGAAATGTTTTACCTCACAAAAAGAATCAGTTGTGACCCCATGCTGTAATGTTTGTATATTCTTTTGCTTCCCCCTGCCCAGGAGCTATGGAATGATCAGACCAGGTCCCTGTACGATCAGACACGGCAATTACGCCATACATAGCAGGGGCACATTTATAACATCATCTCAACACAGGAACATTTTATTTAAACACATACAATTGTGGAACTTATTATTACAAAATCTATTGATTAAAATGTACTTTTTTTTGTGAGGAAAACCCCTTTAAGCATCACTCTCCATCCAGCATCCAGGCTCTAAAGAGGTTGTTCTTGAAGAAAGGGAAAAAATAGATGCTGCAGTATGTCTCCAACTTGTTCATTCCATGCCTAGAAAACTTGTTGCTGTCCTTAAAAGTCATGGCGGTCATACAAAACACTACAAGTAGTAGTTTTTGATGTGGGGTGTATACATTTTTGCATTAACAAATTTGAGAAAAACTGAAGATTTTGTAAAAAAAAAATCCTATTTTTATTCTTAATTTAACTGCTGGATACAGACAAAATCCAGGGATAAAAGATGGGAGGTAGCACAGGTGCAACATACTGATGAACAACCACTCACACCGACCATTCATAGGGAAAGGGGTGAATGATTAGAATTTAAATGCACATGAATAAAACCTGTATAATGTGCCAGTCACATAGATGCATGTAGTGCACCATGCTGGCTTATTATGTATAAGAACACACTACAGGGACAAGCATCCTATTTCCCCAACCAACACTACAGAGCCTGGTTGTATCCTGCAAAGATGAAAAATACTAGAGTTATTGGTTTATATTTTGATTATATTAAGAGGAATCTTTGTGTGTGTGAATGAATGCAGAATGGGATGGGGGCCTGGCTGGATACACAAGGGGGGGCCTGGCAGGACACACAAGGGGGGGGGCCTGGCTGGACACACAAGGGGGGGCCTGGCTGGACACACAAGGGGGGGCCTGGCTGGACACACAAGGGGGGGCCTGGCTGGACACACAAGGGGGGAGGCCTGGCTGGACACACAAGGGGGGCCTGGCTGGACACACAAGGGGGGAGGCCTGGCAGGACACACAAGGGGGGCCTGGCTGGACACACAAGGGGGGGGCCTGGCTGGACACATGGGAGGGGGAGCCTCCCTGGACACATAAGGGGGGGGCCTGGCTGGACACACAAGGTGGGCCTGGCTGGACACACGAGGGGGAGCCTGGCTGGACACACAAGGGGGGGGGGCCTGGCTGGACACACAAGAGGGCCTGGCTGGACACACAACTGAGACCTGGCTGGACACATGGGAGGGGGAGCCTGCCTGGACACATAAGGAGGGAGCCTGGCTGGACACATAAGGAAGGAGCCTGGCTGGACACATAAGGAAGGAGCCTGGCTGGACACATGAGGGAGCCTGGCTGGACACACAAGGGGGTGCCTGGCTGGACACATGGGAGGGGTGGCTGGCTGGACACATAAGGGGGAGATTAGCTGGACACATAAGGGGGGAGCCTGGCTGGACACATGGGAGGGGAGGGAACCTGGCTGGACACATAAGGGGGAGCCTGCCTGGACACATAAGGGGGAGCCTGCTGGACACATAAGGGGGTGCCTGGCTGGACACATGGGTGAGGGGGCCTGGCTGGACACATAAATGGGGGGGCTGGCTGGATACATAAGGGGGGGCCTGGCTGAACATGTAAGGATGGGGGGTTTGGCTGGACACATGGGAAGGGGGGCAGGATGGATATATGGGGGGGGGCAGGTTGGATATATGGGGGGGCAGGCTGGACACATGGAGGCCAGGATGGATATATGGGGGGGCAGGCTGGACAGATGGAGACCAGGATGGATATATGGGGGGGGGAATGGACACAGAGGCCAGGATGGATATATGGGGGGCAGCTGGACACATGAAGGCCAGGATGGATATATGGGGGGGGCAGGCTCGACACATGGGGGCCAGGATGGATATATGGGGGGGGGGGGCGCAGGCTCGATACACGTGGGCTAGGATAAATATAAAGGGGCCACGCTGGACATATGGGGAACAGAAGGGATATATGGGGGGGAGCCAGGCTGGACAAGCGACTTAATTACTGTTTATGGTGGCGAGTGGGGAACATAATTATTTTAGATTCCAATTATGAACATTATTACTTCTGTAATATAATTTACTTTTTAGGAAACTGTTTTCCATGGGAGGGACCAAAAGTGGGGTCCTGTTACTGTGCAGGGCGGCACTATGTCGCTTTTTTTTCTTCAACTGGTGTAGTGTAGAAGTCAGGGGGGAAAAAGTGGGAATGTGCTCTAGAAGAGATCAGTTATTGATAACTGTGTGTTATTTTCTGCAGAGATGATTCATGACTTGAAGAAGTGATGGCGGTCTGTACCAGATGAAGAAGAAAAGCGAAGATGAAGGACTTCACCTAGAGACATCATTGGTGAGTCAGTGTATTACATGAACACTTACACTATATAGTATATACAGAGCTCCTGTGTATAATGTCACTGGTGATCACTGTATTATTTGTACACTATACACAGAGCTCCTGTTTATAATGTCACTAGTGATCACTATATTATCTGTACACTGACACTACACTGTGTGCAGAATTATTAGGCAAATTGTATTTTAGAGGATTATTTTTATTATTGATCAACGACTATCTTCTCAATCAACCCAAAAGACTCAAATATCCAAGCTTAATATTTTTGGAAGTTGGAGTGGTTTTTTTTTTAGATCTTAGGAGGATATCTGTTTGTGCAGGTAACTATTACTGCGCAGAATTATTAGGCAACTTAATGAAAAAATGAAAAACAAATATAATCCCATCTCACTTGTTTATTTTCACCAGGTAAACCAATATCAGTGCACAAAATTTAGAAATAAACATTTCTGACATGCAAAAACAAAAAAATTAGTGATCAATATAGCCACCTTTCTTTATGATGACACTCAACAGCCTTCCATCCATAGTTTCTGTCAGTTGCTTGATCTGTTGTCGATCAACATTGCGTGCAGCAGTCACCACAGCCTCCCAGACACTGTTCCAAGAGGTGTACTCTTTTCCTTCCCTGTACATCTCACATTTTATAATGGACCACAGGTTCTTTATGGGGTTCAGATCAGGTGAACAATGGGGCCATGTCATTATTTTTTCTTCTTTTAGACCTTTACTGGCCAGCCACTCTGTGGAGTAGTTGAATGCATGTGATGGAGCATTGTCCTGCATAAAAATCATGTTTTTCTTCAACGATACCGACTTCTTCCTGTACCACTGCTTGAAGTGAAGAAGTTGTCTTCCAGAAACTGGCAGTAGGTCTGGGAGTTGAGCTTCACTCCATCCTCAACCCGAAAAGGTCCCACAAGTTCATCTTTGATGATACCAGCCCATACCAGTACCCCACCTGCACCTTGCTGGCGTCTGAATCGGAGTGGAGCTCTCTGCCCTTTACTGATCCAGCCTCTGGCCCATCCATCTGGCCCATCAAGAGTAACTCTCATTTCATCAGTCCATAAAACCTTTGAAAAATCAGTCTTAAGATATTTCTTGGCCCATTCTTGAAGTTTTATCTTATGTTTCTTGTTCAAAGGTGGTCGTTTTTCAGCCTCCCTTACCTTGACTATGTCCCTGAGTATCGCACACCTTGTGCTTTTTGATACTCCAGTAACGCTGCAGCGCTGAAATATGGCAAAACTGGTGGCGAATGGCATCTTGGCAGCTTCACGCTTGATTTTCCTCAATTCATGGGCACTTATTTTGCGCCTTTTTTGGCCAACATGCTTCTTGCGACCCTGTTGGCTATTTGCCATGAAACGCTTGATTGTTCGGTGATCACGCTTCAAAAGTTTGGAAATTTCAAGACTGCTGCATCCCTCTGCAAGACATCTCACAATTTTGGACTTTTCAGAGCCAAACAAATCTCTCTTCTGACCCATTTTGCCAAAGGAAAGGAAGTTGCCTAATAATTAAGCACACCTTATATAGGGTGTTGATGTCATTAGTCAACACCCCTCCTCATTACAGAGATGCACATCACCAGATTTACTTAATTGGTAGTTGGCTCTCAAGCCTATGCAGCTTGGAGTAGGACAACATGTATAAAAAGTATCTCGCGATCAAAATACTCATTTGCCTAATAATTCTGCACGCGGTGTATATACAGAACTCCTGTGTATAATGTCGCTGGTGGTAATAACAGTGTTGTTAGTATTGTGGTTTGTATTCATGATCAGCATTGTAGTATTTGGTCACTTTGTGGTGGTGGTAATATGTAGTCCGGTCATGGCGTGGCAGTATTTTTTCCTTGCATGTGGTATTATTGTCACTTTGTGGTGGTAATATGTGGTCTGGTCATGGTGTGGCCGTACTTGTTCTTTGTATGTGGTATTATTCGGTCAGTAAGTGGCGGTAATATGCAGGGCTGTGGAGTCGGTAAGCCAAACCTTCGACCCAGACTCTGATTCCTCAATTTCCATCTTTCCGACTCCGACTCCCTCATACATGGTTCATATTTAAGTGATGAATTTAAAAAAGTCTAGATCCTTAGAACAGGAATAGGACAGACATTTATAGAACATTTCATAACTTTCCCAAATTCTTATGAAAAAAATATTTTCCACAAACTGCATTGAACTACTGTACCCAATTTAGTATATATTTTAGGAGTTGTACCAGAGCGTCAGAGGTACACTTACAAGGGTCTCTGGTGAAAACAAGTAATCACCTCTCCACAGGATAAGTGATAAGTTACTGATTGGTCGGGTCCTGACTGCTGGCATACAATCGGCAGAATGTGAAGCTTTTCTCCCCATTAGACTGGAGCTCATGTGCGACTCGATCACTGATCCAATCATTCCCACAGTGGCTGCGAGCGCTGCTCTTTTTTTGGAAGCCCCCAAGAGAATGAATGGAGCTGCGGTCAGACATCCCATCTGTCACTGCATTTTAAAATGGGGATAAGTGTCCTGACAGGGATAAAACTTCCCCATGCTTCCGATGCTTTTCCAATGTTCGGACCAAAACGATCAATAAGTGATCACCTATCCTGTGGAGCCCATGGATCGGTGATAACTTGCTTTAACCAAAGAACCCCTTTAATGCATACTATCGTAATTGTACATCCCAGTTATAGTATATGCACGGCAGATGTGCCAGAGCCGTCAGTCAATGCTCCACTATAACAGGGATAGCGGATAACAGATATTTGCATATTGCTGTAGGTGGGCACCTAGAGTCAATTACCCCTGTGGGCCCCAGACTCCCCAGTCCGATCCTGGACTATGTCTGGAGACCAGGCTTTTCTGAAATGGAAAACCCCTTTAATAAGTGTTATTTAGTAAAATCATCTTTGATGAATATTAGTATTCAAGCTATATCAAATGGACAGTCATATTTTCTGTGTCCTTCCAATCTCACCTTCTTTATAGCTCGCTCTCCTGCGGTTCGGAGACGTCTTTTCTAACAGCTTCCTAACCTGTCATGTAGAGAGGAGAAAATCTTCTAACATGGAGCACTTAGGCAGACTTTCTTTTTAATGAAACATGAATAGAACCAATCTATCACAACAAATATTGGCAGAATGTAAATTTAAATATAGACATCAACATGAAGGATGAAACAATGTAGTGCTTCACTTGGTCATGCCCATACCCAATACATTTAAATTATGTGTTGAAACAGTTCAAAATGCGTCACACAGACTATCATACACAGTATTTTACCTGCGGTATAAGGAATGGTTCTGGCAATTCGGGAGAGCTGTTCATATTCCCAAAATAAGGATCCGGGTCATCCTCCAGCATGTCAGGAAGTAAGTAGTGTCTAAATATGCACAAAATGTGTCACTATATAATGCAGAAACTAGTTTTACCTTCTATAAATACAGTATTTGCAACAACACATACTACATTAGGAAAAAATATTAGTAATTTAACTAACTACATGGAAAGGTATTATGCCATTCAATATGAGTGCTTTCATTTCCACATACAGTACAGACCAAAGGTTTGGATACACCTCATTTAAATATTTTTCTGTATTTTCTTGACTATGGAAATTGTACATTCACACTGAAGGCATCAAAACTATGAATTAACACATGTGGAATTATATACTTAACAAAAAAGTGTGAAACAACTGAAAATATGTCTTATATTCTAGGTTCTTCAAAGTAGCCACCTTTTGCTTTGATGACTGCTTTGCACACTCTTGGCATTCTCTTGATGAGCTTCAAGAGGTAGTCACCAGAAATGGTTTTCACTTCACAGGTGTGCCCTGTCAGGTTTAATAAGTGGGATTTCTTGCCTTATAAATGGGGTTGGGACCATCAGTTGTGTTGTGCAGAAGTCAGGTGGATACACAGCTGATAGTCCTACTGAATAGACTGTTAGAATTTGTATTATGGCAAGAAAAAAGCAGCTAAGTAAAGAAAAACGAGTGGCCATCATTACTTTAAGAAATGAAGGTCAGTCAGTCCAAAAAAATGGGCAAACTTTGAAAGTGTCCCCAAGTGCAGTTGCAAAAACCATCAAGCGCTACAAAGAAACTGGCTCACATGAGGAGCACCCCAGGAAAGGAAGACCAAGAGTCACCTCTGCTTCTGAGGATAAGTTTATCCGAGTCACCAGCCTCAGAAATCGCAGGTTAACAGCAGCTCAGATTAGAGACCAGGTCAATGGTACACAGAGTTCTAGCAGCAGACACATCTCTTCAACAACTGTTAAGAGGAGACTTTGTGCAGCAGGCCTTCATGGTAAAATAGCTGCTAGGAAACCACTGCTAAGGACAGGCAACAAGCAGAAGAGACTTGTTTGAGCTAAAGAACACAAAGAATGGACATTAGACCAGTGGAAATCTGTGCTTTGGTCTGATGAGTCCAAATTTGAGATCTTTGGTTCCAACCACCGTGTCTTTGTGCGACGCAGAAAAGGTGAATGGATGGACTCTACATGCCTGGTTCCCACCGTGAAGCATGGAGTAGGAGGTGTGATGGTGTGGGGGTGCTTTGCTGGTGACACTGTTGGGCATTTATTCAAAATTGAAGGCATACTGAACCAGCATGGCTACCACAGCATCTTGCAGCGGCATGCTATTCCATCCAGTTTGGATTTAGTTGGACCATCATTTATTTTTCAACAGGACAATGACCCCAAACACACCTCCAGGCTGTGTAAGGGCTATTTGACCAAGAAGGAGAGTGATGGGGTGCTACGCCAGATGACCTGGCCTCCACAGTCACCAGACCTGAACCCAATCGAGATGGTTTGGGGTGAGCTGGACCGCAGAGTGAAGGCAAAAGGGCCAACAAGTGCTAAGCATCTCTGGGAACTCCTTCAAGATTGTTGGAAGACCATTTCTGGTGACTACCTCTTGAAGCTCATCAAGAGAATGCCAAGAGTGTGCAA
Organism: Phyllobates terribilis; assembly: GCF_046119375.1. NCBI lineage: Eukaryota > Metazoa > Chordata > Amphibia > Anura > Dendrobatidae > Phyllobates > Phyllobates terribilis. The sequence goes on along the minus strand of NW_027362765.1, from coordinate 334,196,085 downwards.
AGCAGTCATCAAAGCAAAAGGTGGCTACTTTGAAGAACCTAGAATATAAGACATATTTTCAGTTGTTTCACACTTTTTTGTTAAGTATATAATTCCACATGTGTTAACTCATAGTTTTGATGCCTTCAGTGTGAATGTACAATTTTCATAGTCATGAAAATACAGAAAAATCTTTAAATGAGAAGGTGTGTCCAAACTTTTGGTCTGTACTGTATGTAATCCATGTCAATAAAGTATTAGAAGAAAATAATACAGCTGAGACTGTGCACCACTAAAGTAGCGTTTTCTCCAATAGACAAATATGATTAAAAGTGCAGAACAGAGGCTCATTTTTAGGCACCGTGCTATGTAAGCGCATGACTGAGGACATAAACCAGCTTATTCCAACGCATTGTCTACTATACCTCATGGGTTATATATACTGAAAGTGAATGAAGTGAGGCTGAATGGCACCAGCCAAGACGTGGAGAGATGAAACCAAGACTAATTGCCCCAACTACTCCCCCATAAAGCCCTCTATGCTCTCCAGCTTAACCTGTCAGAATTTGCCACCACCAATACATGATTAGATTACAACTATTTAGTGAGGATGGCTAAACTGTCTTTATCTTCTTCATACATGTGTGCCAGGAGCAGTCTTATTCTCATCAGTAACTGTCATAGGTCATTTTGCTTTTCACAGTGTAGATCTTGTGTGGTACAGACCATGCAATTCAATCAAATGCACTCATTTCTTGTGACCCTCCTCAGGAAAGACAAAGACATGTAATTCTGAAGGAGTCTCTATGAGAACAACTTAATAAATTAATACTAGCAAAATGATGTAGTCTGGTGGACAAGTGACCGAATGAATTAAAAAAAAAGTTTTACTAGTCTGCTACTTTTAGTTAAAAAATATCTACAAATTGTAAAACACTTACTGTACAGTAGGTGGTAAATCCAGGTGGGCTGTAGATAGAGGGGTGACAAAAAAGGGAAGGGATGGTCACTTCCTCTGAGAGATGAACAGATTTTTAAAGGATGAAAATGGCACAAATAAAACAGCAACAGGAGACATCAGAAAACATGTTTGAAATAAAAGAAAACTCTCTTCTAAACTCTAGCAGCTCTGGGCCTAGCTGGTTTGATTCACATCCCTTGCCTGGCGCATGTGCTGAATTTGGTGGTGTAGAGCTTCCTTAAAAATGACCCACATATGTCAGAGGTGCTGCTGAAAGTGAGGGCAGCATGTGCATGCTTTTGGCGTTCTCACCCTGCGGCTGCCGACCTGCCTGCGCTGCAGCATCACTTCTACCTTCACACTCACTGCCTCATATGCAATGTGCCAAGATGGAACTGCACCTTACATATGCTGGAGAGACTGTGTGAGCAGCAGCAGGCAATGGTGGAGTTTCAGCTGCAGCACGCACGGGGGTGGGATGCTGTGAAGAACAACACCACTTAACCACCAATGAATGGGCTTCCATGAAGGACGTTTGTGCCGTGTTGCGCTGCTTCGAATACTCCAATATAGCCAGTGCTGATGACACCATCATGAGCGTTACTATACCTCTTCTATTAAGAAATTGAAAAAACTGATAAATAGCCTATTTTGGGGAAAAGGGGTGGTTATGTGGGAGAGAATAATCGCCCTAGTAGTCTATATCCCAATCCACGTGTTAGTGGACCCCAGAAGGACAAAAGAGGGATTTAATTCCAAAAATATCAATTTTATTAGAAATTTTAAAAATTACATCATAATTCACAATATAAGAGAAGGGAAGAAGAAGAGGTGGTAGGTAAACCATAGGGGCAGGTTTTAAGGAATAAAATCCTGCCAGGAGACTAATATACCTAAACCAGCATAGAAGGTAAGCCAGGTACGCGTACTAGCTGCTATTTAAAAGATAATGGAAGGATCATATCAATCTATGTCCACACTAGTAATAACAGTGAGGTATAAAGCATGGTATACAAGATAATAATATTGATATGTGGGCATATGGCAGCATATATCAGATCATATAGCAGTGATATATGGGTAAGAGCATTAAACAAATAGCATTAGATAGATAGCATAAAACATGTACACCGGTGATACATAAGTGTAAATAGATCGATAGTGCTATTGATATAGTATTACTGTCTAGTCTGGAGCTGTCTAGTCTGGAGCTGCGGCTCTATAGAAAATCAATTACCTTGTGCCATATGAGAAGTGAGCTCCACATCCCCCCCAGCTCTCCAGGACACGCTGCTTTATCACTTCTCATATGGCACAAGGTAATTGATTTTCTATAGAGCCGCAGCTCCAGACTAGACAGCTCCAGACTAGACAGTAATACTATATCAATAGCACTATCGATCTATTTACACTTATGTATCACCGGTGTACATGTTTTATGCTATCTATCTAATGCTATTTGTTTAATGCTCTTACCCATATATCACTGCTATATGATCTGATATATGCTGCCATATGCCCACATATCAATATTATTATCTTGTATACCATGCTTTATACCTCACTGTTATTACTAGTGTGGACATAGATTGATATGATCCTTCCATTATCTTTTAAATAGCAGCTAGTACGCGTACCTGGCTTACCTTCTATGCTGGTTTAGGGATATTAGTCTCCTGGCAGGATTTTATTCCTTAAAACCTGCCCCTATGGTTTACCTACCACCTCTTCTTCTTCCCTTCTCTTATATTGTGAATTATGATGTAATTTTTAAAATTTCTAATAAAATTGATATTTTTGGAATTAAATCCCTCTTTTGTCCTTCTGGGGTCCACTAACACGTGGATTGGGATATAGACTACTAGGGCGATTATTCTCTCCCACATAACCACCCCTTTTCCCCAAAATAGGCTATTTATCAGTTTTTTCAGTTTTCTAGGGATTACTGACCATATATATATTCTTTATGGCCAGCTTGTAGGTTTTCATTCTATTAAGAAATTGACAGAGAAATTAATTGGGTATCTTGAAAATAATTTCATGTAAATATCATTATACCCTATTTACATTAATTTCAAGGATCACATTTAGAAGAAATTCATATTCAATTATATAAATATAATGAAAAAAATGGAGTGCTGACTTCATACAATGCTGGCCAAAAGTATTGGCACCCCTGCAATTCTGTCAGATAATACTCAGTTTCTTCCTGAAAATGATTGCAATCACAAATTCTTTGGTATTATTCTCTTCATTTAATTTGTCTTCAATGAAAAAAACACAAAAAGAATTGTCCTAAAGCCAAATTGGATATAATTCCTCACCAAACCTATAAATGGGGGTGGACAAAAGTATTGGCACCCTTTGAAAAATCATGTGATTCTTCTCTAATTCGTGTAATTAACAGCACCTGTAACTTACCTATGGCACCTAACAGGTGTTGGCAATAACTAAATCACACTTGCAGCCAGTTAACATGGATTAAAGTTGACTCAACCTCTGTCCTGTGTCCTTGTGTGTACCACATTGGGCATGGAGAAAAGAAAGAAGACCAAAGAACTGTCTGAGGACTTGAGAAACCAAATTGTGAGAAAGCATGAGCAATCTCAAGGCTACAAGTCCATCTCCAAAGACCTGAATGTTCCTGTGTCTTCCATGCGCAGTGTCATCAAGAAGTTTAAAGCCCATGGCACTGTAGCTAACCTCCCTAGATGTGGACGGAAAAGAAAAATTGACGAGAGATTTCAACGCAAGATTGTGCGGATGGTGGATAAAGAACCTCGACTAAAATCCAAACAAGTTCAAGCTGCCCTGCAGTCCGAGGGTACAACAGTGTCAACCCGTACTATCACTCAGCGTCTGAATGAAAAGGGACTGTATGGTAGGATACCCAGGAAGACCGCACTTCTTACCCCGAGACATAAAAAAGCCAGGCTGGAGTGTGCCAAAACTTACCTGAGAAAGCCTAAAACGTTTTGGAAGAATGTTCTCTGGTCAGATGAGACAAAAGTAGAGCTTTTTGGGAAAAAGCATCAACATAGAGTGTACAGGAAAAAAAAAGAGGCTTTCAAGAAAAGAACACGGTCCCTACAGTCAAACATGGCGGAGGTTCCCTGATGTTTTGGGGTTGCTTTGCTGCCTCTGTCACTGGACTGCTTGACCGTGTGCATGGCATTATGAAGTCTGAAGACTACCAACAAATTCTGCAGCATAATGTAGGGCCCAGTGTGAGAAAGCTGGGTCTCACTCAGAGGTCATGGGTCTTCCAGCTGGACAATGACCCAAAACACACTTCCAAAAGCACTATAAAATGGTTTGAGAGAAAGCACTGGAGACTTCTAATGTGGCCAGCAATGAGTCCATACCTGAATCCCATAGAACACCTGTGGAGAGATCTCAAAATGGCAGTTTGGAGAAGGCACCCTTCAAATATCAGGGACCTGGAGCAGTTTGCCAAAGAAGAATGGTCTACAATTCCAGCAGAGCATTGTAAGAAACTCATTGATGGTTACCGGAAGCGGTTGTTCGCAGTTATTTTGGCTAAAGGTTGTGCAACCAAGTATTAGGCTGAGGGTGGCAATACTTTTGTCTGGCCCATTTTTGGAGTTTTGTGTGAAATGATCAATTATTTGATTTTTGCTTCATTCTCTTTTGTGTTTTTTCCTTGCAAGCAAATTAAATGAAGAGAGTAATACCAAAGAATTTGTGATTGCAATCATTTTCAGGAAGAAACTGAGTATTATCTGACAGAATTGCAGGGGTGCCAATACTTTTGGCCACCACTGTGTATACATGGATTGGTGGGGGGGAGGAAGCATATATACATGGATTGGTGGGGGGGGGCAACATATATACATGGATTTTGGCATATACCAAGATGGGAGTGAGCACATTCTTTATTTCTGCAGTCTCATACCCTGCTCCTTTCTGTGGCTGCTCTATGCTGCCCTCACCAGCTCTCTGTACGAGTTGTTTTTCCTAAACTAAATCCTCAGTATTCGGGTTAATTTGCCATATTGGCACTTTACGATAAATAAGTGGGTTTTGGGTTGCAGTTTGGGCACTCGGTCTGTAAAAGGTTTGCCATCACTGCAATATACTGTTGAGACAGTTGACCCCCGAGAGCATGGATTGGGACACTCCGCTACCATCCCAGAAACAACAAAGGTGGGAGATATGGAAGAAGTCTCTGAAGGTCTTAGAGCATGTCCAAGTCTCACGCAGTTATTCCCTAAGCACCCTTTCAGCCTCCACCAGGAGAGAAATCCACATTTTCTCCGACGCATCTACAGAGGCCATAGCTGCAGTAGCCTACCTGAAAACCTCAGAAAGCAACAACAAGGTACATTGTGGATTCATCCTTGGCAAGGCAAAACTAACACTGAAACCGTCTCACTCTGTACCAATACTCAAACTTTGTGCTGCCGTACAGGCAGTGGAATTAGCTGAAGCTATAAAGGATGAAATGGACATTGTGATTGATTCATTTACATTCTACACAGACAGTAGAGCGGTACTTGGTTACATTTACAACCAAAAAAACAATTTTACGTCTACATCAGCAATAGAGTAGAGCGTATCAGAAGCTTTTCTATCCCTGAATACTGGCACTACGTCTCTACTGACCTGAACCCAGCTGACCGAGGGACAAGATTCACAGCCGCGTCTAAGCTCAATGACAACATGTGGCTGTCACCTCCAAGTCTCTTATATAAGGATTCTAGTTCAAAGGACATCAACAACACTTATAAGCTGGTGGAACCGGAGTCTGAAAAAGAGATCAGACCAATCACCTCTACTCGCTACACTTCTGTGATGCCAAAATCAAAACTAAGATCTCACTGCTTTGAAAGCTTCTCAAAATGGTCAGCTGTTGTGCGGGCCATAGCTCGTCTTGTTCACATCGCTCATTCCTTTGCCAGTGACAAATCATCAGTGTTGTGGCTGGCACATGTGTAGAGGATACCCTACTGTTGCTGACATCAGACATGCCGAGCAATTCAGCGGTGAGTGCAACAAGAATATGGTCACGAGATCGACAGTATCACAAAAGGGTACCAGCCTGTCCAAGAACAGTTTACTGCTTGAATTGAACCCAGTGGTCGATCATTACGGACTGTTAAAGGTGGATGGTCATATAGAGAAGTCTGATCTATGTAATAAGGAGCAGAATCGTATCATCATTCCGGGTCGGCACTACAATGCTACGCTATTGTTCCATCACCATCATGAAAAAGTGCAGCACCAAGGCAGACAGTTTACCGAAGGCATCATAAGGTCCGCTGGCCTCTGGATCGTGGGGATGAAGAGATGTGTCTCCTCAGAGCTCCATAAATGCTTTATGTGAGAAAAAGTAAGAAGAAAACACTAACATCTACAGATGGCAAATCTCCCAGCAGATCAGCTAAACACAGACCAGCCATGCACATATGTCGGAGTAGATGTTTTTGGACCATGGTCGGTTGTTACAAGAAGGACCCGTGGTGGAGCCGCAAAAAGTAAGTGGTGGGCTGTGCTTTTCACCTGTCTTAGCATCCAAGCAGTTCACATTGAGGTAATTGAATCCATGGATTCCTCTTGCTTCATAAATGCTCTCAGAAGATTCTTTTCTATCTGGGGACCAGCCAAATAGCTCAGATCTGACTGTGGCACTAACTTTGTGGGAGCGTGCAAGGAACTACAGTTAGACAACTTCTAGACTGACAATGGGTGCACTTGGGTGTTCAACCCTCCTCATTCATCGCATATGGGAGGATCCTGGGAACGCATGATTGGCATTGCTCGAGGAATCCTTGATTCGATGTTGCTGGATCATAAGCTACCTCTCACCCATGAAGTCCTGGTTACCTTCCTTGCTGAAGTGTCTGCTGTGATAAATGCAAGACCATTGGTACCATTATCATCGGACCCCAAAGCTCCAATGATTCTTACTCCTGCCACACTTCTTACTCAGAAGGTTGGAGATGCTGAAATCCCTCCAGGGAAGTTTGTGGACAGAGACATTTACAGGTGTCAGTGGAAACAGGTACAACACTTTTCTAATGTCTTTTGGCACCGCTGGAAGGCTGAATACCTGCACTTACTTCAAACCAGTCACAAATGGCAGACTGCAAAACCTAACCTCCAAGAGGGAGACCTCATCCTCCTTAAAGATAAAGAAGCTCATCGCAATGACTGGCCAATGGGTCTTATCACCAAGGTTACACCAAGCAATGATGGAAAGACTTGTAAGGTAGAAGGCAAGGTCATCTCGCGTTTTCTTTCGTCCAGTCACTGAACTTCTACTCCTTTTACAAAAGGAGGTCATCACATGAAAGACACTGCTTCAGGACACAGCTTACGACGGAGAGCCTACCGCCATATACTTCCAGCTGTGTTGGGACATTTGAACTTTTCCCAGTGGATTCTTAGGTTGGTGGAAGTGTTTGCACATTGCGGCTTCCCCAATCCGAAGATGGGTTTCTGTTTTGGACTCGGATTATCCGGCTGTTGAAGACTTCAATGGAAAATTGGACTACAACTATTACTGTTATTGTTGTTTGCTTGTGTATTTTCTTTTGTCTTTCAGGTCTACCATGACATTCCCAGAAAACATCACATTAAACGAATCATTAAAATCTAAAGATTTCAGACGGGGAGTGTTACGTCCCATGAATGGGAAATTTGCTGACTATACACTGAACTTTTTACAGTTGCTGTGTATTACTGTTTGATTGCATTGCTGCAAGGTTCACCTTCCTTGAAGTTTGTCCCTTCTCTCTCCCTGTCTCCCTCTTATGTGACTGTGATGTAGCTAGCCCCTCCCTTCTTCTTCCAGCCTTTCCTAATTCTCAATCTTGCAACAATTAGGAGCTCATGTGCTTACAGCCTGTCTCAGGAAAAGTTATTTTTACTTGCTGTTGATGCATGCATTCTTACAAGATTTCTCAAGATAAATAAAGCTTCTTCTGAATTCTTTACAACGTGCCTGCCTGCAGCCGAGTTAAAGCTATCTGTGTCCATCTCCCTTGTAAGTAAAGGTGAAGACACAGCACCCTATATTTACAGCACAGCCATGGGGACAGAATATTCCTCTTGGAGATTATTGTAGGTTTAATCGTTTTCTTTTTGTTTGACAGCTGTCACACACTAAAAGACGCTTTTTTTTTGGCATCACTATATTTTGAGAGCTATAATTTTTCCAGATTTTGTCCAACAGCGTCATGTGAGGGCTTGTTTTACGGAACGAGTTGACATTTTATTGGTATCATTCTCAGGCACATGACATTTTTTGATCGCTTTCTATTCTGATTTTTGGGGCGCCAATCCAAGGGCAGAGAGGGCTTCCTCCCTATACAAGCTCTCTAAATGCTCCGATCGATGTCTATCGCCATGAGGTATCCATACGTCCAAGTTTGTTAAAGTGAACCTGTCAGCAGGATTGTGCTTAGAAAACTACATACACTGTCAGGTGGGCGCCGTTAAACTGAGTAAAATGATACCTTGGATGTTGTAATACGTCCAGTGGTTCTTTTATCATCTTTAGTTTCAGTTCTGCTGCCATAATGATATGTATGTGCTCTGGTGCTCTGCTTCTGTATTCATGTATTCCTATCTCTTTCCTCTGACAGGTCACTGTCTTTTCAGTGACCTGCCTACTCTTTTACATACTGCCTGTGTAATTTCTCTGCCCATGTGAAATTTACATCCCCAACATGGATGCCCGCGCATATGCAGTAGCATCTTTTGGTTGCCGAGAGATGCTACTGTGCACACGCGAGCACCATTTTACTCAAAAGTCTGAGCATAGGGAACATGGTACCATAGAGCAGGACTTGAAAGAAGAGCACCATGAATCTAGCACTCAAGGTTAAACGGCGCACACGCGAACAACATAATTAAAGAAATAGGGCATGGTAGATGTGTAGAATGAGTCAGAAGGATAAAACAAAGAAAAAGAAAGAATACAGAAAAGGGGAAATGGGATGGCAAACATAGACAAGAAAAGTAAGAGCCAAAAGTAAGTTTTTTTTTATACCTGGTGAAGCGTTCAAATGACCTAAAGGGAGACAAAAGGGGGAAAAAAACAATTAGGATATATATGTAGGAAACACATAAAATTACAGTACAGACCAAAAGTTTGGACACACCTTCTCATTTAAAGATTTTTCTGTATTTTCATGACTATGAAAATTGTACATTCACACTGAAGGCATCAAAACTATGAATTAACACATGTGGAATTATATACTTAACAAAAAAGTGTGAAACAACTGAAAATATGTCTTATATTCTAGGTTCTTCAAAGTAGCCACCTTTTGCTTTGATGACTGCTTTGCACACTCTTGGCATTCTCTTGATGAGCTTCAAGAGGTAGTCACCGGAAATGGTTTTCACTTCACAGGTGTGCCCTGTCAGGTTTAATAAGTGGGATTGCCTTATAAATGGGGTTCGGACCATCAGTTGTGTTGTGCAGAAGTCAGGTGGATACACAGCTGACAGTCCTACTGAATAGACTGTTAGAATTTGTATTATGGCAAGAAAAAAGCAGCCAAATAAAGAAAAATGAGTGGCCATCATTACTTTAAGAATTGAAGGTCAGTCAGTGCGAAAAATTGGGAAAACTTTGAAAGTGTCCCCAAGTGCAGTTACAAAAACCATCAAGCGCTACAAAGAAACTGGCTCACATGAGGACCGCCCCAGGAAAGGAAGACCAAGAGTCACCTCTGCTTCTGAGGATAAGTTTATCCGAGTCATCAGCCTCAGAAATCGCAGGTTAACAGCAGCTCAGATTAGAGACCAGGACAATGCCACACAGAGTTCTAGCAGCAGACACATCTCTACAACAAGTGTTAAGAGAAGACTTTGTGCAGCAGGCCTTCATGGTAAAATAGCTGCTAGGAAACCACTGATAAGGACAGGCAACAAGCAGAAGAGACTTGTTTGGGCTAAAGAACATAAGGAATGGACATTAGACCAGTGGAAATCTGTGCTTTGGTCTGATGAGTGCAATTTGAGATCTTAGGTTCCAACCACTGTGTCTTTGTGCGACGCAGGAAAGGTGAACGGATGGACTCTACATGCCTGGTTCCCACCGTGAATTATGGAGGAGGAGGTGTGATGGTGTGGGGGTGCTTTGTTGGTGACACTGTTGGGGATTTATTCAAAATTGAAGGCATACTGAACCAGCATGGCTACCACAGCATCTTTCAGGGGCATGCTATTCCATCCAGTTTGCGTTTAGTTGGACCATCATTTATTTTTCAACAGGATAATGACCCCAAACACACCTCCAGGCTGTGTAAGGGCTATTTGACCAATAAGGAGAGTGAAGGGGTGCTACGCCAGATGACCTGGCCTCCACAGTCACCAGACCTGAACCCAATCAAGATGGTTTGGGGTGAGCTGGACCGCAGAGTGAAGGCAAAAGGGCCAACAAGTGCTAAGCATCTCTGGGAACTCCTTCAAGATTGTTGGAAGACCATTTCCGGTGACTACCACTTGAAGGTCATCAAGAGAATGCCAAGAGTGTGCAAAGCAGTCATCAAAGCAAAAAGTGGCTACTTTGAAGAACCTAGAATATAAGACATATTTTCAGTTGCTTCACACTTTTTTGTTAAGTATATAATTCCACATGTGTTAATTCATAGTTTTGATGCCTTCAGTGTGAATGTACAATTTTCATAGTCATGAAAATACAGAAAAATCTTTAAATGAGGTGTATCCAAACTTTTGGTCTGTACTGTATGTATTTAACAGTAAAATTATGTCAACAGATATCGCTAATCCACTGGTTAAATAACACAGAGGAAACAAAGGAATATGTTAATCAATAAGACAGTTCATACTCTGGATTGAGGCCATATGCCTGCCTCTCCTTCAATCTGTGTATTCTGTTGCCACCTCGCCTTTTCAAAGGAATAGACTCCAAGTAGCGTAATTGTGAAACGTTATGTCCGGCAGAAACAAGATGAAAGGGAACTGGCAGCATTGTCCTCTTACACCTAATGGTAGATTTATGCTGAGGTGCGCTTTTAAGGGGTTGTACACTAATATTTAAAATATGCCAAAGCGTTTTTATAATGAAAAGCAACTTCTTTATAATTACCTTCCTCTGTCAGTGAGCGGCGCTATCACTGGCCGCTCACAGGCAGCACGTGAACCCCCGCTGACGTCCCGTTTATTGAGGCGTGACTCAGCGCTGGGGTCCCCGTGGTGGCTTCTGGGTTGAAGGCGGGGTTACCCCACCGTGTCACACCCAGCATCCACCGCGCGTTTTCCCAATGAATGGGGAGAGGGACAGCATGCGGTGGATGCTGGGTATGACTTGAGGGGATAACCCCGCACACAACCCAGCAGCCACCATGGAACGCGGAAGAGAGAGATCCCCGGCAGCAGTCTGGACTTGTCGTGACATCAGCGGATGTCAGTGCCGGCTGCAGCCGGGGGTTAAGTGATGCCTGTGAGCGGTCAGTCATAGCGCCACTCACAGGCAGAAAAGGAAGAGGGAGGCAATTACAAAGAAGCAGCTTTTCAACATAAAAATGCTTTGCCATATTTTACATAGTAGTGGACAACCCCTTTAAGTACCAGGGACCTGGGTGTATGGATATGTCCAAGTCCATAAAGGGGTTAATTAATGCAAAATGGAATGAAAGAATTAAAAATGCCATTAAGTCAAATTCCATTTAGCTAATATGTTACTTTAGACCCAAATTTTAGCCTGCACAATTTATTATGTAATTTCTCCTAAACGCAGCATTGCCCCATACATAGCAGACACTAATATTTTCTAGCTATATACAGTACATAGCATTAAGGGTAAACAATTAAAGCGGTTGTGCCACCATAAAGAATACAGTTAACCAACCAGAAAAGGTGGAAATAAATAGTTTTGTAATTTACAGTGATTCAAAATTATGCTTCATTCAAAAGTTACCAAGCTTTTACTTTTATGAATGCTGCTCTCTGGCGCCCCCTGGCGTTATTCCATTACATCCTGGTAGTGGGTGATCAGCTGGTCGGGTTTGGGCAGTTCCTGTCATAAGAGCTCCCAACCGGCAGTCTGCACAATGTATTGCAAGAAAAGAAATGAAAAATTCCATCTCCAAAAACGTTGTATTAAAAAATTCCAAGTTGTTATTACATCATTTTAAAATCTGATGAGGTCACAAGGTACATGGGGATTCACATAGCAACGCGTTTCCAATGCCAACCAGCTTTCTTTGTCAAGCTACTATGACATGATTCTGTGATCTTTTAAATATTTCTGAAACCAATATGATGCAGTGACTGGGATTGTATACGAGGGATGTGATATATCCCCCAGAATGTGTACAGAGACCTATTAAATCCATTGGAGTGCATTGCAGTCACACGCTCACCTCCGGCTGCAATGCAGGAATGAAGGTGAGCATTGACCTGGTCAGGCTATCTGGCTAAGGCAGATTAAGTAAAACCCGGCAGGGCCTTCATTTCTTGGGGGAGGCTACAGGAAGGCAGTGGGGCGGCCTCCTCCCTCCAAGCCGGGTTTTCCAGTGGCTCTTGCCACAGGTCCTTTAAAAACCCTGCACTAAGGATTAGTGTGGTTCTATGTTGGAACCTGCTAGGAGCATAGCAGGAAAGCTCAGCAGGATTGAGTGTGGCTGAACCCACGCCTGGGAAGGCTCTGCACCTGTCAGGCTCTGAGTGGCCCGGCGCGGCCGTTGCCTATGGCAACCGTTGTTTAAGGACTTGTGTTATCCCAGAGGACTTTTCTGTTTACCGGTGAGTTGCTGAATAAAGCTGTTTATATTGGACTTGCTTGGGTCACTGCCTCAGTTACTGCACGGTGTGAACACCGCTGCCTTACAGCTTGGAGGAGAATGCTGGCATAGTGACTGAGGCATACCCCACTGGCCGCTGCATGACCACAATCCGGCCGGCCACCTTTCAGCCCCACCCCGTGGACAAAATGGAGGAGCTGTTAAAGCAGCTGGTACTTACCCAGCAGCAGCAGCTGCAGTCTCAGAGGTAGGAGCTGGAACAGCAGCATAATCAGCAGCAGCAGCTACTGTACCAGCAGCAGCAAAAACCAAAGAACTGTTGCTGCAACAGATTGCTGCCCTGTGGGAGACGCCGACGGCACCAGCCCCGGAACGTCGCGAGGCCAGGGACAAGGTTCGCTCAGCGTTGAGGAAGATGGGACCGGAGGACGATGTGGAAGCCTTCCTGACCATTTATGAGCGCACAGAGGAGCGGGAAAACCTACCGGATGGCCAGTGGGCAGAAGTGGTGGCTCAGTTTCTGGTCGGCGATGCCCAAAAGGCCTTCTTCGACCTCAGTCGGGAGGACGCCCAGGACGACCAGAGACTGAAAGGTGAGATCCTTGCCCGACTGGGAGTCAATACATACGTGAGGGCTCAGCATGTATTTTCATAGGCTTATGTGGAGACCCGACACGCCCGGTCTCAGGCTTATGACCTCCTGCAGCTGGTAAAGAGGTTGCTCCAGCCTGAGACTTTGTCTCCAGCCCAGATGGTGGAGAGGGTGGTGGTTGACCGGCTGGTGAGGACTCTGCCAGCCGCTATCCAAAGTTGGCTGGGGCAAGGGGACTCCAGCACACTCGACCAGGTGGTCAGCCTGATCGAGCGCTACTCGGCCATTCAGGACTTTATCCAGGACTCTGCCCCCTCGCGGCTGTCACGCCGATCCCTGCCAACTCAGGAACCTGGAAAGGGGTCGCGCCCCTCTGCTGAGGACAGTCAGCACCGTACCCGTGCTGAAGGGGTACCCCGAAATGAGAGTCGCAGGAGACCTGTTCCCTCCCAAACAGTCAGAAGACCTAACAGTACTTCCACCATTAGGTGCTGACGGTGTCAGGGGAAGGGACATGTGGTTGCTAACTGCCCCCTAACTACGGAACCCATGGACTGCGGGATTATCCACCGGGTCTCAATGTACGCCCAGACTGTCTGCACTGCGAGCGCCGACCCCCCTGACAATGAATCCCAACTGTGCCAGGTACTGGTTAATGGGTACCCCACAGAGGCCCTCCTAGATTCGGGGAGCCTAGTGACTTTGGTACATGGGTCGATGGTGGCAGGAGACAACCTCAGTGGACGGACTGTCGGGGGTTGTGTGCATCCATGGGGACCTCCGAGAGTACCCAACCACAGGTAGTTTTATCCAAGCCAAGTGGAGACATAAAACATGTGGTGGGGGTGGTAAAAACTCTTCCCTATGGGACTGTGTTGGAAAGAGACTTGCCCCTGTTCTGGACTCTGTGGAAAAACAAAATCCACTCTCCCCCGATAAAATGTATTACAGGCGCTGTACCCGACGAACCTGATTCAGGGGTACCTGCCGTAGTGGTATCCAACCTAGGGACAGAGTGTGACCCCGATAGGTTTCCCCTAGAGGTGCTGGCAGGAGAGGTCGAGGAGACCCCATCGATCCCTGAGCTGGAAGTGTCCCGGGACACGTTTGGGACAGTTCAGCTACAGGATGCCACTCTGACTCGCGGGAAACGGTGTTAGAGGTAAATGGCGTAGCTCAACAGCCCCGTGCAGATACTGTATTTACACGCATGGTAGTCAAGATTGAGTTGCTCTATAGGGTAGACAAAATCAGGGACCAGGTCGTGGAACAGTTAGTGGTATCTCAGTTGTACCGTCTGCAGTTGGCACACACACACCAGCTGGGTGGACAATTGGGGGTTAAAAAGACGTAAGAGCGTATCTTGCAGCGGTTCTTTTGGCTGGGGATTTACGCGGAGGTCCAAAAGTACTGTGAATCCTGCCCTGAATGTCAGTTGACCACACCCACCACAAGTTTCCGTAGCTCATTGGTACCCCTGCCAGTAATAGAGGTACCTTTTGAACGGATTGCAATGTACTTGGTAGGGTCCATTGTAAAATCCGCTCGTGGCCACCAACATATACTGGTGGTCGTTGACTGTGCCACCCGGTGCCCGGAGGCTATACCGCTATGCCACACCTCGGCATAACAAATTGCACAGGAGCTGTTTGCTATGTTCTGTCGCCTTGGACTACCTAAGGAGATCCTGATGGATCAGGGGACCCCTTTTATGTCCAAAATGACAAGGGAACTGTGCAAACTGCTAAAAATTAAACAACTGCGCACCTCGGTGTACCAACCTCAAACCGACGGGCTAGTAGAACGGTTCAATAAAACCCTCAAGTTCATGTTAAAAAAGGTGGTTTCTAAGGACGGAAGGGATTGGGACATGTTGCTACCCTATTTGATGTTCGCCATCCGTGAGGTACCCCAGGCTTCCACAGGGTTCTCTCCCTTTCAGTTATTGTACGGCAGACACCCTAGAGGTCTGTTGGACGTAGCCAAAGAGACGTGGGAACAAGAGCCGACTCCACATAGGAGTATAACTGAACACGTGGCTAGCATGCAGGACCGGATCGCGGCGGTCATGCCCATCGTGAAAGAACATTTTTTAGATGCCCAGGCAGCCCAGAGGTGCACATATATTAAAATAGCCAGAGTCAGGTCTTTTAACAAGGGCGATTGGGTGTTAGTACTTGTACCCACAGCCGAGAGTAAGCTCATGGCCAAGTGGCAAGGGCCATATGAGGTTCGAGAAAAGGTGGGGGAGATAAATTACCGGTGTATCAGCCCGGAAGGAGGAAACGGGAGCAGCTTTATCATGTAAACCTGCGAAAACCTTGGAAAGATCGAGAGTGGTTAGTTACAGACATCACTCCGGGCATATCACCAGAGAGTTCTCTACCTTCAGCCAGGGATGCGTCCGGGGGAGAGGTCAGGATAAGTGATGCTCTCACTAAACAGCAGCGACGGGCGGCTCGCTCACTGGTGCAGCAGAATACCGACGTGTTCTCAGAGCTACCGGGTAGGACTACAGTTCTCCAACATGACATTGTCACCGAACCTGGGGTAAGGGTGCGAATGAGACCGTACCGGGTACCCGAAGCCCGGAGGCAAGCCATCACGGCTGAGGCAAAACAGATGCTCCAGTTAGGCGTCATTGAGAAATGACGGAGTGGGCTAGCCCCATCGTACTGATTACAAAACCAGACGGATCGTTACGCTTCCGTAACGATTTCCGAAAACTAAATGAAGTGTCGAAGATTGACCTTTATCCAATGCCCAGGGTGGATGAGCTGATTGAGAGACTGGGGTAGGCCCAGTACTTTACCACGCTCGATCTCACCAAGGGTTACTGGCAGGTACCTCTCACGAAATCGGAGGAGGAAAAGACCGCCTTCATAACTCCGGAGGGTCTATATCACTATGCGGTCTTACCTTTTGGGTTACATGGGGCCCTGGCTACATTCCAGAGGTTGATGGACATAGTGCTCAAGTCTCATCAGGAGTACGCCTCCGCATATCTAGATGATATTATCATCTTTAGCACCGACTGGCATACGCATCTATCCCAGGTACAAGCAGTGCTGGATTCTCTCAGAGCAGCGGAGTTAACGGCAAACCCGAAAAAATGTGCGATAGGGCTAGAGGAAGCCCGATATTTGGGGTATGTGATTGGCCGAGGAGTTATCAAGCCCCAAATCAATAAAGTTGAGGCCATAAAAAATTGGCCTAAACCGTCAAGTACACAGCAGGTGAGGGCGTTCCTTGACATCCTTGGGTATTACCGCTGGTTTATACCTAATTTTGCTGGGAGAACGGCGGCCCTGACCGATCTCTTGAAAGGAAAAAAATCAGTAATGGTTCAGTCGAACCTTCAGGCAGAAGAAGCCTTTCAGTCCATGAAGTTGGCCCTGTATGGACAGCCGGTCCTCATCAGCCCCAACTTCAAGGAAACTTTCATTGTACAGACAGATGCCTCAGAAGTAGGCCCAGGGTGCCAGTGGCGACTTTGCCAATCCTGGTGTTATGTGGCAAATGCCAAGCGTCCTGCACGGTGTTGGGCTGTGAGCACAACCCCCATCTGTGGACGTCAGACCATCATACCACCCTCATGGAGTCGGTTTCCAACCGATTGTGCAGACACATGCACATTTGTGACCTGCTGGAGGTCATTTTGCACGGCTCTGGCAGTGCTCCTCCTGTTCCTCCTTGCACAAAGGCGGAGGTAGCGGTCCTGCTGCTGGGTTGTTGCCCTCCTACGGCCCTCTCCACGTCTCCTTTTGTACTGGCCTGTCTCCTGGTAGTGCCTCCAGCCTCTGGACACTACGGTGACAGACACAGCAAATCTTCTTGCCACAGCTTGCATTGATGTGCCATCCAGAATGAGCTGCACTACCTGAGCAACTTCTGTGGGTTGTCGAGTCCGTCTCATGCTACCACAAGTATGAAAGTACAACCAACATTCAAAAGTGACCAAAACATCAGCCAGAAAGCATTGGTACTGAGATATGGTCTGTGCTCCCCACCTGCAGAACCACTCCTTTATTGAGGGTGTCTTGAAAATTGACAATCATTTTCATCTATTGTCTATTCCATTTGCAAAACAGCATATGAAATTGATTGTCAATCAGTGTTGCTTCCTAAGTGGACAGTTTGATTTCACAGAAGTTTGATTTACTTGGAGTTATATTCTGTTGTTTAAGTGTTCCCTTTATTTTTTGAGCAGTGTATTTGATATGTAACTTTCTATGTATTTGTCTCTACTTGTTCTTATTGGGGTTTGTTGTTAAGAGTTTTTTTTTAATATGGGTGTGATCTCATTGGTCATGTAATCGGTGTATTACTTGTAATTGGTTTCGGAAATATTTAAAAGATCACAGAACCATGTCATAGTAGCTTGACAAAGAAAGGTGGTTGGCATTGGAAACGCGTTGCTATGTGAATCCCCATGTACCTTGTGACCTCATCAGATTTTAAAATGATGTAATAACAACTTGGAATTTTTTAATACAACGTTTTTGGAGATGGAATTTTTCATTTCTTTTCTTGCAATACATTGTGCAGACTGCCGGTTGGGAGCTCTTATGACAGGAACTGCCCAAACCCGACCAGCTGATCACCCACTACCAGGACGTAATGGAATAACGCCAGGGGGCGCCAGAGAGCAGCATTCATAAAAGTAAAAGCTTGGTAACTTTTGAATGAAGCATAATTTTGAATCACTGTAAATTACAAAACTATTTATTTCCACCTTTTCTGGTTGGTTTACTGTATTCTTTATGGTGGCACAACCGCTTTAATTGTTTACCCTTAATGCTATGTACTGTATATAGCTAGAAAATATTAGTGTCTGCTATGTATGGGGCAATGCTGCGTTTAGGAGAAATTACATAATAAATTGTGCAGGCTAAAATTTGGGTCTAAAGTAACATATTAGCTGAATGGAATTTGACTTAATGGAATTTTTCACTTCTTTTTTTGCATTGATTCCAAGTGTGACCACACGTTGTTCCTGGCTTCAACACACTGAAATCCCTGGAGGGTGAGCTGACTTCCATTTGTTCTCTATTGTTATGCACCATGTACTCTTGGTCACAAGGCCCCCTGCTGTAAGCACAGAGTGTCTGTCATTCACCCCCTCCCCCTGTGCTCATAGCTGATCTCCAGGTGGGACACCTCCTCCCCCTGCTTCATAGCTGATCTCGGGGTGAGACACTCCCCCCCCCCCCTGCACTCACAGCTGATCAACGGGTGAGATACCTCCCCCCTGTGTTCACAGATGATCTCCAGGTGAGATACTCCCTCCCATTGTGCTCACAGCTCATAGCTCATCTCCAGGTTAGACACCCTCTCCCCCTGCGCTCACAGCTCATCTCCGGGTGAGATCATCTGCTTCACAGACTTGAGAGCCCGATAGCAGGGAAACACTTCCCATGCTTAGTCTGTGAAGCAGATGATCTCATCCAGAGCTGAGCTGTGAGCACAGGGGGAGGAGGTGTCTCACCTGGAGATGAGCTGTGAGTGCAGGGGAGTATCTCACCTAGAGATCAGCAGTGAGTCAGTTGACCACACCCACCGCAAGTTTCCGTAGCTCATTGGTACCCCTGCCAGTAATAGAGGTACCTTTTGAACGGATTGCAATGGACTTGGTAGGGTCCATTGTAAAATCCGCTCGTGGCCACCAACATATACTGGTGGTCGTTGACTGTGCCACCCGGTGCCCGGAGGCTATATCGCTATGCAACACCTCGGCATAACAAATTGCACAGGAGCTGTTTGCTATGTTCTGTCGCCTTGGACTACCTAAGGAGATCCTGATGGATCAGGGGACCACTTTTATGTCCAAAATGACAAGGGAACTGTGCAAACTGCTAAAAATTAAACAATTGCGCACCTCGGTGTACCAACCTCAAACCGACGGGCTAGTAGAACGGTTCAATAAAACCCTCAAGTTCATGTTAAAAAAGGTGGTTTCTAAGGACGGAAGGGATTGGGACATGTTGCTACCCTATTTGATGTTCGCCATCCGTGAGGTACCCCAGGCTTCCACAGGGTTCTCTCCCTTTGAGTTATTGTACGGCAGACACCCTAGAGGTCTGTTGGACGTAGCCAAAGAGACGTGGGAACAAGAGCCGACTCCACATAGGAGTATAACTGAACACGTGGCTAGCATGCAGGACCGGATCGCGGCGGTCATGCCCATCGTGAAAGAACATTTGTTAGATGCCCAGGCAGCCCAGAGGTGCACATATATTAAAATAGCCAGAGTCAGGTCTTTTAACAAGGGCGATTGGGTGTTAGTACTTGTACCCACAGCCGAGAGTAAGCTCATGGCCAAGTGGCAAGGGCCATATGAGGTTCGAGAAAAGGTGGGGGAGATAAATTACCGGTGTATCAGCCCGGAAGGAGGAAACGGGAGCAGCTTTATCATGTAAACCTGCGAAAACCTTGGAAAGATCGAGAGTGGTTAGTTACAGACATCACTCCGGGCATATCACCAGAGAGTTCTCTACCTTCAACCAGGGATGCGTCCGGGGAGAGGTCAGGATAAGTGATGCTCTCACTAAACAGCAGCGACGGGCGGCTCGCTCACTGGTGCAGCAGAATACCGACGTGTTCTCAGAGCTACCGGGTAGGACTACAGTTCTCCAACATGACATTGTCACCGAACCTGGGGTAAGGGTGCGAATGAGACCGTACCGGGTACCCGAAGCCCGGAGGCAAGCCATCACGGCTGAGGTAAAACAGATGCTCCAGTTAGGCGTCATCGAGAAATGACGGAGTGGGCTAGCCCCATCGTACTGATTACGAAACCAGACGGATCGTTACGCTTCCGTAACGATTTCCGAAAACTAAATGAAGTGTCGAAGATTGACCTTTATCCAATGCCCAGGGTGGATGAGCTGATTGAGAGACTGGGGTAGGCCCAGTACTTTACCACGCTCGATCTCACCAAGGGTTACTGGCAGGTACCTCTCACGAAATCGGAGGAGGAAAAGACCGCCTTCATAACTCCGGAGGGTCTATATCACTATGCGGTCTTACCTTTTGGGTTACATGGGGCCCTGGCTACATTCCAGAGGTTGATGGACATAGTGCTCAAGTCTCATCAGGAGTACGCCTCCGCATATCTAGATGATATTATCATCTTTAGCACCGACTGGCATACGCATCTATCCCAGGTACAAGCAGTGCTGGATTCTCTCAGAGCAGCGGAGTTAACGGCAAACCCGAAAAAATGTGCGATAGGGCTAGAGGAAGCCCGATATTTGGGGTATGTGATTGGCCGAGGAGTTATCAAGACCCAAATCAATAAAGTTGAGGCCATAAAAAATTGGCCTAAACCGTCAAGTACACAGCAGGTGAGGGCGTTCCTTGACATCCTTGGGTATTACCGCTGGTTTATACCTAATTTTGCTGGGAGAACGGCGGCCCTGACCGATCTCTTGAAAGGAAAAAAATCAGTAATGGTTCAGTCGAACCTTCAGGCAGAAGAAGCCTTTCAGTCCATGAAGTTGGCCCTGTATGGACAGCCGGTCCTCATCAGCCCCAACTTCAAGGAAACTTTCATTGTACAGACAGATGCCTCAGAAGTAGGCCCAGGGTGCCAGTGGCGACTTTGCCAATCCTGGTGTTATGTGGCAAATGCCAAGCGTCCTGCACGGTGTTGGGCTGTGAGCACAACCCCCATCTGTGGACGTCAGACCATCATACCACCCTCATGGAGTCGGTTTCCAACCGATTGTGCAGACACATGCACATTTGTGACCTGCTGGAGGTCATTTTGCACGGCTCTGGCAGTGCTCCTCCTGTTCCTCCTTGCACAAAGGCGGAGGTAGCGGTCCTGCTGCTGGGTTGTTGCCCTCCTACGGCCCTCTCCACGTCTCCTTTTGTACTGGCCTGTCTCCTGGTAGTGCCTCCAGCCTCTGGACACTACGGTGACAGACACAGCAAACCTTCTTGCCACAGCTTGCATTGATGTGCCATCCAGAATGAGCTGCACTACCTGAGCAACTTCTGTGGGTTGTCGAGTCCGTCTCATGCTACCACAAGTATGAAAGTACAACCAACATTCAAAAGTGACCAAAACATCAGCCAGAAAGCATTGGTACTGAGATATGGTCTGTGCTCCCCACCTGCAGAACCACTCCTTTATTGAGGGTGTCTTGAAAATTGCCAATCATTTTCATCTATTGTCTATTCCATTTGCAAAATAGCATGTGAAATTGATTGTCAATCAGTGTTGCTTCCTAAGTGGACAGTTTGATTTCACAGAAGTTTGATTTACTTGGAGTTATATTCTGTTGTTTAAGTGTTCCCTTTATTTTTTGAGCAGTGTATTTGATATGTAACTTTCTATGTACAGTCATGGCCAAAAGTTTTGAGAATGACACCAAAATTATATTTTCACATGATCTGCTGGCCTCTGGTTTTTATTAGTGTTTGTCTGATGTTTATATCACATACAGAAATATAATTGCAATCATATTATGAGTACCAATAGGTTACATTGACAGTTAGAATGAGTTAATGCAGCAAGTCAATATTTGCAGTGTTGCCCCTTCTTCTTCAAGACCTCTGTAATTCTCCCTGGCATGCTCTCAATCAACTTTTGGACCAAATCCTGACTGATAGCAGTCCATTCTTGCATAATCAATGCTTGCATTTTGCCAGAATTTGTTGGTTTTTGTTTGTCCACCCGTAACTTGATGATTGACCACAAGTTCTCAATGGGATTAAGATCTGGGGAGTTTCCAGGCCATGGACCCAAAATCTCTATGTTTTGTTCCATGAGTCATTTAGTTATCACCTTTGCTTTATGGCAAGGTGCTCCATCATGCTGGAAAAGGCATTGTTGGGCGCCAAACTGCTCTTGGACGGTTGGGAGTAGTTGTTCTTGGAGGACATTCTGGTACCATTCTTTTTTCATTTCTGTGTTTTTAGGCAAGACTGTGAGTGAGCCGATTCCCTTGGCTGAGAAGCAACCCCACACATGAATGGTTTCAGGATGCTTTACAGTTGGCATGAGACAAGACTGGTGGTAGCGCTCACCTCTTCTTCTCCGAATAAGCTGTTTTCCAGATGTCCCAAACAATCGAAAAGGGGATTCATCAGAGAAAATGACTTTGCCCCAGTCCTCAGCAGTCCACTCCCTGTACCTTTTTCAGAATATCAGTCGGTCCCTGATGTTTTTTCTGGAGAGAAGTGGCTTCTTTGCTGCCCTCCTTGAAACCAGCACTTGCTCAAAGAGTCTCCGCCTCACAGTGCGTGCAGAAGCACTCACACCAGCCTGCTGCCATTCCTGAGCAAGCTCGGCACTGCTGGTAGTCAGATCCCACAGCTGAAACAGTTTTAAGATACGGTCCTGGCGCTTGATGGTCTTTCTTGGGCGCCCTGGAGCCTTTTTGACAACAATGGAAGCTCTCTCCTTGAAGTTCTTGATGATGCGATAGATTGTTGACTGAGGTGCAATCTTTGTAGCTGCGATACTCTTCCCTGTTAGGTCATTTTTGTGCAGTGCAATGATGGCTGCACATGTTTCTTTAGAGATAACCATGGTTAACTGAAGAGAAACAATGATACCAAGAACCAGCCTCCTTTTAAAGTGTCCAGTGATGTCATTCTTACTTAATCATGACTGATTGATCGCCGGCCCTGTCCTCATCAACACCCACACCTGTGTTAATGGATCAATCACTAAAACGATGTTAGCTGCTCCTTTTAAGGCAGGACTGCACTGATGTTGAAATGTGTTTTGGGGGTTAAAGTTCATTTTCTGGGCAAATATTGACTTTGCAAGTACAGTAATTGCTGTTAAGCTGATCACTCTTTGACATTCAGGAGTATATGCAAATTGCCATTACAAAAAATGAAGCAGTAAACTTTGGAAAAATTACTATTTGTCTCATTCTCAATACTTTTGGCCATGACTGTATTTGTCTCTACTTGTTCTTATTGGGGTGTGTTGTTAAGAGTTTTTTTTTAATATGGGTGTGATCTCATTGGTCATGTAATCGGTGTATTACTTGTAATTGGTTTCGGAAATATTTAAAAGATCACAGAACCATGTCATAGTAGCTTGACAAAGAACGGTGGTTGGCATTGGAAACGCGTTGCTATGTGAATCCCCATGTACCTTGTGACCTCATCAGATGTTAAAATGATGTAATAACAACTTGGAATTTTTTAATACAACTTTTTTGGAGATGGAATTTTTCATTTCTTTTCTTGCAATACATTGTGCAGACTGCCGGTTGGGAGCTCTTATGACAGGAACTGCCCAAACCCGACCAGCTGATCACCCACTACCAGGACGTAATGGAATAACGCCAGGGGGCGCCAGAGAGCAGCATTCATAAAAGTAAAAGCTTGGTAACTTTTGAATGAAGCATAATTTTGAATCACTGTAAATTACAAAACTATTTATTTCCACCTTTTCTGGTTGGTTTACTGTATTCTTTATGGTGGCACAACCGCTTTAATTGTTTACCCTTAATGCTATGTACTGTATATAGCTAGAAAATATTAGTGTCTGCTATGTATGGGGCAATGCTGCGTTTAGGAGAAATTACATAATAAATTGTGCAGGCTAAAATTTGGGTCTAAAGTAACATATTAGCTGAATGGAATTTGACTTAATGGAATTTTTCACTTCGACCACAGGTTGTTCCTGGCTTCAACACACTGAAATCCCTGGAGGGTGAGCTGACTTCCATTTGTTCTCTATTGTTATGCACCATGTACTCTTGGTCACAAGGCCCCCTGCTGTAAGCACAGAGTGTCTGTCATTCACCCCCTCCCCCTGTGCTCATAGCTGATCTCCAGGTGGGACACCTCCTCCCCCTGCTTCATAGCAGATCTCGGGGTGAGACACTCCCTCCCCCTGCACTCACAGCTGATCAACGGGTGAGATACCTCCTCCCCTGTGTTCACAGATGATCTCCAGGTGAGATACTCCCTCCCATTGTGCTCACAGCTCATAGCTCATCTCCAGGTTAGACACCCTCTCCCCCTGCGCTCACAGCTCATCTCCGGGTGAGATCATCTGCTTCACAGACTTGAGAGCCCGATAGCAGGGAAACACTTCCCATGCTTAGTCTGTGAAGCAGATGATCTTATCCAGAGCTGAGCTGTGAGCACAGGGGGAGGAGGTGTCTCACCCGGAGATGAGCTGTGAGTGCAGGGGAGTATCTCACCTAGAGATCAGCAGTGAGCGCAGGGGGAATCTCACTCTGAGATGAGCTGTGAGGGCAGGGGGAGGAGGTGTCTCACCTGGAGATGAGCTGTGAGTGCAGGGGAGTATCTCACCTAGAGATCAGCAGTGAGTGCAGGGGGAATCTCACTCTGAGATGAGCTGTGAGTGCAGGGGGAGGCTGTGTCTCACCCGGAGATCAGCAGTGAGCGCAGGAGGAGGGGGTGTCTCACCCGGAGATCAGCAGTGAGCGCAGGAGGAGGGGGTATCTCACCCGGAGATCAGCAGTGAGCGCAGGGAAAGGGTTTATCTCACTCAGAGATGAGCTGAGAGGGCAGTGGAGTATCTCACTCGGAGAAGAGCTGTGAGGGCAGGGGAGTAACTCACTCGGAGATGAGCTGTGAGGGCAGGGAAGTATCTCACTCAGAGATGAGCTGTGAGGGCAGTGGAGTATCTCACTCGGAGATGAGCTGTGAGGGCAGGGAAGTATCTCACTCGGAGATGAGCTGTGAGGGCAGGGGAGTTTCTCACTCGGAGATGAGCTGAGAGGGCAGTGGAGTATCTCACTCGGAGATGAGCTATGAGGGCAGGGGAGTATCTCACTCGGAGATGAGCTGTGAGGGCAGGGGAGTATCTCACTCGGAGATGAGCTGTGAGGGCAGGGGAATATCTCACTCGGAGATGAGCTGTGAGGGCAGGGGAGTATCTCACTCGGAGATGAGCTGTGAGGGCAGGGGAGTAACTCACTCGGAGATGAGCTGTGAGGGCAGGGGAGTATCTCACTGGGAGATGAGCTGTGAGGGCAGGGGAGTATCTCACTGGGAGATGAGCTGTGAGGGCAGGGGAGTATGTCACTGGGAGATGAGCTGTGAGGGCAGGGGAGTATCTCACTCGGAGATGAGCTGTGAGGGCAGGGGAGTATCTCACTCGGAGATGAGCTGTGAGGGCAGGGAAGTATCTCACTCGGAGATGAGCTGTGAGGGCAGTGGAGTATCTCACTCGGAGATGAGCTATGAGGGCAGGGGAGTATCTCACTCGGAGATGAGCTGTGAGGGCAGTGGAGTATCTCACTCGGAGATGAGCTGTGAGGGCAGGGGAGTAACTCACTCGGAGATGAGCTATGAGGGCAGGGGAGTATCTCACTCGGAGATGAGCTGTGAGGGCAGGGGAGTATCTCACTCGGAGATGAGCTGTGAGGGCAGGGGAGTATCTCACTCGGAGATGAGCTGTGAGGGCAGGGGAGTATCTCACTCGGAGATGAGCTGTGAGGGCAGGGGAGTATCTCACTCGGAGATGAGCTGTGAGGGCAGGGGAGTATCTCACTCAGAGATGAGCTGAGAGGGCAGTGGAGTATCTCACTCGGAGATGAGCTGTGAGGGCAGGGGAGTAACTCACTCGGAGATGAGCTGTGAGGGCAGGGAAGTATCTCACTCAGAGATGAGCTGTGAGGGCAGTGGAGTATCTCACTCGGAGATGAGCTGTGAGGGCAGGGAAGTATCTCACTCGGAGATGAGCTGTGAAGGCAGGGGAGTTTCTCACTCGGAGATGAGCTGAGAGGGCAGTGGAGTATCTCACTCGGAGATGAGCTATGAGGGCAGGGGAGTATCTCACTCGGAGATGAGCTGTGAGGGCAGGGGAGTATCTCACTCGGAGATAAGCTGTGAGGGCAGTGGAGTATCTCACTCGGAGATGAGCTGTGAGGGCAGGGAAGTATCTCACTCGGAGATGAGCTGTGAGGGCAGGGGAGTATCTCACTCGGAGATGAGCTATGAGGGCAGGGAAGTATCTCACTCGGAGATGAGCTGTGAGGGCAGGGGAGTATCTCACTCGGAGATAAGCTGTGAGGGCAGGGGAGTATCTCACTCGGAGATGAGCTGAGAGGGCAGTGGAGTATCTCACTCGGAGATGAGCTATGAGGGCAGGGGAGTATCTCACTCGGAGATGAGCTGTGAGGGCAGGGGAGTATCTCACTCGGAGATAAGCTGTGTGTATACCTTGACTTCTCCAAAGCGTTTGATACCGTGCCACACAAAAGGTTGGTATATAAAATGAGAATGCTTGGTCTGGGGGATAATGTGTGCAAGTGGGTAAATAGCTGGCTGAGTGATAGAAAGCAGAGGGTGGTTATCAATGGAGTAAGCTCAGGGTGTGTCAGGGTTACTAGCGGGGTGCCTCAAGGGTCTGTCTTGGGCCCTATATTATTTAATATATTTATTAATGATCTAGTGGAAGGGTTGCATAGTAAAATAGCAATATTTGCAGATGATACTAAACTTTGTAAAGTAGTTAATACAGATGAGGACAGGGCACAGCTACAGGAGGATTTAGATAAATTGGGGAGTTGGGCCAAAAAATGGCAAATGGGGTTCAATGCCGATAAATGTAAGGTCATGCACATGGGAAAGAAAAACAGCAGTCACCCATACATATTAAATGGGAAACCGTTGGGGAAATCTGACATGGAGAAGGACCTGGGCGTCTTGGTTAACAGCAAATTAAATTGGAGTGCCCAGTGTCAGGCAGCAGCTGAGAAGGCAAAAAGAGTCATGGCATGCATCAGAAGAGGAATAGGGGCATATGATGAGAACATTGTTCTTCCTCTGTATAAAGCGCTGGTAAGGCCGCACTTAGAATATTGTGCACAGTTCTGGGCTCCGGTGCTCAGGAAAGACATATTGGAGCTAGAGAGGGTACAAAGGAGGGCGACTAAGGTAATAAAGGGAATGGAGGGACTAGAATACCCAGAGAGGTTGTCAAAATTAGGCCTATTTACATTGGAAAAGAGAAGGCTTTGGGGAGACCTCATAAACATGTATAAATACATCAGGGGGCAGTACAGAGATCTCTCCCATGACCTGTTTATACCAAGTACCAAGGATGGTGACAAAGACGAGGGGGCACACTATGCGTCTGGAGGAAAGGAGGTTCCTGCACCAGCATAAAAGGGGATTCTTTACGGTCAGAGCCGTGAGACTCTGGAACTCTCTGGGAGAGGAAGTGGTGATGTCCAACTCACTTAAAGAGTTCAAGAGAGGCCTGGACGCCTTTCTTGAGAACAATAAAATTACATCTTATGCTTAGTTAATTAATCCAGGGATTTAATCTTACTGCCAGATTGGTGTCGGGAAGTGAATTTTTCCTCAGTGATGTAAATTGGCCTATACCTCATGGTTTTTTGTTGCCTTCCCCTGGATCAACGCTGCGGAATAGCTGCAGTGCACAAGAAATAGGCTGAACTGGATGGACGCTTGTCTTTTTTCGGCCTTATAAACTATGTAACTATGTAACTATGAGGGCAGGGGAGTATCTCACTCGGAGATGAGCTGTGAGGGCAGGGGAGTATCTCACTCGGAGATGAGCTGTGAGGGCAGGGGAGTATCTCACTCGGAGATGAGCTGTGAGGGCAGGGGAGTATCTCACTCGGAGATGAGCTGTGAGGGCAGGGGAGTATCTCACTCGGAGATGAGCTGTGAGGGCAGGGGAGTATCTCACTCGGAGATGAGCTGTGAGGGCAGGGGAGTATCTCACTCGGAGATGAGCTGTGAGGGCAGGGGAGTATCTCACTCGGAGATGAGCTGTGAGGGCAGGGGAGTATCTCACTCGGAGATGAGCTGTGAGGGCAGGGGAGTATCTCACTCGGAGATGAGCTGTGAGGGCAGGGGAGTATCTCACTCGGAGATGAGCTGTGAGGGCAGGGAAATATCTCACTCGGAGATGAGCTGTGAGGACAGGGAAGTATCTCACTCGGAGATGAGCTGTGAGGGCACGGGAGTATCTCACTCGGAGATGAGCTGTGAGGGCAGGGGAGTATCTCACTCGGAGATGAGCTGTGAGGGCAGGGGAGTATCTCACTCGGAGATGAGCTGTGAGGGCAGGGGAGTATCTCACCTAGAGATCAGCAGTGAGTGCAGGGGGAGGGGGTATCTCACTCGGAGATGAGCTGTGAGTGCAGAGGGAGGCCATGTCTCACCCGGAGATCAGCAGTGAGCACAGGGGGAGGGGGTATCTCACCCGGAGATTAGCTATGAGCTCAGGGGGAGGGGGTATCTCATCCGGAGATCAACTGAGAGCTATGAGCAGAGGAGGAGGGGGTTTTCTGACCCAGAGGTGAGCTGTGAGCGCATTGGGAGGGGGTATCTCACCCGGAGATCAGCTGTGAGCTATGAGCACAGGGGGAGGGGGTGAATCACACACACTCTGTGCTTACAGCAGGGAGTGTTGTGACAGAGAATACATTTTGCATGCTGCGGGTAGGGAGCTCTTACGCAGGGAACTGCGCAAACCCGACCAGCTGATCACCTACTACCAGGACGTAGTGGAATAAC
The DNA here is from genome assembly GCF_046119375.1 of Phyllobates terribilis. Taxonomy (NCBI): domain Eukaryota; kingdom Metazoa; phylum Chordata; class Amphibia; order Anura; family Dendrobatidae; genus Phyllobates; species Phyllobates terribilis. The sequence continues at coordinate 334,167,308 of NW_027362765.1, read as the reverse complement.
GCCAGGGGGCGCCAGAGAACAGCATTTGAAAAATAAAAGCTTGGTATCTTTTGAATGAAGCATAATTTTGAATCACTATACATTACAAAACAATTTATTTACACCTTTTCTGGTTGGTCAATTGTATTCTTTATGGTGGCACAACCGCTTTAAGTTTAAAATTTCACATTTTTCTAAATTTTTAGAAAATCTGGGATATTTTCATGAATAACAACAAAACGTATTAATTTAAAATTTACCAGCTGCAACAGGTACAATTTGTTCCAAAAAGAAGATCAGAAATATCAGACTGACTAGCAGAAGCATTTCAAAGTTATTACCAAATAAAGTGACGTTTCAGATATGAAAAATGGGGCTGTCAGAAAGGTTAATACTGATTACCATGAGACAGGGTTAAGAAACATGAAATGGTAATGTGCAGTACATACCTATGCTCAAAAGTGCAGGCATATCATGCCAGTAATAAAAGGAAATACTGATTAGTCAGGGTGATAAAACAATGTATGTAACATGTAGGTGTGTGGTATGTATAAATATCTTTTTTTTTTTTCAGTGCCCTGGATAAAGTGACTATAAGAAGTAGGATTTTAGTTAATACCTCACTGAACACAAGAACAGTTTCCAAAATACTGACAAGACGGAGTTTCACAGAACATTTTTTTCACCCATAGCATGAAAGTAATGTTAATATTATAACTTTCATTACAAAATCTTCAGTTTTACCCAAATTCAGTGATGCACCCTACACCAAAACTACTACATCTAGTATTTTGTATGACCTCTATGATTGTTAAGGACAGCACCAAGTCTTCTACACATGGAACGAATAAGTTGGTGACATAAAGTAACATCTATCTCTTTCTATTCCTCCAGAACGACCATTTTAGAACCTGAATGTAGAGCCATTCTAACTTGTCTCTTCAGAATTCCTCGGTATGTCCTGCACTTCTGTGATGCGTGTTGGAGTACTTGTAAGATGTGTGCAGCTTATTCTTGTGATCTTTCTGATATGTGCACATCTACTTGTGTGATTTGTGCACTGTGCTTGTGTGACATCTCTCAAGTCTACGCTGTGCTTGTGTGACATCTCTCAAGTCTGCGCTGTGCTTGTGTGACATCTCTCAAGTCTGCGCTGTGCTTGTGTGACATCTCTCAAGTCAGAGCTGTGCTTGTGTGACATCTCTCAAGTCTGCGCTGTGCTTGTGTGACATCTCTCAAGTCTGCGCTGTGCTTGTGTGACATCTCTCAAGTCTGCGCTGTGCTTGTGTGTCATCTCTCAAGTCAGAGCTGTGCTTGTGTGACATCTCTCAAGTCTGCGCTGTGCTTGTGTGACATCTCTCAAGTCAGAGCTGTGCTTATGTGACATCTCTCAAGTCTGCGCTGTGCTTGTGTGACATCTCTCAAGTCTGCGCTGTGCTTGTGTGACATCTCTCAAGTCTGCGCTGTGCTTGTGTGACATCTCTCAAGTCAGCGCTGTGCTTGTGTGATATCTCTCAAGTCTGCGCTGTGCTTGTGTGACATCTCTCAAGTCTGCGCTGTGCTTGTGTGACATCTCTCAAGTCTGCGCTGTGCTTGTGCGATTTGTCTGGTGTGTGACAAGTGATTTTTTGATGTGTGCCTAACATGTTTTTATTGCATCAAATAATGTTACTTAAAGTGAATTTCTGTTTTAATTCTTTTACCGCCCTTAGGCTTGCCCTAGAGAAAAACAATAAAATCAGGGATACTCTCAGGGTCAGCAATTCCTCTTCCGCTACTGCCCTGGTCTTTGTTTTCAGGCTGCAGCCGTGATGTCCTGACTAAAACACGTGACTGCTGGAGCTTAAAGGGGTTTTCCCACAAACAAAAGTTCATTTGAAAAATGGTCTGTGTCTGACCGTGTATGGAAAATACCACAGCTCCTGAGCGGAGGAGGAAGCCAAAGACAATACAGACATTACATCAGGGGATCACAAAGGATTCACATAGGATTCATTTTGAGAGGTAAAATATTGTTTAAACACAGGCAGTGAAATATTTTACCTCACAAAATGAATCAATCCTATGCGATCCCGTGCTGTAATGTCTGCATTGTATTTTGCAGCCTTCCCTGGTAGATGGAACAAGCTGATGACCCTATGATTGGCTACAGTGGTCACATGAGATATTACCACTGCAGCCTGTAAACACGGACAGGCCAGGAGCACAAACACATCAATAGACTAGGTGAAAATGAGTAACTCTGATTTTATTATTTTTAGACCAGGTGAAAATGAGTAACTCTGATTTTATTATTTTTAGACTAGGTGAAAATGAGTAACTCTGATTTTATTATTTTTAGACTAGGTGAAAATGAGTAACTCTGATTTTATTATTTTTAGACCAGGTGAAAATGAATAACGCTGATTTTATTGTTTTTAGACTAGGTGAAAATGAGTAACGCTGATTTTATTATTTTTAGACTAGGTGAAAATGAGTAACTCTGATTTTATTATTTTTAGACCAGGTGAAAATGAGTAACTCTGATTTTATTATTTTTAGACTAGGTGAAAATGAGTAACTCTGATTTTATTATTTTTAGACTAGGTGAAAATGAGTAACTCTGATTTTATTATTTTTAGACTAGGTGAAAATGAGTAACTCTGATTTTATTATTTTTAGACTAGGTGAAAATGAGTAACTCTGATTTTATTATTTTTAGACTAGGTGAAAATGAGTAACTCTGATTTTATTATTTTTAGACCAGGTGAAAATGAGTAACTCTGATTTTATTATTTTTAGACTAGGTGAAAATGAGTAACGCTGATTTTATTATTTTTAGACTAGGTGAAAATGAGTAACGCTGATTTTATTATTTTTAGACTAGGTGAAAATGAGTAAAGCTGATTTTATTATTTTTAGACTAGGTGAAAATGAGTAACGCTGATTTTATTATTTTTAGACTAGGTGAAAATGAGTAACTCTGATTTTATTATTTTTAGACTAGGTGAAAATGAGTAACGCTGATTTTATTATTTTTAGACTAGGTGAAAATGAGTAACGCTGATTTTATTATTTTTAGACTAGGCGAAAATGAGTAACTCTGATTTTATTATTTTTAGACTAGGCGAAAATGAGTAACTCTGACTTTATTATTTTTAGACTAGGTGAAAATGAGTAACGCTGATTTTATTATTTTTAGACTAGGTGAAAATGAGTAACGCTGATTTTATTATTTTTAGACTAGGTGAAAATGAGTAACGCTGATTTTATTATTTTTAGACTAGGTGAAAATGAGTAACGCTGATCTTATTATTTTTAGACTAGGTGAAAATGAGTAACTCTGATTTTATTATTTTTAGACTAGGTGAAAATGAGTAACGCTGATTTTATTATTTTTAGACTAGGTGAAAATGAGTAACTCTGATTTTATTATTTTTAGACTAGGTGAAAATGTGTAACTCTGATTTTATTTTTTTTTTTCCCTAGCGCAAGCCGATGAGCACAAAAATAATTAAAATGAAAGTCCCCTTTAAGAAGGGGGGGGGCATACACAATTCTTGCACAGGGACCCTTTGGTCTCAGTGCCCGCCCCTGCATGAGACGTTATAATAATTCATAAATCATATGGTTTTGATTGGCTGCTCCTAGTAAGAACACAATAAAATAAGCTCTAGTGGGCTGTGTGCCCACTATGCATTTTTTAAGCGTTTCCGCAGCGGCAATTACGCTTAAAAAACGCTTGGTAGGAGGTCTGCAATGTTCCCCAATGATAATCCACATGTGCTGTGCACATGCTGCAGAAATTTCCGCTGCGGATTATTATTACGGAAAAAAGCGCAGCACTACCAACTATTTTGCGTAAGCGCAGCGTTTTTGCCGCCATGGACTTGCATTGAATCGCATAATATCCGCATGACTACATGAACACATGTGGAAATTAAGCAATTCAATGTGCGGATGGATTAGAGGAGACTCTCATCCAGACCCGGGTACCATAGTACCTGTAAAAAAAAAATTAAAATAAAAAAAAACATTATACTCACCTTCTGATGGCCTGCGGTCTTCTCTCCGGTGTGTCTTGGCTCCCCGGTGGCTCGTCAACGTCAGCGGTCATGTGACCTGTCACCTGACTAAATTACATCATGGAAGGTCCTTTTACACCACCGCGGGCCACCAGGGAGAACGGAGAAGGAAACCGGGGGCCATCGGAAGGTGAGTATAATGTTTTTTTTTATAGCTTTTACCATTTTTATTCTTTTTTTTAACTAACTTGGTCACACGGTTGCATGGATTTATATAGTGTGACCAAGTTGTCAAGCACTTTTCCAAGCCAAAATCTTTTAGAAAACGCTTGACAACCCGCATGGGAAATCGCATGTGCTAAAGGCGTGACAAACACTTGTCCCGGGCTGAAAATACGCATGTAAAATCCACATGAGTTTTTTCTGCCAAGGAGATGCAGAAACGCTCAGGAAAAATCCAGAGCGTTTCTGCATTGTGGGCACATTGCCTAATAGTGGCAGTGGATCAACATACTTAATTCTCATCAATAGTAAGCAGTATAAATTAATATAACTTTGCTTAATATTTCCACTAATATTCTTAAATTCAGTGTGTTGGTTTAGCCCTGCACTACAGTCACAGTATTTCATGTGAGCCCTTGAGAAAACTAATTGCCGACCCCCGATCCATGCTCTGTTAACCCCTTTACACCCCTTCACAGCAGAGGTCCCCAACCGCCGGTCCGCGGACCAGGACTGGGCCGTTGGGGTTTTTCAGCCGGTCCGCGGCACCGCCACAGACAATCACAAAGCAAAGCGCCGGGTCCAGGACATCTCATAATTCCTCTGACTTCCGGTCATGTGACGGCGCCGTCACATGACCGGAAGGCAGGAGAACCTGGTGTCAGCGATTTGGACGAGCGCCAGGATTCTGCAGGGATCGCATGGGGGTAAGTATAACAAGTTTTTTTTTTTTTTAAATACAATTAACTAGGAGTGGGGGGAATGGGAGATGCACATGGGGGGGAGGGGAGAGATGCACATGGGGGGAAGGGGGAGAGATGAGAGATCCACATGGGGGGGAGGGGAGAGATGAGAGATGCACATGGGGGGGAGGGGAGAGATGAGAGATGCACATGGGGGGGAGGGGAGAGATGAGAGATGCACATGGGGGGGAGGGGAGAGATGAGAGATGCACATGGGGGGAGGGGAGAGATGAGAGATGCACATGGGGGGCAGGGGAGAGATGCACATGGGGGGGAGGGGAGAGATGAGAGATGCACGGGGGGGATGAGAGATGCACGGGGGGATGAGAGATGCACGGGGGGGATGAGAGATGCACGGGGGGGATGAGAGATGCACGGGGGGGATGAGAGATGCACAGAGGGGGATGATAGATGCACGGAGGGGGATGAGAGATGCACGGGGGGGATGAGAGATGCACGGGGGGGATGAGAGATGCACGGGGGGGGATGAGAGATGCACGGAGGGGGATGAGAGATGCACGGGGGGATGAGAGATGCACGGGGGGTGGATGAGAGATGCACGGGGGGGGATGAGAGATGCACGGAGGGGGATGAGAGATGCACGGAGGGGGATGAGAGATGCACGGGGGGTGGATGAGAGATGCACGGAGGGGGATGAGAGATGCACGGAGGGGGATGAGAGATGCACGGAGGGGGATGAGAGATGCACGGGGGGTGAGCTGCACATGGGGGGGTGAGAGATGCACATGGGCGGGGGTTATGTTTACATAACTTTGTTGCCTTATGAAGGGCGGGGGGGGCCCCCAAAAATTTCTTGCACAGGGGCCCACTACAGTCTGTGTCCGCCCCTGGGATGAAGTAAATGCAGCTGAACAGCAGCTGTTAGGACAGCTGCCCTGTCTTGCTGCAGGGCGTGATGGGGCCTCAGTGATGCGGCTCCTGGCACAGCACATTATGTGGGGCTCCTGGCATAGCTCCTGGCGGGGACCTGGTCTACACTATATGATAAGTATGCACTAAACTCCAAATCCCTCCATTACCCTGCCCCCATATGACCAAAGCCCCGCCCACCCCACCCCCTCCTTGCTGGGCCATGGAAAAATGATCTTGCTTCAAGCCGGTCCCTGGTGCAAAAAAGGTTGGGGACCACTGCTTTACAGCATTTCTCACTGTTTCCGGCAATGTGATTGCCGGAAACAGAGGAGCACCGATCCTAGGCTGCAGATCAAACAGCACCGATCCTAGGCTATTGCTAGGACACCCCAGCCCTGGCCCCAGACGGCTATGATCGGTGCGATCGCCGATTACATCGATCGCACCGATCGTAGCGCGACCGCGCGGTGACAGGGCGGTCATGGGGCGGTGACCAGCTTGTGACCTGCCTGTCACTGCCCCATGACCCCCTGTAATGTAATCAAAGTCCCCAGACTGCTGTGATTGGAGCGATCGATGATGACATCGATCGCTCCAATCAGAGTTCCTGAATACAGGTGACCGGGCTGTCATAGGGAGGTGTCACCTCTCTGTTACCCCCTGTGGTGCGTGCTCTGCTACAGCCATGTCTGATTGGTGCAATCAATGTCACCAATCAGATGACTGGGGCACAGCATGCACCACAGGGGGTCACAGAGAGGTGACACCTCCTTGTGACCGCCCGGTCACCTGTATTCAGGAACTCTGATTGGAGCAATCATTGGTGACATTGATTGCTCCAATCAGATTACCTGACTACCTCCACCTGTCACCACCCCATCATCACCCTGTGACCGCCCTGCAGACCCTCACACTTGGTGAGGATTTCTACAGAGCGGTCACATCTGATGTGTCTGTGCTGGGCCTTGTAGTGCCACAGAATATTCTGTGACACCACAAGACCATTTTCTCACCTGTTCCAGTCGCTGCTGCTGCTGCTCCTGGATCTTCTGCTCCACCGTCCTGGGTATCCTGCTCCAGAGCCTGCTGCTGATCCTGCTGCTGATCCTGCAGAGAAGACTTTGGTAAGTCTGTTCTCCCCTCATCCACCCCAATCCCCCCTCCCCGCTCTTTTTACCCCTCCCCCCCTTACCACCATTTTTTTTTTTGCGTCCTGCAGCAGTCTCCTGCTCCGGACTCCCGGTCTCCTGCTCTGGGCTCCCGGTCACCAGCGCTGGTCTCCTGCTCCGGGCTCCCGGTTTCCTGCTCCAGGCTCCCAGTCTCCTGCGCCGGGCTCTTGGTCACCAGCACCGGGCTCCCAGTCACCAGCGCCGGGCTCCCGGTCACCAGCGCAGGGCTCCCGGTTACCAGCGCAGGGCTCCCGGTCACCAGCGCAGGGCTCCCGGTCACCAGCGCCGGGCTCCCGGTCCAGGCTCCTGATCCTGAAAGAAGAACAGAGAGGACTTTGGTAAGTCATCTCTGATCTCCCCTCATCCACGCCAATTCCCCTCTTCCCACTCCCCACACATCCGTGCGCACATCCAGCAGCCGCCGAGTATTGATCAGTGACATCATTGCTGTTTGCACCACATACAGTATTTCCCTTTTCCACACACTCTAAAAAAAGTATTGACACACACACACTCTAAATAAAGTATTGACACACACGCACCACATACATAACAAACAATGTCCCGCTCATCCCAAACTCGCTATTCAGCGGAGGAGGCATACGCTATTCTTGCCACCGACACTGACAGCGAGGGCGAGGATCCCACATTTATTTATTTTTCCGACTCCTCGTCGTCTTCCTCTTCTTCCTCCGGTTCTGCTGGACTGCCCCGCCGTCGTCGCAGGAGAGACAATGATCCAGCGCTCCCCACTACTGATCCCATATGGACCTCGCCCCCCGAAAATTATGAACCACTGATTTCTGATTTTGTGGCGGAATCAGGAATCAAGTTTGACACCACCGGCCTCACAGAAATAGACTTTTTCAAAGTCTTTTTCTCTGAGGATTTTGTAAACCTCATGGTGGGCCAAACTACTTTATACGCTCATCAATTTTTGGAACAAAACCCCTCTTCATCATTTTCTAACTGGTCTCCTGTAGACACAGTAGAAATGATGAAGTTTTGGGGCCTGGTCCTTCTTATGGGGATCCTGAACAAGCCCGAGCTTCGGCAATACTGGAGTGTTGACGTTTTGTATAACACTCCAGTGTTCCGAATGGCCATGATCTGGAGACGCTTTCAGGCCATCCACAAGTTCTTGCATTACCAAGATAATGCAAGGTGTCCTGCACGCGATGACCCGAACTTTGATCGTCTTTTCAAAGTTCGGCCGGTCATCGAACACTTCAACAACAAGTTTGCTGAAGTGTACGTGCCCCAAAGGGACATCTGTGTGGATGAGTCCTTAATCTCTTTTAAAAGGCGGCTTGGATTGCGGCAGTACCTGCCCAGTAAGAGGTCCAGGTACGGGATCAAGCTGTATAAACTTTTTGAGAGTACCTCAGGGTACACTCACAAGTTTAGAGTTGATGAAGGGAAGGACTCCCGGATTGAACCCCCTGAATGCCTCCCCGTTCTGGGAGTGAGTGGGAAAATTGTGTGGGACTTGGTGCACCCACTGCTGGATAAAGGTTATCACCTCTTTGTGGATAACTTTTATACAAGTATCCTGCTCTTCAAGTCCCTCTCTGCGCGACGTACTGCAGCCTGCGGTACTGTCCGCAAAAATTAGAAAGGCCTCCCAAAGACGCTAATTGGGCAGCTGCTCAGAAGGGGTGAGAGCAGAGCCTAATGTAGCGACCACCTGCTGATGGTCAAGTACAAGGACAAAAGGGATGTCCTTTTGTTGACCACCATACATGGTGATGGCAGCACCCTCAGCTCTGTAAGAGGTTCCACTACACAGGTCGCCAAACCAGACTGTGTAGTGGGGTACAACAAGTACATGGGGGGAGTTGATCTTTCAGATCAAGTCCTCCAGCCGTACAGTGCTTTGAGAAAGGCCAAGGTATGGTATAAGAAGCTGGCCGTGCACATTGTACAGATGGCAATGCACAACGCTTTCCTTCTGTCACAATGTGCAGGCCAGACTTCTACGTCGTACCTTCACTTCCAGGAGACTGTTATCAAGGCCCTGATATTTGGCAGCGGTGACAGAGCAGGCCCTAGTAGTTCCGGAATTGAAGGACTGAGAATTGTACCAGGCCAGCATTTCCCAGGGCAGATCCCTCACAGCGGGAAAAAAGGAAAGTCACAAAAGAGGTGCTGAGTGTGTTATAAAAGTGGAATACGCAAGGACACCATTTATCAATGTGACAACTGCCCTGACAAACCTGGCCTGTGTATGAAAGACTGCTTGAAAAGGTACCATACTTTGATGGACTATTAAATTAATTTCTGACGTATGAGAACCTGACAAACACTACACAACTGACGTAGTGTTCGTCAGGTTGTCATACGTCAGTTGTGCAGTGCTCGTCAGGTTGTCCTACACAACTGATGTATAACACTACTGTTAGGTGTCGGTCTGGTGCTGGATTCGAAATGGGTCCAAGACCTTATATGGTCTCCCATTTCAGTCCAGCCAGGGATGATGCTGCTCAGAATCACCATCAGCCCCAACGCCTAGCTGGTCCACGAGCACTGTTTATCTCCCAGGTAGTTGTGCCTAGCAATGTTAAGCCTGGGTTGCAGAAGGAGACAGGGCTTGTGGAATCTAAGTCCAGGATTTGCCGAACTGAGCATGTCCGTGACCTGGCGGATCATGATTGGTGGGTTGGCACTCACCTGACCCGGTGGTGACCTGCCACCGCCTGATTGGTCCACGGGTAACATCACCAATGGCGCGTCGGTGGGCAGGGCTTAGTCTTTAAAAGGCCCGCCCACAAAAATGGCGACGCGCTCAGATCATTTTGCAAGTGTTGTTTGTGTGGACGAGTGTATTCCACGTGCTCTCTACCTGCTCTCTCCGTGACCTGCCGATGCCAGAGTTAGCTCGGCTAATTAGCGTAGGTCACTCAGGCAGGTAGCTACGTCTAGCAGCCTGGCTCAGCCAAAGGGGTCTCCTAATACCTCGAGCAGCCTGCAGACACCCTGTCCACGGCTATCGCCTGTCAGCCACGTGGAGTAGTACCCTTCAGTCCGGTGGCACGCCGGCTGGAGGCACGTGTACCCGTCGCGTAGTCACACACGCATCTAGCGCCAATCCCTACAGAGTAGCGCCTGTATCGAAGACAGGGCTACTGCTTTCCCTCCAGTCGCACGTCTCCCTGCAGTTCTTGGAGATTGTGTGAACCGCTGAAGCCCGCTCCGTGTGCATTAACACGGAGTGGTTCTTCAGTTAAGTAGGTGCTATCCCAGTCACTCTTCTCCCGTGCAGTTAACGGAGATAGAGCGAACCGCTATACCCGTTCCTGTGTGCGGTAACACGGAAGGGTTTAACATTTAAGATGGTTGCGTACCTTTCCACCCGGAAAGTGTTCGGCAGCAGTCCTCCAGGCCGAATCGCGGACCCCGGGGTCGGTTGCGTTCCATTTTAATAAAGTTGTCTGCAACCGCCCTCCTAACAACTACATTATAAAATTCAAAAATCAACTACCACTACCAAAAGGGGGGCACTTGTTGGGCATTTCCACTGTTTAGGCACATCAGGGGTTCTGAGAACGTGACATGACGCCCGCAGACAATTCCATCAAAGTCTGCGTTCAAAAGCGTCACTCCTTCCCTTCCGAGCCCTGACATGCGCCCAAACAGTAGTTTTCTCCAACACATGGGGTATCTGCGTACTTAGGAGAAATTGCACAACAACTTATGGGGTGCAATTTCTCCTGGTACCCTTGTGAAAATAAAAAAATTGGGGTCTAAAATAAAATGTTAGTGAAAAAAAGTTAAATGTTAATTTTTTCCTTTCATGTTCAATTAATTGGTGTGAAGCATCTGAAGGGTTAATAAAGTTCTTGAATGTGGTTTTGAGCACCTTGAGGGGTGCAGTTTTTAGAATGGTGTCACTTTTGGGTATTTTATGTCATATAGACCCCTCAAAGTGACTTCAAATGTGATGTGGTACCTAAAAAAAATGTTTTTGTAAATTTTGTTGTAAAAATGAGAAATCGCTGGTCAACTTTTAACCCTTATAGCTCCCTAACAAAAAAAAAATTTTGGTTCCAAAATTGTGCTGATGTAAAGTAGACATGTGGGAAATGTTATTTATTGCAAAATTTTCTAAATTTTCGCCAAATTTCCATTTTTTTCACAAATAAACGCAAGTGATATCGAAGAAATTTTACCACAATCATGAAGTACAATATGTCACGAAAAAACAATCTCAGAATCAGGGGGATCCGTTGAAGCGTTCCAGAGTAATTACCTCATAAAGTGACAGTGGTCAGAATTGTAAAAATTGGCCCGGTCATTAACGTGCAAACCACCTTAGGTTGTAAAGGGGTTAAAGGGAATCCGTCAGCAGGTTTTTGCTATGTAATCTGAGGACAGCAGGAGATAGGGGCTGAAACACAGAATTCAGAGATGTGTCACTTGTCAAAGTGCGTGCGGTGTTGCTTAGTAATTGTCAAGGATTTATCACGAAGAGATTAACATTGCCGGACAACACTAGTCCAGCAACGCCCCCTGCTGTGATAAGCAGCACACCGTCTATGGACTTTGTACATGGAGAGCCTGGTGTGGGTGGGGACAGCTTTCTCAGCTCTGCTTCATTCTAAATCTAAAAGCTCTGATTGGGTCAGAACTGCTGCACCCAGTAATCTAAGTGATACATTGATAGATTCAGCTTCTATTTGTCTACATTACGCTCCTCTCAGATGAGTAGAAAAACCTGCCGACAAATTCCCTTTTAGATTTTGTTGCCGGTGTCAAGCTATTGTTTATATGTACCTTTTATAAAACCTATAAAAAGTTTGGAATCAATAAAATATAAAGTCAAAGATTTCATTATACCTTCTGAATGCTCGTAGAGTTGTCCGCTAGGCCCACTTGCACTGCAGATTTAAGAAAAAAAAAGACATTACTACATGCATGTAAGAATTATTAACTACAATAAAAAATGGTTCTTTCCTTAAAGGGAACCTGTCACCTGAAAAAAACACAATCAGCCTGCAGATATGGGGATAATCTCCAGATTAACCCTGCTCTGAACTTTATTTCTCCCGGCATCCATTGGATTCAGTCACCGCTCTGTGTATAGTGAGAAGTGGCAGCAAACACTCCCCCTGCACTGACTTACAGCAGCTCAGCAGTAGGGTCGGCTGTCAATCACTGCCGGGGACGAGGTTACAGCCGCCGCTCTCTATACAGAGAACGGTGACTGAACCCACGCCGGCGCCACCCGTGACTGAAACCAGAATGCTAAAAGGAGGAATAAAGATCATTTCCTCATGACAGTAGGGGTCTAAGTGCTGGGCAGGTTCAGAACGCTATTAATCTGCAGATTAACTCCATATATGCAGAAAAATAGCTTCTTTCATGTCACAGGTTCCCTTTAAGGAAAGAAAAAATAATATTACATCAGTTGAGACACTAGAAAGACCTAGGTGCATTCTGACCATAGGAAGAATCACCAAATACCACAAGGTTCAGGAAGAACCAAATAGAGGACAATATACAGTAGGTACGGAAAGTATTCAGACCCCTTTAAATTTTTCACTCTTTGTTTCATTGCAGCCATTTGGTAAATTCTAAAAAGTTCATTTTTTTCTCATTAAAGTACACTCTGCGCCCCATCTTGACTGAAAAAAAAACAGAAATGTAGAAATTTTTGCAAATTTATTAAACAAGAAAAACTGAAATATCACATGGTCATAAATATTCAGCCCCTTTGCTCGGTATTGAGTAGAAGCACCCTTTTGAGCTAGTAGAGCCATGAGTCTTCTTGGGAATGATGCAACAAGTTTTTCACACCTGGATTTGGGGATCCTCTGCCATTTTTCCTTTCTCCAGTTCTGTCAGGTTGGATGGTGAACGTTAGTGGACAGCCATTTTCAGGTCTCTCCAGAGATGCTCAATTGGGTTTAGGCCAGAGCTCTGGCTGGACCAGTCAAGAATGGTCACAGAGTTGTTCTGAAGCCACGCCTTTGTCATTATAGCTGTGTGCTTAGGGTCATTGTCTTGTTCGAAGGTGAACCAAGTCTGAGGTCCAAAGCACTCTGGTAGAGGTTTTCATCCAGGATATCTCTGTACTTGGCCACATTCATGTTTCCTTCAATTGCAACCAGTCGTCATGTCCCTGCAGCTGAAAAACACCCCCATAGCATGATGCTGCCACCACCATGTTTCACTGTTGGGATTGTATTGGGCAGGTGATGAGCAGTGCCTGGTTTTCTCCACACATACCGCTTAGAATTATCACCAAAAAGTTCTATCTTCGTCTCATCGGTCCAGAGAATCTTATTTCTCATAGTCTGGAGTCCTTCATGTGTTTTTCAGCAAACTCTATGCAGGCTTTCATATTTCTTGCACTGAGGAGAGGCTTCCATTGGGCCACTCTGCCATAAAGGCCCAACTGGTGGAGGGCTACAGTGACTTTGTGGAACTTTCTCCCATCTCCCTACTGCATCTCTGGAGCTCAGCCAGTGATCTTGGGGTTCTTCTTTACCTCTCTCACCAAGGCTCTTCTCCCATGATTGCTCTGTTTGGCTGGACGGCCAGGTCTAGGAAGACTTCTGGTGGTCCCAAACTTCTTCCATTTAAAGATTATGGAGGCCACATTGCTTTTAGGAACCTTGGGTAATGCAGAAATTCATTTGCAACCTTAGCCAGATCTGTGCCTTGCCACAATTCTGTCTCTGAGCTCCTTGGGCAGTTCCTTTGAGCTCATGATTCTCATTTGGTCTGACATGCACTGTGAGCTGTGAGGTCTTAAACAGACAGCTGTGTGCCTTTTCAAATCAAGTCCTATCAGTTTAATTAAACACAGCTGGACTCCAATGAAGGAGTAGAACCATCTCAAGGAGGATCACAAGGAAATGGACAGCATGTGACTTAAATATGAGTGTCTGAGCAAAGGGTCTGAATACTTATGACCATATGATATTTCAGTTTTTATTTTTTAATAAATTTGCAAAAATGTCTACATTTCTGTTTTTTTTTCAGTCAAGATGGGGTGCAGAATGTACTTTAATGGGAAAAAAATGAACATTTTAGAATTTACCAAATGGCTACAATGGAAAAAAGAGTGAAAAATTTAAAGGGGTCTGAATACTTTCCATACCCACGGTATCTGTTTGCACTTAGCAGTGAGAGATGTCACCAGTAGCAGTGCAGGAAGGATTGTGAAATCTGGAGACAGATCCACTTTAACCATTCACATACACATACATGAAACCAAGTAAATTTAAAGGGGTTGTCTGGTCAAAAGTGATAAGTCTGCAGTCACTCTATGTGACTTCAGACTTATGAATCCCAACCCCCAGCACAGGCACTGTGCGATGCGGTGATTTGCCGGTATGAGACCTGGTAATGGAGGGTATGCATGTGTTATACATACCCTTGGCCAGTGGACAGGCCTCACTCTCCATACACTTGTATTGAGCGAGGCTGCGTCTTCTAGTCGAAGCTCCTACTGGCAATCCACGGCACTAGACAGGGCCTGGCCTCACTCCATACAAGTGAACGAAGCGAGGCGGCGCTGACTGGCCAGGGGTATGTATAACACATACATAGCCTCCGGTCCCGGGTCTCATATCGGCAAATCTCCATAGCGCAAAGTGCCTGCGCTAGGGGGATTCATGAGTCTGCAGTCACACAGTGTGACTGCAGACTTATCCATTTGGACCGGACAACCCCTTCAACATTTAGAACTTCAGGATATATGAGAAAAGAGGACAGCTTCTTGAGTAATAAATTACAAAGAGAAGAAAAAGTAACAGCACTGAAGGGGTTCACTATAAGGCTTAGTTCACACGATGCGTATTTCATGCGTTTCCGCGGCGTTTTTGCAGTTGCGTAAACGCAGCGGAAACGCATGAAAAACGCATGGTAGAAGGGAAGCAATGTTCCCCAATGGAAATCCGCATGTGCTGTGCCCATGATGCGGATTTTTCCGCAGCGTTAACGCTGCGGTCAAAAATCCGCAGCATGTCAATTAATTTTGCGGAAACGCGGCGATTTCGCCGCCATTGACTTGCATTAGAACGCGCCAATTCCGCAAGACAGCATTTGTACTTGCGTTATTGGCGCGTTCTAATATGCGGATGGTACCCGGGTGTGGAGGAGAGGAGAGTCTCATCCACACCCAGGTACCATTAAAAAAGCTGTAAAACAAGAATAAAATAAAAAATAAATGTATTCTTACCATCTGTCGGCCCGCGCAGCGCTCCCGCTTGGTTCCCGGCACTTGCATTGAGTTGTAGGACCTGATCTGACGTCAGAGTCATGTGACGGGTCACGTGACGCTGACGTCGGCAGGTCTTTCAATTCAAAGTTGCCGGCGAGGGAGAACAGATTGAGCAGGACAGCGCGGGCCATCGGAGGTAAGTATATACACTCTCTCTGGTCACACTATATAAATCCATGCTGTTTGCATGGATTTATATAGTGTGACCTAGTTGTCAAGCACTTTCCAGGTGATGCTAACATCGCCTGGAAAGCGCTTGTCAATCTGCATGCGGAAACGCATGTGAATCTGCATGTGGATCCGCATGTATTCTGCAGGAAAAACGCATGCACAATCTGCATGCGTTTTTTCTGCCAGGGAGATGCAGAAATGATGCAGAAATTTTCTGCTTCATTTCTGCATCGTGTGCACATACCCTAAAGGGATGCTCATGTACAATACCAATAAAAAGTTTGAACACAACAGTTGATGAAATAGTTTACCTTCATTTTATTGGAATGGGCTCATAGGTCGCTTCACGGGTCACTCCCGGTCATGTCTCATGAGTAGTGTTGAGCATTCCGATACTGAAAAATCGGGTATCGACCGATATTCGCGGTATCGGAGTTCTGATACTGAGTTCCGATACTTTTAGAATATCGAATACCGGAATCGGAAGTTCCCATAATGCCTGCGCTCTGCAGTGTCTCTGAAGGATGACAAGCTGGATGGCAGCGCTCAGCTTACTGTACTTGTCATTTAGTGTAAAGGATTTATTAAAAAAAATAATAGTGTTTTCATGCACCGTATCTTAAAAAAAGCCGGCCGGCAATTCAGCAGCGGTACCCGACAATTTAGAATAGAAAGAATAGAGCATCACACATAGATTAGATACATTGAAACATGTCAGTCACATATATAATAAGTACAGTGACAGTGTTGCTTACTGTACTTGTCATTTAGTGTAAAGGATTTATTTAAAAAAATAATAGTGTTTTCATGCACCGTCTCTTTAAAAAAGCTGGCCGGCAATTCAGCAGCGGTACCCGACAATTTAGAATAGAAAGAATAGAGCATCACACATAGATTAGATACATAGAAACATGTCAGTCACATATATAATAAGTACAGTGCCAGTGTTGCTTACTGTACTTGTCATTTAGTGTAAAGGATTTATTTAAAAAAATAATAGTGTTTTCATGCACCGTCTCTTTAAAAAAGCCGGCCGGCAATTCAGCAGCGGTACCCGACAATTTAGAACAGAAAGATAGAGCACCACACATCGATTAGATAGATATTATGTATGTGACTGACATGTTTCTAAGTACAGAGACAGTGTTGGTTACTGTACTTGTCATTTAGTGTTAAAATAAAGGATTTATTAAAAAAAAAATTGGCGTAGGGTTCCCCGTAATTTTAGGCTCTAGCGGAGGTTAAGCAGACGGCTGGGGCAGATGTTTGAAGTCTGGGAAGGGGGTAATACCCATGGAGCTTCCCAGGCTACTAATATCAGCCCCCAGCTGAATACCTAGCCTTTACTAGCTATTAAAATGGGGGACCCCCCCAAAAAAATGACGTGGGGTCCCTCTATTTTAATAACTAGCAAAGGCTAGGCAGACAGCTGGGGGCTGATATTAATAGCCCAGGAAGGGTGCCATGAATATTGGCACCCTCCCAGGCTAGAAACATCAGCCGTCAGCCGCCCCCAGATATTTCCTGATACCGGAAGGTATCACTCAACACTACTCATGAGCGATGACATTACTAAGTTACTGACGTTATCGGTTGTGAGACATAACCGGGAGTGACCTATGAAGCATGGTTCTCAAAACGACGCTCCATAGCTTGCTGTACAGAATCGTTAGATGTCGTGGGAACCCCAATGGGTTACGTCGCAGGTGCAGAGATTGTAATTTAAAAATAAATTGGCGAATGAGCGAGAGTTTCTTCCTTTTATTTATTTAACTTTCCTTTTATGTCTTTCAGGTTCCCATTTTTGGACTTCTTCTGATTGGCTGGATTACGTTGGATCTTCATGTTTTTTTTTTGCTTTTTAATAAATAGGTGAACGAGGTGTGGGGGAGTGTTCTTTAAAATAAACTATGTTTTCCTGTGTGTGTGTTTTTTTTTATTTTTTATTACTGGGTTAGTAATGGGGGTGTCTGATAGACACCACTCCATTACTAACCCTTGGTTTTGATGCCAGCTGACATTACAAGGCTTAAAATGACAAATCCCGTCACTCATGTGGTTGATTAAAAGTTCTTTTTAATGGAGGTCCACATACAAAACATTTCAGCCCATCCCAGACTTTTGTCAATCATTACATTACAAAGCTGACATCAACCTGATAAAACTACTACCCCAATTGCCACTGCACCATTGCAATCAGGAAAAGCCAGCAAAGAGCCTGAGTTGGCGCATCTCATCGATGCACCAATTCTGGGGTAACTGCAGGCTTTTATTTTTAGGCTAGGAAAGGGCCAATATCTATGGACCTTCCTATCTTGTTAATACAAGAGCACACCTCTGTTCTTTACATAGGCTGGTTATAAAAAGTAGGGGGGAACATACATCATTTTTTTTTATTTATTTATGATATGCATGTGTTTTTGGGTGCATTTGCGCTGTGAAAACACACGTTACAAAGTGTGTTCTTTTTTTACTGCAGTGCTGTTGGAAAGTTCTCACCGCACATGCGTTAATGTCAGTGAGGTGAACAGAGTTCATTGGATAAGGACTCCGATGACCTTTCTGCCAGCACGGGAGACACTGAGGTGCGCAAGCTTGCACAGCTAATTGTCTCTGCAGGATGGCAGACTGTATAGTCGTATCTTGCGACAATACAGCCTGCCATCTTGATGTAGCAGACCTAGACCTGTCGCGCAACAAATGGATGATTTTATTCACGTCAGGGACAGGTGAGGATGATGATGCTTTATTATTTTATTTCAATTGACATCGGCTTCAATGGAATGGGTGTTATGTTATTAGTTAAATTTAGATTTATTAAAGGAGTCTATGTGTTTCTTTCAAATAAATTAATTGATTCTAGGTATTTAAAAATTGAGCGGCACTCGCAAGGTCCGAGAGCCGTGTGATTTTATTTTTCTCGCACCCATTGACTTGCGATTTTTTTTCTAAGTCCGATTTCAGCTGTGAAAAAAATCACAGATGAGCTGTAACTCATAAATTAATATTGGTCAAAGTAGAATCCAATTTTTTATCGGATTGCACTCGTTCGTTTTCCTTGAAAATGAATGTGAGATAAAACATTTCCCTGCCTGTTTTTAAAAAATGTTTTACCTCAAAGAAAGAATTTTTTGTGATCCAGTCCTGTAATGTCTGTAGACTCTTTTGCGTCTCCCCCTTCCCAGGAGCTGTGGAATTATCTGTCCATGTCCCTGTACCGTCAGACAAAGCCATTACACAGTACACAGCAGGGGCCCATTTATAAGATTAAATAAAATGTTCCTGTGCTGAGATAAACACATCCAATTGTGGAATTTATTATTATCAAGATCTATTGATTAAAATGAACTTTGCGGGTAAACCCCTTTAACTTTTTTACTTTGGCTGTGTTCACACATGTTGTGTTTTTCAGCTTCAGAAAACTGCATCAAAACACAATCTCTGGCAGGAAATCAGCTGCGTCAAAAACGTTTTGCTGCGTTTTTTGAGTTTTTTCAGCGATTTTTTTCACTGTCCTGTCTCTATTTATGCATGTACATAAAGTTCTGTTAAAAAAGAACCCCATTCTATTTCACCATCAAAAACGCTGCTGCAAATTTTAGTGCATTTTTTCAGCGTTTTTTTCACCACTGTATAAGGATGCGATTTTCCTCCAAACTATCAGTAATTAATGGGGGAACTCTCCTACACCTCTATTGAGGTCCGATATTAACTATTAACATCAAACTTGACTATTAATAATTAATTTCCACTAACGTTATCTGAGCCCTATACTATATACCAACTGAGACAAAACCGTGTGCTAATAAAAGGTATTTATTACACAAAAGTCTACAGTTAATATACTACTAGGTATCACACTAACACAGTACACAAAACGGATTCACAATTCCCAATTACCTAATATATTTTCCACCCACGTTTGCTAATCACTCATGCAATATCGGCCCACCCAACTATACCAACTTTGCCTATATATATCTATCAATATCTAGGAGGGTTAGTACAGGGTATGTAGGGCTAGTAAGTAAAGAAGTTACAGGGGAAGAGAGATACTCAGCCATGTGTTGTTATGTCCATCTTCAAGAGTCTAAGGGGCCCTAGCACATGTGGATTCTGGGGTTTTAGGTCCAGCCAGTGTCCAGCTTCATGTCACAGGAAATGATGTATTATTCCCTGCTCACTGGCTAAGATCTTTGTTCAAGTCCAACCATACTCGCAAAACCTGTTTTAGCACATGGCTGGACATTCTATTGAAACCTCCCCCAGCAGCAAACAGACTGAAACACATGGGGAGATGTGGGGCCAATATATACATGTATACTTATCTGCAAGCATGGCTAGCATGTATATACATGTACAACCTGGGACACTTCCCTTTACAACCACCCATTATTTCCCATGGGTGAAAAAACACTGACAAAAATGCTGAAAGAAGTGACATGCTCTATTTTCCAAAAACCCAACCAAGGCACAAAATACACAACAACAAAAAAGCATGATGTGTGAACAGACAATTCTGGTTTCTCATAGACTTTGCTGGTATTGCAAAACACAGCTGAAAATTTGCATAAAAATCTGCAGCAAAAAATGCTAAAAAAACACAACATGCGTGAACATAGCTTTTAAGTGAAGTTTAACTTAAACTTATTATATGTTGTCAAAATTACTCACAAAACGTCGCTTTCAAAAGCCACAAAAGACGACGGGGGGGTTTCCTCATTTCTTGTGAATTTCTTTCTGTAGAAACATACAAATCAAGGTCTGTGTTAAGAGTCAAAGTGAAAAGAAAAATACTATTTTAAATGATAAAACCATCAAGGTAGAGGGAGTTGTACTTGCAAAAGTGGAGTGAAGAAATGTTCATTGTTCTCATGGGTCTTAATTCACCAACAACGACTTGGATATTGCATTTTACCTAACCAGGTGGGTGTCAAAAAGGGCAGATAAGACACCTACACCATCACAAGACCCTACAATTACCATGAAAGGCAGCACCCACCACTTCCTCACTGATACCTCAGATGCCTCTCCTAGATAAGAGCGGTCTATGCGGTATGCAATGTATCGTCCTTCAGGGAGCGCTTCTTCCCAGACCATTTCAAGGTCTCCAGCATATCCAACTCCTTTTAAGTACCAGCCTACTGCTCCAATCATGCATTCCCCGTCACCTCTTTTGCCATACTTAGGGATGCAAAGTCTGCTTCCAATATCACGGGCTGGAGTGACTTGTAAGTTTCGTAATAGTGAGATCACAGATGTCTATGCAAGCACCGTGTAACGCATGTTACACAAGTCTTGAATGGTGGCTCAAAAAAAGATGAAGAAGCATCAACTTCAATATCATCATAAGAAGCGTCGACACAAGTTTGCAAAAAGGTATGAAAAGTGAACTGTAGAAGATAGGAAACGGGTGGTTTGGAGCTATGGGACAAAAGTCAATAGACTAGGCTATGATGGGTGCAAATGGGTCTGGAAGAAACAAAAGGAAAATGGGGCTAACGGATGGAGAAATTGAAGGAACTGTCAAGTTCGGTGAAGGAAGCCTGATGATATGGGGTTGTTTCACAGCTAAAGGCATTGGATACTTTACCAGAATCGATGGTGGTCTCAATGCTGAGCTATATGTGAGTATCCTACAAGACAAATTACTTTGTACACTCGAGTACCATCGGTATGAAAAGGACAACATAGTGTTCCAGCAGGACAACGACCCAAAGCATACGTTGAGATTGGCAAATAAATGGTTCAATGACAATGAAGTCGAAGTGCTGGATTGGCCCCCACAGACCTCAGACCTTAATCCAATTTAACACTTGTGGGTAGAATGGAATAAAAAACTATATACATGTCCAAGCGAGTCGAACAGCATGCACCAACTGGGAACATGTAAAAGAGAACCGGAATTAGATGTCGGTCAAGACATGTTTGAATCTGATCGAGAGCATGCCCAGAAGGATTCAGGCAGTGTTGAAAGCCAAAGGTGGATTTACAAAATACTAATAAAATAATAAAAAAATGTATTTAGATTTTTAGGAGCAAAACAGTAACAGTGCAGTGACATGACAAGAATCTGCATAATTAATCATATGCTAAATAGTTGCAACTCAAGTTTATATATGAGATAGACAAGATGATTGTCTATAAAATGAGGGTAGTCTCACAATAAAAGAAGTAGTGGATGGTGAGATATGGAGCCTGAAAGTCAAAAGTTCAAAACATTGATACTCTTTTGCTCTTCACTGTATTCATGTGCAGTTGGTGGTTCTGGCGATGTATTCAATTAATAATGATGGTCCCAGTGCTATATTCAATTACCGATTATGGTTCTAATAATGAATTAGTGTATTAATGGTTGTTTTGGTGCTGTATCTAAGTACTGATGATGATGCTGGTGCCATTCATGTACTGATGGAATGTTCTGGTGATGTATTCATTTAATGATCATGGATCTGGTGCGGTCTTCCCTCATTAAAAACAAATTAAACAATTAAAAAAAATTTGGTATGTCCACATCCTTAAAAGTCTGATCTATCAAAATATAAAAAGAACTAACATATGCAGTAAAGAGAAAAAAAATAGCAGAACTACATTTTTTTGTCACCACACCTCTTACAGCAAAAAGCCATCCAAATGTATGCACCCTGAATTGATAGCAATAAATATTTCAACTTACTATGCAAAAAACAGCTCTCACATAGCTTCATAGATATATTTTTATTGTTCTAACAGGTCCTAAAAAAAGCATCACAAGCTAAATGTTGGGTTTTTTTTTACAAAAATAAGAATCTCTGAAAGTTTGGGATTACTGTAATCACAAAGACCTGGAGAATCATGTTCACACGTCACTTTTACCACATAATGAATATCTTAAAAGCAAAACCTAAAAAACAATGATGGGATTGTGTTTATTCACTGCAGGTATACCATGAACTGCTGGGAGGGGTGCCACTTGAATTTTCGCCTTGGGCACCAAAAAAAAAGCTAGAATCAGGCCTGTCCCCACAGACGTTAGGAAGCTAACCGATTCAAGCCAAAATCACCGGGTTTAGCCAACTTCTATCTCATGAGTCTCAGGGCATTTAGAATTAAATAACTTTTTGATCGCTGGGCATCAAAACAGCTCAGACCCCAAGTGATAAAGTCACAATATGATGCTGTTTTTCAGTTACAGTATGGTGGTTCTAAAATCATGTTATAAAAGTATAATTTAGTAACTATATGGCAGTATTAACCACACATGGTATAGAGAGATTCAGTAATGCTATGGTGGTATGTGGTGGTACTGTTCAATCAATACAATCAATATAGTTGAGGATTTCTGTCCTTTAACCCTTTCACGACCTTGGGATTTTCCGTTTTTCGCTCCCCTTTTTCCCAGAGGCATAACTTTTTTATTTTTTAATATGTCCCTGTGATGGTTTATTTTTTCTGGGACGAATTGTAATTTTGAACGACATCATTGGTTTTACAATGTCGTGTACTGGAGAAAAAGGAAAAAATTCAAAAGTGCGTCAAAATTGCAAAAAAAGTATAATTCTACACTTGTTTCTTGGTTGTTGTTATTTTACCATGATCACTAAATGCTAAAACTGACCTGCAATTATGATTCTCCAGGTCATTATGAGTTTGTAGATACCAAACATGAATAGGTTATTTTTTTTAAAGTGGTGAAATAAATTCCAAAGTTTGTAAAAAAAATTATAATGGCACCATATTCCGAGACCCGTAGTGTCTCCCTTTTTCAGGATCTGGGGCTGGGTGAGGGCTTATTTTTCGCACGCTGAGCTGAAGGTTTTATTGATAATATTTTTAGGTAGATATGTTTTAATCGCCGGTGATTGCGTTTTATTGCGATGTTGCAGCGACCAAAAAAACTTAATTCTGGTGTTTTGATTTTTTTTCTCGTTACACCGTTTACAATTTGGATTAATTCTTTTTATATCTTGATAGATCGGGCGATTCAGAATGCAGCAATATATGTATATTTTTGTTTTATTATTCATTTATTTTGAATGGGGCAAAAGGGGGGTGATTTGAACGTTTATATTTAAAAAAAAAATAATTTTTTTTTTTTACTTTTTTCTGGCCTTAATAGTTTCCTTAGAAGACTTGAAGGTGCCTTCATCCAATCACTTGTGCTACACATGGTTAAAATGATCATCTGCTATGAGCGATGGCCAACGGGTAACGCTCATGGCAAATCGGCACATGATCCTGCTAAAAAACAGATTGCAGTAAAAAAGAAAACTATTTAAGACATTCCCGTCCTTATTTGAATGAACTAATTTTGCATTGTATCTTTTCATTTTTTATCACCCCTAACAAATCCAAAAACAGTTATAACTACCAGACATGTGAACATAGCCTTACAATACAATGTAACGAATGATAGTCGTATTTAGTGCTTACGTTGGCTGCACCTCCTCCTCACTGTCGTCCTCAATAATCGGACGCTTTCTGCCTCTTATTCTGGACGTCCTTCCTAAAATATATAACAAAACTGATTATGATTCTCATTCACCTCCAGATTTACACATCATCAGAGAAGCAGTCTCCACCTCTCACCATGGAAGAAGCAGAACCTATTACACACTGTAGGGATAAAATTATTGGGACACATACACATTACTCCTGGAGGAAATTTTATGACATTGCTTTTTAAATCCAACATGGAGTTGATCTCCCTTTGCAGCTAATAAAGCTTCCACTCTAAAAAAAAAATTGGGGATATTTCTGTGCAATTTGTTGTCTATTCTTCCAGAAGAGCAGTTATCAGGTCAGACACTGATGTTGGACAAGGGGACCTGGCTTGTAATCTCTGGTTAATCCAAAAGGTATCTATCTGATGGAGTTGAGGTTAGGTCTCTTGAAGGGTCAGTCATGTTCTTCCACACCAAACTCACCCAGCCATGTCTTATTTGAACTTTCATGAACTGACTTGTGACAACATATGACAGCAAGATGCTGAATTCAGGGAGCTCTTTAGAACGAGCCATTTTATCACAACTGTTCGCACAGGCAGACTACATGCTTAGATGCTGGATTTTATACCCATGGCAATGAACCAAAAGAGAAAACCTTAATTCAATGATTAAGAGGTGACTTTTCATACTTGTTCACACAGTGTGTAAAGCTTCTGTAACGGGTCTGGGAGGCGGAACCTCTGAGCAACTTATACAAGGGGGCGGTCCTTGTAAGGAAGCGGGTGGCGACCAGGGAAGACAGGCAGGTAGTCACAGCAGGTGACCGGGACAGTCTATGGGTAAACGGGCAGGAGGTCACAGCAAGTGACCGGGGCAGTCTCTGGGTGAACGGGCAGGAGGTCACGGCAAGTGACCGGGACAGTCTCTGGGTGAACGGGCAGGAGGTCACGGCAAGTGACCGGGACAGTCTCTGGGTAAAGGGTAGGTACGACCTGTGACGGCTGAGCCTCCAGGTAGGCTAGCAGGCAGATGGCAGATGTGTGCTCCCAGGTGAGCAGGCGAGAGTCTCTGGATAAGCAGGTGGTCACAGCATGTGACGGCGGAGCCTCCAGGTAGGCTAGCAGGCAGATGGCAGATGTGTGCTCCCAGGTGAGCAGGCGAGAGTCTCTGGATAAGCAGGTGGTCACAGCATGTGACGGCGGAGCCTCCAGGTAGGCTAACAGGCAGGTAGCAGATGAGCGCTCCCAGGTGAGCGGGCAAGAGTCTCTGGACTGGCAGGTGGTCACAGCACGTGACGGCGGAGCCTCCAGGTAGGCTAGCAGACAGGTAGCAGATGAGCACTCCCAGGTGAGCGGGCAAGCTGGTCCATAGACAAACTGACAGGTGTCGGAAGGCAGACCGTCGGACCTCAGGCTAGCAAGCAGGTAAGCGGATAACAGGCAGGAATCAGACAGCAATCTGGCAGGAAACTGGCAGGTAACTGGAAACGGGACCTGAGGGCTGAAGCAGAGTAGTGAACAGTGCAACAACATTGCTCGGGCACCTCCATTTTGGAGGAGGTGCCTTACATATGGTGAAGTCCTCCAGCCATTGGCCGGGGACTCCTTAGGACTGCGCGCACGGCCCCTTTAAGAGGGGGGAGCGCGCGCGCCCTAAGCAAGGCGGCCGGGAAGGAGCGCGCGCTGCCAGCAGAGCGGGAGGAGGACGCCGGGCTCGGAGCGGAGAGGTGAGGGGAACAGTGTCCCTGCCTACCAGAGGGCAGGGACGCCGACGCTACAGTACCCCCCCCCTTTAGGCCCCCCCTTTTTTACGCCAGACAGAAATTTAGCAAGGATGAGAGGGGCATGGATGTTCTCCCGGGGCTCCCACGTTCTCTCTTCAGGACCAAACCCCTTCCAATCTACTAGAAAAAAGGTCTTTCCTCTTACCCTTTTTGTGGCCAGAATGTTCTCTACCTCAAACTCGTTTTCAGCGGAAACCGGAGCAGGAGGCGTACCTGTAGACTTGGAAAAAGAGTTAAGTACCACGGGTTTGAGGAGAGATACATGGAAGGAGTTAGGGATCCGCAAGTTGGCCGGGAGTTTCAATTTATAGGCCACCGGGTTGATCTGACTGATGACCTCCAGAGGACCGATGAACCGAGGCCCTAACTTATTGGAAGGAATCATGAGCCGGACATACTTGGACGAGAGCCAGACATTATCCCCTGGACGGAATTGAGGAGGATCCAGACGTTTTTTGTCAGCATGTCTTTTCATACGCTCGGACGACTGAAGGAGTGCGGACCGGGTACTCTCCCACAAGGAGGAAAATTTGTTAACAAGAGACTCCGCAGCCGGATTATCCACCGAGGTGGAGACGGGAAATGGGATCCGAGGATGCTGACCGAAGACTACAAAAAACGGGGATTTGGAGGAAGATTCGCTCTCGTGATTGTTGTAAGAGAATTCGGCCCATGGCAGGAGATCCACCCAGTCAGAATGGTGGGCATTAACGAAGTGCCGGAGGTAACTGGTCAGGATCTGATTGATCAGCTCCACTTGACCATTAGACTGTGGGTGGTAAGCGGAGGAGAAGTCCAGGGTGACGTCTAGCAATTTACAAGTGGCTCTCCAGAAATGTGAGGTGAACTGTACCCCACGATCCGACACGATATGGAGGGGCAGGCCATGAAGACGGAAGATGTGGCGGATAAAGTCTTTAGCCAGCTCGGGTGCAGACGGAAGGCCTGGCAGGGGAATAAAGTGAGCCATCTTGGAAAGCGGTCAGCGACCACCCAAATGACCATACAACCGGCAGAGACGGGGAGATCAGTTATGAAGTCCATAGCAATATGCTGCCAGGGGGCAGCAGGCACAGGAAGCGGAAGGAGGCGACCGGCTGGCAGGTGTCTCGGGACTTTGTTGCGGGCGCAGGACACACAGGCAGAAACAAAGTCTGTTACGTCCTTGTGCAGGGTAGGCCACCAGTAGTGCCGGGTAATAAGCTGGAGGGTCTTTTTCTGACCGGCGTGGCCAGCTAGTTTAGACGAATGGCCCCAGTGTAGGATCTTCTCCCGATCAGGTACTGAAACGAACGTCTTACCGGGAGGGAGACGATTTAGACTCACGGGAGCCACTTGCATTACTCTGGCGGGATCGATGATATGTTTGGGTTCTTCCTCGAGATCGGACACCAGAAAGGATCGGGACAAGGCGTCTGCTTTGATGTTTTTGTCAGCCGGGCGAAAATGAAGAACAAAATCAAAGCGAGCAAAAAACAAGGACCACTGGGCTTGGCGCGGGTTAAGTCTCTGGGCATGCTGGAGGTAAGCCAAGTTCTTGTGGTCAGTGTAGATTATTACCGGGTGAAGAGCCCCCTCGAGTAGGTAACGCCACTCCTCCAATGCCAGCTTGATGGCCAATAACTCTCGGTCTCCTATGGAATAGTTGCGCTCAGAAGAGGAGAAGAGTTTGGAGAAGAAGCCACAAGTTACCATTCACCCGGAAGACGATTTTTGGGTAAGTACCGCTCCGGCTCCAGAGGAGGAGGCGTCAACTTCCAGGAAGAACTGCTTGTTGCCGTCCGGGCGATGCAGCACCGGGGCGGAAGAGAAGGCCTGTTTTAAGGAAAGAAATGCCTCCTCTGCTTCGGGCGGCCACTCTCTGGGATTAGTGCCCTTACGAGTGAGCGCGGAAATTGGGGCAGTCCGGGAAGAGAAGTGCGGTATGAAGAGGCGGTAGTAGTTGGCGAAGCCCAGGAACCGTTGAATAGCCTTCAACCCCTCCGGTCGAGGCCATTTCTCGATGGCAGACAGTTTCTCTGGATCCATTCGGAGGCCGGTCTGAGAAATAATGTAGCCCAAAAACGGAAGCGAGGTCTGCTCAAAGAGGCACTTCTCATATTTAGCGAAGAGGTGATTCTGCCTGAGCCTGAGCAGGACCTGACGAACATCCCTCCGGTGAGTCTGGAGATCCGGAGAGAAGACCAAGATGTCGTCCAGGTACACCACTACGCAGGAGTAGAGAAGGTCCCGGAAGATGTCATTGACCAACTCTTGAAAGACGGCAGGAGCATTACAGAGACCAAAGGGCATTACCAGATATTCATAGTGGCCGTCCCGGGTGTTGAATGCAGTCTTCCATTCATCCCCCTGACGGATACGGACCAGATTGTACGCCCCACGGAGGTCCAGTTTGGTGAAGATTCTAGCCCCCCTCAGACGATGAAATAACTCCGGAATGAGCGGAAGGGGGTACTTATTCTTCACCGTGATCTGGTTAACGCCTCTATAGTCTATACAGGGACGGAGAGAGCCGTCCTTCTTTTTAAAGAAAAACAAGCCTGCTCCCGCCGGGGAGGTAGATTTCCGGATGAATCCCCGGGCCAGATTCTCCTCAATATATTCGGACATCGACCGGGTCTCAGCAGCGGACAATGGGTAAATACGCCCACGAGGAGGCGTAGTACCGGGTAACAGGTCGATAGGACAGTCGTATGGTCTATGAGGGGGTAATGTCTCTGCCTCCTTTTTATTAAAGACATCACAAATGACCAATAAGGAATCGGAAGTCCAGGTAGATTAGTTGGGGTAGGAGAAGGACGGACGGGATGAACGGGAACCAAACAAGTCTTATGGCAGTCCTGTCCCCAACGAAGGACTTCTCCGGTCTTCCAGTCAAGCACGGGTGCATGTCTCTGGAGCCAAGGTAGGCCTAGTAAGAGGGCGTGAGAGAGTCCAGGCAGAACATGAAAAGAGATGCTCTCAGAATGCAGCATTCCCACCTGCAGAGTAATGGATTTGGTGATGAGTTGGATGGGACGTGGTAAGAGGCCCCCATCCACGGCAGCGACAGATAAGGGTACAGCCAGAGGTTTGGTGGGAATGCGGTGTTTTTCTACCAGGGACTGTGAAATAAGATTCCCGGCTGCTCCAGAGTCAAGTTGGGCTAGTTCGAAAAAACGGTTCTCCCCGCAGATAATTGAGACTGACAGCAGCAGAGATGGAGAGGATTTATTCTTGTCTAGGTCGACCTCTGTGACCTCTCCGGGCAGGTACGGATCCGGTGCTCCTTGCTGCCACAGTAGAAGCAGCTCCCCTCGGCACGGCGTAAGTCCTGACGGGTTTTGACCATCTTGGTCTGGTCGACCTGCATAGGCTCAGGAGAGTGTACCTGGGGAGAAAAGGAGGTAGTGACGGGTTTCTGGAAGGTAGGAGCTAGACGTGGAAACCTCCTCTCACGGGTGACCTCTTTGGCACACTCCTGGAACCGTAGGTCAATCCGGGTGGCAAGAGTTATTAAGTCATCGAGAGTGGTAGGAATGTCCCGACCGGCGAGTTCTTCTTTAATACGGCCGGACAGACCCTCCCAGAAGACAGACACCAGAGCGTCGTTATCCCAGGCCAGCTCCGAGGCAAGGGTACGGAACCGTATGGCATATTGGCCCACGGTGAGACTTCCCTGACGGAGGCGTAGCAGAGACGATGCGCATGAGGTCTTCCGTCCGGGTTCGTCGAAGACTTTCCGGAAAGCCGTGAGAAAGGCAGGCAAGTCGGACACCAGGGGGTCTCCTCTCTCCCATAGAGGATTTAGCCAAGCCAGTGCCTCCCCCGTGAGATGGGACATGATGAAGGCTACTTTGGCCCGGTCGGAGTTAAACTGGTGGGACAGGAGTTCAAAGTGCAGGGTGCACTGGTTTATGAAGCCCCGAACCAGAGCGGAGTCGCCTCCGAAGCGAGGAGGTGCAGAAAGCCGGGGTCCGGAGTAGGATACCATGGTATTAGTGGGCAGCGGAGCTGCCGGGTTGCGAGTCAAGACACTAGCGGTGGTTGCTGGTGGAGCAGTCAGAGTGTCCAGGCGAGAATTGACATTCCGCAGGTGACTCAGGATGGACTCCTGTTGGGACCTCTGACGGGACAGTTCATGACAAAGGTCCGAGAGCGAGGGAGCTTGGGTGCCACCGGGTTCCATGGCCCGAGCAAACTGTAACGGGTCTGGGAGGCGGAACCTCTGAGCAACTTATACAAGGGGGCGGTCCTTGTAAGGAAGCGGGTGGCGACCAGGGAAGACAGGCAGGTAGTCACAGCAGGTGACCGGGACAGTCTCTGGGTAAACGGGCAGGAGGTCACAGATAGTGACTGGGGCAGTCTCTGGGTGAAAGGGCAGGAGGTCACGGCAAGTGACCGGGACAGTCTCTGGGTGAACGGGCAGGAGGTCACGGCAAGTGACCGGGACAGTCTCTGGGTAAAGGGTAGGTACGACCTGTGACGGCTGAGCCTCCGGGTAGGCTAGCAGGCAGATGGAAGATGTGTGCTCCCAGGTGAGCAGGCGAGAGTCTCTGGATAAGCAGGTGGTCACAGCATGTGACGGCGGAGCCTCCAGGTAGGCTAGCAGGCAGATGGCAGATGTGTGCTCCCAGGTGAGCAGGCGAGAATCTCTGGATAAGCAGGTGGTCACAGCATGTGACGGCGGAGCCTCCAGGTAGGCTAACAGGCAGGTAGCAGATGAGCGCTCCCAGGTGAGCGGGCAAGAGTCTCTGGACTGGCAGGTGGTCACAGCACGTGACGGCGGAGCCTCCAGGTAGGCTAGCAGACAGGTAGCAGATGAGCGCTCCCAGGTGAGCGGGCAAGCTGGTCCATAGACAGACTGACAGGTGTCGGAAGGCAGACCGTCGGACCTCAGGCTAGCAAGCAGGTAAGCGGATAACAGGCAGGAATCAGACAGCAATCTGGCAGGAAACTGGCAGGTGACTGGCAGGTAACTGGAAACGGGACCTGAGGGCTGAAGCAGAGTAGTGAACAGTGCAACAACATTGCTTAGGCACCTCCATTTTGGAGGAGGTGCCTTATATATGGTGAAGTCCTCCGGCCATTGGCCGGGGACTCCTTAGGACGGCGCGCGCGGCCCCTTTAAGAGGGGGGGAGCGCGCGCGCCCTAAGCACCATGGCCGGGAAGGAGCGCGCGCTGCCAGCAGAGCGGGAGGAGGACGCCGGGCTCGGAGCGGAGAGGTGAGGGGAACAGCGTCCCTGCCTAGCAGAGGGCAGGGACGCCGACGCTACAGCTTCCTTCACATGTACATGTTTTCAGCACGTGTGGCATTCGCTTTCACATGCATTGAAGACACGTATCCACACATACCTATCATAATCTATGGAGATCTTTGCATGAGACCCGTCCGCATGGATTACAAGGGCCAATACACATTTCGGGCTCCGTGTGAAACATCCTTGTGACAACCGTGTGCTGTACATGTTTAACATTGCAAAGTATAGGAGAAGCTTTGGAATTGATATTTAAGTCATGGTGGAAAAAAAATGAATTGCACACGGATGGAACACTGATGGCACACGGACGGCACACTGATCCAAAATACTTATGACACCGGTACCATTTTTCCAGTACCGGTATTATATGGACATGTGAAGGGTGGTTTAGTCAAAGGAATCTGTTAAACATGTCGTCGGTCGGGTAACAAACCCTGAGCTGGAGGTTTTCAGGAGGCAGACACAGAGCTTTTCCCCAGGATATTGTAACTTAGTTTTTCCTCTCCTTGTAACAAGAACCATAACCTTTCTAATATTTCGACATAGCCGCAAGAGGGCTTGTTTTTTGCAGAACACCACTTATTCTATGAAATAAGTGGAAACGGTGAGGAGAAAAACTGTAATTCCACATTTTCTTTTTCAAGGTTTTGTACTAGCGCCGCTTACTTTGTGCTAATCTAGTGGTGATCTGTTACCTTTGCTCTATGGGTCAGTATGGTTACGGGAAACCAAATCTATATATTTCTTTTCATGATTTACTAATTAAAAAAAAAATAAAACATTTACAAAAACAATTTGGCTTTTGTCACCATATTCTGAGAGCCATATATATATTTTTTTAAAGTGGTCATCCGGCAGTCAAGGTAACCCTTCGTCAATCTGCATTCATACTGCACGGTGGCCCCATGTTCATTAGAACTGATGGCCATTATGTTAAAGTCTGTTACATGTCACCATCACACTTGACAGCGGTATTAACCCCATAACGCCCAATGACGGACACTGCACGGCATGAGCAGGTGTAAGTTAATGCTCCTTGCCGTGCAGTGTCCGTTATGGCTTTAAACTGTCACAGCGTGTAAACACTCAGTGACAGATAAGTGCGGACAGCTATCTGTGACAGCTGAGCAGCACAAAAAGGGGTGCAGGGAGCCATATGGTCGGTCCGCACACCTAGATTGCTGCGATCGGTCAGTCAATCTGACTGACCGATCTCAGCATGATCGTGCAGGAGATACTGAAATATCAGCGTCTCCAGCCCGATCAGTGTCGGAGTTCAGCGCCGCCAGTGGCTGAGCTCCGGCACTAAACAGCTAGTAGCCGTGTCAGCACCACCCCTGGCTGTTAAATCCGCTGACAGATCGGTGGCCCTGCGATGTCGTGGGGCCCAATCATTGCCATGGTGACCAGGGGTCGTCATGACGACCCCCTGGTCACCAAGCTACGGAAAGCTGCTGAAACCATGCTCACAGCATGGGCTCAGGAACTTTCACTAAAGGTATAATGAATGCACAGCAATCTAGTACATTGCAATACATTATATCTGTGATCAAAGAGAAACAAGTGAAGGTCCCATAAAGGGACTAAGTAAAAAAGTAAAAAATAAATGGCAAAAAATGTGTAAAAATAGGTAAAAAAATAAATAAATAAATAATAATAATTAAAAAAAATATTCACTAATAAATACACATTTTTATGTAAAAAAAAAAAAAAATAAAATAAAAAAAGTACACATATGTGGTATTGCCGAGTCTGGAACAACCCGACCTATAAAAGTGTCACACTAGTTAACCCCTTCAGTGAACGCCGCACAAAAAAAACGTAAAAAAACGAGACTAACGATGCTTTATCATCATGCCACTGGGAAAAAAAAGTGGAATAAAACACGATAAAAAAAACAAATATAAATAAAATTAGTACCACTGAAAACGTCATCTTGTCCCACAAGAAATAAGCCGCCATACAGCCCCATCAGTGGAAAAATAAAAAAATTATAGCTCTCAGAATAACGCGATGCAAAAAATATATATATTTTTTGTATAAAAACGCTATTAATGTGGTACCGCTGTAAACGTACAGAGCTGAAGAATAACTCTGCCTTATCAATTTTACCACACGCAGAACGGTATTAAAAAAAAAAAAACACAATTCCTGAATTGCCAGTTTTTGTTTATTTTCCCTCCCCAAATTTAGAATAGAAAGCAATCAAAAAATGACATGTGACCAAAAATGGTACCAATAAAAACGTCAAATCGTCCCGCAAAAAACAAGCCCTTACATGACTGTCCCAGAGGACGATTCCCTAAAACAAGGCAGATGGCAACACTGGATGCCGTCTGGCCTGTGAGTTGGTATTGTCCGTCTTTTTAGGTGTGCATAAATGCGCGATCGGCCGCAGTTTTGGACACCTCTGAAAAGTAGGACAACGCTGAACAGAGGTAAGATGGAGCCCAGAAGAGTAACTCTGCTGCCTCATTATAATGAATGGATCCACTGGGGGGTGTCACCTGAATCACGTCACCCAGAGATTTTGATGGAAACCCCAAAATAAGTGCTCAGCATAGAGCACAGGATAAATATGATCCAAAATGTTATGTTAAATGTTCCCAATAAAAGCTTCAATTCTATCCACAAAACAAACAAAACACTCAGATCCATAGAATCATACAATTGTAGAGTTGGAAGGGACCTCCTGGGTCATCTGGTCCAACCCCCAGCTCAAAGCAGGATTCACTAAATCATCTCAGACAGATGTCTGTCCAGCCTCTGCTTGAAGACGTCCATTGAAGGAGAACTCACCACCTCTCGTGGCAGCCTGTTCCACTCGATGATCATCCTAACTGTCAAAAAGTTTTTTATAATATCTAATCTGTGTCTCCTCCCATTCAGTTTCATCCCATTGCTTCTAGTCTTTCCTTGTGCAAATGAGAATAAAGATGATCCTTCTACAATGTGACAGCCCTTGACATATTTGTAGACAGCTATTAAGTCTCCTCTCAGTCTTCTTTTTTGAAAGCTAAACATTCCCAAATCCTGCAACCGTTCCTCATAGGACATGGTTTGCAGACCGGTCACCATTCTGGTCGCTCTTCTCTGAACTTGCTCCAGTTTGTCGATGTCTTTTTTAAAATGTGGTGCCCAAAACTGGACACAGTATTCCAGATGAGGTCTCACCAAAGAGGAGTAAAGTCCGATAATGACTTCACGTGATCTAGACTGTATGCTTCTGTTAAAACATCCCAGAATTGTATTTGCCTTTTTTTGCTGCTGCATCACACTGTTGACTCATGTTCAGTCTATGATCTATTAGTATAACTAAGTATTTTTCACATGTACTGTTGCTTAGCTCTATTCCTCCCATTTTGTATATGCCTTTTTCATTTTTATTGCCCAGATGTAGTACTTTACATTTTTCCCTGTTAAAAAACATTCTGTTACTTGCTGCCCACTGCTCCAGATTATTTAGGTCTTTTTGAATCCTGTCTCTCTCTTCTCTAGTGTTAGCTATCCCTCCTAGCTTTGTGTCATCAGCAAATTTAATCAGTTTACCCTCAATTCCTTCATCTAAATCATTGCTAAAGATGTTGAACAATACAGGTCCCAGGACAGAGCCCTGTGGTACCCCACTTGAGACATTCATCCAGCTGGATGTGAAGCCATTTACGACCACCCGTTGAGTCCGATCACTAAGCCAGTTATGAATCCACCTAACAGTTGCCTTGTCCTTTCAATTCTTGATCATTTTTTCAATAAGGATGGTGTGAGATACTTTGTCAAATACTTTGCTGAAGTCAAGATATACTATATCTACAGCATTTCTGTTAGGCGTCGGGCGTTTGCTGGTTTCGAAAGGGGTTCAGAACCATCAGTGGATTCTGTAGTCTCCCATTCCAGTCCAGCCAGGGCTGATGCTGTTCAGCATCATCATCAGTCCCAACGCCTAGCTGGTGCACGAGATATACAGGTTGTCTCTTTGGTCTTTGTTCCTAGCAACATGAAGGATAGGTTGCGGAGGGAAACAGGGCTGCTAAAGCTTAAGTCCAGGATTCTCTGCACTGAGCATGCCCGTGACATGGTGGACCGTGATTGGTGGTTTGGGAGTCAGCTGATCCGGTGACCTGGCGCCGCCTGATTGGTTGCGGGTGACGTCACCTATAGTGCGACGGTGGGCAGGGCTTAATCTTTAAATAGCCCGCCCACAGATATGGCGGCGCGCTCTGATCATTGAGCTGTGATGGTGTTGTGTGGACGCTTGGTCTGTTGGGCTCCACGTGTGCTTTAGTTTCTGGCAGGCAGGTTTAGTGAAAATAGACAGGCTTAGATGAAATAGGCAGGTAGCTTCATCTGACAGTCTGGCTCCGACAAAGGGGTCGCCATACACCCCGAGCAGTCTGCAGACACCCTATTCCCGGCACCGCCTGTAAGCCACGTGGAGAGATACTCTTCAGTCCGGTAGCACGCCGGCTGGGAGCACGTATTCGCCGACGTGAGTCACACACGCATCCTAGCGTCTGCTGTGTAGTCCCTGTGCAGTTAACAGGGCTACAGATATATTATTTATCGCACATCTCTCGTGCTGTTAACGGAGATAGTGCGAATCCCTATTCCCGTTCCGGTGTGCAGTAACACGGAAGGGATTGTTATTTAAGTTGGTTGTTTTACCTTCTCACCCGGAAGGTGTTTGGCCGCAGTCCACCAGGCTGCATCGCGGACCCCGTGTAAGGTTGCTTTCCATTATTTAATAAAAGTTGTTTGCAACCGTCCCCTTAACAATTTCCCTGATCCACCCAGTCAGTGATTCTGTCGTAGAAGGAAATTAAGTTAGTCTGACATGACTTGTTAGTTACAAACCCATGCTGACTCTGGTTAATCACTTCATTCTTATCCAGGTACTTACATACATGTTGTTTAATAATTTGTTCAAAGATCTTTCCTGGTATAGAAGTCAGACTCACCGGCCTATAGTTCCCTGGGTCCACTTTCTTCCCCTTTTTGAAGATAGGAACAACATTTGCTCTTCTCCAGTCTTCTGGGACTTCTCCTGTTCTCCAAGAATTTTCAAAGATTATGGAGAGTGGTTCTAAAATTTCTTCTACGATCTCCTTCAGTACTCTGGGGTTTAATTCATCTGGACCTGTAGACTTGAACTCATTTATGTTAGCTAAATATTCCCTCACAATCTTTCTGTTTACAGATAACCTGGATTCTTCAATTCCTTTAATAGGACAGTGAAGATCAGTTGATGTTCCATTTTCTTTCTGAGAGAAAACAGATGCAAAATAGGAATTAAAAAGTTCGGCCTTCTCAACATCCTTTCTTACCATTTCACCATTTTCATCCTGTAAAAATCCTATAGCATCTTTGACTTTTCTTTTACTTTTGACATACCCCCAAAATCCTTTTTTATTGCTTTTGACATCTCTTGCAAGCCTTAATTCATTGTCAGCTTTAGCTGACCTGATACGTGCCCTGCAGGATCTGCAGACTGCATTATAATCTTCTTTAGATATGACTCCTTCTTTCCATTTGATAAACATTTCTTTCTTTCTTTTTAGCATGTGTTTAAGTGCTGTGTTCATCCATCCTGGTTTCCTTAAATGCTTCCCATTCTTCCTACTTTTCGGGATTGTTAACGATTGTGATTTGAGAATCTCATTTTTAAAAATTTCCCATCCTTCCTGGACATTTTTGTCCTTAAGGACATCCAGCCATTGGATCCCTTCTATTCTCTTTCTGAGTCTCTTAAAATCTGCCTATCTAAAATCTAACCTTGAAGTTTGAGTCTTCACATGTCTTCCTCCTCTAGTTATCCAAAATTCTATAATAGCATGATCGCTGCCTCCTAGGGTCACAGCCACTTTTATCTCCTCAACCATTTCATCCCTGTTTATAAGGATTAGATCCAAAGTAGCAGATCCCCTTGTTTTCTCCCCTACCTTTTGGAAGATAAAGTTGTCAGCAAGAGAGGATAAGAATTTGCTTGACCTGTTAGTTTTACTTGAGAGAGATTCCCAACAAATGTCTGGATAGTTGAAATCTCCCATGACCACTACGTCATATTTTTTGGAGAACTTGGTCATTTGATACATAAAGAGTTCATCCATATCTTCAGCTTGCCCAGGTGGCCTGTAGTAAATGCCTACAATGGTGTCCTTTCCGTTGTTCTCTCCTTGTATTCTGACCCAAACACTTTCCACAGAACTCGAAGTCTCTGCTTCAATCTCTCTGCAGATATAGGCTTTTCTAACATACAATGCAACACCTCCTCCTCGTTTATCAAGTCTGCTTCTTGCAAATAAGTTGTATCCTTTTAGCCTTGCATTCCAATCATGTGTATCGTCCCACCAAGTTTCAGTGATTCCAATGACATCATATTTCTTTTCCTGCGTTAGTAGTTCCAATTCTCCTTGTTTCTTGCCCATGCTTTGTGCATTTGTATAAAAACATTTTAGTTTGTGATTGGTTTCTCTTCCTCCCATATTTTTATTACTTAGATTTTTTTGTCTTTGTTCTTCCTTTCCACTTCCAATAGCAGAGATCTCAATAGTATTTGTCAGCTGTATGGCTTTTTCTGGCCTTTTGCTTCCCTTCCCATATTGTTCTAGTTTAAAGCTCTCCTGATGAGTGTAGCAAGGCGACTTCCAAATACATGTTTTCCAGTCTTCGTAAGGGGCACCCCATCTCTAGCAAGTAGTCCATCATATAGGTAATTCATTCCATGATCCAGAAATCCAAATCCTTGTTGACAGCACCATCGACGTAGCCAGTTGTTTACCTGTAGAATCTTATTCCACCTCATTGCTCCATGGCCATCCACTGGGAGGATGGATGAGAAGACCACCTGCGCTCCCAATTCTTTCACTTTCTTGCCTAAGTTTTCAAAGTCACTGCAGATGGTTTCCAGGTCCTTTCTTGCGGTGTCATTTGTACCCACATGTATAAGCAGGAATGGGTAGTGATCTGTAGGTCTGAAAAGTCTTGATATTCTGTCAGACACATCTTTAATTTTTGCTCCTGGAAGACAGCACATTTCTCTTGAGGTTATGTCTGGTCTGCAGATAGCGGCCTCTGTTCCTTTCAACAGGGAATCCCCCATGACCACCACTCTCCGTTTTTTCTTCACAACATTTTCTTTCTCTATCCAGGAGGATTCTGAGGGCTTACAAGGTTATTCATTGTGGGCAAAGTCTTATCTTGCTGTATTTCTTCATGGTTCTCCTGTGTGAGAGCCTGGTACTGGTTCCTGAGCAGTATGGGTGCTGACTGCCTCTCGATACTCCTGCTTCTCTGGGTCACATGCTTCCATTCCTCTGTTTCATCAGGTGCAGTTCGAATTTCTTCTCTTCCTGTATCATGAAGAGATAATTCTCCTCTGTCTTAAGAACTCTTCACCTTCCTTAATGATTTTCAAGGTAGTTAACCTCTCGTCTAGATTTTGCAACTTTTCCTCCAACAGGGACACAAGCTTGCATTTCTGGCATGTGAAGTTTGGCTTTTCCCTGGCAAGTATGTGAACATGTATCAGGATATGCAGCTCACCAAATGGCTCCTGGACTCTTCCATGTTCTTATTGTTAATGTGTTATGAAAACAGTGAAAAACGCTCCAAAATTCGGTTTACCGATATCCTCCTTTCAGCTCCAACGGCCAAAATCCAGTGTTCTTTGAGCTCGCGGAGACTCTTCACTTATCCCAAAATGCAGTGGGAATATGCAAATTATCTCCTCAAGACTCCTCCCCTGGTTTCATCTGTCAATGTAAATATAGGGTGCTTCCACGTTACTGGTAGCACAAGGGCACTGGAAAAGTGAAATAACTCCTCGCCCCCAAAAGAAATATAGCAAATTCTGTGCTCCTCGAAATTTTAATGCTACCCCCCCCCCCCCATCCCGCCCTCCAGAGCTCCAGTGTGTGCCTACATCAGATTTACCATCCACATGTTTGTCAGTGGTATAACTTACAAAATGGGGTCACTTGAGGGGGGGTATTCTGCTCTTTTAGCATTTAGGGTCTCTGTATATGGAGTCCGCAAACTATTCTAGGAAAACCTATACTCCAGCAGTCAAATAGCGCTCCGTCCTTCCCGAGTGTCGCCGTGTGGCTAAGCAGTACTGTACAGCCACATATGAGGTATTGCCACATTCAGCAGAAATTGTGGGCCACATTTTAGGGGCCAGTTTTATCCATTAACCCCATTTAAAACGTAAAATCTGGGGCTAAAACAAAATATTTGAGATAAAAATGTAATTATTTTTTCTTCACTGCCCAATGGTATAAAATTCTGTGACACACCCATGGTGTTAATATGATCATTGCACCCCTAGAAGAGTTCACTGAGAGGTGTACTTTGTAAAATGGGGTCCTCAGGCTGTTATGGCACCTTAGGGGTTCTCCCAGTGTATGATGGCACCTGATGCAGATCACGTAGGAGAGGGAGCCCTCTCCCTCCTCAAGCCTTCTAAATGCTGTTATTTCTATTGATAACGACATTTAAGGGGTTAAAAAGCTGGGAATGGTGAGGGCAATGCTCCTGACAGTGACAGCCGAGGCTTTGCTATCACTTAAGCCAAGCTCCCGACGATGATGGTGAGGGCAAAGCCCCTGGGCCCGGCACAATCGTCATGATGTTACTGTATGTCAGTGGTCGGGAATCCCTTCCCGATCAGGACGTATAGGTATGTCAAAGGTCATGAAGGGGTTACAATTTTAGCAGCAATTTTTCATATTTCCAAGGAAATTTAAAATAAACTGCATTTTTATGGACCTATTCACTTTTGAAGTGACTTTGAAGGGCCTTTTATTGTAACCCCCTAAAAATCACCCCAATTTAAAGAATGGAGGTTTCAAAGCATACAAGAAGTTTGCTATTCCTTGAGTTGCTTTGCATTAACGAAAATAGAAGAAAAAAAATTAATAATTCCATTTAGCCAAATTCCATTCAGCTAAAATGTTACTTCAGCCCTAATTTTTAGACTGCACAATTTATTACGCAATTTCTCCTGAATGCAGCATTACTCCTTGTATAGCAGACACTAATATTGTATAGCTACTGTACGGTTTGGTACTCACTCGGCTGCAGCTGAGGTAGGCACAGGAAGCATTTTCATTGAAATCCAGGCTAGTTTATTCAGACAGCATAAATTGCTCAGGTAGCAAAACAAAAACACCCTTTTCCGGCACAAAGTGGAAATACAAAGTAAAATGTCCATACAATTTTGCGGGTTCGCCC
This sequence comes from Phyllobates terribilis, assembly GCF_046119375.1. NCBI lineage: Eukaryota > Metazoa > Chordata > Amphibia > Anura > Dendrobatidae > Phyllobates > Phyllobates terribilis. The sequence goes on along the minus strand of NW_027362765.1, from coordinate 334,127,239 downwards.
GCTCAGGTCAGTTTCCAATCCTTAGGTCTTTAGCACAGACCAGCATCCTGGAGATCCACACATCTCCAGACACAGAATGACACAATTGGTCTCCATTTTATTTACCAAACCACGCCCCTGGGTTGGGGAGATGTGAGCAGCCATTCCCACCCATCTCTTATGACTGCTCGTAAAAGCGGCCCTCATACGACCTATTAACCCTTTCAGTACTATATGTGCTGGAGCATGCTTTTCTGGGTTTACATCACCGAAGCTAACAACCTCGAGGACCTGTCCGGTGGCCATCTTACATACCCTCCTCTGCCCAAAGCTGGCGGGCTTGGCTATCAATAAGCAAAAAAGCTCAAAATTCGAAAATCACGATACACATGAAGATTAGAAGAAGAATAATCAGTTCTGAGAAGGAAATGCATTAAGTATAACACTGTGTGTGTGTGTATGTATGTATGTATGCATGCATGCATGCATGCATGTATATATATATATACATACATACATACACTACCTAGTCAGGATGCATGTTTAAAAACGACTGTATAGACCAATCGGTAACGAAAACACAGAAAACCAATGATATAGAACCAAAAAGAAGACCAGAGTATGCTAAAATATAACAAATTTTAATGGATCAAGCTAAAATACGAATAGGGGTGGGAACAAAGCAACCAGGAGAAAGCGCTGAACAACATGTGTTTCCCACATGCAAATGTACAGTACAAATCAATGGAATATATACCATTGCCACCAGAATACATATATATACATACAGTGGGCACGGAAAGTATTCAGACCCCTTTAAATTTTTCACTCTTTGTTTCATTGCAGCCATTTGATAAATTCTAAAAAGTTCATTTTTTTCTCATTAAAGTACACTCTGCATCCTATCTTGACTGGAAAAAAAACAGAAATCTAGAAATTTTTGCAAATTTATTAAAAAAGAAAAACTGAAATATCACATGGTCATAAATATTCAGCCCCTTTGCTCGGTATTGAGTAGAAGCACCCTTTTGAACTAGTACAGCCATGAGTCTTCTTGGGTATGAAGCAACAAGTTTTTCACACCTGGATTTGGGGATCCTCTGCCATTCTTCCTTGCAGTTCCTGTCCAGTTCCGACAGGTTGGATGGTGAACGTTGGTGGACAGCCATTTTCAGGTCTCTCCAGAGATGCTCAATTAGGTTTAGGTCAGGGCTCTGGCTGGACCAGTCAAGAATGGTCACAGAGTTGTTGTGAAGCCACTCCTTTGTCATTATAGCTGTGTGCTTAGGGTCATTGTCTTGTTCGAAGGTGAACCTTCGGCCAAGTCTGAGGTCCAGAGCACTCTGGAAGAGGTTTTCACCCAGGATATCTCTGTACTTGGCCGCATTCATGTTTCCTTCAATTGCAACCAGTCGTCATGTCCCTGCAGCTGAAAAACACCCCCATAGCATGATGCTGCCACCACCATGTTTCACTGTTGGGATTGTATTGGGTAGGTGATGAGCAGTGCCTGGTTTTCTCCATTATCATCAAAAAGATCTATCTTCATCTCATCAGTCCAGAGAATCTTATTTCTCATAGTCTGGGAGTCCTTCATGTGTTTTTGAGCAAACTCTATGCGGACTTTCATTTGTCTTGCACTGAGGAGAGGATTCCGTCGGGCCACTCTGCCATAAAGGCCTGACTGGTGGAGGGCTGCAGTGATAGTTGACTTTGTGAAACTTTCTCCCATCTCCCTACTGCATCTCTGGAGCTCAGTCACAGTGATTTTGGGGTTCTTCTTTACCTCTCTCACCATGGCTCTTCTCCCACAATTGCTCTGTTTGACTGGATGGCCAGGTCTAGGAAGACTTCTGGTGGCCCAAACTTCGTCCATTTAAGGATTATGGAGGCCACTTTGCTCTTAGGAACCTTGAGTAATGCAGAAATTATTTTGTAACCTTGGCCAGATCTGTGCCTTGCCACAATTCTGTCTCTGAGCTCCTTGGGCAGTTTCTTTGAGCTCATGGTTTTCATTTGGTCTGACAAGCATTGTGAGCATTGTGAGCTGTGAGGTCTTATACAGACAGGTGTGTGCCTTTCCAAATCAAGTCCTATCAGTTTAATTAAACACAGCTGGACTCCAATGAAGGAGTAGAACCATCTCAAGGAGGATCACAAGGAAATGGAAAGCATTTGACTTAAATATGAGTGTCTGAGCAAAGGGTCTGATTATGATAATGTGATATTTCAGTTTTTCTTTTTTAATACATTTGCAAAAATTTCTACATTTGTTTTTTTTTTCAGTCAAGATGGGGTGCAGAGTGTACTTTAATGAGAAAAAAAAATGAACTTTTTAGAATTTACCAAATGACTGCAAAGAAACAAAGAGTGAAAACTTTGAAGGGGTCTGAATACTTTCCATACCCATTATGTATATGTGTGTATATATATATATAATACACATATAAATAAAACAATAAGAAACCAGGTGTATATCAATACAGACTATATGTAGTAGATATGGGGAAAACATATGTACTACCTCTATCAGGGTGTAAATAAATATTGTGCAAAAGAACCACAGGATGCAAGAGAGGGGCAATGATGGAAATAGCTCCTGACGTATAAACTATTCCATAATAATAAACCAATATAGGCGGGTATAGAATAGTCTATAAACCTGTGTACGAGTCTGGAGTAGAGGGGGCATACAGTGCAGCGTCTCCACCCCGACACGCTATCAAGCAGTGGACCCTCGACAGTGCGTCAGCATTGCCATGCAGTTTCCCGGGCCTATGCTCTGCATGGAAGCTAAAATCCTGAAGGGCTAGGGACCATCTGGTCACTCCGGCATCATTCCCCTTCTTGTCACTCATCCACCTTAGTGGGGCATGGTCTGACACTAGCCTGAACTTCCTGCCTAAGAGGTAGTATCTTGAAGTGTCCAACACCCACTTGATGGCCTTTTCCACTATGGAGTAATTCTTCCCACAGGATGTCACATTCTGACTTAAATACATTATGGGATGCTCTTCCCCGTTCACTTCTTGTGATAGGACAGCACCCAGCCCGACATCTGACATGTCTGTCTGGACCACAAACTTATTTGAGAAATCCGGTGCCACCATAACTGTCTGTTTACACAGAGCTACCTTCGAAGGCAGTCTCAGCTTCTGGAGATTACTTAGCCATAACCGACTTTGTCCCTGTAAGGAGGTCTGTCAAAGGGGCCGCTATCATGACGAAGTTAGGGATGAACCGGCGGTAATAGCCCACGATGCCTAGGAACGCTTTGACCTGTTTCCCTGAGAGGGGTAGTGGCCAACTCTTCTTGATCACGTCGACTTTATTTGGGGCTTTATTTCACCTCTCCCTACGACATAACCCAAGTATTTGGTTTCTTCAATGCCCATGGCACATTTCTTCAGGTTTATAGAAAACCCTGCCTTCTTTAAAGAATCAAGTATCGCCTGGACTTTGCTCAGATGGCTTCCCCAATCCTGGCTATAGATCACGATGTCATCCAAGTAGGCTGCTGCATACTTCTTGTGGGGAGCTAGAATCAAGTCCATGGTCCTCTGGAAGGTAGCCAGGGCTTCTTGCAACCCAAACAACATCCTTGTGTACTAGAATCAACAATCTGGCGTTGAGAAGACAGTCTTCTCCTTGGCATCTTGGGACATGGGTATTTGCCAATTCCTTTAGCGAGGTCAAGGGTGGTAATATACCTGGCTGGCCCCAACCTTTCAAACAGTTCATCTACACTGGGCATTGGGTAGGTGTCAAACTTCAAGAATTTGTTGAGTTTCCTATAGTCATTGCAAAACTGCCATTCTCTATTTGGTTTTGGCACTAAGACTATGGGACTGGACCAGCCACTCCTGGACTCCTCAATGACTCCCATGCTCAGCATCCGCTTCACCTCTTTTGCAATCACCTCTCGGTGGGCTTCGGGAATCCGATACGGCTTCATATTTACTTGGACATGATGACCCGGAAGAAACTCATGCTCTATGATCCGAGTACGCCCTGGTAGTTCTGAGAACAGGTCTCAGTTCCGCTATAGCAACTCTCGGCACTGTGGCATCTGGGCATGTGACAGCGACTCTGCCAGCTTGACTTCCTTCACGTGGGCTTTGGTCTTCGCCACCAAACAGGAGCTTCCACAAACTCCCTATGTCGCCATGGCTTGATCAGGTTGACCTGGTACACCTGGTAGGGCTTCCTTTTCCCTGGTTAGTGGACTCTATAGTTGACATTGCCAAGCTTTTCAAGAACTTCATAGGGGCCCTGCCACTTGGTCAGGAATTTGCTCTCCACCGTAGGCACTAGTACCCAATTTCCAAGGTGGAAGTGTCTCACCCTCGCTGATCTTTAGTACACCCTTGACTGTGCCTCTTGTGCTTTGAGGAGGTGTTCTTTCACAATAGGCATCGCCTCAACAATCCTTTCTTGCATCTGGGCCACATGTTTGATTACATTCCTGTAGGGTGTAGACCCCGCCTCCGAAGTCTCCTTTGCTACATCCAGGAGTCCAAGGGGCTGTCAGCTATATAACAGCTCAAATGGTGAGAAGCCAGTAGAGGCCTGTGGGACTTCTCTAATAGAAAACAGAAGGTACGGCAGTAGACAGTACCAGTTCCGGCAGTCTTTCTCTACGACCTTCTTCAACATGGCCTTCAAGGTTTTATTAAACCTCTCCACTAAGCCGTCTGTCTGGGGGTGGTAGACTGAGGTCCTGAGTTGTGTGATTTGCAGGATTTTTCACAACTCCCTCATCCCCCTTGACATAAATGGGGTCCCTTGGTCCGTTAGGATCTCCTTAGGCAACCCCATTCTAGAAAAGATGTGGACTAGCTCCTGGACTATGCACTTGGCAGAGGAGTTTCGTGGTGGTACAGCCTCCGGGTAACATGTAGCATTGTCCAGTACCACCAAGATATACTGATGTGCTCTGGCGGACTTGACCAGGGGTCCCACTAGATCCATGGTGATGCGATCGATTGGGACCTCAATGACAGGTAGTGGCACTAAAGGGCTACGGAAGTGAGCCACAGGGGAGGTCAACTGATAGGTGTGACAGGACCTACAGTAATTCACAATCTCTCGGTGACAACTGGGCCAGTAGACCCTCTGGAAGATTCTTTCCTGGGCTTTTTCTACCTCCAGATGACCACCTAAGACATGTACATTGGCCATATCTAACACCCTGCGTCTGTACGGCCCTGGCACTAGTAACTGATCGATTACCTCTCTTCTGAGCTTCGTGACCTGACATAGTAACTCCCCAATTCCAGCAAAGTACGGATATCAGGTATCAGCCCTAGACTCTTGAGCAACACCATTCAGAACAGTGACATTATTAAACACACCTTTTAGAGTTCAGTCCCTGAGCTGGGCGTTTCCAAAGTATCCCCACCTCCAGCTCAGGGATGCTGCTTCATCCTCACCCCCAACAAGCACATGAAAGGGAAAACTGTCGGTTGCGGCCTGCGACGAGGTTTCTTTAGGAGCGACCTGGTTGTGGTCTGGACAACCCAGCTTCCTCCCTTCCTCCCACAAGTCCCAAAGCAAGGCAAAGTCCTGCCCTATTATAACAGGGTGCAACAGGTCCTTGACTACGCCCACCTCATGGGACTCGGTGCTACAGTTTGTGCCTATGACCACTAGGACCACAGGGTAGTCCTTAGCGTCTCGATGGATACAGCAGATGTCCACTTTTTTCTGCAGAATCAGACGATGAGGAATTATGGCCCTCACTAGGGTTACCAAACTCCCAGAATCGAACAGACCAGTCATTTGCGCTCCATTCACTGACACGGGGCATGCCTGTGGTCCCACGCCTCGTGGAGGGACAGCACTACAAGCAGGATATGCAAAGTAGCGCCGTCCTGTGCTGCAGTCTACTGGCTCGTTGGTCATAGGGCAACAGGCCACTATTAGACCCGGGGTGTGACATCGCCAACAAATTAAGTTATTGGATGGGGCCTTTGGTAGCAACTCGGGACCCCTCCTGAACTCTAGGATGCCCCCCAGATGTGGTTCTAGTTCCCCACTTTTGGGTGTCCATCCCCCCTGTTGGTAACCACAGTATGGAGATGCTCCCACCCCTTACTTCCCCAAAGCACTCTCGACCGCCTGGTACCTTTCTACCAACCTCACAAGGTCATTGGCATTATGGGGATCTCCCTGTGCAACCCAGGATGGCACCAGCCTTGGAAGGGAGTGTATGAACCTGTCCATCACAATCCTCGCCACTATATGTGCTGGAGAGGAAGATTCCGGTTGCTACCACTTTTGGACCAAGTGTAGGAGGTAAAACATTTGGGACCGGGAAGGTTTGTCACTGCAATAGGCCCAGTGGTACACCCGCATCATGTCAGTCAGAGTCACTCCTAAGCACGCCAAAATCTCAGTCTTCAACTTGATGTACTCTTTTGCATCTTGCAAGGCCAAGTTATAATAGGCCTTCTGCTGTTGCCCTGTTAAATATGGTGCCAGAACCTCCGCCCACTGCTCTGGAGGCAATATCTCTCGCTCCGCCACCCTCTCAAAAATTGTCAGAAACGCCTCGTCCTCATCACCCGGGATCATCTTTTGTAAGGCTCTTCTTAACGTCTTCCTGGCAAGTGAGTCATCACTTGGACTTGGGGGTGGGGCGATTGAACTGCCATGGATTAACTCGGCTAGGAGGTTTATCTGCTGCTTGTACTGCTGCTGCTGCCACTGCTGCGGTTGATGCTGCCGGAGATTAGCCTGCACCAGTTGCTTTATCAGCTCCTCCATGATGCCAGACGTCCCCTACTGGCTGACGGCCTTCACCCAAGACATAAAAGGTTTCCTGTAGCAGTCACACTGCCCCTTGGGATTTGTGACTGTGCTTCTAGCACCAATTGTAGGGTTTAATACTCACTCGTCTGCGGTTGAGGTAGACACAGGAAGCATTTTCATTGAAATCCAAACTGGTTTATTCAGACAGCATAAACAAAAATAGCGTTTTCCGGCACAAAGTGGAAGCACAAAGTAAAATGTCCACACAATGTTACCGGTTCGCCTGCTCAGGTCAGTGTCCAATCCTTAGTACAGACTAACGCCTTGGAGATCCACAGGTCTCCAGACACAGACACTGAATGAGACATTTGGTCTCTATTTTATTTACCAAACCACGCTCCAGAGGTGGGGATATGTGGGCAGCCATTCCCACCCATTTTTTATGACTGCTCTTAAAACCGGCCTGATACGCCCTATTAACACTGTCAGCAGTATACGTGCTGGAGCATGCTTTCTCGGGTTTACATCACCGAAGCTACCAACCTCGATGATACATATTTCCCCTCAAGGACCTGTCCGTCAGCCATCTTACACTATATACATGTCATTAAGGGTATACAAGTTTAAAGATTGCACATTTTTCAAAATTTTCAGAAAATTTGGAATATTTTCATGAACAAAGACAAAACAACAGATCTGAATTTACCGGTAGTAACAGGTAAAATGTTTTACAACAACAAAATCACAATCTCAGAATCACTGACAGAAGCATTTTAAAGTTATTACCGCAGAAAGTGACGTATCAGACTTGAAAAATGGGGCTATCAGGAAGGTTAATGCTGATTTACACGAGACAGGGTTAAGAAACATGGAATGGTATTGTGCAGTACATACCTATAGGTGAAGCATCATCTCCCTCAGAATCTTCCTCTGTATAGTAATGAAACACTTATTAGTAAGGGTGAAAAAATAATATATATATACATTATATATATACAGTACAGACAAAAAGTTTGGACACACCTTCCCATTTAAAGATTTTTCTGTATTTTCATGACTTTGAAAATTGTACATTCACACTGAAGGCATCAAAACTATGAATTACCACATGTGGAATTATGTACTTAACAAAAAAGTGTGAAACAACTGAAAATATGTCTTATATTCTAGGTTCTTCAAAGTACCCACCTTTTGCTTTGATGACTGCTTTGCACACTCTTGGCATTCTCTTGATGAGCTTCAAGAGGTGGTCACCGGAAATGGTTTTCACTTCACAGGTGTGCCCTGTCAAGTTTAATAAGTGGGATTTCTTGCCTTATAAAAGGGGTTGGGACCATCAGTTGTGTTGTGCAGAAGTCTGGAGGATACACAGCTGATAGTTCAACTGAATAGACTGTTAGAATTTGTATTATAGCAAGAAAAAAGCAGCTCTTCTAGGAGTGGAATAAACAACTTGGCGGCATAAAAGCAATCTTTTTAGAGACTGGATGCTGGATGCAGCGTGATGCTCAACTTATCTCTTCAGAATTTCTCCCATAGGTGTTTCATTTGGGTTCAGATTAGAAGACATACTCACTGAATCATTTTCAATCTGTTCTTCAGAAATGCAACATATGTGTGCTTTGGATCATAGTCATGTAGCTCCCGACATCAGCAGCACTCATGCAGCCTCACTTAAGGATACTGATGCAACCACCATGTTTTACTGTAGGCATCATGCATTTTTCTAATTTCATATTTGTAAATGCATAATGCCAACACTAAAACATGGTGGCAGCAGTATCCTTATGTGGAGCTCTATGAGTACTGCTGGTGCTGGGGAGCTATATTTCATTGAAGGTATCATGAGTTCAAAGATGTACTGCTCTATATTGAAAGAAAATCTGCAACCATAACTCTGTGCCCTTGGTAGACATGCAATTTCCAACATGACAATGATCCAAAACACACATAAGTTGCATTTTTGAAAAAGAACAAGTGAAAGAGATTCAGTCGCCAAGAATTAATCTGAGCCCAATCAAAAGACCTACAGGGAATTCTGAAGAGACAAAATAAAGGGGTTTTCCCACAAACAATAGTACATTTTAATCAATATATCTTGGAATACTAATAATTTCCACAATTGGATATGTTTAAAAAATGTTCCTGTGCTGAGATAATCTTATAAATGTGCCCCTGCTGTGTACTGTGTAATGGCTGTGCCTGACCAGGAACGAACATGGTCTGATTATACCACAGCTCTTGGGCAGGGGGTAGAAAAAAAATGTGCACTGATATTACATCAGGGGATCGCAGATGATTCTTTCTTTGAAGTAAAACATTGTTTAAAAACAGGCAGGGAAATGTTTTACCTCACAAAAAGAATCAGTTGTGACCCCATGCTGTAATGTTTGTATATTCTTTTGCTTCCCCCTGCCCAGGAGCTATGGAATGATCAGACCAGGTCCCTGTACGATCAGACACGGCAATTACGCCATACATAGCAGGGGCACATTTATAACATCATCTCAACACAGGAACATTTTATTTAAACACATACAATTGTGGAACTTATTATTACAAAATCTATTGATTAAAATGTACTTTTTTTTGTGAGGAAAACCCCTTTAAGCATCACTCTCCATCCAGCATCCAGGCTCTAAAGAGGTTGTTCTTGAAGAAAGGGAAAAAATAGATGCTGCAGTATGTCTCCAACTTGTTCATTCCATGCCTAGAAAACTTGTTGCTGTCCTTAAAAGTCATGGCGGTCATACAAAACACTACAAGTAGTAGTTTTTGATGTGGGGTGTATACATTTTTGCATTAACAAATTTGAGAAAAACTGAAGATTTTGTAAAAAAAAAATCCTATTTTTATTCTTAATTTAACTGCTGGATACAGACAAAATCCAGGGATAAAAGATGGGAGGTAGCACAGGTGCAACATACTGATGAACAACCACTCACACCGACCATTCATAGGGAAAGGGGTGAATGATTAGAATTTAAATGCACATGAATAAAACCTGTATAATGTGCCAGTCACATAGATGCATGTAGTGCACCATGCTGGCTTATTATGTATAAGAACACACTACAGGGACAAGCATCCTATTTCCCCAACCAACACTACAGAGCCTGGTTGTATCCTGCAAAGATGAAAAATACTAGAGTTATTGGTTTATATTTTGATTATATTAAGAGGAATCTTTGTGTGTGTGAATGAATGCAGAATGGGATGGGGGCCTGGCTGGATACACAAGGGGGGGCCTGGCTGGACACACAAGGGGGGGGGCCTGGCTGGACACACAAGGGGGGGCCTGGCTGGACACACAAGGGGGGGCCTGGCTGGACACACAAGGGGGGGCCTGGCTGGACACACAAGGGGGGAGGCCTGGCAGGACACACAAGGGGGGCCTGGCTGGACACACAAGGGGGGGGCCTGGCTGGACACATGGGAGGGGGAGCCTCCCTGGACACATAAGGGGGGGGCCTGGCTGGACACACAAGGTGGGCCTGGCTGGACACACGAGGGGGAGCCTGGCTGGACACACAAGGGGGGGGGGCCTGGCTGGACACACAAGAGGGCCTGGCTGGACACACAACTGAGACCTGGCTGGACACATGGGAGGGGGAGCCTGCCTGGACACATAAGGAGGGAGCCTGGCTGGACACATAAGGAAGGAGCCTGGCTGGACACATAAGGAAGGAGCCTGGCTGGACACATGAGGGAGCCTGGCTGGACACACAAGGGGGTGCCTGGCTGGACACATGGGAGGGGTGGCTGGCTGGACACATAAGGGGGAGATTAGCTGGACACATAAGGGGGGAGCCTGGCTGGACACATGGGAGGGGAGGGAACCTGGCTGGACACATAAGGGGGAGCCTGCCTGGACACATAAGGGGGAGCCTGCTGGACACATAAGGGGGAGCCTGGCTGGACACATGGGTGAGGGGGCCTGGCTGGACACATAAATGGGGGGGCTGGCTGGATACATAAGGGGGGGCCTGGCTGAACATGTAAGGATGGGGGGTTTGGCTGGACACATGGGAAGGGGGGCAGGATGGATATATGGGGGGGGCAGGTTGGATATATGGGGGGGCAGGCTGGACACATGGAGGCTAGGATGGATATATGGGGGGGCAGGCTGGACAGATGGAGACCAGGATGGATATATGGGGGGGGGAATGGACACAGAGGCCAGGATGGATATATGGGGGGCAGCTGGACACATGAAGGCCAGGATGGATATATGGGGGGGGGCAGGCTCGACACATGGGGGCCAGGATGGATATATGGGGGGGGGGGCGCAGGCTCGATACACGTGGGCTAGGATAAATATAAAGGGGCCACGCTGGACATATGGGGAACAGAAGGGATATATGGGGGGGAGCCAGGCTGGACAAGCGACTTAATTACTGTTTATGGTGGCGAGTGGGGAACATAATTACTTTAGATTCCAATTATGAACATTATTACTTCTGTAATATAATTTACTTTTTAGGAAACTGTTTTCCATGGGAGGGACCAAAAGTGGGGTCCTGTTACTGTGCAGGGCGGCACTATGTCGCTTTTTTTTCTTCAACTGGTGTAGTGTAGAAGTCAGGGGGGAAAAAGTGGGAATGTGCTCTAGAAGAGATCAGTTATTGATAACTGTGTGTTATTTTCTGCAGAGATGATTCATGACTGGAAGAAGTGATGGCGGTCTGTACCAGATGAAGAAGAAAAGCGAAGATGAAGGACTTCACCTAGAGACATCATTGGTGAGTCAGTGTATTACATGAACACTTACACTATATAGTATATACAGAGCTCCTGTGTATAATGTCACTGGTGATCACTGTATTATCTGTACACTATACACAGAGCTCCTGTTTATAATGTCACTAGTGATCACTATATTATCTGTACACTGACACTACACTGTGTGCAGAATTATTAGGCAAATTGTATTTTAGAGGATTATTTTTATTATTGATCAACAACTATCTTCTCAATCAACCCAAAAGACTCAAATATCCAAGCTTAATATTTTTGGAAGTTGGAGTGTTTTTTTTTTTAGATCTTAGGAGGATATCTGTTTGTGCAGGTAACTATTACTGCGCAGAATTATTAGGCAACTTAATGAAAAAATGAAAAACAAATATAATCCCATCTCACTTGTTTATTTTCACCAGGTAAACCAATATCAGTGCACAAAATTTAGAAATAAACATTTCTGACATGCAAAAACAAAAAAATTAGGGATCAATATAGCCACCTTTCTTTATGATGACACTCAACAGCCTTCCATCCATAGTTTCTGTCAGTTGCTTGATCTGTTGTCGATCAACATTGCGTGCAGCAGTCACCACAGCCTCCCAGACACTGTTCCAAGAGGTGTACTCTTTTCCTTCCCTGTACATCTCACATTTTATAATGGACCACAGGTTCTTTATGGGGTTCAGATCAGGTGAACAATGGGGCCATGTCATTATTTTTTCTTCTTTTAGACCTTTACTGGCCAGCCACTCTGTGGAGTAGTTGAATGCATGTGATGGAGCATTGTCCTGCATAAAAATCATGTTTTTCTTCAACGATACCGACTTCTTCCTGTACCACTGCTTGAAGTGAAGAAGTTGTCTTCCAGAAACTGGCAGTAGGTCTGGGAGTTGAGCTTCACTCCATCCTCAACCCGAAAAGGTCCCACAAGTTCATCTTTGATGATACCAGCCCATACCAGTACCCCACCTGCACCTTGCTGGCGTCTGAATCGGAGTGGAGCTCTCTGCCCTTTACTGATCCAGCCTCTGGCCCATCCATCTGGCCCATCAAGAGTAACTCTCATTTCATCAGTCCATAAAACCTTTGAAAAATCAGTCTTAAGATATTTCTTGGCCCATTCTTGAAGTTTTATCTTATGTTTCTTGTTCAAAGGTGGTCGTTTTTCAGCCTCCCTTACCTTGACTATGTCCCTGAGTATCGCACACCTTGTGCTTTTTGATACTCCAGTAACGCTGCAGCGCTGAAATATGGCAAAACTGGTGGCGAATGGCATCTTGGCAGCTTCACGCTTGATTTTCCTCAATTCATGGGCACTTATTTTGCGCCTTTTTTGGCCAACATGCTTCTTGCGACCCTGTTGGCTATTTGCCATGAAACGCTTGATTGTTCGGTGATCACGCTTCAAAAGTTTGGAAATTTCAAGACTGCTGCATCCCTCTGCAAGACATCTCACAATTTTGGACTTTTCAGAGCCAAACAAATCTCTCTTCTGACCCATTTTGCCAAAGGAAAGGAAGTTGCCTAATAATTAAGCACACCTTATATAGGGTGTTGATGTCATTAGTCAACACCCCTCCTCATTACAGAGATGCACATCACCAGATTTACTTAATTGGTAGTTGGCTCTCAAGCCTATGCAGCTTGGAGTAGGACAACATGTATAAAAAGTATCTCGCGATCAAAATACTCATTTGCCTAATAATTCTGCACGCGGTGTATATACAGAACTCCTGTGTATAATGTCGCTGGTGGTAATAACAGTGTTGTTAGTATTGTGGTTTGTATTCATGATCAGCATTGTAGTATTTGGTCACTTTGTGGTGGTGGTAATATGTAGTCCGGTCATGGCGTGGCAGTATTTTTTCCTTGCATGTGGTATTATTGTCACTTTGTGGTGGTAATATGTGGTCTGGTCATGGTGTGGCCGTACTTGTTCTTTGTATGTGGTATTATTCGGTCAGTAAGTGGCGGTAATATGCAGGGCTGTGGAGTCGGTAAGCCAAACCTTCGACCCAGACTCTGATTCCTCAATTTCCATCTTTCCGACTCCGACTCCCTCATACATGGTTCATATTTAAGTGATGAATTTAAAAAAGTCTAGATCCTTAGAACAGGAATAGGACAGACATTTATAGAACATTTCATAACTTTCCCAAATTCTTATGAAAAAAATATTTTCCACAAACTGCATTGAACTACTGTACCCAATTTAGTATATATTTTAGGAGTTGTACCAGAGCGTCAGAGGTACACTTACAAGGGTCTCTGGTGAAAACAAGTAATCACCTCTCCACAGGATAAGTGATAAGTTACTGATTGGTCGGGTCCTGACTGCTGGCATACAATCGGCAGAATGTGAAGCTTTTCTCCCCATTAGACTGGAGCTCATGTGCGACTCGATCACTGATCCAATCATTCCCACAGTGGCTGCGAGCGCTGCTCTTTTTTTGGAAGCCCCCAAGAGAATGAATGGAGCTGCGGTCAGACATCCCATCTGTCACTGCATTTTAAAATGGGGATAAGTGTCCTGACAGGGATAAAACTTCCCCATGCTTCCGATGCTTTTCCAATGTTCGGACCAAAACGATCAATAAGTGATCACCTATCCTGTGGAGCCCATGGATCGGTGAAAACTTGCTTTAACCAAAGAACCCCTTTAATGCATACTATCGTAATTGTACATCCCAGTTATAGTATATGCACGGCAGATGTGCCGGAGCCGTCAGTCAATGCTCCACTATAACAGGGATAGCGGATAACAGATATTTGCATATTGCTGTAGGTGGGCACCTAGAGTCAATTACCCCTGTGGGCCCCAGACTCCCCAGTCTGATCCTGGACTACGTCTGGAGACCAGGCTTTTCTGAAATGGAAAACCCCTTTAATAAGTGTTATTTAGTAAAATCATCTTTGATGAATATTAGTATTCAAGCTATATCAAATGGACAGTCATATTTTCTGTGTCCTTCCAATCTCACCTTCTTTATAGCTCGCTCTCCTGCGGTTCGGAGACGTCTTTTCTAACAGCTTCCTAACCTGTCATGTAGAGAGGAGAAAATCTTCTAACATGGAGCACTTAGGCAGACTTTCTTTTTAATGAAACATGAATAGAACCAATCTATCACAACAAATATTGGCAGAATGTAAATTTAAATATAGACATCAACATGAAGGATGAAACAATGTAGTGCTTCACTTGGTCATGCCCATACCCAATACATTTAAATTATGTGTTGAAACAGTTCAAAATGCGTCACACAGACTATCATACACAGTATTTTACCTGCGGTATAAGGAATGGTTCTGGCAATTCGGGAGAGCTGTTCATATTCCCAAAATAAGGATCCGGGTCATCCTCCAGCATGTCAGGAAGTAAGTAGTGTCTAAATATGCACAAAATGTGTCACTATATAATGCAGAAACTAGTTTTACCTTCTATAAATACAGTATTTGCAACAACACATACTACATTAGGAAAAAATATTAGTAATTTAACTAACTACATGGAAAGGTATTATGCCATTCAATATGAGTGCTTTCATTTCCACATACAGTACAGACCAAAGGTTTGGATACACCTCATTTAAATATTTTTCTGTATTTTCTTGACTATGGAAATTGTACATTCACACTGAAGGCATCAAAACTATGAATTAACACATGTGGAATTATATACTTAACAAAAAAGTGTGAAACAACTGAAAATATGTCTTATATTCTAGGTTCTTCAAAGTAGCCACCTTTTGCTTTGATGACTGCTTTGCACACTCTTGGCATTCTCTTGATGAGCTTCAAGAGGTAGTCACCAGAAATGGTTTTCACTTCACAGGTGTGCCCTGTCAGGTTTAATAAGTGGGATTTCTTGCCTTATAAATGGGGTTGGGACCATCAGTTGTGTTGTGCAGAAGTCAGGTGGATACACAGCTGATAGTCCTACTGAATAGACTGTTAGAATTTGTATTATGGCAAGAAAAAAGCAGCTAAGTAAAGAAAAACGAGTGGCCATCATTACTTTAAGAAATGAAGGTCAGTCAGTCCAAAAAAATGGGCAAACTTTGAAAGTGTCCCCAAGTGCAGTTGCAAAAACCATCAAGCGCTACAAAGAAACTGGCTCACATGAGGAGCACCCCAGGAAAGGAAGACCAAGAGTCACCTCTGCTTCTGAGGATAAGTTTATCCGAGTCACCAGCCTCAGAAATCGCAGGTTAACAGCAGCTCAGATTAGAGACCAGGTCAATGGTACACAGAGTTCTAGCAGCAGACACATCTCTTCAACAACTGTTAAGAGGAGACTTTGTGCAGCAGGCCTTCATGGTAAAATAGCTGCTAGGAAACCACTGCTAAGGACAGGCAACAAGCAGAAGAGACTTGTTTGAGCTAAAGAACACAAAGAATGGACATTAGACCAGTGGAAATCTGTGCTTTGGTCTGATGAGTCCAAATTTGAGATCTTTGGTTCCAACCACCGTGTCTTTGTGCGACGCAGAAAAGGTGAATGGATGGACTCTACATGCCTGGTTCCCACCGTGAAGCATGGAGTAGGAGGTGTGATGGTGTGGGGGTGCTTTGCTGGTGACACTGTTGGGCATTTAT
The DNA here is from genome assembly GCF_046119375.1 of Phyllobates terribilis. Lineage (NCBI taxonomy): Eukaryota > Metazoa > Chordata > Amphibia > Anura > Dendrobatidae > Phyllobates > Phyllobates terribilis. The sequence continues at coordinate 334,111,171 of NW_027362765.1, read as the reverse complement.
TCAAAATTGAAGGCATACTGAACCAGCATGGCTACCACAGCATCTTGCAGCGGCATGCTATTCCATCCAGTTTGGATTTAGTTGGACCATCATTTATTTTTCAACAGGACAATGACCCCAAACACACCTCCAGGCTGTGTAAGGGCTATTTGACCAAGAAGGAGAGTGATGGGGTGCTACGCCAGATGACCTGGCCTCCACAGTCACCAGACCTGAACCCAATCGAGATGGTTTGGGGTGAGCTGGACCGCAGAGTGAAGGCAAAAGGGCCAACAAGTGCTAAGCATCTCTGGGAACTCCTTCAAGATTGTTGGAAGACCATTTCTGGTGACTACCTCTTGAAGCTCATCAAGAGAATGCCAAGAGTGTGCAAAGCAGTCATCAAAGCAAAAGGTGGCTACTTTGAAGAACCTAGAATATAAGACATATTTTCAGTTGTTTCACACTTTTTTGTTAAGTATATAATTCCACATGTGTTAACTCATAGTTTTGATGCCTTCAGTGTGAATGTACAATTTTCATAGTCATGAAAATACAGAAAAATCTTTAAATGAGAAGGTGTGTCCAAACTTTTGGTCTGTACTGTATGTAATCCATGTCAATAAAGTATTAGAAGACAATAATACAGCTGAGACTGTGCACCACTAAAGTAGTGTTTTCTCCAATAGACAAATATGATTAAAAGTGCAGAACAGAGGCTCATTTTTAGGCACCGTGCTATGTAAGCGCATGACTGAGGACATAAACCAGCTTATTCCAACGCATTGTCTACTATACCTCATGGGTTATATATACTGAAAGTGAATGAAGTGAGGCTGAATGGCACCAGCCAAGACGTGGAGAGATGAAACCAAGACTAATTGCCCCAACTACTCCCCCATAAAGCCCTCTATGCTCTCCAGCTTAACCTGTCAGAATTTGCCACCACCAATACATGATTAGATTACAACTATTTAGTGAGGATGGCTAAACTGTCTTTATCTTCTTCATACATGTGTGCCAGGAGCAGTCTTATTCTCATCAGTAACTGTCATAGGTCATTTTGCTTTTCACAGTGTAGATCTTGTGTGGTACAGACCATGCAATTCAATCAAATGCACTCATTTCTTGTGACCCTCCTCAGGAAAGACAAAGACATGTAATTCTGAAGGAGTCTCTATGAGAACAACTTAATAAATTAATACTAGCAAAATGATGTAGTCTGGTGGACAAGTGACCGAATGAATTAAAAAAAAAAGTTTTACTAGTCTGCTACTTTTAGTTAAAAAATATCTACAAATTGTAAAACACTTACTGTACAGTAGGTGGTAAATCCAGGTGGGCTGTAGATAGAGGGGTGACAAAAAAGGGAAGGGATGGTCACTTCCTCTGAGAGATGAACAGATTTTTAAAGGATGAAAATGGCACAAATAAAACAGCAACAGGAGACATCAGAAAACATGTTTGAAATAAAAGAAAACTCTCTTCTAAACTCTAGCAGCTCTGGGCCTAGCTGGTTTGATTCACATCCCTTGCCTGGCGCATGTGCTGAATTTGGTGGTGTAGAGCTTCCTTAAAAATGACCCACATATGTCAGAGGTGCTGCTGAAAGTGAGGGCAGCATGTGCATGCTTTTGGCGTTCTCACCCTGCGGCTGCCGACCTGCCTGCGCTGCAGCATCACTTCTACCTTCACACTCACTGCCTCATATGCAATGTGCCAAGATGGAACTGCACCTTACATATGCTGGAGAGACTGTGTGAGCAGCAGCAGGCAATGGTGGAGTTTCAGCTGCAGCACGCACGGGGGTGGGATGCTGTGAAGAACAACACCACTTAACCACCAATGAATGGGCTTCCATGAAGGACGTTTGTGCCGTGTTGCGCTGCTTCGAATACTCCAATATAGCCAGTGCTGATGACACCATCATGAGCGTTACTATACCTCTTCTATTAAGAAATTGAAAAAACTGATAAATAGCCTATTTTGGGGAAAAGGGGTGGTTATGTGGGAGAGAATAATCGCCCTAGTAGTCTATATCCCAATCCACGTGTTAGTGGACCCCAGAAGGACAAAAGAGGGATTTAATTCCAAAAATATCAATTTTATTAGAAATTTTAAAAATTACATCATAATTCACAATATAAGAGAAGGGAAGAAGAAGAGGTGGTAGGTAAACCATAGGGGCAGGTTTTAAGGAATAAAATCCTGCCAGGAGACTAATATACCTAAACCAGCATAGAAGGTAAGCCAGGTACGCGTACTAGCTGCTATTTAAAAGATAATGGAAGGATCATATCAATCTATGTCCACACTAGTAATAACAGTGAGGTATAAAGCATGGTATACAAGATAATAATATTGATATGTGGGCATATGGCAGCATATATCAGATCATATAGCAGTGATATATGGGTAAGAGCATTAAACAAATAGCATTAGATAGATAGCATAAAACATGTACACCGGTGATACATAAGTGTAAATAGATCGATAGTGCTATTGATATAGTATTACTGTCTAGTCTGGAGCTGTCTAGTCTGGAGCTGCGGCTCTATAGAAAATCAATTACCTTGTGCCATATGAGAAGTGAGCTCCACATCCCCCCCAGCTCTCCAGGACACGCTGCTTTATCACTTCTCATATGGCACAAGGTAATTGATTTTCTATAGAGCCGCAGCTCCAGACCAGACAGCTCCAGACTAGACAGTAATACTATATCAATAGCACTATCGATCTATTTACACTTATGTATCACCGGTGTACATGTTTTATGCTATCTATCTAATGCTATTTGTTTAATGCTCTTACCCATATATCACTGCTATATGATCTGATATATGCTGCCATATGCCCACATATCAATATTATTATCTTGTATACCATGCTTTATACCTCACTGTTATTACTAGTGTGGACATAGATTGATATGATCCTTCCATTATCTTTTAAATAGCAGCTAGTACGCGTACCTGGCTTACCTTCTATGCTGGTTTAGGTATATTAGTCTCCTGGCAGGATTTTATTCCTTAAAACCTGCCCCTATGGTTTACCTACCACCTCTTCTTCTTCCCTTCTCTTATATTGTGAATTATGATGTAATTTTTAAAATTTCTAATAAAATTGATATTTTTGGAATTAAATCCCTCTTTTGTCCTTCTGGGGTCCACTAACACGTGGATTGGGATATAGACTACTAGGGCGATTATTCTCTCCCACATAACCACCCCTTTTCCCCAAAATAGGCTATTTATCAGTTTTTTCAGTTTTCTAGGGATTACTGACCATATATATATTCTTTATGGCCAGCTTGTAGGTTTTCATTCTATTAAGAAATTGACAGAGAAATTAATTGGGTATCTTGAAAATAATTTCATGTAAATATCATTATACCCTATTTACATTAATTTCAAGGATCACATTTAGAAGAAATTCATATTCAATTATATAAATATAATGAAAAAAATGGGGTGCTGACTTCATACAATGCTGGCCAAAAGTATTGGCACCCCTGCAATTCTGTCAGATAATACTCAGTTTCTTCCTGAAAATGATTGCAATCACAAATTCTTTGGTATTATTCTCTTCATTTAATTTGTCTTCAATGAAAAAAACACAAAAAGAATTGTCCTAAAGCCAAATTGGATATAATTCCTCACCAAACCTATAAATGGGGGTGGACAAAAGTATTGGCACCCTTTGAAAAATCATGTGATTCTTCTCTAATTCGTGTAATTAACAGCACCTGTAACTTACCTATGGCACCTAACAGGTGTTGGCAATAACTAAATCACACTTGCAGCCAGTTAACATGGATTAAAGTTGACTCAACCTCTGTCCTGTGTCCTTGTGTGTACCACATTGGGCATGGAGAAAAGAAAGAAGACCAAAGAACTGTCTGAGGACTTGAGAAACCAAATTGTGAGAAAGCATGAGCAATCTCAAGGCTACAAGTCCATCTCCAAAGACCTGAATGTTCCTGTGTCTTCCATGCGCAGTGTCATCAAGAAGTTTAAAGCCCATGGCACTGTAGCTAACCTCCCTAGATGTGGACGGAAAAGAAAAATTGACGAGAGATTTCAACGCAAGATTGTGCGGATGGTGGATAAAGAACCTCGACTAAAATCCAAACAAGTTCAAGCTGCCCTGCAGTCCGAGGGTACAACAGTGTCAACCCGTACTATCACTCAGCGTCTGAATGAAAAGGGACTGTATGGTAGGATACCCAGGAAGACCCCACTTCTTACCCCGAGACATAAAAAAGCCAGGCTGGAGTGTGCCAAAACTTACCTGAAAAAGCCTAAAACGTTTTGGAAGAATGTTCTCTGGTCAGATGAGACAAAAGTAGAGCTTTTTGGGAAAAAGCATCAACATAGAGTGTACAGGAAAAAAAAAGAGGCTTTCAAGAAAAGAACACGGTCCCTACAGTCAAACATGGCGGAGGTTCCCTGATGTTTTGGGGTTGCTTTGCTGCCTCTGTCACTGGACTGCTTGACCGTGTGCATGGCATTATGAAGTCTGAAGACTACCAACAAATTCTGCAGCATAATGTAGGGCCCAGTGTGAGAAAGCTGGGTCTCACTCAGAGGTCATGGGTCTTCCAGCTGGACAATGACCCAAAACACACTTCCAAAAGCACTATAAAATGGTTTGAGAGAAAGCACTGGAGACTTCTAATGTGGCCAGCAATGAGTCCAGACCTGAATCCCATAGAACACCTGTGGAGAGATCTCAAAATGGCAGTTTGGAGAAGGCACCCTTCAAATATCAGGGACCTGGAGCAGTTTGCCAAAGAAGAATGGTCTACAATTCCAGCAGAGCATTGTAAGAAACTCATTGATGGTTACCGGAAGCGGTTGTTCGCAGTTATTTTGGCTAAAGGTTGTGCAACCAAGTATTAGGCTGAGGGTGCCAATACTTTTGTCTGGCCCATTTTTGGAGTTTTGTGTGAAATGATCAATTATTTGATTTTTGCTTCATTCTCTTTTGTGTTTTTTCCTTGCAAGCAAATTAAATGAAGAGAGTAATACCAAAGAATTTGTGATTGCAATCATTTTCAGGAAGAAACTGAGTATTATCTGACAGAATTGCAGGGGTGCCAATACTTTTGGCCACCACTGTGTATACATGGATTGGTGGGGGGGAGGAAGCATATATACATGGATTGGTGGGGGGGGGGCAACATATATACATGGATTTTGGCATATACCAAGATGGGAGTGAGCACATTCTTTATTTCTGCAGTCTCATACCCTGCTCCTTTCTGTGGCTGCTCTATGCTGCCCTCACCAGCTCTCTGTACGAGTTGTTTTTCCTAAACTAAATCCTCAGTATTCGGGTTAATTTGCCATATTGGCACTTTACGATAAATAAGTGGGTTTTGGGTTGCAGTTTGGGCACTCGGTCTGTAAAAGGTTTGCCATCACTGCAATATACTGTTGAGACAGTTGACCCCCGAGAGCATGGATTGGGACACTCCGCTACCATCCCAGAAACAACAAAGGTGGGAGATATGGAAGAAGTCTCTGAAGGTCTTAGAGCATGTCCAAGTCTCACGCAGTTATTCCCTAAGCACCCTTTCAGCCTCCACCAGGAGAGAAATCCACATTTTCTCCGACGCATCTACAGAGGCCATAGCTGCAGTAGCCTACCTGAAAACCTCAGAAAGCAACAACAAGGTACATTGTGGATTCATCCTTGGCAAGGCAAAACTAACACTGAAACCGTCTCACTCTGTACCAATACTCAAACTTTGTGCTGCCGTACAGGCAGTGGAATTAGCTGAAGCTATAAAGGATGAAATTGACATTGTGATTGATTCATTTACATTCTACACAGACAGTAGAGCGGTACTTGGTTACATTTACAACCAAAAAAACAATTTTACGTCTACATCAGCAATAGAGTAGAGCGTATCAGAAGCTTTTCTATCCCTGAATACTGGCACTACGTCTCTACTGACCTGAACCCAGCTGACCGAGGGACAAGATTCACAGCCGCGTCTAAGCTCAATGACAACATGTGGCTGTCACCTCCAAGTCTCTTATATAAGGATTCTAGTTCAAAGGACATCAACAACACTTATAAGCTGGTGGAACCGGAGTCTGAAAAAGAGATCAGACCAATCACCTCTACTCGCTACACTTCTGTGATGCCAAAATCAAAACTAAGATCTCACCGCTTTGAAAGCTTCTCAAAATGGTCAGCTGTTGTGCGGGCCATAGCTCGTCTTGTTCACATCGCTCATTCCTTTGCCAGTGACAAATCATCAGTGTTGTGGCTGGCATATGTGTAGAGGATACCCTACTGTTGCTGACATCAGACATGCCGAGCAATTCAGCGGTGAGTGCAACAAGAATATGGTCACGAGATCGACAGTATCACAAAAGGGTACCAGCCTGTCCAAGAACAGTTTACTGCTTGAATTGAACCCAGTGGTCGATCATTACGGACTGTTAAAGGTGGATGGTCATATAGAGAAGTCTGATCTATGTAATAAGGAGCAGAATCGTATCATCATTCCGGGTCGGCACTACAATGCTACGCTATTGTTCCATCACCATCATGAAAAAGTGCAGCACCAAGGCAGACAGTTTACCGAAGGCATCATAAGGTCCGCTGGCCTCTGGATCGTGGGGATGAAGAGATGTGTCTCATCAGAGCTCCATAAATGCTTTATGTGAGAAAAAGTAAGAAGAAAACACTAACATCTACAGATGGCAAATCTCCCAGCAGATCAGCTAAACACAGACCAGCCATGCACATATGTCGGAGTAGATGTTTTTGGACCATGGTCGGTTGTTACAAGAAGGACCCGTGGTGGAGCCGCAAAAAGTAAGTGGTGGGCTGTGCTTTTCACCTGTCTTAGCATCCAAGCAGTTCACATTGAGGTAATTGAATCCATGGATTCCTCTTGCTTCATAAATGCTCTCAGAAGATTCTTTTCTATCTGGGGACCAGCCAAATAGCTCAGATCTGACTGTGGCACTAACTTTGTGGGAGCGTGCAAGGAACTACAGTTAGACAACTTCTAGACTGACAATGGGTGCACTTGGGTGTTCAACCCTCCTCATTCATCGCATATGGGAGGATCCTGGGAACGCATGATTGGCATTGCTCGAGGAATCCTTGATTCGATGTTGCTGGATCATAAGCTACCTCTCACCCATGAAGTCCTGGTTACCTTCCTTGCTGAAGTGTCTGCTGTGATAAATGCAAGACCATTGGTACCATTATCATCGGACCCCAAAGCTCCAATGATTCTTACTCCTGCCACACTTCTTACTCAGAAGGTTGGAGATGCTGAAATCCCTCCAGGGAAGTTTGTGGACAGAGACATTTACAGGTGTCAGTGGAAACAGGTACAACACTTTTCTAATGTCTTTTGGCACCGCTGGAAGGCTGAATACCTGCACTTACTTCAAACCAGTCACAAATGGCAGACTGCAAAACCTAACCTCCAAGAGGGAGACCTCATCCTCCTTAAAGATAAAGAAGCTCATCGCAATGACTGGCCAATGGGTCTTATCACCAAGGTTACACCAAGCAATGATGGAAAGACTTGTAAGGTAGAAGGCAAGGTCATCTCGCGTTTTCTTTCGTCCAGTCACTGAACTTCTACTCCTTTTACAAAAGGAGGTCATCACATGAAAGACACTGCTTCAGGACACAGCTTACGACGGAGAGCCTACCGCCATATACTTCCAGCTGTGTTGGGACATTTGAACTTTTCCCAGTGGATTCTTAGGTTGGTGGAAGTGTTTGCACATTGCGGCTTCCCCAATCCGAAGATGGGTTTCTGTTTTGGACTCGGATTATCCGGCTGTTGAAGACTTCAATGGAAAATTGGACTACAACTATTACTGTTATTGTTGTTTGCTTGTGTATTTTCTTTTGTCTTTCAGGTCTACCATGACATTCCCAGAAAACATCACATTAAACGAATCATTAAAATCTAAAGATTTCAGACGGGGAGTGTTACGTCCCATGAATGGGAAATTTGCTGACTATATACTGAACTTTTTACAGTTGCTGTGTATTACTGTTTGATTGCATTGCTGCAAGGTTCACCTTCCTTGAAGTTTGTCCCTTCTCTCTCCCTGTCTCCCTCTTATGTGACTGTGATGTAGCTAGCCCCTCCCTTCTTCTTCCAGCCTTTCCTAATTCTCAATCTTGCAACAATTAGGAGCTCATGTGCTTACAGCCTGTCTCAGGAAAAGTTATTTTTACTTGCTGTTGATGCATGCATTCTTACAAGATTTCTCAAGATAAATAAAGCTTCTTCTGAATTCTTTACAACGTGCCTGCCTGCAGCCGAGTTAAAGCTATCTGTGTCCATCTCCCTTGTAAGTAAAGGTGAAGACACAGCACCCTATATTTACAGCACAGCCATGGGGACAGAATATTCCTCTTGGAGATTATTGTAGGTTTAATCGTTTTCTTTTTGTTTGACAGCTGTCACACACTAAAAGACGCTTTTTTTTTGGCATCACTATATTTTGAGAGCTATAATTTTTCCAGATTTTGTCCAACAGCGTCATGTGAGGGCTTGTTTTACGGAACGAGTTGACATTTTATTGGTATCATTCTCAGGCACATGACATTTTTTGATCGCTTTCTATTCTGATTTTTGGGGCGCCAATCCAAGGGCAGAGAGGGCTTCCTCCCTATACAAGCTCTCTAAATGCTCCGATCGATGTCTATCGCCATGAGGTATCCATACGTCCAAGTTTGTTAAAGTGAACCTGTCAGCAGGATTGTGCTTAGAAAACTACATACACTGTCAGGTGGGCGCCGTTAAACTGAGTAAAATGATACCTTGGATGTTGTAATACGTCCAGTGGTTCTTTTATCATCTTTAGTTTCAGTTCTGCTGCCATAATGATATGTATGTGCTCTGGTGCTCTGCTTCTGTATTCATGTATTCCTATCTCTTTCCTCTGACAGGTCACTGTGCTTTCAGTGACCTGCCTACTCTTTTACATACTGCCTGTGTAATTTCTCTGCCCATGTGAAATTTACATCCCCAACATGGATGCCCGCGCATGTGCAGTAGCATCTTTTGGTTGCCGAGAGATGCTACTGTGCACACGCGAGCACCATTTTACTCAAAAGTCTGAGCATAGGGAACATGGTACCATAGAGCAGGACTTGAAAGAAGAGCACCATGAATCTAGCACTCAAGGTTAAACGGCGCACACGCGAACAACATAATTAAAGAAATAGGGCATGGTAGATGTGTAGAATGAGTCAGAAGGATAAAACAGAGAAAAAGAAAGAATACAGAAAAGGGGAAATGGGATGGCAAACATAGACAAGAAAAGTAAGAGCCAAAAGTAAGTTTTTTTTTATACCTGGTGAAGCGTTCAAATGACCTAAAGGAAGACAAAAGGGGGAAAAAAACAATTAGGATATATATGTAGGAAACACATAAAATTACAGTACAGACCAAAAGTTTGGACACACCTTCTCATTTAAAGATTTTTCTGTATTTTCATGACTATGAAAATTGTACATTCACACTGAAGGCATCAAAACTATGAATTAACACATGTGGAATTATATACTTAACAAAAAAGTGTGAAACAACTGAAAATATGTCTTATATTCTAGGTTCTTCAAAGTAGCCACCTTTTGCTTTGATGACTGCTTTGCACACTCTTGGCATTCTCTTGATGAGCTTCAAGAGGTAGTCACCGGAAATGGTTTTCACTTCACAGGTGTGCCCTGTCAGGTTTAATAAGTGGGATTGCCTTATAAATGGGGTTCGGACCATCAGTTGTGTTGTGCAGAAGTCAGGTGGATACACAGCTGATAGTCCTACTGAATAGACTGTTAGAATTTGTATTATGGCAAGAAAAAAGCAGCCAAATAAAGAAAAATGAGTGGCCATCATTACTTTAAGAATTGAAGGTCAGTCAGTGCGAAAAATTGGGAAAACTTTGAAAGTGTCCCCAAGTGCAGTTACAAAAACCATCAAGCGCTACAAAGAAACTGGCTCACATGAGGACCGCCCCAGGAAAGGAAGACCAAGAGTCACCTCTGCTTCTGAGGATAAGTTTATCCGAGTCATCAGCCTCAGAAATCGCAGGTTAACAGCAGCTCAGATTAGAGACCAGGACAATGCCACACAGAGTTCTAGCAGCAGACACATCTCTACAACAAGTGTTAAGAGAAGACTTTGTGCAGCAGGCCTTCATGGTAAAATAGCTGCTAGGAAACCACTGCTAAGGACAGGCAACAAGCAGAAGAGACTTGTTTGGGCTAAAGAACATAAGGAATGAACATTAGACCAGTGGAAATCTGTGCTTTGGTCTGATGAGTGCAATTTGAGATCTTAGGTTCCAACCACCGTGTCTTTGTGCGACGCAGGAAAGGTGAACGGATGGACTCTACATGCCTGGTTCCCACCGTGAATTATGGAGGAGGAGGTGTGATGGTGTGGGGGTGCTTTGTTGGTGACACTGTTGGGGATTTATTCAAAATTGAAGGCATACTGAACCAGCATGGCTACCACAGCATCTTTCAGGGGCATGCTATTCCATCCAGTTTGCGTTTAGTTGGACCATCATTTATTTTTCAACAGGATAATGACACCAAACACACCTCCAGGCTGTGTAAGGGCTATTTGACCAATAAGGAGAGTGAAGGGGTGCTACGCCAGATGACCTGGCCTCCACAGTCACCAGACCTGAACCCAATCAAGATGGTTTGGGGTGAGCTGGACCGCAGAGTGAAGGCAAAAGGGCCAACAAGTGCTAAGCATCTCTGGGAACTCCTTCAAGATTGTTGGAAGACCATTTCCGGTGACTACCACTTGAAGGTCATCAAGAGAATGCCAAGAGTGTGCAAAGCAGTCATCAAAGCAAAAAGTGGCTACTTTGAAGAACCTAGAATATAAGACATATTTTCAGTTGCTTCACACTTTTTTGTTAAGTATATAATTCCACATGTGTTAATTCATAGTTTTGATGCCTTCAGTGTGAATGTACAATTTTCATAGTCATGAAAATACAGAAAAATCTTTAAATGAGGTGTATCCAAACTTTTGGTCTGTACTGTATGTATTTAACAGTAAAATTATGTCAACAGATATCGCTAATCCACTGGTTAAATAACACAGAGGAAACAAAGGAATATGTTAATCAATAAGACAGTTCATACTCTGGATTGAGGCCATATGCCTGCCTCTCCTTCAATCTGTGTATTCTGTTGCCACCTCGCCTTTTCAAAGGAATAGACTCCAAGTAGCGTAATTGTGAAACGTTATGTCCGGCAGAAACAAGATGAAAGGGAACTGGCAGCATTGTCCTCTTACACCTAATGGTAGATTTATGCTGAGGTGCGCTTTTAAGGGGTTGTACACTAATATTTAAAATATGCCAAAGCGTTTTTATAATGAAAAGCAACTTCTTTATAATTACCTTCCTCTGTCAGTGAGCGGCGCTATCACTGGCCGCTCACAGGCAGCACGTGAACCCCCGCTGACGTCCCGTTTATTGAGGCGTGACTCAGCGCTGGGGTCCCCGTGGTGGCTTCTGGGTTGAAGGCGGGGTTACCCCACCGTGTCACACCCAGCATCCACCGCGCGTTTTCCCAATGAATGGGGAGAGGGACAGCATGCGGTGGATGCTGGGTATGACTTGAGGGGATAACCCCGCACACAACCCAGCAGCCACCATGGAACGCGGAAGAGAGAGACCCCCGGCAGCAGTCTGGACTTGTCGTGACATCAGCGGATGTCAGAGCCGGCTGCAGCCGGGGGTTAAGTGATGCCTGTGAGTGGTCAGTCATAGCGCCACTCACAGGCAGAAAAGGAAGAGGGAGGCAATTACAAAGAAGCAGCTTTTCAACATAAAAATGCTTTGCCATATTTTACATAGTAGTGGACAACCCCTTTAAGTACCAGGGACCTGGGTGTATGGATATGTCCAAATCCATAAAGGGGTTAATTAATGCAAAATGGAATGAAAGAATTAAAAATGCCATTAAGTCAAATTCCATTTAGCTAATATGTTACTTTAGACCCAAATTTTAGCCTGCACAATTTATTATGTAATTTCTCCTAAACGCAGCATTGCCCCATACATAGCAGACACTAATATTTTCTAGCTATATACAATACATAGCATTAAGGGTAAACAATTAAAGCGGTTGTGCCACCATAAAGAATACAGTTAACCAACCAGAAAAGGTGGAAATAAATAGTTTTGTAATTTACAGTGATTCAAAATTATGCTTCATTCAAAAGTTACCAAGCTTTTACTTTTATGAATGCTGCTCTCTGGCGCCCCCTGGCGTTATTCCATTACGTTCTGGTAGTGGGTGATCAGCTGGTCGGGTTTGGGCAGTTCCTGTCATAAGAGCTCCCAACCGGCAGTCTGCACAATGTATTGCAAGAAAAGAAATGAAAAATTCCATCTCCAAAAACGTTGTATTAAAAAATTCCAAGTTGTTATTACATCATTTTAACATCTGATGAGGTCACAAGGTACATGGGGATTCACGTAGCAACGCGTTTCCAATGCCAACCAGCTTTCTTTGTCAAGCTACTATGACATGATTCTGTGATCTTTTAAATATTTCTGAAACCAATATGATGCAGTGACTGGGATTGTATACGAGGGATGTGATATATCCCCCAGAATGTGTACAGAGACCTATTAAATCCATTGGAGTGCATTGCAGTCACACGCTCACCTCCGGCTGCAATGCAGGAATGAAGGTGAGCATTGACCTGGTCAGGCTATCTGGCTAAGGCAGATTAAGTAAAACCCGGCAGGGCCTTCATTTCTTGGGGGAGGCTACAGGAAGGCAGTGGGGCGGCCTCCTCCCTCCAAGCCGGGTTTTCCAGTGGCTCTTGCCACAGGTCCTTTAAAAACCCTGCACTAAGGATTAGTGTGGTTCTATGTTGGAACCTGCTAGGAGCATAGCAGGAAAGCTCATCAGGATTGAGTGTGGCTGAACCCACGCCTGGGAAGGCTCTGCACCTGTCAGGCTCTGAGTGGCCCGGCGCGGCCGTTGCCTATGGCAACCGTTGTTTAAGGACTTGTGTTATCCCAGAGGACTTTTCTGTTTACCGGTGAGTTGCTGAATAAAGCTGTTTATATTGGACTTGCTTGGGTCACTGCCTCAGTTACTGCAGGTTGTGAACACCGCTGCCTTACAGCTTGGTGGAGAATGCGGGCATAGTGACTGAGGCATACCCCACTGGCCGCTGCATGACCACAATCCGGCCGGCCACCTTTCAGCCCCACCCCGTGGACAAAATGGAGGAGCTGTTAAAGCAGCTGGTACTTACCCAGCAGCAGCAGCTGCAGTCTCAGAGGTAGGAGCTGGAACAGCAGCATAATCAGCAGCAGCAGCTACTGTACCAGCAGCAGCAAAAAGAACTGTTGCTGCAACAGATTGCTGCCCTGCGGGAGACGCCGACGGCACCAGCCCCGGAACGTCGCGAGGCCAGGGACAAGGTTCGCTCAGCGTTGAGGAAGATGGGACCGGAGGACGATGTGGAAGCCTTCCTGACCATTTATGAGCGCACAGAGGAGCGGGAAAACCTACCGGATGGCCAGTGGGCAGAAGTGGAGGCTCAGTTTCTGGTCGGCGATGCCCAAAAGGCCTTCTTCGACCTAAGTCGGGAGGACGCCCAGGACGACCAGAGACTGAAAGGTGAGATCCTTGCCCGACTGGGAGTCAATACATACGTGAGGGCTCAGCATGTAATTTCATAGGCTTATGTGGAGACCCGACACGCCCGGTCTCAGGCTTATGAACTCCTGCAGCTGGTAAAGAGGTTGCTCCAGCCTGAGACTTTGTCTCCAGCCCAGATGGTGGAAAGGGTGGTGGTTGACCGGCTGGTGAGGACTCTGCCAGCCGCTATCCAAAGTTGGGTGGGGCAAGGGGACTCCAGCACACTCGACCAGGTGGTCAGCCTGATCGAGCGCTACTCGGCCATTCAGGACTTTATCCAGGACTCTGTCCCCTGTCACACCGATCCCTGCCAACTCAGGAACCTGGAAAGGGGTCGCGCCCCTCTGCTGAGGACAGTCAGCACCGTACCCGTGCTGAAGGGGTACCCCGAAATGAGAGTCGCAGGAGACCTGTTCCCTCCCAAACAGTCATAAGACCTAACAGTACCTCCACCATTAGGTGCTGACGGTGTCAGGGGAAGGGACATGTGGTTGCTAACTGCCCCCTAACTACGGAACCCATGGACTGCGGGATTATCCACCCGGTCTCAATGTACGCCCAGACTGTCTGCACTGCGAGCGCCGACCCCTCTGACAGTGAACCCCAACTGTGCCAGGTACTGGTTAATGGGTACCCCACAGAGGCCCTCCTAGATTCGGGGAGCCTAGTGACTTTGGTACATGGGTCGATGGTGGCAGGAGACAACCTCAGTGGACGGACTGTCGGGGGTTGTGTGCATCCATGGGGACCTCCGAGAGTACCCAACCACAGGTAGTTTTATCCAAGCCATGTGGAGACATAAAACATGTGGTGGGGGTGGTAAAAACTCTTCCCTATGGGACTGTGTTGGAAAGAGACTTGCCCCTGTTCTGGACTCTGTGGAAAAACAAAATCCACTCTCCCCCGATAAAATGTATTACATGCGCTGTACCCGACGAACCTGATTCAGGGGTACCTGCCGTAGTGGTATCCAACCTAGGGACAGAGTGTGACCCCGATAGGTTTCCCCTAGAGGTGCTGGCAGGAGAGGTCGAGGAGACCCCATCGATCCCCGAGCTGGAAGTGTCCCGGGACACGTTTGGGACAGTTCAGCTACAGGATGCCACTCTGACTCGCAGGAAAGGGTGTTAGAGGTAAATGGCGTAGCTCAACAGCCCCGTGCAGATACTGTATTTACACGCATGGTAGTCAAGAGTGAGTTGCTCTATAGGGTAGACAAAATCAGGGACCAGGTCGTGGAACAGTTAGTGGTATCTCAGTTGTACCATCTGCAGTTGGCACACACACACCAGCTGGGTGGACAATTGGGGGTTAAAAAGACGTAAGAGCGTATCTTGCAGCGGTTCTTTTGGCTGGGGATTTACGCGGAGGTCCAAAAGTACTGTGAATCCTGCCCTGAATGTCAGTTGACCACACCCACCGCAAGTTTCCGTAGCTCATTGGTACCCCTGCCAGTAATAGAGGTACCTTTTGAACGGATTGCAATGGACTTGGTAGGGTCCATTGTAAAATCCGCTCGTGGCCACCAACATATACTGGTGGTCGTTGACTGTGCCACCCGGTGCCCGGAGGCTATACCGATACGCCACACCTTGGCATAACAAATTGCACAGGAGCTGTTTGCTATGTTCTGTCGCCTTGGACTACCTAAGGAGATCCTGATGGATCAGGGGACCCCTTTTAAGTCCAAAATCACAAGGGAACTGTGCAAACTGCTAAAAATTAAACAATTGCGCACCTCGGTGTACCAACCTCAAACCGACGGGCTAGTAGAACGGTTCAATAAAACCCTCAAGTTCATGTTAAAAAAGGTGGTTTCTAAGGACGGAAGGGATTGGGACATGTTGCTACCCTATTTGATGTTCGCCATCCGTGAGGTACCCCAGGCTTCCACAGGGTTCTCTCCCTTTGAGTTATTGTACGGCAGACACCCTAGAGGTCTGTTGGACGTAGCCAAAGAGACGTGGGAACAAGAGCCGACTCCACATAGGAGTATAACTGAACACGTGGCTAGCATGCAGGACCGGATCGCGGCGGTCATGCCCATCGTGAAAGAACATTTTTTAGATGCCCAGGCAGCCCAGAGGTGCACATATATTAAAAGAGCCAGAGTCAGGTCTTTTAACAAGGGCGATTGGGTGTTAGTACTTGTACCCACAGCCGAGAGTAAGCTCATGGTCAAGTGGCAAGGGCCATATGAGGTTCGAGAAAAGGTGGGGGAGGTAAATTACCGGTGTA
This sequence comes from Phyllobates terribilis, assembly GCF_046119375.1. Taxonomy (NCBI): domain Eukaryota; kingdom Metazoa; phylum Chordata; class Amphibia; order Anura; family Dendrobatidae; genus Phyllobates; species Phyllobates terribilis. The sequence goes on along the minus strand of NW_027362765.1, from coordinate 334,095,265 downwards.
TCAGCCCGGAAGGAGGAAACGGGAGCAGCTTTATCATGTAAACCTGCGAAAACCTTGGAAAGATCGAGAGTGGTTAGTTACAGACATCACTCCGGGCATATCACCAGAGAGTTCTCTACCTTCAGCAAGGGATGCGTCCGGGGGAGAGGTCAGGATAAGTGATGCTCTCACTAAACAGCAGCGACGGGCGGCTCGCTCACTGGTGCAGCAGAATACCGACGTGTTCTCAGAGCTACCGGGTAGGACTACAGTTCTCCAACATGACATTGTCACCGAACCTGGGGTAAGGGTGCGAATGAGACCGTACCGGGTACCCGAAGCCCGGAGGCAAGCCATCACGGCTGAGGTAAAACAGATGCTCCAGTTAGGCGTTATCGAGAAATGACGGAGTGGGCTAGCCCCATCGTACTGATTACGAAACCAGACGGATCGTTACGCTTCCGTAACGATTTCCGAAAACTAAATGAAGTGTCGAAGATTGACCTTTATCCAATGCCCAGGGTGGATGAACTGATTGAGAGACTGGGGTAGGCCCAGTACTTTACCATGCTCGATCTCACTAAGGGTTACTGGCAGGTACCTCTCACGAAATCGGAGGAGGAAAAGACCGCCTTCATAACTCCGGAGGGTCTATATCACTATGCGGTCTTACCTTTTGGGTTACATGGGGCCCTGGCTACATTCCAGAGGTTGATGGACATAGTGCTCAAGTCTCATCAGGAGTACGCCTCCGCATATCTAGATGATATTACCATCTTTAGCACCGACTGGCATACGCATCTATCCCAGGTACAAGCAGTGCTGGATTCTCTCAGAGCAGCGGAGTTAACGGCAAACCCGAAAAAATGTGCGATAGGGTTAGAGGAAGCCCGATATTTGGTGTATGTGATTGGCCGAGGATTTATCAAGCCCCAAATCAATAAAGTTGAGGCCATAAAAAATTGGCCTAAACCGTCAAGTACACAGCAGGTGAGGGCGTTCCTTGACATCCTTGGGTATTACCGCCGGTTTATACCTAATTTTGCTGGGAGAACGGCGGCCCTGACCGATCTCTTGAAAGGAAAAAAATCAGTAATGGTTCAGTCGAACCTTCAGGCAGAAGAAGCCTTTCAGTTCATGAAGTTGGCCCTGTATGGACAGCCGGTCCTCATCAGCCCCAACTTCAAGGAAACTTTCATTGTACAGACAGATGCCTCAGAAGTAGGCCCAGGGTGCCAGTGGCAACTTTGCCAATCCTGGTGTTATGTGGCAAATGCCAAGCGTCCTGCACGGTGTTGGGCTGTGAGCACAACCCCCATCTGTGGACGTCAGACCATCATACCACCCTCATGGAGTCGGTTTCCAACCGATTGTGCAGACACATGCACATTTGTGACCTGCTGGAGGTCATTTTGCACGGCTCTGGCAGTGCTCCTCCTGTTCCTCCTTGCACAAAGGCGGAGGTAGCGGTCCTGCTGCTGGGTTGTTGCCCTCCTACGGCCCTCTCCACGTCTCCTTTTGTACTGGCCTGTCTCCTGGTAGTGCCTCCAGCCTCTGGACACTACGGTGACAGACACAGCAAACCTTCTTGCCACAGCTTGCATTGATGTGCCATCCAGAATGAGCTGCACTACCTGAGCAACTTCTGTGGGTTGTCGAGTCCGTCTCATGCTACCACAAGTATGAAAGTACAACCAACATTCAAAAGTGACCAAAACATCAGCCAGAAAGCATTGGTACTGAGATATGGTCTGTGCTCCCCACCTGCAGAACCACTCCTTTATTGAGGGTGTCTTGAAAATTGACAATCATTTTCATCTATTGTCTATTCCATTTGCAAAACAGCATGTGAAATTGATTGTCAATCAGTGTTGCTTCCTAAGTGGACAGTTTGATTTCACAGAAGTTTGATTTACTTGGAGTTATATTCTGTTGTTTAAGTGTTCCCTTTATTTTTTGAGCAGTGTATTTGATATGTAACTTTCTATGTATTTGTCTCTACTTGTTCTTATTGGGGTGTGTTGTTAAGAGTTTTTTTTTAATATGGGTGTGATCTCATTGGTCATGTAATCGGTGTATTATTTGTAATTGGTTTCGGAAATATTTAAAAGATCACAGAACCATGTCATAGTAGCTTGACAAAGAACGGTGGTTGGCATTGGAAACGTGTTGCTATGTGAATCCCCATGTACCTTGTGACCTCATCAGATGTTAAAATGATGTAATAACAACTTGGAATTTTTTAATACAACGTTTTTGGAGATGGAATTTTTCATTTCTTTTCTTGCAATACATTGTGCAGACTGCCGGTTGGGAGCTCTTATGACAGGAACTGCCCAAACCCGACCAGCTGATCACCCACTACCAGAACGTAATGGAATAACGCCAGGGGGCGCCAGAGAGCAGCATTCATAAAAGTAAAAGCTTGGTAACTTTTGAATGAAGCATAATTTTGAATCACTGTAAATTACAAAACTATTTATTTCCACCTTTTCTGGTTGGTTAACTGTATTCTTTATGGTGGCACAACCGCTTTGTTTACCCTTAATGCCATGTACTGTATATAGCTAGAAAATATTAGTGTCTGCTATGTATGGGGCAATGCTGCGTTTAGGAGAAATTACATAATAAATTGTGCAGGCTAAAATTTGGGTCTAAAGTAACATATTAGCTGAATGGAATTTGACTTAATGGAATTTTTCACTTCTTTTTTTGCATTGATTCCAAGTGTGACCACACGTTGTTCCTGGCTTCAACACACTGAAATCCCTGGAGGGTGAGCTGACTTCCATTTGTTCTCTATTGTTATGCACCATGTACTCTTGGTCACAAGGCCCCCTGCTGTAAGCACAGAGTGTCTGTCATTCACCCCCTCCCCCTGTGCTCATAGCTGATCTCCAGGTGGGACACCTCCTCCCCCTGCTTCATAGCTGATCTCGGGGTGAGACACTCCCTCCCCATGCACTCACAGCTGATCAACGGGTGAGATACTCCACTGCCCTCACAGCTCATCTCCGAGTGAGATACTCCACTGCCCTCACAGCTCATCTCCGAGTGAGATACCTCCCCCCCTGTGTTCACAGATGATCTCCAGGTGAGATACTCCCTCCCATTGTGCTCACAGCTTATAGCTCATCTCCAGGTTAGACACCCTCTCCCCCTGCGCTCACAGCTCATCTCCGGGTGAGATCATCTGCTTCACAGACTTGAGAGCCCGATAGCAGGGAAACACTTCCCATGCTTAGTCTGTGAAGCAGATGATCTCATCCAGAGCTGAGCTGTGAGCACAGGGGGAGGAGGTGTCTCACCCGGAGATCAGCAGTGAGCGCAGGGAAAGGGTTTATCTCACTCAGAGATGAGCTGTGAGGGCAGGGGAGTATCTCACTCGGAGATGAGCTGAGAGGGCAGTGGAGTATCTCACTCGGAGATGAGCTGTGAGGGCAGGGGAGTATCTCACTCGGAGATGAGCTGAGAGAGCAGTGGAGTATCTCACTCGGAGATGAGCTGTGAGGGCAGGGGAGTATCTCACTGGGAGATGAGCTGTGAGGGCAGGGGAGTATCTCACTCGGAGATGAGCTGAGAGGGCAGTGGAGTATCTCACTCGGAGATGAGCTGTGAGGGCAGGGGAGTATCTCACTCGGAGATGAGCTGTGAGGGCAGGGGAGTATCTCACTCGGAGATGAGCTGTGAGGGCAGGGGAGTATCTCACTCGGAGATGAGCTGTGAGGGCAGGGGAGTATCTCACTCAGAGATGAGCTGTGAGGGCAGGGGAGTATCTCACTCGGAGATGAGCTGAGAGGGCAGTGGAGTATCTCACTCGGAGATGAGCTGTGAGGGCAGGGGAGTATCTCACTCGGAGATGAGCTGTGAGGGCAGGGGAGTATCTCACTGGGAGATGAGCTGTGAGGGCAGGGGAGTATGTCACTGGGAGATGAGCTGTGAGGGCAGGGGAGTATCTCACTCGGAGATGAGCTGTGAGGGCAGGGGAGTATCTCACTCGGAGATGAGCTGTGAGGGCAGGGGAGTATCTCACTCGGAGATGAGCTGAGAGGGCAGTGGAGTATCTCACTCGGAGATGAGCTGTGAGGGCAGGGGAGTATCTCACTCAGAGATGAGCTGTGAGGGCAGGGGAGTATCTCACTCGGAGATGAGCTGAGAGGGCAGTGGAGTATCTCACTCGGAGATGAGCTGTGAGGGCAGGGGAGTATCTCACTCGGAGATGAGCTGTGAGGGCAGGGGAGTATCTCACTGGGAGATGAGCTGTGAGGGCAGGGGAGTATGTCACTGGGAGATGAGCTGTGAGGGCAGGGGAGTATCTCACTCGGAGATGAGCTGTGAGGGCAGGGGAGTATCTCACTCGGAGATGAGCTGTGAGGGCAGGGGAGTATCTCACTAAGAGATGAGCTGAGAGGGCAGTGGAGTATCTCACTCGGAGATGAGCTGTGAGGGCAGGGGAGTATCTCACTCGGAGATGAGCTGTGAGGGCAGGGGAGTATCTCACTCGGAGATGAGCTGTGAGGGCAGTGGAGTATCTCACTCGGAGATGAGCTGAGAGGGCAGTGGAGTATCTCACTCGGAGATGAGCTGTGAGGGCAGGGGAGTATCTCACTCGGAGATGAGCTGTGACGGCAGGGGAGTATCTCACTCGCAGATGAGCTGTGAGGACAGGGGAGTATCTCACTCGGAGATGAGCTGTGAGGGCAGGGGAGTATCTCACTCGGAGATAAGCTGTGAGGGCAGGGGAGTATGTCACTCGGAGATAAGCTGTGAGGGCAAGGGAGTATGTCACTCGGAGATGAGCTGTGAGGGCAGGGGAGTATCTCACTCGGAGATGAGCTGTGAGGGCAGGGGAGTATCTCACTCGGAGATGAGCTGTGAGGGCAGGGGAGTATCTCACTCGGAGATGAGCTGTGAGGGCAGGGGAGTATCTCACTCGGAGATAAGCTGTGAGGGCAGGGGAGTATGTCACTCGGAGATGAGCTGTGAGGGCAGGGGAGTATCTCACTCGGAGATGAGCTGTGAGGGCAGGGGAGTATCTCACTCGGAGATGAGCTGTGAGGGCAGGGGAGTATCTCACTCGGAGATGAGCTGTGAGGGCAGGGCAGTATCTCACTCGGAGATGAGCTGTGAGGGCAGGGGAGTATCTCACTCGGAGATGAGCTGTGAGGGCAGGGGAGTATCTCACTCGGAGATGAGCTGTGAGGGCAGGGGAGTATCTCACTCGGAGATGAGCTGTGAGGGCAGGGGAGTATCTCACTCGGAGATGAGCTGTGAGGGCAGGGGAGTATCTCACTCGGAGATGAGCTGTGAAGGCAGGGGAGTATCTCACTCGGAGATGAGCTGTGAGGGCAGGGGAGTATCTCACTCGGAGATGAGCTGTGAGGGCAGGGGAGTATCTCACTCGGAGATGAGCTGTGAGGGCACGGGAGTATCTCACTCGGAGATGAGCTGTGAGGGCAGGGGAGTATCTCACCTAGAGATCAGCAGTGAGCGCAGGGGGAGGGGGTATCTCACTTGGAGATGAGGTGTGAGTGCAGAGGGAGGCCATGTCTCACCTGGAGATCAGCAGTGAGCTCAGGGGGAGGGGGTATCTCACCCGGAGATTAGCTATGAGCTCAGGGGGAGGGGGTATCTCACCCGGAGATCAACTGAGAGCTATGAGCAGAGGAGGAGGGGGTTTTCTGACCCAGAGGTGAGCTGTGAGTGCATTGGGAGGGGGTATCTCACCCGGAGATCAGCTGTGAGCTATGAGCACAGGGGGAGGGGGTGAATCACACACACTCTGTGCTTACAGCAGGGAGTGTTGTGACAGAGAATACATTTTGCATGCTGCGGGTAGAGAGCTCTTACGCAAGGAACTGCGCAAACCCGACCAGCTGATCACCTACTACCAGGACGTAGTGGAATAACGCCAGGGGGCGCCAGAGAACAGCATTTGAAAAATAAAAGCTTAGTAACTTTTGAATGAAGCATAATTTTGAATCACTATAAATTACAAAACGATTTATTTCCACCTTTTCTGGTTGGTCAATTGTATTCTTTATGGTGGCACAACCGCTTTAAGTTTAAAATTTCACATTTTTCTAAATTTTTAGAAAATCTGGGATATTTTCATGAATAACAACAAAACGTATTAATTTAAAATTTACCAGCTGCAACAGGTACAATTTGTTCCAAAAAGAAGATCAGAAATATCAGACTGACTAGCAGAAGCATTTCAAAGTTATTACCAAATAAAGTGACGTTTCAGATATGAAAAATGGGGCTGTCAGAAAGGTTAATACTGATTACCATGAGACAGGGTTAAGAAACATGAAATGGTAATGTGCAGTACATACCTATGCTCAAAAGTGCAGGCATATCATGCCAGTAATAAAAGGAAATACTGATTAGTCAGGGTGATAAAACAATGTATGTAACATGTAGGTGTGTGGTATGTATAAATATCATTTTTTTTTTCAGTGCCCAGCATAAAGTGACTACAAGAAGTAGGATTTTAGTTAATACCTCACTGAACACAAGAACAGTTTCCAAAATACTGACAAGACGGAGTTTCACAGAACATTTTTTTCACCCATAGCATGAAAGTAATGTTAATATCATAACTTTCATTACAAAATCTTCAGTTTTACCCAAATTCAGTGATGCACCCTACACCAAAACTACTACATCTAGTATTTTGTATGACCTCTATGATTGTTAAGGACAGCACCAAGTCTTCTACACATGGAACGAATAAGTTGGTGACATAAAGTAACATCTATCTCTTTCTATTCCTCCAGAACGACCATTTTAGAACCTGAATGTAGAGCCATTCTAACTTGTCTCTTCAGAATTCCTCGGTATGTCCTGCACTTCTGTGATGCGTGTTGGAGTACTTGTAAGATGTGTGCAGCTTATTCTTGTGATCTTTCTGATATGTGCACATCTACTTGTGTGATTTGTGCACTGTGCTTGTGTGACATCTCTCAAGTCTGCGCTGTGCTTGTGTGACATCTCTCAAGTCTGCGCTGTGCTTGTGTGACATCTCTCAAGTCTGCGCTGTGCTTGTGTGACATCTCTCAAGTCTGCGCTGTGCTTGTGTGACATCTCTCAAGTCTGCGCTGTGCTTGTGTGACATCTCTCAAGTCAGAGCTGTGCTTGTGTGACATCTCTCAAGTCAGAGCTGTGCTTGTGTGACATCTCTCAAGTCTGCGCTGTGCTTGTGTGACATCTCTCAAGTCAGAGCTGTGCTTGTGTGACATCTCTCAAGTCTGCGCTGTGCTTGTGTGACATCTCTCAAGTCTGCGCTGTGCTTGTGTGACATCTCTCAAGTCAGAGCTGTGCTTGTGTGACATCTCTCAAGTCAGAGCTGTGCTTGTGTGACATCTCTCAAGTCTGCGCTGTGCTTGTGCGATTTGTCTGGTGTGTGACAAGTGATTTTTTGATGTGTGCCTAAAATGTTTTTATTGCATCAAATAATGTTGCTTAAAGTGAATTTCTGTTTTAATTCTTTTACTGCCCTTAGGCTTGCCCTAGAGAAAAACAATAAAATCAGGGATACTCTCAGGGTCAGCAATTCCTCTTCCGCTACTGCCCTGGTCTTTGTTTTCAGGCTGCAGCCGTGATGTCCTGACTAAAACACGTGACTGCTGGAGCTTAAAGGGGTTTTCCCACAAACAAAAGTTCATTTTAAAAATGGTCTGTGTCTGACCGTGTATGGAAAATACCACAGCTCCTGAGCGGAGGAGGAAGCCAAAGACAATACAGACATTACATCAGGGGATCACAAAGGATTCACATAGGATTCATTTTGAGAGGTAAAATATTGTTTAAACACAGGCAGTGAAATATTTTACCTCACAAAATGAATCAATCCTATGCGATCCCGTGCTGTAATGTCTGCATTGTATTTTGCAGCCTTCCTTGGTAGATGGAACAAGCTGCTGACCCTATGATTGGCTACAGTGGTCACATGAGATATTACCACTGCAGCCTGTAAACACGGACAGGCCAGGAGCACAAACACATCAATAGACTAGGTGAAAATGAGTAACTCTGATTTTATTATTTTTAGACCAGGTGAAAATGAGTAACTCTGATTTTATTATTTTTAGACCAGGTGAAAATGAGTAACGCTGATTTTATTATTTTTAGACTAGGTGAAAATGAGTAACTCTGATTTTATTATTTTTAGACCAGGTGAAAATGAGTAACGCTGATTTTATTATTTTTAGACTAGGTGAAAATGAGTGACGCTGATTTTATTATTTTTAGACTAGGTGAAAATGAGTAACTCTGATTTTATTATTTTTAGACTAGGTGAAAATGAGTAACGCTGATTTTATTATTTTTAGACTAGGTGAAAATGAGTAACTCTGATTTTATTATTTTTAGACTAGGTGAAAATGAGTAACGCTGATTTTATTATTTTTAGACCAGGTGAAAATGAGTAACTCTGATTTTATTATTTTTAGACTAGGTGAAAATGAGTAACTCTGATTTTATTATTTTTAGACTAGGTGAAAATGAGTAACTCTGATTTTATTATTTTTAGACTAGGTGAAAATGAGTAACGCTGATTTTATTATTTTTAGACTAGGTGAAAATGAGTAACGCTGATTTTATTATTTTTAGACTAGGTGAAAATGAGTAACGCTGATTTTATTATTTTTAGACTAGGTGAAAATGAGTAACGCTGATCTTATTATTTTTAGACTAGGTGAAAATGTGTAACTCTGATTTTATTATTTTTTTTCCCTAGCGCAAGCCGATGAGCACAAAAATAATTAAAATGAAAGTCCCCTTTAAGAAGGGGGGGGCATACACAATTCTTGCACAGGGACCCTTTGGTCTCAGTGCCCGCCCCTGCATGAGACGTTATAATAATTCATAAATCATATGGTTTTGATTGGCTGCTCCTAGTAAGAACACAATAAAATAAGCTCTAGTGGGCTGTGTGCCCACTATGCATTTTTTAAGCGTTTCCGCAGCGGCAATTACGCTTAAAAAACGCTTGGTAGGAGGTCTGCAATGTTCCCCAATGATAATCCACATGTGCTGTGCACATGCTGCAGAAATTTCCGCTGCGGATTATTATTACGGAAAAAAGCGCAGCACTACCAACTATTTTGCGTAAGCGCAGCGTTTTTGCCGCCATTGACTTGCATTGAATCGCATAATATCCGCATTACTACATGAACACATGTGGAAATTAAGCAATTCAATGTGCGGATGGAGAAGAGGAGACTCTCATCCAGACCCGGGTACCATAGTACCTGTAAAAAAAAAAATTAAAATAAAAAAAAACATTATACTCACCTTCTGATGGCCTGCGGTCTTCTCTCCGGTGTGTCTTGGCTCCCCGGTGGCTCGTCAACGTCAGCGGTCATGTGACCTGTCACCTGACTAAATTACATCATGGAAGGTCCTTTTACACCACCGCGGGCCACCAGGGAGAACGGAGAAGGAAACCGGGGGCCATCGGAAGGTGAGTATAATGTTTTTTTTTATAGTTTTTACCATTTTTATTCTTTTTTTTTAACTAACTTGGTCACACGGTTGCATGGATTTATATAGTGTGACCAAGTTGTCAAGCACTTTTCCAAGCCAAAATCTTTTAGAAAACGCTTGACAACCCGCATGGGAAATCGCATGTGCTAAACGCGTGACAAACGCTTGTTCCGGGCTGAAAATACGCATGTAAAATCCTCATGAGTTTTTTCTGCCAAGGAGATGCAGAAACGCTCAGGAAAAATCCAGAGCGTTTCTGCATTGTGGGCACATTGCCTAATAGTGGCAGTGGATCAACATACTTAATTCTCATCAATAGTAAGCAGTATAAATTAATATAACTTTGCTTAATATTTCCAGTAATATTCTTAAATTCAGTGTGTTGGTTTAGCCCTGCACTACAGTCACAGTATTTCATGTGAGCCCTTGAGAAAACTAATTGCCGACCCCCGATCCATGCTCTGTTAACCCCTTTACACCCCTTTACAGCATTTCTCACTGTTTCCGGCAATGTGATTGCCGGAAACAGAGGAGCACTGATCCTAGGCTGCAGATCAAAGAACACCTCCTTGTGACCGCCCGGTCACCTGTATTCAGGAACTCTGATTGGAGCAATCATTGGTGACATTGATTGCTCCAATCAGATTACCTGACTACCTCCACCTGTCACCACCCCATCATCTCCCTGTGACCGCCCTGCAGACCCTCACACTTGGTGAGGATTTCTACAGAGCGGTCACATCTGATGTGTCTGTGCTGGGCCTTGTAGTGCCACAGAATATTCTGTGACACTACAAGACCATTTTCTCACCTGTTCCAGTCGCTGCTGCTGCTGCTCCTGGATCTTGTGCTCCACCGTCCTGGGTATCCTGCTCCAGAGCCTGCTGCTGATCCTGCTGCTGATCCTGCAGAGAAGACTTTGGTAAGTCTGTTCTCCCCTCATCCACCCCAATCCCCCCTCCCCCCTCTTTTTACCCCTCCCCCCCTACCACCATTTTTTTTTTTTGCGTCTGCAGCAGTCTCCAGCTCCGGTCCGAGTCTCCAGCTCCGCCCCCGGTTACCAGCGCCGGGCTCCCAGTCACCAGCGCCGGGCTCTCGCTCCGGGCTCCCGGTCACCAGCGCCGGTCTCCTGCTCCGGGCACCGTCTCCTGTTCTGGTCCTGCTGCTGATCCTGTTGACCCCTTGGTAAGTCCATCTCTGATCTCCCCTCATCCACCCCAATCCCCCTCTCACCACTCCCCCATCTTTTTACCCCCCTTCCCACCCAATCTCCCTCACTTCAGTGTCCCTGTTAATTATCTCGGTTCTGGTCTCCAGCTCCAGTACCGGACTCCTGCTCTGGGCTCCCGGTCTCCAGCGCCACTCCCGGTATCCTGCTCCGGGCTCCTGCTCTGGGTCTTCTGTTCCAGTCCTGGTGACCCTTTGGTAAGTCCATCTCTGATCTCCCCTCGTCCACCCCCATCCTCCTCTCCCCACTCCCCCATCTTTTTACCCCCCCTTCCCACCCCAATCCGCCTCACACCAGTGTCCCTGTTAATTCTCTTGGTTCTGTTCTCCAGCTCCAGTATCGGTCTCCTGCTCCGGGCTCCCGGTCTCCTGCTCTGGGCTCCCGGTCTCCTGCTCCGCGCTCCTGGTCTCCAGCGCCGCTCCTGGTCTCCAGCGTCGGGCTCCCGGTCTCCTACTCCGGGCTCCCGGTCTCCTGTTCTGGGTCTTCTGTTCCAGTCCTGCTGACCCTTTGGTAAGTCCATCTCTGATCTCCCCTCGTCCACCCCAATCCCCCTCTCCCCACTCCCCCATCTTTTTACCCCCCCTTCCCACCCCAATCCGCCTCACACCAGTGTCCCTGTTAATTCTCTTGGTTCTGTTCTCCAGCTCCAGTACCGGTCTCCTGCTCCGGGCTTCCGGTCTCCTGCTCCGGGCTCCCGGTCTCCTGCTCTGGGCTCCCGGTGACCAGCGCTGGTCTCCTGCTCCGGGCTCCCGGTTTCCTGCTCCAGGCTCCCAGTCTCCTGCGCCGGGCTCTTGGTCACCAGCACCGGGCTCCCGGTCACCAGCGCAGGGCTCCCGGTCACCAGCGCCGGGCTCCCGGTCACCAGCGCCGGGCTCCCGCTCCAGGCTCCTGATCCTGAAAGAAGAACAGAGAGGACTTTGGTAAGTCATCTCTGATCTCCCCTCATCCACCCCAATTCCCCTCTTCCCACTCCCCACACATCCGTGCGCACATCCAGCAGCCGCCGAGTATTGATCAGTGACATCGTTGCTGTTTGCACCACATACAGTATTTCCTTTTTCCACACACTCTAAAAAAAGTATTGACACACACACACTCTAAATAAAGTATTGACACACACGCACCACATACATAACAAACAATGTCCCGCTCATCCCAAACTTGCTATTCAGCGGAGGAGGCATACGCTATTCTTGCCACCGACACTGACAGCGAGGGCGAGGATCCCACATTTATTTATTTTTCCGACTCCTCGTCGTCTTCCTCTTCTTCCTCCGGTTCTGCTGGACTGCCTCGCCGTCGTCGCAGGAGAGACAATGATCCAGCGCTCCCCACTACTGATCCCATATGGACCTCGCCCCCCGAAAATTATGAACCACTGATTTCTGATTTTGTGGCGGAATCAGGAATCAAGTTTGACACCACCGGCCTCACAGAAATAGACTTTTTCAAAGTCTTTTTCTCTGAGGATTTTGTAAACCTCACGGTGGGCCAAACTAATTTATACGCTCATCAATTTTTAGAACAAAACTCCTCTTCATCATTTTCTAACTGGTCTCCTGGAGACACAGTAGAAATGATGAAGTTTTGGGGCCTGGTCCTTCTTATGGGGATCCTGAACAAGCCCGAGCTTCGGCAATACTGGAGTGTTGACGTTTTGTATAACACTCCAGTGTTCCGAATGGCCATGATCTGGAGACGCTTTCAGGCCATCCACAAGTTCTTGCATTACCAAGATAATGCAAGGTGTCCTGCACGAGATGACCCAAACTTTGATCGTCTTTTTAAAGTTCGGCCGGTCATCGAACACTTCAACAACAAGTTTGCTGAAGTGTACGTGCCCCAAAGGGACATCTGTGTGGATGAGTCCTTAATCTCTTTTAAAAGGCGGCTTGGATTGCGGCAGTACCTGCCCAGTAAGAGGTCCAGGTACGGGATCAAGCTGTATAAACTTTTTGAGAGTACCTCAGGGTACACTCACAAGTTTAGAGTTGATGAAGGGAAGGACTCCCGGATTGAACCCCCTGAATGCCTCCCCGTTCTGGGAGTGAGTGGGAAAATTGTGTGGGACTTGGTGCACCCACTGCTGGATAAAGGTTATCACCTCTTTGTGGATAACTTTTATACAAGTATCCTGCTCTTCAAGTCCCTCTCTGCGCGACGTACTGCAGCCTGCGGTACTGTCCGCAAAAATTAGAAAGGCCTCCCAAAGACGCTAATTGGGCAGCTGCTCAGAAGGGGTGAGAGCAGAGCCTAATGTAGCGACCACCTGCTGATGGTCAAGTACAAGGACAAAAGGGATGTCCTTTTGTTGACCACCATACATGGTGATGGCAGCACCCTCAGCTCTGTAAGAGGTTCCACTACACAGGTCGCCAAACCAGACTGTGTAGTGGGGTACAACAAGTACATGGGGGGAGTTGATCTTTCAGATCAAGTCCTCCAGCCGTACAGTGCTTTGAGAAAGGCCAAGGTATGGTATAAGAAGCTGGCCGTGCACATTGTACAGATGGCAATGCACAACGCTTTCCTTCTGTCACAATGTGCAGGCCAGACTTCTACGTCGTACCTTCACTTCCAGGAGACTGTTATCAAGGCCCTGATATTTGGCAGCGGAGACAGAGCAGGCCCTAGTAGTTCCAGAATTGAAGGACTGAGAATTGTACCAGGCCAGCATTTCCCAGGGCAGATCCCTCACAGCGGAAAAAAGGAAAGTCACAAAAGAGGTGCCGAGTGTGTTATAAAAGTGGAATACGCAAGGACACCCATTTATCAATGTGACAACTGCCCTGACAAACCTGGCCTGTGTATGAAAGACTGCTTCAAAAGGTACCATACTTTGATGGACTATTAAATTAATTTCTGACGTATGAGAACCTGACAAACACTACACAACTGACGTAGTGTTCGTCAGGTTGTCATACGTCAGGTTGTCCTACACAACTGATGTATAACACTACTGTTAGGTGTCGGTCTGGTGCTGGATTCGAAATGGGTCCAAGACCTTATATGGTCTCCCATTTCAGTCCAGCCAGGGCTGATTCTGCTCAGAATCACCATCAGCCCCAACGCCTAGCTGGTCCACGAGCACTGTTTATCTCCCAGGTAGTTGTGCCTAGCAATGTTAAGCCTGGGTTGCAGAAGGAGACAGGGCTTGTGGAATCTAAGTCCAGGATTTGCCGAACTGAGCATGTCCGTGACCTGGCGGATCATGATTGGTGGGTTGGCACTCACCTGACCCGGTGACCTGCCACCGCCTGATTGGTCCACGGGTAACATCACCAATGGCGCGTCGGTGGGCAGGGCTTAGTCTTTAAAAGACCCGCCCACAAACATGGCGACGCGCTCAGATCATTTTGCAAGTGTTGTTTGTGTGGACGAGTGTATTCCACGTGCTCTCTAGCTGCTCTCTCCGTGACCTGCCGATGCCAGAGTTAGCTCGGCTAATTAGCGTAGGTCACTCAGGCAGGCTTAGATTTGCTTAGGCAGGTAGCTACGTCTAGCAGCCTGGCTCAGCCAATGGGGTTTCCTAATACCTCGAGCAGCCTGCAGACACCCTGTCCACGGGTATCGCCTGTCAGCCACGTGGAGTAGTACCCTTCAGTCCGGTGGCACGCCGGCTGGAGGCACGTATACCCATCGCGTAGTCACACACGCATCTAGCGCCAATCCCTACAGAGTAGCGCCTGTATCGAAGACAGGGCTACTGCTTTCCCTCCAGTCGCACGTCTCCCTGCAGTTCTTAGAGATTGTGTGAACCGCTGAAGCCCGCTCCGTGTGCATTAACACGGAGTGGTTCTTCAGTTAAGTAGGTGCTATCCCGGTGACTCTTCTCCCGTGCAGTTAACGGAGATAGAGCGAACCGCTACACCCGTTCCTGTGTGCGGTAACACGGAAGTTGGTTGCGTACCTTTCCACCCGGAAAGTGTTCGGCAGCAGTCCTCCAGGCTGAATCGCGGACCCCGGGGTCGGTTGCGTTCCATTTTAATAAAGTTGTCTGCAACCGCCCTCCTAACAACTACATTATAAAATTCAAAAATCAACTACCACTACCAAAAGGGGGGCACTTGTTGGGCATTTCCACTGTTTAGGCACATCAGGGGTTCTGAGAACGTGACATGACGCCCGCAGACAATTCCATCAAAGTCTGCGTTCAAAAGCGTCACTCCTTCCCTTCCGAGCCCTGACATGCGCCCAAACAGTAGTTTTCTCCAACACATGGGGTATCTGCGTACTTAGGAGAAATTGCACAACAACTTATGGGGTGCAATTTCTCCTGGTACCCTTGTGAAAATAAAAAAATTGGGGTCTAAAATAAAATGTTAGTGAAAAAAAGTTAAATGTTAATTTTTTCCTTTCATGTTCAATTAATTGGTGTGAAGCATCTGAAGGGTTAATAAAGTTCTTGAATGTGGTTTTGAGCACCTTGAGGGGTGCAGTTTTTAGAATGGCGTCACTTTTGGGTATTTTATGTCATATAGACCCCTCAAAGTGACTTCAAATGTGATGTGGTACCTAAAAAAAATGTTTTTGTAAATTTTGTTGTAAAAATGAGAAATCGCTGGTCAACTTTTAACCCTTATAGCTCCCTAACAAAAAAAAATTTTGCTTCCAAAATTGTGCTGATGTAAAGTAGACCTGTGGGAAATGTTATTTATTGCAAAATTTTCGCCAAATTTCCATTTTTTTCACAAATAAACGCAAGTGATATCGAAGAAATTTTACCACAATCATGAAGTACAATATGTCACGAAAAAACAATCTCAGAATCAGGGGGATCCGTTGAAGCGTTCCAGAGTAATTACCTCATAAAGTGACAGTGGTCAGAATTGTAAAAATTGGCCCGGTCATTAACGTGCAAACCACCTTAGGTTGTAAAGGGGTTAAAGGGAATCCGTCAGCAGGTTTTTGCTATGTAATCTGAGGACAGCAGGAGATAGGGGCTGAAACACAGAATTCAGAGATGTGTCACTTGTCAAAGTGCGTGCGGTGTTGCTTAGTAATTGTCAAGGATTTATCACGAAGAGATTAACATTGCCGGACAACACTAGTCCAGCAACGCCCCCTGCTGTGATAAGCAGCACACCCTCTATGGACTTTGTACATGGAGAGCCTGGTGTGGGTGGGGACAGCTTTCTCAGCTCTGCTTCATTCTAAATCTAAAAGCTCTGATTGGGTCAGAACTGCTGCACCCAGTAATCTAAGTGATACATTGATAGATTCAGCTTCTATTTGTCTACATTACGCTCCTCTCAGATGAGTAGAAAAAACCTGCCGACAAATTCCCTTTTAGATTTTGTTGCCGGTGTCAAGCTATTGTTTATATGTACCTTTTATAAAACCTATAAAAAGTTTGGAATCAATAAAATATAAAGTCATAGATTTCATTATACCTTCTGAATGCTCGTAGAGTTGTCCGCTAGGCCCACTTGCACTGCAGATTTAAGAAAAAAAAAGACATTACTACATGCATGTAAGAATTATTAACTACAATAAAAAATGGTTCTTTCCTTAAAGGGAACCTGTCACCTGAAAAAAACACAATCAGCCTGCAGATATGGGGATAATCTCCAGATTAACCCTGCTCTGAACTTTATTTCTCCCGGCATCCATTGGATTCAGTCACCGCTCTGCGTATAGTGAGAAGTGGCTGCAAACACTCCCCCTGCACTGACTTACAGCAGCTCAGCAGTAGGGTCGGCTGTCAATCACTGCCGGGGACGAGGTTACAGCCGCCGCTCTCTATACAGAGAACGGTGACTGAACCCGCGCCGGCGCCGCCCGTGACTGAAACCAGAATGCTAAAAGGAGGAATAAAGATCATTTCCTCATGACAGTAGGGGTCTAAGTGCTGGGCAGGTTCAGAACGCTATTAATCTGCAGATTAACTCCATATATGCAGAAAAATAGCTTCTTTCATGTCACAGGTTCCCTTTAAGGAAAGAAAAAATAATATTACATCAGTTGAGACACTAGAAAGACCTAGGTGTATTCTGACCATAGGAAGAATCACCAAATACCAAGGTTCAGGAAGAACCAAATAGAGGACAATATACAGTAGGTACGGAAAGTATTCAGACTCCTTTAAATTTTTAACTCTTTGTTTCATTGCAGCCATTTGGTAAATTCTAAAAAGTTCATTTTTTTCTCATTAAAGTACATTCTGCGCCCCATCTTGACTGAAAAAAAAACAGAAATGTAGAAATTTTTGCAAATTTATTAAACAAGAAAAACTGAAATATCACATGGTCATAAATATTCAGCCCCTTTGCTCGGTATTGAGTAGAAGCACTCTTTTGAGCTAGTAGAGCCATGAGTCTTCTTGGGAATGATGCAACAAGTTTTTCACACCTGGATTTGGGGATCCTCTGCCATTTTTCCTTTCTCCAGTTCTGTCGGGTTGGATGGTGAACGTTAGTGGACAGCCATTTTCAGGTCTCTCCAGAGATGCTCAATTGGGTTTAGGCCAGAGCTCTGGCTGGACCAGTCAAGAATGGTCACAGAGTTGTTCTGAAGCCACGCCTTTGTCATTATAGCTGTGTGCTTAGGGTCATTGTCTTGTTCGAAGGTGAACCAAGTCTGAGGTCCAAAGCACTCTGGTAGAGGTTTTCATCCAGGATATCTCTGTACTTGGCCACATTCATGTTTCCTTCAATTGCAACCAGTCGTCATGTCCCTGCAGCTGAAAAACACCCCCATAGCATGATGCTGCCACCACCATGTTTCACTGTTGGGATTGTATTGGGCAGGTGATGAGCAGTGCCTGGTTTTCTCCACACATACCGCTTAGAATTATCACCAAAAAGTTCTATCTTCGTCTCATCGGTCCAGAGAATCTTATTTCTCATAGTCTGGAGTCCTTCATGTGTTTTTCAGCAAACTCTATGCAGGCTTTCATATTTCTTGCACTGAGGAGAGGCTTCCATTGGGCCACTCTGCCATAAAGGCCCAACTGGTGGAGGGCTACAGTGATAGTTGACTTTGTGGAACTTTCTCCCATCTCCCTACTGCATCTCTGGAGCTCAGCCAGTGATCTTGGGGTTCTTCTTTACCTCTCTCAACAAGGCTCTTCTCCCATGATTGCTCTGTTTGGCTGGACGGCCTGGTCTAGGAAGACTTCTGGTGGTCCCAAACTTCTTCCATTTAAAGATTATGGAGGCCACTTTGCTTTTAGGAACCTTGGGTAATGCAGAAATTCATTTGCAACCTTAGCCAGATCTGTGCCTTGCCACAATTCTGTCTCTGAGCTCCTTGGGCAGTTCCTTTGAGCTCATGATTCTCATTTGGTCTGACATGCACTGTGAGCTGTGAGGTCTTAAACAGACAGGTGTGTGCCTTTTCAAATCAAGTCCTATCAGTTTAATTAAACACAGCTGGACTCCAATGAAGGAGCAGAACCATCTCAAGGAGGATCACAAGGAAATGGACAGCATGTGACTTAAATATGAGTGTCTGAGCAAAGGGTCTGAATACTTATGACCATATGATATTTCAGTTTTTATCTTTTAATAAATTTGCAAAAATGTCTACATTTCTGTTTTTTTTCAGTCAAGATGGGGTGCAGAGTGTACTTTAATGGGAAAAAAATGAACATTTTAGAATTTACCAAATGGCTACAATGGAAAAAAGAGTGAAAAATTTAAAGGGGTCTGAATACTTTCCATACCCACGGTATCTGTTTGCACTTAGCAGTGAGAGATGTCACCAGTAGCAGTGCAGGAAGGATTGTGAAATCTGGAGACAGATCCACTTTAACCATTCACATACACATACATGAAACCAAGTAAATTTAAAGGGGTTGTCTGGTCAAAAGTGATAAGTCTGCAGTCACTCTATGTGACTTCAGACTTATGAATCCCAACCCCCAGCACAGGCACTGTGCGATGCGGTGATTTGCCGGTATGAGACCTGGTAATGGAGGGTATGCATGTGTTATACATACCCTTGGCCAGTGGACAGGCCTCACTCTCCATACACTTGTATTGAGAAAGGCTGCGTCTTCTAGTCGAAGCTCCTACTGGCAATCCACGGCACTAGACAGGGCCTGGCCTCACTCCATACAAGTGAACGAAGCGAGGCGGCGCTGACTGGCCAGGGGTATGTATAACACATACATAGCCTCCGGTCCCGGGTCTCATATCGGCAAATCCCCATAGCGCAAAGTGCCTGCGCTAGGGGGATTCATGAGTCTGCAGTCACACAGTGTGACTGCAGACTTATCCATTTGGACCGGACAACCCCTTCAACATTTAGAACTTCAGGATATATGAGAAAAGAGGACAGCTTCTTGAGTAATAAATTACAAAGAGAAGAAAAAGTAACAGCACTGAAGGGGTTCACTATAAAGGGATGCTCATGTACAATACCAATAAAAAGTTTGAACACAACAGTTGATGAAATAGTTTACCTTCATTTTATTGGAATGGGCTCATAGGTCTCTGTGTCTCTGAAGGATGACAAGCTGGATGGCAGCGCTCAGCTTACTGTACTTGTCATTTAGTGTAAAGGATTTATTAAAAAAAATAATAGTGTTTTCATGCACCGTATCTTAAAAAAAGCCGGCCGGCAATTCAGCAGCGGTACCCGACAATTTAGAATAGAAAGAATAGAGCATTACACATAGATTAGATACATAGAAACATGTCAGTCACATATATAATAAGTACAGTGACAGTGTTGCTTACTGTACTTGTCATTTAGTGTAAAGGATTTATTTAAAAAAATAATAGTGTTTTCATGCACCGTCTCTTTAAAAAAGCCGGCCGGCAATTCAACAGCGGTACCCGACAATTTAGAACAGAAAGATAGAGCATCACACATAGATTAGATAGATATTATGTATGTGACTAACATGTTTCTAAGTACAGAGACAGTGTTGGTTACTGTACTTGTCATTTAGTGTTAAAATAAAGGATTTATTACAAAAAAAATTGGCGTAGGGTTCCCCGTAATTTTAGGCTCTAGCGGAGGTTAAGCAGACGACTGGGGCAGATGTTTGAAGTCTGGCAAGGGGGTAATACCCATGGAGCTTCCTAGGCTACTAATGTCAGCCCCCAGCTGAATACCTAGCCTTTACTAGCTATTAAAATGGGGGACCCCCCAAAAAAATGACGTGGGGTCCCCCCTATTTTAATAACTAGCAAAGGCTAGGCAGACAGCTGGGGGCTGATATTAATAGCCCAGGAAGGGTGCCATGAATATTGGCACCCTCCCAGGCTAGAAACACCAGCCGTCAGCCGCCCCCAGATATTTCCTGATACCGGAAGGTATCACTCAACACTACTCATGAGCGATGACATTACTAAGTTACTGATGTTATCGGTTGTGAGTAGTGTTGAGCGATACCTTCCGATATCAGGAAATATAGTATGGATTGGATCGGACCGATACTCAAAAAGTATCGGATATCGCCGATTCCGATACCGGAAACCGGAAGTCAATGGGACACTAATATCGGAATGAAAATAAACCCTTTCTTTCCTTGTAGGTTAATTCTACATGAAGTAAAACAACTAAGAATAATGTAGAATGTATTATGCGAAAAGCCGGCAATTCAGCAGCGGCATACACCGGTACCTGACAATTTACAACAGAAAGAATAGAGCTTCACACATAGATTAGATAGATAGAAACATGTCAGTCACATATATATGAAGTACAGGGACAGTGTTGCTTACTGTACTTGTCATTTAGTGTAAAGGATTTATTTAAAAAAACAATAGTGTTTTCATGCACCGTCTCTTTAAAAAAGCCGGCCGGCAATTCAGCATCTGTACCCGACAATTTATAACAGACAGAATAGAGCTTCACACATAGATTAGATAGATAGAAACATGTCAGTCACACATATAAGAAGCACAGTGACAGTGTTGGTTACTGTACTTGTCATTTAGTGTAAAGGATTTATTTAAAAAAATAATAGTGTTTTCATGCACCGTCTCTTTAAGAAAGCCGGCCGGCAATTCAGCATCTGTACCCGACAATTTAGAATAGAAGGAATAGAGAATCATACATAGATTAGATAGATAGAAACATGTCAGTCACATATATATGAAGTACAGTGATAGTGTTGATTACTGTACTTGTCATTTAGTGTTAAAATAAAGGATTTATTTAAAAAAAAATTGGCGTGGGGTTCCCCTTAATTTTAGTCTCTAGCGGAGGTTAAGCAGACAGCTGGGGCAGATGTTTGAAGCCTGGGAAGGGGGTAATACCCACGGAGCTTCCCAGGCTACTAATATCAGCCCCCAGCTGAATACCTAGCCCTTACTAGCTATTAAAATGGGGGACCCCCCCAAAAAAATGACGTGGGGTCCCCCCTATTTTAATAGCTAGCAAAGGCTAGGCAGACAGCTGGGGGCTGATATTAATAGCCCAGGAAGGGAGCCATGAATATTGGCCCCCTCCCAGGCTAGAAACACCAGCCGTCAGCCGCCCCAGAAATGGCGCATCCATAGGATGCGCCAATTCTGGCACTTAGCCTCGCTCTTCCCACTGCTCTGTAGCGGTGGCAGTGGGGTAATAGGGCTGGGGTTGATGTCAGCTTATAATGCCAGCTGACATCAAGCCCAGGTTAGTAATGGAGAGGCGTCTATAAGACACCCCCATTACTAACCCCATAGTGAAAGTTAAAAAAAAACCACAAACACCCAGAATAAAGTCCTTTAATTGAAATAAACACACAATTCTTTATTGTTCTAAATTAAACCATACTTACCGTCACGCCCATTCCAGCTGAAGCCAACGATCTCCTGCAATAAAAGAAAAACAATAAACCAACATCATCCTTACCTTTCCATGGTTCCCACGACGGCTCCAGCTCTGCTACATTGAGATGACAGGCTGGACCGCAGCAGAACGCTGCCATCCAGCCTGTCATCCCGCAGACACTGAGAAGCGCAGGCATGCTTGCGCTCCTGTGTCTCTCTGTGACGGCATCCAGATGAGCCGACAATGAACTCGGCTCACCTCATGCACGTCACTGACAGCGTGGGAGAATTCTCACGCTGAAGCGCTGAGTGCAGGAGAATTTTCCCACGCTGTCAGTGACGTGCATGAGGTGAGCCGAGTTCATTGGACATGACCTCACCTCATGCACGTCACTGACAGCGTGGGAAAATTCTCCTGCACTCAGCGCTTCAGCATGAGAATTTCCCCACGTTGTCAGTGACGTGCATGAAGTGAGCTCATGTCCAATGAACTCAGCTCACTTCATGTACGTCACTGACAGCGTGGGAGAATTCTCACGCTGAAGCGTTGAGTGCAGGAGAATTTTCCCACGCTGTCAGTGACGTGCATGAGGTGAGCTGAGTTCATTGGACATGAACTCGACTCATCTTTATGCCGTCACAGAGACACACTAAGGAGCGCAAGCATGCCTGCGCTTCTCAGTGTCTGCGGGATGACAGGCTGGATGGCAGCGTTCTGCTGCGGTCCAGCCTGTCATCTCGATGTAGCAGAGCTGAAGCTGTCGTGGGATCCATGGGAAGGTAAGGATGAGGTTGGTTTATTATTTTTCTTTTATTGCAGGAGATCGTTGGCTTCAGCTGGAATGGGAATGATGGTAAGTATAGTTTAATTTAGAACAATAAAGAATTGTGTCTTTATTTCAATTAAAGGACTTTATTCTGGGTGTTGTGTTTTTTTTAAATACTTTACTAGAAATTCATGGTGGTCATGTCTAATATTGGCGTGACCCCATGAATTTCGGGCTTAGGGCCAGCTGATAATGCCAAGCTGGCCTTAACCCCTTTATTACCCAGTGAGCCACCGGACCAGGGCCCTGGATGAGTTGGGTACAGCGCCAGAAGATGGCGCTTCTATGAACGCGCCATTTTCCGGGGCGGCTGCGGACTGCAATTTGCAGCGGGTGGGGCCCAGAAAGCTTGGGTCTCCCTGCGCTGCAGATTCCAGCTGCCTAGTTGTACCTGGCTGGACACAAAAATAGGGCGAAGCCCCACGTATTTTTTTTTTTTCATTATTTCATGAAATTCATGAAATAATTAAGAAAAAAAGGGCTTCCCTATATTGTTGTGTCCGGCCAGGTACAAATAGGCAGCTGGTGGTTGGGGGAGCCCGTTCCTGCCTGCTGTACCTGGCTGGACACAAATATAGTGCGAAGCTCCACGTCAATTTTTTTTTAATTATTTCATGAAATAATTTTTTAAAAAAAGGGCTTCCCTATATTGTCGTGTCCGGCTAGGTACAAATAGGCAGCTGGTGGTTGGGGGCAGCCCGTTCCTGCCTGCTGTACCTGGCTGGACACAAATATAGGACGAAGCCCCACATCAATTTTTTTTAAATTATTTCATGAATTTTCTGAAATAATTAAAAAAAAATTGACGTGGGGCTTTGCACTATATTTGTGTCCAGCCAGGTACAGCAGGCAGGAACGGGCTGCCCCCAACCACCAGCTGCCTATTTGTACCTGGCCGGACACAACAATATAGGGAAGCCCTTTTTTTCTTTATTATTTCATGAATTTCATGAAATAATTAAAAAAAAAAATACGTGGAGCTTCGCCCTATTTTTGTGTCCAGCCAGGTACAACTAGGCAGCTGGGGGATGGAATCTGCAGCGCAGGGAGACCCAAGCTTTCTGGGCCCCACCCGCTGCAAATTGCAGTCCGCAGCCGCCCCGGAAAATGGCGCGTTCATAGAAGCTGGATGCTATACCTGGCTGGCATACAAAAATATGACAAAGCCCACGTCAAAATTTTTGGGAAAAATTAATTAAAAAATAAATAATAATTTAGGGACTGCATCTTTATTAACTCATCAAATGTCATTTAGTGTTAAAATAAAGGATTTATTTTAAAAAAAATTGGCGTGGGATCCCCTATAATTTTAGTCTCTAGCGGAGGTTAAGCAGACGGCTGGGGAAGATGTTTGAAGCCTGGGAAGGGGGTAATACCCACGGAGCTTCCCGGGCAACTAATATCAGCCCCCAGCTGAATACCTAGCCCTTACTAGCTATTAAAATGGGGGACCCCCCCAAAAAAATGACGTGGGGTCCCCCCTATTTTAATAGCTAGCAAAGGCTAGGCAGACAGCTGGGGGCTGATATTAATAGCCCAGGAAGGGTGCCATGAATATTGGCCCCCTCCCAGGCTAGAAACACCAGCCGTCAGCCGCCCCAGAAATGGCGCATCCATAGGATGCGACAATTCTGGCACTTAGCCTCGCTCTTCCACGCTGCCCTGGTGCGGTGGCAGGGGGTAATAGGGCTGGGGTTCATGTCAGCGCCAGCTGCCATGAAGCCCAGGTTAGTAATGATGGGCGTCTATAAGACACCCCCATTACTAACCTACAAAGTGTTAAAAAGAAAAAACACACTACACCCAGAAAAAAATAATTTATTTGAAATAAAACACACCATTTTATTTAATTCTTAGTTTACTAAAAAAAAATAGTTACCTGTCCACGTTCCTGCGCTGATCTCCCATGCACAGCTGTCACATCTGGAGAAGGTGACAGCTGTGCATGGCTGCTGTAAGCTCACGCTGCCGGGAACACGTCCGCTCCCGGCAGCGGGAGCCACTGACTGAGGTCACCGGAGTGCATTCAGGCAGCGCAGCTCCGGAGACCTCCTTTACGGCACTGCTGTACCATGGGAATTTCTCACGATACAGTAGGGCCGTAAAGCAGCTAACCGGAGCAGCGCTGCCTGAACTCCGGCGAACCCGCTTATGCAATGACGGGGCTGCTTTACGGCCCCATCATTCTAGCGGCGGCAGCGGTTCAGAGCGGTCACATTCTATGTGGCTGCTCTGAAATGGAGATCTTCGTGGGACACTCGTGGACTACTACGGAGGGGTAAGGATAAGGTTGTGGTTTATTATTTTATATTTTATTACAGGAGATCGATGGCTTCGGGGAATTAGGTGTCTAGGTGAGTATAGGTGTAGTTTTTTATTTTTTACTTTATTTTAGGTGGCGTTCGGCGGGGACAGGTAATGTATGAACTAATTTCTTTTAGGTAACCACTGGCCACCAATGACATGTATCTAACATTTATTGGGGACACAGTAGTGCAATTTAAATAGCAGGATCAGGCTGATGGGAACTACTGCTCCCATCAAGCTGATCCTGCTGGCACGAGTGGACGGGGGACAGACATAGGCCGATGGGAGTAGTAGTGTCACATCGGCCTATGTCTGCCTGCACGCACACACCCGCACACATCGCACAGACACCGCACACACCCGCACACATCGCACAGACACCGCACACATCGCACAGACACCGCACAGACATCGCACAGACACCGCGCACACCCGCACACATCGCACAGACACCCACACACACCAATCATGACGGGTCTGGGAGGTGTGGCTGACCTGTGCGGCCGTGGGAAAGTTCATGTGAGCTCATGCAGTCAAGCATGAACTCACATGAACCCTCTGAGGGCAACGCGGCGACTTCAAATGAACAGCTGATCGGCATCAGCTGATACCTCAGCTGTTCATTTGAAATATCCGGCGGGAAAGCGCAGCACAGAACGGGAAAGCCGGCGGTGAAGTCTTTTCACTGCCGGCTTCCCCGCCCGGGTCCTTCGCTCCCCGCTCCTTGGTGCTGTGCTCCCCGCCCGGTCCTAACTTACGATCGGGATGGGAGGTGGCGAGGGGAGCGGAGGATCGGGGTGGGAGGCTGCGGGGAAGCAGTATGGGACTGTGTGAATGTTTAAAAGCCGGCGGCTTTTTACCGCCCGCCGGCTTTTAAACAATCAGGAGAATTCTCTCACGCTGGGATGGCGTTCTGATGACAGGCTGGATCTCAGCTGAGCGCTGCCATCCAGCTTGTCATCCTTCAGAGACACTGCAGAGCACAGGCATTATGGGAACTTCCGATTCCGGTATTCGATATTGTAAAAGTATCGGAATTAAGTATCGGAATTCCGATACCGCGAATATCGGCCGATACCCGATATTTCAGTATCGGAATGCTCAACACTAGTTGTGAGACATAACCGGGAGTGACCTATGAAGCATGGTTCTCAAAACGACTCTCCATAGCTTGCTGTACAGAATCGTTAGATGTCGTGGGAACCCCAATGGGTTACGTCGCAGGTGCAGAGATTGTAATTTAAAAATAAATTGGCGAATGAGCGAGAGTTTCTTCCTTTTATTTATTTAACTTTCCTTTTATGTCTTTCAGGTTCCCATTTTTGGACTTCTTCTGATTGGCTGGATTACGTTGGATCTTCATGTTTTTTTTTTGCTTTTTAATAAATAGGTGAACGAGGTGTGGGGGAGTGTTCTTTAAAATAAACTATGTTTTCCTGTGTGTGTGTTTTTTTTTATTTTTTATTACTGGGTTAGTAATGGGGGTGTCTGATAGACACCACTCCATTACTAACCCTTGGTTTTGATGCCAGCTGACATTACAAGGCTTAAAATGACAAATCCCGTCACTCATGTGGTTGATTAAAAGTTCTTTTTAATGGAGGTCCACATACAAAACATTTCAGCCCATCCCAGACTTTTGTCAATCATTACATTACAAAGCTGACATCAACCTGATAAAACTACTACCCCAATTGCCACTGCACCATCGCAATCAGGAAAAGCCAGCAAAGAGCCTGAGTTGGCGCATCTCATCGATGCACCAATTCTGGGGTAACTGCAGGCTTTTATTTTTAGGCTAGGAAAGGGCCAATATCTATGGACCTTCCTATCTTGTTAATACAAGAGCACACCTCTGTTCTTTACATAGGCTGGTTATAAAAAGTAGGGGGGAACATACATCATTTTTTTTTATTTATTTATGATATGCATGTGTTTTTGGGTGCATTTGCGCTGTGAAAACACACGTTACAAAGTGTGTTCTTTTTTACTGCAGTGCTGTTGGAAAGTTCTCACCGCACATGCGTTAATGTCAGTGAGGTGAACAGAGTTCATTGGATAAGGACTCCGATGACCTTTCTGCCAGCACGGGAGACACTGAGGTGCGCAAGCTTGCACAGCTAATTGTCTCTGCAGGATGGCAGACTGTATAGTCGTATCTTGTGACAATACAGCCTGCCATCTTGATGTAGCAGACCTAGACCTGTCGCGCAACAAATGGATGATTTTATTCACGTCAGGGACAGGTGAGGATGATGATGCTTTATTATTTTATTTCAATTGACATCGGCTTCAATGGAATGGGTGTTATGTTATTAGTTAAATTTAGATTTATTAAAGGAGTCTATGTGTTTCTTTCAAATAAATTAATTGATTCTAGGTATTTAAAAATTGAGCGGCACTCGCAAGGTCCGAGAGCCGTGTGATTTTATTTTTCTCGCACCCATTGACTTGCGATTTTTTTTCTAAGTCCGATTTCAGCTGTGAAAAAAATCACAGATGAGCTGTAACTCATAAATTAATATTGGTCAAAGTAGAATCCAATTTTTTATCGGATTGCACTCGTTCGTTTTCCTTGAAAATGAATGTGAGATAAAACATTTCCCTGCCTGTTTTTAAAAAATGTTTTACCTCAAAGAAAGAATTTTTTGTGATCCAGTCCTGTAATGTCTGTAGACTCTTTTGCGTCTCCCCCTTCCCAGGAGCTGTGGAATTATCTGTCCATGTCCCTGTACCGTCAGACAAAGCCATTACACAGTACACAGCAGGGGCCCATTTATAAGATTAAATAAAATGTTCCTGTGCTGAGATAAACACATCCAATTGTGGAATTTATTATTATCAAGATCTATTGATTAAAATGAACTTTGCGGGTAAACCCCTTTAACTTTTTTACTTTGGCTGTGTTCAC
The DNA here is from genome assembly GCF_046119375.1 of Phyllobates terribilis. Lineage (NCBI taxonomy): Eukaryota > Metazoa > Chordata > Amphibia > Anura > Dendrobatidae > Phyllobates > Phyllobates terribilis. Next base: position 334,067,812 of record NW_027362765.1, on the reverse strand, counting down.
ACATGTTGTGTTTTTCAGCTTCAGAAAACTGCATCAAAACACAATCTCTGGCAGGAAATCAGCTGTGTCAAAAACGTTTTGCTGCGTTTTTTGAGTTTTTTCAGCGATTTTTTTCACTGTCCTGTCTCTATTTATGCATGTACATAAAGTTCTGTTAAAAAAGAACCCCAATCTATTTCACCATCAAAAACGCTGCTGCAAATTTTAGTGCATTTTTTCAGCGTTTTTTTCACCACTGTATAAGGATGCGATTTTCCTCCAAACTATCAGTAATTAATGGGGGAACTCTCCTACACCTCTATTGAGGTCCGATATTAACTATTAACATCAAACTTGACTATTAATAATTAATTTCCACTAACGTTATCTGAGCCCTATACTATATACCAACTGAGACAAAACCGTGTGCTAATAAAAGGTATTTATTACACAAAAGTCTACAGTTAATATACTACTATGTATCACACTAACACAGTACACAAAACGGATTCACAATTCCCAATTACCTAATATATTTTCCACCCACGTTTGCTAATCACTCATGCAATATCGGCCCACCCAACTATACCAACTTTGCCTATATATATCTATCAATATCTAGGAGGGTTAGTACAGGGTATGTAGGGCTAGTAAGTAAAGAAGTTACAGGGGAAGAGAGATACTCAGCCATGTGTTGTTATGTCCATCTTCAAGAGTCTAAGGGGCCCTAGCACATGTGGATTCTGGGGTTTTAAGTCCAGCCAGTGTCCAGCTTCATGTCACAGGAAATGATGTATTATTCCCTGCTCACTGGCTAAGGTCTTTGTTCAAGTCCAACCATACTCGCAAAACCTGTTTTAGCACATGGCTGGACATTCTATTGAAACCTCCCCCAGCAGCAAACAGACTGAAACACATGGGGAGATGTGGGGCCAATATATACATGTATACTTATCTGCAAGCATGGCTAGCATGTATATACATGTACAACCTGGGACACTTCCCTTTACAACCACCCATTATTTCCCATGGGTGAAAAAACACTGACAAAAATGCTGAAAGAAGTGACATGCTCTATTTTCCAAAAACCCAACCAAGGCACAAAATACACAACAACAAAAAAGCATGATGTGTGAACAGACAATTCTGGTTTCTCATAGACTTTGCTGGTATTGCAAAACACAGCTGAAAATTTGCATAAAAATCTGCAGCAAAAAATGCTAAAAAAAACACAACATGCGTGAACATAGCTTTTAAGTGAAGTTTAACTTGAACTTATTATATGTTGTCAAAATTACTCACAAAACGTCGCTTTCAAAAGCCACAAAAGACGACGGAGGGGTTTCCTCATTTCTTGTGAATTTCTTTCTGTAGAAACATACAAATCAAGGTCTGTGTTAAGAGTCAAAGTGAAAAGAAAAATACTATTTTAAATGATAAAACCATCAAGGTAGAGGGAGTTGTACTTGCAAATGTGGAGTGAAGAAATGTTCATTGTTCTCATGGGTCTTAATTCACCAACAACGACTTGGATATTGCATTTTACCTAACCAGGTGGGTGTCAGAAAGGGCAGATAGACACCTACACCATCACAAGACCCTACAATTACCATGAAAGGCAGCACCCACCACTTCCTCACTGATACCTCTCCTAGATAAGAGCGGTCTATGCGGTATGCAATGTATCGTCCTTCAGGGAGCGCTTCTTCCCAGACCATTTCAAGGTCTCCAGCATATCCAACTCCTTTTAAGTACCAGCCTACTGCTCCAATCATGCATTCCCCGTCACCTCTTTTGCCATACTTACGGATGCAAAGTCTGCTTCCAATATCACGGGCTGGAGTAACTTGTAAGTTTCGTAATAGTGAGATCACAGATGTCTATGCAAGCACCGTGTAACGCATGTTACACAAGTCTTGAATGGTGGCTCAAAAAAAGATGAAGAAGCATCAACTTCAATATCATCATAAGAAGCGTCGACACAAGTTTGCAAAAAGGTATGAAAAGTGAACTGTAGAAGATAGGAAACGGGTGGTTTGGAGCTATGGGACAAAAGTCAATAGACTAGGCTATGATGGGTGCAAATGGGTCTGGAAGAAACAAAGGAAAATGGGGCTAACGGATGGAGAAATTGAAGGAACTGTCAAGTTCGGTGAAGGAAGCCTGATGATATGGGGTTGTTTCACAGCTAAAGGCGTTGGATACTTTACCATAATCAATGGTGGTCTCAATGCTGAGCTATATGTGAGTATCCTACAAGACGAATTACTTTGTACACTCGAGTACCATCGGTATGAAAAGGACAACATAGTGTTCCAGCAGGACAACGACCCAAAGCATACGTTGAGATTGGCAAATAAATGGTTCAATGACAATGAAGTCAAAGTGCTGGATTGGCCCCCACAGACCTCAGACCTTAATCCAATTTAACACTTGTGGGTAGAATGGAATAAAAAACTATATACATATCCAAGCGAGTCAAAGAGCATGCACCAACTGGGAACATGTAAAAGAGAACCGGAATTAGATGTCGGTCAAGACATGTTTGAATCTGATCGAGAGCATGCCCAGAAGGATTCAGGCAGTGTTGAAAGCCAAAGGTGGATTTACAAAATACTAATAAAATAATAAAAAATTGTATTTAGATTTTTAGGAGCAAAACAGTAACAGTGCAGTGACATGACAAGAATCTGCATAATTAATCATATGCTAAATAGTTGCAACTCAAGTTTATATATGAGATAGACAAGATGATTGTCTATAAAATGAGGGTAGTGTCACAATAAAAGAAGTAGTGGATGGTGAGATATGGAGCCTGAAAGTCAAAAGTTCAAAACATTGATACTCTTTTGCTCTTCACTGTATTCATGTGCAGTTGGTGGTTCTGGCGATGTATTCAATTAATAATGATGGTTCCAGTGCTATATTCAATTACCGATTATGGTTCTAATAATGAATTAGTGTATTAATGGTTGTTTTGGTGCTGTATCTAAGTACTGATGATGATGCTGGTGCCATTCATGTACTGATGGAATGTTCTGGTGATGTATTCATTTAATGATCATGGATCTGGTGCGGTCTTCCCTCATTAAAAACAAATTAAACAATTAAAAAAAATTTGGTATGTCCACATCCTTAAAAGTCTGATCTATCAAAATATAAAAAGAACTAACATATGCAGTAAAGAGAAAAAAAAATAGCAGAACTACTTTTTTGTGTCACCACACCTCTTACAGCAAAAAGCCATCCAAATGTATGCACCCTGAATTGATAGCAATAAATATTTCAACTTACTATGCAAAAAACAGCCCTCACATAGCTTCATAGATATATTTTTATTGTTCTAACAGGTCCTAAAAAAAGCATCACAAGCTAAATGTTGGTTTTTTTTTTACAAAAATAAGAATCTCTGAAAGTTAGGGATTACTGTAATCACAAAGACCTGGAGAATCATGTTCACACGTCACTTTTACCACATAAAGAATATCTTAAAAGCAAAACCTAAAAAACAATGATGGGATTGTGTTTATTCACTGCAGGTATACCATGAACTGCTGGGAGGGGTGCCACTTGAATTTTCGCCTTGGGCACCAAAAAAAAAGCTAGAATCAGGCCTGTCCCCACAGACGTTAGGAAGCTAACCGATTCAAGCCAAAATCACCGGGTTTAGACAACTTCTATCTCATGAGTCTGAGGGCATTTAGAATTAAATAACTTTTTGATCGCTGGGCATCAAAACAGCTCAGACCCCAAGTGATAAAGTCACAATATGATGCTGTTTTTCAGTTACAGTATGGTGGTTCTAAAATCATGTTATAAAAGTATAATTTAGTAACTATATGGCAGTATTAGTTACGGTATTAACCACACATGGTATAGAGAGATTCAGTAATGCTATGGTGGTATGTGGTGGTACTGTTCAATCAATACAATGAATATAGTTGAGGATTTCTATCCTTTAACCCTTTCACGACCTTGGGATTTTCCGTTTTTCGCTCCCCTTTTTCCCAGAGGCATAACTTTTTTATTTTTTAATATGTCCCTGTGATGGTTTATTTTTTCTGGGACGAATTGTAATTTTGAACGACATCATTGGTTTTACAATGTCGTGTACTGGAGAAAAAGGAAAAAATTCAAAAGTGCGTCAAAATTGCAAAAAAAGTATAATTCTACACTTGTTTCTTGGTTGTTGTTATTTTACCATGATCACTAAATGCTAAAACTGACCTGCAATTATGATTCTCCAGGTCATTATGAGTTTGTAGATACCAAACATGAATAGGTTATTTTTTTTAAAGTGGTGAAATAAATTCCAAAGTTTGTAAAAAAAATTATAATGGCACCATATTCCGAGACCCGTAGCGTCTCCCTTTTTCAGGATCTGGGGCTTGGTGAGGGCTTATTTTTCGCACGCTGAGCTGAAGGTTTTATTGATAATATTTTTAGGCAGATATGTTTTAATCGCCGGTGATTGCGTTTTATTGCGATGTTGCAGCGACCAAAAAAACTTAATTCTGGTGTTTTGATTTTTTTTCTCGTTACACAGTTTACCATTTGGATTAATTCTTTTTATATCTTGATAGATCGGGCGATTCAGAATGCAGCAATATATGTATATTTTTGTTTTATTATTCATTTATTTTGAATGGGGCAAAAGGGGGGTGATTTGAACGTTTATATTTAAAAAAAAAATAATTTTTTTTTTTTACTTTTTTCTGGCCTTAATAGTTTCCTTAGAAGACTTGAAGGTGCCTTCATCCGATCACTTGTGCTACACATGGTTAAAATGATCATCTGCTATGAGCGATGGCCAACGGGTAACGCTCATGGCAAATCGGCACATGATCCTGCTAAAAAACAGATTGCAGTAAAAAAGAAAACTATTTAAGACATTCCCGTCCTTATTTGAATGAACTAATTTTGCATTGTATCTTTTCATTTTTTATCACCCCTAACAAATCCAAAAACAGGTATAACTACCAGACATGTGAACATAGCCTTACAATACAATGTAACGAATGATAGTCGTATTTAGTGCTTACGTTGGCTGCACCTCCTCCTCACTGTCGTCCTCAATAATCGGACGCTTTCTGCCTCTTATTCTGGACGTCCTTCCTAAAATATATAACAAAACTGATTATGATTCTCATTCACCTCCAGATTTACACATCATCAGAGAAGCAGTCTCCACCTCTCACCATGGAAGAAGCAGAACCTATTACACACTGTAGGGATAAAATTATTGGGACACATACACATTACTCCTGGAGGAAATTTTATGACATTGCTTTTTAAATCCAGGGTCATTAACATGGAGTTGATCTCCCTTTGCAGCTAATAAAGCTTCCACTCTAAAAAAAAAAATTGGGGATATTTCTGTGCAATTTGTTGTCTATTCTTCCAGAAGAGCAGTTATCAGGTCAGACACTGATGTTGGACAAGGGGACCTGGCTTGTAATCTCTGGTTAATCCAAAAGGTATCTATCTGATGGAGTTGAGGTTAGGTCTCTTGAAGGGTCAGTCATGTTCTTCCACACCAAACTCACCCAGCCATGTCTTATTTGAACTTTCATGAACTGACTTGTGACAACATATGACAGCAAGATGCTGAATTCAGGGAGCTCTTTAGAACAAGCCATTTTATCACAACTGTTCGCACAGGCAGACTACATGCTTAGATGCTGGATTTTATACCCATGGCAATGAACCAAAAGAGAAAACCTTAATTCAATGATTAAGAGGTGACTTTTCATACTTGTTCACACAGTGTGTAAAGCTTCCTTCACATGTACATGTTTTCAGCACGTGTGGCATTCGCTTTCACATGCACTGAAGACACGTATGCACACATACCTATCATAATCTATGGAGATCTTTGCATGAGACCCGTCCGCATGGATTACAAGGGCCAATACACATTTCTGGCTCCGTGTGAAACATCCTTGTGACAACCGTGTGCTGTACATGTTTAACACTGCAAAGTATAGGAGAAGCTTTGGAATTGATATTTAAGTCATGGTGGAAAAAAAATGAATTGCACACGGATGGAACACTGATGGCACACGGACGGCACACTGATCCAAAATACTTATGACACCGGTACCATTTTTCCAGTACCGGTATTATATGGACATGTGAAGGGTGGTTTAGTCAAAGGAATCTGTTAAACATGTCGTCGGTCGGGTAACAAACCCTGAGCTGGAGGTTTTCAGGAGGCAGACACAGAGCTTTTCCCCAGGATATTGTAACTTACTTTTTCCTCTCCTTGTAACAAGAATCATAACCTTTCTAATATTTCGACATAGCCGCAAGAGGGCTTGTTTTTTGCAGAACACCACTTATTCTATGAAATAAGTGGAAACGGTGAGGAGAAAAACTGTAATTCCACATTTTCTTTTTCAAGGTTTTGTACTAGCGCCACTTAGGGTATGTGCACACGATGCAGAAATGCTCAGGATTTTTTCCTGAGCGTTTCTGCATCTCTCTGGCAGGAAAAAACGCATGCGGATTGTACATGCGGATTGTACATGCGGTTTCCTGCCAGGGACATGCGGATGTGAAGCTTTCTTCACTTGCATTTCCGCATGCGGGTTGACAAGCGCTTCCCAAGCGATTTTAGCATCACTTGGAAAGTGCTTGTCAACTTCACACTATATAAATCCATGCAAACGGCATGGATTTATATAGTATGTGAATGTCAAAAAATAAAAAATAAATATATACTTTACCCTCTGATGGCCCCCGGTGTCCTGCTTCATCGGTCCCGGCTGCCGGCAGTGAAGACTGTAGGACCTTCCGACGTCAGCGTCACGTGACCCGTCACATGACTCTGACATCAGCGAAGGTCCTTCATTCAACCGCAAAGTGCCCGGGAAGCCTGGAGGACGCTGCGCGGGCCGTCAGAAGGTGAGAATATATGTTTTTTTATTTTATTCTTTTTTTTTTAATGGTACCTGGGTCTGGATGAGAGTCCTCTCCTCCACACCCGGGTACCATCCGCACATTAGACCGCATGAAAAGCGCATCAACATATACAGTGATGCGGATTTCATGCAGTCTAATGCAAGTTAATGGCGGCAAAAGAGCAGCGTTTCCCCAAAATTAATTGAAATGCTGCGGATTTTTGACCGCAGCGTTTACGCTGCGGAAAAATCCGCATCATGGGCACAGTACATGCGGATTTCAATTGGGGAACATTGCTGCCCTTCTACCATGCGTTTTTCATGCTTTTCCGCGGCGTTTACGCAACTGCAAAAACGCCGCGGAAACGCACGAAAAACGCATCGTGTGAACTCAGCCTTACTTTGTGCTAATCTAGTGGTGATCTGTTACCTTTGCTCTATGGGTCAGTATGGTTACGGGAAACCAAATCTATATATTTCTATTCATGATTTACTAATTAAAAATAAAATAAAACATTTACAAAAACAATTTGGCTTTTGTCACCATATTCTGAGAGCCATATATATATTTTTTTAAAGTGGTCATCCGGCAGTCAAGGTAACCCTTCGTCAATCTGCATTCATACTGCACGGTGGCCCCATGTTCATTAGAACTGATGGCCATTATGTTAAAGTCTGTTACATGTCACCATCACACTTGACAGCGGTATTAACCCCATAACGCCCAATGACGGACACTGCACGGCATGAGCAGGTGTAAGTTAATGCTCCTTGCCGTGCAGTGTCCGTTATGGCTTTAAACTGTCACAGCGTGTAAACACGCAGTGACAGATACGTGTGGACAGCTATCTGTGACAGCTGAGCAGCACAAGAAGGGGTGCAGGGAGCCATATGGTCGGTCCGCACACCTAGATTGCTGCGATCGGTCAGTCAATCTGACTGACCGATCTCAGCATGATCGTGCAGGAGATGCTGAAATATCAGCGTCTCCAGCCCGATCAGTGTCGGAGTTCAGCGCCGCCAGTGGCTGAGCTCCGGCACTAAACAGCTAGTAGCCGTGTCAGCACCACCCCTGGCTGTTAACCCCCTGACAGATCGGTGCCCCTGCGATGTCGTGGGGCCCAATCATTGCCATGGTGACCAGGGGTCGTCATGACGACCCCCTGGTCACCAAGCTACGGAAAGCTGCTGAGACCATGCTCACAGCATGGGCTCAGGAGCGTTCACTAAAGGTATAATGAATGCACTGCAATCTAGTACATTGCAATACATTATACCTGTGATCAAAGAGAAACAAGTGAAAGTCCCATAAAGGGACTAAGTAAAAAAGTAAAAAATAAATGGCAAAAAATGTGTAAAAAAAAAAATAATAATAATAATAATAATAATTAAAAAAAATATTCACTAATAAATACACATTTTTATGTAAAAAAAAATAAAAAAATAAAAAAAAGTACACATATTTGGTATTGCCGAGTCTGGAACAACCCGACCTATAAAAGTGTCACACTATTTAACCCCTTCAGTGAACGCCGCACAAAAAAAACTTAAAAAAACGAGGCTAACGATGCTTTATCATCAAAAAAAAAAGGGGGAATAAAACACGATAAAAAAACCAAATCTAAATAAAATTAGTACCGCTGAAAACGTCATCTTGTCCCACAAGAAACAAGCCGCCATACAGCCCCATCAGTGAAAAAATAAAAAAATTATAGCTCTCAGAATAAAGCGATGCAAAAAATATATATATTTTTTGTATAAAAACGCTATTAATGTGGTACCGCTGTAAACGTACAGAGCTGAAGAATAACTCTGCCTTATCAATTTTACCACACGCGGAACGGCATTAAAAAAAAAAAAAACACAATTCCTGAATTGCCAGTTTTTGTTTATTTTCCCTCCCCAAATTTAGAATAGAAAGCAATCAAAAAATGACATGTGACCAAAAATGGTACCAATAAAAACGTCAAATCGTCCCGCAAAAAACAAGCCCTTACATGACTGTCCCAGAGGACGATTCCCTAAAACAAGGCAGATGGCAACACTGGACGCTGTCTGGCCTGTGAGTCGGTATTGTCCGTCTTTTTAGGTGTGCATAAATGCGCGATCGGCCGCAGTTTTGGACACCTCTGAAAAGTAGGACAACGCTGAACAGAGGTAAGATGGAGCCCAGAAGAGTAACTCTGCTGCCTCATTATAATGAATGGATCCACTGGGGGGTGTCACCTGAATCACGTCACCCAGAGATTTCGATGGAAACCCCAAAATAAGTGCTCAGCATAGAGCACAGGATAAATATGATCCAAAATGTTATGTTAAATGTTCCCAATAAAAGCTTCAAATCTATCCACAAAACAAACAAAACACTCAGATCCATAGAATCATACAATTGTAGAGTTGGAAGGGACCTCCTGGGTCATCTGGTCCAACCCCCAGCTCAAAGCAGGATTCACTAAATCATCTCAGACAGATGTCTGTCCAGCCTCTGCTTGAAGACGTCCATTGAAGGAGAACTCACCACCTCTCGTGGCAGCCTGTTCCACTCGATGATCATCCTAACTGTCAAAAAGTTTTTTCTAATATCTAATCTGTGTCTCCTCCCATTCAGTTTCATCCCATTGATTCTAGTCTTTCCTTGTGCAAATGAGAATAAAGATGATCCTTCTACAATGTGACAGCCCTTGACATATTTGTAGACAGCTATTAAGTCTCCTCTCAGTCTTCTTTTTTGCAAGCTAAACATTCCCAAATCCTGCAACCGTTCCTCATAGGACATGGTTTGCAGACCGGGCACCATTCTGGTCGCTCTTCTCTGAACTTGCTCAGTTTGTCGATGTCTTTTTTAAAATGTGGTGCCCAAAACTGGACACAGTATTCCAGATGAGGTCTCACCAAAGAGGAGTAAAGTCCGATAATGACTTCACGTGATCTAGATTGTATGCTTCTGTTAAAACATCCCAGAATTGTATTTGCCTTTTTTTGCTGCTGCATCACACTGTTGACTCATGTTCAGTCTATGATCTATTAGTATAACTAAGTATTTTTCACATGTACTGTTGCTTAGCTCTATTCCTCCCATTTTGTATATGCTTTTTTCATTTTTATTGCCCAGATGTAGTACTTTGCATTTTTCCCTGTTAAAAAACATTCTGTTACTTGCTGCCCACTGCTCCAGTTTATTAAGGTCTTTTTGAATCCTCTCTTTCTCTTCTCTAGTGTTAGCTATCCCTCCTAGCTTTGTGTCATCAGCAAATTTAATCAGTTTACCCTCAATTCCGTCATCTAAATCATTGCTAAAGATGTTGAACAATACAGGTCCCAGGACAGAGCCCTGTGGTACCCCACTTGAGACATTCATCCAGCTGGATGTGAAGCCATTTACGACCACCCGTTGAGTCGATCACTAAGCCAGTTATGAATCCACCTAACAGTTGCCTTGTCCTTTCAATACTGGGTCATTTTTTCAATAAGGATGGTGTGAGATACTTTGTCAAATACTTTGCTGAAGTCAAGATATACTATATCTACAGCATTTCTGTTAGGCGTCGGGTGTTTGCTGGATTTGAAATGGGTTCAGAACCATCAGTGGATTCTGTAGTCTCCCATTCTGGTCCAGCCAGGGCTGATGGTGCTCAGCATCATCATCAGTCCCAACGCCTAGCTGGTGCACGAGATATACAGGTTGTCTCTTTGGTCTTTGTTCCTAGCAACATGAAGGATAGGTTGCGGAGGGAAACAGGGCTGCTAAAGCTTAAGTCCAGGATTCTCTGCACCGAGCATGCCCGTGACATGGTGGACCGTGATTGGTGGTTTGGGAGTCAGCTGATCCGGTGACCTGGCGCCACCTGATTGGTTGCGGGTGACGTCACCAATAGTGCGATGGTGGGCAGGGCTTAATCTTTAAATAGCCCGCCCACAGATATGGCGGCGCGCTCTGATCATTGAGCTGTGATGGTGTTGTGTGGACGCTTGGTCTTTTGGGCTCCACGTGTGCTTTAGTTTCTGGCAGGCAGGTTTAGTGGAAATAGGCAGGCTTAGATGAAATAGGCAGGTAGCTTCATCTGACAGTCTGGCTCCGACAAAGGGGTCACCATACACCCCGAGCAGTCTGCAGACACCCTATTCCCAGCACCGCCTGTAAGCCACGTGGAGAGATTCTCCTCAGTCCGGTAGCACGCAGGCTGGGAGCACGTATTCGCCGACGTGAGTCACACACGCATCCTAGCGTCTGCTGTGTAGTCCCTGTGCAGTTAACAGGGCTACAGATATATTATTTATCGCACATCTCTCGTGCTGTTAACGAAGATAGTGCGAATCCCTATTCCCGTTCCGGTGTGCAGTAACACGGAAGGGATTGTTATTTAAGTTGGTTGTTTTACCTTCTCACCCGGAAGGTGTTTGGCCGCAGTCCACCAGGCTGCATCGCGGACCCCGTGTACGGTTGCTTTCCATTATTTAATAAAAGTTGTTTGCAACCGTCCCCTTAATAATTTCCCTGATCCACCCAGTCAGTGATTCTGTCATAGAAGGAAATTAAGTTAGTCTGACATGACTTGTTAGTTACAAACCCATGCTGACTCTGGTTAATCACTTCATTCTTATCCAGGTACTTACATACATGTTGTTTAATAATTTGTTCAAAGATCTTTCCTGGTATAGAAGTCAGACTCACCGGCCTATAGTTCCCTGGGTCCACTTTCTTCCCCTTTTTGAAGATAGGAACAACATTTGCTCTTCTCCAGTCTTCTGGGACTTCTCCTGTTCTCCAAGAATTTTCAAAGATTATGGAGAGTGGTTCTAAAATTTCTTCTACGATCTCCTTCAGTACTCTGGGGTTTAATTCATCTGGACCTGGAGACTTGAACTCATTTATGTTAGCTAAATATTCCCTCACAATCTTTCTGTTTACAGATAACCTGGATTCTTTAATTCCTTTAATAGGACAGTGAAGATCAGTTGATGTTCCATTTTCTTTCTGAGAGAAAACAGATGCAAAATAGGAATTAAAAAGTTCGGCCTTCTCAACATCCTTTCTTACCATTTCACCATTTTCATCCTGTAAAAATCCTATAGCATCTTTGACTTTTCTTTTACTTTTGACATACCCCCAAAATCCTTTTTTATTGCTTTTGACATCTCTTGCAAGCCTTAATTCATTGTCAGCTTTAGCTGACCTGATACGTGCCCTGCAGGATCTGCAGACTGCATTATAATCTTCTTTAGATATGACTCCTTCTTTCCATTTGATAAACATTTCTTTCTTTCTTTTTAGCATGTGTTTAAGTGCTGTGTTCATCCATCCTGGTTTCCTTAAATGCTTCCCATTCTTCCTACTTTTCGGGATTGTTAACGATTGTGCTTTGAGAATCTCATTTTTTAAAAATTTCCCATCCTTCCTGGACATTTTTGTCCTTAAGGACATCCAGCCATTGGATCCCTCCTATTCTCTTTCTGAGTCTCTTAAAATCTGCCTATCTAAAATCTAACCTTGAAGTTTGAGTCTTCACATGTCTTCCTCCTCTAGTTATCCAAAATTCTATAATAGCATGATCGCTGCCTCCTAGGGTCACAGCCACTTTTATCTCCTCAACCATTTCCTCCCTGTTTATAAGGATTAGATCCAAAGTAGCAGATCCCCTTGTTTTCTCCCCTACCTTTTGGAAGATAAAGTTGTCAGCAAGAGAGGATAAGAATTTGCTTGACCTGTTAGTTTACTTGAGAGAGATTCCCAACAAATGTCTGGATAGTTGAAATCTCCCATGACCACTACGTCATATTTTTTGGAGAACTTGGTCATTTGATACATAAAGAGTTCATCCATATCTTCAGCTTGCCCAGGTGGCCTGTAGTAAATGCCTACAATGGTGTCCTTTCCGTTGTTCTCTCCTTGTATTCTGACCCAAACACTTTCCACAGAACTCGAAGTCTCTGCTTCAATCTCTCTGCAGATATACGCTTTTCTAACATACAATGCAACACCTCCTCCTCGTTTATCAAGTCTGCTTCTTGCAAATAAGTTGTATCCTTTTAGCCTTGCATTCCAATCATGTGTATCGTCCCACCAAGTTTCAGTGATTCCAATGACATCATATTTCTTTTCCTGCGTTAGTAGTTCCAATTCTCCTTGTTTCTTGCCCATGCTTTGTGCATTTGTATAAAAACATTTTAGTTTGTGATTGGTTTCTCTTCCTCCCATATTTTTATTACTTAGATTTTTTTGTCTTTGTTCTTCCTTTCCACTTCCAATAGCAGAGATCTCAATAGTATTTGTCAGCTGTATGGCTTTTTCTGGCCTTTTGCTTCCCTTCCCATATTGTTCTAGATTAAAGCTCTCTTGATGAGTGTAGCAAGGCGACTTCCAAATACATGTTTTCCAGTCTTCGTAAGGGGCATCCCATCTCTAGCAAGTAGTCCATCATATAGGTAATTTATTCCATGATTCAGAAATCCAAATCCTTGTTGACAGCACCATCGAACTAGCCAGTTGTTTACCTTTAGAATCTTATTCCACCTCATTGCTCCATGGCCATCCACTGGGAGGATGGATGAGAAGACCACCTGCGCTCCCAATTCTTTCACTTTCTTGCCTAAGTCTTCAAAGTCACTGCAGATGGTTTCCAGGTCCTTTCTTGCAGGGTCATTTGTTCCCACATGTATTAGCAGGAATGGGTAGTGATCTGTAGGTCTGAAAAGTCTTGGTATCCAGTCAGACACATCTTTAATTTTTGCTCCTGGAAGACAGCACATTTCTCTTGAGGTTATGTCTGGTCTGCAGATAGCGGCCTCTGTTCCTCTCAACAGGGAATCCCCCATGACCACCACTCTCCGTTTTTTCTTCACAACATTTTCTTTCTCTATCCAGGAGGATTCTGAGGGCTTACAAGTTTATTCATTGTGGGCAAAGTCTTATCTTGCTGTATTTCTTCATGGTTCTCCTGTGTGAGAGCCTGGTACTGGTTCCTGAGCAGTATGGGTGCTGACTGCCTCTCGATACTCCTGCTTCTCTGGGTCACATGCTTCCATTCCTCTGTTTCATCAGGTGCAGTTCGAATTTCTTCTCTTCCTGTATCATGAAGAGATAATTCTCCTCTGTCTTAAGAACTCTTCACCTTCCTTAATGATTTTCAAGGTAGTTAACCTCTCTTCTAGATTTTGCAACTTTTCCTCCAACAGGGACACAAGCTTGCATTTCTGGCATGTGAAGTTTGGCTTTTCCCTGGCAAGTATGTGAACATGTATCAGGATATGCAGCTCACCAAATGGCTCCTGGACTCTTCCATGTTCTTATTGTTAATGTGTTATGAAAACAGTGAAAAACGCTCCAAAATTCGGTTTACCGATATCCTCCTTTCAGCTCCAACGGCCAAAATCCAGTGTTCTTTGAGCTCGCGGAGACTCTTCACTTATCCCAAAATGCAGTGGGAATATGCAAATTATCTCCTCAGGACTCCTCCCCTGGTTTCATCTGTCAATGTAAATATAGGGTGCTTCCACGTTACTGATAGCACAAGGGCACTGGAAAAGTGAAATAACTCCTCGCCCCCAAAAGAAATATAGCAAATTCTGTGCTCCGAAATTTTAATGCTAGCCCCCCTTTCCCACCCCACCCCCGCCCTCCAGAGTTCCAGTGTGTGCCTACATCAGATTTACCATCCACATGTTTGTCAGGGGTATAACTTACAAAATGGGGTCACTTGAGTGCGGGTATTCTGCTCTTTTAGCATTTAGGGTCTCTGTATATGGAGTCCGCAAACTATTCTAGGAAAACCTATACTCCAGCAGTCAAAAAGCGCTCCGTCCTTCCCGAGTGTCGCCGTGTGGCTAAGCAGTACTGTACAGCCACATATGAGGTATTGCCACATTCAGCAGAAATTGTGGGCCACATTTTAGGGGCCAGTTTTATCCATTAACCCCATTTAAAATGTAAAATCTGGGGCTAAAACAAAATATTTGAGATAAAAATGTAATTATTTTTTCTTCACTGCCCAATGGTATAAAATTCTGTGACACACCCATGGTGTTAATATGATCATTGCACACCTAGAAGAGTTCACTGAGAGGTGTACTTTGTAAAATGGGGTCCTCAGGCTGTTATGGCACCTTAGGGGTTCTCCCAGTGTATGATGGCACCTGATGCAGATCACGTAAGAGAGGGAGCCCTCTCCCTCCTCAAGCCTTCTAAATGCTGTTATTTCTATGGATAACGACATTTAAGGGGTTAAAAAGCTGGGAATGGTGAGGGCAATGCTCCTGACAGTGACAGCCGAGGCTCTGCTATCACTTAAGCCAAGCTCCTGACGATGATGGTGAGGGCACAGCCCCTGAGCCCCGCGCAATCGTCATGATGTTACTGTATGTCAGTGGTCGGGAATCCCTTCCCGATCAGGACGTATAGGTATGTCAAAGGTCATGAAGGAGTTACAATTTTAGCAGCAATTTTTCATATTTCCAAGGAAATTTAAAATAAACTGCATTTTTATGGACCTATTCACTTTTGAAGTGACTTTGAAGGGCCTTTTATTGTAACCCCCTAAAAATCACCCCAATTTAAAGAATGGAGGTTTCAAAGCATACAAGAAGTTTGCTATTCCTTGAGGTGCTTTGCATTAATGAAAATAGAAGAAAAAAAATTAATAATTCCATTTAGCCAAATTCCATTCAGCTAAAATGTTACTTCAGCCCTAATTTTTAGACTGCACAATTTATTACGCAATTTCTCCTGAATGCAGCATTACTCCTTGTATAGCAGACCCTAATATTGTATAGCTACTGTACGGTTTGGTACTCACTCGGCTGCGGCTGAGGTAGGCACAGGAAGCATTTTCATTGAAATCCAGGCTAGTTTATTCAGACAGCATAAACTGCTCAGGTAGCAAAACAAAAACACCCTTTTCCGGCACAAAGTGGAAATACAAAGTAAAATGTCCATACAATGTTGCGGGTTCGCCCGCTCAGGTCAGTTTCCAATCCTTAGGTCTTTAGCACAGACCAGCATCCTGGAGATCCACACATCTCCAGACACAGAATGACACAATTGGTCTCCATTTTATTTACCAAACCACGCCCCTGGGTTGGGGAGATGTGAGCAGCCATTCCCACCCATCTCTTATGACTGCTCGTAAAAGCGGCCCTCATACGACCTATTAACCCTTTCAGTACTATATGTGCTGGAGCATGCTTTTCTGGGTTTACATCACCGAAGCTAACAACCTCGAGGACCTGTCCGGTGGCCATCTTACATACCCTCCTCTGCCCAAAGCTGGCGGGCTTGGCTATCAATAAGCAAAAAAGCTCAAAATTCGAAAATCACGATACACATGAAGATTAGAAGAAGAATAATCAGTTCTGAGAAGGAAATGCATTAAGCATAACACTGTGTGTGTGTGTATGTATGTATGCATGCATATGTATGTATATATGTATATATATACATACATACATACACTACCTAGTCAGGATGCATGTTTAAAAAGGACTGTATAGATCAATCGGTAACTAAAACACAGAAAACCAATGATATAGAAACAAAAAGAAGACCAGAGTATGCTAAAATATAACAAATTTTAATGGATCAAGCTAAAATACGAATAGGGGTGGGAACAAAGCAACCAGGAGAAAGCGCTGAACAACATGTGTTTCCCACATGCAAATGTACAGTACAAATCAATGGAATATATACCATTGCCACTAGAATACATATATATACATACAGTGGGAATGGAAAGTATTCAGACCCCTTTAAATTTTTCACTCTTTGTTTCATTGCAGCCATTTGATAAATTCTAAAAAGTTCATTTTTTTCTCATTAAAGTACACTCTGCATCCTATCTTGACTGGAAAAAAAACAGAAATCTAGAAATTTTTGCAAATTTATTAAAAAAGAAAAACTGAAATATCACATGGTCATAAATATTCAGCCCCTTTGCTCAGTATTGAGTAGAAGCACCCTTTTAAACTAGTACAGCCATGAGTCTTCTTGGGTATGAAGCAACAAGTTTTTCACACCTGGATTTGAGGATCCTCTGCCATTCTTCCTTGCAGTTCCTGTCCAGTTCCGACAGGTTGGATGGTGAACGTTGGTGGACAGCCATTTTCAGGTCTCTCCAGAGATGCTCAATTAGGTTTAGGTCAGGGCTCTGGCTGGACCAGTCAAGAATGGTCACAGAGTTGTTGTGAAGCCACTCCTTTGTCATTATAGCTGTGTGCTTAGGGTCATTGTCTTGTTCGAAGGTGAACCTTCGGCCAAGTCTGAGGTCCAGAGCACTCTGGAAGAGGTTTTCACCCAGGATATCTCTGTACTTGGCCGCATTCATTTTTCCTTCAATTGCAACCAGTCGTCATGTCCCTGCAGCTGAAAAACACCCCCATAGCATGATGCTGCCACCACCATGTTTCACTGTTGGGATTGTATTGGGTAGGTGATGAGCAGTGCCTGGTTTTCTCCACACATACCGCTTAGAATTATCATCAAAAAGATCTATCTTCATCTCATCAGACCAGAGAATCTTATTTCTCATAGTCTGGGAGTCCTTCATGTGTTTTTGAGCAAACTCTATGCGGACTTTCATTTGTCTTGCACTGAGGAGAGGATTCCGTCGGGCCACTCTGCCATAAAGGCCTGACTGGTGGAGGGCTGCAGTGATAGATGACTTTGTGAAACTTTCTCCCATCTCCCTACTGCATCTCTGGAGCTCAGTCACAGTGATTTTGGGGTTCTTCTTTACCTCTCTCACCATGGCTCTTCTCCCACGATTGCTCTGTTTGACTGGATGGCCAGGTCTAGGAAGACTTCTGGTGGTCCCAAATTTCTTCCATTTAAGAGCCACTGTGCTCTTAGGAACCTTGAGTAATGCAGAAATTATTTTGTAACCTTGGCCAGATCTGTGCCTTGCCACAATTCTGTCTCTGAGCTCCTTGGGCAGTTTCTTTGAGCTCATGGTTTTCATTTGGTCTGACATGCATTGTGAGCTGTGAGGTCTTATACAGACAGGTGTGTGCCTTTTCAAATCAAGTCCTATCAGTTTAATTAAACACAGCTGGACTCCAATGAAGGAGTAGAACCATCTCAAGGAGGATCACAAGGAAATGGAAAGCATTTGACTTAAATATGAGTGTCTGAGCAAAGGGTCTGAATACATATGATAATGTGATATTTCAGTTTTTCTTTTTTAATACATTTGCAAAAATTTCTATATTTGTTTTTTTTTTTCAGTCAAGATGGGGTGCAGAGTGTACTTTAATGAGAAAAAAAAATGAACTTTTTAGAATTTACCAAATGACTGCAATGAAACAAAGAGCGAAAAATTTGAAGGGGTCTGAATACTTTCCATACCCATTATGTATATGTGTGTATGTATGTATATATATATATATATATATATATATATATAATACACATATAAATAAAACAATAAGAAACCAGGTGTATATCAATACAGACTATATGTATTAGATATGGGGAAAACATATGTACTACCTCTATCAGGGTGTAAATAAATATTGTGCAAAAGAACCACAGGATGCAAGAGAGGGGCAATGATGGAAATAGCTCCTGACGTATAAACTATTCCATAATAATAAACCAATATAGGCGGGTATAGAATAGTCTATAAACCTGTGTATGAGTCTGGAGTAGAGGGGGCATACAGTGCAGCGTCTCCACCCCGACACGCTATCAAGCAGTGGACCCTCGACAGAGCGTCAGCATTGCCATGCAGTTTCCCGGGCCTATGCTCTGCATGGAAGCTAAAATCCTGAAGGGCTAGGGACCATCTGGTCACTCCGGCATCGTTCCCCTTCTTGTCCCTCATCCACCTTAGTGGGGCATGGTCTGACACTAGCCTGAACTTCCTGCCTAAGAGGTAGTATCTTGAAGTGTCCAACACCCACTTGATGGCCTTTTCCACTATGGAGTAATTCTTCCCACAGGATGTCACATTCTGACTTAAATACATTATGGGATGCTCTTCCCCGTTCACTTCTTGTGATAGGACAGCACCCAGCCCGACATCTGACATGTCTGTCTGGACCACAAACTTATTTGAGAAATCCGGTGCCACCATAACTGTCTGTTTACACAGAGCTACCTTCAGTTCCGCGAAGGCAGTCTCAGCTTCTGGAGATTACTTAGCTATAACCGACTTTGTCCCTGTAAGGAGGTCTGTCAAAGGGGCCGCTATCATGACG
The DNA here is from genome assembly GCF_046119375.1 of Phyllobates terribilis. Lineage (NCBI taxonomy): Eukaryota > Metazoa > Chordata > Amphibia > Anura > Dendrobatidae > Phyllobates > Phyllobates terribilis. The sequence continues at coordinate 334,048,745 of NW_027362765.1, read as the reverse complement.
AAATTAGGGATGAACCGGCGGTAATAGCCCACGATGCCTAGGAACGCTTTGACCTGTTTCCCTGAGAGGGGTAGTGGCCAACTCTTCTTGATCACGTCGACTTTATTTGCGGCTTTATTTCACCTCTCCCTACGACATAACCCAAGTATTTGGTTTCTTCAATGCCCATGGCACATTTCTTCAGGTTTATAGAAAACCCTGCCTTCTTTAAAGAATCAAGTATCGCCTGGACTTTGCTCAGATGGCTTCCCCAATCCTGGCTATAGATCACGATGTCATCCAAGTAGGCTGCTGCATACTTCTTGTGGGGAGCTAGAATCAAGTCCATGGTCCTCTGGAAGGTAGCCAGGGCTTCTTGCAACCCAAACGACATCCTTGTGTACTAGAATCAACCATCTGGCGTTGAGAAGACCGTCTTCTCCTTGGCATCTTGGGACATGGGTATTTGCCAATTCCTTTAGCGAGGTCAAGGGTGATAATATACCTGGCTGGCCCCAACCTTTCAAACAGTGCATCTACACTGGGCATTGGGTAGGTGTCAAACTTCAAGACTTTGTTGAGTTTCCTATAGTCATTGCAAAACTGCCATTCTCTATCTGGCTTTGGCACTAAGACTATGGGACTGGACCAGCCACTCCTGGACTCCTCAATGACTCCCATGCTCAGCATCCGCTTCACCTCTTTTGCAATCACCTCTCGGTGGGCTTTGGGAATCCTATACGGCTTCATATTTACTTAGACATGATGACCCGGAAGAAACTCATGCTCTATGATCCGAATACACCCTGGTAGTTCTGAGAACAGGTCTCAGTTCCGCTGTAGCAACTCTCGGCACTGTGGCTTCTGGGCATGTGACAGCGACTCTGCCAGCTTGACTTCCTCCACGTGGGCTTTTGTCTTCGCCACCAAACAGGAGCTTCCACAAACTCCCTATGTCGCCATGGCTTGATCAGGTTGACGTGGTACACCTGGTAGGGCTTCCTTTTCCCTGGTTAGTGGACTCTATAGTTGACATTGCCAAGCTTTTCAAGAACTTCATAGGGGCCCTGCCACTTGGTCAGGAATTTGCTCTCCACCGTAGGCACTAGTACCCAATTTCCAAGGTGGAAGTGTCTCACCCTCGCCGATCTTTAGTACACACTTGACTGTGCCTCTTGTGCTTTGAGGAGGTGTTCTTTCACAATAGGCATCGCCTCAGCAATCCTCTCTTGCATCTGGGCCACATGTTCGATTACATTCCTGTAGGGTGTAGACCCCGCCTCCCAAGTCTCCTTTGCTACATCCAGGAGTCCAAGGGGCTGTCAGCTATATAACAGCTCAAATGGGGAGAAGCCAGTAGAGGCCTGTGGGACTTCTCTAATAGAAAACAGAAGGTACGGCAGTAGACAGTCCCAGCCCCGGCCGTCTTTCTCTACGACCTTCTTCAACATGGCCTTCAAGGTTTTATTAAACCTCTTCACTAAGCCGTCTGTCTGGGGGTGGTAGACTGAGGTCCTGAGTTGTGTGATTTGCAGGATTTTTCACAACTCCCTCATCCCCCTTGACATAAATGGGGTCCCTTGGTCCGTTAGGATCTCCTTAGGCAACCCCATTCTAGAAAAGATGTGGACTAGCTCCTGGACTATGCACTTGGCAGAGGAGTTTTGTGGTGGTACAGCCTCCGGGTAACAGGTAGCGTTGTCCAGTACCACCAAGATATACTGATGTGCTCTGGCGGACTTGACCAGGGGTCCCACTAGATCCATGGTGATGCGGACCTCAATGACAGGTAGTGGCACTAAAGGGCTACGGAAGTGAGCCACAGGGGAGGTCAACTGATAGGTGTGACAGGACCTACAGTAATTCACAATCTCTCGGTGACAACTGGGCCAGTAGACCCTCTGGAAGACTCTTTCCTGGGCTTTTTCTACCTCCAGATGACCACCTAAGACATGTGCATTGGCCATATCTAACACCCTGCGTCTGTACGGCCCTGGCACTAGTAACTGATCGATTACCTCTCTTCTGAGCTTCGTGACCTGACATAGTAACTCCCCAATTCCAGCAAAGTACGGATATCAGGTATCAGCCATAGACTCTTGAGCAACACCATTCAGAACAGTGACATTATTAAACACACCTTTTAGAGTTCAGTCCCTGAGCTGGGCGATTCCAAAGTTTCCCCACCTCCAGCTCAGGGATGCTGCTTCATCCTCACCCCCAACAAGCACATGAAAGGGAAAACTGTCGGTTGCGGCCTGCGACGAGGTTTCTTTAGGAGCGACCTGGTTGTGGTCTGGACAACCCGGCTTCCTCCCTTTCTCCCACAAGTCCCAAAACAAGGCAAAGTCCTGCCCTATTATAACAGGGTGCAACAGGTCCTTGACTACGCCCACCACCAGGACCACAGGGTAGTCCTTAGCGTCTCGATGGATACAGCAGATGTCCACTTTTTTCTGCAGAATCAGACGATGAGGAATTATGACCCTCACTAGGGTTACCAAACTCCCAGAATCGAACAGACCAGTCATTTGCGCTCCATTCACTGACACGGGGCATGCCTGCGGTCCCACGCCTCGTGGAGGGACAGCACTGCAGGCAGGATATGCAAAGTAGCGCCGTCCTGTGCTGCAGTCTACTGGCTCGTTGGTCATAGGGCAACAGGCCACTATTAGACCCGGGGTGTGACATCGCCAAACAATTAAGTTATTGGATGGGGCCTTTGGTAGCAACTCAGACCCCTCCTGAACTCTAGGATGCCCCCCAGATGTGGTTCTAGTTCCCCTCTTTTGGGTGTCCATCCCCCATGTTGGGAACCACAGTATGGAGATGCTGCCACCCCTTACTTCCCCAAAGCACTCTCGACCGCCTGGTAGCTTTCTACCAACCTCACAAGGTCATTGGCATTATGGGGATCTCCCTGGGCAACCCAGGATGGCACCAGCCTTGGAAGGGAGTGTATGAACCTGTCAATCACAATCCTCGCCACTATCTGTGCTGGAGAGGAAGATTCCGGTTGCAACCACTTTTGGACCAAGTGTAGGAGGTAAAACATTTGGGACCGGGAAGGTTTGTCACTGCAATAGGCCCAGTGGTACACCCGCATCATGTCAGTCAGAGTCACTCCTAAGCACGCCAAAATCTCAGTCTTCAACTTGGTGTACTCTTTTGCATCTTGCAAGGCCAAGTTATAATAGGCCTTCTGCTGTTTCCCTGTTAAATATGGTGCCAGAACCTCCGCCCACTGCTCTGGAGGCAATATCTCTCGCTCCGCCACCCTCTCAAAAATTGTCAGAAATGCCTCGTCCTCATCACCCGGGATCATCTTTTGTAAGGCTCTTCTTAACGTCTTCCTGGCAAGTGAGTCATCACTTGGACTTGGGGGTGGGGCGATTGAACTGCCATGGATTAACTCGGCTAGGAGGTTTATCTGCTGTTTGTACTGCTGCTGCTGCCACTGCTGCTGTTGATGCTGCCGGAGATTAACCTGCACCAGTTGCTTTATCAGCTCCTCCATGATGCCAGACGTCCCCTACTGGCTGACGGCCTTCACCCAAGACATAAACGGTTTCCTGTAGCAGTCACACTGCCCCTTGGGATTTGTGACTGTGCTTCTAGCACCAATTGTAGGGTTTAATACTCACTCGTCTGCGGTTGAGGTAGACACAGGAAGCATTTTCATTGAAATCCAAACTGGTTTATTCAGACAGCATAAACAAAAACATCCTTTTCCGGCACAAAGTGGAAGCACAAAGTAAAATGTCCACACAATGTTGCAGGTTCGCCTGCTCAGGTCAGTGTCCAAACCTTAGTACAGACTAACGCCTTGGAGATCCACAGGTCTCCAGACACAGACACTGAATGAGACATTTGGTCTCTATTTTATTTACCAAACCACGCTCCAGAGGTGGGGATATGTGGGCAGCCATTCCCACCCATTTTTTATGACTGCTCTTAAAACCGGCCTGATACGCCCTATTAACCCTGTCAGCAGTATAAGTGCTGGAGCATGCTTTCTCGGGTTTACATCACCGAAGCTACCAACCTCGATGATACATATTTCCCCTCAAGGACCTGTCCGTCAGCCATCTTACACTATATACATGTCATTAAGGGTATACAAGTTTAAAGATTGCACATTTTTCAAAATTTTCAGAAAATTTGGAATATTTTCATGAATAAAGACAAAACAACAGATCTGAATTTACCGGTAGTAACAGGTAAAATGTTTTACAACAACAAAATCACAATCTCAGAATCACTGACAGAAGCATTTTAAAGTTATTACCGCAGAAAGTGACGTATCAGACTTGAAAAATGGGGCTGTCAGGAAGGTTAATGCTGATTTACACGAGACAGGGTTAAGAAACATGGAATGGTATTGTGCAGTACATACCTATAGGTGAAGCATCATCTCCCTCAGAATCTTCCTCTGTATAGTAATGAAACACTTATTAGTAAGGGTGAAAAAATAATATATATATACATTATATATACAGTACAGACCAAAAGTTTGGACACACCTTCCCATTTAAAGATTTTTCTGTATTTTCATGACTTTGAAAATTGTACATTCACACTGAAGGCATCAAAACTATGAATTAACACATGTGGAATTATGTACTTAACAAAAAAGTGTGAAACAACTGAAAATATGTCTTATATTCTAGGTTCTTCAAAGTACCCACCTTTTGCTTTGATGACTGCTTTGCACACTCTTGGCATTCTCTTGATGAGCTTCAAGAGGTAGTCAACGGAAATGGTTTTCACTTCACAGGTGTGCCCTGTCAAGTTTAATAAGTGGTATTTCTTGCCTTATAAAAGGGGTTGGGACCATCAGTTGTGTTGTGCAGAAGTCTGGAGGATACACAGCTGATAGTCCAACTGAATAGACTGTTAGAATTTGTATTATGGCAAGAAAAAAGCAGCTAAGTAAAGAAAAACAAGTGGCCATCATTACTTTAAGAAATGAAGGTCAGTCTGTTCGAAAAATTGGGCAAACTTTGAAAGTGTCCCCAAGTGCAGTGGCAAAAACCATCAAGCGCTACAAAGAAACTGGCTCACATGAGGACCGCCCAGGAAACGAAGACCAAGAGTCACCTCTGCTTCTGAGGATAAGTTTATCCGAGTCACCAGCCTCAGAAATCGCAGGTTAACAGCAGCTCAGATTAGAGACCAGGTCAATGCCATACAGAGTTCTAGCAGCAGACACATCTCTTCAACAACTGTTAAGAGGAGACTTTGTGCAGCAGGCCTTCATGGTAAAATAGCTGCTAGGAAACCACTGCTAAGGACAGGCAACAAGCAGAAGAGACTTGTTTGGGCTAAAGAACTCAAGGAATGGACATTAGACCAGTGGAAATCTGTGCTTTGGTCTGATGAGTGCAATTTGAGATCTTAGGTTCCAACCACTGTGTCTTTGTGCGACGCAGAAAAGGTGAACGGATGGACTCTACATGCCTGGTTCCCACCGTGAATTATGGAGGAGGAGGTGTGATGGTGTGGGGGTGCTTTGTTGGTGACACTGTTGGGGATTTATTCAAAATTCAAGGCATACTGAACCAGCATGGCTACCACAGCATCTTGCAGGGGCATGCTATTCCATCCAGTTTGCGTTTAGTTGGACCATCATTTATTTTTCAACAGGATAATGACCCCAAACACACCTCCAGGCTGTGTAAGGGCTATTTGACCAATAAGGAGAGTGAAGGGGTGCTACGCCAGATGACCTGGCCTCCACAGTCACCAGACCTGAACCCAATCAAGATGGTTTGGAGTGAGCTGGACCGCAGAGTGAAGGCAAAAGGGCCAACAAGTGCTAAGCATCTCTGGGAACTCCTTCAAGATTGTTGGAAGACCATTTCCGGTGACTACCACTTGAAGCTCATCAAGAGAATGCCAAGAGTGTGCAAAGCAGTCATCAAAGCAAAAAGTGGCTACTTTGAAGAACCTAGAATATAAGACATATTTTCAGTTGTTTCACACTTTTTTGTTAAGTATATAATTCCACATGTGTTAATTCATAGTTTTGATGCCTTCAGTGTGAATGTACAATTTTCATAGTCATGAAAATACAGAAAAATCTTTAAATGAGGTGTATCCAAACTTTTGGTCTGTACTGTATGTATTTAACAGTAAAATTATGTCAACAGATATCGCTAATCCACTGGTTAAATAACACAGAGGAAACAAAGGAATATGTTAATCAATAAGACAGTTCATACTCTGGATTGAGGCCATATGCCTGCCTCTCCTTCAATCTGTGTATTCTGTTGCCACCTCGCCTTTTCAAAGGAATAGACTCCAAGTAGCGTAATTGTGAAACGTTATGTCCGGCAGAAACAAGATGAAAGGGAACTGGCAGCATTGTCCTCTTACACCTAATGGTAGATTTATGCTGAGGTGCGCTTTTAAGGGGTTGTACACTAATATTTAAAATATGCCAAAGCGTTTTTATAATGAAAAGCAACTTCTTTATAATTACCTTCCTCTGTCAGTGAGCGGCGCTATCACTGGCCGCTCACAGGCAGCACGTGAACCCCCGCTGACGTCCCGTTTATTGAGGCGTGACTCAGCGCTGGGGTCCCCGTGGTGGCTTCTGGGTTGAAGGCGGGGTTACCCCACCGTGTCACACCCAGCATCCACCGCACGTTTTCCCAATGAATGGGGAGAGGGACAGCATGCGGTGGATGCTGGGTATGACTTGAGGGGATAACCCCGCACACAACCCAGCAGCCACCATGGAACGCGGAAGAGAGAGACCCCCGGCAGCAGTCTGGACTTGTCGTGACATCAGCGGATGTCAGTGCCGGCTGCAGCCGGGGGTTAAGTGATGCCTGTGAGTGGTCAGTCATAGCGCCACTCACAGGCAGAAAAGGAAGAGGGAGGCAATTACAAAGAAGCAGCTTTTCAACATAAAAATGCTTTGCCATATTTTACATAGTAGTGGACAACCCCTTTAAGTACAAGGGACCTGGGTGTATGAATATGTCCAAATCCATAAAGGGGTTAATTAATGCAAAATGGAATGAAAGAATTAAAAATGCCATTAAGTCAAATTCCATTTAGCTAATATGTTACTTTAGACCCAAATTTTAGCCTGCACAATTTATTATGTAATTTCTCCTAAACGCAGCATTGCCCCATACATAGCAGACACTAATATTTTCTAGCTATATACAGTACATAGCATTAAGGGTAAACAATTAAAGCGGTTGTGCCACCATAAAGAATACAGTAAACCAACCAGAAAAGGTGGAAATAAATAGTTTTGTAATTTACAGTGATTCAAAATTATGCTTCATTCAAAAGTTACCAAGCTTTTACTTTTATGAATGCTGCTCTCTGGCGCCCCCTGGCGTTATTCCACTACATCCTGGTAGTGGGTGATCAGCTGGTCGGGTTTGGGCAGTTCCTGTCACAAGAGCTCCCAACCGGCAGTCTGCACAATGTATTGCAAGAAAAGAAATAAAAAATTCCATCTCCAAAAACGTTGTATTAAAAAATTCCAAGTTGTTATTACATCATTTTAAAATCTGATGAGGTCACAAGGTACATGGGGATTCACATAGCAACGCGTTTCCAATGCCAACCAGCTTTCTTTGTCAAGCTACTATGACATGATTCTGTGATCTTTTAAATATTTCTGAAACCAATGTGATGCAGTGACCGGGATTGTATACGAGGGATGTGATATATCCCCCAGAATGTGTACAGAGACCTATTAAATCCATTGGAGTGCATTGCAGTCACACGCTCACCTCCGGCTGCAATGCAGGAATGAAGGTGAGCATTGACCTGGTCAGGCTATCTGGCTAAGGCAGATTAAGTAAAACCCGGCAGGGCCTTCATTTCTTGGGGGAGGCTACAGGAAGGCAGTGGGGCGGCCTCCTCCCTCCAAGCCGGGTTTTCCAGTGGCTCTTGCCACAGGTCCTTTAAAAACCCTGCACTAAGGATTAGTGTGGTTCTATGTTGGAACCTGCTAGGAGCATAGCAGGAAAGCTCAGCAGGATTGAGTGTGGCTGAACCCACGCCTGGGAAGGCTCTGCACCTGTCAGGCTCTGAGTGGCCCGGCGCGGCCGTTGCCTATGGCAACCGTTGTTTAAGGACTTGTGTTATCCCAGAGGACTTTTCTGTTTACCGGTGAGTTGCTGAATAAAGCTGTTTATATTGGACTTGCTTGGGTCACTGCCTCAGTTACTGCAGGTTGTGAACACCGCTGCCTTACAGCTTGGTGGAGAATGCGGGCATAGTGACTGAGGCATACCCCACTGGCCGCTGCATGACCACAATCCGGCCGGCCACCTTTCAGCCCCACCCTGTGGACAAAATGGAGGAGCTGTTAAAGCAGCTGGTACTTACCCAGCAGCAGCAGCTGCAGTCTCAGAGGTAGGAGCTGGAACAGCAGCATAATCAGCAGCAGCAGCTACTGTACCAGCAGCAGCAAAAACCAAAGAACTGTTGCTGCAACAGATTGCTGCCCTGCGGGAGACGCCGACGGCACCAGCCCCGGAACGTCGCGAGGCCAGGGACAAGGTTCGCTCAGCGTTGAGGAAGATGGGACCGGAGGACGATGTGGAAGCCTTCCTGACCATTTATGAGCGCACAGAGGAGCGGGAAAACCTACCGGATGGCCAGTGGGCAGATGTGGTGGCTCAGTTTCTGGTCGGCGATGCCCAAAAGGCCTTCTTCGACCTCAGTCGGGAGGAAAAAAGGACTACCAGAGACTGAAAGGTGAGATCCTTGCCCGACTGGGGGTCAATACATACGTGAGGGCTCAGCATGTATTTTCATAGGCTTATGTGGATACCCGACACGCCCGGTCTCAGGCTTATGACCTCCTGCAGCTGGTAAAGAGGTTGCTCCAGCCTGAGACTTTGTCTCCAGCCCAGATGGTGGAGAGGGTGCTGTTGACCGGCTGGTGAGGACTCTGCCAGCCGCTATCCAAAGTTGGGTGGGGCAAGGGGACTCCAGCACACTCGACCAGGTGGTCAGCCTGATCGAGCGCTACTCAGCCATTCAGGACTTTATCCGGGACTCTGCCCCCTCGCGGCTGTCACGCCGATCCCTGCCAAATCAGGAACCTGGAAAGGGGTCGCGTCCCTCTGCTGAGGACAGTCAGCACCGTACCCGTGCTGAAGGGGTAACCTGAAATGAGAGTCGCAGGAGACCAGTTCCCTCCCAAACAGTCATAAGACCTAACAGTACCTCCACCATTAGGTGCTGACGGTGTCAGGGGAAGGGACATGTGGTTGCTAACTGCCCCCTAACTACGGAACCCATGGACTGCGGGATTATCCACCGGGTCTCAATGTACGCCCAGACTGTCTGCACTGCGATCGCCGACCCCCCTGACAGTGAACCCCAACTGTGTCAGGTAATGGTTAATGGGTACCCCACAGAGGCCCTCCTAGATTCGGTGAGCCTAGTGACTTTGGTACATGGGTCGATGGTGGCAGGAGACAACCTCAGTGGACGGACTGTCGGGGGTTGTGTGCATTCATGGAGACCTCCGAGAGTACCCAACCGCAGGTAGTTTTATCCAAGCCATGTGGAGACATAAAACATGTGGTGGGGGTGGTAAAAACTCTTCCCTATGGGACTGTGTTGGAAAGAGACTTGCCCCCCGAGCCGGAAGTGTCCCGGGGCACGTTTGGGACAGTTCAGCTACAGGATGCCACTCTGACTCGGGCGCGGGAAAGGGTGTTAGAGGTAAATGGCGTAGCTCAACAGCTCCGTGCAGATACTGTATTTACACGCATGGTAGTCAAGAGTGAGTTGCTCTATAGGGTAGACAAAATCAGGGACCAGGTCGTGGAACAGTTAGTGGTATCTCAGTTGTACCGTCTGCAGTTGGCACACACACACCTGCTGGGTGGACACTTGGGGGTTAAAAAGACGTAAGAGCGTATATTGCAGCGGTTCTTTTGGCTGGGGATTTACGCGGAGGTCCAAAAGTACTGTGAATCCTGCCCTGAATGTCAGTTGACCACACCCACCGCAAGTTTCCGTAGCTCATTGGTACCCCTGCCAGTAATAGAGGTACCTTTTGAAAGGATTGCAATGGACTTGGTAGGGTCCATTGTAAAATCCGCTCGTGGCCTTCAACATATACTGATGGTCGTCGACTGTGCCACCCGGTGCCCGGAGGCTATACCGCTACGCCACACCTCGGCATAACAAATTGCACGGGAGCTGTTTGCCATGTTCTGTCGCCTTGGACTACCTAAGGAGATCCTGATGGATCAGGGGACCCCTTTTATGTCCAAAATGACAAGGGAAGTGTGCAAACTGCTAAAAATTAAACAATTGCGCACCTCGGTGTACCAACCTCAAACCGACGGGCTAGTAGAACGGTTCAATAAAACCCTCAAGTTCATGTTAAAAAAGGTGGTTTCTAAGGACGGAAGGGATTGGGACATGTTGCTACCCTATTTGATGTTCGCCATCCGTGAGGTACCCCAGGCTTCCACAGGGTTCTCTCCCTTTGAGTTATTGTACGGCAGACACCCTAGAGGTCTGTTGGACGTAGCCAAAGAGACGTGGGAACAAGAGCCGACTCCACATAGGAGTATAACTGAACACGTGGCTAGCATGCAGGACTGGATCGCGGCGGTCATGCCCATCGTGAAAGAACATTTGTTAGATGCCCAGGCAGCCCAGAGGCGCACATATAATAAAAGAGCCAGAGTCAGGTCTTTTAACAAGGGCGATCGGATGTTAGTACTTGTACCCACAGCCGAGAGTAAGCTCATGGCCAAGTGGAAAGGGCCATATGAGGTTCGAGAAAAGGTGGGGGAGGTAAATTACCAGGTGTATCAGCCCGGAAGGAGGAAATCTTAGAAAGATCGAGAGTGGTTAGTTACAGACATCACTCCGGGCATATCACCAGAGAGTTCTCTACCTTCAGCCAGGGATGCGTCCGGGGGAGAGGTCAGGATAAGTGATGCTCTCACTAAATAGCAGCGACGGGCGGCTCGCTCACTGGTGCAGCAGAATACCGACGTGTTCTCAGAGCTACCGGGTAGGACTACAGTTCTCCAACATGACATTGTCACCAAACCTGGGGTAAGGGTGCGAAAGAGACCGTACCGGGTAACCGAAGCCCGGAGGCAAGCCATCACGGCTGAGGTAAAACAGATTCTCCAGTTAGGCGTCATCGAGAAATGACAGAGTGGGCTAGCCCCATTGTACTGATTACGAAACCAGACGGATCGTTACGCTTCCGTAACGATTTCCGAAAATTAAATGAAGTGTCGAAGTTTGACCTTTATCCAATGCCCAGGGTGGATGAGCTGATTGAGAGACTGGGGTAGGCCCAGTACTTTACCACGCTCGATCTCACCAAGGGTTACTGGCAGGTACCTCTCACGAAATCGGCGGAGGAAAAGACCGCCTTCATAACTACGGAGGGTCTATATCACTATGCGGTCTTACCTTTTGGGTTACATGGGGCCCTGGCTACATTCCAGAGGTTGATGGACATAGTGCTCAAGTCTCATCAGTAGTACGCCTCCGCATATCTAGATGATATTATCATCTTTAGCACCGACTGGCATACGCATCTATCCCAGGTACAAGCAGTGCTGGATTCTCTCAGAGTCGCTGAGTTAACGGCAAACCCAAAAAAATGTGCGATAGGGCTAGAGGAAGCCCGATATTTGGGGTATGCGATTGGCCGAGGAGTTATCAAGCCCCAAATCAATAAAGTTGAGGCCATAAAAAATTGTCCTAAACCGTCAAATACACAGCAGGTGAGGGCGTTCCTTAACATCCTTGGGTATTACCGCCGGTTTATACCTAATTTTGCTGGGAGAACGGCGGCCCTGACCGATCTCTTGAAAGGAAAAAAATCAGTAATGGTTCAGTGGAACCTTCAGGCAGAAGAAGCCTTTCAGTCCATGAAGTTGGCCCTGTGTGAACAGCCGGTCCTCATCAGCCCCAACTTCAAGGAAACTTTCATTGTACAGACAGATGCCTCAGAAGTAGGCCCAGGGTGCCAGTGGCGACTTTGCCAATCCTGGTGTTATGTGGCAAATGCCAAGTGTCCTGCACGGTGTTGGGCTGTGAGCACAACCCCCATCTGTGGACGTCAGACCCTCATACCACCCTCATGGAGTCGGTTTCCAACTGATTGTGCAGACACATGCACATTTGTGACCTGCTGGAGGTCATTTTGCACGGCTCTGGCAGTGCTCCTCCTGTTCCTCCTTGCACAAAGGTGGAGGTAGAGGTCCTGCTGCTGGGTTGTTGCTCTCCTACGGCCCTCTCCACATCTCCTTTTGTACTGGCCTGTCTCCTGGTAGTGCATCCAGCCTCTGGACACTACGGTGACAGACACAGCAAACCTTCTTGCCACAGCTTGCATTGATGTGCCATCCAGAATGAGCTGCACTACCTGAGCAACTTCTGTGGGTTGTCGAGTCCGTCTCATGCTACCACAAGTATGAAAGTACAACCAACATTCAAAAGTGACCAAAACATCAGCCAGAAAGCATTGGTACTGAGATATGGTCTGTGCTCCCCACCTGCAGAACCACTCCTTTATTGAGGGTGTCTTGAAAATTGCCAATCATTTCCATCTATTGTCTATTCCATTTGCACAACAGCATGTGAAATTGATTGTTAATCAGTGTTGCTTACTAAGTGGACAGTTTGATTTCACAGAAGTTTCATTTACTTGGAGTTATATTCTGTTGTTTAAGTGTTCCCTTTATTTTATGAGCAGTGTATTTGATATGTAACTTTCTATGTATTTGTCTCATTGGTCATGTAATGGGTGTGATCTCATTGGTCATGTAATTGGTGTATTACTTGTAATTGGTTTCGGAAATATTTAAAAGATCACAGAATCATGTCATAGTAGCTTGACAAAGAAAGCTGGTTGGCTTTGGAAACGAATTGCTATGTGAATCCCCATGTACCTTGTGACCTCATCAGATGTTAAAATGATGTAATAACAACTTGGAATTTTTTAATACAACTTTTTTGGAGATGGAATTTTTCATTTCTTTTCTTGCAATACATTGTGCAGACTGCCGGTTGGAAGCTCTTATGACAGGAACTGCCCAAACCCGACCAGCTGATCACCCACTACCAGGACGTAGGATAATAACGCCAGGGGGCGCCAGAGAGCAGCATTCATAAAAGTAAAAGCTTGGTAACTTTTGAATGAAGCATAATTTTGAATCAATGTAAATTACAAAACTGTTTATTTCCACCTTTTCTGGTTGGTTAACTGTATTCTTTATTGTGGCACAACCGCTTTGTTTACCCTTAATGCCATGTACTGTATATAGCTAGAAAATATTAGTGTCTGCTATGTATGGGGCAATGCTGCGTTTAGGAGAAATTACATAATAAATTGTGCAGGCTAAAATTTGGGTCTAAAGTAACATATTAGCTGAATGGAATTTGACTTAATGGAATTTTTCACTTCTTTTTTGCATTGATTCCAAGTGTGACCACACGTTGTTCCTGGCTTCAACACACTGAAATCCTGGAGGGTGAGCTGACTTCCATTTGTTCTCTATTGTTATGCACAATGTATTCTTTGTCACAAGGCTCCCTGCTGTAAACACAGAGTGTCTGTCATTCACCCCCTCCCCCTGTGCTCATAGCTGATCTCCAGGTGGGACACCTCCTCCCCCTGCTTCATAGCTGATCTCGGGGTGAGACACTCCCTCCCCCTGCACTCACAGCTGATCAACAGGTGAGATACCTCCCCCCTGTGTTCACAGATGATCTCCAGGTGAGATACTCCCTCCCATTGTGCTCACAGCTCATAGCTCATCTCCAGGTTAGACACCCTCTCCCCCTGTGCTCATAGCTGATCTCCGGGTGAGATACCTCCCCCCTGTGTTCACAGATGATCTTCAGGTAAGATACTCCCTCCCATTGTGCTCACAGCTCATAGCTCATCTCCAGGTTAGACACCCTCTCCCCCTGTGCTCATAGCTGATCTCCGGGTGAGATACCTCCCCCCTGTGTTCACAGATGATCTCCAGGTGAGATACTCCCTCCCATTGTGCTCACAGCTCATAGCTCATCTCCAGGTTAGACACCCTCTCCCCCTGCGCTCACAGCTCATCTCCGGGTGAGATCATCTGCTTCACAGACTTGAGAGCCCGATAGCAGGGAAACACTTCCCATACTTAGTCTGCGAAGCAGATGATCTCACCCAGAGCTGAGCTGTGAGCACAGGGGGAGGGGGTATCTCACTCGGAGATCAGCAGTGAGCGCAGGGGGAGTATCTCACCTAGAGATCAGCAGTGAGCACAGGGGGAGGGGGTATCTCACCTAGAGATCAGCAGTGAGCGCAGGGGGAGGGGGTATCTCACTCAGAGATGATCTGTGAGTGCAGGGGGAGGGGGTATCTCACCCAGAGATCAGCTGTGAGTGCAGGGGGAGAGGGTATCTCACTCGGAGATGAGCTGTGAGTGCAGGGGGAGTATCTCACCTAGAGATCAGCAGTGAGCGCAGGGGGAGGGGGTATCTCACTCGGAGATGAGCTGTGAGTGCAGGGGGAGGGGGTGTCTCACCTAGAGATCAGCAGTGAGCGCAGGGGGAGGGGGTATCTCACCCGGAGTTGAGCTGTGAGTGCAGGGGGAGAATCTCACCTAGAGATCAGCTGTGAGTGCAGGGGGAGGGGGTATCTCACCTAGAGATCAGCAGTGAGCGCAGGGGGAGGGGGTATCTCACCTAGAGAGCAGCAGTGAGCGCAGGGGGAGGGGGTATCTCACCTAGAGATCAGCAGTGAGCGCAGGGGGAGGGTGTCTCACCTAGAGATCAGCAGTGAGCGCAGGGGGAGGGTGTCTCACCTAGAGATCAGCAGTGAGCGCAGGGGGAGGGTGTCTCACCTAGAGATCAGCAGTGAGCGCAGGGGGAGGGTGTCTCACCTAGAGATCAGCAGTGAGCGCAGGGGGAGGGGGTATCTCACCTAGAGAGCAGCAGTGAGCGCAGGGGGAGGGGGTATCTCACCTAGAGATCAGCAGTGAGCGCAGGGGGAGGGTGTCTCACCTAGAGATCAGCAGTGAGCGCAGGGGGAGGGTGTCTCACCTAGAGATCAGCAGTGAGCGCAGGGGGAGGGAGGTATCTCACTTGGAGATGAGCTGTGAGTGCAGGTGGAGGGGGTATCTCACCTAGAGATCAGCAGTGAGCGCAGGGGGAGGGTGTCTCACCTAGAGATCAGCAGTGAGCGCAGGGGGAGGGAGGTATCTCACTTGGAGATGAGCTGTGAGTGCAGGTGGAGGGGGTATCTCACCTAGAGATCAGCAGTGAGCGCAGGGGGAAGGGGTATCTCACCTGGAGATCAACTGAGAGCTATGAGCAGAGGAGGAGGGGGTTTTCTGACCCAGAGGTGAGCTGTGAGTGCATTGGGAGGGGGTATCTCACCCGGAGATCAGCTGTGAGCTATGAGCACAGGGGGAGGGGGTGAATCACACACAGGTTGTGCTTACAGCAGGGGGCCTTGTGACAGAGAATACATTTTGCATGCTGCGAGTAGGGAGCTCTTACGCCAGGAACTGCGCAAACTCGACCAGCTGATCACCCACTACCAGGACGTAATGGAATAACGCCAGGGGGCGCCAGAGAGCAGCATTTGAAAAATAAAAGCTTGGTATCTTTTGAATGAAGCATAATTTTGAATCACTATAAATTACAAAACGATTTATTTCCACCTTTTCTGGTTGGTCAATTGTATTCTTTATGGTGGCACAACCGCTTTAAGTTTAAAATTTCACATTTTTCTAAATTTTTAGAAAATCTGGGATATTTTCATGAATAACAACAAAACGTATTAATTTAAAATTTACCAGCTGCAACAGGTACAATTTGTTCCAAAAAGAAGATCAGAATATCAGACTGACTAGCAGAAGCATTTCAAAGTTATTACCAAATAAAGTGACGTTTCAGATATGAAAAATGGGGCTGTCAGAAAGGTTAATACTGATTACCACGAGACAGGGCTAAGAAACATGAAATGGTAATGTGCAGTACATACCTATGCTCAAAAGTGCTGGCATATCATGCCAGTAATAAAAGAAAATACTGATTAGTCAGGGTGATAAAACAATGTATGTAACATGTAGGTGAGTGGTATGTATAAATATCTTTTTTTTTTTCAGTGCCCAGCATAAAGTGACTACAAGAAGTAGGATTTTAGTTAATACCTCACTGAACACAAGAACAGTTTCCAAAATACTAACAAGACGGAGTTTCACAGAACATTTTTTTCACCCATAGCATGAAAGTAATGTTAATATCATAACTTTCATTACAAAATCTTCAGTTTTACCCAAATTCAGTGATGCACCCTACACCAAAACTACTACATCTAGTATTTTGTATGACCTCTATGATTGTTAAGGACAGCACCAAGTCTTCTACACATGGAACGAATAAGTTGGTGACATAAAGTAACATCTATCTCTTTCTATTCCTCCAGAACGACCATTTTAGAACCTGAATGTAGAGCCATTCTAACTTGTCTCTTCAGAATTCCTCGGTATGTCCTGCACTTCTGTGATGCGTGTTGGAGTACTTGTAAGATGTGTGCAGCTTATTCTTGTGATCTTTCTGATATGTGCACATCTACTTGTGTAATTTGTGCACTGTGCTTGTGTGACATCTCTCAAGTCTACGCTGTGCTTGTGTGACATCTCTCAAGTCTGCGCTGTGCTTGTGTGACATCTCTCAAGTCTGCGCTGTGCTTGTGTGACATCTCTCAAGTCTGCGCTGTGCTTGTGTGACATCTCTCAAGTCTGCGCTCTGCTTGTGTGACATCTCTCAAGTCTACGCTGTGCTTGTGTGACATCTCTCAAGTCTGCGCTGTGCTTGTGTGACATCTCTCAAGTCTGCGCTGTGCTTGTGTGACATCTCTCAAGTCTGCGCTGTGCTTGTGTGACATCTCTCAAGTCTGCGCTGTGCTTGTGTGACATCTCTCAAGTCTGCGCTCTGCTTGTGTGACATCTCTCAAGTCTACGCTGTGCTTGTGTGACATCTCTCAAGTCTGCGCTGTGCTTGTGTGACATCTCTCAAGTCTGTGCTGTGCTTGTGTGACATCTCTCAAGTCTGTGCTGTGCTTGTGTGACATCTCTCAAGTCTGGGCTGTGCTTGTGTGACATCTCTCAAGTCTGCGCTGTGCTTGTGTGACATCTCTCAAGTCTGCGCTGTGCTTGTGTGACATCTCTCAAGTCTGTGCTGTGCTTGTGTGACATCTCTCAAGTCTGCGCTGTGCTTGTGTGACATCTCTCAAGTCTGCGCTGTGCTTGTGTGACATCTCTCAAGTCTGCGCTGTGCTTGTGTGACATCTCTCAAGTCTGCGCTGTGCTTGTGTGACATCTCTCAAGTCTGCGCTGTGCTTGTGTGACATCTCTCAAGTCTGCGCTCTGCTTGTGTGACATCTCTCAAGTCTACGCTGTGCTTGTGTGACATCTCTCAAGTCTGCGCTGTGCTTGTGTGACATCTCTCAAGTCTACGCTGTGCTTGTGTGACATCTCTCAAGTCTGTGCTGTGCTTGTGTGACATCTCTCAAGTCTGGGCTGTGCTTGTGTGACATCTCTCAAGTCTGCGCTGTGCTTGTGTGACATCTCTCAAGTCTGCGCTGTGCTTGTGTGACATCTCTCAAGTCTGCGCTGTGCTTGTGTGACATCTCTCAAGTCTGCGCTGTGCTTGTGTGACATCTCTCAAGTCTGCGCTGTGCTTGTGTGACATCTCTCAAGTCTGCGCTGTGCTTGTGTGACATCTCTCAAGTCTGCGCTGTGCTTGTGTGATGTGTCTGGTGTGTGATGCACTCATGTTACTTGTATGACAAGTGATTTTTTGATTTGTGCCTAACATGTTTTTATTGCATCAAATAATGTTACTTAAAGTGAATTTCTGTTTTAATTCTTTTACTGTCCTTAGGCTTGCCCTAGAGAAAAACAATAAAATCAGGGATACTCTCAGGGTCAGCAATTCCTCTTCCGCTACTGCCCTGGTCTTTGTTTTCAGGCTGCAGCCGTGATGTCCTGACTAAAACACGTGACTGCTGGAGCTTAAAGGGGTTTTCCCAGAAACAAAAGTTCATTTTAAAAATGGTCTGTGTCTGACCGTGTATGGAAAATACCACAGCTCCTGAGCGGAGGAGGAAGCCAAAGACAATACAGACATTACATCAGGGGATCACAAAGGATTCATTTTGAGAGGTAAAATATTGTTTAAACACAGGCAGTGAAATATTTTACCTCACAAAATGAATCAATCCTATGAGATCCCGTGCTGGAATGTCTGCATTGTCTTTTGCAGCCTTCCCTGCCCAGGAGCTGTGGTATGATCAGACCATGTTCCGCACACGGTCAGACACAGCCAATTTATAAAATTAACTTTTGTTTGTAGGAAAACCCTTTTAATGACTGAGCTCAGCAGTAATGCCAAGGTAGATGGAACAAGCTGCTGACCCTATGATTGGTTACAGTGGTCACATGAGATATTACCACTGCAGCCTGTAAACACGGACAGGCCAGGAGCATAAAGACATCAATAGACTAGGTGAAAATGAGTAACTCTGATTTTATTATTTTTAGACTAGGTGAAAATGAGTAACTCTGATTTTATTATTTTTAGACTAGGTGAAAATGAGTAACTCTGATTTTATTATTTTTAGACTAGGTGAAAATGAGTAACTCTGATTTTATTATTTTTAGACCAGGTGAAAGTGAGTAACGCTGATTTTATTATTTTTAGACTAGGTGAAAATGAGTAACTCTGATTTTATTATTTTTAGACTAGGTGAAAATGAGTAACTCTGATTTTATTATTTTTAGACTAGGTGAAAATGAGTAACTCTGATTTTATTATTTTTAGACTAGGTGAAAATGTGTAACGCTGATTTTATTATTTTTAGACTAGGTGAAAATGAGTAACTCTGA
This sequence comes from Phyllobates terribilis, assembly GCF_046119375.1. Lineage (NCBI taxonomy): Eukaryota > Metazoa > Chordata > Amphibia > Anura > Dendrobatidae > Phyllobates > Phyllobates terribilis. Next base: position 334,029,855 of record NW_027362765.1, on the reverse strand, counting down.
TTTTATTATTTTTAGACCAGGTGAAAATGAGTAACTCTGATTTTATTATTTTTAGACTAGGTGAAAATGAGTAACTCTGATTTTATTATTTTTAGACTAGGTGAAAATGAGTAACTCTGATTTTATTATTTTTAGACTAGGTGAAAATGAGTAACTCTGATTTTATTATTTTTAGACTAGGTGAAAATGAGTAACTCTGATTTTATTATTTTTAGACTAGGTGAAAATGAGTAACTCTGATTTTATTATTTTTAGACTAGGTGAAAATGAGTAACTCTGATTTTATTATTTTTAGACTAGGTGAAAATGAGTAACTCTGATTTTATTATTTTTAGACTAGGTGAAAATGAGTAACTCTGATTTTATTATTTTTAGACTAGGTGAAAATGAGTAACTCTGATTTTATTATTTTTAGACTAGGTGAAAATGAGTAACTCTGATTTTATTATTTTTAGACTAGGTGAAAATGAGTAACTCTGATTTTATTATTTTTAGACTAGGTGAAAATGAGTAACTCTGATTTTATTATTTTTAGACTAGGTGAAAATGAGTAACTCTGATTTTATTATTTTTAGACTAGGTGAAAATGAGTAACTCTGATTTTATTATTTTTAGACTAGGTGAAAATGAGTAACTCTGATTTTATTATTTTTAGACTAGGTGAAAATGAGTAACTCTGATTTATTATTTTTAGACTAGGTGAAAATGAGTAACTGATTTTATTATTTTTAGACTAGGTGAAAATGAGTAACTCTGATTTTATTATTTTTAGACTAGGTGAAAATGAGTAACTCTGATTTTATTATTTTTAGACCAGGTGAAAGTGAGTAACTCTGATTTTATTATTTTTAGACTAGGTGAAAATGAGTAACTCTGATTTTATTATTTTTAGACTAGGTGAAAATGAGTAATTCTGATTTTATTATTTTTAGACTAGGTGAAAATGAGTAACTCTGATTTTATTATTTTTAGACTAGGTGAAAATGAGTAACTCTGATTTTATTATTTTTAGACTAGGTGAAAATGAGTAACTCTGATTTTATTATTTTTAGACTAGATGAAAATGAGTAACTCTGATTTTATTATTTTTAGACTAGGTGAAAATGAGTAACTCTGATTTATTATTTTTAGACTAGGTGAAAATGAGTAACTGATTTTATTATTTTTAGACTAGGTGAAAATGAGTAACTCTGATTTTATTATTTTTAGACTACGTGAATATGAGTAACTCTGATTTTATTATTTTTAGACTAGGTGAAAATGAGTAACTCTGATTTTATTATTTTTAGACTAGGTGAAAATGAGTAACTCTGATTTTATTATTTTTAGACTAGGTGAAAATGAGTAACTCTGATTTTATTATTTTTAGACTAGGTGAAAGTGAGTAACTGATTTTATTATTTTTAGACTAGGTGAAAATGAGTAACTCTGATTTTATTATTTTTAGACTAGGTGAAAATCAGTAACTCTGATTTTATTATTTTTAGACTAGGTGAAAATGAGTAACTCTGATTTTATTATTTTTAGACTAGGTGAAAATGAGTAACTCTGATTTTATTATTTTTAGACTAGGTGAAAATGAGTAACTCTGATTTTATTATTTTTAGACTAGGTGAAAATGAGTAACTCTGATTTTATTATTTTTAGACTAGGTGAAAATGAGTAACTCTGATTTATTATTTTTAGACTAGGTGAAAATGAGTAACTGATTTTATTATTTTTAGACTAGGTGAAAATGAGTAACTCTGATTTTATTATTTTTAGACTACTTGAATATGAGTAACTCTGATTTTATTATTTTTAGACTAGGTGAAAATGAGTAACTCTGATTTTATTATTTTTAGACTAGGTGAGAATGAGTAACTCTGATTTTATTATTTTTAGACTAGGTGAAAATGAGTAACTCTGATTTTATTATTTTTAGACTAGGTGAAAATGAGTAACTCTGATTTTATTATTTTTAGACTAGGTGAGAATGAGTAACTCTGATTTTATTATTTTTAGACTAGGTGAAAATGAGTAACTCTGATTTTATTATTTTTAGACTAGGTGAGAATGAGTAACTCTGATTTTATTATTTTTAGACTAGGTGAAAATGAGTAACTGATTTTATTATTTTTAGACTAGGTGAAAATGAGTAACTCTGATTTTATTATTTTTAGACTAGGTGAGAATGAGTAACTCTGATTTTATTATTTTTAGACTAGGTGAAAATGAGTAACTCTGATTTTATTATTTTTAGACTAGGTGAAAATGAGTAACTCTGATTTTATTATTTTTAGACTAGGTGAAAATGAGTAACTCTGATTTTATTATTTTTAGACTAGGTGAAAATGAGTAAGTCTGATTTTATTATTTTTAGACTAGGTGAAAATGAGTAACTGATTTTATTATTTTTAGACTACGTGAATATGAGTAACTCTGATTTTATTATTTTTAGACTAGGTGAAAATGAGTAACTCTGATTTTATTATTTTTAGACTAGGTGAAAATGAGTAAGTCTGATTTTATTATTTTTAGACTAGGTGAAAATGAGTAACTGATTTTATTATTTTTAGACTACGTGAATATGAGTAACTCTGATTTTATTATTTTTAGACTAGGTGAAAATGAGTAACTCTGATTTTATTATTTTTAGACTAGGTGAAAATGAGTAACTCTGATTTTATTATTTTTTTTCCCTAGCGCAAGCCGATGAGCACAAAAATAATTAAAATGAAAGTCCCCTTTAAGAAGGGGGGGCCATACACAATTCTTGCACAGGGACCCTTTGGTCTCAGTGCCCGCCCCTGCATGAGACGTTATAATAATTCATAAATCATATGGTTTTGATTGGCTGCTCCTAGTAAGAACACAATAAAATAAGCTCTAGTGGGCTGTGTGCCCACTATGCGTTTTTTAAGCGTTTCTGCAGCGGCAATTACGCTTAAAAAACGCTTGGTAGGAGGTCTGCAATGTTCCCCAATGATAATCCACATGTGCTGTGCACATGCTGCGGAAATATCCGCTGCGGATTATTATTACAGAAAAAAGCGCAGCACTACCAACTATTTTGCGTAAGCGCAGCGTTTTTGCCGCCATTGACTTGCATTGAATCGCATAATATCTGCATGACTACATGTACACATGCGGAAATTAAGCAATTCAATGTGCGGATGCAGAAGAGGAGACTCTCATCCAGACCCGGGTACCATAGTACCTGTAAAAAAAAAATTTAAATTAAAAAAAACATTATACTCACCTTCTGATGGCCTGCGGTCTTCTCTCCGGTGTGTCTTGGCTCCCCGGTGGCTCGTCAACGTCAGCGGTCATGTGACCTGTCACCTGACTAAATTACATCATGGAAGGTCCTTTTACACCACCACGGGCCACCAGGGAGACCGGAGAAGGAGACCGTGGGCCATCGGAAGGTGAGTATAATGGATTTTTTTAGAGTTTTTACCATTTTTATTCTTTTTTTTAACTAACTTGGTCACACGGTTGCATGGATTTATATAGTGTGACCAAGTTGTCAAGCACTTTTCCAAGCCAAAATCTTTTAGAAAACGCTTGACAACCCGCATGGGAAATCGCATGTGCTAAACGCGTGACAAACGCTTGTCCCGGGCTGAAAATACGCATGTAAAATCTGCATGAGTTTTTTCTGCCAGGGAGATGCAGAAAAGCTCAGGAAAAATCCGGAGCGTTTCTGCATTGTGGGCACATTGCCTAATAGTGGCAGTGGATCAACATACTTAATTCTCATCAATAGTAAGCAGTATAAATTAATATAACTTTGCTTAATATTTCCACTAATATTCTTAAATTCAGTGTGTTGGTTTAGCCCTGCACTACAGTCACAGTATTTCATGTGAGCCCTTGAGAAAACTAATTGCCGACCCCCGATCCATGCTCTGTTAACCCCTTTACACCTCTTTACAGCATTACTCACTGTTTCCGGCAATGTGATTGCCGGAAACAGAGGAGCACCGATCCTAGGCTGCAGATCAAAGAGCACCGATCCTAGGCTATTGCTAGGACACCCCAGCCCTGGCCCCAGACTGCTATGATCGGTGCGATCGCCGATCACATCGATCGCACCGATCGTAGCGCGACAACAGGACGGACATGGGGCGGTGACCGGCTTGTGACCTGCCTGTCACTGCCCCATGACCCCCTGTAATGTAATCAAAGTCCCCAGACTGCTGTGATTGGAGCGATCGATGATGACATCGATCGCTCCAATCAGAGTTCCTGAATACAGATGACCGGGCTGTCATAGGGAGGTGTCACCTCTCTGTGACCCCCTGTGGTGCGTGCTCTGCTACAGCCATGTCTGATTGGTGCAATCAATGTCACCAATCAGATGGCTAGGGCACAGCATGCACCACAGGGGGTCACAGAGAGGTGACACCTCCCTGTGACCGCCCGGTCACCTGTATTCAGGAACTCTGATTGGAGCAATCATTGATGACATTGATTGCTCCAATCAGATTATCTGACTACCTCCACCTGTCACCACCCCATCATCACCCTGTGACCGCCCTGCAGACCCTCACACTTGGTGAGGATTTCTACAGAGCGGTCACATCTGATGTGTGTGTGCTGAGCCTTGTAGTGCCACAGAATATTCTGTGACACCACAAGACCATCTTCTCTCCTGTTCCAGTCGCTGCTGCTGCTCCTGGATCTTCTGCTCCAGCGTCCTGGGTATCCTGCTCCAGAGCCTGCTGCTGATCCTGCTGCTGATCCTGCAGAGAAGACTTTGGTAAGTCTGTTCTCCCCTCATCCACCCCAATCCCCCCTCCCCCCTCTTTTTACCCCCCTTTACCACCATTCTTTTTTCTGCGTCCTGCAGCGGTCTCCAGCTCCGGTCCGAGTCTCCAGCTCCGCTCCCGGTCACCAGCGCCAGGCTCCGGCACCGGGCTCCCGGTCACCAGCGCCGGGCTCTCGTTCCAGGCTCCCGGTCACCAGCTCCGGTCTCCTGCTCCGGGCTCCGTCTCCTGTTCCGGTCCTGCTGCTGATCCTGTTGACCCCTTGGTAAGTCCATCTCTGATCTCCCCTCATCCACCCCAATCCCCCTCTCCCCACTCCCCCATCTTTTTACCCCCCTCACCCCAGTGTCCCTGTTAATTCTCTTGGTTCTGTTCTCCAGCTCCAGTACCGGTCTCCTGCTCCGGGCTCCCGGTCTCCTGCTCCGGGCTCCCGGTCTCCTGCTCTGGGCTCCCGGTCACCAGCGCCGGTCTCCTGCTCCGGGCTCCCGGTTTCCTGCTCCGGGCTCCCAGTCTCCTGCGCCGGGCTCCTGGTCACCAGCGCCGGGCTCCCGGTCCAGGCTCCTGATCCTGAAAGAAGAACAGAGAGGACTTTGGTAAGTCATCTCTGATCTCCCCTCAACCACCCCAATTTCCCTCTTCCCACTCCCCACACATCCGTGCGCACATCCAGCAGCCGCCGAGTATTGATCGGTGACATCGTTGCTGTTTGCACCACATACAGAATTTCCTTTTTCCACACACTCTAAACAAAGTATTGACACACACACACTCTAAATAAAGTATGAACACACACGCACCACATACATAAAAAACAATGTCCCGCTCATCCCAAACTCGCTATTCAGCGGAGGAGGCATACGCTATTCTTGCCACCGACACTGACAGCGAGGGCGAGGATCCCACATTTATTTAATTTTCCGACTCGTCTTCCTCTTCTTCCTCCTCTTCCTCCGGTTCTGCTGGACTGCCCCGCCATCGCCGCAGGAGAGACAATGATCCAGCGCTCCCCACTACTGATCCCATATGGACCTCGCCCCCCGAAAATGATGCACCACTGATTACTGATTTTGTGGCGGAATCAGGAATCAAGTTTGACACCACCGGCCTCACAGAAATAGACTTTTTCAAAGTCTTTTTCTCTGAGGATTTTGTAAACCTCATGGTGGGCCAAACTAATTTATACGCTCATCAATTTTTGGAACAAAACCCCTCTTCATCATTTTCTAACTGGTCTCCTGTAGACACAGTAGAAATGATGAAGTTTTGGGGCCTGGTCCTTCTTATGGGGATCCTGAACAAGCCCGAACTTCGGCAATACTGGAGTGTTGACGTTTTGTATAACACTCCAGTGTTCCGAATGGCCATGATCTGGAGACGCTTTCAGGCCATCCACAAGTTCTTGCATTACCAAGATAATGCAAGGTGTCCTGCACGCGATGACCCGAACTTTGATCGTCTTTTCAAAGTTCGGCCGGTCATCGAACACTTCAACAACAAGTTTGCTGAAGTGGACGTGCCCCAAAGGGACATCTGCGTGGATGAGTCCTTAATCTCTTTTAAAAGGCGGCTTGGATTCCGGCAGTACCTGCCCAGTAAGAGGTCCAGGTACGGGATCAAGCTGTATAAACTTTTTCAGAGTACCTCAGGGTACACTCACAAGTTTAGAGTTTATGAAGGGAAGGACTCCCAGATTGAACCCCCTGAATGCCTCCCCGTTCTGGGAGTGAGTGGGAAAATTGTGTAGGACTTGGTGCACCCACTGCTGGATAAAGGTTATCACCTCTTTGTGGATAACTTTTATACAAGTATCCCGCTCTTCAAGTCCCTCTCTGCGCGACGTACTGCAGCCTGCGGTACTGTCCGCAAAAATTAGAAAGGCCTCCCAAAGACGCTAATTGGGCAGCTGCTCAGAAGGGGTGAGAGCAGAGCCCAATGTAGCGACCACCTGCTGATGGTCAAGTACAAGGACAAGAGGGATGTCCTTTTGTTGACCACCATACATGGTGATGGCAGCACCCTCAGCTCTGTAAGAGGTTCCACTACACAGGTCGCCAAACCAGACTGTGTAGTGGGGTACAAGTACATGGGGGGAGTTGATCTTTCAGAAAGGCCAAGGTATGGTATAAGAAGCTGGCCGTGCACATTGTACAGATGGCAATGCACAACGCTTTCCTTCTGTCACAATGTGCAGGCCAGACTTCTACGTCGTACCTTCACTTCCAGGAGACTGTTATCAAGGCCCTGATATTTGGCAGCGGTGACAGAGCAGGCCCTAGTAGTTCCGGAATTGAAGGACTGAGAATTGTACCAGGCCAGCATTTCCCAGGGCAGATCCCTCACAGCGGAAAAAAAGGAAAGTCACAAAAGAGGAGCCGAGTGTGTTATAAAAGTGGAATACGCAAGGACACCATTTATCAATGTGACAACTGCCCTGACAAACCTGGCCTGTGTATGAAAGACTGCTTCAAAAGGTACCATACTTCGATGGACTATTAAATTAATTTCTGAAGTATGAGAACCTGACAAACACTACACAACTGACGTAGTGTTCGTCAGGTTGTCATACATCAGTTGTGTAGTGTTCATCAGGTTGTCCTACACAACTGATGTATAACACTACTGTTAGGTGTCGGTCTGGTGCTGGATTCGAAATGGGTCCAGGACCTTCTATGGTCTCCCATTTCAGTCCAGCCAGGGCTGATGCTGCTCAGAATCACCGTCAGCCCCAACGCCTAGCTGGTCCGCGAGCACTGTTTATCTCCCAGGTAGTTGTGCCTAGCAATGTTAAGCATAGGTTGCAGAAGGAGACAGGGCTTGTGGAATCTAAGTCCAGGATTTGCCGAACTGAGCATGTCCGTGACCTGGCGGATCATGATTGGTGGGTTGGCACTCACCTGACCCGGTGACCTGCCACCGACTGATTGGTCCACGGGTAACATCACCAATGGCGCGTGGGTAAGGGCTTAGTGTTTAAAAGGCCCCCCCACAAACATGGCGCAGCGCTCAGATCATTTTGCAAGTGTTGTTTGTGTGGACGAGTGTATTCCACGTGCTCTCTAGCTGCTCTCTCCGTGACCTGCCGATGCCAGAGTTAGCTTGGCTAATTAGCGTAGGTCACTCAGGCAGGCTTAGATTTGCTTAGGCAGGTAGCTACGTCTAGCAGCCTGGCTCAGCCAAAGGAGTCTCCTAATACCTCGAGCAGCCTGCAGACACCCTGTCCACGGCTATCGCCTGTCAGCCACGTGGAGTAGTAACCTTCTGTCAGGTGGCACGCCGGCTGGAGGCACGTGTACCCGTCGCGTAGTCATACACGCATCTAGCGCCAATCCCTACGGCGTAGCGCCTGTATCGAAGACAGGGCTACTGCTTTCCCTCCAGTCGCACGTCTCCCTGCAGGTCTTGGAGATTGTGTGAACCGCTGAAGCCAGCTCCGTGTGCATTAACACGGAGTGGTTCTTCAGTTAAGTAGGTGCTATCCCGGTCACTCTTCTCCCGTGCAGTTAACGGAGATAGAGCGAACCGCTATACCCGTTCATGTGTGCGGTAACACGGAAGGGTTTAACATTTAAGTTGGTTGCGTACCTTTCCACCCGGAAAGTGTTCGGCAGCAGTCCTCCAGGCTGCATCGCGGACCCCGAGGTCGGTTGCGTTCCATTTTAATAAAGTTGTCTGCAACCGCCCTCCTAACAACTACATTATAAAATTCAAAAATCAACTACCACTACCAAAAAGGGGGCACTTGTTGGGCATTTCCACTGTTTAGGCACATCAGGGGTTCTGAGAACGTGACATCACGCCCACAGACCATTCCATCAAAGTCTGCGTTCAAAAGCGTCACTCCTTCCCTTCCGAGCCCTGACATGCGCCCAAACAGTAGTTTTCTCCAACACATGGGGTATCTGCATACTTAGGAGAAATTGCACAACAACTTATGGGGTGCAATTTCTCCTGGTACCCTTGTGAAAATACAAAAATTGGGGTCTAAAATAAAATGTTAGTGAAAAAAAGTTAAATGTCCATTTATTCCTTTCACGTTCAATTAATTGGTGTGAAGCACCTGAAGGGTTAATAAAGTTCTTGAATGTGGTTTTGAGCACTTTGAGGGGTGCAGTTTTTAGAATGGTGTCACTTTTGGGTATTTTATGTCATATAGATCCCTCAAAGTGACTTCAAATGTGATGTGGTCCCTAAAAAAATTGTTTTTGTAAATTTTGTTGTAAAAATGAGAAATCGCTGGTCAACTTTTAACCCTTATAGCTCCCTAACAAAAAAAAAATGTTGGTTCCAAAATTGTGCTGATGTAAAGTAGACATGTGGGAAATGTTATTTATTGCAAAATTTTCAAAATTTTCGCCAAATTTCCATTTTTTTCGCAAATAAACGCAAGTGATATCGAAGAAATTTTACCACAATCATGAAGTACAATATGTCACAAAAAAACAATCTCAGAATCAGGGGGATCCGTTGAAGCGTTCCAGAGTAATTACCTCATAAAGTGACAGTGGTCAGAATTGTAAAAATTGGCCTGGTCATTAACGTGCAAACCACCTTGGGTTGTAAAGGGGTTAAAGGGAATCTGTCAGCAGGTTTTTGCTATGTAATCTGAGGACAGCAGGAGATAGGGGCTGAAACACAGAATTCAGAGATGTGTCACTTGTCAAAGTGCGTGCGGTGTTGCTTAGTAATTGTCAAGGATTTATCACGAAGAGATTAACATTGCCGGACAACACTAGTCCAGCAACGCCCCCTGCTGTGATAAGCAGCACACCGTCTATGGACTTTGTACATGGAGAGCCTGGTGTGGGTGGGGACAGCTTTCTCAGCTCTGCTTCATTCTAAATCTAAAAGCTCTGATTGGGTCAGAACTGCTGCACCCAGTAATCTAAGTGATACATTGATAGATTCAGCTTCTATTTGTCTACATTACGCTCCTCTCAGATGAGAAGTAAAACCTGCCGACAAATTCCCTTTTAGATTTTATTGCCGGTGTCAAGCTATTATTTATATGTACATTTTATAAAACCTATAAAAAGTTTGGAATCAATAAAATATAAAGTCATAGATTTCATTATACCTTCTGAATGCTCGTAGAGTTGTCCGCTAGGCCCACTTGCACTGCAGATTTAAGAAAAAAAAAGACATTACTACATGCATGTAAGAATTATTAACTACAATAAAAAATGGTTCTTTCCTTAAAGGGAACCTGTCACCTGAAAAAAACACAATCAGACTGCAGATATGGGGATAATCTCCAGATTAACCCTGCTCTGAACTTTATTTCTCCCGGCATCCATTGGATTCAGTCACCGCTCTGTGTATAGTGAGAAGTGGCTGCAAACACTCCCCCTGCACTGACTTACAGCAGCTCAGCAGTAGGGCCGGCTGTCAATCACTGGCGGGGACGAGGTTACAGCCACCGCACTCTATACAGAGAACGGTGACTGAACCCGCGCCGGCGCCGCCCGTGACTGAAACCAGAATGCTAAAAGGAGGAATAAAGATCATTACCTCATGACAGTAGGGGTCTAAGTGCTGGGCAGGTTCAGAACGCTATTAATCTGCAGATTAACCCCATATATGCAGAAAAATAGCTTCTTTCATGTCACAGGTTCCCTTTAAGGAAAGAAAAAGTAATATTACATCAGTTGAGACCCTAGAAAGACCTAGGTGCATTCTGACCATAGGAAGAATCACCAAATACCAAGGTTCAGGAAGAACCAAATAGAGGACAATATACAGTAGGTACGGAAAGTATTCAGACCCCTTTAAATTTTTCACTCTTTGTTTCATTGCAGCCATTTGGTAAATTCTAAAAAGTTCATTTTTTTCTCATTAAAGTGCACTCTGCATTCCATCTTGACTGAAAAAAAAAACAGAAATGTAGAAATTTTTGCAAATTTATTAAACAAGAAAAACTGAAATATCACATGGTCATAACTATTCAGCCCCTTTGCTCGGTATTGAGTAGAAGCACTCTTTTGAGCTAGTACAGTCATGAGTCTTCTTGGGAATGATGCAACAATTTTTTCACACCTGGATTTGGGGATCCTCTGCCATTCTTCCTTTCTCCAGTTCTGTCAGGTTGGATGGTGAACGTTAGTAGACAGCCATTTTCAGGTCTCTCCAGAGATGCTCAATTGGGTTTAGGCCAGAGCTCTGGCTGGACCAGTCAAGAATGGTCACAGAGTTGTTCTGAAGCCACGCCTTTGTCATTATAGCTGTGTGCTTAGGGTCATTGTCTTGTTCGAAGGTGAACCTTCGGCCAAGTCTGAGGTCCAAAGCACTCTGGTAGAGGTATTCATCCAGGATATCTCTGTACTTGGCCACATTCATGTTTCCTTCAATTGCAACCAGTCGTCATGTCCCTGCAGCTGAAAAAGACCCCCATAGCATGATGCTGCCACCACCATGTTTCACTGTTGGGATTGTATTGGGCAGGTGATGAGCAGTGCCTGGTTTTCTCCACACATACCGCTTAGAATTATCATCAAAAAGTTCTATCTTCATCTCATCGGTCCAGAGAATCTTATTTCTCATAGTCTGGAGTCCTTGATGTGTTTTTCAGCAAACTTTATGCAGGCTTTCATATTTCTTGCACTGAGGAGAGGCTTCCATCGGGCCATTCTGCCATAAAGGCCCAACTGTTGGAGGGCTACAGTGATAGTTGACTTTGTGGAACTTTCTCCCATCTCCCTACTGCATCTCTGGAGCTCAGCCACAGTGATCTTGGGGTTCTTCTTTACCTTTCTCACCAAGGCTCTTCTCCCATGATTGCTCTGTTTGGCTGGACGGCCAGGTCTAGGAAGACTTCTGGTGGTCCCAAACTTCTTCCATTTAAAGATTATGGAGGCCACTTTGCTTTTAGGAACCTTGGGTAATGCAGAAATTCATTTGCAACCTTAGCCAGATCTGTGTCTTGCCACAATTCTGTCTCTGAGCTCCTTGGGCAGTTCCTTTGAGCTCATGATTCTCATTTGGTCTGACATGCACTGTGAGCTGTGAGGTCTTATACAGACAGGTGTGTGCCTTTTCAAATCAAGTCCTATCAGTTTAATTAAACGCAGTTGGACTCCAATGAAGGAGTAGAACCATCTCAAGGAGGATCACAAGGAAATGGACAGCATGTGACTTAAATATGAGTGTCTGAGCAAAGGGTCTGAATACTTATGACCATATGATATTTCAGATATTATTTTTTAATAAATTTGCAAAAATGTCTACATTTCTGTTTTTTTTTCAGTCAAGATGGGGTGCAGAGTGTACTTTAATGAGAAAAAAAATGAACATTTTAGAATTTACCAAATGGCTACAATGAAAAAAAGAGTGACAAATTTAAAGGGGTCTGAATACTTTCCGTACCAGCATCTGTTTGCACTTAGCAGTGAGAGATGTCACCAGTAGCAGAAGAGGAAGGATTGTGAAATCTGGAGACAGATCCACTTTAACCATTCACATACACATACATGAAACCATACATAGCCTCCGGTCCCGGGTCTCATATCGGCAAATCCCCATAGCGCAAAGTGCCTGTGCTAGGGGGATTCATGAGTCTGCAGTCACACAGTGTGACTGCAGACTTATCCATTTTGACCGGACAACCCCTTCAAGATTTAGAACTTCAGGATATATGAGAAAAGAGGACAGCTTCTTGAGTAATAAATTACAAAGAGAAGAAAAAGTAACAGCACTGAAGGGGTTCACTATAAAGGGATGCTCATGTACAGTACCAATAAAAAGTTTGAACACAACAGTTGATGAAATAGTTTACCTTCATTTTATTGGAATGGGCTCATAGGTCGCTTCACGGGTCACTCCCGGTCATGTCTCATTAAAATGGGGGACCCCCCAAAAAAATGACGTGGGGTCCCCCCTTTTTTAATAGCTAGCAAAGGCTAGGCAGACAGCTGGGGGCTGATATTAATAGCTCAGGAAGGGTGCCATGAATATTGGCCCCCTCCCAGGCTAGAAACACCAGCCGTCAGCCGCCTCAGAAATGGCGCATAAATAGAATGCGCCAATTCTGGCACTTAGCCTCGCTCTTCCCACTGCCCTGTAGCGGTGGCAGTGGGGTAATAGGGCTGGGGTTGATGTCAGCTTATAATGCCAGCTGACATCAAGCCCAGGTTAGTAATGGAGCATAGTCAAAGTTAAAAAAAAAACATAAACACCCAGAATAAAGTCCTTTAATTGAAATAAAGACACAATTCTTTATTGTTCTAAATTAAACCATACTTACCATCACGCCCATTCCGACTGAAGCCAACGATCTCCTGCAATAAAAGTAAAATAATAAAGCAACATCATCCTTACCTTTCCATGGTTCCCACGACAGCTTCAGCTCTGCTACATTCACATGACAGGCTGGATCGCTGCAGAAAGCTGCCATCCAGCTTGCCATGCAGCAGACACTGAGAAGCGCAGGCATGCTTGCGCTCCTCAGTGTCTGGCTGTGACGGCATCCAGATGAGCCGAGTTCATGTTCAATGAACTCAGCTCATCTCATGCACGTCACTGACAGCGTGGGAGAATTCTCCTGCTGACGCGCTGAGTGCAGGAGAATTTTCCCACGCTATCAGTGACGTGCATGAGATGAGCTGAGTTCATTGGACATGAGCTCACCTCATGCACGTCACTGACAGCGTGGGAAAATTCTACTGTACTCAGCGCTTCAGAGTGAGAAATTTCCCACGCTGTCAGTGACGTGCATGTCCAATGAACTCAGCTCACCTCATGCAGCGTGGGAGAATTCTCACGCTGAAGCGCTGAGTGCAGGAGAATTTTCCCACGCTGTCAGTGACGTGCATGAGGTGAGCTGAGTTCATTGGACATGACCTCGGCTCATCTTTGTGCCGTTACAGCCAGACACTGAGGAGCGCAAGCATGCCTGCGCTTCTCAGTGTCTGCGTCATGGCAAGCTGGATGGCAGCTTTCGGCTGCGATCCAGCCTGTCATGTGAATGTAGCAGAGCTGAAGCTGTCCTGGGAACCATGGAAAGGTAAGGATGATGTTGCTTTATTATTTTACTTTTATTGCAGGAGATCGTTGGCTTCAGCTGGAATGGGCGTGATGGTAAGTATGGTTTAATTTAGAACAATAAAGAATTGTGTGTTTATTTCAATTAAAGGACTTTATTCTGGGTGTTGTGTTTTTTGAAATACTTTACTAGAAATTCATGGCGGTCATGTCTAATATTGGCGTGACCCCATGAATTTCGGGCTTAGGGCCAGCTGATAATACCAAGCTGGCCCTAACCCCTTTATTACCCAGTGAGCCACCGCACCAGGGCCCTGGATGAGTTGGGTACAGCGCCAGAAGATGACGCTTCTATGAACGCGCCATTTTCCGGGGTGGCTGCGGACTGCAATTTGCAGCGGGGGTGGGGGGGGGGGCAGAAAGCTTGGGCCTCCATGCACTGCAGATTCCAGCCCCCAGCTGCCTAGTTGTACCTGGCTGGACACAAAAATAGCGCGAAGCCCCACGTATTTTTTTTTTAATTATTTCATGAAATTCATGAAACAATTAAGAAAAAAAGGGCTTCCCTATATTGTTGTGTCCGGCCAGGTAAAAATAGGCAGCTGGTGGTTGGGGGCTGCCCCTTCCTGCCTGCTGTACCTGGCTGGACACAAATATAGTGCGAAGCCCCATGTCAATTTTTAAAAAATTATTTCAGGAAATTCACGAAATAATTTAAAAAAAAAATTGACGTGGGGCTTCGCACTATATTTGTGTTCAGCCAGGTACAACTAGGCAGCTGGGGGCTGGTATCCGCAGAGCAGGGAGGCCCAAGCTTTCTACCCCCCCCCCCCCCCCCGCAGCAAATTGTAGTTCACAGTCACCCCGGAAAATGGCACGTTCATAGAAGCGCCATCTTCTGGCGCTGTACCCAACTCATCCAGGGCCCTGGTGCGGTGGCTCACTGGGTAATAAAGGGTTTAGGGCCAGCTTGGCATTATCAGCTGGCCCTAAGCCCGAAATTCATGGGGTCACGCCATTATTAGACATGACCGCCATGAATTTCTAGTAAAGTATTTAAAAAAAACACAACACTCAGAAAAAAGTCCTTTAATTGAAATAAACACACAATTCTTTATTGTTCTACATTAAGCCATACTTACCATCACGCCCATTCCAGCTGAAGTCAATGATCTCCTGCAATAAAAGAAAAATAATAAAGCAACATCATCCTTACCTTTCCATGGTTCCCACGACAGCTTCAGCTCTGCTACATCGAGATGACAGGCTGGACCGCAGCAGAAAGCTGCCATCCAGCCTGTCATCCCGCAGACACTGAGAAGAGTACGCATGCTTGCGCTCTGCAGTGTCTGGCTGTGACGGCATCCAGATGAGCCGAGGTTATGTCCAATGAACTCAGCTCACCTCATGCACGTCACTGACAGCGTGGGAAAATTCTGCTGCGCTAAGCGCTTCAGCGTGAGAATTCTCTCAAGCTCGCCGCATGCGCAGGAGAATTCTCCCACGCTGTCAGTGACGTGCATGAGGTGAGCTGAGTTCATTGTCGGCTCATCTGGATGCCGTCACAGCCAGAAACTGAGGAGCGCAAGCATACCTGCGCTTCTCAGTGTCTGCGGGATGACAGGCTAGATGGCAGCTTTCTGCTGCGGTCCAGCCCGTCATCTCGATGTAGCAGAGCTGGAGCTATCCTGGGAACCATGGAAAAGTAAGGATGATGTTGCTTTATTATTTTTCTTTTATTGCAGGAGATCGTTGGCTTCAGCTGGAATGGGCGTGATGGTAAGTATGGTTTAATTTAGAACAATAAAGAATTGTGTGTTTATTTCAATTAAAGGACTTTATTCTGGGTGTTTGTGTTTTTTTGTAACTTTGACTATGGGGTTAGCAATGGGGGTGTATTATAGACGCCTCTCCATTACTAACCTGGGCTTGATGTCAGCTGGCATTATAAGCTGACATCAACCCCAGCCCTATTACCCCACTGCCACCGCTACAGGGCAGTGGGAAGAGCGAGGCTATGTGCCAGAATTGGCGCATCCTATGGATGCGACATTTCTGGGGGCGGCTGACGGCTGGTGTTTCTAGCCTGGGAGGGTGCCAATATTCATGGCACCCTTCCTGGGCTATTAATATCAGCCCCCAGCTGTCTGCCTAGCCTTTGCTAGTTATTAACATAGGGGGGACCCCACGTCATTTTTTTGGGGAGGTCCCCCATTTTAATAGCTAGAAAAGGCTAGGTATTCAGCTGGGGGCTGATATTAGTAGCCTGGGAAGCTCCGTGGGTATTACCCCCTTCCCAGACTTCAAACATCTGCCCCAGCCATGTGCTTAACCTCCGCTAGAGCCTAAAATTACGGGGAACCCCACGCCAATTTTTTTTTTAATAAATCCTTTATTTTAACACTAAATGACAAGTACAGTAACCAACACTATCACTGTACTTAGAAACATGTCAGTCACATACATAATATCTATCTAATCTATGTGTGATGGTCTATCTTTCTGTTCTAAATTGTCGGGTACCGCTGCTGAATTGCCGGCCAGCTTTTTTAAAGAGACAGTGCATGAAAACACTATTTTTTTAAATAAATCCTTTACACTAAATGACAAGTACAGTAAGCAACACTGTCACTGTACTTATTATATATGTGACTGACATGTTTCTATCTATCTAATCTATGTGTGAAGCTCTATTCTTTCTGTTCTAAATTGTCGGGTACCGGTGTATGCCGCTGCTGAATTGCCGGCTTTTCATGTTTCACTGTGAGCACTGTTCCCATCGATTTGGGCAACCACCTCCCCCAATACATTCTACATTATTGTCAGTTGTTTTCCTTCATGTAGAATTAACCTACAAGGAAAGAAAGGGTTTATTTTCATTCCGATATTTGTGTCCCATTGACTTGCATTGGTTTCCGGTATCGGAATCGGCGATATCCGATACTTTTTGAGTATCGGCCCGATCCAATCCGATCCGATATTTCCTGATATCGGAAGGTATCACTCAACACTACTCATGAGCGATGACATTACTAAGTTACTGACGTTATCGGTTGTGAGACATAACCGGGAGTGACCTATGAAGCATGGTTCTCAAAACGACGCTCCATAGCTTGCTGTACAGAATCGTTAGATGTCGTGGGAACCCCAATGGGTCACGTCGCAGGTGCAGAGATTGTAATTTAAAAATAAATTGGCGAATGAGCGAGAGTTTCTTCCTTTTATTTATTTAACTTTCCTTTTATGTCTTTCAGGTTCCCATTTTTGGACTTCTTCTGATTGGCTGGATTACGTTGGATCTTCATGGTTTTTTTTTTGCTTTTTAATAAATAGGTGAACGAGGTGTGGGGGAGTGTTCTTTAAAATAAACTATGTTTTCCTGTGTGTGTGTGTGTTTTTGTTTTTTTTTATTACTGGGTTAGTAATGGGGATGTCTGATACACACCACTCCATTACTAACCCTTGGTTTTGATGCCAGCTGACATTACAAGGCTTAAAATGATGAATCCCGTCACTCACGTGGTTGATTAAAAGTTCTTTTTAATGGAGGTCCACATACAAAACATTTCAGCCCATCCCAGACTTTTGTCAATCATTACATTACAAAGCTGACATCAACCTGATAAAACTACTACCCCAATTGCCACTGCACCAACGCAATCAGGAAAAGCCAGCAAAGAGCCTGAGTTGGCGCATCTCATTGATGCGCCAATTCTGGGGTAACTGCAGGCTTTTATTTTTAGGCTGGGAAAGGGCCAATATCTATGGACCTTCCTATCTTGTTAATACAAGAGCACACCTCTGTTCTTTACAAAGGCTGGTTATAAAAAGAAGGGGGGAACCCACATCATTTTTTTTTATTTATTTATGATATGCATGTGTCTTTGGGTGCATTTGCGCTGTGAAAACACACGTTACAAAGTGTGTTCTTTTTTTACTGCAGTGCTGTGGGAAAGTTCTCACCGCACATGCGTTAATGTTAGTGAGGTGAACAGAGTTCATTGGATAAGGACTCCGATGACCTTTCTGCCAGCACACTGAGGTGCGCAAGTTTGCACAGCTAATTGTCTCTGCAGGATGGCAGACTGTATAGTCGTATCTTGCGACAATACAGCCTGCCATCTTGATGTAGCAGACCTAGACCTGTCGTGCAACAAATGGATGATTTTATTCACGTCAGGGACAGGTGAGGATGATGATGCTTTGTTATTTTATTTCAATTGACATCGGCTTCAATGGAATGGGTGTTATGTTATTAGTTAAATTTAGATTTATTAAAGGAGTCTGTGTGTTTCTTTCAAATAAATTAACTGATTCTGGGTATTTAAAAATTGAACGGCACTCGCAAGGTCCGAGAGCCGTGTGATTTTTTTTTCTCGCACCCATTGACTTGCGATTTTTTTTCTAAGTCCGATTTCAGCTGTGAAAAAAATCACAGATGAGCGGTAACTCATAGATTAATATTGGTCAAAGTAGAATCCAATTTTTTATCGGATTGCACTCGTTCGTTTTCCTTGAAAATGAATGTGAGATAAAACATTTCCCTGCCTGGTTTTAAAAAATGTTTTACCTCAAAGAAAGAATTTTTTGTGATCCAGTCCTGTAATGTCTGTATATTCTTTTGCGTCTCCCCCTTCCCAGGAGCTGTGGAATTATCTGTCCATGTCCCTGTACCGTCAGACAAAGCCATTACACAGTACACAGCAGGGGCCCATTTATAAGATTATCTCAGCACAGGAACATTTTATTTAAACACATCTAATTGTGGAATTTATTATTATCAAGATCTATTGATTAAAATGAACTTTGCAGGTAAACCCCTTTAAGTTTTACTTTGGCTGTGTTCACACATGTTGTGTTTTTCAGCTTCAGAAAACTGCATCAAAACACAATCTCTGGCAGGAAATCAGCTGCGTCAAAAACGTTTTGCTGCGTTTTTTGATGCATTTTTTGTGAGTTTTTTCAGCGATTTTTTTCATTGTCCTGTCTCTATTTATGCATGTACATAAAGTTCTGTTAAAAAAAAAACCCCATTCTATTTCACCATCAAAAACGCTGCTGCAAATTTTGGTGCATTTTTTCAGCATTTTTTTCACCATTGTATAAGGATGTGATTTTCCTCCAAAATATCAGTAATTAATGGGGGCACTCTCCTACACCTCTACTGAGGTCTGATATTAACTATTAACATCAAACTTGACTATTAATAATTAATTTCCACTAACGTTATCTGTGCCTTATACTATATACCAACTGAGACAAAACCGTGTGCTAATAAAAGGTATTTATTACACAAAAGTCTACAGTTAATATACTACTAGGTATCACACTAACACAGTACACAAAACGGATTCACAATTTCCAATTACCTAATATATTTTCCACCCACGTTTGCTAATCACTCATGCAATATCGGCCCACCCAACTATACCAACTTTGCCTATATATATCTATCAATATCTAGGAGGGTTAGTACAGGGTATGTAGGGCTAGTAAGTAAAGAAGTTACAGGGGAAGAGAGATACTCAGCCATGTGTTGTTATGTCCATCCTCAAGAGTCTAAGGGGCCCTAGCACATGTGCATTCTGGGTTTTTAAGTCCAGCCAGTGTCCAGCTTCATGTCACAGGAAATGATGTATTATTCCCTGCCCACTGGCTAAGATCTTTGTTCATGTCCAACCATACTCGCAAAACCTGATTTAGCACATGGCTGGACATTCTATTGAAACCTCCTCCAGCAGCAAACAGACTGAAACACATGGGGAGATGTGGGGCCAATATATACATGTATACTTATCTGCAAGCATGGCTAGCATGTATATACATGTACAACCTGGGACACTTCCCTTTACAACCACCCATTATTTCCCATGGGTGAAAAAACACTGACAAAAATGCTGAAAGTGACATGCTCTATTTTCCAAAAACCCAACCAAGGCACAAAATACACAACAACAAAAAAGCATGATGTGTGAACAGAGAATTCTGGTTTCTCATAGACTTTGCTGGTACTGCAAAACACAGCTGAAAATTTGCATAAAAATCTGCAGCAAAAAATGCTAAAAAAACACAACATGTGTGAACATAGCTTTTAAGTGAAGTTTAACTTATACTTATTATATGTTGTCAAAATTACTCACAAAACGTCGATTTCAAAAGCCACAAAAGACGACGGAGGGGTTTCCTCATTTCTTGTGAATTTCTTTCTGTAGAAACATACAAATCAAGGTCTGTGTTAAGAGTCAAAGTGAAAAGAAAAATACTATTTTAAATGATAAAACCATCAAGGTAGAGGGAGTTGTACTTGCAAATGTGGAGTGAAGAAATGTTCATTGTTCTCATGGGTCTTAATTCACCAACAACTACTTGGATATTGCATTTTACCTAACCAGGTGGGTGTCAAAAAGGGCAGATAGACACCTACACCATCACAAGACCCTACAATTACCATGTAAGGCAGCACCCACCACTTCCTCACTGATACCTCAGATGCCTCTCCTAGATAAGAGCAGTCTATGCGGTATGCAATGTATCGTCCTTCAGGGAGCGCTTCTTCCCAGACCATTTCAAGGTCTCCAGCATATCCAACTCCTTTTGAGTACCAGCCTACTGCTCCAATCATGCATTCCCCGTCACCTCTTTTGCCATACTTACGGATGCAAAGTCTGCTTCCAATATCACGGGCTGGAGTGACTTGTAAGTTTCGTAATTGTGAGATCACAGATGTCTATGCAAGCACCGTGTAACGCATGTTACACGAGTCTTGAATGGTGGCTCAAAAAAAGATGAAGAAGCATCGACTTCAATATCATCATAAGAAGCGTCGACACAAGTTTGCAAAAAGGTATGAAAAGTGAACTGTAGAAGATAGGAAACGGGTGGTTTGCAGCTATGGGACAAAAGTCAATAGACTAGGCTATGATGGGTGAAAATGGGTCTGGAAGAAACAAAGGAAAATGGGGCTAAAGGATGGAGAAATTGAAGGAACTGTCAAGTTCGGTGAAGGAAGTCTGATGATATGGGGTTGTTTCACAGCTAAAGGCGTTGGATACTTTACCAGAATCGATGGTGGTCTCAATGCTGAGCTATATGTGAGTATCCTACAAGACTAATTACTTTGTACACTCGAGTACCATCGGTATGAAAAGGACAACATAGTGTTCCAGCAGGACAACGACCCAAAGCATATGTTGAGATTGGCAAATAAATGGTTCAATGACAATGAAGTCGAAGTGCTGGATTGGCCCCCACAGACCTCAGACCTTAATCCAATTTAACACTTGTGGGTAGAATGGAATAAAAAACTATATACATATCCAAGCGAGTCGAAGAGCATGCACCAACTGGGAACATGTAAAAGAGACCCGGAATTAGATGTCGGTCAAGACATGTTTGAATCTGATCGAGAGCATGCCCAGAAGGATTCAGGCAGTGTTGAAAGCCAAAGGTGGATTTACAAAATACTAATAAAATAATAAAAAATTGTACTTAGATTTTTAGGAGCAAAACAGTAACAGTGCAGTGACATGACAAGAATCTGCATAATTAATCATATGCCAAATAGTTGCAACTCAAGTTTATATATGAGATAGACAAGATGATTGTCTATAAAATGAGGGTAGTCTCACAATAAAATAAGTAGTGGATGGTGAGATATGGAGCCTGAAAGTCAAAAGTTCAAAAGATTGATACTCTTTTGCTCTTCACTGTATTCATGTGCAGTTGGTGGTTCTGGCGATGTATTCAATTAATAATGATGGTCCCAGTGCTATATTCAATTACCGATTATGGTTCTAATAATGAATTAGTGTATTAATGGTTGTTTTGGTGCTGTATCTAAGTACTAATGAGGATGCTGGTGCCATTCATGTACTGATGGAATGTTCTGGTGATGTATTCATTTAATGATCATGGATCTGGTGCGGTCTTCCCTCATTAAACACAAATTAAACAATTAAAGAAAATTTGGTATGTCCACATCCTTAAAAGTCTGATCTATCAAAATATAAAAAGAACTAACATATGCAGTAAAGAGAAAAAAAAATAGAAGAACTACTTTTTTTTGTCACCACACCTCTTACAGCAAAAAGCCATCCAAATGTATGCACCCTGAATTGATAGCAATAAATATTTCAACTTACTGTGCAAAAAACAGCCCTCACATAGCTTCATAGATATATTTTTATTGTTCTAACAGGTCCTTAAAAAAGCATCACAAGCTAAATGTTGTTTTTTTTAACAAAAATAAGAATCTCTGAACGTTTAGGATTACTGTAATCACAAAGACCTGGAGAATCATGTTCACACGTCACTTTTACCACATAATGAATATCTTAAAAGCAAAACCTAAAAAACAATGATGGGATTGTGTTTATTCACTGCAGGTATACCATGAACTGCTGGGAGGGGTGCCACTTGAATTTTCGCCTTGGGCACCAAAAAAAAAAGCTAGAATCAGGCCTGTCCCC
Source organism: Phyllobates terribilis (assembly GCF_046119375.1). Classification (NCBI taxonomy): domain Eukaryota; kingdom Metazoa; phylum Chordata; class Amphibia; order Anura; family Dendrobatidae; genus Phyllobates; species Phyllobates terribilis. Next base: position 334,007,660 of record NW_027362765.1, on the reverse strand, counting down.
ACAGACGTTAGGAAGCTAACCGATTCAAGCCAAAATCACCGGGTTTAGCCAACTTCTATCTCATGAGTCTGAGGGCATTTAGAATTAAATAACTCTTTGATCGCTGGGCATCAAAACAGCTCAGACCCCAAGTGATAAAGTCACAATATGATGCTGTTTTTCAGTTACAGTATGGTGGTTCTAAAATCATGTTATAAAAGTATAATTTAGTAACTATATGGCAGTATTAGTTACGGTATTAACCACACATGGTATAGAGAGATTCAGTAATGCTATGGTGGTATGTGGTGGTACTGTTCAATCACTATAGTTGAGGATTTCTGTCCTTTAACCCTTTCACGACCTTGGGATTTTCCGTTTTTCGCTCCCCTTTTTCCCAGAGGCATAACTTTTTTATTTTTTAATATGTCCCTGTGATGGTTTATTTTTTCTGGGACGAATAGTAATTTTGAACGACATCATTGGTTTTACAATGTCGTGTACTGGAGAAAAAGGAAAAAATTCAAAAGTGCGTCAAAATTGCAAAAAAAGTATAATTCTACACTTGTCTCTTGGTTGTTGTTTTTTTTTACCATGTTCACTAAATGCTAAAACTGACCTGCAATTATGATTCTCCAGGTCATTATGAGTTTGCAGATACCAAACATGAATAGGTTATTTTTTTTAAAGTGGTGAAATAAATTCTAAAGTTTGTAAAAAAAATTATAATGGCGCCATATTCCGAGACCCGTAGCGTCTCCCTTTTTCAGGATCTGGGGCTGGGTGAGGGCTTATTTTTCGCACGCTGAGCTGAAGGTTTTATTGATAATATTTTTAGGTAGATATAATGTTTTAATTGCTTGTCATTACGTTTTATTGCGATGTTGCAGCGACCAAAATAACTTAATTCTGGTGTTTTGTTTTTTTTTCTCGTTACACAGTTTACCATTTGGATTAATTCTTTTTATATCTTGATAGATCGGGCGATTCAGAATGCAGCAATATATGTATATTTTAGTTTTATTATTCATTTTTTTTGAATGGGGCAAAAGGGGGGTGATTTGAACGTTTATATTTTTAAAAAAAAACAAACATTTTTTTTTTACTTTTTTCTGGCCTTAATAGTTTCCTTAGAAGAATTGAAGGTGCTTTCATCCGATCACTTGTGCTACACATGGTTAAAATGATCATCTGCTATGAGCGATGGCCAACGGGTAACGCTCATGGCAAATCGGCACATGATCCTGCTAAAAAACAGATTGCAGTAAAAAAGAAAACAATTTAAGACATTCCCGTCCTTATTTGAATGAACTATTTTTGCATTGTATCTTTTCATTTTTTATCGCCCCTAACAAATCCAAAAACAGGTATAACTACCAGACATGTGAACATAGCCTTACAATACAATGTAACGAATGATAGTCGTATTTAGTGCTTACGTTGGCTGCACCTCCTCCTCACTGTCGTCCTCAATAATTGGACGCTTTCTGCCTCTTATTCTGGACGTCCTTCCTAAAATATATAACAAAACTGATTATGATTCTCATTCACCTCCAGATTTACACATCATCAGAGAAGCAGTCTCCACCTCTCACCATGGAAGAAGCAGAACCTATTACACACTGTAGGGATAAAATTATTGGGACACATACACATTACTCCTGGAGGAAATTTTATGACATTCCTTTTTAAATCCAGGGTCATTAACATGGAGTTGATCTCCCTTTGCAACTAATAAAGCTTCCACTCTAAAAAAAAAAATTGGGGATATTTCTGTGCAATTTGTTGTCTATTCTTCCAGAAGAGCAGTTATCAGGTCAGACACTGATGTTGGACAAGGGGACCTGGCTTGTAATCTCTGGTTAATCCAAAAGGTATCTATCTGATGGAGTTGAGGTTAGGTCTCTTGAAGGGTCAGTCATGTTCTTCCACACCAAACTCACCCAGCCATGTCTTATTTGAACTTTCATGAACTGACTTGTGACAACATATGACAGCAAGATGCTGAATTCAGGGAGCTCTTTAGAACAAGCCATTTTATCACAACTGTTCGCACAGGCAGACTACATGCTTAGATGCTGGATTTTATACCCATGGCAATGGAACCAAAAGAGAAAACCTTAATTCAATGATTAAGAGGTGACTTTTCATACTTGTTCACACAGTGTGTAAAGCTTCCTTCACATGTACATGTTTTCAGCACGTGTGGCATTCGCTTTCACATGCACTGAAGACACGTATGCACACATACCTATCATAATCTATGGAGATCTTTGCATGAGACCCGTCCGCATGGATTACAAGGGCCAATACACATTTCTGGCTCCGTGTGAAACATCCTTGTGACAACCGTGTGCTGTACATGTTTAACACTGCAAAGTATAGGAGAAGCTTTGGAATTGATATTTAAGTCATGGTGGAAAAAAAATGAATTGCACACGGATGGAACACTGATGGCACACGGACGGCACACTGATCCAAAATACTTATGACACCGGTACCATTTTTCCAGTACCGGTATTATATGGACATGTGAAGGGTGGTTTAGTCAAAGGAATCTGTTAAACATGTCGTCGGTCGGGTAACAAACCCTGAGCTGGAGGTTTTCAGGAGGCAGACACAGAGCTTTTCCCCAGGATATTGTAACTTACTTTTTCCTCTCCTTGTAACAAGAACCATAACCTTTCTAATATTTCGACATAGCCGCAAGAGGGCTTGTTTTTTTGCAGAACACAACTTATTCTATGAAATAAGTGGAAACGGTGAGGAAAAAAACTGTAATTCCACATTTTCTTTTTCAAGGTTTTGTACTAGCGCCGCTTACTTTGTGGTAATCAGGTGGTGATCTGTTACCTTTGCTCTATGGGTCAGTATGGTTACGGGATCCCAAATCTATATATTTCTATTCATGATTTACTAATTAAAAATAAAATAAAAACATTTACAAAAACAATTTGGCTTTTGTCACCATATTCTGAGAGCCATATATATATTTTTTTAAAGTGGTCATCCGGCAGTCAAGGTAACCCTTCGTCAATGTGCATTCATACTGCACGGTGGCCCCATGTTCATTAGAACTGATGGCCATTATGTTAAAGTCTGTTACATGTCACCATCACACTTGACAGCGGTATTAACCCCATAACGCCCAATGACGGACACTGCACGGCATGAGCAGGTGTAAGTTAATGCTCCTTGCCGTGCAGTGTCCGTTATGGCTTTAAACTGTCACAGCGTGTAAACACGCAGTGACAGATAAGTGCGGACAGCTATCTGTGACAGCTGAGCAGCACAAGATGGGGTGCAGGGAGCCATATGGTCGGTCCGCATACCTAGATCGCTGCGATCGGTCAGTCAATCTGACTGACCGATCTCAGCATGATCGTGCAGAAGATGCTGAAATATCAGCGTCTCCAGCCCGATCAGTGCCGGAGTTCAGCACCACCAGTGGCTGAGCTCCGGCACTAAACAGCTAGTAGCCGTGTCAGCACCACCCCTGGCTGTTAACCCCCTGACAGATCGGTGGCCCTGCGATGTCGTGGGGCCCAATCATTGCCATGGTGACCAGGGGTCGTCATGACGACCCCCGGGTCACCAAGCTACGGAAAGCTGCTGAAACCATGCTCACAGCATGGGCTCAGGAGCTTTCACTAAAGGTATAATGAATGCACTGCAATCTAGTACATTGCAATACATTATACCTGTGATCAAAGAGAAACAAGTGAAAGTCCCATAAAGGGACTAAGTAAAAAGTAAAGAATAAATGGCAAAAAATGTGTAAAAATATGTAAAAAAATTAAATTAATAATAATAATTTAAAAAAAATATTCACTAATAAATACACATTTTTATGTAAAAAATAAATAAATAAATAAAATAAAAAAAAGTACACATATTTGGTATTGCCGAGTCTGGAACAACCCGACCTATAAAAGTGTCACACTAGTTAACCCCTTCAGTGAACGCCGCACAAAAAAAACTTAAAAAAACGAGGCTAACGATGCTTTATCACCATGCCACTGGGAAAAAAAGGGGAATGAAACACGATAAAAAAAACAAATATAAATAAAATTAGTACCGCTGAAAACGTCATCTTGTCCCACAAGAAACAAGCCGCCATACAGCCCCATCATTGATAAAGATGTTAAACAATACAGGTCCCAGGACAGAGCCCCGTGGTACCCCACTTCAGACATTCATCCAGCTGGATGTGAAGCCATTTACAACCACCCGTTGAGTCCGATCACTAAGCCAGTTATGAATCCACCTAACAGTTGCCTTGTCCTTTCAATACTTGGTCATTTTTTCAATAAGGATGGTGTGAGATACTTTGTCAAATACTTTGCTGAAGTCAAGATATACTATATCTATGGCATTTCTGTTAGGCGTCAGGTGTTTGCTGGATTTGAAATGGGTTCAGAACCATCAGTGGATTCTGTAGTCTCCCATTCCAGTCCAGCCAGGGCTGATGCTGCTCAGCATCATCATCAGTCCCAACGCCTAGCTGGTGCACGAGATATACAGGTTGTCTCTTTGGTCTTTGTTCCTAGCAACATGAAGGATAGGTTGCGGAGGGAAACAGGGCTGCTAAAGCTTAAGTCCAGGATTCTCTGCACTGAACATGCCCGTGACATGGTGGACCGTGATTGGTGGTTTGGGAGTCAGCTGATCCGGTGACCTGGCGCCGCCTGATTGGTTGCGGGTGACGTCACCAATAGTGTGACGGTGGGCAGGGCTTAATCTTTAAATAGCCCCCTCACAAACATGGCGGCGCGCTCTGATCATTGACCTGTGATGGTGTTGTGTGGACGCTTGGTCTTTTGGGCTCCACGTGTGCTTTAGTTTCTGGCAGGCAGGTTTAGTGGAAATAGGCAGGCTTAGATGAAATAGGCAGGCTTAGATGAAATAGGCAGGTAGCTTCATCTGACAGTCTGGCTCCGACAAAGGGGTCGCCATACACCCCGAGCAGTCTGCAGACACCCTATTCCCGGCACCGCCTGTAAGCCACGTGGAGAGATACTGCTCAGTCCGGTAGCACGCCGGCTGAGAGCACGTATTCGCCGACGTGAGTCACACACGCATCCTAGCGTCTGCTGTGTAGTCCCTGTGCAGTTAACAGGGCTACAGATATATTATTTATCGCACATCTCTCGTGCTGTTAACGGAGATAGTGCGAATCCCTAATCCTGTTCCGGTGTGCAGTAACACGGAAGGGATTGTTATTTAAGTTGGTTGTTTTACCTTCTCACCCGGAAGGTGTTTGGCCGCAGTCCACCAGGCTGCATCGCGGACCCCGTGTAAGGTTGCTTTCCATTATTTAATAAAAGTTGTTTGCAACCGTCCCCTTAACAATTTCCCTGATCCACCCAGTCAGTGATTCTGTCATAGAAGGAAATTAAGTTAGTCTGACATGATTTGTTAGTTACAAACCCATGCTGACTCTGGTTAATCACTTCATTCTTATCCAGGTACTTACATACATGTTGTTTAATAATTTGTTCAAAAATCTTTCCTGGTATAGCAGTCAGACTCACCGGCCTATAGTTCCCTGGGTCCACTTTCTTCCCCTTTTTGAAGATAGGAACAACATTTGCTCTTCTCCAGTCTTCTGGGACTTCTCCTGTTCTCCAAGAATTTTCAAAGATTATGGAGAGTGGTTCTAAAATTTCTTCTACGATCTCCTTCAGTACTCTGGGGTTTAATTCATCTGGACCTGGAGACTTGAACTCATTTATGTTAGCTAAATATTCCCTCACAATCTTTCTGTTTACAGATAACCTGGATTCTTCAATTCCTTTAATAGGACAGTGAAGATCAGTTGATGCTCCATTTTCTTTCTGAGAGAAAACAGATGCAAAATAGGAATTAAAAAGTTCGGCCTTCTCAACATCCTTTCTTACCATTTCACCATTTTCATCCTGTAAAAATCCTATAGCATCTTTGACTTTTCTTTTACTTTTGACATACCCCCAAAATCCTTTTTTATTGCTTTTGACATCTCTTGCAAGCCTTAATTCATTGTCAGCTTTAGCTGACCTGATACGTGCCCTGCAGGATCTGCAGACTGCATTATAATCTTCTTTAGATATGACTCCTTCTTTCCATTTGATAAACATTTCTTTCTTTCTTTTTAGCATGTGTTTAAGTTCTGTGTTCATCCATCCTGGTTTCCTTAAATGCTTCCCATTCTTCCTACTTTTCGGGATTGTTAACGATTGTGCTTTGAGAATCTCATTTTTAAAAATTTCCCATCCTTCCTGGACATTTTTGTCCTTAAGGACATCCAGCCATTGGATCCCTCCTATTCTCTTTCTGAGTCTCTTAAAATCTGCCTATTTAAAATCTAACCTTGAAGTTTGAGTCTTCACATGTCTTCCTCCTCTAGTTATCCAAAATTCTATAATAGCATGATCGCTGCCTCCTAGGGTCCCAGACACTTTTATCTCCTCAACCATTTCCTCCCTGTTTATAAGGATTAGATCCAAAGTAGCAGATCCCCTTGTTTTCTCCCCTACCTTTTGGAAGATAAAGTTGTCAGCAAGAGAGGATAAGAATTTGCTTGACCTGTTAGTTTACTTGAGAGAGATTCCCAACAAATGTCTGGATAGTTGAAATCTCCCATGACCACTACGTCATATTTTTTGGAGAACTTGGTCATTTGATACATAAAGTGTTCATCCATATCTTCAGCTTGCCCAGGTGGCCTGTAGTAAATGCCTACAATGGTGTCCTTTCCGTTGTTCTCTCCTTGTATTCTTACCCAAACACTTTCCACAGAACTCCCAGTCTCTGCTTCAATCTCTCTGCAGATATACGCTTTTCTAACATACAATGCGACACCTCCTCCTTGTTTATCAAGTCTGCTTCTTACAAATAAGTTGTATCCTTTTAGCCTTGTATTCCAATCATGTGTATCGTCCCACCAAGTTTCAGTGACATCATATTTCTTTTCCTGCGTTAGTAGTTCCAATTCTCCTTGTTTGTTGCCCATGCTTTGTGCATTTGTATAAAAACATTTTAGTTTGTGATTGGTTTCTCTTCCTCCCATATTTTTATTACTTAGATTTTTTTGTCTTTGTTCTTCCTTTCCGCTTCCAATAGCAGAGATCTCAATAGTATTTGTCAGCTGTATGGCTTTTTCTGGCCTTTTGCTTCCCTTCCCACATTGTTCTAGTTTAAAGCTCTCCTGATGAGTGTAGCAAGGCGACTTCCAAATACATGTATTCCAGTCTTCGTAAGGGGCACCCCATCTCTAGCAAGTAGTCCATCATATAGATAATTCATTCCGTGATCCAGAAATCCAAATCCTTGTTGACAGCACCATCGACGTAGCCAGTTGTTCACCTGTAGAATCTTATTCCACCTCATTGTTCCATGGCCATCCACTGGGAGGATGGATGAGAAGACCACCTGCGCTCCCAATTCTTTCACTTTCTTGCCTAAGTCTTCAAAGTCACTGCAGATGGTTTCCAGGTCCTTTCTTGCAGGGTCATTTGTCCCCACATGTATTAGCAGGAATGGGTAGTGATCTGTAGGTCTGAAAAGTCTTGATATCCTGTCAGACACATCTTTAATTTTTGCTCCTGGAAAACAGCACATTTCTCTTGAGGTTATGTCTGGTCTGCAGATAGCGGCCTCTGTTCCTCTCAACAGGGAATCCCCCATGACCACCACTCTCCGTTTTTCCTTCACAACATTTTCTTTCTCTATCCAGGAGGATTCTGAGGGCTTACAAGGTTATTCATTGTGGGCAAAGTCTTATCTTGCTGTATTTCTTCATGGTTCTCCTGTGTGAGAGCCTGGTACTGGTTCCTGAGCAGTATGGGTGCTGACTGCCTCTCGATACTCCTGCTTCTCTGGGTCACATGCTTCCATTCCTCTGTTTCATCAGGTGCAGTTCGAATTTCTTCTCTTCCTGTATCATGAAGAGATAATTCTCCTCTAAGAACTCTTCACCTTCCTTAATGATTTTCAAGGTAGTTAACCTCTCTTCTAGATTTCACAACTTTTCCTCCAACAGGGACACAAGCTTGCATTTCTGGCATGTGAAGTTTGGCTTTTCCCTGGCAAGTATGTGAACATGTATCAGGATATGCAGCTCACCAAATGGCTCCTGGACTCTTCCATGTTCTTATTGTTAATGTGTTATGAAAACAGTGAAAAACGCTCCAAAATTCGGTTTATCGATGTCCTCCTTTCAGCTCCAACGGCCAAAATCCAGTGTTCTTTGAGCTCGCGGAGACTCTTCACTTATCCCAAAATGCAGTGGGAGTATGCAAATTATCTCCTCAGGACTCCTCCCCTGGTTTCATCTGTCAATGTAAATATAGGGTGCTTCCACGTTACTGGTAGCACAAGGGCACTGGAAAAGTGAAATAACTCCTCGCCCCCAAAAGAAATATAGCAAATTCTGTGCTCCGAAATTTTAATGCTACCCTCCCACCCCCGCCCTCCAGAGCTCCAGTGTGTGCCTACATCAGATTTACCATCCACATGTTTGGCAGGGGTATAACTTACAAAATGGGGTCACTTGAGGGGGGGTATTCTGCTCTTTTAGCATTTAGGGTCTCTGTATATGGAGTCCGCAAACTATTCTAGGAAAACCTATACTCCAGCAGTCAAATAGCGCTCCGTCCTTCCCGAGTGTCGCCGTGTGGCTAAGCAGTACTGTACAGCCACATATGAGGTATTGCCACATTCAGCAGAAATTGTGGGCCACATTTTAGGGGCCAGTTTTATCCATTAACCCCATTTAAAACGTAAAATCTGGGGCTAAAACAAAATATTTGAGATAAAAATGTAATTATTTTTTCTTCACTGCCCAATGGTATAAAATTCTGTGACACACCCATGGTGTTAATATGATCATTGCACCCCTAGATGAGTTCACTGAGAGGTGTACTTTGTAAAATGCGGTCCTCAGGCTGTTATGGCACCTCAGTGGATCTCCCAGTGTATGATGGCACCCGATGCAGATCACGTAGGAGAGGGAGCCCTCTCCCTCCTCAAGCCTTCTAAATGCTGTTATTTCTATTGATATCGACATTTAAGGGGTTAAAAAGCTGGGAATGGTGAGGGCAATGCTCCTGACAGTGACAGCTGAGGCTCTGCTATCACTTAAGCCAAGCTCCCGACGATGATGGTGAGGGCACAGCCCCTGGGCCCCGCACAATCGTCATGATGTTACTGTATGTCAGTGGTTGGGAATCCCTTCCCGATCAGGACGTATAGGTATGTCAAAGGTCATGAAGGGGTTACAATTTTAGCAGCAATTTTTCATATTTCCAAGGAAATTTAAAATAAACTGCATTTTTATGGACCTATTCACTTTTGAAGTGACTTTGAAGAGCCTTTTATTGTAACCCCCTAAAAATCACCCCAATTTAAAGAATGGAGGTTTCAAAGCATACAAGAAGTTTGCTATTCCTTGAGGTGCTTTGCATTAATGAAAATATAAGAAAAAAAAATTAATAATTCCATTTAGTCAAATTCCATTCAGCTAAAATGTTACTTCAGCCCTAATTTTTAGACTGCACAATTTATTACGCAATTTCTCCTGAATGCAGCATTACTCCTTGTATAGCAGACACTAATATTGTATAGCTATTGTACGGTTTGGTACTCACTCGGCTGCGGCTGAGGTAGGCACAGGAAGCATTTTCATTGAAATCCAGGCTAGTTTATTCAGACAGCATAAACTGCTCAGGTAGCAAAACAAAAACACCCTTTTCCGGCACAAAGTGGAAATACAAAGTAAAATGTCCATACAATGTTGCGGGTTCGACCGCTCAGGTCAGTTTCCAATCCTTAGGTGTTTAGCACAGACCAGCATCCTGGAGATCCACATATCTCCAGACACAGAATGAGACAATTGGTCTCCATTTTATTTACCAAACCACGCCCCCGGGGTGGGGATATGTGAGCAGCCATTCCCACCAATCTCTTATGACTGCTCGTAAAAGCGGCCCTCATACGACCTATTAACCCTTTCAGTACTATATGTGCTGGAGCATGCTTTTCTGGGTTTACATCACCGAAGCTAACAACCTCGAGGACCTGTCCGGTGGCCATCTTACATACCCTCCTCTGCCCAAAGCTGGCGGGCTTGGCTATCAATAAGCAAAAAAACTCAAAATTCGAAAATCACGATACACATGAAGATTAGAAAAGGAATAATCAGTTCTGAGAAGGAAATGTATTAAGTATAGCACTGTGTGTGTGTATGTATGTATGTATGTATGTATGTATGCATGCATGTACAGTACAGACCAAAAGTTTGGACACACCTTCTCATTTAAAGATTTTTCTGTATTTTCATGACTATGAAAATTGTACATTCACACTGAAGGCATCAAAACTATGAATTAACACATGTGGAATTATATACTTAACAAAAAAGTGGGAAACAACTGAAAATATGTCTTATATTCTAGGTTCTTCAAAGTAGCCATCTTTTGCTTTGATGACTGCTTTGCACACTCTTGGCATTCTCTTGATGAGCTTCAAGTGGTAGTCACCGGAAATGGTTTTCACTTCACAGGTGTGCCCTGTCAGGTTTAATAAGTGGCATTTCTTGCCTTATAAATGGGGTTGGGACCATCAGTTGTGTTGTGCAGAAGTCTGGTGGATACACAGCTGATATAGTCCTACTGAACAGACTGTTAGAATTTGTATTATGGCAAGAAAAAAGCAGCTAAGTAAAGAAAAATGAGTGGCCATCATTACTTTAAGAAATGAAGGTCAGTCAGTCTGAAAAACTGGGAAAACTTTGAAAGTGTCCCCAAGTGCAGTTGCAAAAACCATCAAGCGCTATAAAGAAACTGTCTCACATGAGGACCGCCCCAGGAAAGGAAGACCAAGAGTCACCTCTGCTTCTGAGGATAAGTTTATCCGAGTCACCAGCCTCAGAAATCGCAGGTTAACAGCAGAGACCAGTTCAATGCCACACAGAGTTCTAGCAGCAGACACATCTCTACAACAACTGTTAAGAGGAGACTTTGGGCAGCAGGCCTTCATGGTAAAATAGCTGCTAGGAAACCACTGCTAAGGACAGGCAACAAGCAGAAGAGACTTGTTTGGGCTAAAGAACAGAAGGAATGGACATTAGACTAGTGGAAATCTGTGCTTTGGTCTGATGAGTCCAAATTTGAGATCTTTGGTTCCAACCACCGTGTCTTTGTGCGACTCAGAAAAGGTGAACGGATGGACTCTACATGCCTGGTTCCCACGATGAAGCATGGAGGAGGAGGTGTGATGGTGTGGGGGTGCTTTGCTGGTGACACTGTTGGGGATTTATTCAAAATTGAAGGCATACTGAACCAGCATGGCTACCACAGCATCTTGCAGCGGCATGCTATTCCATCCGATTTGTGTTTAGTTGGACCATCATTTATTTTTCAATAGGACAATGACCCCAAACACACCTCCAGGCTGTGTAAGGGCTATTTGACCAAGAAGGAGAGTGATGGGGTGCTACGCGAGATGACCTGGCCTCCACAGTCACCAGACCTGAACCCAATCGAGATGGTTTGGGGTGAGCTGGACCGCAGAGTGAAGGCAAAAGGGCCAACAAGTGCTAAGCATCTCTGGGAACTTCTTCAAGATTGTTGGAAGACCATTTCCGGTGACTACCACTTGAAGCTCATCAAGAGAATGCCAAGAGTGTGCAAAGCAGTCATCAAAGCAAAAGGTGGCTACTTTGAAGAACCTAGAATATAAGACATATTTTCAGTTGTTTCAGACTTTTTTGTTAAGTATATAATTCCACATGTGTTAATTCATAGTTTTGATGCCTTCAGTGTGAATGTACAATTTTCATAGTCATGAAAATACAGAAAAATCTTTAAATGAGAAGGTGTGTCCAAACTTTTGGTCTGTACTGTATGTATATATATTATATATATAAACATATATATATATATATATATATATATACACACATACATACATACATACACTACCTAGTCAGGGTGCATGTTTAAAAAGGACTGTATAGACCAATCGGTAACTAAAACACAGAAAACCACTCATATAGAACCAAAAAGAAGACCAGACTATGCTAAAATATAACAAATTTTAATGGATCAAGCTAAAATACGAATAGGGGTGGGAACAAAGCAACCAGGAGAAAGCGCTGAACAACATGTGTTTCCCACATGCAAATGTACAGTACAAATCAATGGAATATATACCATTACCACCAGAATACATATATATACATACAGTGGGTACAGAAAGTATTCAGACCCCTTTAAATTTTTCACTCTTTGTTTCATTGCAGCCATTTGATAAATTCTAAAAAGTTCATTTTATTCTCATTAAAGTACACTTTGCATCCTATCTTGACTGGAAAAAAAACAGAAATCTAGAAATTTTTGCAAATTTATTAAAAAAGAAAAACTGAAATATCACATGGTCATAAATATTCAGCCCCCTTGCTCGGTATTGAGTAGAAGCACACTTTTGAATTAGTACAGCCATGAGTCTTCTTGGGTATGAAGCAACAAGTTTTTCACACCTGGATTTGGGGATCCTCTGCCATTCTTCGTTGCAGTTCCTGTCCAGTTCCGACAGGTTGGATGGTGAACGTTGGTGGACAGCCATTTTCAGGTCTCTCCAGAGATGCTCAATTAGGTTTAGGTCAGGGCTCTGGCTGGACCAGTCAAGAATGGTCACAGAGTTGTTGTGAGGCCACTCCTTTGTCATTATAGCTGTGTGCTTAGGGTCATTGTCTTGTTCGAAGGTGAACCTTCGGCCAAGTCTGAGGTCCAGAGCACTCTGGAAGAGGTTTTCACTCAGGAAATCTCTGCACTTGGCCGCATTCATGTTTCCTTCAATTGCAACCAGTCGTCATGTCCCTGCAGCTGAAAAACACCCCCATAGCATGATGCTGCCACCACCATGTTTCACTGTTGGGATTGTATTGGGTAGGTGATGAGCAGTGCCTGGTTTTCTCCACACATACCGCTTAGAATTATCATCAAAAAGATCTATCTTCATCTCATCAGACCAGAGAATCTTATTTCTCATAGTTTGGGAGTCCTTCATGTGTTTTTGAGCAAACTCTATGCGGACTTTCATTTGTCTTGCACTGAGGAGAGGATTCCGTCGGGCCACTCTGCCATAAAGGCCTGACTGGTGGAGGGCTGCAGTGATAGTTGACCTTGTGGAACTTTCTCCCATCTCCCTACTGCATCTCTGGAGCTTAGTCACAGTGATTTTGGGGTTCTTCTTTACCTCTCTCACCATGGATATTCTCCCACGATTGCACTGTTTGACTGGATGGCCAGGTCTAGGAAGACTTCTGGTGGTCCCAAACTTCTTCCATTTAAGGATTATGGAGGCCACTGTGCTCTTAAGAACCTTGAGTAATGCAGAAATTATTTTGTAACCTTGGCCAGATCTGTGCCTTGCCACAATTCTGTCTCTGAGCTCCTTGGGCAGTTTCTTTGAGCTCATGGTTTTCATTTGGTCTGACATGCATTGTGAGCTGTGAGGTCTTATACAGACAGGTGTGTGCCTTTCCAAATCAAGTCCTATCAGTTTAATTAAACACAGCTGGACTCCAATGAAGGAGTAGAACCATCTCAATGAGGATCACAAGGGGTCTGAATACTTTCCATACCCATTATGTATATGTGTATATACATATATATATATATATATAATACACATATAAATAAAACAATAAGAAACCAGGTGTATATCAATACAGACTATATGTATTAGATATGGGGAAAACATATGTACTACCTCTATCAGGGTGTAAATAAATATTGTGCAAAAGAACCACAGGACGCAAGAGAGGGCAATGATGGAAATAGCTCCTAACGTATAAACTATTCCATAATAATAAACCAATATAGGCGGGTATAGAATAGTCTATATACCTGTGTATGAGTCTGGAGTAGAGGGGGCATACGGTGCAGCGTCGCCACCCCGACACGCTATCAAGCAGTGGACCCTCGACAGTGCATCAGCATTGCCATGCAGTTTCCCGGGCCTATGCTCTGCATGGAAGCTAAAATCCTGAAGGGCTAGGGACCATCTGGTCACTCCGGCATCGTTCCCCTTCTTGTCCCTCATCCACCTTAGTGGGGCATGGTCTGACACTAGCCTGAACTTCCTGCCTAAGAGGTAGTATCTTGAAGTGTCCAACACCCACTTGATGGCCTTTTCCACAATGGAGTAATTCTTCCCACAGGATGTCACATTCTGACTTAAATACATTATGGGATGCTCTTCCCCGTTCACTTCTTGTGATAGGACAGCACCCAGCCCGACATCTGACATGTCTGTCTGGACCACAAACTTATTTGAGAAATCCGGTGCCACCATAACTGTCTGTTTACACAGAGCTACCTTCAGTTCCGCGAAGGCAGTCTCAGCTTCTGGAGATTACTTAGCCATAACCGACTTTGTCCCTGTAAGGAGGTCTGTCAAAGGGGCCGCTATCATGACGAAGTTAGGGATGAACCGGCGGTAATAGCCCACGATGCCTAGGAACGCTTTGACCTGTTTCCCTGAGAGGGGTTGTGGCCAACTCTTGATCACGTCGACTTTATTTGGGGCTTTATTTCACCTCTCCCTACGACATAACCCAAGTATTTGGTTTCTTCAATGCCCATGGCACATTTCTTCAGGTTTATAGAAAACCCTGCCTTCTTTAAAGAATCAAGTATCGCCTGGACTTTGCTCAGATGGCTTCCCCAATCCTGGCTATAGATCACGATGTCATCCAAGTAGACTGCTGCATACTTCTTGTGGGGAGCTGGAATCAAGTCCATGGTCCTCTGGAAGGTAGCCAGGGCTTCTTGCAACCCAAACGACATCCTTGTGAAGTAGAATCAACCATCTGGCGTTGAGAAGAAAGTCTTCTCCTTGGCATCTTGGGACATGGGTATTTGCCAATTCCTTTAGTGAGGTCAAGGGTGATAATATACCTGGCTGGCCCCAATCTTTCAAACAGTTCATCTACACTGGGCATTGGGTAGGTGTCAAACTTCAAGACTTTGTTGAGTTTCCTATAGTCATTGCAAAACTGCCATTCTCTATCTGGTTTTGGCACTAAGACTTTGGGACTGGACCAGCCACTCCTGGACTCCTCAATGACTCCCATGCTCAGCATCCGCTTCACCTCTTTTGCAATTACCTCTCGGTGGGCTTCAGGAATCCGATACGGCTTCATATTTACTTGGACATGATGACCCGGAAGAAACTCATGCTCTATGATCCGAGTACACCCTGGTAGTTTTGAGAACAGGTCTCAGTTCCGCTGTAGCAACTCTCGGCACTGTGGCTTCTGGGCATGTGACAGCAACTTTGCCAGCTTGACTTCCTCCACGTGGGCTTTGGTCTTCGCCACCAAACAGGAGCTTCCACAAACTCCCTATGTCATTTGGCTTGATCAGGTTGACGTGGTACACCTGGTAGGGCTTCCTTTTCCCTGGTTAGTGGACTCTATAGTTGACATTGCCAAGCTTTTCAAGAACTTCATAGGGGCCCTGCCACTTGGTCAGGAATTTGCTCTCCACCGTAGGCACTAGTACCCAATTGCCAAGGTGGAAGTGTCTCACCCTCACCGATCTTTAGTACACCCTTGACTGTGCCTCTTGTGCTTTGAGGAGGTGTTCTTTCACAATAGGCATCACCTCAGCAATCCTCTCTTGCATCTGGGCCACATGTTCCATTACAATCCTGTAGGGTGTAGACCCTCCTTTGCTACATCCAGGAGTCCAAGGGGCTGTCAGCTATATAACAGCTCAAATGGGGAGAAGCCAGTAGAGGCCTGTGGGACTTCTCTAATAGAAAACAGAAGGTACGGCAGTAGACAGTCCCAGTCCCGACCGTCTTTCTCAACGACCTTCTTCAACATGGCCTTCAAGGTTTTATTAAACCTCTCCACTAAGCCGTCTGTCTGGGGGTGGTA
The DNA here is from genome assembly GCF_046119375.1 of Phyllobates terribilis. Lineage (NCBI taxonomy): Eukaryota > Metazoa > Chordata > Amphibia > Anura > Dendrobatidae > Phyllobates > Phyllobates terribilis. The sequence goes on along the minus strand of NW_027362765.1, from coordinate 333,991,753 downwards.
GACTGAGGTCCTGAGTTGTGTGATTTGCAGGATTTTTCACAACTCCCTCATCCCCCTTGACATAAATGGGGTCCCTTGGTCCGTTAGGATCTCCTTACGCAACCCCATTCTAGAAAAGACGTGGACTAGCTGTTATGATCTGCTACAGAGACTAAGGAAAGAGAGGAGATCTGTCCCTACAATAGAACTAAACTAGATCCCTACGATGTAACGGGGAACCTGATCCTGCGATCAGACCCGCTAAAGTCCTCGGCTAGTCTGAACGCAGGCCTATAGATGTGAGGGAGGGATCCCTACAAGATCTAGGGACTGGGAAAAGTTGGACACCTCCTAGCAGAAATAGTAGCAGTCAAAGACAAACACACAACAAAAAGGCATAGGGGTCAGAAGACCTAGCAAAACTAACAGAGAACGGCAACAGAGCAACAAGCTAGCTCAACAGTAGTAAATACAAATGAAGTCCAGCAAAGCCAGGAGGGCGGAGCCGGATTAAATAGGCAAAAATGGTCATGTGACCAGCAAACTAAAAAAAACTAACAGGAGAGTTGTAACAGTACCCCCTCTTCTAAGAGGATCCTCCGGATCCCCTAGGCCCAGGCTTACCAGGAAACCTCCTGTGAAACGCTCGGACAAGTCTGGAAGCAGAAACATCATCCGCCCTCACCCATGAGTTATCCTCAGGTCCGAAACTCTTCCAAGCGACGAGATACTGCAAACTCCCTCTATACCGTCTAGAATTTAGGATGCGGGAAATTTCATATTCCCCGTCCTCCACCACAGGAGGAACAGTGACAGAGGCATCACCATCCGACACATCAGCTTTTTTCAACAGAGAAACATGAAACACCGGATTAATCCTCCAGGACGTAGGAACCTCCAGCCTAACAGCAGATTGGCTAACTATCTGAAGTACATTAAAGGGCCCTACGAACTTGGGACCCAATTTTTTAGAAGGAATCCTCAATCGCAGATTCTTAGAGGACAACCAAACCATGTCACCAACAGCAAACAAAACCTCTTGCCGTTTCCTATCAAAGTACCTCTTAGATTTTTTGTTAGCCTCCTGAAGATTACCACGCACATCCGTCCAAACTCTCTCCAAATCACAGGAAAAACTCTCCTCCTCAGGCACAGCCGAAACCAATTTGGAGAATGACCAAAAAGACGGATGTCTCCCAGAACAACAAAAAAAAGGCGAACACCCAGCAGAAGAGGATGTATGGTTGTTAAGAGCAAATTCAGCAAGTGGCAGAAACTCAGACCACCCCTCTTGATTGTCTGCCACAAAACAACGCAAGAACTGCTCAACATCCTGGTTCTTCCTTTCTGTCTGGCCATTAGACTCAGGATGATATCCGGATGAAAACGACAAATGAACTCCCAACCTGTCACAAAAGGCACGCCAAAAACGAGCCACGAACTGAGGTCCCCTATCAGAAACAATGTCAGTAGGAACACCATGTAGTCTGACAATTTCCTTGACAAAGGCCTTGGCGAGTGTCTTAGCGCAAGGCAGTTTGATGAAGGGAACCAAGTGACACATCTTGCTAAAACGGTCCACGACCACCCAGATGACCGTGAAACCTTCAGAGGGAGGAAGGTCAGTAATAAAGTCCATAGCCAGATGTGTCCAAGGTGCACTAGGAACCTCCAGAGGGCAAAGCAACCCCGCAGCAGGAGCATGCGAAGACTTGGATCTTGCACACACAGTACATTGGCGCACCCACTTAATGACTTCCTTCTGCCATCCAGGCCACCAAAAACTGCGACCCACAAGTCTCTTGGTCTCAGAAATTCCTGGATGACCTGCCAACCGAGACTCATGACACTCAACAAACAAATCTCTCCTAAAGGTCCTAGGCACAAACAACCTCCCATGGGGAGTGTTAGATGGGGCATTCTCCTGTGCTTTAAGAATCTCATCCTCCAAAACGGAGTCCAAAGCAGCAATCACAACACCTTCTTGTAAAATGGTCTCCTCTTCCTCCTCAACACCGACCATGGGAGAAAAGCTGCGAGACAAAGCATCCGCTTTAACATTCTTGGTACCCGGGATGTAAGTAACGGAAAAATTAAACCGCGAGAAAAAAAGTGCCCACCTAGCCTGACGGGCATTCAAGCGCTTGGCAGCATCAAGATAGATCAGATTTTTATGATCAGTGAAAACCTGAATGGGAAATTCAGCACCTTCCAAGAGATGACGCCAGTGTTCAAATGCGAGTTTAATCGCCAGCAATTCCCGATTACCAATATCGTAATTAAGTTCAGTCTCGGAAAATTTTTTTGAAAAAAAGGCACAGGGATGTACTCCATCCTTGTTTTCCTGAGACAACACCGCACCGACCCCCACCGAAGAAGCATCAACCTCAACCAAAAACGGCTTAGTCACATCAGGCTGCATAAGGATGGGAGCAGAGGTGAACCTCTCCTTTAGAAACACAAAAGCTTCAATGGCCTCAGAAGTCCACTGAACCGCATTAGCACCTTTCCTGGTGAGATCGGTCAGCGGTTTGACAATAATAGAAAAATTTTTTATGAATTTTCTGTAATAATTGGCGAAACCCAAAAACCTCTGTATCGATTTGAAACCAATAGGCCTAGGCCATTCCTGCACAGCTTGAACTTTAACCGGGTCCATCTCAAAACCTTCACTGGAGATAATGTAGCCCAAAAAACTAATTCTCTGTACAGCGAACTCACATTTCTCCAGCTTAGCAAAAAGCGAATTGTCCATTAATAACTGTAATACCTCACATACGCTCTGCCAATGAGACTCCAGATCCGGCGAATAAATCAAAATGTCATCCAAATACACAACCACATTTTTGCCGATTAAAGGTCTAAGGATATCATTGATAAGATTCTGAAAAAATGCTGGAGCATTGGTGAGACCAAAAGGCATAACCAGATTCTCAAAATGACCCACAGGAGTGTTAAAAGCAGTCTTCCATTCATCACCCTCCTTCATGCGCAACAAATTGTATGCCCCCCGGAGATCAATTTTAGAGAACCACTTGGCCCCCACTAACTGGTTAAATAAATCAGGAATCAATGGCAGTGGGTAAGGATTGCGTACAGTAATTTTATTAATCTCACAAAAGTCCAGACAAGGACGTAAACCGCCATCTTTTTTTTTTACAAAAAAAAATCCAACAGCCACAGGAGACTTGGAAGGCCTAATGTGACCGGCAGCCAAGCTTGTCTGTATGTATTCTTCCAAAGCCTTTCTCTCAGGAATAGTAAGATTAAATAAACGACTCTTAGGAAGAGTCGCGCCAGGGACAAATTCAATGGTACAATCATAGTCTCTAGGGGGAGGCAAAACCTGCGACTCCTCCTCAGAAAAAACTCTCCAAAAATCCTGAATAGGTACAGGCAATTCCCCTCTATCCACAGCAGCAATGCGCCCGTTACAACACTTGTCATAACACTTAGGGCTCCAGGACTTAATTTCATTGGTAGACCAATCCAGTACAGGATTGTGCAATTTTAACCAGGGTAACCCCAATATTACTGGAGAAGGCAAATTATCCAATACCACCAAATCCAAATTCTCTTGATGAATACCATTAATAGTGAGGGGAAATTCACAGACCTTGTGAGTAACACTCTTCAAGGGAGAGCCATCGACAGAAACCACAGCAATAGGGGATGACAAAGTTTTAGGCTCTAATCTAAGTTTTTCCAAGAATCCCCCATCAATCACATTTAGAGTAGATCCACAATCCACAAATACCCGAAATTCAATTAATTCATCCTGAGCAGCAGTAGTGGCAGATAGGAATACTCCCTTAGAATTTAAACAGGCAATACGAGCATGACTGACCTTTTTTTTTTCTTTCTTCTTACGAAGTACACAGCTCTTAATAAAATGACCAGAATTTCCGCAATAGAAACACAAGCCTTCAGAAAGCCTGCGGTCTTTTTCCTGAGAGCGGGGTGTCATCGCCCCAATCTCCATCGGCTCTCCATTGTCAGCACAGACCCTCTCAGGACTCGGAGCTGACATAGCAGAGGATTTGCTCTCATTAACCCTTTCACGCAGTCTCCTGTCCACCCGTATAGCTAATTGCATTGCCTCCTGCAAGTTTCCAGGTGTGGGATAAGCAATCAGTAAATCCTTTACCCTTTCACATAGCCCTGCAAGAAACAAGCTTTTCAAAGCAGAATCGTTCCACCCCACCTGGGCAGACCACCGACGGAAGTGAGAACAATATTTTTCCACATTACCTGATCCCTGCCTCAAACGTCTTAATTCAGACTCAGCAGATGAGACACGATCAGGATCATCATACAACAAACCCAAAGCAGAAAAAAAACTATCCACTGATCTAAAGCACGGATCACTAGAATGGAGAGAGAAGGCCCATCCCTGAGGATCTTTGCGCAAAAGTGACATTATGATCCCTATGCGCTGTGATTCATCACCAGAGGATCCGGGTCTCAAATGAAAATATATAAGACAAGCATTTTTAAAAGAAAAAAAATCTTGTTGTTCGCCAAAAAATAGATCAGGCAGACGTACCTTTGGTTCCACAAAATGCGCTCCAGAACAGCTACTCACGTGTTGTTGGAGCTTGGTCACCTCCAGAGAGAGTCCCTGCAAGCGTTGAGAAAAATCTTGCACCGAGACCATGATGGAAAACTGGAGGTCTTTCCTTAGAGAAAATTTTTTCTTTTTTTTTTCTTTTATGGCTGGACTTACTTTTATGATCTGCTACAGAGACTAAGGAAAGAGAGGAGATCTGTCCCTACAATAGAACTAAACTAGATCCCTACGACGTAACGGGAAACCTGATCCTGCGATCAGACCCGCTAAAGTCCTCGGCTAGTCTGAACGCAGACCTATAGATGTGAGGGAGGGATCCCTACAAGATCTAGGGACTGGGAAAAGTTGGACACCTCCTAGCAGAAATAGTAGCAGTCAAAGACAAACACACAACAAAAAGGCATAGGGGTCAGAAGACCTAGCAAAACTAACAAAGAACGGCAACAGAGCAACAAGCTAGCTCAACAGTAGTAAATACAAATGAAGTCCAGCAAAGCCAGGAGGGTGGAGCCGGATTAAATAGGCAAAAATGGTCATGTGACCAGCAAACTAAAAAAAACCTAACAGGAGAGTTGTAACACTAGCTCCTGGACTATGCACTTGGCAGAGGAGTTTCGTGGTGGTACAGCCTCCGGGTAACATGTAGCGTTGTCCAGTACCACCAAGATATACTGATGTGCTCTGGCGGACTTGACCAGGGGTCCCACTAGATCCATGGTGATGCGATCGATTGGGACCTCAATGACAGGTAGTGGCACTAAAGGGCTACGGAAGTGAGCCACAGGGGAGGTCAGCTGATAGGTGTGACAGGACCTACAGTAATTCACAATCTCTCGGTGACAACTGGGACAGTAGACCCTCTGGAAGATTCTTTCCTGGGTTTTTTCTACCTCCAGATGACCACCTAAGACATGTGCATTGGCCATATCTAACACCCTGCGTCTGTACGACCCTGGCACTAGTAACTGATCGATTACCTCTCTTCTGAGCTTCGTGACCTGTCATATTAACTCCTCAATTCCAGCAAAGTACGGATATCAGGTATCAGCCATAGACTCTTGAGCAACACCATTCAGAACAGTGACATTATTAAACACACCTTTTAGAGTTCAGTCCCTGAGCTGGGCGTTTCCAAAGTTTCCCCACCTCCAGCTCAGGGATGCTGCCTCATCCTCACCCCCAACAAGCACATGAAAGGGAAAACTGTCGGTTGCGGCCTGCGACGAGGTTTCTTTAGGAGCGACCTGGTTGTGGTCTGGGCAACCCGGCTTCCTCCCTTTCTCCCACAAGTCCCAAAACAAGGCAAAGTCCTGCCCTATTATAACAGGGTGCAACAGGTCCTTGACTACGCCCACCTCATGGGACTCAGTGCTACAGTTTGTGCCTATGACCACTAGGACCACAGGGTAGTCCTTAGCGTCTCAATGGATACAGCAGATGTCCACCTTTTTCTGCAGAATCAGACGATGAGGAATTATGGCCCTACTAGGGTTACCAAACTCCCAGAATCGAACAGACCAGTCATTTGCGCTCCATTCACTGACACGGGGCATGCCTGCGGTCCCACACCTCGTGGAGGGACAGCACTGCAGGCAGGATATGCAAAGTAGCGCCGTCCTGTGCTGCAGTCTACTGGCTCGTTGGTCATAGGGCAACAGGTCACTATTAGACCCGGGGTGTGACATTGCCAACAAATTAAGTTATTGGATGGGGCCTTTGGTAGCAACTCAGACCCCTCCTGAACTCTAGGACGCCCCCCAGATGTGGTTCTAGTTCCCCTCTTTTGGGTGTCCATCCCCCCTGTTGGGAACCACAGTATGGAGATGCTCCCACCCCTTACTTCCCCAAAGCACTCTTGACCGCCTGGTACCTTTCTACCAACCTCACAAGGTCATTGGCATTATGGGGATCTCCCTGGGCAACCCAGGATTGCACCAGCCTTGGAAGGGAGTGTATGAACCTGTCCATCACAATCCTCGCCACTATATGTGCTGGAGAGGAAGATTCCGGTTGCTACCACTTTTGGACCAAGTGTAGGAGGTAAAACATTTGGGACCGGGAAGGTTTGTCACTGCAATAGGCCCAGTGGTACACCCGCATCATGTCAGTCAGAGTCACTCCTAAGCACGCCAAAATCTCAGTCTTCAACTTGATGTACTCTTTTGCATCTTGCAAGGCCAAGTTATAATAGGCCTTCTGCTGTTGCCCTGTTAAATATGGTGCCAGAACCTCCGCCCACTGCTCTGGAGGCAATATCTCTCGCTCCGCCACCCTCTCAAAAATTGTCAGGAACGGCTCGTCCTCATCACCCGGGATCATCTTTTGTATGGCTCTTCTTAACGTCTTCCTGGCAAGTGAGTCATCACTTAGACTTGGGGGTGGGGCGATTGAACTGCCATGGGTTAACTCGGCTAGGAGGTTTATCTGCTGCTTGTACTGCTGTTGCTGCCACTACTGCTGTTGATGCTGCCGGAGATTAGCCTGCACAAGTTGCTTTATCAGCTCCTCCATGATGCCAGACGTCCCCTACTGGCTGACGGCCCTCACCCAAGACTTAAACGGTTTCCTGTAGCAGTCACACTGCCCCTTGGGATTTGTGACTGTGCTTCTAGCACCAATTGTAGGGTTTAATACTCACTCGTCTGCGGTTGAGGTAGACACAGGAAGCATTTTCATTGAAATCCAAACTGGTTTATTCAGACAGCATAAACAAAAACAGCCTTTTCCGGCACAAAGTGGAAGCACAAAGTAAAATGTCCACACAATGTTGCAGGTTCGCCTGCTCAGGTCAGTGTCCAATCCTTAGTACAGACTAACGCCTTGGAGATCCACAGGTCTCCAGACACAGACACTGAATGAGACATTTGGTCTCTATTTTATTTACCAAACCACGCTCCAGAGGTGGGGATATGTGGGCAGCCATTCCCACCCATTTTTTATGACTGCTCTTAAAACCGGCCTGATACGCCCTATTAACCCTGTCAGCAGTATAAGTGCTGGAGCATGCTTTCTCGGGTTTACATCACCGAAGCTACCAACCTCGATGATACATATTTCCCCTCAAGGACCTGTCCGTCAGCCATCTTACACTATATACATGTCATTAAGGGTATACAAGTTTAAAGATTGCACATTTTTCAAAATCTTCAGAAAATTTGGAATATTTTCATGAATAAAGACAAAACAACAGATCTGAATTTACCGGTAGTAACAGGTAAAATGTTTTACAACAACAAAATCACAATCTCAGAATCACTGACAGAAGCATTTTAAAGTTATTACCACAGAAAGTGACGTATCAGACTTGAAAAATGGGGCTGTCAGGAAGGTTAATGCTGATTTACACGAGACAGGGTTAAGAAACATGGAATGGTATTGTGCAGTACATACCTATAGGTGAAGCATCATCTCCCTCAGAATCTTCCTCTGTATAGTAATGAAACACTTATTAGTAAGGGTGAAAAAATAATATATATATACATTATATATACAGTACAGACCAAAAGTTTGGACACACCTTCCCATTTAAAGATTTTTCTGTATTTTCATGACTATGAAAATTGTACATTCACACTGAAGGCATCAAAACTATGAATTAACACATGTGGAATTATATACTTAACAAAAAAGTGTGAAACAACTGAAAATATGTCTTATATTCTAGGTTCTTCAAAGTAGCCAAGTTCATGTTAAAAAAGGTGGTTTCTAAGGACGGAAGGGATTGGGACATGTTGCTACCCTATTTGATGTTCGCCATCCGTGAGGTACCCCAGGCTTCCACAGGGTTCTCTCCCTTTGAGTTATTGTACGGCAGACACCCTAGAGGTCTGTTGGACGTAGCCAAAGAGACGTGGGAACAAGAGCCGACTCAACATAGGAGTATAACTGAACACGTGGCTAGCATGCAGGACCGGATCGCGGCGGTCATGGACATCGTGAAAGAACATTTGTTAGATGCCCAGGCAGCCCAGAGGCGCACATATAATAAAAGAGCCAGAGTCAGGTCTTTTAACAAGGGCGATCAGGTGTTAGTACTTGTACCCACAGCCGAGAGTAAGCTCATGGCCAAGTGGCAAGGGCCATATGAGGTTCGAGAAAAGGTGGGGGAGGTAAATTACCAGGTGTATCAGCCTGGAAGGAGGAAACGGGAGCAGCTTTATTATGTAAACCTGCGAAAACCTTAGAAAGATCGAGAGTGGTTAGTTACAGACATCACTCCGGGCATATCACCAGAGAGTTCTCTACCTTCAGCCAGGGATGCGTCCGGGGGAGAGGTCAGGATAAGTGATGCTCTCACTAAACAGCAGCGACGGGCGGCTCGCTCACTGGTGCAGCAGAATACCAACGTGTTCTCAGAGCTACCGGGTAGGACTACAGTTTTCCAACATGACATTGTCACCGAACCTGGGGTAAGGGTGCGAAAGAGATCGCACCGGGTACCCAAAGTCCGGAGGCAAGCCATCACGGCTGAGGTAAAACAGATGCTCCAGTTAGGCGTCATCGAGAAATGACAGAGTGGGCTAGCCCCATTGTACTGATTACGAAACCAGACGGATCGTTACGCTTCCGTAACGATTTCCGAAAACTAAATTAAGTGTCGAAGTTTGACCTTTATCCAATGCCCAGGGTGGATGAGCTGATTGAGAGACTGGGGTAGGCCCAGTACTTTACCACGCTCGATCTCACCAAGGGTTACTGGCAGGTACCTCTCACGAAATCAGCGGAGGAAAAGACCGCCTTCATAACTCCGGAGGGTCTATATCACTATGCGGTCTTACCTTTTGGGTTACATGGGGCCCTGGCTACATTCCAGAGGTTGATGGAAATAGTGCTCAAGTCTCATCAGGAGTACGCCTCCGCATATCTAGATGATATTATCATCTTTAGCACCGACTGGCATACGCATCTATCCCAGGTACAAGCAGTGCTGGATTCTCTCAGAGTCGCTGAGTTAACGGCAAACCCGAAAAAATGTGCGATAGGGCTAGAGGAAGCCCGATATTTGGGGTATGCGATTGGCCGAGGAGTTATCAAGCCCCAAATCAATAAAGTTGAGGCCATAAAAAATTGGCCTAAACCGTCAAATACACAGCAGGTGAGGGCGTTCCTTAACATCCTTGGGTATTACCGCCGGTTTATACCTAATTTTCCTGGGAGAACGGCGGCCCTGACCGATCTCTTGAAAGGAAAAAAATCACTAATGGTTCAGTGGAACCTTCAGGCAGAAGAAGCCTTTCAGTCCATGAAGTTGGCCCTGTGTGGACAGCCGGTCCTCATCAGCCCCAACTTCAAGGAAACTTTCATTGTACAGACAGATGCCTCAGAAGTAGGCCCAGGGTGCCAGTGGCGACTTTGCCAATCCTGGTGTTATGTGGCAAATGCCAAGCGTCCTGCACGGTGTTGGGCTGTGAGCACAACCCCCATCTGTGGACGTCAGACCCTCATACCACCCTCATGGAGTCGGTTTCCAACTGATTGTGCAGACACATGCACATTTGTGACCTGCTGGAGGTCATTTTGCACGGCTCTGGCAGTGCTCCTCCTGTTCCTCCTTGCACAAAGACGGAGGTAGAGGTCCTGCTGCTGGGTTGTTGCCCTCCTACAGCCCTCTCCACGTCTACTTTTGTACTGGCCTGTCTCCTGGTAGTGCCTCCAGCCTCTGGACAGTACGGTGACAGACACAGCAAACCTTCTTGCCACAGCTTGCATTGATGTGCCATCCAGAATGAGCTGCACTACCTGAGCAACTTCTGTGGGTTGTCGAGTCCGTCTCATGCTACCACAAGTATGAAAGTACAACCAACATTCAAAAGTGACCAAAACATCAGCCAGAAAGCATTGGTACTGAGATATGGTCTGTGCTCCCCACCTGCAGAACCACTCCTTTATTGAGGGTGTCTTGAAAATTGCCAATCATTTCCATCTATTGTCTATTCCATTTGCACAACAGCATGTGAAATTGATTGTTAATCAGTGTTGCTTCCTAAGTGGACAGTTTGATTTCACAGAAGTTTCATTTACTTGGAGTTATATTCTGTTGTTTAAGTGTTCCCTTTATTTTATGAGCAGTGTATTTGATATGTAACTTTCTATGTATTTGTCTCATTGGTCATGTAATGGGTGTGATCTCATTGGTCATGTAATTGGTGTATTACTTGTAATTGGTTTCGGAAATATTTAAAAGATCACAGAATCATGTCATAGTAGCTTGACAAAGAAAGCTGGTTGGCTTTGGAAACGAATTGCTATGTGAATCCCCATGTACCTTGTGACCTCATCAGATGTTAAAATGATGTAATAACAACTTGGAATTTTTTAATACAACTTTTTTGGAGATGGAATTTTTCATTTCTTTTCTTGCAATACATTGTGCAGACTGCCGGTTGGAAGCTGTTATGACAGGAACTGCCCAAACCCGACCAGCTGATCACCCACTACCAGGATGTAGGGGAATAACACCAGGTGGCGCCAGAGAGCAGCATTCATAAAAGTAAAAGCTTGGTAACTTTTGAATGAAGCATAATTTTGAATCACTGTAAATTACAAAACTATTTATTTCCACCTTTTCTGGTTGGTTAACTGTATTCTTTATGGTGGCACAACCGCTTTGTTTACCCTTAATGCCATGTACTGTATATAGCTAGAAAATATTAGTGTCTGCTATGTATGGGGCAATGCTGCGTTTAGGAGAAATTACATAATAAATTGTGCAGGCTAAAATTTAGGTCTAAAGTAACATATTAGCTGAATGGAATTTGACTTAATGGAATTTTTCACTTCTTTTTTGCATTGATTCCAAGTGTGACCACACGTTGTTCCTGGCTTCAACACACTGAAATCCTGGAGGGTGAGCTGACTTCCATTTGTTCTCTATTGTTATGCACAATGTATTCTTTGTCACAAGGCTCCCTGCTGTAAACACAGAGTGTCTGTCATTCACCCCCTCCCCCTGTGCTCATAGCTGATCTCCAGGTGGGACACCTCCTCCCCCTGCTTCATAGCTGATCTCGGGGTGAGACACTCCCTCCCCCTGCACTCACAGCTGATCAACAGGTGAGATACCTCCCCCCTGTGTTCACAGATGATCTTCAGGTAAGATACTCCCTCCCATTGTGCTCACAGCTCATAGCTCATCTCCAGGTTAGACACCCTCTCCCCCTGTGCTCATAGCTGATCTCCGGGTGAGATACCTCCCCCCTGTGTTCACAGATGATCTCCAGGTGAGATACTCCCTCCCATTGTGCTCACAGCTCATAGCTCATCTCCAGGTTAGACACCCTCTCCCCCTGCGCTCACAGCTCATCTCCGGGTGAGATCATCTGCTTCACAGACTTGAGAGCCCGATAGCAGGGAAACACTTCCCATACTTAGTCTGCGAAGCAGATGATCTCACCCAGAGCTGAGCTGTGAGCACAGGGGGAGGGGGTATCTCACTCGGAGATCAGCAGTGAGCGCAGGGGGAGTATCTCACCTAGAGATCAGCAGTGAGCGCAGGGGGAGGGGGTATCTCACCTAGAGATCAGCAGTGAGTGCAGGGGGAGTATCTCACCTAGAGATCAGCAGTGAGCGCAGGGGGAGGGGGTATCTCACTCAGAGATGATCTGTGAGTGCAGGGGGAGGGGGTATCTCACCCAGAGATCAGCTGTGAGTGCAGGGGGAGAGGGTATCTCACTCGGAGATGAGCTGTGAGTGCAGGGGGAGTATCTCACCTAGAGATCAGCAGTGAGCGCAGGGGGAGGGGGTATCTCACTCGGAGATGAGCTGTGAGTGCAGGGGGAGGGGGTGTCTCACCTAGAGATCAGCAGTGAGCGCAGGGGGAGGGGGTATCTCACCCGGAGTTGAGCTGTGAGTGCAGGGGGAGAATCTCACCTAGAGATCAGCTGTGAGTGCAGGGGGTGGGGGTATCTCACTCGGAGATGAGCTGTGAGGGCAGGGGAGTATCTCACTCGGAGATGAGCTGTGAGGGCAGGGGAGTATCTCACCTAGAGATCAGCAGTGAGCGCAGGGGGAGGGGGTATCTCACTCGGAGATGAGCTGTGAGTGCAGGGGGAGGCTGTGTCTCACCCGGAGATCAGCAGTGAGCGCAGGGAGAGGGGGGTATCTCACCCGGAGATGATCTGTGAGTGCAGGGGGAGGCTGTGTCTCACTCGGAGATCAGCAGTGAGCGCAGGGGGGGGGGGGTATCTCACTCGGAGATGAGCTGTGAGTGCAGGGGGAGTATCTCACCCGGAGATCAGCAGTGAGCGCAGGGAGAGGGGGTATCTCACTCGGAGATCAGCAGTGAGCGCAGGGAGAGGGGGTGTCTCACTCGGAGATGAGCTGTGAGTGCAGGGGGAGTATCTCACCCGGAGATCAGCAGTGAGCGCAGGGGGAGGGGGTATCTCACTCGGAGATGAGCTGTGAGTGCAGGGGGGGGCTGTGTCTCACACGGAGATCAGCAGTGAGCGCAGGGAGAGATGGGTATCTCACTCGGAGATGAGCTGTGAGTGCAAGGGGAGGGGGTATCTCACCCGGAGATGAGCTGTGAGTGCAGGGGGAGAATCTCACCTAGAGATCAGCTGTGAGTGCAGGGGGTGGGGGTATCTCACTTGGAGATGAGCTGTGAGTGCAGGGGGAGGCTGTGTCTCACCCGGAGATCAGCAGTGAGAGGGGGATATCTCACTTGGAGATGAGCTGTGAGTGCAGGGGGAGGCTGTGTCTCACCCGGAGATCAGCAGTGAGCGCAGGGAGAGGGGGGTATCTCACCCGGAGATGATCTGTGAGTGCAGTGGGAGGCTGTGTCTCACCCGGAGATCAGCAGTGAGCGCAGGGAGAGGGGGGTATCTCACCCGGAGATGATCTGTGAGTGCAGGGGGAGGCTGTGTCTCACCCGGAGATCAGCAGTGAGCGAACGAAAAATGGGGTATCTCACTCGGAGATGAGCTGTGAGTGCAGGGGGAGGCTGTGTCTCACCCGGAGATCAGCAGTGAGCGCAGGAAGAGGGGGTATCTCACCCGGAGATGATCTGTGAATGCAGGGGGAGGCTGTGTCTCACCCGGAGATCAGCAGTGAGCGCAGGGAGAGGGGGTATCTCACCCGGAGATGATCTGTGAGTGCAGGGGGAGGGGGTATCTCACTCGGAGAAAAGCAGTGAGCGCAGGGGGAGGGGGTATCTCACTTGGAGATGAGCTGTGAGTGCAGGGGGAGTATCTCACCCGGAGATCAGCAGTGAGCGCAGGGGGAGGGGGTATCTCACTCGGAGATGAGCTGTGAGTGCAAGGGGAGGGGGTATCTCACCCGGAGATGAGCTGTGAGTGCAGGGGGAGAATCTCACCTAGAGATCAGCTGTGAGTGCAGGGGGTGGGGGTATCTCACTCGGAGATGAGCTGTGAGTGCAGGGGGAGTATCTCACCTAGAGATCAGCAGTGAGTGCAGGGGGAGGGGGTATCTCACTCGGAGATGAGCTGTGAGTGCAGGGGGAGGCGAGGCTGTGTCTCACCCGGAGATCAGCAGTGAGAGCAGGGAGAGGGGGATATCTCACTTGGAGATGAGCTGTGAGTGCAGGGGGAGGCTGTGTCTCACCCGGAGATCAGCAGTGAGCGCAGGGGGAGGGGGTATCTCACTCGGAGATGAGCTGTGAGTGCAGGGGGAGGCTGTGTCTCACCCGGAGATCAGCAGTGAGCGCAGGAAGAGGGGGTATCTCACCCGGAGATGATCTGTGAATGCAGGGGGAGGCTGTGTCTCACCCGGAGATCAGCAGTGAGCGCAGGGAGAGGGGGTATCTCACCCGGAGATGATCTGTGAGCGCAGGGGGAGGGGGTATCTCACTCGGAGAAAAGCAGTGAGCGCAGGGGGAGGGGGGTATCTCACTCGGAGATGATCTGTGAGTGCCGGGGGAGGCTGTGTCTCACCCGGAGATCAGCAGTGAGCGCAGGGAGAGGGGGTATCTCACCCGGAGATGATCTGTGAGTGCAGGGGGAGGGGGTATCTCACTCGGAGAAAAGCAGTGAGCGCAGGGGGAGGGGGTATCTCACTTGGAGATGAGCTGTGAGTGCAGGGGGAGTATCTCACCCGAAGATCAGCAGTGAGCGCAGGGGGAGGGGGTATCTCACTCGGAGATGAGCTGTGAGTGCAGGGGGAAGCTGTGTCTCACCCGGAGATCAGCAGTGAGCGCAGGGAAAGGGGGGTATCTCACTCGGAGATGAGCTGTGAGTGCAAGGGGAGGGGGTATCTCACCCGGAGATCAGCAGTGAGCGCAGGGAGAGGGGGGTATCTCACTCGGAGATGAGCTGTGAGTGCAGGGAGAGGGGGTATCTCACCCAGAGATCAGCAGTCAGCGCAGGGGGAGGGGGTATCTCACCCGGAGATCAGCAGTGAGCGCAGGGGGAGGGGGTATCTTACTCGGAGATGAGCTGTGAGTGCAGGGGGAGGCTGTGTCTCACCCGGAGATCAGCAGTGAGCGCAGGGGGAGGGGGTATCTCACTCGGAGATGAGCTGTGAGTGCAGGGGGAGGCTGTGTCTCACCCGGAGATCAGCAGTGAGCGCAGGAAGAGGGGGTATCTCACCCGGAGATGATCTGTGAATGCAGGGGGAGGCTGTGTCTCACCCGGAGATCAGCAGTGAGCGCAGGGAGAGGGGGTATCTCACCCGGAGATGATCTGTGAGTGCAGGGTGAGGGGGTATCTCACTTGGAGATGAGCTGTGAGTGCAGGGGGAGTATCTCACCCGAAGATCAGCAGTGAGCGCAGGGGGAGGGGGTATCTCACTCGGAGATGAGCTGTGAGTGCAGGGGGAAGCTGTGTCTCACCCGGAGATCAGCAGTGAGCGCAGGGAAAGGGGGGTATCTCACTCGGAGATGAGCTGTGAGTGCAAGGGGAGGGGGTATCTCACCCGGAGATCAGCAGTGAGCGCAGGGAGAGGGGGGTATCTCACTCGGAGATGAGCTGTGAGTGCAGGGAGAGGGGGTATCTCACCCAGAGATCAGCAGTCAGCGCAGGGGGAGGGGGTATCTCACCCGGAGATCAGCAGTGAGCGCAGGGGGAGGGGGTATCTTACTCGGAGATGAGCTGTGAGTGCAGGGGGAGGCTGTGTCTCACCCGGAGATCAGCAGTGAGCGCAGGGGGAGGGGGTATCTCACTCGGAGATGAGCTGTGAGTGCAGGGGGAGGCTGTGTCTCACCCGGAGATCAGCAGTGAGCGCAGGAAGAGGGGGTATCTCACCCGGAGATGATCTGTGAATGCAGGGGGAGGCTGTGTCTCACCCGGAGATCAGCAGTGAGCGCAGGGAGAGGGGGTATCTCACCCGGAGATGATCTGTGAGTGCAGGGTGAGGGGGTATCTTACTCGGAGAAAAGCAGTGAGCGCAGGGGGAGGGGGGTATCTCACTCGGAGATGATCTGTGAGTGCCGGGGGAGGCTGTGTCTCACCCGGAGATCAGCAGTGAGCGCAGGGAGAGGGGGTATCTCACCCGGAGATGATCTGTGAGTGCAGGGGGAGGGGGTATCTCACTCGGAGAAAAGCAGTGAGCGCAGGGGGAGGGGGTATCTCACTTGGAGATGAGCTGTGAGTGCAGGGGGAGTATCTCACCCGGAGATCAGCAGTGAGCGCAGGGGGAGGGGGTATCTCACTCGGAGATGAGCTGTGAGTGCAGGGGGAGGCTGTGTCTCACCCGGAGATCAGCAGTGAGCGCAGGGAGAGGGGGGTAACTCACTCGGAGATGAGCTGTGAGTGCAAGAGGAGGGGGTATCTCACCCGGAGATCAGCAGTGAGCGCAGGGAGAGGGGGGTATCTCACTCGGAGATGAGCTGTGAGTGCAGGGAGAGGGGGTATCTCACCCAGAGATCAGCAGTGAGCGCAGGGGGAGGGGGTATCTCACCCGGAGATCAGCAGTGAGCGCAGGGGGAGGGGGTATCTTACTCGGAGATGAGCTGTGAGTGCAGGGGGAGGCTGTGTCTCACCCGGAGATCAGCAGTGAGCGCAGGGGGAGGGGGTATCTCACTCGGAGATGAGCTGTGAGTGCAGGAGGAGGCTGTTTCTTACCCGGAGATCAGCAGTGAGCGCATGGGGAGGGGGTATCACACCCGGAGATGATCTGTGAGTGCAGGGGGAGGGGGTATCTCACCCGGAGATCAGCAGTGAGCGCAGGGAGAGGGGGTATCTCACCCGGAGATGATCTGTGAGTGCAGGGGGAGGGGGTATCTCACCCGGAGATCAGCAGTGAGCACAGGGAAAGGGTTTATCTCACTCAGAGATGAGCTGTGAGGGCAGGGGAGTTTCTCACTCGGAGATGAGCTGTGAGGGCAGGGGAGTATCTCACTGGGAGATGAGCTGTGAGGGCTAGGGAGTATCTCACTCGGAGAAGAGCTGTGAGGGCAGGGGAGTATCTCACACGGAGGTGAGCTGTGAGTGCAGGGAGATGGGGGTGTCTCACCCGGAGATGATCTGTGAGTGCAGGGGGAGGGGGTATCTCACTCGGAGATGAACTGTGAGTGCAGGGGGAGTATCTCACCTAGAGATCAGCTGTGAGTACAGGGGGAGGGGGTATCTCACTCGGAGATGAGCTGTGAGTGCAGAGGGAGTATCTCACCTAGAGATCAGCAGTGAGTGCAGGGGGAGGGGGTATCTCACTTGGAGATGAGCTGTGAGTGCAGGGGGAGGCTGTGTCTCACCCGGAGATCAGCAGTGAGCGCAGGGGGAGGGGGTATCTCACTCGGAGATGAGCTGTGAGTGCAGGGGGAGGCTGTGTCTCACCCGGAGATCAGCAGTGAGCGCAGGGAGAGGGGGTATCTCACCCGGAGATGATCTGTGAGTGCAGGGGGAGGCTGTGTCTCACCCGGAGATCAGCAGTGAGCGCAGGGAGAGGGGGGTATCTCACCCGGAGATGATCTGTGAGTGCAGGGGGAGGCTGTGTCTCACCCGGAGATCAGCAGTGAGTGCAGGGAGAGGGGGTATCTCACCCGGAGATGATCTGTGAGTGCAGGGGGAGGGGGTATCTCACTCAGAGATCAGCAGTGAGCGCAGGGGGAGGGGGTATCTCACTCGGAGATGAGCTGTGAGTGCAGGGGGAGTATCTCACCCAGAGATCAGCAGTAAGCGCAGGGGGAGGGGATATCTCACTCGGAGATGAGCTGTGAGTGCAGGGGGAGTATCTCACCCGGAGATCAGCAGTGAGCGCAGGGGGAGGGGGTATCTCACTCGGAGATGAGCTGTGAGTGCAGGGGGAGGCTGTGTCTCACACGGAGATCAGCAGTGAGCGCAGGGAGAGATGGGTATCTCACTCGGAGATGAGCTGTGAGTGCAGGGGGAGGCTGTGTCTCACCCGGAGATCAGCAGTGAGCGCAGGAAGAGGGGGTATCTCACGCGGAGATGATCTGTGAATGCAGGGGGAGGCTGTGTCTCACCCGGAGATCAGCAGTGAGCGCAGGGAGAGAGGGTATCTCACCCGGAGATGATCTGTGAGTGCAGGGGGAGGGGGTATCTCACTCGGATAAAAGCAGTGAGCGCAGGGGGAGGGGGTATCTCACTTGGAGATGAGCTGTGAGCGCAGGGGGAGTATCTCACCCGGAGATCAGCAGTGAGCGCAGGGGGAGGGGGTATCTCACTCGGAGATGAGCTGTGAGTGCAAGGGGAGGGGGTATCTCACCCGGAGATGAGCTGTGAGTGCAGGGGGAGAATCTCACCTAGAGATCAGCTGTGAGTGCAGGGGGTGGGGGTATCTCACTCGGAGATGAGCTGGGAGTGCAGGGGGAGTATCTCACCTAGAGATCAGCAGTGAGTGCAGGGGGAGGGGGTATCTCACTCGGAGATGAGCTGTGAGTGCAGGGGGAGGCTGTGTCTCACCCGGAGATCAGCAGTGAGAGCAGGGAGAGGGGGATATCTCACTTGGAGATGAGCTGTGAGTGCAGGGGGAGGCTGTTTCTCACCCGGAGATCAGCAGTGAGCGCAGGGAGAGGGGGGTATCTCACCCGGAGATGATCTGTGAGTGCAGGGGGAGGCTGTGTCTCACCCGGAGATCAGCAGTGAGCGCAGGGAGAGGGGGGTATCTCACCCGGAGATGATCTGTGAGTGCAGAGGGAGGCTGTGTCTCACCCGGAGATCAGCAGTGAGCGCAGGGAGAAGGGGGTATCTCACTCGGAGATGAGCTGTGAGTGCAGGGGGAGGCTGTGTCTCACCCGGAGATCAGCAGTGAGCGCAGGGGGAGGGGGTATCTCACTCGGAGATGAGCTGTGAGTGCAGGGGGAGGCTGTGTCTCACCCGGAGATCAGCAGTGAGCGCAGGAAGAGGGGGTATCTCACCCGGAGATGATCTGTGAATGCAGGGGGAGGCTGTGTCTCACCCGGAGATCAGCAGTGAGCGCAGGGAGAGGGGGTATCTCACCCGGAGATGATCTGTGAGTGCAGGGGGAGGGGGTATCTCACTCGGAGAAAAGCAGTGAGCGCAGGGGGAGGGGGGTATCTCACTCGGAGATGATCTGTGAGTGCCGGGGGAGGCTGTGTCTCACCCGGAGATCAGCAGTGAGCGCAGGGAGAGGGGGTATCTCACCCGGAGATGATCTGTGAGTGCAGGGGGAGGGGGTATCTCACTCGGAGAAAAGCAGTGAGCACAGGGGGAGGGGGTATCTCACTTGGAGATGAGCTGTGAGTGCAGGGGGAGTATCTCACCCGGAGATCAGCAGTGAGCGCAGGGGGAGGGGGAATCTCACTCGGAGATGAGCTGTGAGTGCAGGGGGAGGCTGTGTCTCACCCGGAGATCAGCAGTGAGCGCAGGGAGAGGGGGGTATCTCACTCGGAGATGAGCTGTGAGTGCAAGGGGAGGGGGTATCTCACCCGGAGATCAGCAGTGAGCGCAGGGAGAGGGGGGTATCTCACTCGGAGATGAGCTGTGAGTGCAGGGAGAGGGGGTATCTCACCCAGAGATCACCAGTGAGCGCAGGGGGAGGGGGTATCTCACCCGGAGATCAGCAGTGAGCGCAGGGGGAGGGGGTATCTTACTCGGAGATGAGCTGTGAGTGCAGGGGGAGGCTGTGTCTCACCCGGAGATCAGCAGTGAGCGCAGGGGGAGGGGGTATCTCACTCGGAGATGAGCTGTGAGTGCAGGGGGAGGCTGTTTCTTACCCGGAGATCAGCAGTGAGCGCAGGGGGAGGGGGTATCACACCCGGAGATGATCTGTGAGTGCAGGGGGAGGGGGTATCTCACCCGGAGATCAGCAGTGAGCGCAGGGAGAGGGGGTATCTCACCCGGAGATGATCTGTGAGTGCAGGGGGAGGGGTATCTCACCCGGAGATCAGCAGTGAGCACAGGGAAAGGGTTTATCTCACTCGGAGATGAGCTGTGAGGGCAGGGGAGTATCTCACTCGGAGATGAGCTGTGAGGGCAGGGGAGTATCTCACTGGGAGATGAGCTGTGAGGGCTAGGGAGTATCTCACTCGGAGAAGAGCTGTGAGGGCAGGGGAGTATCTCACTCGGAGATGAGCTGTGAGGGCAGGGGAGTATCTCACTCGGAGATGAGCTGTGAGGGCAGGGGAGTATCTCACTCGGAGATGAGCTGTGAGGGCAGGGAAGTATCTCGGAGATGAGCTGTGAGGGCAGGGAAGTATCTCGGAGATGAGCTGTGAGGGCAGGGGAGTATCTCACTCGGAGATGAGCTGTGAGGGCAGGGGAGTATCTCACTCGGAGATGAGCTGTGAGGGCAGGGAAGTATCTCGGAGATGAGCTGTGAGGGCAGGGGAGTATCCCACTTGGAGATGAGCTGTGAGTGCAGGGGGAGGGGGTATCTCACCCGGAGATCAGCAGTGAGCGCAGGGGGAGGGGGTATCACACCCGGAGATGATGTGTGAGTGCAGGGGGAGGGGGTATCTCACCCGGAGATCAGCAGTGAGCGCAGGGAGAGGGGGTATCTCACCCGGAGATTATCTGTGAGTGCAGGGGGAGGGGGTATCTCACCCGGAGATCAGCAGTGAGCACAGGGAAAGGGTTTATCTCACTCGGAGATGAGCTGTGAGGGCAGGGGAGTATCTCACTCGGAGATGAGCTGTGAGGGCAGGGGAGTATCTCACTGGGAGATGAGCTGTGAGGGCTAGGGAGTATCTCACTCGGAGAAGAGCTGTGAGGGCAGGGGAGTATCTCACTCGGAGATGAGCTGTGAGGGCAGGGGAGTATCTCACTCGGAGATGAGCTGTGAGGGCAGGGGAGTATCTCACTCGGAGATGAGCTGTGAGGGCAGGGAAGTATCTCGGAGATGAGCTGTGAGGGCAGGGGAGTATCTCACTCGGAGATGAGCTGTGAGGGCAGGGGAGTATCTCACTCGGAGAAGAGCTGTGAGGGCAGGGAAGTATCTCACTCGAAGATGAGCTGTGAGGGCAGGGGGTATCTCACTCGGAGATGAGCTGTGAGGGCAGGGGAGTATCTCACTCGAAGAGCTGTGAGGGCAGGGAAGTATCTCACTCGGAGATGAGCTGTGAGGGCAGGGGAGTATCTCACTCGGAGATGAGCTGTGAGGGCAGGGAAGTATCTCGGAGATGAGCTGTGAGGGCAGGGGAGTATCTCACTCGGAGATGAGCTGTGAGGGCAGGGGAGTACCTCACTCGGAGATGAGCTGTGAGGGCAGGGGAATATCTCACTCGGAGATGATCTATGAGTGCAGGGGGAGGGGGTATCTCACTCGGAGATGAACTGTGAGTGCAGGGGGAGTATCTCACCTAGAGATCAGCTGTGAGTACAGGGGGAGGGGGTATCTCACTCGGAGATGAGCTGTGAGTGCAGAGGGAGTATCTCACCTAGAGATCAGCAGTGAGTGCAGGGGGAGGGGGTATCTCACTTGGAGATGAGCTGTGAGTGCAGGGGGAGGCTGTGTCTCACCCGGAGATCAGCAGTGAGCGCAGGGAGAGGGGGGTATCTCAACCGGAGATGATCTGTGAGGGCAGAGGGAGGCTGTGTATCACCCGGAGATCAGCAGTGAGCGCAGGGAGAAGGGGGTATCTCACTCGGAGATGAGCTGTGAGTGCAGGGGGAGGCTGTGTCTCACCCGGAGATCAGCAGTGAGCGCAGGGGGAGGGGGTATCTCACTCGGAGATGAGCTGTGAGTGCAGGGGGAGGCTGTGTCTCACGCGGAGATCAGCAGTGAGCGCAGGGAGAGGGGGTATTTCACCCGGAGATGATCTGTGAGTGCAGGGGGAGGCTGTGTCTCACCCGGAGATCAGCAGTGAGCGCAGGGAGAGGGGGGTATCTCACCCGGAGATGATCTGTGAGTGCAGGGGGAGGCTGTGTCTCACCCGGAGATCAGCAGTGAGCGCAGGGAGAGGGGGTCTCTCACCCGGAGATGATCTGTGAGTGCAGGGGGAGGGGGTATCTCACTCGGAGATCAGCAGTGAGCGCAGGGGGAGGGGGTATCTCACTCGGAGATGAGCTGTGAGTGCAGGGGGAGGGGGTATCTCACTCGGAGATGAGCTGTGAGTGCAGGGGGAGTATCTCACCCGGAGATCAGCAGTGAGCGCAGGGGGAGGGGGGTATCTCACCCGGAGATGATCTGTGAGTGCAGGGGGAGGCTGTGTCTCACCCGGAGATCAGCAGTGAGCGCAGGGAGAGGGGGGTATCTCACCCGGAGATGATCTGTGAGTGCAGGGGGAGGCTGTGTCTCACCCGGAGATCAGCAGTGAGCGCAGGGAGAAGGGGGTATCTCACTCGGAGATGAGCTGTGAGTGCAGGGGGAGGCTGTGTCTCACCCGGAGATCAGCAATGAGCGCAGGGGGAGGGGGTATCTCACTCGGAGATGAGCTGTGAGTGCAGCGGGAGGCTGTGTCTCACCCGGAGATCAGCAGTGAGCGAAGGACGAGGGGGTATCTCACCCGGAGATGATCTGTGAATGCAGGGGGACGCTGTGTCTCACCCGGAGATCAGCAGTGAGCGCAGGGAGAGGGGGTATCTCACCCGGAGATGATCTGTGAGTGCAGGGGGAGGGGGTATCTCACTCGGAGAAAAGCAGTGAGCGCAGGGGGAGGGGGGTATCTCACTCGGAGATGATCTGTGAGTGCCGGGGGAGGCTGTGTCTCACCCGGAGATCAGCAGTGAGCGCAGGGAGAGGGGGTATCTCACTCGGAGATGATCTGTGAGTGCAGGGGGAGGGGGTATCTCACTCGGAGAAAAGCAGTGAGCGCAGGGGGAGGGGGTATCTCACTTGGAGATGAGCTGTGAGTGCAGGGGGAGTATCTCACCCGGAGATCAGCAGTGAGCGCAGGGGGAGGGGGTATCTCACTCGGAGATGAGCTGTGAGTGCAGGGGGAGGCTGTGTCTCACCCGGAGAACAGCAGTGAGCGCAGGGAGAGGGGGATATCTCACTCGGAGATGAGCTGTGAGTGCAAGGGGAAGGGGGTATCTCACCCGGAGATCAGCAGTGAGCGCAGGGAGAGGGGGGTATCTCACTCGGAGATGAGCTGTGAGTGCAGGGAGAGGGGGTATCTCACCCAGAGATCAGCAGTAAGCGCAGGGGGAGGGGGTATCTCACCCGGAGATCAGCAGTGAGCGCAGGGGGAGGGGGTATCTTACTCGGAGATGAGCTGTAAGTGCAGGGGGAGGCTGTGTCTCACCCGGAGATCAGCAGTGAGCGCAGGGGGAGGGGGTATCTCACTCGGAGATGAGCTGTGAGTGGAGGGGGAGGCTGTTTCTTACCCGGAGATCAGCAGTGAGCGCAGGGGGAGGGGGTATCACACCCGGAGATGATCTGTGAGTGCAGGGGGAGGGGGTATCTCACCCGGAGATCAGCAGTGAGCGCAGGGAGAGGGGGTATCTCACCCGGAGATGATCTGTGAGTGCAGGGAGAGGGGGTATCTCACCCGGAGACCAGCAGTGAGCACAGGGAAAGGGTTTATCTCACTCGGAGATGAGCTGTGAGGGCAGGGGAGTATCTCACTCGGAGATGAGCTGTGAGGGCAGGGGAGTATCTCACTGGGAGATGAGCTGTGAGGGCTAGGGAGTATCTCACTCGGAGAAGAGCTGTGAGGGCAGGGGAGTATCTCACTCGGAGATGAGCTGTGAGGGCAGGGGAGTTTCTCACTCGGAGAGGAGCTGTGAGGGCAGGGGAGTATCTCACTCGGAGATGAGCTGTGAGGGCAGGGAAGTATCTCGGAGATGAGCTGTGAGGGCAGGGGAGTATCACACTCGGAGATGAGCTGTGAGGGCAGGGGAGTATCTCACTCGGAGATGAGCTGTGAGGGCAGGGAAGTATCTCGGAGATGAGCTGTGAGGGCAGGGGAGTATCTCACTTAGAGATGAGCTGTGAGTGCAGGGGGAGGGGGTATCTCACCCGGAGATCAGCAGTGAGCGCAGGGGGAGGGGGTATCACACCCGGAGATGATGTGTGAGTGCAGGGGGAGGGGGTATCTCACCCGCAGATCAGCAGTGAGCGCAGGGAGAGGGGGTATCTCACCCGGAGATGATCTGTGAGTGCAGGGGGAGGGGGTATCTCACCCGGAGATCAGCAGTGAGCACAGGGAAAGGGTTTATCTCACTCGGAGATGAGCTGTGAGGGCAGGGGAGTATCTCACTCGGAGATGAGCTGTGAGGGCAGGGGAGTATCTCACTGGGAGATGAGCTGTGAAGGCTAGGGAGTATCTCACTCGGAGAAGAGCTGTGAGGGCAGGGGAGTATCTCACTCGGAGATGAGCTGTGAGGGCAGGGGAGTATCTCACTCGGAGATGAGCTGTGAGGGCAGGGGAGTATCTCACTCGGAGATGAGCTGTGAGGGCAGGGAAGTATCTCGGAGATGAGCTGTGAGGGCAGGGGAGTATCTCACTCGGAGATGAGCTGTGAGGGCAGGGGAGTATCTCACTCGGAGAAGAGCTGTGAGGGCAGGGAAGTATCTCACTCGAAGATGAGCTGTGAGGGCAGGGGAGTATCTCACTCGGAGATGAGCTGTGAGGGCAGGGGAGTATCTCACTCGAAGAGCTGTGAGGGCAGGGAAATATCTCACTCGGAGATGAGCTGTGAGGGCAGGGGAGTATCTCACTCGGAGATGAGCTGTGAGGGCAGGGAAGTATCTCGGAGATGAGCTGTGAGGGCAGGGGAGTATCTCACTCGGAGATAAGCTGTGAGGGCAGGGGAGTACCTCACTCGGAGATGAGCTGTGAGGGCAGGGGAATATCTCACTCGGAGATGATCTGTGAGTGCAGGGCGAGGGGGTATCTCACTCGGAGATGAACTGTGAGTGCAGGGGGAGTATCTCACCTAGAGATCAGCTGTGAGTACAGGGGGAGGGGGTATCTCACTCGGAGATGAGCTGTGAGTGCAGAGGGAGTATCTCACCTAGAGATCAGCAGTGAGTGCAGGGGGAGGGGGTATCTCACTTGGAGATGAGCTGTGAGTGCAGGGGGAGGCTGTGTCTCACCCGGAGATCAGCAGTGAGCGCAGGGAGAGGGGGGTATCTCACCCGGAGATGATCTGTGAGTGCAGGGGGAGGCTGTGTCTCACCCGGAGATCAGCAGTGAGCGCAGGGAGAAGGGGGTATCTCACTCGGATATGAGCTGTGAGTGCAGGGGGAGGCTGTGTCTCACCCGGAGATCAGCAGTGAGCGCAGGGGGAGGGGGTATCTCACTCGGAGATGAGCTGTGAGTGCAGGGGGAGGCTGTGTCTCACCCGGAGATCAGCAGTGAGCGCAGGGAGAGGGGGTATCTCACTCGGAGATGAGCTGTGAGTGCAGGGGGAGTATCTCACCCGGAAATCAGCAGTGAGCGCAGGGGGAGGGGGTATCTCACTCGGAGATGAGCTGTGAGTGCAGGGGGAGGCTGTGTCTCACACGGAGATCAGCAGTGAGCGGAGGGAGAGATGGGTATCTCACTCGGAGATGAGCTGTGAGTGCAGGGGGAGGGAGTATCTCACCCGGAGTTGAGCTGTGATTGCAGGGGGAGAATCTCACCTAGAGATCAGCTGTGAGTGCAGGGGGTGGGGGTATCTCACTCGGAGATGAGCTGTGAGTGCAGGGGGAGGCTGTGTCTCACCCGGAGATCAGCAGTGAGAGCAGGGAGAGGGGGATATCTCACTTGGAGATGAGCTGTGAGTGCAGGGGGAGGCTGTGTCTCACCCGGAGATCAGCAGTGAGCGCAGGGAGAGGGGGGTATCTCACCCGGAGATGATCTGTGAGTGCAGGGGGAGGCTGTGTCTCACCCGGAGATCAGCAGTGAGCGCAGGGAGAGGGGGGTATCTCACCCGGAGATGATCTGTGAGTCAGGGGGAGGCTGTGTCTCACCCGGAGATCAGCAGTGAGCGCAGGGAGAAGGGGGTATCTCACTCGGAGATGAGCTGTGAGTGCAGGGGGAGGCTGTGTCTCACCCGGAGATCAGCAGTGAGCGCAGGGGGAGGGGGTATCTCACTCGGAGATGAGCTGTGAGTGCAGGGGGAGGCTGTGTCTCACCCGGAGATCAGCAGTGAGCGCAGGGAGAGGGGGGTATCTCACTCGGAGATGAGCTGTGAGTGCAAGGGGAGGGGGTATCTCACCCGGAGATCAGCAGTGAGCGCAGGGAGAGGGGGATATCTCACTCGGAGATGAGCTGTGAGTGCAGGGAGAGGGGGTATCTCACCCAGAGATCAGCAGTGAGTGCAGGGGGAGGGGGTATCTCACCCGGAGATCAGCAGTGAGCGCAGGGGGAGGGGGTATCTTACTCGGAGATGAGCTGTGAGTGCAGGGGGAGGCTGTGTCTCACCCGGAGATCAGCAGTGAGCGCAGGGGGAGCAGGTATCTCACTCGGAGATGAGCTGTGAGTGCAGGGGGAGGCTGTTTCTTACCCGGAGATCAGCAGTGAGCGCAGGGGGAGGGGGTATCACACCCGGAGATGATCTGTGAGTGCAGGGGGAGGGGGTATCTCACCCGGAGATGATCTGTGAGTGCAGGGGGAGGGGGCATCTCACCCGGAGATCAGCAGTGAGCACAGGGAAAGGGTTTATCTCACTCGGAGATGAGCTGTGAGGGCAGGGGAGTATCTCACTCGGAGATGAGCTGTGAGGGCAGGGGAGTATCTTACTGGGAGATGAGCTGTGAGGGCTAGGGAGTATCTCACTGGGAGAAGAGCTGTGAGGGCAGGGGAGTATCTCACTCGGAGATGAGCTGTGAGGGCAGGGGAGTATCTCACTCGGAGATGAGCTGTGAGGGCAGGGAAGTATCTCGGAGATGAGCTGTGAGGGCAGGGGAGTATCTCACTCGGAGATGAGCTGTGAGGGCAGGGGAGTATCTCACTCGGAGAAGAGCTGTGAGGGCAGGGAAGTATCTCACTCGAAGATGAGCTGTGAGGGCAGGGGAGTATCTCACTCGGAGATGAGCTGTGAGGGCAGGGGAGTATCTCACTCGAAGAGCTGTGAGGGCAGGGAAGTATCTCACTCGGAGATGAGCTGTGAGGGCAGGGTAGTATCTCACTCGGAGATGAGCTGTGAGGGCAGGGAAGTATCTCGGAGATGAGCTGTGAGGGCAGGGGAGTATCTCACTCGGAGATGAGCTGTGAGGGCAGTGGAGTACCTCACTCGGAGATGAGCTGTGAGGGCAGGGCAATATCTCACTCGGAGATGATCTGTGAGTGCAGGGGGAGGGGGTATCTCACTCGGAGATGAACTGTGAGTGCAGGGGGAGTATCTCACCTAGAGATCAGCTGTGAGTACAGGGGGAGGGGGTATCTCACTCGGAGATGAGCTGTGAGTGCAGAGGGAGTATCTCACCTAGAGATCAGCAGTGAGTGCAGGGGGAGGGGGTATCTCACTTGGAGATGAGCTGTGAGTGCAGGGGGAGGCTGTGTCTCACCCGGAGATCAGCAGTGAGCGCAGGGAGAGGGGGTATCTCACCCGGAGATGATCTGTGAGTGCAGGGGGAGGCTGTGTCTCACCCGGAGATCAGCAGTGAGCGCAGGGAGAAGGGGGTATCTCACTCGGAGATGAGCTGTGAGTGCAGGGGGAGGCTGTGTCTCACCCGGAGATCAGCAGTGAGCGCAGGGGGAGGGGATATCTCACTCGGAGATGAGCTGTGAGTGCAGGGGGAGGCTGTGTCTCACCCGGAGATCAGCAGTGAGCGCAGGGAGAGGGGGTATCTCACCCGGAGATGATCTGTGAGTGCAGGGGGAGGCTGTGTCTCACCCGGAGATCAGCAGTGAGCGCAGGGAGAGGGGGGTATCTCACCCGGAGATGATCTGTGAGTGCAGGGGGAGGCTGTGTCTCACCCGGAGATCAGCAGTGAGCGCAGGGAGAGGGGGTCTCTCACCCGGAGATGATCTGTGAGTGCAGGGGGAGGGGGTATCTCACTCGGAGATCAGCAGTGAGCGCAGGGGGAGGGGGTATCTCACTCGGAGATGAGCTGTGAGTGCAGGGGGAGTATCTCACCCGGAGATCAGCAGTGAGCGCAGGGGGAGGGGGTATCTCACTCGGAGATGAGCTGTGAGTGCAGGGGGAGTATCTCACCTGGAGATCAGCAGTGAGCGCAGGGGGAGGGGGTATCTCACTCGGAGATGAGCTGTGAGTGCAGGGGGAGGCTGTGTCTCACACGGAGATCAGCATTGAGAGCAGGGAGAGGGGGATATCTCACTTGGAGATGAGCTGTGAGTGCAGGGGGAGGCTGTGTCTCACCCGGAGATCAGCAGTGAGCGCAGGGAGAGGGGGGTATCTCACCCGGAGATGATCTGTGAGTGCAGGGGGAGGCTGTGTCTCACCCGGAGATCAGCAGTGAGCGCAGGGAGAGGGGGGTATCTCACCCGGAGATGATCTGTGAGTGCAGGGGGAGGCTGTGTCTCACCCGGAGATCAGCAGTGAGCGCAGGGAGAAGGGGGTATCTCACTCGGAGATGAGCTGTGAGTGCAGGGGGAGGCTGTGTCTCACCCGGAGATCAGCAGTGAGCGCAGGGGGAGGGGGTATCTCACTCGGAGATGAGCTGTGAGTGCAGGGGGAGGCTGTGTCTCACCCGGAGATCAGCAGTGAGCGCAGGAAGAGGGGGTATCTCACCCGGAGATGATCTGTGAATGCAGGGGGAGGCTGTGTCTCACCTGGAGATCAGCAGTGAGCGCAGGGAGAGGGGGTATCTCACCCGGAGATGATCTGTGAGTGCAGGGGGAGGGGGTATCTCACTCGGAGAAAAGCAGTGAGCGCAGGGGGAGGGGGTATCTCACTTGGAGATGAGCTGTGAGTGCAGGGGGAGTATCTCACCCGGAGATCAGCAGTGAGCGCAGGGGGAGGGGGTATCTCACTCGGAGATGAGCTGTGAGTGCAGGGGGAGGCAGTGTCTCACCCGGAGATCAGCAGTGAGCGCAGGGAGAGGGGGGTATCTCACTCGGAGATGAGCTGTGAGTGCAAGGGGAGGGGGTATCTCACCCGGAGATCAGCAGTGAGCGCAGGGAGAGGGGGATATCTCACTCGGAGATGAGCTGTGAGTGCAGGGAGAGGGGGTATCTCACCCAGAGATCAGCAGTGAGTGCAGGGGGAGGGGGTATCTCACCCGGAGATCAGCAGTGAGCGCAGGGGGAGGGGGTATCTTACTCGGAGATGAGCTGTGAGTGCAGGGGGAGGCTGTGTCTCACCCGGAGATCAGCAGTGAGCGCAGGGGGAGGGGGTATCTCACTCGGAGATGAGCTGTGAGTGCAGGGGGAGGCTGTTTCTTACCCGGAGATCAGCAGTGAGAGCAGGGGGAGGGGGTATCACACCCCGAGATGCTCTGTGAGTGCAGGGGGAGGGGGTATCTCACTCGGAGATGAGCTGTGAGTGCAGGGGGAGGCTGTTTCTTACCCGGAGATCAGCAGTGAGCGCAGGGGGAGGGGGTATCACACCCCGAGATGCTCTGTGAGTGCAGGGGGAGGGGGTATCTCACCCGGAGATGATCTGTGAGTGCAGGGGGAGGGGGTATCTCACCCGGAGATCAGCAGTGAGCACAGGGAAAGGGTTTATCTCACTCGGAGATGAGCTGTGAGGGCAGGGGAGTATCTCACTCGGAGATGAGCTGTGACGGCAGGGGAGTATCTTACTGGGAGATGAGCTGTGAGGGCTAGGGAGTATCTCACTTGGAGATGAGCTGTGAGTGCAGGGGGAGTATCTCACCCGGAGATCAGCAGTGAGCGCAGGGGGAGGGGGTATCTCACTCGGAGATGAGCTGTGAGTGCAGGGGGAGGCTGTGTCTCACCCGGAGATCAGCAGTGAGCGCAGGGAGAGGGGGGTATCTCACTCGGAGATGAGCTGTGAGTGCAAGGGGAGGGGGTATCTCACCCGGAGATCAGCAGTGAGCGCAGGGAGAGGGGGATATCTCACTCGGAGATGAGCTGTGAGTGCAGGGAGAGGGGGTATCTCACCCAGAGATCAGCAGTGAGTGCAGGGGGAGGGGGTATCTCACCCGGAGATCAGCAGTGAGCGCAGGGGGAGGGGGTATCTTACTCGGAGATG
The DNA here is from genome assembly GCF_046119375.1 of Phyllobates terribilis. Classification (NCBI taxonomy): domain Eukaryota; kingdom Metazoa; phylum Chordata; class Amphibia; order Anura; family Dendrobatidae; genus Phyllobates; species Phyllobates terribilis. The sequence goes on along the minus strand of NW_027362765.1, from coordinate 333,961,840 downwards.
AGCTGTCAGTGCAGGGGGAGGCTGTGTCTCACCCGGAGATCAGCAGTGATCGCAGGGGGAGGGGGTATCTCACTCGGAGATGAGCTGTGAGTGCAGGGGGAGGCTGTTTCTTACCCGGAGATCAGCAGTGAGCGCAGGGGGAGGGGGTATCACACCCGGAGATGATCTGTGAGTGCAGGGGGAGGGGGTATCTCACCCGGAGATGATCTGTGAGTGCAGGGGGAGGGGGTATCTCACCCGGAGATCAGCAGTGAGCACAGGGAAAGGGTTTATCTCACTCGGAGATGAGCTGTGAGGGCAGGGGAGTATCTCACTCGGAGATGAGCTGTGAGGGCAGGGGAGTATCTTACTGGGAGATGAGCTGTGAGGGTTAGGGAGTATCTCACGGGGAGAAGAGCTGTGAGGGCAGGGGAGTATCTCACTCGGAGATGAGCTGTGAGGGCAGGGGAGTATCTCACTCGGAGATGAGCTGTGAGGGCAGGGAAGTATCTCGGAGATGAGCTGTGAGGGCAGGGGAGTATCTCACTCGGAGATGAGCTGTGAGGGCAGGGGAGTATCTCACTCGGAGAAGAGCTGTGAGGGCAGGGAAGTATCTCACTCGAAGATGAGCTGTGAGGGCAGGGGAGTATCTCACTCGGAGATGAGCTGTGAGGGCAGGGGAGTATCTCACTCGAAGAGCTGTGAGGGCAGGGAAGTATCTCACTCGGAGATGAGCTGTGAGGGCAGGGTAGTATCTCACTCGGAGATGAGCTGTGAGGGCAGGGAAGTATCTCGGAGATGAGCTGTGAGGGCAGGGGAGTATCTCACTCGGAGATGAGCTGTGAGGGCAGTGGAGTACCTCACTCGGAGATGAGCTGTGAGGGCAGGGCAATATCTCACTCGGAGATGATCTGTGAGTGCAGGGGGAGGGGGTATCTCACTCGGAGATGAACTGTGAGTGCAGGGGGAGTATCTCACCTAGAGATCAGCTGTGAGTACAGGGGGAGGGGGTATCTCACTCGGAGATGAGCTGTGAGTGCAGAGGGAGTATCTCACCTAGAGATCAGCAGTGAGTGCAGGGGGAGGGGGTATCTCACTTGGAGATGAGCTGTGAGTGCAGGGGGAGGCTGTGTCTCACCCGGAGATCAGCAGTGAGCGCAGGGAGAGGGGGTATCTCACCCGGAGATGATCTGTGAGTGCAGGGGGAGGCTGTGTCTCACCCGGAGATCAGCAGTGAGCGCAGGGAGAAGGGGGTATCTCACTCGGAGATGAGCTGTGAGTGCAGGGGGAGGCTGTGTCTCACCCGGAGATCAGCAGTGAGCGCAGGGGGAGGGGATATCTCACTCGGAGATGAGCTGTGAGTGCAGGGGGAGGCTGTGTCTCACCCGGAGATCAGCAGTGAGCGCAGGGAGAGGGGGTATCTCACCCGGAGATGATCTGTGAGTGCAGGGGGAGGCTGTGTCTCACCCGGAGATCAGCAGTGAGCGCAGGGAGAGGGGGGTATCTCACCCGGAGATGATCTGTGAGTGCAGGGGGAGGCTGTGTCTCACCCGGAGATCAGCAGTGAGCGCAGGGAGAGGGGGTCTCTCACCCGGAGATGATCTGTGAGTGCAGGGGGAGGGGGTATCTCACTCGGAGATCAGCAGTGAGCGCAGGGGGAGGGGGTATCCCACTCGGAGATGAGCTGTGAGTGCAGGGGGAGTATCTCACCCGGAGATCAGCAGTGAGCGCAGGGGGAGGGGGTATCTCACTCGGAGATGAGCTGTGAGTGCAGGGGGAGTATCTCACCTGGAGATCAGCAGTGAGCGCAGGGGGAGGGGGTATCTCACTCGGAGATGAGCTGTGAGTGCAGGGGGAGGCTGTGTCTCACACGGAGATCAGCATTGAGAGCAGGGAGAGGGGGATATCTCACTTGGAGATGAGCTGTGAGTGCAGGGGAGGCTGTGTCTCACCCGGAGATCAGCAGTGAGCGCAGGGAGAGGGGGGTATCTCACCCGGAGATGATCTGTGAGTGCAGGGGGAGGCTGTGTCTCACCCGGAGATCAGCAGTGAGCGCAGGGAGAGGGGGGTATCTCACCCGGAGATGATCTGTGAGTGCAGGGGGAGGCTGTGTCTCACCCGGAGATCAGCAGTGAGCGCAGGGAGAAGGGGGTATCTCACTCGGAGATGAGCTGTGAGTGCAGGGGGAGGCTGTGTCTCACCCGGAGATCAGCAGTGAGCGCAGGGGGAGGGGGTATCTCACTCGGAGATGAGCTGTGAGTGCAGGGGGAGGCTGTGTCTCACCCGGAGATCAGCAGTGAGCGCAGGAAGAGGGGGTATCTCACCCGGAGATGATCTGTGAATGCAGGGGGAGGCTGTGTCTCACCTGGAGATCAGCAGTGAGCGCAGGGAGAGGGGGTATCTCACCCGGAGATGATCTGTGAGTGCAGGGGGAGGGGGTATCTCACTCGGAGAAAAGCAGTGAGCGCAGGGGGAGGGGGTATCTCACTTGGAGATGAGCTGTGAGTGCAGGGGGAGTATCTCACCCGGAGATCAGCAGTGAGCGCAGGGGGAGGGGGTATCTCACTCGGAGATGAGCTGTGAGTGCAGGGGGAGGCTGTGTCTCACCCGGAGATCAGCAGTGAGCGCAGGGAGAGGGGGGTATCTCACTCGGAGATGAGCTGTGAGTGCAAGGGGAGGGGGTATCTCACCCGGAGATCAGCAGTGAGCGCAGGGAGAGGGGGATATCTCACTCGGAGATGAGCTGTGAGTGCAGGGAGAGGGGGTATCTCACCCAGAGATCAGCAGTGAGTGCAGGGGGAGGGGGTATCTCACCCGGAGATCAGCAGTGAGCGCAGGGGGAGGGGGTATCTTACTCGGAGATGAGCTGTGAGTGCAGGGGGAGGCTGTGTCTCACCCGGAGATCAGCAGTGAGCGCAGGGGGAGGGGGTATCTCACTCGGAGATGAGCTGTGAGTGCAGGGGGAGGCTGTTTCTTACCCGGAGATCAGCAGTGAGCGCAGGGGGAGGGGGTATCACACCGCGAGATGCTCTGTGAGTGCAGGGGGAGGGGGTATCTCACTCGGAGATGAGCTGTGAGTGCAGGGGGAGGCTGTTTCTTACCCGGAGATCAGCAGTGAGCGCAGGGGGAGGGGGTATCACACCCCGAGATGCTCTGTGAGTGCAGGGGGAGGGGGTATCTCACCCGGAGATGATCTGTGAGTGCAGGGGGAGGGGGTATCTCACCCGGAGATCAGCAGTGAGCACAGGGAAAGGGTTTATCTCACTCGGAGATGAGCTGTGAGGGCAGGGGAGTATCTCACTCGGAGATGAGCTGTGACGGCAGGGGAGTATCTTACTGGGAGATGAGCTGTGAGGGCTAGGGAGTATCTCACTCGGAGAAGAGCTGTGAGGGCAGGGGAGTATCTCACTCGGAGATGAGCTGTGAGGGCAGGGGAGTATCTCACTTGGAGATGAGCTGTGAGGGCAGGGGAGTATCTCACTCGGAGATGAGCTGTGAGGGCAGGGAAGTATCTCGGAGATGAGCTGTGAGGGCAGGGGAGTATCTCACTCGGAGATGAGCTGTGAGGGCAGGGGAGTATCTCACTCGGAGAAGAGCTGTGAGGGCAGGGAAGTATCTCACTCGAAGATGAGCTGTGAGGGCAGGGGAGTATCTCACTCGGAGATGAGCTGTGAGGGCAGGGGAGTATCTCACTCGGAGATGAGCTGTGAGGGCAGGGGAGTATCTCATTCGGAGAAGAGCTGTGAGGGCAGGGAAGTATCTCACTCGGAGATGAGCTGTGAGGGCAGGGGAGTATCTCACTCGGAGATGAACTGTGAGGGCAGGGGAGTATCTCACTCGGAGATGAGCTGTGAGGGCAGGGAAGTATCTCGGAGATGAGCTGTGAGGGCTGGGGAGTATCTCACTCGGAGATGAGCTGTGAGGGCAGGGGAGTATCTCACTCGGAGATGAGCTGTGAGGGCAGGGGAATATCTCACTCGGAGATGAGCTGTGAGGGCAGGGGGAGGCTGTGTCTCACCCGGAGATCAGCAGTGAGCGCAGGGAGAGGGGGTATCTCACCCGGAGATGATCTGTGAGTGCAGGGGGAGGCTGTGTCTCACCCGGAGATCAGCAGTGAGCGCAGGGAGAGGGGGGTATCTCACCCGGAGATGATCTGTGAGTGCAGGGGGAGGCTGTGTCTCACCCGGAGATCAGCAGTGAGCGCAGGGAGAGGGGGTATCTCACCCGGAGATGATCTGTGAGTGCAGGGGGAGGGGGTATCTCACTCGGAGATCAGCAGTGAGCGCAGGGGGAGGGGGTATCTCACTCGGAGATGAGCTGTGAGTGCAGGGGGAGTATCTCACCCGGAGATCAGCAGTGAGCGCAGGGGGAGGAAGTATCTCACTCGGAGATGAGCTGTGAGTGCAGGGGGAGTATCTCACCCGGAGATCAGCAGTGAGCGCAGGGGGAGGGGGTATCTCACTCGGAGATGAGCTGTGAGTGCAGGGGGAGGCTTTGTCTCACACGGAGATCAGCAGTGAGCGCAGGGAGAGGTGGGTATCTCACTCGGAGATGAGCTGTGAGTGCAAGGGGAGGGGGTATCTCACCCGGAGATGAGCTGTGAGTGCAGGGGGAGAATCTCACCTAGAGATCAGCTGTGAGTGCAGGGGGTGGGGGTATCTCACTCGGAGATGAGCTGTGAGTGCAGGGGGAGTATCTCACCTAGAGATCAGCAGTGAGTGCAGGGCGAGGGGGTATCTCACTCGGAGATGAGCTGTGAGTGCAGGGGGAGGCTGTGTCTCACCCGGAGATCAGCAGTGAGAGCAGGGAGAGGGGGATATCTCACTTGGAGATGAGCTGTGAGTGCAGGGGGAGGCTGTGTCTCACCCGGAGATCAGCAGTGAGCGCAGGGAGAGGGGGGTATCTCACCCGGAGATGATCTGTGAGTGCAGGGGGAGGCTGTGTCTCACCCGGAGATCAGCAGTGAGCGCAGGGAGAGGGGGGTATCTCACTCGGAGATGAGTTGTGAGTGCAGCGGGAGGCTGTGTCTCACCCGGAGATCAGCAGTGAGCGCAGGGGGAGGGGGTATCTCACTCGGAGATGAGTTGTGAGTGCAGCGGGAGGCTGTGTCTCACCCGGAGATCAGCAGTGAGCGCAGGGGGAGGGGGTATCTCACTCGGAGATGAGCTGTGAGTGCAGGGGGAGGCTGTGTCTCACCCGGAGATCAGCAGTGAGCGCAGGAAGAGGGGGTATCTCACCCGGAGATGATCTGTGAATGCAGGGGGAGGCTGTGTCTCACCCGGAGATCAGCAGTGAGCGCAGGGAGAGGGGGTATCTCACCCGGAGATGATCTGTGAGTGCAGGGGGAGGGGGTATCTCACTCGGAGAAAAGCAGTGAGCGCAGGGGGAGGGGGGTATCTCACTCGGAGATGATCTGTGAGTGCCGGGGGAGGCTGTGTGTCACCCGGAGATCAGCAGTGAGCGCAGGGAGAGGGGGTATCTCACCCGGAGATGATCTGTGAGTGCAGGGGGAGGGGGTATCTCACTCGGAGAAAAGCAGTGAGCGCAGGGGGAGGGGGTATCTCACTTGGAAATGAGCTGTGAGTGCAGGGGGAGTATCTCACCCGGAGATCAGCAGTGAGCGCAGGGGGAGGGGGTATCTCACTCGGAGATGAGCTGTGAGTGCAGGGGGAGGCTGTGTCTCACCCGGAGATCAGCAGTGAGCGCAGGGAGCGGGGGGTATCTCACTCGGAGATGAGCTGTGAGTGCAAGGGGAGGGGGTATCTCATCCGGAGATCAGCAGTGAGCGCAGGGAGAGGGGGGTATCTCACTCGGAGATAAGCTGTGAGTGCAGGGAGAGGGGGTATCTCACCCAGAGATCAGCAGTGAGCGCAGGGGGAGGGGGTATCTCACCCAGAGATCAGCAGTGAGCGCAGGGGGAGGGGGTATCTTACTCGGAGATGATCTGTGAGTGCAGGGGGAGGCTGTGTCTCACCCAGAGATCAGCAGTGAGCGCAGGGGGAGGGGGTATCTCACTCGGAGATGAGCTGTGAGTGCAGGGGGAGTATCTCACCCGGAGATCAGCAGTGAGCGCAGGGGGAGGAAGTATCTCACTCGGAGATGAGCTGTGAGTGCAGGGGGAGGCTGTTTCTTACCCGGAGATCAGCAGTGAGCGCAGGGGGAGGGGGTATCACACCCGGAGATGATCTGTGAGTGCAGGGGGAGGGGGTATCTCACCCGGAGATCAGCAGTGAGCGCAGGGAGAGGGGGTATCTCACCCGGAGATGAGCTGTGAGTGCAGGGAGAAGGGGTATCTCACCCGGAGATGATCTGTGAGTGCAGGGGGAGGGGGTATCTCACCCGGAGATCAGCAGTGAGCACAGGGAAAGGGTTTATCTCACTCGGAGATGAGCTGTGAGGGCAGGGGAGTATCTCACTCGGAGATGAGCTGTGAGGGCAGGGGAGTATCTCACTGGGAGATGAGCTGTGAGGGCTAGGGAGTATCTCACTCGGAGAAGAGCTGTGAGGGCAGGGGAGTATCTCACTCGGAGATGAGCTGTGAGGGCAGGGGAGTATCTCACTCGGAGATGAGCTGTGAGGGCAGGGGAGTAGCTCACTCGGAGATGAGCTGTGAGGGCAGGGAAGTATCTCGGAGATGAGCTGTGAGGGCAGGGGAGTATCTCACTCGGAGATGAGCTGTTAGGGCAGGGGAGTATCTCACTCGGAGAAGAGCTGTGAGGGCAGGGAAGTATCTCACTCGGAGATGAGCTGTGAGGGCAGGGGAGTATCTCACTCGGAGATGAGCTGTGAGGGCAGGGGAGTATCTCACTCGGAGATGAGCTGTGAGGGCAGGGAAGTATCTCGGAGATGAGCTGTGAGGGCTGGGGAGTATCTCACTCGGAGGTGAGCTGTGAGGGCAGGGGAGTATCTCACTCGGAGATGAGCTGTGAGGGCAGGGGAGTACCTCACTCGGAGATGAGCTGTGAGGGCAGGGGAATATCTCACTCGGAGATGAGCTGTGAGGGCAGGGGAGTATCTCACTCGGAGATGAGCTGTGAGGGCAGGGGAGTATCTCACTCGGAGATGAGCTGTGAGGGCAGGGGAGTATCTCACCTAGAGATCAGCAGTGAGCGCAGGGGGAGGGGGTATCTCACTAGGAGATGAGCTGTGAGTGCAGAGGGAGGCTGTGTCTCACCCGGAGATCAGCAGTGAGCTCAGGGGGAGGGGGTATCTCACCTGGAGATGAGCTGAGAGGGCAGGGGGAGGGGGTATCTCACCTGGAGATCAGCTGTGAGTGCAGGAGGAGAGGGTATCTCACCGGAATATGAGCTGTTAGCACAGGGGGAGGGGGTGTCTCACACGGAGATCAGCTGTGAGCCCAGGGGGAAGGTGTCTCACCCGGGGATCAGCTGTGAGTGCAGGAGGAGGGGGTATCTCACCTGGAGATGAGCTGAGAGGGCAGGGGGAGGGGGTATCTCACCTGGAGATGAGCTGTGAGGGCAGGGGAGTATCTCACTCGGAGATGAGCTGTGAGGGCAGGGGAGTATCTCACTCGGAGATGAGCTGTGAGGGCAGGGGAGTATCTCACTCGGAGATGAGCTGTGAGGGCAGGGGAGTATCTCACTCGGAGAAGAGCTGTGAGGGCAGGGAAGTATCTCACTCGAAGATGAGCTGTGAGGGCAGGGGAGTATCTCACTCGGAGATGAGCTGTGAGGGCAGGGGAGTATCTCACTCGGAGATGAGCTGTGAGGGCAGGGAAGTATCTCGGAGATGAGCTGTGAGGGCAGGGGAGTATCTCACTCGGAGATGAGCTGTGAGGGCAGGGGAGTATCTCACTCGGAGATGAGCTGTGAGGGCAGGGGAGTATCTCACTCGGAGATGAGCTGTGAGGGCAGGGAAGTATCTCGGAGATGAGCTGTGAGGGCTGGGGAGTATCTCACTCGGAGGTGAGCTGTGAGGGCAGGGGAGTATCTCACTCGGAGATGAGCTGTGAGGGCAGGGGAGTACCTCACTCGGAGATGAGCTGTGAGGGCAGGGGAATATCTCACTCGGAGATGAGCTGTGAGGGCAGGGGAGTATCTCACTCGGAGATGAGCTGTGAGGGCAGGGGAGTATCTCACTCGGAGATGAGCTGTGAGGGCAGGGGAGTATCTCACCTAGAGATCAGCAGTGAGCGCAGGGGGAGGGGGTATCTCACTAGGAGATGAGCTGTGAGTGCAGAGGGAGGCTGTGTCTCACCCGGAGATCAGCAGTGAGCTCAGGGGAGGGGGTATCTCACCTGCAGATGAGCTGAGAGGGCAGGGGGAGGGGGTATCTCACCTGGAGATCAGCTGTGAGTGCAGGAGGAGAGGGTATCTCACCGGAATATGAGCTGTTAGCACAGGGGGAGGGGGTGTCTCACACGGAGATCAGCTGTGAGCCCAGGGGGAAGGTGTCTCACCCGGGGATCAGCTGTGAGTGCAGGAGGAGGGGGTATCTCACCTGGAGATGAGCTGAGAGGGCAGGGGGAGGGGGTATCTCACCTGGAGATGAGCTGTGAGGGCAGGGGAGTATCTCACTCGGAGATGAACTGTGAGGGCAGGGTAGTATCTCACTCGGAGATGAGCTGTGAGGGCAGGGGAGTATCTCACTCGGAGATGAGCTGTGAGGGCAGGGGAGTATCTCACTCGGAGAAGAGCTGTGAGGGCAGGGAAGTATCTCACTCGAAGATGAGCTGTGAGGGCAGGGGAGTATCTCACTAGGAGATGAGCTGTGAGGGCAGGGGAGTATCTCACTCGGAGAAGAGCTGTGAGGGCAGGGAAGTATCTCACTCGGAGATGAGCTGTGAGGGCAGGGGAGTATCTCACTCGCAGATGAGCTGTGAGGGCAGGGGAGTATCTCACTTGGAGATGAGCTGTGAGGGCAGGGAAGTATCTCGGAGATGAGCTGTGAGGGCTGGGGAGTATCTCACTCGGAGATAAGCTGTGAGGGCAGGGGAGTATCTCACTCGGAGATGAGCTGTGAGGGCAGGGGAGTACCTCACTCGGAGATGAGCTGTGAGGGCAGGGGAATATCTCACTCGGAGATGAGCTGTGAGGGCAGGGGAGTATCTCACTCGGAGATGAGCTGTGAGGGCAGGGGAGTATCTCACTCGGAGATGAGCTGTGAGGGCAGGGGAGTATCTCACCTAGAGATCAGAAGTGAGCGCAGGGGGAGGGGGTATCTCACTAGGAGATGAGCTGTGAGTGCAGAGGGAGGCTGTGTCTCACCCGGAGATCAGCAGTGAGCTCAGGGGGAGGGGGTATCTCACCTGGAGATGAGCTAAGAGGGCAGGGGGAGGGGGTATCTCACCTGGAGATCAGCTGTGAGTGCATGAGGAGGGGGTATCTCACCCGAATATGAGCTGTTAGCACAGGGGGGGGGGGGGGGGTGTCTCACCCGGAGATCAGCTGTGAGCCCAGGAGCCCAGGAGGAAGGTGTCTCACCCGGGGATCAGCTGTGAGTGCAGGAGGAGGGAGTATCTCACCTGGAGATGAGCTGAGAGGGCAAGGGGAGGGGGTATCTAACCTGGAGATGAGCTGAGAGGGCAGGGGGAGGGGGTAACTCACCCGGAGATGAGCTGTGAGCGCATTGGGAGGGGGTGTCTCACCCTGAGATCAACTGTGAGTGCATTGGGAAGGGGTATCTCACCCGGAGATTAGCTATGAGCTCAGGGGGAGGGGGTATCTCACCCGGAGATCAACTGAGAGCTATGAGCAGAGGAGGAGGGGGTTTTCTGACCCAGAGGTGAGCTGTGAGCGCATTGGGAGGGGGTATCTCACCCGGAGATCAGCTGTGAGCTATGAGCACAGGGGGAGGGGGTGAATCACACACAGGCTGTGCTTACAGCAGGGAGAGTTGTGACAGAGAATACATTTTGCATGCTGCGAGTAGGGAGCTCTTACGCCAGGAACTGCGCAAACTCGACCAGCTGATCACCCACTACCAGACGTAATGGAATAATGCAAGGGGGCGCCAGAGAACAGCATTTGAAAAATAAAAGCTTGGTATCTTTTGAATGAAGCATAATTTTGAATCACTATAAATTACAAAACGATTTATTTCCACCTTTTCTGGTTGGTCAATTGTATTCTTTATGGTGGCACAACCGCTTTAAGTTTAAAATTTCACATTTTTCTAAATTTTTAGAAAATCTGGGATATTTTCATGAATAACAACAAAACGTATTAATTTAAAATTTTCCAGCTGCAACAGGTACAATTTGTTCCAAAAAGAAGATCAGAAATATCAGAATGACTAGCAGAAGCATTTCAAAGTTATTACCAAATAAAGTGACGTTTCAGATATGAAAAATGGGGCTGTCAGAAAGGTTAATACTGATTACCACGAGACAGGGCTAAGAAACATGAAATGGTAATGTGCAGTACATACCTATGCTCAAAAGTGCTGGCATATCATGCCAGTAATAAAAGAAAATACTGATTAGTCAGGGTGATAAAACAATGTATGTAACATGTAGGTGTGTGGTATGTATAAATATCATTTTTTTTTTCAGTGCCCTGGATAAAGTGACTATAAGAAGTAGGATTTTAGTTAATACCTCACTGAACACAAGAACAGTTTCCAAAATACTAACAAGACGGAGTTTCACAGAACATTTTTTTCACCCATAGCATGAAAGTAATGTTAATATCATAACTTTCATTACAAAATCTTCAGTTTTACCCAAATTCAGTGATGCACCCTACACCAAAACTACTACATCTAGTATTTTGTATGACCTCTATGATTGTTAAGGACAGCACCAAGTCTTCTACACATGGACCGAATAAGTTGGTGACATAAAGTAACATCTATCTCTTTCTATTCCTCCAGAACGACCATTTTAGAACCTGAATGTAGAGCCCTTCTAACTTGTCTCTTCAGAATTCCTCGGTATGTCCTGCACTTCTGTGATGCGTGTTGGAGTACTTGTAAGATGTGTGCAGCTTATTCTTGTGATCTTTCTGATATGTGCACATCTACTTGTGTAATTTGTGCACTGTGCTTGTGTGACATCTCTCAAGTCTACGCTGTGCTTGTGTGACATCTCTCAAGTCTGCGCTGTGCTTGTGTGACATCTCTTAAGTCTGTGCTGTGCTTGTGTGACATCTCTCAAGTCTAAGCTGTGCTTGTGCGACATCTCTCAAGTCTAAGCTGTGCTTGTGTGATATCTCTCAAGTCTGTGCTGTGCTTGTGTGACATCTCTCAAGTCTAAGCTGTGCTTGTGTGACATCTCTCAAGTCTACGCTGTGCTTGTGTGACATCTCTCAAGTCTGCGCTGTGCTTGTGTGACATCTCTCAAGTCTGTGCTGTGCTTGTGACATCTCTCAAGTCTAAGCTGTGCTTGTGTGACATCTCTCAAGTCTGCGCTGTGCTTGTGTGACATCTCTCAAGTCTGTGCTGTGCTTGTATGACATCACTCAAGTCTGCGCTGTGCTTGTGTGACATCTCTCAAGTCTGCGCTGTGCTTGTGTGACATCTCTCAAGTCTGCGCTGTGCTTGTGTGACATCTCTCAAGTCTGCGCTGTGCTTGTGTGACATCTCTCAAGTCTGCGCTGTGCTTGTGTGACATCTCTCAAGTCAGAGATGTGCTTGTGTGACATCTCTCAAGTCAGAGCTGTGCTTGTGTGACATCTCTCAAGTCAGAGCTGTGCTTGTGTGACATCTCTCAAGTCTGCGCTGTGCTTGTGCGATTTGTCTGGTGTGTGACAAGTGATTTTTTGATGTGTGCCTAACATGTTTTTATTGCATCAAATAATGTTACTTAAAGTGAATTTCTGTTTTAATTCTTTTACTGTCCTTAGGCTTGCCCTAGAGAAAAACAATAAAATCAGGGATACTCTCAGGGTCAGCAATTCCTCTTCCGCTACTGCCCTGGTCTTTGTTTTCAGGCTGCAGCCGTGATGTCCTGACTAAAACACGTGACTGCTGGAGCTTAAAGGGGTTATCCCAGAAACAAAAGTTCATTTTAAAAATGGTCTGTGTCTGACCGTGTATGGAAAATACCACAGCTCCTGAGCGGAGGAGGAAGCCAAAGACAATACAGACATTACATCAGGGGATCACAAAGGATTCATTTTGAGAGGTAAAATATTGTTTAAACACAGGCAGTGAAATATTTTACCTCACAAAATGAATCAATCCTATGAGATCCCGTGCTGGAATGTCTGCATTGTCTTTTGCAGCCTTCCCTGCCCAGGAGCTGTGGTATGATCAGACCATGTTCCGCACACGGTCAGACACAGCCAATTTATAAAATTAACTTTTGTTTGTAGGAAAACCCTTTTAATGACTGAGCTCAGCAGTAATGCCAAGGTAGATGGAACAAGCTGCTGACCCTATGATTGGCTACAGTGGTCACATGAGATATTACCACTGCAGCCTGTAAACACGGACAGGCCAGGAGCATAAAGACATCAATAGACTAGGTGAAAATGAGTAACTCTGATTTTATTATTTTTAGACCAGGTGAAAATGAGTAAATCTGATTTTATTATTTTTAGACTAGGTGAAAATGAGTAACGCTGATTTTATTATTTTTAGACTAGGTGAAAATGAGTAACTCTGATTTTATTATTTTTAGACCAGGTGAAAATGAGTAACTCTGATTTTATTATTTTTAGACTAGGTGAAAATGAGTAACGCTGATTTTATTATTTTTAGACTAGGTGAAAATGAGTAACTCTGATTTTATTATTTTTAGACCAGGTGAAAATGAGTAACTCTGATTTTATTATTTTTAGACTAGATGAGAATGAGTAACTCTGATTTTATTATTTTTAGACTAGGTGAAAATGAGTAACTCTGATTTTATTATTTTTAGACTAGGTGAAAATGAGTAACTCTGATTTTATTATTTTTAGACTAGGTGAAAATGAGTAACTCTGATTTTATTATTTTTAGACTAGGTGAGAATGAGTAACTCTGATTTTATTATTTTTAGACTAGGTGAAAATGAGTAACTCTGATTTTATTATTTTTAGACTAGGTGAAAATGAGTAACTCTGATTTTATTATTTTTAGACCAGGTGAAAATGAGTAACTGATTTTATTATTTTTAGACTAGGTGAAAATGAGTAACTCTGATTTTATTATTTTTAGACTAGGTGAAAATGAGTAACGCTGATTTTATTATTTTTAAACTAGGTGAAAATGAGTAACGCTGATTTTATTATTTTTAGACTAGGTGAAAATGAGTAACTCTGATTTTATTATTTTTAGACTAGGTGAAAATGAGTAACTCTGATTTTATTATTTTTAGACTAGGTGAAAATGAGTAACTCTGATTTTATTATTTTTAGACTAGGTGAAAATGAGTAACTCTGATTTTATTATTTTTAGACTAGGTGAAAATGAGTAACTCTGATTTTATTATTTTTAGACTAGGTGAAAATGAGTAACTCTGATTTTATTATTTTTAGACTAGGTGAAAATGAGTAACTCTGATTTTATTATTTTTAGACTAGGTGAAAATGAGTAACGCTGATTTTATTATTTTTAGACCAGGTGAAAATGAGTAACTCTGATTTTATTATTTTTAGACTAGGTGAAAATGAGTAACTCTGATTTTATTATTTTTAGACTAGGTGAAAATGAGTAACGCTGATTTTATTATTTTTAGACTAGGTGAAAATGAGTAACTCTGATTTTATTATTTTTAGACTAGGTGAAAATGAGTAACTCTGATTTTATTATTTTTAGACTAGGTGAAAATGAGTAACTCTGATTTTATTATTTTTAGACTAGGTGAAAATGAGTAACTCTGATTTTATTATTGTTAGACTAGGTGAAAATGAGTAACTCTGATTTTATTATTTTTAGACTAGGTGAAAATGAGTAACTCTGATTTTATTATTTTTAGACTAGGTGAAAATGAGTAACTCTGATTTTATTATTTTTAGACTAGGTGAAAATGAGTAACTCTGATTTTATTATTTTTAGACTAGGTGAAAATGAGTAACTCTGATTTTATTATTTTTAGACTAGGTGAGAATGAGTAACTCTGATTTTATTATTTTTAGACTAGGTGAAAATGAGTAACTCCGATTTTATTATTTTTAGACTAGGCGAGAATGAGTAACTCTGATTTTATTATTTTTAGACTAGGTGAAAATGAGTAACTCTGATTTTATTATTTTTTTTCCCTAGCGCAAGCCGATGAGCACAAAAATAATTAAAATGAAAGTCCCCTTTAAGAAGGGGGGATCATACACAATTCTTGCACAGGGACCCTTTGGTCTCAGTGCCCGCCCCTGCTTGAGACGTTATAATAATTCATAAATCATATGGTTTTGATTGGCTGCTCCTAGTAAGAACACAATAAAATAAGCTCTAGTGGGCTGTGTGCCCACTATGCGTTTTTTAAGCATTTCCGCAGCGGCAATTACGCTTAAAAAACGCTTGGTAGGAGGTCTGCAATGTTCCCCAATGATAATCCACATGTGCTGTGCACATGCTGCGGAAATATCCGCTGCGGATTATTATTACAGAAAAAAGCGCAGCACTACCAACTATTTTGCGTAAGCGCAGCGTTTTTGCCGCCATTGACTTGCATTGATTCGCATAATATCTGCATGACTACATGTACACATGCGGAAATTAAGCAATTCAATGTGCGGATGGAGAAGAGGAGACTCTCATCCAGACCCGGGTACCATAGTACCTGTAAAAAAAAAATTAAAATTAAAAAAAACATTATACTCACCTTCTGATGGCCTGCGGTCTTCTCTCCGGTGTGTCTTGGCTCCCCGGTGGCTCGTCAACGTCAGCGGTCATGTGACCTGTCACCTGACTAAATTACATCATGGAAGGTCCTTTTACACCACCACGGGCCACCAGGGAGACCGGAGAAGGAGACCGTGGGCCATCGGAAGGTGAGTATAATGTTTTTTTTTATAGTTTTTACTATTTTTATTATTTTTTTTTAACTAACTTAGTCACACGGTTGCATGGATTTATATAGTGTGACCAAGTTGTCAAGCACTTTTCCAAGCCAAAATCTTTTAGAAAACGCTTGACAACCCGCATGGGAAATCGCATGTGCTAAACGCGTGACAAACGCTTGTCCCGGGCTGAAAATACGCATGTAAAATCCGCATGAGCTTTTTCTGCCAAGGAGATGCAGAAACGCTCAGGAAAAATCCGGAGCGTTTCTGCATTGTGGGCACATTGCCTAATAGTGGCTGTGGATCAACATACTTAATTCTCATCAATACTAAGCAGTATAAATTAATATAACTTTGCTTAATATTTCCACTAATATTCTTAATTTCAGTGTGTTGGTTTAGCCCTGCACTACAGTCACAGTATTTCATGTGAGCCCTTGAGAAAACTAATTGCCGACCCCCGATCCATGCTCTGTTAACCCCTTTACACCCCTTTACAGAATCTCTCACTGTTTCCGGCAATGTGATTGCCGGAAACAGAGGAGCACCGATCCTAGGCTGCAGATCAAAGAGCACCGATCCTAGGCTATTGCTAGTACACCACAGCCCTGGCCCCAGACTGCTATGATCGGTGCGATCGCCGATCACATCGATCGCAGCGCGATAACAGGGCGGTCATGGGGCGGTGACCGGCTTGTGACCTGCCTGTCACTGCCCCATGACCCCCTGTAATGTAATCAAAGTCCCCAGACTGCTGTGATTGGAGCGATCGATGATGACATCGATCGCTCCAATCAGAGCTCCTGAATACAGGCTGTCATAGGGAGGTGTCACCTCTCTGTGACCCCCTGTGGTGCGTTCTCTGCTACAGCCATGTCTGATTGGTGCAATCAATGTCACCAATCAGATGGCTGGGGCACAGCATGCACCACAGGGGGTCACAGAGAGGTGACACCTCCCTGTGACCGCCCGGTCACCTGTATTCAGGAACTCTGATTGGAGCAATCATTGATGACATTGATTGCTCCAATCAGATTACCTGACTACCTCCACCTGTCACCACCCCATCATCACCCTGTGACCACCCTGCAGACCCTCACACTTGGTGAGGATTTCTACAAAGCGGTCACATCTGATGTGTGTGTGCTGAGCCTTGTAGTGCCACAGAATATTCTGTGACACCACAAGACCATCTTCTCACCTGTTTCAGTCGCTGCTGCTGCTGCTCCTGGATCTTCTGCTCCAGCGTCCTGGGTATCCTGCTCCAGAGCCTGCTGCCGATCCTGCTGCTGATCCTGCAGAGAAGACTTTGGTAAGTCTGTTCTCCACTCATCCACCCCAATCCCCCCTCCCCCCTCTTTTTACCCCCCCTTACCACCATTTATTTTTCTGCGTCCTGCAGCGGTCTCCAGCTCCGGTCCGAGTCTCCAGCTCCGCTCCCAGCGCCGGGCTCTCGTTCCGGGCTCCCGGTCAACAGCACCGGTCTCCTGCTCCGGGCTCCGTCTCCTGTTCCGGTCCTGCTGCTGATCCTGTTGACCCCTTGGTAAGTCCATCTCTGATCTCCCCTCATCCACCCCAATCCCCCTCTCCCCACTCCCCCATCTTTTTACCCCCCTTCCCACCTCAATCTCCCTCACTTCAGTGTCCCTGTTAATTCTCTCGTTTCTGGTCTCCAGCTCCAGTACCGGACTCCTGCTCTGGGCTCCCGGTCTCCTGCTCCGCGCTCCCGGTCTCCAGCGTCGTGCTCCCAGTCTCCTGCTCCGGGCTCCCGGTCTCCTGCTCCGGGTCTTCTGTTCCAGTCCTGCTGACCCTTTGGTAAGTCCATCTCTGATCTCCCCTCGTCCACCCCAATCCCCCTCTTCCCACTCCCCCATCTCTGAAGTTTTGGGGCCTGGTCCTTCTTATGGGGATCCTGAACAAGCCCGAGCTTCGGCAATACTGGAGTGCTGACGTTTTGTATAACACTCCAGTGTTCCGAATGGCCATGATCTGGAGACGCTTTCAGGCCATCCACATGTTCTTGCATTACCAAGATAATGCAAGGTGTCCTGCACGCGATGACCCGAACTTTGATCGTCTTTTCAAAGTTCGGCCGGTCATCGAACACTTCAACAACAAGTTTGCTGAAGTGGACGTGCCCCAAAGGGACATCTGCGTGGATGAGTCCTTAATCTCTTTTAAAAGGCGGCTTGGATTCCGGCAGTACCTGCCCAGTAAGAGGTCCAGGTCCGGGATCAAGCTGTATAAACTTTTTCAGAGTACCTCAGGGTACACTCACAAGTTTAGAGTTTATGAAGGGAAGGACTCCCGGATTGAACCCCCTGAATGCCTCCCGTTCTGGGAGTGAGTTGGAAAATTGTGTGGGACTTGGTGCACCCACTGCTGGATAAAGGTTATCACCTCTTTGTGGATAACTTATATACAAGTATCCCGCTCTTCAAGTCCCTCTCTGCGTGACGTACTGCAGCCTGCGGTACTGTCCGCAAAAATTAGAAAGGCCTCCCAAAGACACTAATTGGGCAGCTGCTCAGAAGGGGTGAGTGTTACAACTCTCCTGTTAGGTTTTTTTTAGTTTGCTGGTCACATGACCATTTTTGCCTATTTAATTCGGCTCCGCCCTCCTGGCTTTGCTGGACTTCATTTGTATTTACTACTGTTGCTCTAGCTTGTTGCTCTGTTGCCGTTCTCTGTTAGTTTTGCTAGGTCTTTTGACACCTTTGCTTTTTGTTGTGTGTTTGTCTTTGACTGCTACTATTTCTGCTAATGGGTGTCCAACTTTTCCCAGTCCCTAGATCTTGTAGGGATCCCTCCCTCACATCTATAGGTCTGCATTCAGACTAGCCTAGGACTTTAGCGGGTCTGATCGTTACATCGTAGGGATCTAGTTTAGTTCTATTGTAGGGACAAATCTCCTCTCTTTCCTTAGTCTCTGTAGCAGATCATAACAGTAAGTCCAGCCATAAAAAAAAAAAAAAAATTTTTTCTAAGGAAAGACCTCCAGTTTTCCATCATGGTCTTGGTGCAAGATTTGGCTCAACGCTTGCAGGGACTCTCTCTGGAGGTGACCAAGCTCCAACAACACGTGAGTAGCTGTTCTGGAGCGCATTTTGTGGAACCAAAGGTACGTCTGCCTGATCTATTTTTTGGCGAACAACAAGATTTTTTTTCTTTTAAAAATGCTTGTCTATTATATTTTCGTTTGAGACCCGGATCCTCTGGTGATGAATCACAGCGCATAGGGATCATAATGTCACTTTTGCGCAAAGATCCTCAGGGATGGGCCTTCTCTCTCCAACCTAGTGATCCGTGCTTTAGATCAGTGGATAGTTTTTTTTCTGCTTTGGGTTTGTTGTACGATGATCCTGATCGTGTCTCATCTGCTGAGTCTGAATTAAGACGTTTGAGGCAGGGATCAGGTAATGTGGAAAAATATTGTTCTCACTTCCGTCGGTGGTCTGCCCAGGTGGGGAGGAACGATTCAGCTTTGAAAAGCTTGTTTCTGGCAGGCCTAGGTGAAAGAGTTAAGGATTTACTGATTGCTTATCCCACACCTGGAAACTTGCAGGAGGCAATGCAATTAGCTATACGGGTTGACAGGAGACTGCGTGAAAGGGTTAATGAGAGCAAATCCTCTGCTATGTCAGCTTCGAGTCCTGAGAGGTTCTGTGCTGACAATGGAGAGCCGATGGAAATTGGGGCGATGACAACCCGCTCTCAGGAAAAAGACCGCCGACTTTCTGAAGGCTTGTGTTTCTATTGCGGAAATTCTGGTCATCTTATTAAGAGCTGCGTGCTTCGTAAGAAGAAAGAAAAAAAATGGTCAGTCATGCTCGTATTGCCTGTTTAAATTCTAAGGGGGTATTCCTATCTGCCACTACTGCTGCTCAGGATGAATTAATTGAATTTCGGGTATTTGTGGATTGTGGATCTACTCTGAATGTGATTGATGGGGGGATTCTTGGAAAAACTTAGATTAGAACCTAAAACTTTGTCATCCCCTATTGCTGTGGTTTCTGTCGATGGCTCTCCCTTGAAGAGTGTTACTCACAAGGTCTGTGAATTTCCCCTCACTATTAATGGTATTCATCAAGAGAATTTGGATTTGGTGGTATTGGATAATTTGCCTTCTCCAGTAATATTGGGGTTACCCTGGTTAAAATTGCACAATCCTGTACTGGATTGGTCTACCAATGAAATTAAGTCCTGCTGTGGATAGAGGGGAATTGCCTGTACCTATTCAGGATTTTTGGAGAGTTTTTTCTAAGGAGGAGTCGCAGGTTTTGCCTCCCCATAGAGACTATGATTGTACTATTGAATTTGTCCCTGGAGCGACTCTTCCTAAGAGTCGTTTATTTAATCTTACTATTCCTGAGAGAAAGGCTTTGGAGGAATACATACAGACAAGCTTGGCCGCTGGTCACATTAGGCCTTCCAAGTCTCCTGTGGCTGTTGGTTTTTTTTTTGTGAAAAAAAAAGATGGCGGTTTACGTCCTTGTCTGGACTTTCGTGAGATTAATAAATTTACTGTACGCAATCCTTACCCACTGCCATTGATTCCCGATTTATTTAACCAGTTAGTGGGGGCCAAGTGGTTCTCTAAAATTGATCTCCGGGGGGCATACAATTTGTTGCGCATGAAGGAGGGTGATGAATGGAAGACTGCTTTTAACACTCCTGTGGGTCATTTTGAGAATCTGGTTATGCCTTTTGGTCTCACCAATGCTCCAGCATTTTTTCAGAATCTTATTAATGACATCCTTAGACCTTTAATCGGCAAAGATGTGGTTGTGTATTTGGATGACATTTTGATTTATTCACCGGATCTGGAGTCTCATTGGCGGAGCGTACGTGAGGTATTACAGTTATTAATGGACAATTCGTTTTTTGCTAAGCTGGAGAAATGTGAGTTCGCTGTACAGAGAATTAGTTTTTTGGGCTACATTGTCTCCAGTGAAGGTTTTGAGATGGACCCGGTTAAAGTTCAGGCTGTACAGGAATGGCCTAGGCCTATTGGTTTGAAATCGATACAGAGGTTTTTGGGTTTCGCCAATTATTACAGAAAATTCATAAAAAATTTTTCTATTATTGTCAAACCGCTGACCGATCTCACCAGGAAAGGTGCTAATGCGGTTCAGTGGACTTCTGAGGCCATTGAAGCTTTTGTGTTTTTAAAGGAGAGGTTCACCTCTGCTCCCATCCTTATGCAGCCTGATGTGACTAAGCCGTTTTTGGTTGAGGTTGATGCTTCTTCGGTGGGGGTTGGTGCGGTGTTGTCTCAGGAAAACAAGGATGGAGTACATCCCTGTGCCTTTTTTTCAAAAAAATTTTCCGAGACTGAACTTAATTACGATATTGGTAATCGGGAATTGCTGGCGATTAAACTCGCATTTGAACACTGGCGTCACCTCTTGGAAGGTGCTGAATTTCCCGTTCAGGTTTTCACTGATCATAAAAATCTGATCTATCTTGATGCTGCCAAGCGCTTGAATGCCCGTCAGGCTAGGTGGGCACTTTTTTTCTCGCGGTTTAATTTTTCCGTTACTTACATCCCGGGTACCAAGAATGTTAAAGCGGATGCTTTGTCTCGCAGCTTTTCTCCCATGGTTGGTGTTGAGGAGGAGGAGACCATTTTACAAGAAGGTGTTGTGATTGCTGCTTTGGACTCCGTTTTGGAGGATGAGATTCTTAAAGCACAGGAGAATGCCCCATCTAACACTCCCCATGGGAGGTGGTTTGTGCCTAGGACCTTTAGGAGAGATTTGTTTGTTGAGTGTCATGAGTCTCGGTTGGCAGGTCATCCAGGAATTTCTGAGACCAAGAGACTTGTGGGTCGCAGTTTTTGGTGGCCTGGATGGCAGAAGGAAGTCATTAAGTGGGTGCGCCAATGTACTGTGTGTGCAAGATCCAAGTCTTCGCATGCTCCTGCTGCGGGGTTGCTTTGCCCTCTGGAGGTTCCTAGTGCACCTTGGACACATCTGGCTATGGACTTTATTACTGACCTTCCTCCCTCTGAAGGTTTCACGGTCATCTGGGTGGTCGTGGACCGTTTTAGCAAGATGTGTCACTTGGTTCCCTTCATCAAACTGCCTTGCGCTAAGACACTCGCTAAGGCCTTTGTCAAGGAGATTGTCAGACTACATGGTGTTCCTACTGACATTGTTTCTGATAGGGGACCTCAGTTCGTGGCTCGTTTTTGGCGTGCCTTTTGTGACAGGTTGGGAGTTCATTTGTCGTTTTCATCCGGATATCATCCTGAGTCTAATGGTCAGACAGAAAGGAAGAACCAGGAAGTTGAGCAGTTCTTGCGTTGTTTTGTGGCAGACAATCAAGAGGGGTGGTCTGAGTTTCTGCCACTTGCTGAATTTGCTCTTAACAACCATACATCCTCTTCTGCTGGGTGTTCGCCTTTTTTTTGTTGTTCTGGGAGACATCCGTCTTTTGGGTCATTTTCCAAATTGGTTTCGGCTGTGCCTGAGGAGGAGAGTTTTTCTGGTGATTTGGAGAGAGTTTGGACGGATGTGCGTGGTAATCTTCAGGAGGCTAACAAAAAATTTAAGAGGTACTTTGATAGGAAACGGCAAGAGGTTTTGTTTGCTGTTGGTGACATGGTTTGGTTGTCCTCTAAGAATCTGCGATTGAGGATTCCTTCTAAAAAATTGGGTCCCAAGTTCGTAGGGCCCTTTAAGGTACTTCAGATAGTTAACCAATCTGCTGTTAGGCTGGAGGTTCCTACGTCCTGGAGGATTAATCCGGTGTTTCATGTTTCTCTGTTGAAAAAAGCTGATGTGTCGGATGGTGACGCCTCTGCCACTGTTCCTCCGGTGGTGGAGGACAGGGAATATGAAATTTCCCGCATCCTAAATTCTAGACGGTATAGAGGGAGTTTGCAGTATCTCGTCGCTTGGAAGGGTGTCGGACCTGAGGATAACTCATGGGTGAGGGCGGATGATGTTTCTGCCCCCAGACTTGTCCGAGCGTTTCACAGGAGGTTTCCTGGTAAGCCTGGGCCTAGGGTATCCGGAGGATCCTCTTAGAAGAGGGGGTACTGTTACAACTCTCCTGTTAGGTTTTTTTTAGTTTGCTGGTCACATGACCATTTTTGCCTATTTAAACCGGCTCCGCCCTCCTGGCTTTGCTGGACTTCATTTGTATTTACTACTGCTGAGCTAGCTTGTTGCTCTGTTGCCGTTCTCTGTTAGTTTAGGTCTTTTGACCCCTTTGCTTTTTGTTGTGTGTTTGTCTTTGACTGCTACTATTTCTGCTAGGGGGTGTCCAACTTTTCCCAGTCCCTAGATCTTGTAGGGATCCCTCCCTCACATCTATAGGTCTGCGTTCAGACTAGCCTAGGACTTTAGCGGGTCTGATCGCAGGATCAGGTTCCCCGTTACATCGTAGGGATCTAGTTTAGTTCTATTGCAGGGACAGATCTCCTCTCTTTCCTTAGTCTCTGTAGCAGATCATAACAGTGAGAGCATAGCCCAATGTAGCGACAACCTGCTGATGGTCAAGTACAAGGACAAGAGGCATGTCCTTTTGTTGACCACCATACATGGTGATGGCAGCACCCTCAGCTCTGTAAGAGGTTCCACTACACAGGTCGCCAAACCAGACTGTGTAGTGGGGTACAACAAGTACATGGGGGGAGTTGATCTCTCAGATCAAGTCCTCCAGCCCTACAGTGCTTTCAGAAAGGCCAAGGTATGGTATAAGAAGCTGGCCGTGCACATTGTACAGATGGCAATGCACAACGCTTTCCTTCTGTCACAACTTGCAAGCCAGACTTCTACGTCGTACCTTCACTTCCAGGAGACTGTTATCAAGGCCCTGATATTTGGCAGCGGTGACGGAGCAGGCCCTAGTAGTTCCGGAATTGAAGGACTGAGAATTGTACCAGGCCAGCATTTCCCAGGGCAGATCCCTCACAGCGGAAAAAAAGGAAAGTCACAAAAGAGGTGCCGAGTGTGTTATAAAAGTGGAATACGCAAGGACACCATTTATCAATGTGACAACTGCCCTGACAAACCTGGCCTGTGTATGAAAGACTGCTTCAAAAGGTACCATACTTCGATGGACTATTAAATTAATTTCTGACGTATGAGAACCTGACAAACACTACACAACTGACGTAGTGTTCGTCAGGTTGTCATACGTCAGTTGTGTAGTGTTTGTCAGGTTGTCCTACACAACTGATGTATAACACTACTGTTAGGTGTCGGTCTGGTGCTGGATTCGAAATGGGTCCAGGACCTTCTATGGTCTCAGAATCGCCGTCAGCCCCAACGACTAGCTGGTCCGCGAGCACTGTTTATCTCCCAGGTAGTTGTGCCTAGCAATGTTAAGCCTGGGTTGCAGAAGGAGACAGGGCTTGTGGAATCTAAGTCCAGGATTTGCCGAACTGAGCATGTCCGTGACCTGGCGGATCATGATTGGTGGGTTGGCACTCACCTGACCCGGTGACCAGCCACCGCCTGATTGGTCATTTGTCAAAGTGCGTGCTTAGTAATTGTCAAGGATTTATCATGAAGAGATTAACATTGCTGGACAACACTAGTCCAGCAACGCCCCCTGCTGTGATAAGCAGCACACCGTCTATGGACTTTGAACATGGAGAGCCTGGTGTGGGTGGGGACAGCTTTCTCAGCTCTGCTTCATTCTAAATCTAAAAGCTCTGATTGGGTCAGAACTGCTGCACCCAGTAATCTAAGTGATACATTGTTGGATTCAGCTTCTATTTGTCTACATTACGCTCCTCTCAGATGAGTAGTAAAACCTGCCGACAAATTCCCTTTTAGATTTTATTGCCGGTGTCAAGCTATTATTTATATGTACATTTTATAAAACCTATAAAAAGTTTGGAATCAATAAAATATAAAGTCATAGATTTCATTATACCTTCTGAATGCTCGTAGAGTTGTTCGCTAGGCCCACTTGCACTGCAGATTTAAGAAAAAAAAAGACATTACTACATGCATGTAAGAATTATTAACTACAATAAAAAATGGTTCTTTCCTTAAAGGGAACCTGTCACCTGAAAAAAACACAATCAGACTGCAGATATGGGGATAATCTCCAGATTAACCCTGCTCTGAACTTTATTTCTCCCGGCATCCATTGGATTCAGTCACCGCTCTGTGTATAGTGAGAAGTGGCAGCAAACACTCCCCCTGCACTGACTTACAGCAGCTCAGCAGTAGGGCCGGCTGTCAATCACTGCCGGGGACGAGGTTACAGCCGCCGCTCTCTATACAGAGAACGGTGACTGAACCCGCGCCGGCGCCGCCCGTGACTGAAACCAGAATGCTAAAAGGAGGAATAAAGATCATTTCCTCATGACAGTAGGGGTCTAAGTGCTGGGCAGGTTGAGAACGCTATTAATCTGCAGATTAACCCCATATATGCAGAAAAATAGCTTCTTTCATGTCACAGGTTCCCTTTAAGGAAAGAAAAAGTAATATTACATCAGTTGAGACCCTAGAAAGACCTAGGTGCATTCTGACCATAGGAAGAATCACCAAATACCAAGGTTCAGGAAGAACCAAATAGAGGACAATATACAGTAGGTACAGAAAGTATTCAGACCCCTTTAAATTTTTCACTCTTTGTTTCATTGCAGCCATTTGGTAAATTCTAAAAAGTTCCTTTTTTTCTCATTAAAGTGCACTCTGCATTCCATCTTGACTGAAAAAAAAACAGAAATGTAGAAATTTTTGCAAATTTATTAAACAAGAAAAACTGAAATATCACATGGTCATAAATATTCAGCCCCTTTGCTCGGTATTGAGTAGAAGCACCCTTTTGAGCTAGTACAGCCATGAGTCTTCTTGGGAATGATGCAACAAGTTTTTCACACCTGGATTTGGGGATCCTCTGCCATTCTTCCTTTCTCCAGTTCTGTCAGGTTGGATGGTGAACGTTAGTAGACAGCCATTTTCAGGTCTCTCCAGAGATGCTCAATTGGGTTTAGGCCAGAGCTCTGGCTGGACCAGTCAAGAATGGTCACAGAGTTGTTCTGAAGCCACGCCTTTGTCATTATAGCTGTGTGCTTAGGGTCATTGTCTTGTTCGAAGGTGAACCTTCGGCCAAGTCTGAGGTCCAAAGCACTCTGGTGGAGGTTTTCATCCAGGATATCTCTGTACTTGGCCACATTCATGTTTCCTTCAATTGCAACCAGTCGTCATGTCCCTGCAGCTGAAAAAGACCCCCATAGCATGATGCTGCCACCACCATGTTTCACTGTTGGGATTGTATTGGGCAGGTGATGAGCAGTGCCTGGTTTTCTCCACACATACCGCTTAGAATTATCACCAAAAAGTTCTATCTTCGTCTCATCGGTCCAGAGAATCTTATTTCTCATAGTCTGGAGTCCTTCATGTGTTTTTCAGCAAACTCTATGCAGGCTTTCATATTTCTTGCACTGAGGAGAGGCTTCCATCGGGCCATTCTGCCAAAAAGGCCCAACTGGTGGAGGGCTACAGTGATAGTTGACTTTGTGGAACTTTCTCCCATCTCCCTACTGCATCTCTGGAGCTCAG
The DNA here is from genome assembly GCF_046119375.1 of Phyllobates terribilis. NCBI lineage: Eukaryota > Metazoa > Chordata > Amphibia > Anura > Dendrobatidae > Phyllobates > Phyllobates terribilis. The sequence continues at coordinate 333,936,444 of NW_027362765.1, read as the reverse complement.
CCACAGTGATTTTGGGGTTCTTCTTTACCTTTCTCACCAAGGCTCTTCTCCCATGATTGCTCTGTTTGGCTGGACGGCCAGGTCTAGGAAGACTTCTGATGGTTCCAAACTTCTTCCATTTAAAGATTATGGAGGCCACTTTGCTTTTAGGAACCTTGGGTAATGCAGAAATTCATTTGCAACCTTAGCCAGATCTGTGTCTTGCCACAATTCTGTCTCTGAGCTCCTTGGGCAGTTCCTTTGAGCTCATGATTCTCATTTGGTCTGACATGCACTGTGAGCTGTGAGGTCTTATACAGACAGGTGTGTGCCTTTTCAAATCAAGTCCTATCAGTTTAATTAAACACAGCTGGACTCCAATGAAGAAGTAGAACCATCTCAAGGAGGATCACAAGGAAATGGACAGCATGTGACTTAAATATGAGTGTCTGAGCAAAGGGTCTGAATACTTATGACCATATGATATTTCAGTTTTTATTTTTTAATAAATTTGCAAAAATGTCTATGTAGCGCCCCGAGGGTTCGGCCGCTACAGGGGTATTGCACCTCAGACCAGAGGTGTGATATTCCACTCCCAGGTAAGGATGGAGTATGGACCAGGGCTCAGTTAGCTGCATACAGCACACACACACCATTTCCGAGGGACAGCTCAACGGTGCTCCCACTAGACAGAAGTGCAGGCACGCCCGACTATGTCCCTGCCTGGAGTGGGGAGGGGGGTGGAACACCCAGTGCTGTAGGGGCAGATAGGGGTTGGTTCCTGAGCGTAGGAAGGAGCTCATTGGTTGCTGGTCACCTGGGCTCATGGTCAGAGGGAGGTATAAAAGGTGGGCACCATCTTAGATCTAGGTTCGTTCAACCAGAGGAGAAGACCGGGAGTGGAGGCTCTGTAGGAGCTCCACTCTGGAGCGGGCCTAGAGAGAGGCCGAGGGAGAGAGAGAGAGGAGGTGAAAGGGAGCTGTGATTAAGTCTCATCCCAGCTCCATGAGAAAGGAACAGAAAGGAACAGAGAAAGAGAAGAAGAGAGAGAGAAACAGAAGGGCTCAGGAACAAGAAGGTGGAAGGGACCCTAAGAACCCACGAGAATCCAGGGTGAAGGGTCAGGCAGATTAAGGGTACCGGATCCCAAGTTGGTGGAGGAGAAACTACCCTCAGCCAAAGACCGGTCGTCGTGATCATTTATTGGTGCTACACCTCATCAAACCTGCTAGGAAGGCACCATATAGGACAGCGGAGGACGGGGCCACGTTTAACCGCACAGGTCCACGGCAGCTGGACAAAAGCGGGTCACTGGTGAGGCAGGCCAGAGAAAGGATTAAAGGGGGTCCTGTGCCATGCTCCTGAACTGCCTGGGAGTTGACCGAGCCCCTCACCTGGTGGACGCAGCACGGCTCGGGCGGTCAGTGCCGAAGGAAGTGACCCGAAACAAACGAACTGTGAGTAAAGACCCTGGACTGTAACTTGTTGTCCGTGTGCTCCTTCGCTCCTCCGGCACTACCGGTACTGGGACTCTCACCACCATCACCCCCTACATCCACTACACTGCCCTGGGGCCGCACTCTTCCCGTGGGGAATCACACCATCCCAGCTGCACACATCATCAGCCCCAGCGGTCTGCCTTGCAGTGGCGGTACCTAATGACCGCAAATCCACGGGTGGCGTAGTCGGACATCATCTGAAGCACGTAGCAGACTACCATTGGTCTGACCACCCTGAGCCGCGGGATCGGGCCGCCACTACTACCCCCATCGTCTCCCTATCGCCCGGATCCGCGTGCCCCACGGCCCAGGGGGCGAGTCAGCTTTGGTGTATTTCGTGCCCGCTAACAACGGGTACTGCGCGCCTGAAAAGAGACTGTTTAGTTGTACTAAAGATGGCGCCCGCCCTAGAAGAACGAGCGCCATAATGTGCGCGCCAAAAGACCACAGGAGGCCGCCTCCCATCGTGGGCCGAGTCCCAGAATGGCGCCAAAGAGGAAGGGGCTGCCCCTGAGAGTGATTGTCAGCAGAATACCCCAGGACCACCCCCCATGGGGGCGGAAAGAGAAGAAAACTGCGGGGCAGGGGGTGGTCTGGATCAGTTTGGCCAGGCCACACCCAGAGATGGAGAAAGAAATCAGCTCCAGTACTTTGGCTAGGGGCCTGCTGCAAGCTACACCACCATGCAGCCTCACCGAGCTGCTAGCCCATCTCCCCAAGGAGGACCCCGAATATACGCTGGAGGAGCTGGACCGGAGGATGGTCCGGGCGCAGCAGGACGTGATCGCCGGGTGGAAAGAGGAAGTGGCTCGGCGGGCTGTGGCCCTGCAGCAGGAGGCGCCAGCGACATCCAGCGGTACACCAGCCACCGAGGGCAGTGAAGACAGAGCGGAGGCTGAAGACGACGCCGCGGAGGAAGCCGCGACAGCAGAGGCAGGTAACGGAGACGCCCCTACCCCGAACCCTGGGGCCGCTGATCTGCCCCTGCACCCCGCTGCGGAGCCCAACACACCTGGACCCGCCGTCGACACTGTGCCTCCACCGCCATCAACCGGCCTCCAGGCCGTCGACACTGCCAGTGAGCCCCGCCCCACGCCGTGCCCTCTGACCCCGGGCGTGCTCGGCCAACCGCCATCGCAGGCCCGGCCGCAAGGCCCAGCGCCCCCGGGCGCCGCTGCCCTGACGGAACCCCCTGCACCCGCTGTACCACCCCTGGGAGCAACAAGGAAACAACCAGCACGGGCCTGGTCGCAAGGCCACGTGCCCCCGGGCGCCGCCAACCCGCTTGCACCCCCTGCTGCTGCAGTACCACCACTGGGCGCAGATCTCTTCGCCCAACACACCAGTCCGGATGGGCTGTCTTTCATCTGGCCCCCCGAATTTGTCAACCCCCGCTTTCGGAGGAGCCCGCCCGCGGAGGTTGAAGTACCATCTGAGCCCCTTATACCTGCTCCGGCGCCTCAGGAAATCCCCCAGCTACCATTGGAGGACGCCCAGTTTGAATGGGACCCCACCGGGGAGGACCTAATGGGGTTCACAAGGGAGACACGAGCGGGCGCAGCCGAACGGCGGGAGGCCTGCCGCCAACAGCTGGAAATGTTTGAGAAGGAGCAGCGAGAGCGGCGGGTGAAGCAAGAGAAGCTGCAGGTCCAGAGCGCGGAGCAGAAAATGAAGGCCCGGCGAGATCCCCGAACTGCCCGCAGTCCCCGAGTCACCGGGACTGTTGTGAAGTTCCAGATGGAGCGCGGCTGGGGTTTCATCCGAGACCCTGAGACCATCAGCGATGTATTTGTGACAAGGAGGGATGTGGAGAGTCACCTGCCGGAAGGCCATCGTGGGCGGGATCTATTTCCAGGTGATGTGGTGTCTTACACCCGACACCAAGGCGTGAAGGGATGGTACGCCCTCCACGTCCACAGAGTAGTAGAGGAGGAGGAACAGCACTACTCGGACGCTGAGTACCCAGAGGACCCGGATGGGCCTGAAGACAACGAGGAGGAGCAAGGCGCATATGGAGGACGACGATAGAAAGTAAGAAGAAGCGCCAATGTAAATAGTTACCCGTCAGGGTACAAAGGAACTGTGTGGGACTGTTTTAAATTGAGTGTGGTCCCCGTTGGGACTGATATAGGACTGTTTGACTGTTACCCTATCCCCTAAGTAACCAGGCTGAGGACTGAGAACAGCCATCCCTCTTCCCTTTACCAGGCTGAAGACTGTGAGTAGCCATTTCCCTTCCCAAAACTGGCCGAGGACTGAGAGCGGCCAATCCCCTTGTATATAGTTGCGCTTCCTAAAGCGCCCCCTACTGGTTTTATAAAAAGACTGCAACGTCTACCTCAAGACAAGTTTACTGGACTGTTGCACCTTTAAGAAGAAAGAACACCTGGTCGCAAGTTGCACCGCGACCATGAACCAAGAATTCAAGAATGTGCTTTACTTAAAAATGTTTTATATGAAGAGTTTAATATGCTGCTAGAAAATGTTTTACATAATCTTGAAACCGTTTTATATGATAAGTGACAAAAGAGTTCCAGAAGTATTAGCATGTGTTTTATAATAGTATAATAGTGTGACAAGAAAAGAAAAGTGTGTCCCATAAAGGAAGTTGAACAATGTCGTCCGTTTCTAAATGTAAAAAGTTATTGAAAAAGTTTTGAATGTCCTGTAATCAACTGTTTTTGCTCTTTTCCAGCCCGAGGACGTGCTGTGCTTTACCAGGGGGGAATGTAGCGACCCGAGGGTTCAGCCGCTACAGGGGTATTGCACCTCAGACCAGAGGTGTGATATTCCACTCCCAGGTAAGGATGGAGTATGGACCAGGGCTCAGTTAGCTGCATACAGCACACACACCCCATTTCCGAGGGACAGCTCAACGGTGCTCCCACTAGACAGAAGTGCAGGCACGACCGACTATGTCCCTGCCTGGAGTGGGGAGGGGGGTGGAACACCCAGTGCTGTAGGGGCAGATAGGGGTTGGTTCCTGAGCGTAGGAAGGAGCTCATTGGTTGCTGGTCACCTGGGCTCATGGTCAGAGGGAGGTATAAAAGGTGGGCACCATCTTAGATCTAGGTTCGTTCAGCCAGAGGAGAAGACCGGGAGTGGAGGCTCTGTAGGAGCTCCACTCTGGAGCGGGCCTAGAGAGAGGCCGAGGGAGAGAGAGAGAGGAGGTGAAAGGGAGCTGTGATTAAGTCTCATCCCAGCTCCACGAGAAAGGAACAGAAAGGAACAGAGAAAGAGAAGAAGAGAGAGAGAAACAGAAGGGCTCAGGAACAAGAAGGTGGAAGGGACCCTAAGAACCCACGAGAATCCAGGGTGAAGGGTCAGGCAGATTAAGGGTACCGGATCCCAAGTTGGTGGAGGAGAAACTACCCTCAGCCAAAGACCGGTCGTCGTGATCATTTATTGGTGCGACACCTCATCAAACCTGCTAGGAAGGCACCATATAGGACAGCGGAGGACGGGGCCCACGTTTAACCGCACAGATCCACGGCAGCTGGACAAAAGCGAGTCACTGGTGAGGCAGGCCAGAGAAAGGATTAAAGGGGGTCCTGTGCCATGCTCCTGAACTGCCTGGGAGTTGACCGAGCCCCTCACCTGGTGGACGCAGCACGGCTCGGGCAGTCACTGCCGACGGAAGTGACCCGGAACAAACGAACTGTGAGTAAAGACCCTGGACTGTAACTTGTTGTCCGTGTGCTCCTTCGCTCCTCCGGCACTACCGGTACTGGGACTCTCACCACCATCACCCCCTACATCCACTACACTGCCCTGGGGCCGCACTCTTCCCGTGGGGAGTCACACCATCCCAGCTGCACACATCATCAGCCCCAGCGGTCTGCCTTGCAGCGGCGGTACCTAATGACCGCAAATCCACGGGTGGCGTAGTCGGACATCATCTGAAGCACGTAGCAGACTACCATTGGTCTGACCACCCTGAGCCGCGGGACCGGGCCGCCACTACTACCCCCATCGTCTCCCTATCGCCCGGATCCGCGTGCCCCACGGCCCAGGGGGCGAGTCATCTATATTTCTGTTTTTTTTCAATCAAGATGGGGTGCAGAGTGTACTTTAATGAGAAAAAAAATGAACATTTTAGAATTTACCAAATGGCTACAATGAAAAAAAGTGACAAATTTAAAGGGGTCTGAATACTTTCCATACCCACGGTATTTGTTTGCACTTAGCAGTGAGAGATGTCACCAGTAGCAGAAGAGGAAGGATTGTGAAATCTGGAGACAGATCCACTTTAACCATTCACATACACATACATGAAACCAAGTAAATTTAAAGGGGTTGTCTGGTCAAAAGTGATAAGTCTGCAGTCACTCTATGTGACTTCAGACTTATGAATCCCAACCCCCAGCACAGGCACTGTGCGATGCGGGGATTTGCCAGTATGAGACCTGGTAATGGAGGGTATGCATGTGTTATACATACCCTTGGCCAGTGGACAGGCCTCACTCTCCATACACTTGTATTGAGCGAGGCTGCGTCTTCTAGTCGAAGCTCCTACTGGCAATCCACGGCACTAGACAGGGCCTGACCTCGCTCCATACAAGTGAACGAAGCGAGGCGGCGCTGACTGGCCAGGGGTATGTATAACACATACATAGCCTCCGGTCCCGGGTCTCATATCGGCAAATCCCCATAGCGCAAAGTGCCTGTGCTAGGGGGATTCATGAGTCTGCAGTCACACAGTGTGACTGCAGACTTATCCATTTTGACCGGACAACCCCTGCAACATTTAGAACTTCAGGATATATGAGAAAAGAGGACAGCTTCTTGAGTAATAAATTACAAAGAGAAGAAAAAGTAACAGCACTGAAGGGGTTCACTATAAAGGGATGCTCATGTACAGTACCAATAAAAAGTTTGAACACAACAGTTGATGAAATAGTTTACCTTCATTTTATTGGAATGGGCTCATAGGTCGATTCACGGGTCACTCCCGGTCATGTCTCATGAGTAGTGTTGAGCATTCCGATACTGAAAAATCGGGTATAGACCGATATTCGCGGTATCGGAGTTCCGATACTGAGTTCCGATACTTTTAGAATATCGAATACCGGAATTGGAAGTTCCCATAATGCCTGCGCTCTGCAGTGTGTCTGAAGGATGACAAGCTGGATGGCAGCGCTCAGCTTACTGTACTTGTCATTTAGTGTAAAGGATTTATTAAAAAAAATAATAGTGTTTTCATGCACCGTCTCTTAAAAAAAGCCGGCCGGCAATTCAGCAGCGGTACCCGACAATTTAGAATAGAAAGAATAGAGCATCACACATAGATTAGATACATAGAAACATGTCAGTCATATATATAAGAAGTACAGTGACAGTGTTGCTTACTGTACTTGTCATTTAGTGTAAAGGATTTATTTAAAAAAATAATAGTGTTTTCATGCACCGTCTCTTTAAAAAAGCCGGCCGGCAATTCAGCATCTGTACTCGACAATTTAAAATAGAAAGAATAGAGCATCACACATAGATTAGATACATAGAAACATGTCAGTCACATATATAAGAAGTACAGTGACAGTGTTGCTTACTGTACTTGTCATTTAGTGTAAAGGATTTATTTAAAAAAAATTATAGTGTTTTCATGCACCGTCTCTTTAAAAAAGCCGGCCGGCAATTCAGCAGCGGTACCCGACAATTTACAACAGAAAGAATAGAGCATCACACATAGATTAGAGAGATAGAAACATGTCAGTCACATATATAAGAAGTACAGCGACAGTGTTGCTTACTGTACTTGTCATTTAGTGTTAAAATAAAGGATTTATTTAAAAAAAAATTGGCGTAGGGTTCCCCGTAATTTTAGGCTCTAGCGGAGGTTAAGCAGACAGCTGGGGCAGATGTTTGAAGCCTGGGAAGGGGGTAATACCCACGGAGCTTCCCAGGCTACTAATATCAGCCCCCAGCTGAATACCTAGCCTTTACTAGCTATTAAAATGGGGGACCCCCCAAAAAAATGACGTGGGGTCCCCCCTATTTTAATAGCTAGCAAAGGCTAGGCAGACAGCTGGGGGCTGATATTAATAGCTCAGGAAGGGTGCCATGAATATTGGCCCCCTCCCAGGCTAGAAACACCAGCCGTCAGCCGCCTCAGAAATGGCGCATCCATAGGATGCGCCAATTCTGGCACTTAGCCTCGCTCTTCCCACTGCCCTGTAGCGGTGGCAGTGGGGTAATAGGGCTGGGGTTGATGTCAGCTTATAATGCCAGCTGACATCAAGCCCAGTTTAGTAATGGAGCATAGTCAAAGTAAAAAAAAAACCACAAACACCCTGAATAAAGTCCTTTAATTGAAATAAAGATGCAATTCTTTATTGTTCTAAATTAAACCATACTTACCATCACGCCCATTCCGGCTGAAGCCAACGATCTCCTGCAATAAAAGTAAAATAATAAAGCACATCATCCTTACCTTTCCATGGTTCCCACGACAGCTTCAGCTCTGCTACATTCACATGACAGGCTGGATCGCTGCAGAAAGCTGCCATCCAGCTTACCATGCAGCAGACACTGAGAAGCGCAGGCATGCTTGCGCTCCTCAGTGTCTGGCTGTGACGGCATCCAGATGAGCCGAGTTCATGTCCAATGAACTCAGCTCATCTCATGCACGTCACCGACAGCGTGGGAGAATTCTCCTGCTGAAGCGCTGAGTGCAGGAGAATTTTCCCACGCTATCAGTGACGTGCATGACGTGAGCTGAGTTCATTGGACATGAGCTCACCTCATGCACGTCACTGACAGCGTGGGAAAATTCTCCTGCACTCAGCGCTTCAGAGTGAGAATTTTCCCACGCTGTCAGTGACGTGCATGTCCAATGAACTCAGCTCAACTCATGCAGCGTGGGAGAATTCTGACGCTGAAGCGCTGAGTGCATGAGAATTTTCCCACGCCGTCAGTGACGTGCATGAGGTGAGCTGAGTTCATTGGACATGACCTCGGCTCATCTTTATGCCGTCACAGCCAGACACTGACGAGCGCAAGCATGCCTGAGCTTCTCAGTGTCTGCGTCATGGCAAGCTGGATGGCAGCTTTCGGCTGCGATCCAGCCTGTCATGTGAATGTAGCAGAGCTGAAGCTGTCCTGGGAACCATGGAAAGGTAACGGTGATGTTGCTTTATTATTTTACTTTTATTGCAGGAGATCGTTGGCTTCAGCTGGAATGGGCGTGATGGTAAGTATGGTTTAATTTAGAACAATAAAGAATTGTGTGTTTATTTCAATTAAAGGACTTTATTCTGGGTGTTGTGTTTTTTGAAATACTTTACTAGAAATTCATGGCGGTCATGTCTAATATTGGCATGACCCCATGAATTTCAGGCTTAGGGCCAGCTGATAATACCAAGCTGGCCCTAACCCCTTTATTACCCAGTGAGCCACCGCACCAGGGCCCTGGATGAGTTGGGTACAGCGCCAGAAGATGACGCTTCTATGAACGCGCCATTTTCCGGGGGTGGCTGCGGACTGCAATTTGCAGCGGGGGGGGGGGGGGGGGGCAGAAAGCTTGGGCCTCCCTGCACTGCAGATTCCAGCCCCCAGCTGCCTAGTTGTACCTGGCTGGACACAAAAATAGTGCGAAGCACCACATATTTTTTTTTTAATTATTTCATGAAATTCAGGAAACAATTAAGAAAAAAAGGGCTTAACTATATTGTTGTGTCCGGCCAGGTACAAATAGGCAGCTGGTGGTTGGGGGCAGCCCGTTCCTGCCTGCTGTACCTGGCTGGACACAAATATAGTGCGAAGCCCCATGTCAATTTTGAAAAAATTATTTCAGGAAATTCATGAAATAATTTAAACAAAAAAATACGTGGGGCTTCGCCCTATTTTTGTGTCCAGCCAGGTACAACTAGGCAGCTGGGGGCTGGTATCCGCAGCGCTGGGAGGCCCAATCTTTCTGCCCCCTCCCCCCCCACTGCAAATTGCAGTTCACAGTCACCTCGGAAAATGGCGCGTTCATAGAAGCGCCATCTTCTGGCGCTGTACTCAACTCATCCAGGGCCCTGGTGCGGTGGCTCACTGGGTAATAAAGGAGTTAGGGCCAGTTTGGCATTATCAGTTGGCCCTAAGCCCGAAATTCATGGGGTCACGCCACTATTAGACATGACCGCCATGAATTTCTAGTAAAGTATTTAAAAAAAACACAACACCCAGAAAAAAGTCCTTTAATTGAAATAAACACACAATTCTTTATTGTTCTACATTAAGCCATACATACCATCACGCCCATTCCAGCTGAAGCCAACGATCTCCTGCAATAAAAGAAAAATAATAAAGCAACATCATCCTTACCTTTCCATGGTTCCCACGACAGCTTCAGCTCTGCTACATCGAGATGACAGGCTGGACCGCAGCAGAAAGCTGCCATCAAGCCTGTCATCCCGCAGACACTGAGAAGAGCAGGCATGCTTGCGCTCTGCAGTGTCTGGCTGTGACGGCATCCAGATGAGCCGAGGTCATGTCCAATGAACTCAGCTCACCTCATGCACGTCACTGACAGCGTGGGAAAATTCTGCTGCGCTATGCGCTTCAGCGTGAGAATTCTCTCATGCTCACCGCATGCGCAGGAGAATTCTCCCACGCTGTCAGTAACGTGCATGAGGTGAGCTGAGTTCATTGTCGGCTCATCTGGATGCCGTCACAGCCAGAAACTGAGGAGCGCAAGCATACTTGCGCTTCTCAGTGTCTGCGGTATGTCAGGCTGGATGGCAGCTTTCTGCTGCGGTCCAGCCCGTCATCTCGATGTAGCAGAGCTGGAGCTGTCCTGGGAACCATGGAAAAGTAAGGATGATGTTGCATTATTATTTTTCTTTTATTGCAGGAGATCGTTGGCTTCAGCTGGAATGGGCGTGATGGTAAGTATGGTTTAATTTAGAACAATAAAGAATTGTGTGTTTATTTCAATTAAAGGACTTTATTCTGGGTGTTTGTGTTTTTTTGTAACTTTGACTATGGGGTTAGCAATGGGGGTGTCTTATAGACGCCTCTCCATTACTAACCTGGGCTTGATGTCAGCTGGCATTATAAGCTGACATCAACCCCAGCCCTATTACCCCACTGCCACCGCTACAGGGCAGTGGGAAGAGCGAGGCTAAGTGTCAGAATTGGCGCATCCTATGGATGCGCCATTTCTGGGGGCGGCTGACGGCTGGTGTTTCTAGCCTGGGAGGGTGCCAATATTCATGGCACCCTTCCTGGGCTATTAATATCAGCCCCCAGCTGTCTGCCTAGCCTTTGCTAGTTATTAAAATAAGGGGGACCCCACGTCATTTTTTTGGGGGGGGTCCCCATTTTAATAGCTAGTAAAGGCTAGGTATTCAGCTGGGGGCTGATATTAGTAGCCTGGGAAGCTCCATGGGTATTACCCCCTTCCCAGACTTCAAACATCTGCCCCAGCCGTCTGCTTAACCTCCGCTAGAGCCTAAAATTACAGGGAACCTCAAGCCAATTTTTTTTTTAATAAATCCTTTATTTTAACACTAAATGACAAGTACAGTAACCAACACTGTCTCTGTACTTAGAAACATGTCAGTCACATACATAATATCTATCTAATCTATGTGTAATGCTCTATCTTTCTGTTCTAAATTGTCGGGTACCGCTGCTGAATTGCCGGCCGGCTTTTTTAAAGAGACGGTGCATGAAAACACTATTATTTTTTTAAATAAATCCTTTACACTAAATGACAAGTACAGTAAGCAACACTGTCACTGTACTTCTTACATATGTGACTGACATGTTTCTATCTATCTAATCTATGTGTGAAGCTCTATTCTTTCTATTATAAATTGTCGGGTACCGGTGTATGCCGCTGCTGAATTGCCGGCTTTTCATGTTTCACTGTGAGCACTGTTCCCATCGATTTGGGCAACCCCCTCCCCCAATACATTCTACATTATTGTTAGTTGTTTTCCTTCATGTAGAATTAACCTACAAGGAAAGAAAGGGTTTATTTTCATTCCGATATTTGTGTCCCATTGACTTGCATTGGTTTCCGGATTCGGAATCGGCGATATCCGATACTTTTTGAGTATCGGCCCGATCCAATCCGATCCGATATTTCCTGATATCGGAAGGTATCACTCAACACTACTCATGAGCGATGACATTACTAAGTTACTGACGTTATCGGTTGTGAGACATAACCGGGAGTGACCTATGAAGCATGGTTCTCAAAACGACGCTCCATAGCTTGCTGTACAGAATCGTTAGATGTCGTGGGAACCCCAATGGGTTACGTCGCAGGTGCAGAGATTGTAATTTAAAAATAAATTGGCGAATGAGCGAGAGTTTCTTCCTTTTATTTATTTAACTTTCCTTTTATGTCTTTCAGGTTCCCATTTTTGGACTTCTTCTGATTGGCTGGATTACGTTGGATCTTCATGTTTTTTTTTTTGCTTTTTAATAAATAGGTGAACGAGGTGTGGGGGAGTGTTCTTTAAAATAAACTATGTTTTCCTGTGTGTGTGTGTGTGTGCTTTTGTTTTTTTTTTATTACTGGGTTAGTAATGGGGATGTCTGATAGACACCACTCCATTACTAACCCTTGGTTTTGATGCCAGCTGACATTACAAGGCTTAAAATGACGAATCCCGTCACTCACGTGGTTGATGAAAAGTTCTTTTTAATGGAGGTCCACATACAAAACATTTCAGCCCATCCCAGACTTTTGTCAATCATTACATTACAAAGCTGACATCAACCTGATAAAACTACTACCCCAATTGCCACTGCACCATCGCAATCAGGAAAAGCCAGCAAAGAGCCTGAGTTGGCGCATCTCATTGATGCGCCAATTCTGGGGTAACTGCAGGCTTTTATTTTTAGGCTGGGAAAGGGCCAATATCTATGGACCTTCCTATCTTGTTAATACAAGAGCACACCTCTGTTCTTTACAAAGGCTGGTTATAAAAAGTAGGGGGGAACCCACATCATTTTTTTTATATGCATGTGTTTTTGGGTGCATTTGCGCTGTGAAAACACACGTTACAAAGTGTGTTCTTTTTTTACTGCAGTGCTGTGGGAAAGTTCTCACCGCACATGCGTTAATGTCAGTGAGGTGAACAGAGTTCATTGGATAAGGACTCCGATGACCTTTCTGCCAGCACACTGAGGTGCGCAAGCTTGCACAGCTAATTGTCTCTGCAGGATGGCAGACTGTATAGTCGTATCTTGCGACAATACAGCCTGCCATCTTGATGTAGCAGACCTAGACCTGTCGCGCAATAAATGGATGATTTTATTCACGTCAGGGACAGGTGAAGATGATGATGCTTTATTATTTTATTTCAATTGACATCGGCTTCAATGGAATGGGTGTTATGTTATTAGTTAAATTTAGATTTATTAAAGGAGTCTGTGTGTTTCTTTCAAATAAATTAACTGATTCTGGGTATTTAAAAATTGAACGGCACTCGCAAGGTCCGAGAGCCGTGTGATTTTATTTTTCTCGCACCCATTGACTTGCGATTTTTTTTCTAAGTCCGATTTCAGCTGTGAAAAAAATTACAGATGAGCGGTAACTCATAGATTAATATTGGTCAAAGTAGAATCCAATTTTTTATTGGATTGCACTCGTTCGTTTTCCTTGAAAATGAATGTGAGATAAAACATTTCCCTGCCTGTTTTTAAAAAATGTTTTACCTCAAAGAAAGAATTTTTTGTGATCCAGTCCTGTAATGTCTGTAGACTCTTTTGCGTCTCCCCCTTCCCAGGAGCTGTGGAATTATCTGTCCATGTCCCTGCACCGTCAGACAAAGCCATTACACAGTACACAGCAGGGGCCCATTTATAAGATTATCTCAGCACAGGAACATTTTATTTAAACACATCCAATTGTAGAATTTATTATTATCAAGATCTATTGATTAAAATGAACTTTGCGGGTAAACCCCTTTAAGTTTTACTTTGGCTGTGTTCACACATGTTGTGTTTTTCAGCTTCAGAAAACTGCATCAAAACACAATCTCTGGCAGGAAATTAGCTGCGTCAAAAACGTTTTGCTGCGTTTTTTGATGCATTTTTTGTGAGTTTTTTCAGCGATTTTTTTCACTGTCCTGTCTCTATTTATGCATGTACATAAAGTTCTGTTAAAAAAGAACCCCATTCTATTTCACCATCAAAAACGCTGCTGCAAATTTTGGTGCATTTTTTCAGCGTTTTTTTCACCACTGTATAAGGATGTGATTTTCCTCCAAAATATCAGTAATTAATGGGGGCACTCTCCTACACCTCTACTGAGGTCCGATATTAACTATTAACATCAAACTTGACTATTAATAATTAATTTCCACTAACGTTATCTGAGCCCTATACTATATACCAACTGAGACAAAACCGTGTGCTAATAAAAGGTATTTATTACACAAAAGTCTACAGTTAATATACTACTAGGTATCACACTAACACAGTACACAAAACGGATTCACAATTCCCAATTACCTAATATATTTTCCACCCACGTTTGCTAATCACTCATGCAATATCGGCCCACCCAACTATACCAACTTTGCCTATATATATCTATCAATATCTAGGAGGGTTAGTACAGGGTATGTAGGGCTAGTAAGTAAAGAAGTTACAGGGGAAGAGAGATACTCAGCCATGTGTTGTTATGTCCATCTTCAAGAGTCTAAGGGGCCTTAGCACATGTGCATTCTGGGTTTTTAAGTCCAGCCAGTGTCCAGCTTCATGTCACAGGAAATGATGTATTATTCCCCGCCCACTGGCTAAGATCTTTGTTCATGTCCAACCATACTCGCAAAACCTGATTTAGCACATGGCTGGACATTCTATTGAAACCTCCTCCAGCAGCAAACAGACTGAAACACATGGGGAGATGTGGGGCCAATATATACATGTATACTTATCTGCAAGCATGGCTAGCATGCAGATACGTATATACATGTACAACCTGGGACACTTCCCTTTACAACCACCCATTATTTCCCATGGGTGAAAAAACACTGACAAAAATGCTGAAAGTGACATGCTCTATTTTCCAAAAACCCAACCAAGGCACAAAATACACAACAACAAAAAAGCATGATGTGTGAACAGAGAATTCTGGTTTCTCATAGACTTTGCTGGTACTGCAAAACACAACTGAAAATTTGCATAAAAATCTGCAGCAAAAAATGCTAAAAAAACACAACATGTGTGAACATAGCTTTTAAGTGAAGTTTAACTTGAACTTATTATATGTTGTCAAAATTACTCATAAAACGTCACTTTTAAAAGCCACAAAAGACGACGGAGGGGTTTCCTCATTTCTTATGAATTTCTTTCTGTAGAAACATACAAATCAAGGTCTGTGTTAAGAGTCAAAGTGAAAAGAAAAATACTATTTTAAATGATAAAACCATCAAGGTAGAGGGAGTTGTACTTGCAAATGTGGAGTGAAGAAATGTTCATTGTTCTCATGGGTCTTAATTCACCAACAACTACTTGGATATTGCATTTTACCTAACCAGGAGGGTGTCAAAAAGGGCAGATAGACACCTACACCATCACAAGACCCTACAATTACCATGAAAGGCAGCACCCACCACTTCCTCAGTGATACCTCAGATGACGCTCCTAGATAAGAGCAGTCTATGCGGTATGCAATGTATCGTCCTTCAGGGAGCGCTTCTTCCCAGACCATTTCAAGGTCTCTATCATATCCAACTCCTTTTGAGTACCAGCCTACTGCTCCAATCATGCATTCCCCGTCACCTCTTTTGCCATACTTACGGATGCAAAGTCTGCTTCCAATATCACGGGCTGGAGTGACTTGTAAGTTTCGTAATAGTGAGATCACAGATGTCTATGCAAGCACCGTGTAACGCATGTTACACAAGTCTTGAATGGTAGCTCAAAAAAAGATGAAGAAGCATCAACTTCAATATCATCATAAGAAGCGTCGACACAAGTTTGCAAAAAGGTATGAAAAGTGAACTGTAGAAGATAGGAAACGGGTGGTTTGGAGCTATGGGACAAAAGTCAATAGACTAGGCTATGATGGATGAAAATGGGTCTGGAAGAAACAAAGGAAAATGGGGCTAAAGGATGGAGAAATTGAAGGAACTGTCAAGTTCGGTGAAGGAAGCCTGATGATATGGGGTTGTTTCACAGCTAAAGGCGTTGGATACTTTACCAGAATCGATGGTGGTCTCAATGCTGAGCTATATGTGAGTATCCTACAAGACAAATTACTTTGTACACTCGAGTACCATCGGTATGAAAAGGACAACATAGTGTTCCAGCAGGACAACGACCCAAAGCATATGTTGAGATTGGCAAATAAATGGTTCAATGACAATGAAGTCGAAGTGCTGGATTGGCCCCCACAGACCTCAGACCTTAATCCAATTTAACACTTGTGGGTAGAATGGAATAAAAAACTATATACATATCCAAGCGAGTCGAAGAGCATGCACCAACTGGGAACATGTAAAAGAGACCCGGAATTAGATGTCGGTCAAGACATGTTTGAATCTGATCGAGAGCATGCCCAGAAGGATTCAGGCAGTGTTGAAAGCTAAAGGTGGATTTACAAAATACTAATAAAATAATAAAAAATTGTATTTAGATTTTTAGGAGCAAAACAGTAACAGTGCAGTGACATGACAAGAATCTGCATAATTAATCATATGCCAAATAGTTGCAACTCAAGTTTATATATGGGATAGACAAGATGATTGTCTATAAAATGAGGGTAGTCTCACAATAAAATAAGTAGTGGATGGTGAGATATGGAGCCTGAAAGTCAAAAGTTCAAAAGATTGATACTCTTTTGCTCTTCACTGTATTCATGTGCAGTTGGTGGTTCTGGCGATGTATTCAATTAATAATGATGGTCCCAGTGCTATATTCAATTACCGATTATGGTTCTAATAATGAATTAGTGTATTAATGGTTGTTTTGGTGCTGTATCTAAGTACTGATGAGGATGCTGGTGCCATTCATGTACTGATGGAATGTTCTGGTGATGTATTCATTTAATGATCATGGATCTGGTGCGGTCTTCCCTCATTAAACACAAATTAAACAATTAAAGAAAATTTGGTATGTCCACATCCTTAAAAGTCTGATCTATCAAAATATAAAAAGAACTAACATATGCAGTAAAGAGAAAAAAAAATAGAAGAACTACTTTTTTTTGTCACCACACCTCTTACAGCAAAAAGCCATCCAAATGTATGCACCCTGAATTGATAGCAATAAATATTTCAACTTACTGTGCAAAAAACAGCCCTCACATAGCTTCATAGATATATTTTTATTGTTCTAACAGGTCCTTAAAAAAGCATCACAAGCTAAATGTTGGTTTTTTTTTTACAAAAATAAGAATCTCTGAAAGTTTGGGATTACTGTAATCACAAAGACCTGGAGAATCATGTTCACACGTCACTTTTACCACATAATGAATATCTTAAAAGCAAAACCTAAAAAACAATGATGGGATTGTTAAGCAGGGGATGGATCTTTCAGCAAGACAATGATCCAAAACACCGCTCCAAATCTACTCAGGCATTCATGCAGAGGAGCGATTACAATGTTCTGGAATGGCCATCCCAGTCCCCAGACCTGAATATCATTGAACATCTGTGGGATCATTTGAAGAGGGCTGTCCATGCTCGGCGACCATCAAACTTAACTGAACTGGAATTGTTTTGTAAAGAGGAATGGTCAAACATACCTTCATCCAGGATCTAGGAACTCATTAAAAGCTACAGGAAGCGACTAGAGGCTGTTATTTTTGCAAAAGGAGGATCTACTAAATATTAATGTCACTTTTCTGGTGAGGTGCCCATACTTATGCACCTGTCAAATTTTGTTTGAATGCAGATTGCACATTTTCTGTTAGTACAATAAACCTCATTTCAAGGCAGAAACATTACTGTGTCCAACAGTTATTACATATATCAAACTGAAATAGCTGTTGCAAAAACACCAATTTTTATAAAATACTAAGCTTAAGATTAATAGGGGTGCCCAAACTTTTTCATATAACTGTATGTATATTTTAGTTTTATTATTCATTTATTTTGAATGGGGCAAAAGGGGGGTGATTTGAACGTTTATATTTTTAAAAAAAAAAAACATTTTTTTTTTACTTTTTTCTGGCCTTAATAGTTTCCTTAGAAGACTTGAAGGTGCTTTCATCCGATCACTTGTGCTACACATGGTTAAAATGATCATCTGCTATGAGCGATGGCCAACGGGTAACGCTCATGGCAAATCGGCACATGATCCTGCTAAAAAACAGATTGCAGTAAAAAAGAAAACAATTTAAGACATTCCCGTCCTTATTTGAATGAACTAATTTTGCATTGTATCTTTTCATTTTTTATCACCCCTAACAAATCCAAAAACAGGTATAACTACCAGACATGTGAACATAGCCTTACAATACAATGTAACGAATGATAGTCGTATTTAGTGCTTACGTTGGCTGCACCTCCTCATCCTCACTGTCTTCAATTATTGGGTGCTTTAAGCCTTTTATTCTGGACGTCCTTCCTAAAATATATAACAAAACTGATTATGATTCTCATTCACCTCCAGATTTACACATCATCAGAGAAGCAGTCTCCACCTCTCACCATGGAAGAAGCAGAACCTATTACACACTGTAGGGATAAAATTATTGGGACACATACACATTACTCCTGGAGGAAATTTTATGACATTCCTTTTTAAATCCAGGGTCATTAACATGGAGTTGATCTCCCTTTGCAGCTAATAAAGCTTCCACTCTAAAAAAAAAATTGGGGGACATTTCTGTGCAATTTGTTGTCCATTCTTCCAGAAGAGCAGTTATCAGGTCAGACACTGATGTTGGACAAGGGGACCTGGCTTGTAATCTCTGGTTAATCCAAAAGGTATCTATCTGATGGAGTTGAGGTTAGGTCTCTTGAAGGGTCAGTCATGTTCTTCCACACCAAACTCACCCAGCCATGTCTTATTTGAACTTTCATGAACTGACTTGTGACAACATATGACAGCAAGATGCTGAATTCAGGGAGCTCTTTAGAACGAGCCATTTTATCACAACTGTTCGCACAGGCAGACTACATGCTTAGATGCTGGATTTTATACCCATGGCAATGAACCAAAAGAGAAAACCTTAATTCAATGATTAAGAGGTGACTTTTCATACTTGTTCACACAGTGTGTAAAGCTTCCTTCACATGTACATGTTTTCAGCACGTGTGGCATTCGCTTTCACATGCATTGAAGACACGTATCCACACATACCTATCATAATCTATGGTGATCTTTGCATGAGACTCGTCCGCATGGATTACAAGGGCCAATACACATTTCTGGCTCCGTGTGAAACATCCTTGTGACAACCGTGTGCTGTACATGTTTAACACTGCAAAGTATAGGAGAAGCTTTGGAATTGATATTTAAGTCATGGTGGAAAAAAAATGAATTGCACACGGATAGAACACTGATGGCACACGGATGACACACTGATCCAAAATACTTATGACACCGGTACCATTTTTCCAGTACCGGTATTATATGGACATGTGAAGGGTGGTTTAGTCAAAGGAATCTGTTAAACATGTCGTCGGTCGGGTAACAAACCCTGAGCTGGAGGTTTTCAGGAGGCAGACACAGAGCTTTTCCCCAGGATATTGTAACTTACTTTTTCCTCTCCTTGTAACAAGAACCATAACCTTTCTAATATTTCGACATAGCCGCAAGAGGGTTTGTTTTTTGCAGAACACAACTTATTCTATGAAATAAGTGGAAACGGTGAGGAGAAAAACTGTAATTCCACATTTTCTTTTTCAAGGTTTTGTACTAGCGCCGCTTACTTTGTGGTAATCAGGTGGTGATCTGTTACCTTTGCTCTATGGGTCAGTATGGTTACGGGATCCCAAATCTATATATTTCTATTCATGATTTACTAATTAAAAATAAAATAAAAACATTTACAAAAACAATTTGGCTTTTGTCACCATATTCTGAGAGCCATATATATATTTTTTTAAAGAGGTCATCCGGCAGTCAAGGTAACCCTTCGTCAATGTGCATTCATACTGCACGGTGGCCCCATGTTCATTAGAACTGATGGCCATTATGTTAAAGTCTGTTACATGTCACCATCACACTTGACAGCGGTATTAACCCCATAACGCCCAATGACGGACACTGCACGGCATGAGCAGGTGTAAGTTAATGCTCCTTGCCGTGCATTGTCCGTTATGGCTTTAACCCCTTAAGCCCCGCGGGTGGTTTGCACGTTAATGACCGGGCCAATTTTTATAATTCTGACCACTGTCACTTTATGAGGTAATTACTCTGGAACGCTTCAACTGATCCCCCTGATTCTGAGATTGTTTTTTCGTGACATATTGTACTTCATGATTGTGGAAAAATTTCTTCAATATCACTTGCGTTTATTTGTGAAAAAAACGGAAATTTGGTGAAAATTTTGAAAATTTTGCAATTTTCAAAATTTGAATTTTTAAGCCCTGAAATCAGAGCGATATGTCACACAAAAGAGTTAATAAATAACATTTCCCACATGTCTACTTTACATCAGCACAATCTTGGAACCAAAATTTTTTTTGTTAGGGAGCTATAAGGGTTAAAAGTTGAACAGCGATTTCTCATTTTTCCAACAAAATTTACAAAACCATTTTTTTAGGGACCACATCACATTTGAAGTCACTTGGAGAGGTCTTTATGACAGAAAATACCCAAAAGTGACACCATTCTAAAAACTGCACCCTTCAAGGTGCTCAAAACCACATTCAAGAACTTTATTAACCCTTCAGGTGCTTCACAGGAATTTTTTGAATGTGGAAGAAAAAAATGAACATTTAACTTTTTTCACAAAAATGTTACTTTAGACCCAATTTTTTTATTTTCACAGGGGTAACAAAAAAAATTGACCCCAAAATTTGTTGTGCAATTTTCCCTGGGCACGCAGATACCCAATATTTGGGGAAGAAACACTGTTTGGGCGCACGGCAGGGCTCGGAAGGGAAGGAGCGCCATTTCACTTTTTGATTGTAAAATTTGCTTGAATAATTAGCGGACGCCATGTTGTGTTTGGAGAGCCCCTGTGTGCCCAAACTTTGGAGCTCTCCCACAAGTGACCCAATTTTGGAAACTAGACCCCCCAAGGCACCTTTATAGATGCATAGTGAGCACTTGGAACCCCCAGGTGCTTCACAAATTGATTCGTAAAAATGAAAAAGTGAAAAAAAAAACACTTTTTCATTTTTACGAATCAATTTATGAAGCACTTAGGGGTTCCAAGTGCTCACTATGCATCTAGATAGGTGCCTTGGGGGGTCTAGTTTCCAAAATGGGGTCACTTGTGGGGGAGCTCCAATGTTTGGGCACACAGGGACTCTCCAAATGCAACATGATATCCGCTAACAATTTGAGCCGACAATTTGTTAGCGGATATCATGTTGCATTTGGAGAGTCCCTGTGTGCCCAAACATTGGAGCTCCCCCACAAGTGACCCCATTTTGGAAACTAGACCACCCAAGGCACCTATCTAGATTGATAGTGAGCACTTGGAACCCCAGGTGCTTCCCAAATTGATTCATAAAAATGAAAAAGTGTTTTTTTTTTCACTTTTTCATTTTTACGAATCAATTTGTGAAGCACCTGGGGGTTCCAAGTGCTCACTATGCATATAGAAAGGTGTCTTGGGGGGTCTAGTTTCCAAAATGGGGTCACTTGTGGGGGAGCTCCAAAGTTTGGGCACAGAGGGGCTCTCCAAACGCAACGTGGTGTCCGCTAACAATTTGAGCCGATTTTCCATTCAATTTGTTAGCGGATATCATGTTGCATTTGGAGAGCCCCTGTGTGCCTAAACATTAGAGCTCCCCCACAAGTGACCCCATTTTGGAAACTAGACCCCCCAAGGCACCTATCTAGATGCATAGTGAGCACTTGGAACCCCAAGTGCTTCACAAATTGATTCATAAAAATTAAAAAATGTTTTTTTTTCACTTTTTCATTTTTACGAATCAATTTGTGAAGCACCTGGGGGTTCCAAGTGCTCACTATGCATCTAGATAGGTGCCTTGGGGGGTCTAGTTTCCAAAATGGGGTCACTTGTGGGGGAGCTCCAATGTTTGGGCACACAGGGGCTCTCCAAACGCAACATGGCGTCCGCTAACAATTTGAGCGGATTTTCCATTCAATTTGTTAGCGGACACCATGTCGTGTTTAGAGAGCCCGTGATGTGCCTAAACAGTGGAGCTCCCCGACAAGTGTCCCCATTTTGGAAACTATACCCCTCAAGGATTTTATTAAGGTGTATAGTGAACATTTTGAACCCAGAGGTACGGCACAGAATTTGTTTACATTAGGTCATCATATTGAATAAGTTGTCATTATTCTTGAGCGCAAGTGCTCGCTACTTGAGTTTGCATCGGGTACTCAGGTATGCACCATGTAAAGCGTGTGCTCGAGTGACATGCTCGAGTCCCTGCTCCGCATGTTTCACGGTTATTAGACACCGAAAAAAAAACATGCGGGGATCGCTCGTGCATGGCAGGCAATCCCTGTAAACTTTTTTGGCCGCGAAGCATATGGGGCAGAGACTCGAGCATGTCACTCAAATACCCACGATACTCAATACATACCAGAGCACCCGATGCAAACTCAAGTAGCGAGCACTTGCTCTCAACACTAGTCGCCATATCGTCATCTTTTTTTCTTACTTTTGAAAAAAATCCCAACCCCAGCCCTAACCCTAGCACAACCCTAACCATAGTGCAACCCTTGCCCTAGCACAACCCTAGCCCTAGCACAACCCTAGCCCCAGCACAACCCTAGCCCCAGCACAACCCTAGCCCCAGCACAACCCTAGCCCCAAACCCAGCCCTAACCCTAGCCCAATCCTAACCCAAGAGTTTATTTTTGACGCTGTTCCTTGTGCGGTATAAGTGATTAGACGACTTTATTCTTCGGGTCGGTGTGATTACAGCAATGCCAGAATCATATGGGGTTTTTATGACTGACAGCTGTCACACACTAAAAGACGCATTTTTTGTAAAATCTAGTTTTTGCATCGCCATATTTTGAGAGCTATAATTTTTCCAGATTTTGGCAGACAGTCATGTGACGGCTCGTTTTTTGCGGGATGACTTGACGTTGTTATTGGTGCCATTTTCAGGCACGTGACATTTTTTGATCGCTTTCTATTCCGATTTTTGGGAGGCAGAATAAACAAAAACCAACAATTCAGGAATTGTTTTTTTTTTTTTTTTTTTTTTATTCTGTTCCGCGTGTGGTAAAATTGATGAGGTAGCTTTATTCTTCGGGTCAGTACGTTTACAGCGGTACCACATTTGTATAATTTTTCTATGTTTTGACGCTTATACACAATAAAAGCTATTTTATAGAAAAAAATATTTTTTAGCATCGCTTTATTCTGAGAGCTATAACTTTTTTATTTTTCGGCTGATGGACGCGGCGATACCAAATATGTGTACTTTTATTGTTTTTTTGTGTTTTTTTATAATAATATTTATTGATGGGTACATTATATTTTTATTTTTGGTGGATTACTTTTTTTATTTTTTTTTTTATATTTTTGCAAATGTTTTTTTTATTTTTTTTTCCACTTTCACACAGTTTATACACTTTCTTACTTTGTCCCACTCTGGGACTTTCACTTTTTTTTCTCTGATCGCCTGCATGGCACAGGAATGCAGCACCATCCCTATGCCATGCAAGCTGTCAGAAATGCACAGTGTGAAGATTGCTTGGAGATGCACTGCGCATGTCCAAGCAATCTTCCTGCTGTCTGGTGACCCGGATGTTGTCATGACGACATCGGGTCGTCATGGCAACACCCGGGAAGCCTTTGCAGACTGCGCTGGAAGCCGGAAGAGGAGGTGAGTATCGGCGATCACCTCCGCTTGCCCCCGCAATGCCGCGATCGACTTCGATCGCAGCATCGCGGGGGTTAATGTGCTGGGAGCGATGCAGGACCGCTCCCTGCACATAGTACCGGGTGTCAGCTGTGACAATCAGCTGACACCCAGCGGCGATCGCGCCCGCACAGCCTGTGTGCGCGCGCGATCGCCATGACGTCCTTATACGGGTCTGGCTCTTAAGTCCCAGGGCACAGACGCGTATTAGTACGGCAAATGTTGTTAAGGGGTTAAACTGTCACAGTGTGTAAACACGCAGTGACAGATAAGTGCGGACAGCTATCTGTGACAGCTGAGCAGCACAAGATGGGGTGCAGGGAGCCATATGGTCGGTCCGCACACCTAGATCGCTGCGATCAGTCAGTCAATCTGACTGACCGATCTCAGCATGATCGTGCAGGAGATGCTGAAATATCAGCGTCTCCAGCCCGATCAGTGCCGGAGTTCAGCTCCGCCAGTGGCTGATCTCCGGCACTAAACAGCTAGTAGGAGTGTCAACACCACCCCTGGCTGTTAACCCCCTGACAGATCGGTGGCCCTGCGATGTCGTGGGGCCCAATCATTGCCATGGTGACCAGGGGTCGTCATGACGACCCCCTGGTCACCAAGCTACGGAAAGCTGCTGAAACCATGCTCACAGCATGGGCTCAGGAGCTTTCACTAAAGGTATAATCAATGCACTGCAATCTAGTACATTGCAATACATTATACCTGTGATCAAAGAGAAACAAGTGAAAGTCCCATAAAGGGACTAAGTAAAAAGTAAAGAATAAATGGCAAAAAACTTATACAAATACATAAAAACAAATATTAAATAATATTAATTAAAAAAAACATATTCACTAATAAATACACATTTTTATGTAAAAAAATAACAATAAAATAAAAAAAGTACACATATTTGGTATTGCCGATTCTGGAACGACCCGACCTATAAAAGTGTCACACTAGTTAACCCCTTCAGTGAACGCCACACAAAAAAACCTTAAAAAAACGAGGCTAACGATGCTTTATCACCATACCACTGGGAAAAAAAAGGGGAATGAAACACGATAAAAAAAACAAATATAAATAAAATTAGTACCGCTGAAAACGTCATCTTGTCCCACAAGAAACAAGCCGCCATACAGCCCCATCAGTGGAAAAATAAAAAAATTATAGCTCTCAGAATAAAGCGATGCAAAAAATATATATATATTTTGTATAAAAACGATATTAACCACTTCGCACCAGAGCCTGTTTTTGCCTTCGTGACCAGGCCAATTTTTACAATTCTGATCACTGTCACTTTATGAGGTAATTACTCTGAAACGCTTCAACGGATCCCCCTGATTCTGAGACTGTTTTTTCGTGACATATTGTACTTCATGATAGTGGTAAAATTTCTTCAATATCACTTGCGTTTATTTGTGAAAAAATCGGAAATTTGGCAAAAATTTAGAAAATTTTGCAATTTTCAAACTTTGAATTTTCATGCCCTTAAATCAGAGAGATATGTCACACAAAATAGTTAATAAATAACATTTCCCACATGTCTACTTTACATCAGCACAATTTTGGAACCAACATTTTTTTTTGTTAGGGAGCTATAAGGGTTAAAAGTTGACCAGCGATTTCTCATTTTTCCAACAAAATTTACAAAAACATTTTTTTAGGGACTACATCATATTTGAAGTCACTTTGAGGGGCCTTTATGACAGAAAATACCCAAAAGTGACACCATTCTAAAAACTGCACCCTTCACGGTGCTCAAAACCACATTCAAGAACATTATTAAACCTTCAGGTGCTTCACAGGAATTTTTGGAATGTGGAAGAAAAAAATTAACATTTAAGTTTTTTCACAAAAATGTTACTTCAGACCCAATTTTTTTTATTTTCACAGGGGTAACAGAAAAAAATGGACCCCAAAATTTTTTGTGCAATTTCTCTTGAGCGCGCTCATACCCCATATGTGAGGGAAAACCACTGTTTGGTTCGGAAGGGAAGGGTTCGGAAGGGAAGGAGCGCCATTAGACTTTTTGAATGTAAAATTTGTCTGAATAATTAGCAGACGCCATGTTGCGTTTGGAGAGCCCCTGATGTTCCTAAACAGTGGAAACCCCTGTATTGAGCTGTAAAAATAAAATTTTCACATTTTTCCCACAAAAACGTTTTTCATCCCTTAATTTTGCATTATCATGAGGGTAATAGGATAAATTGCACCATGAAATTTGTTGTGCAATTTCTCCTGAACACGCCAATACCCCATATGTGGGGGAAAACCACTGCTTTGGTGCACGGCAGGGTTTGAAAGGGAAGGAGCGCCATTTGACTTTTTGAATGTAAATTTTTTGGAATAATTAGCAGATGCCATATCGCATTTGGGGAGCCCCTAATGTGCCTAAACAGTGGAAACCCCCCACAAGTGCCACCATTTTGGAAACTAGACCCCTTAGGGAACTTATCTAGATGTGTGGTGAGCACCTTGCACCCCCAGCTGCTTCACAGAAGTTTATAATATTGAGCCATAAAAATAAAATTTTCATATTTTTCCCACAAAAAATGTTTTTCATTCCCTAATTTTGCATTATCATAAGGGTAACAGGATAAATTGCACCATGAAATTTGTTGTGCAATTTCTCCTGAGTACGCCGATACCCCATATGTGGGGGAAAACCACTGCTTTGGTGTACGGCAGGGTTCGGAAGAGAAAGGAGCGCTATGTTGGCTGGGATAGGCAGCAGACACCATGTCACATTTGAAGAGTCGCTGACATGCCGAAACAGCAGAAACCCCCACAAGTGACCCCATTTTGTAAACTACACCTCAAGGAATTCATCTAGGGAAGTAGTGAGTATTTTTTAATTCTTAAATTTATACCATTGGGCAGTGAAAAAAGCATAATTATATTTTTACCACAAAAAAATGTTTTACCCTCAGATTTTACATTTTCACACAGGGCAATGGGTAAAATTGGTGCCGAAATGTGTCACACAATTTCTTCTAAAAGTGTCAATACCCCATATGTGGCTGTATTGTACCGCTCAGCCATACGGTGAGATCTGGGGGGGACGGAGTGCTATTTGACAATTGGAGAACAAATTATTGTAGAATAGGTATTTGGATTTGGGAGCACAAAAATTTCTAAATTTCTTTTGGGGGGCAAGGGCCATTTCGCTTTTCCAGAGCCTTTCTGCTACCAGTAACTTGCAATATTTTTAACAGATGACGGACCTGAGTGGGGACTAGCTTTTTTTGAGGACTGAGTTGAATCTTTTATTGGGAACATTTTACGTAACATTTATCCAGCGCTCTAGGCTGAGCACTTACATCGGGGTTTCCATCTATATTTCCAAGTGATGTAATTCAGATGAAACCCCTGCAGGATCCATTCACTGTAATGAGGCAGCAGAGTTACTCTGGACTCCGTCTGGTCTCTGTTTAGCGGTGTCCTTTTTTTCAGAAGTGCACAAAACTGTGGCCAACCGCACTTTTACTAACGCCTAAAACAAATGACACCGTGGGATCACAGGCCAGACGGCATCCACAGTGGCATATATTTGCCTCATTACAGGGAATCTTCCGTCATGGGTTCCGTCTGAATAACGTATTTCAGAGATTTACACGGAAACTCTGGTGTAAGTGCTCAGCGCAGAACGCAAGATAAATGTGAGCAGAGCCTTACTGCGATCTTTGGGAGACATAATAAACAAATCAGTAGCAGGTGAAGAATTGGTTTTATTTATTTTTTACGCCGTTCCTCGTGTGATATAACTGATTAGATTACTTTATTCTTCTGGTCGGTGCGATTACAGAGATACCAGATTTATATCGGGTTTTTATGACTGACAGCTGTCACACACTAAGAGACGCCTTTTTTGCAAAATCTAGTTTTTGCATCGCCATATTTTGAGACCTATAATTTTTCCATATTTCGGCCGACAGAGTCATGTGACGGCTTGTTTTTTGCGGGACGAGTTGACATTTTTATTGGTACCATTTTTGGGTACGTGACATTTTTTGATCGCTTTCTATTCCGTTTTTTGGGAGGTAAAATTAACAAAAACAAACACTTCAGGAATTGTTTTTTGAGGTGTTTTTTTTTATGCCGTTCTGCGTGTG
Source organism: Phyllobates terribilis (assembly GCF_046119375.1). Taxonomy (NCBI): domain Eukaryota; kingdom Metazoa; phylum Chordata; class Amphibia; order Anura; family Dendrobatidae; genus Phyllobates; species Phyllobates terribilis. The sequence goes on along the minus strand of NW_027362765.1, from coordinate 333,908,937 downwards.
GTAAAAGTGATAAGGCAGAATTATTCTTCGGGTCAGTACATTTACAGCGATACTACACTTACTGTATATTTTTTTTTATGTTTTGGCGCTTTTACACAATAACACAATTTTATAGAAAAAATATTTTTTTTGCATTGCTTTATTCTGAGAGGTATAACTTTTTTATTTTTCGGCTGATAGAGCTGTATGGTGGCTTTTTTTTCCGGAACAAGATGACGTTTTCAGCGGTACCATTTTTATTTCCATTTTGCTTTCTGATCGCATTTTTTTCCACTTTTTGTTTGGCGATATGATGAAAAAGCATATTTTTTTGCTCCGTTTTTTATTTATTTTTATTACGGTGTGCACAGAAGGAGTTAATTAGTGTGACAGTTTTATAGATTGGGTAGTTTCGGACGCGGCGATACCAAATATGTGTACTTTTTTTGGTTTTGCATAAATATATGGATTTATTGGTTTAATATTTTATTTATTTATTTTTATTTATTTTGTGATTTTTTTTTAACAGTTTAAAAACATTTTTTTTACTTTTTTTTTTACATTTTTACTTAGTCCCTGTATGGGACATTAATTTTTATTTTTCTGCTCACTGATCTCATGTAATGTAATAGACATGTATTACATTACATGAGATCTTTTCTGACTGTTTCACAGTCAGTGTGTCCTGCCAGGCTTCAGCTGCAGGTTGACCCTGGCAGGACACCATATATGGCAGATCTGGAGGCGGTCATGTGACCTCCAGCTGCCATAGCAACGCCAGGTCCTGGAAGGTATCAGGGGTCGTCGGAGAGGTAAGTAAGACGACCACCTCTCCTCTGTCTATCTTCTATATGCCGCGATCACTATAGATCGCGGCATATAGAACATAGCAAAGGGTTAACATCATTGGGACCTGATCCAATCAGGTCCCGATGATGTCCCCTGTCAGAGCTAACGCTCTGCACCAGAATCGCAGCGCTTGCAGGACCCTGGGGGTCCTGAGCGCTGCGGGACCGCCCACCGTTTTTAAACGTCGGCGCTGCACAGAGCCCAGCAAGCGCCGACGTTTATCTACAGTGGGCGGTCGGGAAACGGTTAATGTGGTACCGCTGTAAACGTACAGACCTGAAGAATAACTCTGCCTTATCAATTTTACCACATGCATAAAAAAAAAACACAATTCCTGAATTGCCAGTTTTTGGTCATTTTCCTTCCCCAAAAATTAGAATAGAAAGCGATCAAAATATGTCATGTGACCAAAAATGGTACCAATAAAAACGTCAAATCGTTTCGCAAAAAACAAGCCCTTACATGACAGTCCCAGAGGAAGATTCCCTAAAACAAGGCAGATGGCAACACTGGACGCCGTCTGGCCTGTGATTCAGCGTTGTCCGTCTTTTTAGGTGTGCATAAATGCGCGATCGGCCGCAGTTTTGGACACCTCTGAAAAGTAGGACAAAGCTGAACAGAGGTCAGATGGAGCCCAGAAGAGTAACTCTGCTGCCTCATTATAATGAATGGATCCCCTGGGGGGTGTCACCTGAATCACGTCACCCAGAGATTTAGATGGAAACCCCAAAATAAGTGCTCAGCATAGAGCACCGGATAAATATGATCCAAAATGTTATGTAAAATGTTCCCAATAAAAGCTTCAAATCTATCCACAAAAAAAACAGAACACTCCGATCCATCATCTGTCAATGTAAATATAGGGGGCTTCCACGTTACTGGTAGCACAAGGGCACTGGAAAAGTGAAATGGCTCCTCGCCCCCAAAAGAAATAAAGCAAATTCTGCGCTCCGAAGTTTTAATGCTACCCCCCTCCCCCACCCCACCCCCGCCCTCCAGAGCTCCAGTGTGTGCCTACATCAGATTTACCATCCACATGTTTGGCAGGGGTATAACTTACAAAATGGGGTCACTTGAGGGGGTATTCTGCTCTTTTTTAGCATTTAGGTTCTGTGCATATGGAGTCCGTAAACTATTCTAGGAAAACCTGCACTCCAGCAGTGAAATAGCGCTCCGTCCTTCCCGAGTGTCGCCGTGTGGCTAAGCAGTACTGTACAGTCACATATGAGGTATTGCTACATTCAGCAGAAATTGTGGGACACATTTTAGGGGCCAGTTTTATCCATTAACCCCATTGAAAAATGTAAAATCTGGGGCTAAAACAAAATTTTTGAGATAAAAACGTAATTATTTTTTCTTCACTGCCCAATGGTATAAAATTCTGTGACACACTCATGATGTCAATATGATCATTTCACCCCTAGATGAGTTCATTGAGAGGTGTAGTTTGTAAAATGGGGTCCTCAGGCTGCTATGGCACCTCAGGGGATCTCCCAGTGGATGATGGCACCCTCAAACAATAACAGTAAAATGTGCATAATATAGCGCTCCTTCCCTTCTGACCTTTGCACTATGCCTCAAAAGTAGTTACCAATTACATGTAGGGTATGTTCTGGCATACTCAGAACAAATTGCACAACAAAATGAGAGGTCTTGTGCAAATAAAAAATTTGGAGCTAAAAGAAAATTTTTGTGGAAAAAATAGATTTTTTATTTTCATGGCTCTACGTTATAAACTTTTGTGAAGCACCTGGGGGTTCAAAGTGCTCACCACACATCTAGATAAGTGATGTCACTTGTGGGGAGTTTGCACTGTTTAAGCACATTACAGGGTCTCCAAATGATACATGGCGTCAGCTAATTATTCCAGCAAATTTTGAATTCAAAAAGTCCAACTGCGCTCCTTCCCTTCCGAGGCCTGCCGTGTGCCCAAACAGTGGTTTTCCCCCACATATGGGGTATCGGCATGATCAGGAGAAATTGCACAGTACATTTTGGGGTCCATTTTTATCTGTTACCCTTGTGAAAATAAAAAAATTGGGTCTAAATTAAATTGTGAAAAAAAAGTTAAATGTTAATTTTTTTTCTTCTTCATTGCTTCAGTTCCTGTGAATCACCTGAAGGGTTAATAAACTTCTTGAATGTGGTTTTGAGCCCCTTGAGGGGTGCAGATTTTAGAATGGTGTCACTTTGGGGTATTTTCTGTCATAAAGGCCCCTCAAAGTCACTTCAAATGTGATGTGGTCCCTAAAAAAATGGTTTTGTAAATTTTGTTGGGAAAATGAGAAATTGCTGGTCAACTTTTAACCCTTATAACTTCCTAACAAGGAAAAATTTTGTTTCCAAAATTGTTCTGATGTAAAGTAGACATGTAAGAAATGTTATTTATTAACTATATTGTGTGACATATCTCTCTGATTTAACGGCATAACAATTCCAAGTTTGAAAATTGCAACATTTTCAAAATTTTCACCAAATTTCCATTTTTTTCACAAATAAACGCAAATGATATCGAAGAAATTTTACCACAATCATAAAGTACAATATGTAACGAAATATTAATCTCAGAAACAGTGGGATCCGTTGAAGAGTTCTAGAGTTACCTCATAAAGTGACAGTGGTCAGATTTAAAAAATAAGGCCTGGTCATGAACCTACAAAGTGACTCTGACCTCAAGAGATTAAAGAAGTAAAACTGATGTGAACAGAGATAACTTGTAAGGCTAGGTACACAGTGTTTGTGCCCACTGGCTGATGCATGCCCTCAAGAGATATATGTCTGACATTGGCCACAGTCAGGATGGGTGTCAAGGCATCTGTCCGCTATAGGGGCGCACTATAAGGAAAACCTATACTGTACAGTATACGTTTCTTTGCTGTGGCTTTTGTGTAGGAAGGCACAGCCCACTGAAATTTCTTTTTCCATTTTTTTTGCTAAGTTTTTAATTTAGTTTTTTTATGGTGTTCACTGAAGGCATTAACTTCAATTTTACAAATCAGGTTATTTCGGATGAGATGATAACAAATGCGTTTACTTCTTTTATTCTTGTTTTTACATAAATTTACGCATGTATTGTTTTTTTTTATTCTTTTGATCTTTGTAATTTTTTTTTAAATATTTTTACAATTTTGGACCCCTCCCCTCCTTTTTTACCTAGTCCTTCTATGGGACTTTAAAGGGGTTGTCCACTACTGTTGAAAATAGGCCAATGTATTTTTATGATGAAAATAAGTTTCTTTGTAAATACCTTGAGTGATACTGCCTGTGAGCGGCGCTATCGCTGGCCGCTGACAGGCATCACGTGGCCCCCGGCTGCAGCGGGCTCTGACATCCGCTGATGTCACATCTAGTTCCGACTGTAGCCGGGTGTGACTCAGTACTGCGTTGCATGGTGGATGCTCGGCTGTGGGTGGGGTTACCCCGCACGTCACACCCAGCATCCACAGCGCGTTCTCCCTCTCACCATTCATTGGGAAAGCGCGCAGTAGATGCAGGGTGTGACGCGGGGGGTAACCCCGCCCACAATCCAGTAGCCACCGCGGGACCGTGTCACTGATGTCACGCCTCGCTTGACATGACATTAGCGGCGGGGTCACATTATGCCTGGGAGCGGCCAGCAGTGGTTAATAAAATGTTGTACAAATGTTCTCTCAGTCTTGTTTTAAACTTTCTGGTGGTGGAACCAACGTATTTGAGCTTACAAGCAGTGCACTCAATCACATAAACCACATGCTCTAAATTGCAGTTTACAAAACTTTTAATTGAAAATATTTTAGAATTGTTGTTATTAGAAAAAATAATTTTTTTAGAGGCAAATGGACATGTGCTGCATGAAAGCAAGACACATTTGTGAAAACCACTCACTGATAACCATGTGTTTTTATAGAGGGACTGGGATTAAAAAGACTGGGGGACAGTTTATTTCCGATTGTGGGTGCTCTACGAGGCACCACTCTGATACTTTAAAAAAAAAAAAAGTCCATAGTACTGTCCTCTCTCAGGATATCAATATTTCTTTTTACTATGTCCGAAATAGCTGGATAATGGGTATTGTAGGTGAGCACTAATGTTGGAATCTGCGTATTCATTTTTTATATATTTTTATTTCAACCAGAATTATTTTTTTTTGGAGATTAGATCCTCTCTATTTTTATTATCCACAATGCTCTTCGCATGATTAAGGCTATGTGCACACAAAGCGTTTTTGATGCCTTTTCACGTCGGTTTTCCCGCTGGGAAAACGCTTGTTAATAGGTCTGCCAGCTATAGCAATGGTAATCCTGATGTGCTGTGCACATGATGTGGAAATTTCCGCTCAGGATTACAATTGCAGAAAAAAACACAGCATTGAACCGCAGCAAGCCCGCAAGTATAATATCTATACCTGCGGATTTGCTGTTTCAATTAAAGCCAATGGACGCAAATTTGCGCAGGAAACGCGCTGCGGGTGGTACCCAGGTCCGGAGAGGAGGACTACTACTTCTCTCATCCGATCGCCGCTCCCACTAATAACATTGAGAGCGGTACGTCTGGGGAGAGCAGTAGTCGGCTGTGCCCAGCCCACAGTAAAAAAAAAAGACAAAAAAAGTAAAAATAATACAAAAAAAAGTATACTCACCTGTCCGTCTCCCCCTGGTCCCTGGCGGCGGTCATTTTTCCAAGAAAAACTAAAACACTTGGTTCAGGAGGGAATAGCATTGGGTATTTTAACAAAAAAAGAATCTGAATTCATTATTGTAAATCATCCAACTATACTTATTATTCATGCATTACCCAAAACACACAAAAAAGAAAAACTACCACTGATGCATCCAATTGCTGCAGGCATAGGCTCCTTTAGCGAACGCCTTGGACAGTGGCTGGATTCAGCTCTCCAACTACTTGTCCTACGTATCCCAGGTTCCATTCAAGATTGCTGTGATGTTTTGAGCTGGAGTGGAACTATATACAAGCATCCCGCACCACGTTGCTATTTCTGCAGTTGATCATCACCTGTCCAAATTTAGTTCTTACTCTCCTGATCTACAGTCATTCATTAAATCTGTTCAATAAAATATTTTTTCTCCAAAACAGCGGAGTTTCCATGGGGGCTAAATTCTCCCCATCAGTAGCGAACATCGGAATGGCATGGTGGGAGGAGTGTTTTATTATTATAGCGCCATTAATTCCATGGCGCTTTACATGTGAAAAAGGGGTACACATAGCAAACAACAAGTACAATAGTTCGAACAAATACAAGTCGCCGACTGGTACAGGAGGAGAGAGGACCTTGCCTGCTAGGGCTCACAATCTAGAAGGATGGGGGGTTAGGATACAGTAGGTGAGGGAACAGCTGGTCGTGCAGCGAGGGTTACTGCAGGTTGTAGGCTTGTCGGAAGTGGTGGTCTGCAGGTTCTTTTTGAAGGTTTCCACGTTAGGGCGAGAGTCTGAAATGTTGGGGTAGAGAGTTCCAGAGTAGGGGGGATGCATGGAAGAAACCTTGTATGCGATTGTGGGAAGAGGAGAAAAGAGGGGAGTAGAGAAGGAGATCCTGTGAGGATCGGAGCTTGCAGGTAGGTACCATGAGACTAGATCACAGATGTATGGAGGAGACAGTTTGTGGAAGGCTTTGTATGCCAAGGTTAGGGTTTTCTACTGGAGTCTCTGGGCAATGGGGAGCCAGTGAAGGGATTGACAGAGGGGAGAGGTCGGGGAATAGTGGGGGACAGGTGGATTAGTCGGGCAGCAGAGCTAAAGATAGATTGCAGGGGTGCGAGAGCAGTAGAAGGGAGGCCACAGAGCAGGAGGTTGCACTAGTCGAGGCGAGAGATGATGAGGGCATGCACTAGTGTTTTTGCAGATTCATGGTTGAGGAATGTACGGATCTTGGAAATATTTTTGAGTTGGAGCCAGCATGACGTGGAAAGGGCATGGATATGAGGTTTGAAGGAGAGATCAGTTAAGGATTACCCCGAGGCAGAGAGCTTGCAGGAGTGGGGAGAGTGGACAGCCATTGACTTTTATAGATTGGTTAGGTGGGGGGTTGAGTGAGATGGTGGAAAGATGATGAATTCAGTTTTATACATATTAAGTTTTAGGAATCTAGCAGAGAAGAAAGATGAAATAGCGGACAGACATTGCGGGATTCTGGTTAGTAAGGAGGTGATATCAGGTCCTGAGAGGTAGATCTGTGTGTCATCAGCATAGAGGTGATACTGAAAGTCGTGACACTCTATGAGCGGCCCCAGGCCAAAGGTGTAGATGGAGAAGAGCAAGGGTCCTAGAACTGAGCCTTAGGGGACACCAACAGATAGGGGGCGAGATGAGGAGGTGGTGTGTGAGTGGGAGACGCTGAATGTCCGGTCTGTTAGGTATGAGGAGATCCAAGTCTGTAGTAAGAGGGAATGGTCCAGTGTGTCAAAAGCAGAGGACAGGTCCAGGAGGAGGAGAACAGAGTAGCGTCGCTTGGATTTGGCAGTCAGTACGTCGTTGGTGACTTTAGTCATGGCAGTTTCAGTGGAGCGATGCAATTGAAAGCCAGATTGTAAGCGGTCAAAGAGGGAGTAGGAGGACAGGTGGGAGGAGAGTTCAAAATGGACGTGTTGTTCCAGTAGTTTTGAGGCATAAGGGAGAAGTGAGATGGGGCGATAGCTAGACAGAGTGGATTGGTCAAGGGAGGGCTTTTTGAGGATGTTTGAAGCATGAGGGGAAGACGACAGTTGTTAGTGACAGGTTGAAGAGGTGGGTTAGGGTTGGGATGAAGACTGCGGTGAGGTTTGGGATGAGGTGAGACGGAATTGGGTCAAGTTCACAGGTGGTAAGATGTGACTTGGAGAGTAAAGAGGAAAGTTGATCTTACGTAATGGCAAAGAAGCTTATTTTGGAGGCGGAGAGTCGAGTAGTTATGAGAAGAGGCTATGGGGACTAATGGCCAAAGCTTTGCCTTACGCTGTCAATCTTCTGCTTGAAGAATGATCAAAGTCTTCAGCTAAAATAAGCGAGGAGGAGGAGCTGGAGGATGGAAGAGAGAATTGAAAGTACTGAATAGCTGTTTAGGGTTGTGAGACAGGGAGGATATGAGCAATGAGAAGTAGGCTTGTTTTGCTGCAGTTAGTGTGGACTTGAAAGTAGTGAGGGACTGTTTGAATGTGATGAAGTGCTCGTTGGAGTGGGACCTTTTCCATCTTCGTTCAGCAACTCTGGAAACCCGTCTCAGTTCTTTAGTCAGGCTGGTGTGCCAGGGTAGCCTGTTGATGGTGCAAGCTTTGGTATGTGTGAGGGGGGCGACCAAATTGAGAGCTGCAGCTGTTGTGGTGTTATATAAAGCAGCAGCAGCTGCATCGTGTAAGTAATTTATGTAAGAGGGAGAAGGGATTCAGAGAATGAGTGTTGGTCAAGGAGTTTGAGATTTCTGCGAGCGTGTGCAAGTTTCTGGATGGGGGATTGCAGACCTGGAGAGGAGAGGGGAAAGAATATGAGTAAGTTGTGGTCAGAAAGAGGGAGAGGTGAGTTAGAGAAGTTAGATAGGGAACAGAGGCTGGTGAAGATGAGGTCAAATGTGTGTCCATCTTTGTGAGTGGCTGCGGAACACTATTGAGCGAGGCAGAAGGAGGAAGTGAGGGATAGAAGCTTAGAGTCAGATGATTGGGAAGTGTCAATGGGGATGTTGAAGTTACCCATGATGATAGTGGGGATATCAGCAGAAAGGAAATGGAGTAGCCAGGTGGTGAAGTGGTCTAAGAAGGTGGTAGCTGGCCCTGGGGGGTGGTAAATGACAGCCAGTTGGAGGTTGAAGGGTGAGTAGTTGTGCACACAGTGCACTTCAAAAGAGGGGAGGGTAATGCAGGATGGCAATGGGATATGTGAGAAGGAGCAGTTATCTGACAGAAGAAAGCCAACTCCTCCACCATACTTGCTGCTGGGGCGGGGTGTGTGGGAGAGGTGGAAACCGCCATAAGAAAGTGCAAATGAAGAGGTTGTGTCAGAAGGGGGTGAGCCAGATTTCAGTGATGCCGAGGAAGGAAAGTTTGTTAGTAATGAAAAGATCATGGATGTAGGAAAGTTTGTTGCAGACAGAGTGTGCGTTCCATAGAGCTTCTGTTAGTGGGGCTGGGCGGATGGGTATAAGGTTAGAAAGGTTGCGGAAATGTGTGATCGATCAAGGATGAGAGGTAGATGTGACTGTGGGGATGTGGTGGGGGGGGGGGCAGGATTTGGGGAGATATCACCAGCAGTGAGGAGGAGTAGAGAAAGTGTTAGTAGGTGAGAGCAGGAGAGAGCATAAGGTGGTTGTCTGGGCTTAGAGACACAGGATTGTATGTTGAGGATCAGTTCTGAGGAGGAGGTGAGATGGATGGGGAGAATGGAGAGACAGATGACCAATTCCTTACTAGGAGTAGGGATTATAGGGGTTAGTAGAAAGTGAAGGACTACAGAGGAGAGAGTGACAACAAACAGGAACATTGTTTACTGTGACTAAGGATCCAGTTACCTTCAGTTACCTTCAGGTTTTATAAATAGTGTCCACAATCCTTTTTGTTCTTCTATTATCATCTATACCAGATTTATTGATGATTAATCATCTGGGGTGGTGAAACGAAATGATATTACAGAGTTTTAACTTATTTAAACAACAATGAGTTTAATTTGTGGTTCACCCATACCATAGACATACCATAGACAGAACTAAAATAACATTCCTGGATTTGGAATTAATAGGAGAACACAAGGCTCCCATCCACACAAAAACCTTCAGAAAACCCTCTGCAGGAAATACTATTGTTACGGGTCCGGGTGGAGGAACCTCTGTGCCGAGGTGCAAAGAGGGACCCAGAGGGGTGTGACTAAGTATCAACCCGAACCGACCCTGGTCGGACGGCGACTAACGACTCCGTGACCAGGGAGGATCCGGGCAGAGGGACCAGGTGCTACTCTGGGGACGACCTTGTAAGACAGCAGGTGGCTCCCACGGGACAGATGGCTGGGACTGACCAGTAAGATGGATGGACACGGCAAGCAGGCAGAAGTCTCTGGTAGCTGACAGGTGATCACGGTTCGTGACAGCAGAGCAAGTAGTAGTCTCTAGGTTTACCAGGCAGGTGGTCACAGCAAGTGACGGCAGAGTCTCCAGGCAGGCTGGCAGGAAACAGGCGGGTGCCCCCAGGTGAGCGGGCAGACAGACAAAGCAGGTAACAGGCAGGTAACAGGTGGGCGCTCCCAGGTGAGCGGGCTGACGGACACAGCAGGTAACAGACGGATGCTCCCAGGTGAGCGGACTGACAGACAGGGCAGGTAACAGGCGGATGCTCCCAGGTGAGCGGGCTGACCGACAGGGCAGGTAACAGGCTGGCAGGCTTGGCAGGTAACGGGCAGATAACAGGCTGGCAGGCAGGGCGAGGAGTCAGGCTAGCAACGGGACCTGAGGGCTAAAGCAGAGATCAGAAACTGTGCAACAACTTTGCTTGGGCAACTCCATTTTGGAGGAGGTGCCTTATATATGGGAGGTCCTCCGGCAATTGGCCGGGGACTCCTTAGGACGGCGCGCGCAGTCCCTTTAAGAGAGGGGGAGCGCTCGCGCCCTAATCACAGTGCCATGGAAGGAGCGCGCGCCGGCAGCAGCGGGGAGAGAAGCGCTGGAGGACGCCGAGCCAGGAGCGGGAAGGTGTGAGTGACGGAGTCTCTGCCTAGCAAGGGGCAGAGACGCCGATGCTACAGTACCCCCCCTTTAGGCCCCCTCTTTTTTTGGCCTGAAAGAAATTTTTCAAGGAGAAGCGGGGCGTTCATGTTCTCCCTGGGTTCCCAAGTTCTCTCCTCAGGACCAAACCCCTTCCAATCTACCAGAAAAAGGTCTTTCCTCTTACCCTCTTGGTGGCCAGAATACTCTCTACCTCAAAGACGTCCTCAGCGGAAACCAGAGCAGGGGGAGTACCTGGATTGTTGGAAAAAGAGTTAAAGACAATGGGTTTGAGGAGAGATACGTGGAAGGAGTTGGGAATCCGTAAGGTGGCCGGGAGTTTTAATTTGTAGGCCACTGGATTAATTTGCTTGAGGATTTCGAAAGGGCCGATGAAGCGAGGACCTAACTTGTAGGAGGGTATCTTGAGCCGCACATGTTTGGAGGAGAGCCAAACCTTCTCTCCCAGACGGAATTGAGGCGGATCCAGACGTCTCTTATCAGCATATCTCTTCATCCGCCCAGAGGACTGAAAAAGTGCAGACCTAGTACTCTCCCAAATGGTGGAAAACTCGCTGACAAGAGACTTTGCGGCAGGGTTGTCCACAGAGGCGGAGACGGGAAACGGAATCCGGGGAAGTTGGCCATAGACTATAAAGAACAGGGATTTGGAAGAGGATTCACTCTCGTGATTATTATAAGAGAATTCGGCCCAAGGAAGGAGGTCCACCCAATCAGAATGGTGGACATTAACAAAGTGCCGGAGGTAGCTGGTAAGGATCTGATTGATCCGCTCCACTTGACCATTGGACTGAGGATGGTAAGCGGAGGAGAAATCCAAGGTGACAACCAGGAGTTTACATGTCGCTCTCCAGAAGCGTGAGGTGAACTGAACCCCTCGATCCGACACGATGTGGAGACCATGGAGACGGAAGATATGGCGGATAAAGTCTTTAGCCAGCTCAGGTGCAGACGGGAGACCAGGCAGGGGAATGAAGTGGGCCATTTTTGAGAAGCGGTCCGCGACCACCCAAATGACAGTACACCCGGCAGAAACAGGGAGGTCGGTAATGAAGTCCATAGCGATGTGTTGCCACGGGGCAACAGGTACGGGAAGCGGCAGGAGATGACCGGCTGGTAAGTGTCTGGGAACTTTGTTGCGGGCACAAGATGAACAGGCTGAGACGAAGTCTACCACATCCTTACGCAGGGTAGGCCACCAGTAATGCCGGGAAATGAGCAGGAAGGTCTTCTTTTGGCCAGCATGGCCAGCTAGTTTAGAAGAATGACCCCAGCGAAGAACCTTCTCACGGTCTGGTACCGCTACGAACGTCTTACCGGGTGGAAGACGAGACAAATCCAAGGGGGCCACATTCATCACCTTGGAGGGGTCGATGATGTGCATAGGCTCCTCCTCTTGATCGGAGGACAGGAAGGATCGGGACAAGCCATCAGTTTTGACATTCTTGTCCGCCGGGCGGAAATGAAGGATGAAGTCGAAGCGGGCGAAGAACAAAGACCACTAGGCCTGACGCGGATTAAGTCTCTGGGCATTTTGGAGATATGCCAGATTTTTGTGATCTGTGTAGATGATCACCGAGTATAGAGCCCCTTCAAGCAGATAGCGCCACTCCTCCAGCGCCAATTTGACGGCTAGCAATTCTCGGTCTCCTATGGAGTAGTTGCGCTCAGATGAGGAGAAGATTTTGGAGAAGAAGCTGCAGGTTACCATTCTCCCGGAAGAAGATTTTTGTGTGAGCACCGCCCCGGCTCCGGAGGAGGAAGCATCAACCTCCAGGTAGAATTGTTTATTACAATCCGGACGGTGCAGTACAGGGGCAGAGGAGAAGGCTTGCTTTAAGGAAAGGAAGGCCTCCTCAGCTTCGGGTGACCATTGCTTGGGATTTGCTCCCTTACGGGTGAGCGCAGATATGGGAGCCGTCCGAGACGAGAAGTGTGGAATGAAGAGACGATAGTAATTGGCGAAGCCCAGGAATCGCCTTCAACCCCTCAGGACGGGGCCACTTTAGGACAGCAGAGAGTTTCTCGGGATCCATTCGCAAGCCTGTCTGGGAGATAACATAGCCTAGGAATGGAAGAGAGGTCTGTTCTAAGAGGCACTTCTCGTATTTAGCATAGAGGTGGTTCTGCCTGAGCCTAGCAGGACCTGACGAACATCTCTCCGGTGTGTGGGAAGATCCGGAGAGAGAAGACCAAGATGTCGTCCAGGTATACCACCGCGCAGGAGTAAAGAAGATCACGGAAGATGTCGTTGACCAGTTCTTGGAAGATGACGGGAGCATTGCAGAGACCTAAGGGCATCACACGGTATTCATAGTGACCGTCCCGAGTATTGAATGCCGTCTTCCACTCGTCTCCTTGCCAGATACGGACCAGGTTATATGCTCCACGTAGATCCAGCTTGGAAAAGATCCTGGCGCCTTTAAGGCGATCAAACAACTCGGAGATGAGTGGCAGGGGGTATTTATTCTTTTCCGTGATCTGATTGGGTCCTCTATAGTTAATACAGGGGCGTAGCGAGCCATCCTTTTTTTTGACAAAGAAGAATCTGGCGCCGGCCGAGGAGGTAGACTTCCGGATGAATCCCCTAGACAGATTCTCTTCAATGTACTCAGACATGGCCGGGGTTTCGGCCGCGGACAACGGGTAAATACGGCCAAGGGGTGGAGTGGCGCCAGGTACCAGGTCGAGTGGGGAATCATATGGCCTATGAGGTGGCAAAGTTTCTGCTTCTTTTTTACCGAAGACGTCAGCATAGGACCAATAAGGAGCCGGAAGACCGGGTAAATTAGCTGGGGTAGGTGGTGGACGAATCGGATGAACCGGAACCAGGAAGGTCTTGTGGCAGTCCGGCCCCCACCGGAGTACTTCATCGGATTGCCAGTTCAACACGGGTTCATGTGTCTGGAGCCAAGGTAGGCCTAGCAATAGGGAGTGAGAGAGTCCAGGTAGCACATGGAAGGAAATTTTCTCAGAGAGCAGCATTCCCACCTGCAGGGTTATGGGTTCCGTGACGAGCAGGATGGTCACCGGAAGGAGTCTTCCATCCACGGAGGCGACTGACAATGGTTCAGCCAGAGACTTGGTGGGGATATGATATTTCTCAACCAGGGACTGGGAAATGAGGTTTCCAGCAGCTCCAGAATCCAGATGAGCGAGTTCAAAGTGACGGCTCTCTCCCCAGGAGATAGAGACAGACATAGTCAGGGATGGAGAGGGTTTACTTTTGTATAGGGCGACCTCTCCGAGCGGTCCTAGACACTGGAGTTTCCCGGCCTCTCTGGGCAGGAACGGATCAGGTGCTCCTTACTGCCGCAATAGAAACAGCTCCCCTCGGCTCGGCGTGACTCCTGGCGAGATTTGACCATCTTGGTCTGGTCGATCTGCATGGGCTCAGGTGAGTGCGCCCGAGGAGTAACAGATGAGGAGACAGGTCTCTGGAAAGTAGGAGCAAGGCGGGGAAACCTTCTCTCACAGGTGGTCTCTTTGGTGTGCTCTTGAAACCGGATGTCCGGGTAGCCAGCGACACCAGGTCATCCATCGTAGTAGGAATGTCCCGACCGGCGAGCTCGTCTTTAATCCGGCCAGAAAGGCCTTCCCAGAAGATGGACACTAGGGCCTCGTTATCCCAGGCAAGCTCAGAAGCGAGGGTGTGGAACCGTATGGCATATTGGCCCACGGTGAGACTCCCTTGGCGGAGACGTAGCAGAGAGGAGGCTGATGAGGTCTTACGTCCTGGTTCATCGAAGACTTTCCGGAATGCCATGAGGAAAGACGACAGGTCGGACACCAGGGGGTCTCCTCTCTCCCACAGGGGATTTAGCCATTTAGACATCACGTGACCCCCGGCTGCAGCCTGCTCTGACATCCGCTGATGTCACATCAAAAAAAAAAAAAACTAAGCAAAAAACAATGCTTTATCATCATACCGCCAAACAAAAAAATGGAATAACACGCGATCAAAAAGACGAATGTAAATAAAAATGGTACCGCTGAAAACGTCATCTTGTCCCACAAAAAACAAGCCGCCATTCAGCTCCATCTCAGAATAAAGCGATACAAAAAAATTATTTTTTCTAGAAAAGTTTTTATTGTGTAAAAGCGCCAAAATATAAAAAACAACATAAATACGGTACCGCTGTAAAGGTACTGACCTGAAGAATAAAGTTGTCTTATCAAATTTACCAAACGTGGAACGGCAAAAAAAAAAATTCCTGAATTGCTGGTTTTTGTTTATTCTGCCTCCCAAAAATCGGAATAGAAAGCGATAAAAAAAAGTCACATGCCCGAAAATGGTAGCAATAAAAACTTCAACTTGTCCTGCAAAAAACAAGCCATCACATGACTCTGTTGGCCAAAATATGGAAAAATTATAGCTCTCAAAATATGGAGATGCAAAAACTAGTCTTTGCAAAAAAGCATCTTTTAGTGTGTGACAGCTATCAATCATAAAAACCCAATATGAATCTTGAACTGCTGTAATCGAACCGACCCGAAGAATAAAGTTGTCTAATCACTTATACCACACGAGGAATGGTGTAAAAAAATAAACTCTAGGGTTAGGGTTGTGCTAGGGTTAGGGTTGGGCTAGGGTTAGGTTTGTGGTTAGGGTTGGGGTAGGGTTAGGGTTGGGGCTAGGGTTAGGGTTAGGGTTGGGCTAGGGTTAGGGTTGGGCTAGGGTTAGGGTTGGGGTTAGATTTGGGATTTTATCAAAAGTAAAGAAAAAAAAAATGATGACAATATGGCGACCCGTGTTGAGCGCAAGTGCTCGCTACTTGAGTTTGCATCGGGTGCTCGGGTATGCACTGAGTATCGCAGGTGTTCGAGTGACATGCTCGAGTCTCTGCACCATATGCTTCGCAGCCAAAAAAAACATTGCTGGGATCGCCTGCCATGCAGGAGCGATCCCCGCATGTTTTTTTTTGGGTGTCTAACAACCGTAAAACATGCAGGGCAGGGACTCAAGCATGTTACTCGAGCACCCGTGATATATGGTGCATACCCGAGTACACAATGCAAACTCAAGTAGCGAGCACTTGCGCTCAAGACTAATGACAATTTATTCAACATGATGACCTAATGTTATCAAATTCTGTCATACCTCTGGGTTCAAAATATACACTATACCCCTTGATAAAATCCTTGAGGGGTCTAGTTTCCAAAATGGAGTCAATTGTGGGGGGTTTCCACTATTTAGGCACATCAGGGGCTCCCGAAATGCGACATGGCATCCGCTCTTGATTCCAGACAATTTTGCGTTCAAAAAGTCACACAGTGCTCCTTCCCTTCTGAACCCTGACATGCGCCCAAACAGTGTATTTTGCCCACATATGGGGTATTGGCGTACTCAGGAGAAATTTCAAAACAGTTTTTAGGTTCCAATTTCTCCTCTTACCCTTGTGAAAGTAAAAAATTTGGGGCTAAAAGATCATTTTTGTGGAAAAAGTTAGATTTTTTTATTTTCACGGCTTCATGTTTTAAACTTCTGTGAAGCACCTGGGGTTAAAGGTTCTCACCACACATCAAGATAAGTTCCCTCAGGGGTCTAGTTTCCAAAATGGTGTCACTTGTGGGGGTTTTACACTGTTTAGACACATCAGGGGCTCTCCAAATGCAACATGGCGTCCGCTAATTATTCAAGCAAATTTTACATTCAAAAAGTCAAATGGCGCTCCTTCCCTTCCGAACCCTGCTGTACGCCAAAGCAGTGGTTTGCCCCACAAATGGGGTATTGACTTACTCAGGAGAGATTGCACAACAAGTTGCATGGTGCAATTTCTCCTGCTACCCTTATGAAAATGCAAAACTGGGGGCTGAAAAATATTTTTGTGGGAAAAATGTGAAAATTTTATTTTCACGGCTACATGTTATAAGCTTCTGTGGGGGGTTCAAGGTGCTCACCACACATCTAGATAAGTTCCCTGAGGGGTCTAGTTTCAAAAATGGTATCACTTATGGGGGGTTTCCACTGGTTAGGAACATCAGAGGCTCTCTAAACGCAACATGGCATCCGCTAATTATTCAAGCAAATTTTACATTCAAAAAGTCAAATGGCGCCTTTTCCCTTCTGAGCCCTGCTGTGCGCCCAAACAGTGTTTTTTAATCACGTATGAGGTATCTGCGTGCTCAGGGGTAATTGCACAACAAATTTTGGGGTCCATTTTTTCCTGTTACCCCTGCAAAAATAAAAAAAAATGGGGTCTAAAGTAAAATTTTTGTGAAAAAAGTTAAATGTTCACTTTTTTCGTTCCCATTCCAAAAATTCCTGTGAAGCATCTGAAGGGTTAACAAATTTCTTGATTGTGGTTTTCAGCACCTTGAGGGGTGCAGTTTTTAGAATGGTGTCAATTTGGGGTATTTTCTGTAATAAAGGCTCCTCAAAGTCACTTCAAATGTGATGTGGTCCCTAAAAAAATGGTTTTGTAAATTTTGTTTGAAAAATGCGAAATCGCTGTTCAACTTTTAACCCTTATAGCGCACTAATGAAAAAAATGTTGGATTCCAAAATTGTGCTGATGTAAAGTAGGCATGTGGGAAATGTTATTTATTAACTATTTTGTGTAACATATCTCTCTGATTTAACGAAATAAAAATTTAAATTTTGAAAATTGTGAAATTTTCAACATTTTCACCAAATTTCCAATTTTTTCACGAATAAATGCAAGTGATATCGAATAAATTTTACCACTGTCATGAAGTACAATATGTCACGAAAAAACAATCTCTGAATCAGGGGGATCCGTTGAAGCGTTTCAGAGTAATTACCTCATAAAGTGACAGTGGTCAGAATTGTAAAAATTGGTTGGTCATTAACGTGCAAACCACCCTGGGGGGGGGGGGGAGTAGGGCTATGTGCCCACGATGCAGAAATGCTCCGAATTTTTCCTGAGCGTTTCTGCATCTCCCTGGCAGAAAAAAACGCATGCGGATTGTACATGCGTTTTTCTTGCCAGGTACATGCGGATGTGAAGCGTTCTTCACATGCATTTCTGCATGCGGGTTGACAAGCGCTTTCCAAGCGATTTTAGCATCACTTGGAAAGTGCTTGTCAACTTTATATAGTGTGACCGAAAGAATGTTTAAAAATAAATCTATACTTACCTTCCGATGGCCCCCGCAGTCTTGCTTCACTCCGTCCTCTCATGCCAGCAGATCGCGGTACACTGAAGGACCTGCCGACGTCAGCGTCACGTGACCAGTCACATGACTATGACATCAGCGCAGGTCCTCCAGTCCATCGCGATCTGCCGGCATGAGAGGACGAGCGCACCGGGGGCCACCAGAAGGTAAGTATCATATTTATTTTTTATTTTATTGTTTTTTTTACAGTTTTCTATGGTACCCAGGTCCAGAGGAGAGTCTCCTCTCCTCCACACCCGGGTACCATCCGCACATTGAACGCATATATTCCGCATGTGCTTATCTATTGAAGCGTAATCCATTCGTTCTAATGCAAATCCATGGCGGCGAAAACGCAGCACTTCCGTATAATAATTGGTAGTGCTGCGTTTTTTTCTGCAATGATAATCCGCAGCGGCAATTTCCGCAGCATGTGCACAGCACATGCGGATTATCATTGGGGAACATGGCAGGCCTTCTACCATGCGTTTTTTAAGTGTTTCTGCAGCGTTTTTGCCGCTGCGGAAATGCTTAAAAAACGCATCGTGGGCACACAACCTAAAGCGGTTAAGCTAAAATGTTACTTCAGACTCAAATTTTAGCCTGCACAATGTATTATGCAATTTCTCCTGAACGCAGGATCACCCCATATAGAGCAGACACTTATATTTTATAGCTATATACATCTCATTAAGGGTATACAATTAAGTTTAAAAATTGCAAATTTTTTCTAAATTTTCAGAAAATTTGGAATACTTTCATAAATAACGACTAAACAACTGATCCAGTACGAACAGGTGCAATGTTTTACAAAAACAAAATTACAATCTCAGAATCACTGGCAGAAAAAGAAGCATTTAAGGGTATGTGCACACGATGCAGAAATGCTCAGGATTTTTTCCTGAGCGTTTCTGCATCTCTCTGGCAGGAAAAAACGCATGCGGATTGTACATGCGGTTTCCTGCCAGGGACATGCGGAAATGAAGCGTTCTTCACATGCATTTCCGCATGCGGGTTGACAAGCGCTTCCCAAGCGATTTTAGCATCACTTGGAAAGTGCTTGTCAACTTCACACTATATAAATCCATGCAACCGGCATGGATTTATATAGTGTGTGAATGTCAAAAAATAAAAAATAAATCTATACTTTACCCTCTGATGGCCCCCGGTGTCCTGCTTCGCTCGGTCCCGGCTGCCGGCAGTGAAGACTTTAGGACCTTCCGACGTCAGCGTCACGTGACCCGTCACATGACTCTGACGTCAGCGAAGGTCCTTCATTCAACCGCGAAGTGCCCGGGAAGCCGGCAGGACGCAGCGCGGGCCGTCAGAAGGTGAGAATATATATATTTTTTATTTTATTCTTTTTTTTTTAATGGTACCTGGGTCTGGATGAGAGTCCTCTCATCCACACCCGGGTACCATCCGCACATTAGACCGCATTAAAAGCGCATCAACATATACAGTGATGCGGATTCCATGCGGTCTAATGCAAGTCAATGGCGGCAAAAGAGCAGCGTTTCCGTAAAATTAATTGACATGCTGCGGATTTTTGACCGCAGCGTTTACGCTGCGGAAAAATCCGCATCATGGGCACAGCACATGCGGATTTCCATTGGGGAACATTGCTGCCCTTCTACCATGCGTTTTTCATGCGTTTCCGCGGCGTTTACGCAACTGCAAAAACGCCGCGGAAACGCATGAAAAACGCATCGTGTGAACTTAGCCTTAAAGTTATTACCACATAAAATGACATGTCATGCTTAAAAATGTGGCTGTCAGGTTAATGCTGATTACAAGACAGGGTTAAGAAACATGGAATGATAATGTGCAGTACATACCAATTGGTGAAGGGTCCTCTTCCTCTTCCTCTGTAAAGTAATGAAACACTTATTAGTTATTAGTCAGGGTGATAAAATATATATATATATATATATATATATATATATATATATATATATATATATATATACACACAGGTGCATCTCACTAAATTAGAATATCATCAAAAAGTTAACAGGTGCATCTCACTAAATTAGAATATCATCAAAAAGTTAATTTATTTCAGTTCTCCAATACAAAAAGTGAAGCTCATATATCATATAGAGTCATTACAAACAGAGTGATCTATTTCAAGTGTTTATTTCTGTTAATGTTGATTATGCATTACAGCCAAGGAAAATACAAAAGTCATTATCTCAGTAAATTAAAATAATTAACAAAAAACACCAGCAAAGGCTTCCTAAGCGTTTAAAAAGGTCCCTTAGTCTGTTTCAGTAGGCTCCACAATCATGGGGAAGACTGCTGACTTGACAGATGTCCAGAAGGCAGTCATTAACACAATTCACAAGGTCCCAGAGTTTCAATTTTCATTTGGAAATCAAGGTCCCAGAGTCTGAAGGAAGAGTGGAGAGGCCACAATCCAATGCTGTTTGAGGTCTAGTGTGAAGTTTCCACAATCAGTGATGGTTTGGGGAGCCATGTCATTTGCTGGCGTAGGTCCACTGTATTTTATCAAGACCAAAGTCAGCACAGCCATCTACCAGGTAATTTTAGAGCACTTCATGCTTCCCTCTGCCGACAAGCTTTTTGGAGATGGAAATTTCATTCTCCAGCAGGACTTGGCACCTGTCCACACTGCCAAAAGTACCAATACCTGGTTTAAAAACAACAGTATCACTGTGCTTGATTGGCCAGCAAACTCACCTGACCTTAACCCCATAGAGAATCTATGAGATATTGTCAGGAGGAAGATGAGAGACTCCAGACCCAGCAATACAGACGAGCTAAAGGCTGCTATTAAAGCAATCTGGGCTTCCATAACACCTCAGCAGTGCCACAGGCTGATCGCCTCCATGCCACATTGCCGCACTGAGCAGTAATTGATGCAAAAAGAGCCCCGACCAAGTATTGAGTGCATTTACTGAACATACATTTCAGTAGGCCAACAATTTGGATTTTACAAACATTTTTCAAGCTGTTGTTATAAAGTATTCTAATTTACTGAGATAATGACTTTTGTGTTTTCATTGGCTGTAAGCCATAATCAACAACATTAACAGAAATAAACACTTGAAATAGATCACGCTGTTTGTAATGACTCTATATAATATGAGTTTCACTTTTTGTATTGAAAAACTGAAATAAATTAACTTTTTGATGATATTCTAATTTAGTGAGATGCACCTGTATATGTATATGTATATGATATATACATACTGTATATACATATATATTCCATGCTCACCATAAATGAGTAGACACCATTTGAAAAGTCATTGGACACAACAATTTCAAACATTTTGACAAGACTAAGTTTCACAGAACATTTTTGTAACCCAAAACAAGCAAGTAAGATTAATATTATAAAAAATCTTCAGTTGCACTCAAATTAGTTGATGCAAACATGAATACACCCCACATAAAAAAACACTACATCTAGTATTTTGCCTGACTTTCATGGTTTCTAAAGACAGAAAGTCATCTAGGAGTGGAATAAACAACTTGGCGACATAAACCGACCTTTATAGAGCCTGGATGCTGGATGCAGCGTGATGCTCAACTTATCTCTTCAGAATTCCCCATAGGTGTTTCATTTGGGTTTAGATTAGAAGACATACTTGCACACAAGGGGAGAAAAAGAGGAATGAGGGGGGCCATGCATACCAGGATGAGGGATGAAGGGATGAAGGGTGTCATGCATACCAGGATGAAGGGTGCCATGCATACCAAGATTAGGGAGAGCATACATACCGGGATGAGGGGGGCCATGCATACCAGGATGAGGGGGGCCATGCATACCAGGATGAGGGGGGTCATGCATACCAGGATGAGGGATGAGGGGTGACATGCATACCAGGATGAGGGATGAAGGGTGCCATACATACCAGGATGAGGGATGAAGGGTGCCATACATAACAGGATGAGGGATGAAGGATGACATACAAACCAGGAAGAGGGATGAGGGGGGCCATGCATACCAGGATGAGGGATGAAGGGTGCCATGCATACCAAGAAAGGGGATGAGGGGTGCCATGCATACCAGGAAGAGGGATGAGGGGGGCCATCCCTTTTCAATTCAGTTCACGCTGAACTTTCCTCTCACCTCTCATCTCTCTCTTCGACAACTGACAATCTGGCTTCCGCCCCCACCATTCCACCAAATCTGCACTTACCAAAATTATTAACCAAAATTACTAATGACTTACTTACAGCCAAAGCAAATAGACAATTCCCTGTACTCCTTCTTCTTGACCTGTCCTCTGCCTTCGACACAGTTGATCACTGCCTCCTACTACAGATCCTCTCTTTCTTTGGGTCAAAGACCTTGCCCTATCTTGGATATCCTCATACCTTTCTAACCGCACTTAGCGTCACCCTCTCCCACACTACCTCCTCATTCCGCCCCCTCTCAGTTTTAGTCCCTCGAGGCTCTGTCCTAGGACCCCTACTCTTTTCAATCTATACCCTTAGGCTGGGACAGCTCATAAAATCCCATGGCTTCCAGTACCATCTGTACGCTGATGACACCCATATCTACATCTCTGGCCCAGATGTCACCTCTCTGCGGTCCTTAATCCCAGAATGTCTATCAGTCACATCCTCCTTGTCCACGATGTCAATTTCCCAAGCTCAATGTGGACAAAGGTGAATTCATCATCTTTCCCTCATCACACATATCTTCCCCACCTGATCTATCTATCACAATAAATGACATCACACTTTCCCCTGTACCGGCAATCTGCTGCTTCGGAGTAACCCTTGACTCTGCCCTGTCCTTCAAGCCCCACATCCAAGCTCTCGCCACCTTCTGTCGCCTACAGCTCAAAAATATTTCCAGAATCCGTCCTTTCATCAACCCTCAATCTACTAAACTGCTTGTGTATGCCCTCATCATCTCCTGCCTCAACTACTGCAACACTCTCCTCTGTGGCCTACCTGCTAAGACTCTCGCACCCCTCCAGTCCATCCTTAACTCTGCTGCGCGACTAGTTCACCTCTCGCCTCACTACTCCTCTGCTTACCCACCTTTGCAAATACCTTCACTGGCTCCCATTTGCCCTGCATATCCAGTTCAAAGTACTAACACTGACCTACAAAGCCATCCATATCCTTTCTCCTTCGTACATCTCTGAACTAATCTTCTAATATATTGCCTTACGTAATCTCCGGTCCTCCCAAGACCTCTTTCTATTCTCCACACTTCTTCGTTCCTCACGCAACCGCCTCCAAGATTTCTCCCGAATATCTCCCATGCTATGGAATTCTGTGCCTCAACACATCAGATTAGCCTCCACATTTGGATCCTTGAGACTGAACCTGAAAACCTACCTCTTCAAACAAGCTTACAGTCCGCCATGACCTTGCTTGCTGCCACCTCAACACTGGAGCTACCGCAACCCCCCAAAACTACTGTCGCCTTCCCCATTCCTGTAGAATGTAAGCCCGCAAGGGCAGGGTCCTCTTCCCTCTGTACCAGTATATCATTGTTTGTTACTGTAAGTGATGTTTGTATTTGGTATGTAACCCCTTCTTATGTACAGTACCATGGAATCAATGGTGCTATATAAATAAATAATAATTGGCCACAGTCAGGATGGGTGTCAAGGCATCTGTCCGCTATAGGGGCGCACTGTAAGGAAAACCTATACTGTATAGTATACGTTTCTTTGCTGTGGCCTTCTGTGTAAAAGGGAACAGCTCACTGAATTTTACTTTTCCATATTTTTGCAAAGTTTTTAATTTATTTTTTTATGTTGTTCACTGAAGGCATTAACTTCAATTTTATAAATCAGTTTATTTCGAATGAGACGATAACAAATATGTGTACTTCTTTTATTTTTGTTTATATATAAATATACCTATTTATTTGCATTTTTTTTTATTTTTATCATTCTAATTTTTTTTTAATATTTTAACAATTTACTTTTTTTTCCACTTTTTTACTTAGTCCTTCTATGGGACTTTAACTTTTATTACTCTGATTACTGGTACAATGCATTTCAATGCACCAACACTGCAATGCATTATACCTGTCAGTATTAAGCTATGTTCACACATTGCGTTTTTGATTAGTGTTTTTTATGGAAATTAACCTTCACCCACTGGCCATTTTCTGCTTTTGCACTTCCGTTATTTTGTTCCCCTTCTTCCAGAGCCATAATTTTTTTTATTTTTCTGTCAATATGGATGTGTAAGGGCTTGTTTTTTGCCGGGCGAGTTGTACTTTTGAACAACACCATTGATTTTACCATATACAGTGTTGGGCAACCCCGAACAGTAAAGTTCGGTGTCCGTACCAAACATCTACTGTTCGGTCCCGGACTCCGAACACAGACTTCCTATGGAAGTCTGTGTTACTGTTCGGGTTCAGGCACGACAGCGCAGGAAACACAGGCTCTAATAGGCGGTAATTGCATACCTGTAATAAAAATAAAATAATAAACCAACCTCATCCTTACCTTGCTGACGCAGTCCAAATAACAAAGGTCCCACAAAGATTGCATGAACACAGCATCCACATAGTATGTGACTGCCCTGATCATTTGCCGGCAATACACTGACTCAGTGTATTCCCGGCAAATGAGGTCAGTGCACGCGCAATGAGTATTCTCCCACGCTTGCAATGAGGTGAACTCAGTTCAATTAATTGTATGCGTGTGAAAATACTCACTGTGCATGCGGTGACCTGTTTTGCAGGGAATACACTGAGTGATTGTATTGCCGACAAATGATAAGGGCAGTCACATACTATGTGGCTGCTCTGTTTATACAATCTTTGAGGGACCTTCGTTATTTGGACTGGGTTGGCAAGGTAAAGGTTGGTTTATTATTTTATTTTTATTAAAGGGGACCGTCCAACATACTTTAAATGGGACAGTTTCCATCCAAAACACATAAAAAAATTATAAATCTAATGTCTACAGCCAAGCCATCAGATGCAATCGGGTATGTTCCAACCCTATGGATAGAGACAAACACCTTGGTGGCCTCAAAGACTTTTTTGAATCAGGGCTACCATCCAAAAAAATTGAGAACCAGATTACAAGAGCCACCAGAATATCAAGGAATCACCTCCTACATTACAAAACTAAACAAAAAAGCAACCAGGTTCCTCTAGTAGTCACCTACAATCCCAATCTGGAGGCACTAAGGAGATATGCATGGAAACTACAACCCTTATTACAAAAAGATGCCCGATTACAATCCATATTTCCAGACCCCCCACTTTTGTGTTTCAGGCAGCCCCCAAATCAAAGAAGCATCATTGTCAGAAGCTCCCTGTATCTCCACCAGCTACAGGTACCTTTCCCTGCAACCATAAAAAATGTAAAATCTGTCCGTTTATAATGACCATAGACAAGATAAAATCCCCAATTCACATCAGAACTGCAATATCCCAGGTACTTTCAGCTGTATCACATCTAATGTAGTGTACTTAATTATATGTACCAACTGGGGTCTGTATGTAGGCGAGACAGGGCAAAAACTTAGCACAAGGATAAATCATCGCCACACAATAAAAGAAAAAAGAATAGATCTGCCTGTGTCCAAGCATTTTTGTCTCCCTGATCACAGCATCAAGGACATGAAATTACTGGTATTAAAAGGTAATTTCAAATCTCAGAGAGACAGAAGAGTCTGGGAATATAAACTAATGGTGACCTTTGACACCTTCAGAGCAGGAATGAATGTATGGATTTATGTCATTCTACATCAACTAAGGAATGTGCCCATTAGACTTGTGGGGTCATCACAACACTAGACCCAGTCACAGGACAATAAATCCTTCACACTCCTCATCTATGAACTGCTAAAATATTTACACGCAGAACTGTTAGTAATAGCTCTGCTTTTCATCACCTTTCTCATCTACTGCATTATTTCTGTGTCCTATTGTGTATAAATATTTGACTTCATATTTTGGGGTATACTAGCCTGATGAAGAGAACTGAGTAGTCTCAAAAGCTTGCAACTTGTTACCATCTTTTCAGTTAGCCAATAACCCCTTTACCCCCGAGGGTGGTTTGCACGTTAATGACCAGGCCAATTTTTACAAATCTGACCACTGTCACTTTATGAGGCAATACCTCTGGAACCCTTCAATGGATCCTGCTGATTCTGAGATTGTTTTTTCGTGACATACTGTACTTCATGATAGTGGTAAAATTTCTTTTATATCACTTGCATTTATTGGTGAAAAAATCAGAAATTTGCCGAAAATTTTGAAAATTTCACAATTTTCAAAATTTGAATTTTTATGGCTTTAAATCAGAGAAATATATCACACAAAATAGTTGATAAATAACATTTCCCACATGTCTACTTTACATCAGCAGTTAGGGAGTTATAAGTATTAAAAGTTGACCAGCGATTTCTCATTCTTACAACAAAATTTGCAAAACCATTTTTTTAGGGACCACATCACATTTGAAGTGACTTTGAGGGGCCTTTATGACAGAAAATACCCAAAAGTGACACCATTCTAAAAACTGCACCTCTGAAGGTGCTCAAAACCACATTTAAGTAGTTTATTAACTCTTCAGGTGCTTCACAGGAATTTTTGGAATGTGGAAGAAAAAAATGAAGATTTAACTTTTTTCACAAAAATGTTACTTTAGACCCAAATGTTTTTATTTTTGCAGGGGTAACAGAAAAAATGGACCCCAAAATTTTATGTCAAAATTCCCCTGAGCACGCAGATACCCGTTACGTGGGGAAAAAACACTGTTTGGGCGCACAGCAGGGCTCAGAAGGGAAGGAGCCATTTGACTTTTTGAATGTAAAATTTGCTTGAATAATTAGCGGACGCCATGATGCGTTTAGAGAGCCCCTGATGTGCCTAAACAGTGAAAAACCCCAATAAGTGATACCATTTTGGAAACTAGACCCATGAGGAAACTTATCTAGATGTGTGGTGAGCACCTTGAACCCCCAGGTGCTTCACAGAAGCTTATAACATGGAGCCGTGAAAATAAAATGTCCACATTTTTCCCACAAAAATGTTTTTCAGCCCCCAGTTTTGCATTTTCATAAGGGTAACAGGAGAAATTGCACCATGCAACTTGTTGTGCAATCTCTCCTGAGTAAGCCGATACCCCATATGTGAGGGAAAACCACTGCTTTGGCGTACAGCAGGGTTCGGAAGGGAAGGAGCGCCATTTGACTTTTTGAAAGTAAAATTTGCTGAATAATTAGCGGACGTCATGTTGCGTTTGGAGAGCCCCTGATGTGCCTAAACAGTGGAAACACCACATAAGTGACACCATTTTGGAAACTAGACCCCTCAGTGAATTTATCTAGATGTGTGGTGAGCACATTGAACCCCCAGGTGCTTCACAGAAGTTTATAACATGGAGCCGTGAAAATAAAATTTTCACATTTTTCCCACAAAAATGTTTTTCAGCTCCCAGTTTCGCATTTTCATAAGGGTAACAGGAGAAATGTCACCATTCAATTTGTTGTGCAATCTCTCTTGAGTAAGTCAATACCCCATAAGTGGGGGAAAACCACTGCTTTGGCGTACGGCAGGGTTCGGAAGGAAAGGAGCGCCATTTAACTTTTTGAATGTAAAATTTGCTTCAATAATTAGCGGATGTGCCCCTGATGTGCCTAAACAGTGGATAACCCCCACAAGTCATACGATTTTGGAAACTAGACCCCTCAGGGAACTTATCTAGATGTGTGGCGAGCACCCTTAACCACCAGGTGCTTCACAGAAGTTTATCACATGGAGCCGTGAAAATAAAAAAATCTAACTTTTTCCACAAAAATGATCTTTTAGCCCCAAATTTTTTATTTTCACAAGGGTAAGAGGAGAAAATAGGACCTAAAAACTGTTGTGCAATTTCTCCTGAGTACGCCAATACTCCATATGTGGGGAAAATACACTGTTTGGGCGCACATCAGGGTTCAAAAGGGAAAGGAGCACTGTGTGACTTTTTGAACGCAAAATTGGCTGGAATCAAGAGCGGACGCCATGTTGCATTTCAGGAGTCTCTGATGTGCCTAAATAGTGGAACCCCCCCCCCCCACAACTGACTCCATTTTGGAAACTAGACCCGTCAAGGATTTTATCAAGGGGTATAGTGTACATTTTGAACCCAGAGGTAAGACAGAATTTGATAACATTAGGTCATCATATTGAATAAGTCATTAGTCTTGAGCGTAAGTGCTCGCTACTTGAGTTTGCATCGGGTACTCGGGTATGCACCATGTATCACGGGTGCTCGAGTGACATGCTCGAGTACCTGCATGTTTCACGGTTGTTAGACACCCAAGAAAAAACATTCGGGGATCGCTCATGCATGGCAGGGGATCCCAGCAATGTTTTTTTTGGCCGCAAAGCATATGGGGCAGAGACTCGAGCATGTCACTCAAACACCTGCGATACTCAGTGCATACCCGAGTACCCGATGCAAACTCAAGTAGCGAGCACTTGCGCTCAACACTGGTCGCCATATCGACATCATTTTTTTTTTCTTTACTTTTGAAAAAATCCAAAATTTAACCCCAACCAAAATACAACCCCAACCCTAGCCCAACCATAACCCCAACCCTAGCCCAACCCTAACCCTAGCTCAACCCTAACCCTAGCCCAACCCTAACCCTAGCTCAACCCTAACACTAGCCCAACCCTAACCCTAGCACAACCCTAACCCCAACCCTAATACAACCCTAACCCTAGCACAACCTTAACCCTAAAGTTTATTTTTTTACACCGTTCCTCGTGTGGTATAAGTGATTAGACTACTTTATTCTTCAGGTCGTTGCGATTACAGCGATAACAGATTCATATCAGGTTTTTATGATTGACGTCTGTCACATACTAAAAAGCCCTTTTTTTTTTTTTTGCGAAGACTAGTATTTGCATCACCATATTTTGAGAGCTATAAATTTTCCATACTTTGGCCGATAGAGTCATGTGACAGCTTGTTTATTGCGGGAGAAGTTGACATTTTTATTGGCACCATTTTCGGGCATGTGACATTTTTTGATCGCTTTCTATTCCGATTTTTGGGAGGCAGAATAAACAAAAACCAGCAATTCAGGAATTGTTTTTATGGGTTTTTTTTTTATGCATCTCCGTGTGTGGTAAAATTGATAAGGCAGCTTCATTCTTCAGGTCAGTGGTACCAAATTTATATAATTTTTTTTATGTTTTGGCACTTTTACACAATAAAAACTATTTTCTAGAAAAAAAAAATGTTTGTATCGCTTTATTCTGAGAGCTATAACTTTTTTATTTTATGGATGATGGAGCTGTACAGTGGCTTGTTTTTTGTGGGAGAAGATGACATTTTCAGCGGTACCATTTTTATTTACATTGGTCTTTTTGATCGCAAGTTATTCCATTTTTTGTTTGGCGGTATGATGATAAAGCATTGTTTTTTGCTTCATTTTTTATTTTTATTTTTTACTGTGTTTACTAAAGGGGTTAACTAGTGGCACAGTTTTATAGGTCAGGTCGTTCCGGACGTGGCGATTCCAAATATGTGTACTTTTATTGGTTGTTTTTTTCTTCATAATAAATAAATATTATGGGTTCAATATATTTTTATTTTTTGGGGATTTTTTTTTCATTTTTTTAAATATTTTTTATAATTTTTTTTTTTTCACTTTCTTGCACTTTTTTTTACTTTTACACATTGTCCCACTATGGGACTATAGAGAGCAGCAGCTCCCTATGTCATGCAGCCTGTCAGCGCTGCACACAGGGCTCATGCACTGCGCATGACCAAGGTAACGTCCTGCCTCCGGGTGACCCCGATGTTGTCATAACTGCATCGGGTCGTCATGACAACATCCAGAAGCTGCCGCAGACATCGGTGGATGCCGGCAGGAGATGAGTATAGCGATCACCTCCCCCCTTGCCCCTGCAATGCTGGGATCAATTTCGATAGCAGCATTGCGGGGCTTAATATGCAGGGAGCGGTGCGGGTGCAATCGGCGCATGCGTAATAGTATGTATCTGGTCCATAAGTCCCAGGGCGCAGCTACGTACTATTACTGACCTCGTCGGAAAGGGGTTAAAAGGTATCAACCACTGAGGACTCTCAAATCTAAATATTTCTCTATCTATCTATGAATCTATTTATCTATCTTTATATCTATCCATATATCTATTATTTACCTATGTATCTATCCATATATCTATCTATCCGTATATCTATTAATCTATTTGTGTATCTATCCATATATCTATTATCTAGCAATATATCCATATATCTAACTATTATCTATCTATAAATCTATTTATCTACATATCTATTTATCGATCTATTATCTATCTAGATATCAGTATATCTATATATCCATATATCTATCTATTATCTATCTTAGATAATTAGATAGGTCAACAGATAATAAATACATATATGGATAGATAAATAAATAGATAATAGATCCATAGATATATGGATAGCTAGATATATACACACATGGTCAAAATTGTTGGTACCCCTCGTTTAATGAAAGAAAAACCCACAATGGTCACAGAAATAACTTGAATCTGACAAAAGTAATAATAAATTAAAAATCTATGAAAATGAACAAATGAAAGTCAGAAATTGCTTCTCAACCCTGTTTACACAGAAGTTTTAAAAAAATTAAACTCCTGAAATAGGCCTGGACAGAAATGATGGTACCCTTAACTTAATATTTTGTTGAACAACCTTTTGAGGGAATCACTGCAATCAAACGATTCCTGTAACGGTCAATGAGACTTCTGCCCCTCTCAACAGGTATTTTGGCCCACTCCTCATGAGCAAACTGCTCCAGTTGTTTCGTGTTTGAAGGTTGATTTTTCCAGACAGCATGTTTCAGCTCTTTCCAAAGATGCTCAATAGGATTTTGGTCAGGGCTCAAAGAAGGCCACTTCAGAATAGTCCAATGTTTTCCTCTTAGCCATTTTTGCGTGTTTTTAGCTGTGTGTTTTGGGTCATTATCCTGTTGCAAGACCCATGACCTGCAACTGAGACAAAGCTTTCTGACACTGGGCAGCACATTTCTCTCTAGAATCCCTTTATAGTCTTGAGATTTCATTGTAGCCTGCACAGATTCAAGATACCCTGTGCCAAATGCAACAAAGCAGCCCCAGAACATAACAGAGCCTCCTCCATGTTTCACAGTAGGGACAGTGTTCTTTTCTTAATATGCTTCATTTTTCCATCTGTGAACATAGAGCTGATGTGCCTTGCCAAAAACTTCCATTTTTGTCTCATCTGTCCATAGGACATTCTCCCAGAAGCTTTGTGGCTTGTCAACATGTAGTTTGGCAAATTCCAGTCTGGCTTTTTTGATTTTTTTTCAACAATGGTGTTCGCCTTGGTCGTCTCCCATGAAGTCCACTTTGGGTCAAACAACGAAGGATGGTGCGAACTGACACTGATGTTCCTTGAGCTTGAAGTTCACCTTTAATCTCTTTAGAAGTTTTCCTGGGCTCTTTTGTTACCATTCGTATCATCCGTCTCTTTGATTTGTCATCAATTTTCCTCCTGCGGCCACGTCCTGGGAGGTTGGCTACAGTCCCATGGATCTTAAATTTGTGAATAATATGTGCAACTATAGTCATAGGAACATCAAGCTGTTTGGAGATGGTCTTATAACCTTTACCTTTAACATGCTTGTCTATAATTTTTTTTCTAATCTCCTGAGACAACTCTATCATTTGTTTCCTCTGGTCCATGTTGAGTGTGGTACACACCATGTCACCAAACAGCACAGTGAGTAGGCCTAAATACAGGCCCACTGACTGATTACAAGATTGTAGGCACCTGTGATGCTAATTAGTGGACACAACTTCATTTAACATATCCCTTTTGTCACATTATTTTCAGGGGTACCATCATTTCTGTCTAGGCCTATTTCATGAGTTTAAGTTTTAAAAAAATTCCGTGGAAGCAGGGTTGAAAAGCAATGTTTGACTTTCATTTTTTCATTTTCATAGATTTTTAATTTATTATTACTTTTGTCAGATTCAAGTTATTTCTGTGACCATTGTGGGTTTCTCTTTCGTTAAACGAGAGGTACCAACAATTTTGACTATGTGTGTTGATAATATATAATAGATAGATATACAGATAGATAATGACACGGGGTCCCCCTATTTTAACAGCTAGCAAAGGCTATGCAGACATCTGTGGACTGATATTAAAAGCCTAGGAAGGGACCATGAATATTGGCCCCCTCCGAGGCTAGAAAGAGAAGCCCTCAGCCGTCCCAGAATTCTGGCACTTAGCCTCGCTCTACCCACTGCCCTGTAGCGGTGGCGGTGGGGTTATAGGGTTGGGGTTGATATCAGCTTATAATGCCAGCTGACATCAAACCCAGGTTAGTATTGCAGAGGCCCCCCCATTACTAACCCCATAGTGAAGGTAAAATGTAAAATAAAAACACTCACAACCAGAATAAAATATTTTATTTGAAATAAAGACAGGATTCCTGTAATATTCTAAATTAAACCATACTTACCATCTTGGCCATTCCAGCTGAAGCCAACGTCCCCTGTAACAAAATAAAATAAACCAACCTCATCCTTACATTTCCGACGCAGTCCAAACAACAAGTGTCCCACGAAGATTCCATGAACAGAGCAGCCACAAAGTATGTGACTGCTCTGTTCATTTGCCGGCAATACACTGACTCAGTGTATTCCCGGCAAAACAGGTCACCACATGCGCAGTGAGTATTTTCCCACGCGTGCAATGAGTTGAACGGGAATAAAGGTGTAGGTAAGTATAATGTGTTTTATTTTTATTATAATATTTTTTTTAATAATTTAATTTTTTTTTTACTTACAGCAGAGCACAGGCGCCAGTGGATTGGAGACTACTGCTCCCATCCAGCGGCGTCTGTATCTGCTGCTTCCTATGGCAGGAGGTGCCAGCTAATGGTGGTAGTACCATCAGCTGGCACCTATGACCCGCGGTAAGCTTTTTACCGCCGGGTCACTGCCACAGCGCTCTGCAATTACCGCCGATCAGAGCCTGTGTCTCCTGTGCTGCCACGCAAATGACAGTGCTGGATACCAGGTAAATTCGGATCCCCCATTCACATGAATGGGGTCCGTGTTTGGGGTCTGGGTACTGTTCTGGTACCCGAACTTTAAAAAAACTGTTCGGTGTTTGACTATATTAGCCGAACTCTTAACACTGACAGGTTCACCCATCACTAACCATATAATGTACTGGAAAACAGGGAAAAACTTCCAAGTATAGTGAAACTGCAAAAAAGTGCAATTCCACAAATGTTTTGGGCTTTTTTCTCTACCATGTTCACTGAATGGTAAAACTAACCTGACATTAAGATTATCCGGGTCATTACGAGCTTGAAGATACCAAACATGTGTGCATTCTTATTTATTTAAGTGGTGAAAAAAACAATTTAAAAAATTTTTCCGAGACCTGTAGTGTCTCCATTATTCGGGATCTGGACCCGGGTGAGGGCTCATTGTGTTATGCACACGCCCGGGCTAAGCGGCGTGTGCGCGGGATTGGTAGTGATTCCACTGGACCGTGCCGGAGAGTGAATGCCTGGAGGGGCGTAACTAGGTATTCACCCGATCCGACCAGGGTCGCACGACGGCATACGACGCCAGTGCACCAAGGAGGAACCGAGCAGAGGGACCAGGTGCTACTCCAGGACAGACCCCGGACACGGCTGTTGACCCACACAGGGGAATACAGGAACAGACTGGTATGCAGGCAGGCGGGTATGCAGGCAGGCGGGTATGCAGGCAGGCGGGTAAAGGTAAGCACAGCTAGAGTGCAGACAGGGAGGCACTAGCAAGTAGGAACACAGGCGGGATAGGAGAGAGTTCAGACTGGAACTGAGTGTACGGAGGAGACCGACACTGCAGCGGGATACAAGAGCGGGTCTGGGAATACTGCCCCCAGAGAGGCGGAACGAACAGGCAAGGAGCGTGTTCAGACAGGACAGACTAGAGAACACAGAAAGGACTCAGTTCAGACTCGGGAACTAATACCGTAAAGCAGGAGACATACAGGACACAGTTCAGACACGGGAGCTGACACCGCAAGGCAGGAGAAATACAGGAGTTAGTTCAGACACGGGAACTAATACCGTAAAGCAGGAGACATACAGGACACAGTTCAGACACGGGAGCTGACACCGCAAGGCAGGAGACATACAGGACTAGTTCAGACAGGCCTGGAAATACAGCCTCCAGGAAAGGCGGACAGGGAAACAGGAACGGGACCTGGCATCTTCAGAGTGCAAGCACACACTGAAAGAAACACATATGCTCAGGCAGGGAAAGAAGGGAGCTGCTGAGCTATATACCAAGAGACAGACAGCGATAGGCTGAGGACGCACAAGGGGTGTGACCCACAGCAGGTACAAAAGGCAGGAAGTGATCGGGCGCCGCCCTTAAGCAGCAGAAACAGACACAGACACAAACAGACAGCATGGAGGGAAGCCAGAGAGACATTCTGGACAGGAGATCAAGTGCGCCCTCTTGCACAGTGGGAGATGGACCACCATGCAAGGACGCCGCCAGGTATGTTACAGTACCTCCCCCCTTACGCCCCCTCTTCTTCAGGCCTGCCAGAATCTTCCGCAGGGAATTCGAGGACCAGTCGTTCACTGGGTTGGAGGGGGATAGAGACTTGAGGGTAATCTCTGCTTCGAGGTACATCTTGTCAAGCTCACAGGAAGAAATAGACGGGTTATCAGGTACATAATGAGGAAAAGTCACTGTCTCTTTGTTATCTGGTGGTACCCCGGAGGATTCAGGAAACAACTGGAGGTCCTCCGCCGGGTCAGAAGAGTACTGAGGCTCAGAGAAAACATCTGCTTCAGAGTACACTAGGTCGGACTCACTGGAGGAAGCAGGCGAGGTATCAGGTACAGGAAATAGGAAAGTCTCTGTCCATTCACCACCAGGTGGCACACCGAAGGGTTCTAAACACAACTGGAGGTCCTCCGCCTGGTCGGAGGGGTGTAGAGACTCGGGAGTAACTTCTGCTTCGGAGAACACTAGGTCGGACTCACTGGAGGAAGCAGGCGAGGTATCAGGTACAGGAAATAGGAAAGTCTCTGTCCATTCACCACCAGGTGGCACCCCGAAGGGTTCTAAACACAACTGGAGGTCCTCCGCCTGGTCGGAGGGGTGTAGAGACTCGGGAGTAACTTCTGCTTCGGAGAACACTAGGTCGGACTCACTGGAGGAAGCAGGCGAGGTATCAGGTACAGGAAATAGGAAAGTCTCTGTCCATTCACCACCAGGTGGCACCCCGAAGGGTTCTAAACACAACTGGAGGTCCTCCGCCTGGTCGGAGGGGTGTAGAGACTCGGGAGTAACTTCTGCTTCGGAGAACACTAGGTCGGACTCACTGGAGGAAGCAGGCGAGGTATCGGGTACCGAGTATAGGAAAGTCTCTGTCCATTCACCACCAGGTGGCACCCCGAAGGGTTCTGAACACAACTGGAGGTCCTCCGCCTGGTCGGAGGGGTGTAGAGACTCGGGAGTAACCTCTGCTTCGGAGTACACTAGGTTGGACTCACTGGACGAAGCGAGCGAGGTATCAGATCCAGGATATAGGAAAGTCACTGTCCATTCACCACCAGGTGGCACCCCGAAGGGTTCTAAACACAACTGGAGGTCCTCCGCCTGGTCGGAGGGGTGTAGAGACTCGGGAGTAACCTCTGCTTCGGAGTACACCAGGTTGGACTCACTGGACGAAGCGAGCGAGGTATCAGGTACAGAGTATAGGAGAGTCTCTGTCCTTTCGTTACCAGGTAGCACCCCGAAGGGTTCAGGAGGTCTCAGGGAGGACAGACCCAGGCGTGACTGCTTGCCTCTAAGTCTAGCACGTCTGGACTGCCTCTTGAGGTTGGGAGAAGTATTCCGGAAAGCGTAGTCACCCTGTGAGGATTCTGGGTGGGCAGTAGTCTCATTGGGCTGGAGAACTATTACGCTACCCACACACATTACCCATTGGGGCTGCTCCGGGATATTGGGAAGTGAAGCTTCAGCAGGAGCCTCCGGGTTAGGATCATCGAAGACCATTAGAAAGGCCACCAGGAAGGCCATTAGGTCCCGGAGGATCGGATCCTGTGTCTCATATAGGGGGTTGATCCATTCCAAGGCATCCCCCGCCAGGTAAGACATAATAAAGGCCACTTTAGCCCAATCGGAAGGAAAATAGAGAGGGTAGGCCTTAAAGTGTAGCATGCATTGCTCCACAAATGCACGACACTGTTTTGGATCCCCATAGTAACGTGGCGGATCCGCAGGAACGAGAGCTGATAGATCCATCTGGACGAGTGCGCAATTCGCCTGGAACTCAGCTAAAGGAAAAAAATATATATATTTATTTATTTTAATGCATGTATTCGCTGGAAAAAACTTCTCAGAGAGCGAAGGCCGTGGGGCTCAACGGGAACCATGGCCTGAGCATGCTGTTATGCACACGCCCGGGCTAAGCGGCGTGTGCGCGGGATTGGTAGTGATTCCACTGGACCGTGCCGGAGAGTGAATGCCTGGAGGGGCGTAACTAGGTATTCACCCGATCCGACCAGGGTCGCACGACGGCATACGACGCCAGTGCACCAAGGAGGAACCGAGCAGAGGGACCAGGTGCTACTCCAGGACAGACCCCGGACACGGCTGTTGACCCACACAGGGGAATACAGGAACAGACTGGTATGCAGGCAGGCGGGTATGCAGGCAGGCGGGTATGCAGGCAGGCGGGTAAAGGTAAGCACAGCTAGAGTGCAGACAGGGAGGCACTAGCAAGTAGGAACACAGGCGGGATAGGAGAGAGTTCAGACTGGAACTGAGTGTACGGAGGAGACCGACACTGCAGCGGGATACAAGAGCGGGTCTGGGAATACTGCCCCCAGAGAGGCGGAACGAACAGGCAAGGAGCGTGTTCAGACAGGACAGACTAGAGAACACAGAAAGGACTCAGTTCAGACTCGGGAACTAATACCGTAAAGCAGGAGACATACAGGACACAGTTCAGACACGGGAGCTGACACCGCAAGGCAGGAGAAATACAGGAGTTAGTTCAGACACGGGAACTAATACCGTAAAGCAGGAGACATACAGGACACAGTTCAGACACGGGAGCTGACACCGCAAGGCAGGAGACATACAGGACTAGTTCAGACAGGCCTGGAAATACAGCCTCCAGGAAAGGCGGACAGGGAAACAGGAACGGGACCTGGCATCTTCAGAGTGCAAGCACACACTGAAAGAAACACATATGCTCAGGCAGGGAAAGAAGGGAGCTGCTGAGCTATATACCAAGAGACAGACAGCGATAGGCTGAGGACGCACAAGGGGTGTGACCCACAGCAGGTACAAAAGGCAGGAAGTGATCGGGCGCCGCCCTTAAGCAGCAGAAACAGACACAGACACAAACAGACAGCATGGAGGGAAGCCAGAGAGACATTCTGGACAGGAGATCAAGTGCGCCCTCTTGCACAGTGGGAGATGGACCA
The DNA here is from genome assembly GCF_046119375.1 of Phyllobates terribilis. NCBI lineage: Eukaryota > Metazoa > Chordata > Amphibia > Anura > Dendrobatidae > Phyllobates > Phyllobates terribilis. The sequence goes on along the minus strand of NW_027362765.1, from coordinate 333,871,850 downwards.
CCATGCAAGGACGCCGCCAGGTATGTTACACATTGCTTGCGTGCCAAGCTGACGTTTCTACTGATACTATTTTGGGTTAGATACAATGTTTTGATCGCCTGTTATTGCATTTTAATTTTTTTCTCATTTCGCCGTTTACTGATCAGATTAATTCTCTACTTGATAGATCGGGCGTTTCAGAACGTGGCAATACCAAATATGTGTATTTTTTATTGTTTTGTTTTGAATGGGACAAAAAGGGGGGTGATTTGTACTTTTATATGATCTTTTTTTAAACTTTTTTTTTTTTTTTACTTGCTTTAATAGTTTGTTCAGGAGATGTGAAGCTGCTATCATTTTTGAGATTTTCCCAAGTTTAAACCATAATGTCTTAGTCGCCTCACCTCAGAATGGCAGTTAGGATTACTAAAGTTTAATTAAATTACTGATGTGTGTAAAGTAAACATTGCCTGACTGTAACATCCCTGGCGGCGTGCTTGCATAGTGCACCACCTCCCACTATGCAAGACTGCAATCTTACCTGTCAGTCCAGCCTACAAACCTTGCTTCATCCAGTTCATGCTGTGTGCATATCTTTTGACTGACTGCTTAGGGCGGCGGCCCGGTTACTTCCTGATTCTTATAGCTGCTGTGGGCACACTCCTAATGCGTCTCCAGCCTATTGCTGTGAGTCACTGGATATTTAAACCCCCTCCACCCAGAAGGAGGTGCCTGAGCAACACTAACATTCAGTGTGCTCCTTGACTCTGAAGTTGCCAGGTCCAGTTCTGCTTCTTGTCTGTTTCCGCCACTATGGGGGCTGCATTCCCAGACCTTTTATCTGTGACTTCTAGTATGTTTCCGCCACTCTGGGGGCCGTATACCCAGGCTCGTTCCTGTATCTCGTTGCAGTATCAGTTCCAGTCTGAACTGTCTCTTAGCCTGTTACCTGTTTTGTCTCTATGTCCGTACCCTCCCTTTTCCTGCAGTGTCTGAACCTGCACCTAACTCCAACTCGTTGTCTCTGTACTTCTGTTTGTGAGTTTTGTGTCCACTCGCTACTTCATAGGAAGTACCTTGTGTGTATCTGGTTCTGCTAGTCCCTTTTCCCTTCCTTCATATCTTCCCGTATTTTCCTTGTCCACCGCACCTGCGGTTTCGCTCCGCTCGACTTGCCCACCGCTCAGGCGGCTTCCCTCTGCTCTGCCTTACCCACCGCTCCGGCGGCTTCTCTCTGCTCTGAATTGCTCACCGCTCCGGCGGCTTCTCTCTGCTCTGCCTTGCTCACCGCACCAGAGGTTTCTCTCTGCTCTAACTTGCCCACCGCTCCGGCGGCTTCTCTCTGCTCTGCCTTGCTCACCGCACCAGAGGTTTCTCTCTGCTCTAACTTGCCCACCGCTCCGGCGGCTTCTCTCTGCTCTGCCTTGCTCACCGCACCTGGGGTTTCTCTCTGCTCTGACTTGCCCACCGCTCCAGCGGCTTCCCTTTGCTCAGCCTTCCCCACCGCTCCGGCGGCTTCTCCCTGCTCTGACTTGCCCATTTTCTCTGCTCTGCCTTGCTCACCGCACCAGCAGTTTCTGTCTGCTCTGCCTTGCTCAGCGCTCGGGCGGCTCCCCTCTGCTCTGCCTTGCTCACCGCTCCGGCGGTTCCCCTCTGCTCTGCCTAGCCCACCGCTCCGGCGGTTCCTTTCTGCTCTGCCGTGTTCACCGCTCCTGCGGTTTAGTTGTGCTCTGCTTGCTCACCGCTCCGGCGGTTCCCCTCTGCTCTGCCTAGCCCACCGCTCCGGCGGTTCCTCTCTGCTCTGCCTAGCCTACCGCTCTGGCGGTTCCTCTCTGCTCTGCCATGTTCATCGCACCTGCGGTACCACTCTGCTCTGCCTTGTCCTCCACTCCGGCGGTTTCGCTTTACTCTGCTTGTCTACCGCATCTGCGGCTCTGTTCCTGTCTCCCAGTCTGTACTGAACTCTATCCAGCCTGCGCTCCAACCTGCTAGTACCCACCTGTCTACACTCCAGCCATGCTTGCCAGTATTTCCCTGTCTGCACTCCAGCCGTGCTTGCCAGTACCCACCTGTCTGCATACCAGCCGTGCTTACCAGTAACCCCCTGTCAGCATACCAGCCATGCCTGCCAATACCCACCTGTCTGTATGACAGCCTAACCTGCCTGTTCCTGCATTCCCTGGTGTGGGTCAAGAGCTGTGACCGGGATCTGACCTGGAGTAGCACCTGGTCCCTCTGCTCGGTTCCTCCTTGGTTCATGGAGTCGTTAGCCGCCATGCGACCTTGGTCGGATCAGGTAGATACTTAGTTACGCCCCTCCAGGAACTTCTCGGTTCATTATACAGTGGGATCACTAATCACGCTCATGCCAGTCAGTCCGGGCGCGAGCGTAACACTGACCAAGATGTGAAATTGAACATTACCTGACCAACTGGAGGGCCGACCAATGCATGAAATTAAACAGTGTGCTAAAAACTCAATGCTCTGCTAATGTCACGCCAGGTGTGGGAAAGACTTAGTACAACACAAAGGGAAGAGGGAAAGGGATCCCAGACTCTAGGGAAAGGGGGAAAGTGGAGACCTCTTAGGTTGAGCTAGCTTCACCCTGTCTCCCCTAACGTCCCTGTATTGATTCTGCAACAATCGCCGCACCCGTACCTCGCCCTGTCTTTCCCTGGCGTATGGCTAGGGAAGGAATATGAGCCCTACTAGATCCACTAAACACTATAGACAACAAGGGTACACAAACGGGGAAATTGGTTAGCTTTAGACAACTCCAGATAAATGCACATACGTCCTCAAGCTCCAGAAAGGACGAAGTACTGCTCTTGCTAAGCCTTCACAAGTAATCAAGGACTGCACGGATCTTCACCGGTTCCATCCGGAAACCTGAAGACAACAAGTACCCCAAAAACTGCACCTCCTGAACAGCAAAAACACATTTTTCCAGTTTAGCATAAAGTTTGTTATCCCTTAATATCTGGAGTACCTGCTTAACATGCCACCGATGTGTCTCAAAATCAGGTGAGTAAACCAAAATATAGTCCAGATAGACCACCACAAACCTCCCCACCAAATGATGAAAAATATAATTTATGAAATGCTGGAATACCGTAGGTGCATTGGTCAAACCAAAAGGCATAACCAAACTCTCAAAATCTCCTGTTTTCCATTCATCCCCTTCTGTGATTCAAACCAGATTATAGGCTCGTAGCAAATTGGGAAAGGGGAGAAAACGGTATGAGTAAAATTAATAAATCTTTATTTAATAATGTTAAAAACCTAATAATCCGTACATCCCATAGATGATGTATATTGAATCACGGTTAATATGAATTATAATCCTATAAAACCATGATACACTAGATTCCTGATAGGTTCAGACAGTGAATCGAATTACAAATAGAATAAATCCCTAGCCAATGTCCATTATAATTATTATGCCTAATAATTGACCGCATGCTGCAGAGTGCAGTGTTACAACGTTGCTAGATACATATCTACCCCATTTTAGTTGTCAGCTTTATCTAGACCTGAAAGATCGCAGACATAGTTGAACTTCGAAATTGCCTCTCCCGCTGATCGCACTTACACATTTGTTGACAATGTGGGAGAATCCGACAGCTGCACATGTGAGTCGAATCTGAGATCAAAGTAGGCAGATTGTTTGTTGGATCCCCTGTACAACCAGGGGATCATGATCCATATATATTATCTGCCTCCCCTGCTGACCGGTAATTTGTGTGCGAACAGCGTGAGAGGCTGCCTGCGGCATAGCTGAGCCGCACGTATACAGTTATATGAAAAGGTTTGGGCACCCCTATTAATCTTAAGCTTAATGTTTTATAAAAATTGGTGTTTTTGCAACAGCTATTTCAGTTTGATATATGTAATAACTGTTGGACACAGTAATGTTTCTGCCTTGAAATGAGGTTTATTGTACTAACAGAAAATGTGCAATCTGCATTCAAACAAAATTTGACAGGTGCATAAGTATGGGCACCCTTATCATTTTCTTGTTTTAAATACTCCTACCTACTTTTCACTGACGTACTAAAGCACTTTTTTGGGTTTTGTAACCTCATTGAGCTTTGAACTTCATAGCCAGGTGTATGCAATCATGAGAAAAGCTAATTAAAGTGGCCACTTGCAAGTTGTTCTCCTGTTTGAATCTCCTCTGAAGAGTGGCATCATGGGCTCCTCAAAAAAAACTGTCAAATGATCTGAAAACAAAGATTATTCAACATAGTTGTTCAGGGGAAGGATACAAAAAGCTGTCTCAGAGATTTAACCTGTCTGTTTCCACTGTGAGGAACATAGTAAGGAAATGGAAGAACACAGGGACAGTTCTTGTTAAGGCCAGAAGTGGCAGGCCAAGAAAAATATCAGAAAGGCAGAGAAGAAGAATGGTGAGATCAGTCAAGGACAATCCTCAGACCACCTCCAGAGAGCTGCAGCATCAACTTGCTGCAGATGGTGTCACTGTGCATCGGTCAACTATACAACGCACTTTGCACAAGGAGAAGCTGTATGGGAGAGTGATGCGAAAGAAGCCGTTTCTACAAACACGCCACAAACAGAGTCGGCTGAGGTATGCAAAAGCACATATGGAGAAGCCAATTTCTTTTTGGAAGAAGATCCTGTGGACTGATGAAACCAAGATTGAGTTGTTTGGTCATACAAAAAGGCATTATGCATGGCGGCAAAAAAACACAGCAGTCCAAGAAAAACACTTGCTACCCACAGTAAAATTTGGTGGAGGTTCCATCATGCTTTGGGGCTGTGTGGCCAATGCCGGCACCGGGAATCTTGTTAAAGTTGAAGGACACATGGATTCCACTTAGTATCAGCAGATTCTTGACAATAATGTTCAAGAATCAGTGACAAAGTTGAAGTTACGCCGGGGATGGATCTTTCAGCAAGACAATGATCCAAAACACCGCTCCAAATCTACTCAGGCATTCATGCAGAGGAACAATTACAATGTTCTGGAATGGCCATCCCAGTCCCCAGACCTGAATATCATTGAACATCTGTGGGATCATTTGAATAGGGCTGCCCATGCTCGGCGACCATCAAACTTAACTGAACTGGAATTGTTTTGTAAAGAGGAATGGTCAAAAATACCTTCATCCAGGATCCAGGAAATCATTAAAAGCTACAGGAAGCGACTAGAGGCTGTTATTTTTGCAAAAGGAGGATCTACTAAATATTAATGTCACTTTTCTGGTGAGGTGCCCATACTAATGCACCTGACAAATTTTGTTTGAATGCAGATTGCACATTTTCTGTTAGTACAATAAACCTCATTTCAAGGCAGAAACATTACTGTGTCCAACAGTTATTACAGATATCAAACTGAAATAGCTGTTGCAAAAACACCAATTTTTATAAAACATTAAGCTTAAGATTAATAGGGGTGCCCAAACTTTTTCATATAACTGTATCTAAGCCGGCTAAGCCTGTGTTAATGCCTCCTTATCTTTACTGCGTACCGCAATAAAGGAGCTTCAGGCATAATTTAAGATCAACCACACAGACACAGTTAGGTGTAATAGTGTGTCCTGACAAATAAATCATTGTATAAAGGCTCATTATAATCACATCGATTAGACCTGTTAGGGTACGTGCACACAGTGCGGATTTGTTGCGGTTTTGACGCTGCAGAATTTCTGCACCATTTCTGCACCTAATATGCAAATTAGGTTACTTGCGGTTTTTACATGCGGTTTGCTGCATGCATTTTTTGATGCGGTTTTGCCACATGCGTTTTTCATGTCTTCATGTTGAAATTAGAGAATAGTTTTTTTTTAAACAAACTTTATTGATCATCATGTAGCGTTTCTGTGTGCGTTTCCGCTGTGGAAACGCACATAAAACGCACATAAAACACACATGTGGTTTTTAAGCATGCGGATTTTCCTCATCTAATGCAAGTCTATGGGGAAAATCCGCATGCATTTCCGCAAGAGAAATAGACATGCTGCGGATCTGAAAAACGCACCTCATGTCAGCTTCCGCAGGTGCACAAAAATGCATAGTGGGCATGGGATTTCTTGAAATCTCATCCACTATGCTGTAACATCTGGCCGCTGCGATTTTGACGCTGAATAAACACACAGCGTCAAAACCGCAGCAAATTTGCACCGTGTGCACATAGTCTTACACTTCCTACATATAATATGGGGAGTGTATTCCTTGGGTTAGGATAATGTGTTTATTATTAATTATATATTGGCTATATGAGCCTTCAATTTGACAAAAACCTTCTCCTGGATGAAGATACTAGAATAATCTAGTGCACTTTGATATAATTTACGGCATTTACTTTGAAAATATAAACCCAGCCATTATCCCCTTCACCCAGAAGCCTGTTTTCACCTTCCTGACCGGGCCATTTTTTTTAATTCTGACCACTGTCACTTTATGAGGTAATTACTCTGAAACGCTTCAATGGATCCCACTGATTCTGAGACTGTTTTTTCGTGACATATTGTACTTCATGATGGTGTTAGAATTTATTTGATATGACTTACATTTATTTGTGAAAAAATCAGAAATTTGGTGAAAATTTTGCAAATTTCAAAATTTTAATCTTTATGTACTTAAATCAGAGATATGTACACAGTACGCAGACATATGCGCGCGCACACACAGTACGCAGACATATGCGAGCGCACACACGGTACGCAGACACGCACGCACACACAGTACGCAGACATATGCGCGCGGACACACGGTACGCAGACACGCGCACGCACACACAGTACGCAGACATATGCGCGCGCACACACGGTACGCAGACACGCACACACGGTACGCAGACATATGCGCGCGCACACACGGTACGCAGACATATGCGCGCGCACACACGGTACGCAGACATATGTACACATACAGACATACACATAGATAAAACAGACAAATATATATACACAGTCATATACACTGACATTCACATACATGCACTCACACAGACCCATTACTAATATTTTTAATATGGGGATTGGGGAAGCCTCACTCATCTGTCCCCGGTCCAGTGTCCTGTCCAGCAGCTCCTCAGGTATGGGGCAGTGCAGGGCCCCCGGCGTGTCACACACTTCATGGCCCTGGAACATCAGAGGGGCCCACTTGCTCTCGGGTCCGGGCCCCTCCCGCCCATCTGTGCAGGACCTCCGACGGTGTTTGATTGCCGGCACTCCCCTAGACATGGCCGCGCGCTGTGCGGTTGTGTCTGCTAGTAATGACGCGGCAGGGGCGACACACAAGCACAATTAAAGGTGCAGTGCTCGACCCTGCTGCGTCATTACTAGCAGACACAGCCGGACAGCGCGCGGCCATGTCTGGGGGGAGTGCCGGCAATCAAGCAGCGCCTGCGTCACTGAACAGGTGCCGAGGAAGCGGCCAGGGCCCCGACAGTGAGTGGGTGTGTGGGCCCGGCCCCGACAGTGAGTGGGCGGGTGGGTGTGTGGGCCCGGCCCCGACAGTGAGTGGGCGGGTGGGTGTGTGGGCCCGGCCCCGACAGTGAGTGGGCGGGTGGGTGTGTGGGCCCGGCCCCGACAGTGAGTGGGCGGGTGGGTGAGTGGGCCCGGCCCCGACAGTGAGTGGGCGGGTGGGTGTGTGGGCCCGGCCCCGACAGTGAGTGGGCGGGTGGGTGTGTGGGCCCGGGCCCTGACAGTGAGTGGGCGGCTGGGCTCCTCTAATTTTCCAGGGCCCCGGCACTTGCCCGGGTACGCCGGGTGCTGACGCCGGCCCTGGTGCAAAGCTCAGAAGGGAAGAAGCACCATATTACAGTTCAGATTTTGTTGGACTAGTTTGTGGGTGCCATGTCACATTGGTAGAGCCCCTAACGTGCCAGATCAGCTGAGCCCCCCCATAAGTGACCTAATTTTACAAACTACACCTCTCAATGAATTCATCTAGGGGTGTAGTGATCATATTGACACCACAGGTGTGTCACATAATTTTATACCACCGGGCAGTGAAGAAAAAATAATTACAGTTTTACCACTAAAATTTTGTTTTAGCCCCAGATTTTACATTTTCACACTGGAAAATGGGTAAAAATGACACCAAAATTTGTCCCACAATTTCTGCAGAATGTAGAAATACCCCATATATGGCTGTACAGTACTGCTTAGCCATACGGTGAGACTCGGGAGGGACGGATCACATTTTGCCTCCTGGGAGCAGATTTTCCTAGAATAGTTTGCGGATTCCATATACAGAGACCCTATAAGAGCAGAATCCCCCTCAAGTGACCCCATTTTGGAAATTATACCCCTTTGTGAATTTATCTACAGTTGTAGTGACGATTTTGACTCCATGTGTGTTTTCCAGAAACAAGCATAGTGGATGTTGCTAAGTGAAGATTGCAAACTGCTGTTGTAGTGACCAGTACACTGTAGTGAACAGTACGTTGTAGTGACCAGTACATTATGCCCAGCTCGTTCTTCTGAAGACATGCACCCATTAATTAGGCAGTCTCTCATTGCTACAGGAATGCCAAACATGTGGACGCTAACTGCGGTTTAGACACGTCCTGGAGCTCAGAAGGAGGGGGACATTTGGATTTGAGAGCGCTGGATTTCTTTTGGAGGGCGAGGAGCCATTTTGTTTTTCCAGAGCCTTTGTGCTACCAATATTGTGGAAGCCCCTATATTATTGTTAACAGGTGACGGACCTGAGTGGGAGCTTTTTTGTAAATGGAACTGAAGCTTTTATTGGGAACATTTTACATAACATTTTGGATCACGTTTTTCGTGCGCTCCACTATAATGAGGCAGCAGAGTTCGTCTGGACTCCGTCTGGCCTCTGTTCAGCGTCGTCTTTCTTTTCAGAAGTGTATAGAACTCTGGCTGACGGCACTTTTATGCATGCCTAATAAAAAGACGGACACCGTGGGATCACAGGTCCTATGGCGTCCACAGTGCCTCCATCTGTCTCATTACAGGGAATCTTCCGCCGGGGGTTCCGTCTCAATCACATATTTCAGAGATTTACACAGAAACCCCGGTGTAAACGCTCAGCACAGTCCACCGGATAAATGTATGCTGAGCAATCTTTGGGAGGCAGAATGAATAAATCAACAGCATGTGAAGAATAGGTTTTATATAATTTTTATGCCTTTCCTCGTGCGGTATAAGTGATTAGACGACTTTATTCTTCGGGTTGGTGCGATTACAGGGATAACAGATTTATATGAGGTTTTTATGATTGACAGCTGTCACACACTAAAAGACGCTTTTTATTGTAAAAACAAGTTTTTGCATCGCCATATTTAGCGAGCTATAATTTTTCTATATTTTGGCCAACAGAGTCATGTAAGGGCTTGTTTTTTGTGGGATGAGTTGACGTATTCATTGGTACAATTTCGAGCACGTGACATTTTTTGATCGCTTTCTATTCCATTTTTTTGGAGGCTGCATGAACAAAATCCAGCAATTCAGGAATTGTTTTTTTGGGGATTTTTTATGCCGTTCCGCGTGTGGTAAAATTGATAAGGCAGATTTATTCTTCGGGTCAGTACGATTACAGCGATACCACATTTATATCTCTTTTTATGTTTTGGCGCTTTTAAACAATTAAAACTATTTTATAGAAAAAAATTATTATTTTGGCATCGCTTTAATCTGAGAGCTGTAACTTTTTTATTTTCTACTGATGGAGCTATATGGCGGCTTGTATTTTGCAGGATAAGATGATGTTTTCAGTGGTACAATATTTTTTTACAGGCGTCTTTTTGATCACGTTTTATTCCACTTTTTGTTCGGAAGTATGATGAAAAAGAACAATTTTTTGCCGTGTTTTATACCTTTTTTTATGGTGTTCATTGAAGGGGTTAACTAGTGGGAAAGTTTTATAGGTCGGGTCGTTACGGACGCGATACCAAATATGTGTACGTTTATTGTTTTTTTTACACAGATAAATATATTTATTGGATTAATATTTTTTCTTTTTTTTCTTTATTTTGTGATTTTTAAAAAAAATATTTTTAGAATTTTTATTAAATGTTTTATTACTTTTTTTACATTGTCCCAGGGTGGGACATCAACTTCAAACTGTCAGATCGCTGATCTGATGCTCTGCAATGCATCTGCACTGCAGAGCATCAGAGCAGCGTCTGACAGGAAGGAAAGAGGCGTCTCAGCTCCTGCTCTCTGAGCAGGTGCTGACAGGCCACCTTCCTGCAGGACCCTGAAAGACCCCGCGGCCATCTTGGGACCGGGGGTCACCAAAGAGACCATCAACATAACGCGATCACATCGCGTTGTGTTGATGGGATCACAGAGGGAGCCCACTCCCTCTGCGATGCCCTGCGATGTCGTTGTAACTACTGACAATGGCATCACAGGGGTTAAATGCCCGCGATCGGCTGACACCCGCATGTGATCGCGGCGGCGCTCCCGCAGAGCAGTACATGTACGGCGTATGTGGGGAAGGGGTTAATTATAAGTGACATTGGCTAGGGATTTATTCTATTTATAATTTGATTCACTGTCTGACCCTATCAGAAATCTAGTGGATCATAGTTTATAGGATTATAATTCATATTAACCGTGATTCAATATACATCCTCAATGTACGGATTATTAGGTTTTTAACACTATTAAATAAAGATTTATTAATTTTACTCACACCCTTTTCCCCCCTTTTCCCTTTCCCTATTGCTACTTGTAATTTTGGTGGTATCCACCTTGTAAGTACTGTCTGATGAGATCAGACAATACTTTTGCCAGATTATAGGCTCCCATTAAATCCAACTTGGAGAAAACCTTAGCTACCTCAACCTGGCTGAACAAATCAGGAATCAGAGGAAGACAGTATGGATCGCGGATAGTAATTTGATTTAATTCCCAGAAATCTAAACAGGGATGTAGACCATCATCTTTTTTTTTTTTCACAAAGAAGACCCTGCCGCCATGGGCGAAGATGAGGGTCTGATATGTCCCTTCTCCAGACTTTCCGCAATGAAATACTTCATGGCTTGTCTCTCAGGGGCACAAAGGTTATACAGTCTGGACTTCGGTAGTTTAGCTCCGGGGGTCAGGTTAATAGAGGACAGTCATAAGCTCGATGAGGAGGCAAAACCTGACACCAGCTCACAGAAAAAACATCTTCAAAAACAGACCAAAAAGCAGGTAATATTTCCATAGAGACAGTAGCAAGGGAGATATCTAAACAGTTTTCATGGCAGTAATCTCCCCATTCAATAATCTCGCCGGTTTGTCAATCCACCAATAGATTATGTTTAACAACCCAAGGTATACCCAAAACAATCCGTGTGGGAAGATTGTCCAGGACATAGCAAGGAATTATTTCACAATGAACTGACCCCACCCTCAGTTTTACATTATATATAATCTGAGTAAATGCTTTCTGTGCAAGTGGCGCTGAGTCGATGTCAAAACTAGGTTTATCTAAAATACAGCAAGCAAGACCATGAATCTTCACAAACTCAGCATCAGCCATGCTGACTCCAGCTCCACTGTCAAGAAGCAGAGACATTTTCTCGGTTTTGCTCTCTAGTACCACCTCTGCTGTCAGGACAAACTGGAAACTGCAGTTTGGTCACAAATGCACCCCTTGTTTATCCAACTCCAGACTAGCAAGAGTTAATAGAGTCTCCTTTTGTTTAGAAATTGAAGGAGAGGTCCCAACAAAATGTCCTTTTTTCCCACAAAAAAAAGACACCTTTTTTCTTGTGAATCTCCAGAGAGATGTATGATGCAGAGACACCCCCTAACTGCATGGTTCCTCCACCTCCCCCAGTACTAGTTCACCTCCAGACCGCTCCCCCGGCAGAGGTACACAACTCCGACAAGAAGGCCCCAGAGAAGGCCGGTCTCACCCGTCTATCCCAAAGGCGTGTATCAAGACGTATGGCCAACGACATGTTTGCCTCCAACGACTGAGAGGTTTCATATACTGCCAAGGCATCTTTCAACCTTTCAGTAAGCCCCTCACAAAATTGACTTCTAAGGGCTGAGTCATTCCATTTGGAATCCATTGCCCATCTACGGAATTCCGAACTGTACGTTTCCACTGACCAATTCCCCTGCTCAAGGCGATGTAGCTTAGACTCAGCCAAGGCGACTCGGTCAGGGTCATTATAGATGAGCCCCGAAAAAACCCTCCACAGACTGGAGGCAAACCGAGTCCTGCAGTAAAGAAAACACCTACGACTGAGGATCTTCCAGCAGTAGAGAGATCACAATTCCAACTCGTTGCTCCTCATTTATGGAGGAGTAAGGACGAAGTTTAAAATACAGTTTGCATGCCTCCTTGAATACAAAAAACTTGTTCCTACCTCCAGAAAACCTGTCCGGGAGGGCAACTTTGGGTTCAGTTTGGACAGGCCTACCTAAAGAGACCCCCACATCGGCGACCTGTAGCCGCTGGTGCTGCTGCTGTACCTCACCGTGGAGGTCATTCACCTCCAGGGACAACTTGTGCAGCCGCATGGTGAGCTCTGCAACTGAACTCATACCAAGGGAGAAAGGGAAAAAAAGTACATGCCTAAAAACAACAAAGTGTCAGTTTTCTTTTTTTTTCCTTTCAAAATGTGCTTGGCTGGTGATAATGTCACACCAAGTGTGGGAAAGACATAGTGCAACACAAAGGGAAGAGGGAAAGGGAGCCCAGACTCTAGGTAAAGGGGGGAAGTGGAGACCTCCTATCTGCAGCGTTATATCTATCTAGTGTCACCCTGTCTCCCTTAATGTCCCTGTATTGGCTCTGCACCAATCGCCGTACGCGTGCCTCGCCCTGTCTTTCCCTGGCGTATGGCTATGGCTAGGGAAGGAAGGAGATGAGCACTAGTCGGTCTCCACTAAACACTATAGACAATAAGGGTACACAAACAGGGGGAAATTGCTTAGCTTTAGACGACTCCAGACAAATGCGCATGCGTCCTCAAGCTACAGAGAGGACTAAGTACTACTCTTGCTAAACCTTCACAAGTAGTAATGAATATCATCGGCAACTCCCTCTGAAGCACAGCAGGTATTTATACAGACAGGCAGGGTGTTAATTAGACGGAGGTAGCCGCTGGGTCCTAGAGACAGCCTCTAAGAAGATGTCTGTAATGCCAAACGTAGAGATCTCCTGCAACCAACTGCAGGGCGACTGTCTGTCACTCTGACACACCCGTGACAGCTAATGTCTTAGATAAACTATACCTGACCAATACAACTTTCCAGGCGGTTACATTTGCAATTGTGTATTTTTCAGTAACTCATATGAACTTTTTTGTTCAGAGTAGTCACTTTTTTTTTCAGACATAAAAATCTTTTTTATCCCAAATAGTTTCAGCAAATTAACCTTTTTTCCAAAAATGGTTTTATGATTTCACATATGTATTGCATTGCAACACCTTCCATTGTTCATGCTTCTGTGATAGAAGCAAAGGTGAACTTTGGGATTCTGGAAAGCACAGCAAAAAAAAACATCCAGCAAAACTGTAACGTGTGAACATAGCCTTACGTCAAAGTACATAGTCTTTCATATTTTCAAGGAAATTTAAAATATACTGCATTTTAGGGCCTTTGAAGTGACTTTGAAGGGCCTCTTTATTGTAACATCCTAAAAGTTACCCCAGTTCAATGAATGGAGGCTTCAAAGTATTCAAATTTGCTAATCCTTAAGGTGCTTTACATTAATTAATGCAAAATGGAATCAAAAAATGAAAAATTCCATTAAGTCAAATTCCATTCAGATAGAATGTTACTTCAGACCCAAATTTTAGCCTGCACAATGTACTATGCAATTTCTCCTGAACGCAGCATTACCCCATATAGAGCATATATTTACATCTCATTAAGGGTATACAATTAAGTTTAAAAATTGCACATTTTTCTAAATTTTCAGAAAATTTGGAATACTTTAATAAATAAACAACTGATCCAGTACGAACAGGTACAATGTTTTACAAAAACAAAATCACAATCTCAGAATCACTGACAGAAGCATTTTAAAGTTATTACCACAGAAAGTGACGTGTCAGACTTGAAAAATGGGGCTGTCAGGAAGGTTAATGCTGATTACAAGACAGGGTTAAGAAACATGGAATGATAATGTGCAGTACATACCAATTGGTGAAGGGTCCTCTCCCTCTTCCTCTGTAAAGTAATGAAACACTTATTAGTCAGGGTGAAAAAAAAATATACCGTATTTTTCGGATTATGAGACACACTTTTTTCCTCCAAAATTTTGGAGAAAAGTGGCGGGTGCGTCTTATAGTCCAAACTGTGTCCCATACTATATAACTATGGCTGTGGGTGGTGGGGGATGTGGGGGCAAAGGCAGCAGGGCACAGGAGGCAGCAGCTGCCTGCTGCAGCCTCCACTGTGCCCGCTGCTACAGAAAATGAATATTCAATTTCCTTAATAGCGCACACACTCTACCGGCTCCTGCTGTGCTCGGTCTGTGTGCCCGATATTAAAGTCCATGAATATTCACTACAATCCACTCCCATGGGTTGTAGTGAATATTCATGGTCTTTAATAGCGGCACACTGAAAGCCAGCCGCAACAGGAGCCGCGCTGCAGGTACAGTGTGTGCGCTATTAAGGAGAGTGAATGGTCACTGCTCCCCACGCACAGAATCCCAGCGCGGGGAGCAGTGACTATTCTGGCACAGCATATCACTGTTTGAGGGCACATGGAAGAGACGCCATGTGCGGCTCACACAGTGAGTGTCGGAAGAAGAGCGAGATGAAGCACTGGAGGAAAGAGGAGGTGAGTGTGATTGTTTATTTTTGTGTGTGCAGCGTGATGGGGATCAGGGGGTGCCAAGCATACCAGGATGGAGTGGTGCCAAGCATACCAGGATGGGGATCAGGGAGTGCTTTTCATACCAGGATGGGGATCAGGGGGTGCCATGCATAACAGGATGGGGATGAGGGGGTGCCATACATACCAGAATGGGGATCATGGGTGCCATGCATACCAAGATGGTGATCAGGGGTGGCATGCATACCAGGAAGAGGGATAAGGGGTGTCATACATACCAGGAAAAGGGATGAAGGGTGCCATACATACCAGGATGAGGGATGCCATGTAACCAGAAAGAGGGATGAAGGGTGCCTTGCATACTAAGATGAGGGGGGCCATGCATACCAGGATGAGGGGTGCCATGCATACCAGGATGAGGGGTGCATGCATACTTGGATGAAGGGTGCCATGCATATCAGGATGAGGGGTGCCTATCATACCAGAATGGGGATCAAGGGGTTCCATGCATACCAGGATGGGTGATTGGGGTGCCATGCATACCGGGATGGGGGATTGGGGTGCAATGCATACCAGGATGGGGATGAGGGGTGCCATGTATATCAGGATGGGGGTGAGGTATGCCATGCATATCAGGATGGGGGTGAGGGATGACATGCATATCAGGATGGGGATGTGGGCCATGTATAACAGGAAGGAGAGGGCCATGTATACCAGGGTGGGGGATATTAACAGAATTGGGGAACATTACCCCTATAATAGTGCCGACAGCAGAACCCCTCCCCCTTAACAGTGCATCATGACCACATTTTTTGCTTAAATTTTTTTTCTATTTTTCCTCCTCTAAAACCTAGGTGAGTCTTATTTTCCGATGCGTCTTAGGCTAAGTGCCCACGATGCAGAAATGCTCCGGATTTTATCTGCATCTCCTTGCCAGGAAAAACGCATGTGGATTTTACATGCGTTTTTCCTGCCAGGTAGAAGCGTTTGTGAAGCGTTTTTGCATGCGTTTCCACATGCGGGTCGTAAAGCGCTTTACCAAGAGATTTTAGCATCACTTGGAAAAGTGCTTGAAAACTTGATCACACTATATAAATCCATGCAACCGGCATGGATTTATATAGTGTGACCAAGTTACGATGCTCCAAATGCAACATCAATAGTAAAAAAAAAGAATAAAATGGTACTCACCTTCCGATGGCCCCCGATCTCTTTCTCCGGTGTCTTCGACGGCTCGTGGTGGTGTCGTCAGCGGTCGCATGACCTGTCACATGAGTAAATGACGTCATGGAAGGTCCTTTTACACCACCGCAAGCCGCCGAAGACACCGGACACCGTAAAGGAGACCGGGGGCCATCAGAAGGTGAGTATAATGTTCTTTTTTATTTTAATTATTTTTTAACTACAGGTGCTATGGTACCCGGGTCTGAAGGAGAGTCTCCTCTTCTCCAGACCTGGGTACCATCCGCGCATTGAATCGCTCAATATCCGCATGTGTACATGTAGTCATGCGGATATTATGCGATTCAATGCAAGTCAATGGCGGCAATTACGCCACGTTTCCGCAAAATTAATGGATGTGCTGTGGATTTTTCCGCAATAATAAGCCGCAGCGGAAATTTCCGCAGCATGTGCACAGCACATGCGGATTATCATTGGGGACCATTGCAGACCTTCTACCAAGCGTTTTTTAAGGGTTTCCGCGGCGGAATTGCTGCTGCAGAAAAGCTTAAAAAACGCATAGTGGGCACACAGCCTTATAGTCCGAAAAATAAGGTATATATATTATGTATGCATATTATATATATATATATATATGTATATATATATATATATATATATATATAGTGTATATACATATATATTTCATGCTCACCATAAATGAGTAGACACCATTTGAAAAGTCACAATTTCAAACATTTTGACAAGACTAAGCGTCACAGAACATTTTTGTAGGGATACTTTGTTCACATTGGTATGTGAATCTATCTGTAATGTGGAGCTGGCGCTGAGTCACTTTTTTAATAGCACTTTATTTGTCCATGTGTTATATACAGTATGTCATTTGGAATTTTTAATCCTGAATCATTAAAAGGTATTTTTTAAGTCTACAGAGTCTAATTTCTTGTAAAATACGAACATTTTTTTTATACCCAAAACAAGAAAGTAAGGTTAATATTATAACTTTCATGACAAAATCTTCAGTTGTACTCAAATTAGTTGATGCAAACATGAATACACCCCACATAAAAAAACACTACATCTAGTATTTTGCCTGACTTTCATGATTTCTAAAGACAGAAAGTCATCTAGGAGTTGAATAAACAACTTAGCGACAAAAAAATGACCTTTTTAGAGCCTGGATGCTGCATGCAGCGTGATGCTCAACTTATCTCTTCAGAATTCCCCATAGGTGTTTCATTTGGGTTCAGATTAGAAGACATATTTGCACACAAGTGGAGAGAAAGAACCACATCGAATGACCAGCACACCTCCTAATCATATGATAAATATACAAAATCTTTATTCCAAGAAATATAAAGACATACTATACGCTTAAAAGCATTTAAAAAAACAAACATATATACACAGAAGAATCTTGCCCCTATAATAATCAAGGATATAGATTCAAACTCAAGGTAACGCAATGTAGCTCCAATGCTCCATTAGATGTACCCAACAAGTAGTCAAAACAAAATATAAAAAGGTTTTGAAATGCTGTAGAGAGAAGACTCAAATAATGAACAATTAGAATAATTTCATATATATTAGCAAATCCTGAACAGCAAGAATAGTATCATATGTATTAAAAAATAACAGAGTCTAGAGATATGGACATACCTACACAGTAGTAATTATTTCCCACTATAAATGCAAATATTAGAGTATCACTATACACAGTCTTGTGGAACCTGGCATATCATATATACTAGAAGACATACTTGGTCACTGAATCATTTTCACTCTGTTCTTCAAAAGTGCAACATATGAACATATGTGTGTTTTGGATCATAGCCATGTTGGAAAAATGTATGTCTAGCAAGAACTTGTGGTAGCATCTACTTTTTCAATATAGACCAGTACAATATGAAGTCATGATGCCTACAATGAAATGAAGCTCCCCGACATTAACTGCACCCATGCAGCCCCACATAAGGACACTGCAGCCACCAACATGTTTCACTGTAGGCATCATGCATTTTTCTAAATTCATATTTCCTAATCCATAATGACTACAGTAAACATGGTGGCAGCAATGTCCTTAAGTGGAGCTGTATGAGTACTGCTGGTGTTGGGGAGCTACATTTCATTGAAGCTATCATGAGTTCAAAGATGTACTGCCCTATATTGAAAGAAAAGATGCAACCAAAACTCTGTGCCCTTGGTAGACATACAAGTTTCCAACATGACAATGATCCAAAACACACATGTTGCCTTTCTGAAGAAGAACAGGGTGAAAGAGATTCAGTGTGCAAGAATTAATCTGAACCCAATCAAAAAACCTATGGTAAATTCTGAAAAGCCTGTTATGATCTGCTACAGGGACTAAGGAAAGACAGGAGATCTGTCCCTACAATAGAACTAAACTAGATCCCTACAATGTAAAGGGGAACCTGATCCTGCGATCAGACCCGCTAAAGTCCTCGGCTAGTCTGTACGAAGACCTATAGATGTGAGGGAGGGATCCCTACAAGAACTAGGGACTGGGATAAGTTGGACACCTCCTAGCAGAAATAGTAGCAGTCAAAGACAAACACACAACAAAAAGCATAGAGGTCAGAAGACCTAGCAAAACTAACAGAGAACGGCAACAGAGCACCAAGCTAGCTCAAGAGTAGTAAATACAATGAAGTCCAGCAAGGCCAGGAGGGCGGAGCCGGATTAAATAGGCAAAAATGGTCATGTGACCAGCAAACTAAAAAAAACCTAACAGGAGAGTTCTAACAGTACCCCCTCTTCTAAGAGGATCCTCCGGAACCCCTAGGCCCAGGCTTACCAGGAAACCTCCTGTGAAACGCTCTGACAAGTCTGGAAGCAGAAACATCATCTGCCCTCACCCATGAGTAATCCTCAGGTCCGAAACCCTTCCAAGCGACGAGATAGTGCAAACTCCCTCTATACCGTCTAGAATTTAGGATGCGGGAAATTTCATATTCCCCGTCCTCCACCACCGGAGGAACAGTGGCAGAGGCGTCACCATCCGACACATCAGCTTTTTTCAACAGAGAAACATGAAACACCGGGTTAATCTTCCAGGACGTAGGAACCTCCAACCTAACAGCAGATTGGTTAACTATCTGAAGCACCTTAAAGGGCCCTAAGAATTGGGACCCAATTTTTTAGAAGGAATCCTCAATCGCAGATTCTTAGAGGACAACCAAACCATGTCACCAACAGCAAACAAAACCTCTTGCCGTTTCCTATCAAAGTACCTCTTGGATTTTTTGTTAGCCTCCTGAAGATTACCACGCATATCCGTCCAAACTCTCTCCAAATCACCAGAAAAACTCTCCTCCTCAGGCACAGCCGAAACCAATTTGGAGAATGACCCAAAACACGGATGTCTCCCAGAACAACAAAAAAAAGGCGAACACCCAGCAGAAGAGGATGTATGGTTGTTAAGAGCAAATTCAGCAAGTGGCAGAAACTCAGACCACCCCTCTTGATTGTCTGCCACAAAACAACGCAAGAACTGCTCAACATCCTGGTTCTTCCTTTCTGTCTGGCCATTAGACTCAGGATGATATCCGGATGAAAACGACAAATGAACTCCCAACCTGTCACAAAAGGCACGCCAAAAACGAGCCACGAACTGAGGTCCCCTATCAGAAACAATGTCAGTAGGAACACCATGTAGTCTGACAATTTCCTTGACAAAGGCCTTAGCGAGTGTCTTAGCGCAAGGCAGTTTGATGAAGGGAACCAAGTGACACATCTTGCTAAAACGGTCCACGACCACCCAGATGACCGTGAAACCTTCAGAGGGGGGAAGGTCAGTAATAAAGTCCATAGCCAGATGTGTCCAAGGTGCACTAGGAACCTCCAGAGGGCAAAGCAACCCCGCAGCAGGAGCATGCGAAGACTTGGATCTAGCACACACAGTACATTGGCGCACCCACTTAATGACTTCCTTCTGCCATCCAGGCCACCAAAAACTGCGACCCACAAGTCTCTTGGTCTCAGAAATTCCTGGATGACCTGTCAACCGAGACTCATGACACTCAACAAACAAATCTCTCCTAAAGGTCCTAGGCACAAACAACCTCCCATGGGGAGTGTTAGATGGGGCATTCTCCTGAGCTTTAAGAATCTCATCCTCCAAAACGGAGTCCAAAGCAGCAATCACAACACCTTCTTGTAAAATGCTCTCCTCTTCCTCCTCAACACCGACCATGGGAGAAAAGCTGCGAGACAAAGCATCCGCTTTAACATTCTTGGTACCCGGGATGTAAGTAACGGAAAAATTAAACCGCGAGAAAAAAAGTGCCCACCTAGCCTGACGGGCATTCAAGCGCTTGGCAGCATCAAGATAGATCAGATTTTTATGATCAGTGAAAACCTGAATGGGAAATTCAGCACCTTCCAAGAGGTGACGCCAGTGTTCAAATGCGAGTTTAATCGCCAGCAATTCCCGATTACCAATATCGTAATTAAGTTCAGTCTCAGAAAATGTTTTTGAAAAAAAGGCACAGGGATGTACTCCATCCTTGTTTTCCTGAGACAACACCACACCGACCCCCACCGAAGAAGCATCAACCTCAACCAAAAACGGCTTAGTCACATCAGGCTGCATAAGGATGGGAGCAGAGGTGAACCTCTCTTTTAGAAACACAAAAGCTTCAATGGCCTCAGAAGTCCACTGAACCGCATTAGCACCTTTCCTGGTGAGATCGGTCAGCGGTTTGACAATAATAGAAAAAACTTTTATGAATTTTCTGTAATAATTGGCGAAACCCAAAAACCTCTGTATCGATTTCAAACCAATAGGCCTAGGCCATTCCTGCACAGCTTGAACTTTAACCGGGTCCATCTCAAAACCTTCACTGGAGATAATGTAGCTCAAAAAACTAATTCTCTGTACAGCGAACTCACATTTCTCCAGCTTAGCAAAAAGCAAATTGTCCATTAATAACTGTAATACCTCACGTACGCTCCGCCAATGAGACTCCAGATCAGGCGAATAAATCAGAATGTCATCCAAATACACAACCACATTTTTGCTGATTAAAGGTCTAAGGATGTCATTAATAAGATTCTGAAAAAATGCTGGAGCATTGGTAAGACCAAAAGGCATCACCAGATTCTCAAAATGACCCACAGGAGTGTTAAAAGCAGTCTTCCATTCATCACCCTCCTTCATGCGCAACAAATTGTATGCCCCCCGGAGATCACTTTTAGAGAACCATTTGGCCCCCACTAACTGGTTAAATAAATCAGGAATCAATGGCAGTGGGTAAGGATTGTGTACAGTAATTTTATTAATCTCACGAAAGTCCAGACAAGGACGTAAACCGCCATCTTTTTTTTTTACAAAAAAAAATCCAACAGCCACAGGAGACTTGGAAGGCCTAATGTGACCGGCGGCCAAGCTTGTCTGTATGTATTCCTCCAAAGCCTTTCTCTCAGGAATAGTAAGATTAAATAAACGACTTTTAGGAAGAGTCGCTCCAGGGACAAATTCAATGGTACAATCATAGTCTCTATGGGGAGGCAAAATTTGTGACTCCTCCTCAGAAAAAACTCTCCAAAAATCCTGAATAGGTACAGGTAATTCCCCTTTTTCCACCGCAGCAATACGTCCGTTACAACACTTGTCATAACACTTAGGGCTCCAAGACTTAATTTCATTGGTAGACCAATCCAGTACAGGATTGTGCAATTTTAACCAGGGTAACCCCAATATTACTGGAGAAGGCAAATTATCCAATACCACCAAATCCAAATTCTCTTGATGAATACCATTAATAGTGAGGGGAAAATCACAGACCTAATGAGTAACACTCTTCAAGGGAGAGCCATCGACAGAAACCACAGCAATAGGGGATGACAAAGTTTTAGGTTCTAATCTAAGTTTTTCCAAGAATCCCCCATCTATCACATTCAGAGTAGAACCACAATCCACAAATACCCGAAATTCAATTAATTCATCCTGAGCAGCAGTAGTGGCAGATAGGAATACTCCCTTAGAATTTAAACAGGCAATATGTGCATGACTGACCATTTTTTTTTTCTTTCTTCATACGAAGCACACAGTTCTTAATAAAATGACCAGAATTTCCGCAATAGAAGCACAAGCCTTCAGAAAGCCTGCGGTCTTTTTCCTGAGAGCGGGGTGCCATCGCCCCAATCTCCATCGGCTCTCCATTGTCAGCACAGACTCTCTCAGGACTCGGAGCTGACATAGCAGAGGATTTGCTCTCATTAACCCTTGCATGCAGTCTCCTGTCCACCCGTATAGCTAATTGCATTGCCTCCTGCAAGTTTCCAGGTGTGGGATAAGCAATCAGTAAATCCTTAACCCTTTCACCTA
This sequence comes from Phyllobates terribilis, assembly GCF_046119375.1. Classification (NCBI taxonomy): domain Eukaryota; kingdom Metazoa; phylum Chordata; class Amphibia; order Anura; family Dendrobatidae; genus Phyllobates; species Phyllobates terribilis. The sequence continues at coordinate 333,849,608 of NW_027362765.1, read as the reverse complement.
GCCCTGCAAGAAACAAGCTTTTCAAAGTTGAATCGTTCCACCCCACCAGGACAGACCACCGACGGAAGTGAGAACAATATTTTTCCACATTACCTGATCCCTGCCTCAAACGTCTCAATTCAGACTCAGCATATGAGACACGATCAGGATCATCGTACAACAAACCCAAAGCAGAAAAAAAGCTATCCACTGATCTAAAGCACGGATCACTAGGTTGGAGAGAGAAGGCCCATCCCTGAGGATCTTTGCGCAAAAGTGACATTATGAACCCTATGCGCTGTGATTCATCACCAGAGGATCCGGGTCTCAAACGAAAATACAATAAACAAGCATTTTTAAAAGAAAAAAAATCTTGTTGTTCGCCAAAAAATAAATCAGGCAGACATACCTTTGGTTCCACAAAATGTGCTCCAGAACAGCTACTCACGTGTTGTTGGAGCTTGGCCACCTCCAGAGAGAGTCCCTGCAAGCGTTGAGCCAAATCTTGAACCGAGACCATGATGGAAAACTGGAGGTCTTTCCTTAGAGAAATTTTTTTTTTTTTCTTTTAGGGCTGGACTTACTGTTATGATCTGCTACAGGGACTAAGGAAAGACAGGAGATCTGTCCCTACAACAGAACTAAACTAGACCCCTACGATGTAAGGGGAACCTGATCCTGCGATCAGACCCGCTAAAGTCCTCGGCTAGTCTGTACGAAGACCTATAGATGTGAGGGAGGGATCCCTACAAGAACTAGGGACTGGGATAAGTTGGACACCTCCTAGCAGAAATAGTAGCAGTCAAAGACAAACACACAACAAAAAGCATAGAGGTCAGAAGACCTAGCAAAACTAACAGAGAATGGCAACAGAGCACCAAGCTAGCTCAAGAGTAGTAAATACAATGAAGTCCAGCAAGGCCAGGAGGGCGGAGCCGGATTAAATAGGCAAAAATGGTCATGTGACCAGCAAACTAAAAAAAACCTAACAGGAGAGTTCTAACAAAGCCAAGTTAAAGGGGATATCCCACAAATAATAGTTCATTTTAATCAATAATTAATTTAATTAATAATTTCCACAACTGGATGTTTTAAAAAAAAAAAAAAATGTTCCTGTGCTGAGATTATAAATATGCACCTGCTGTGTTCTGAGTAATGGCTTTGTCTGATCTTACAGGAACACTGTCTGATCCAGATGTGTAGTTAGGTTTTCTGGCACCAGGGGCAAAAATTCAGTTTGATGCCTCCCACCAAGCACATATTTGATTTGCAAACTTAGTCTCGTGCCAACAAGCTGCTCTCCCTAATTCTCTCAATGTTCAGGTAAAAACTTAGAGAAGCAGGAAGAGAAGCTAGTTGTCATGTGACTATAAGTGCTGAGCGAGCATGCTCGCCACTATTTGGTACTCACCTAAGCCTCACAGTGCTCGAGAAGTTCGGTGCTCGACGAGTATTTTTGGAATCCTCGGGCGGGAGCGCAGATCCCCGTCCCGCACTTTTGGCGCTGTTTAGACAGCCAATTAACTTGCATGGATTGCTTGCCAGTCACTGTAATGCAGTAGCCATGTTGATTGTGGCATTGCAGTGATTGGCTAGCCGCACAGCGTCATCGGGTCGATTTAAGATCTGAGACCGTATGCTCACCACAGTAGTTTATGGGAGGAAAAGACACTACATAGTAGACGAGCACACCTCCAGTATAGAAAAGTATGAAAAAAAGTTTATTGAACAAGACATGATAAAAACATTTAAAAAAAAGGCCGTATGCTCACCACAGTCTACTCTGGACACAGGCAGAGTAGGGAGAGGTGCTGCTTAGCGACAAAGAGAATTGGTGCTTGTTTCTGTGTGAGGTATTTCACAGCATTACAAATCTACACTAACAGTCCTTTTAACCCCTTAATAACATCTGACGTACTAATACGCGTCTGTGCCCTGGGACTTAAGAGCCAGACCCGTATTAGTACGTCATCGCGATCGCGCGCGCACACAGGCTGTGCGGGCGCGATCGCCGCCGGGTGTCAGCTGATTGTCACAGCTGACACCCGGTACTATGTGCAGGGAGCGGTCCTGCACCGTTCCCAGCACATTAACCACCGCGATGCTGCGATCGAAGTCGATCGCGGCATTGCGGGGGCAAGGGGAGGTGATCGGCGATACTCACCTCCTCTTCCGGCTTCCAGCGCAGTCTGCAAAGGCTTCCCGGGTGTTGCCATGACGACCCGATGTCGTCATGACAACATCCGGGTCACCAGAGAGCAGGAAGATTGCTTGGACATGCGCAGTGCATCTCCAAGCAATCTTCACACTGTGCACTTCTGACAGCCTTCATGGCATAGGGATGGTGCTCCATTCCTGTGCCATGCAGGCGATCAGAAAAAAAAAAAGTGAAAGTCCCAGAGTGGGACAAAGTAATAAAGTGTATAAACTGTGTGAAAGTGGAAAAAAAAAAAAAAAATGTGCAAAAATATTATAAAAAAATAAAAAAAATAATACACCAAAAATAAAAATATAATGTACCCATCAATAAATATTATTATAAAAAAAATTTAAAAAAAACAATAAAAGTACACATATTTGGTATCACCGCGTCCGGAACAACCTGACCTATAAAACTGTCCCACTAGTTAACCCCTTCAGTGAACAAGGTAAAAAAAAAAAAAAAAAAAACGAAGCAAAAAACAATGCTTTATCACCATACCGCCAAACAAAAAGTGGAATAACACGCGATCAAAAAGACGCATATAAATAAAAATGATACCGCTGAAAACGTCATCTCGTCCCGCAAAAAACAAGCCGCCATACAGCTCCATCAGCCGAAAAATAAAAAAGTTATAGCTCTCAGAATAAAGCGATACAAAAAAATATTTTTTTCTATAAAATAGCTTTATTTGTGTATAAGCGCCAAAACATAGAAAAATGATACAAATGTGGTACCGCTGTAAACGTACTGACCCGAAGAATAAAGCTACCTCATCAATTTTACCACACGCGGAACAGAATAAAAAAAAAAAAAAAACAATTCCTGAATTGTTGGTTTTTGTTTATTCTGCCTCCCAAAAATCGGAATAGAAAGCGATCAAAAAATGTCACGTGCCTGAAAATGGCACCAATAACAACGTCAAGTCATCCCGCAAAAAACGAGCCGTCACATGACTGTCTGCCAAAATCTGGAAAATTATAGCTCTCAAAATATGGCGATGCAAAAACTAGATTTTACAAAAAATGCGTCTTTTAGTGTGTGACAGCTGTCAGTCATAAAAACCCCATATGATTCTGGCATTGCTGTAATCACACCGACCCGAAGAATAAAGTCGTCTAATCACTTATACCGCATAAGGAACAGCGTCAAAAATAAACTCTTGGGTTAGGATTGGGCTAGGGTTAGGGCTGGGTTTGGGGCTAGGGTTGTGCTGGGGCTAGGGTTGTGCTATGGTTAGGGTTGTGCTAGGGTTAGGGCTGGGGTTGGGGTTAGGGTTGGGGTTAGGGTTGTGATGGGGTTGGGATTTTTTTCAAAAGTAAGAAAAAAAGATGACGATATGGCGACTAGTGTTGAGCGCAAGTGCTCGCTACTTGAGTTTGCATCGGGTGCTCTGGTATGCATTGAGTATTGTGGGTATTTGAGTGACATGCTCGAGTCTCTGCCCTATATGCTTCGCAGCCAAAAAAACTTTACGGGGATTGCCTGCCATGCACGAGCGATCCCCGCATGGTTTTTTTTGGGTGTCTAATAACCGTGAAACATGCGGAGCAGGGACTCGAGCATGTCACTCGAGCACACGCTGTACATGGTGCATACCTGAGCACCCGATGCAAACTCAAGTAGCGAGCACTTGCGCTCAAGACTAATGACAACTTATTCAATATGATGACCTAATGTAAACAAATTCTGTGTCGTACCTCTGGGTTCAAAATGTTCACTATACACCTTAATAAAATCCTTGAGGGGTATAGTTTCCAAAATGGGGTCACTTGTGGGGGAGCTCCACTGTTTAGGCACATCACGGGTTCGCCAAACGCGACATGGTGTCCACTAACAAATTGAATGGAAAATCGGCTCAAATTGTTAGCGCACGCCATGTTGCGTTTGGAGAGCCCCTGTGTGCCCAAACATTGGAGCTCCCCCACAAATGACCCCATTTTGGAAACTAGACCGCCCCAATGCACCTATCTAGATGCATAGTGAGCACTTGGAACCCCCAGGTGCTTCACAAATTGATTCATAAAAATGAAAAAGTGTTGTTTTCACTTTCTTGGTTCTCCTTCTATCTCTGACTGCTCCTTTACAGTATCTTTTGCCGGCTCTTCTTCTAACCTTCCCCTTACCATCTGGATTCATCAAGGCTCAGTCCTATGCCCCCTCCTCTTCTCTTTGTATAATGCCCCTATTGGACAAACCATCAGCAGATTTGGTTTCCAGCATCATCTCTTCATCTCTGCTGATGACACCCAATTATACACCTCTTCACCTGACATCACCCTCTCTCTAATACAAAATACCAGTGCTTGTCTTTCTGCTGTCTCTAACATCATGTCCTCTCTCTATGTGAATCTGTATCTCTCCAAAACTGAACTCCTTGTGTTTCCTCCCTCTACTAACCTACCAATACCTGACTTTGCAATTTCCTGAGGTGGTGCCAACATAACTCCCAAGCAGCACGCCCGCTGTCTTGGAGTCATATTTGACACACAACTTTCCTTTATTCCCCATATACAATCACCCACTCGCTCATGTCACCTTCACCTTAAAAACATCTCCAGAATCTGACCTTTTCTCACCTTTGATACTACAAAAACACATACTGTCGCTCTTATTCACTCTCGTTTGGACTACTGCAACTCTCTTCTAATCGGTCTCCCTCTAAACAAACTTTCTCCTCTCCAATCCATTCGGAATTCAGCTGATAGGGTTGTATTTCTATCAGGCCGCTTCACCGATGCCTCTACCCTGTGCCAGTCTTTGTACTCGTTACCCATTCACTAGAGAATACAAAACAAATTCATCTCTCTCACCCACAAAGCTCTACACAGTTCTGCACTGCCCTATATCTCATCCCTCATTTCTGTCTATCACCCTTCCTGTGCCCTCCGTTCTGCAACTGATCTAAGACTAATATACTCCTTAATCCGAACCTCACACCTCCGTCTCCAAGACTTCACTCGTGCCGCACCAGTTTGCTGCACTACCCCAAACGATGTGACTAATATCTAGTCCCCATGTTTTTAAAGATGCTTTAAAAACACATCTGACAAGCCTATCACCGCAACTCCACATACTCGGTACCCAATAGCACACAGTAACTGCACTTAGTTAGATACTGGCTGATGACCATGTTCTACCTTTTGTGTCCCCCTATTTCCATATAGATTGTAAGCTTGCGAGCAGGGCCCCTCACTCCTCCTATAACTGTTGAATTGTGATACATTATATTGTTTTCATTGTCTGTACATGTCCCTACTTGTAAAGTGCTGTGGAATATGTTGGCACTATATAAATAAAAAAAAATTTTATTAAGTGTGACCAGCTAGTAATTATTGTTGCCCAAAATGCGTACAACGCGAGAATCACGGTAAAGGCAGCGGAACATAGAGTCAGCCATGTTTGCCAGACTGCCAAAAGCCAAGACTTTTCTATCACGACCAAGAGGATGACGGTCCATGCTCTCCTCCTCACCCTCCTCCTCAGGCCATCCACGCTGAACAGACGGTATGAATGTGGTGTGGGTAGTACCATCTGTAGCGCAGGAAACCAGCTGCTGTTACACCCAATCCGCATTGAGATGAGATGAGGCTGAGGTGTGTTGGATCACTCAGTATAGTGCCTTGCTCCATCTCATTGTGCTCTGCCTGTAATGACACCACTTTAATTGTGAGCAGCGGGCATTACAGTAGACAGAGAAGCAGGATGGTGGCGCTAATTATGGCGTTATCGCCACTCACCATCTTGGTGGATTCCTCAAAGTTTTGGAGGATGGCACAGATGTCAGACATCCATGCTGTTAGAACCTTGCTCTTAGTTTTTTTTTCCTTTGCTGGTCACATGACCTTGTTGGCCTATTTAAGCCTGCTCCGCCCTTCTGGCTTTGCTGGACTTCATTGTATATCTACTTTCTAGCTAGCCTGTGCTCTGTGTCTTGCTCTGTTAGTTTGCTTGGTCTACTGACCTCTATGTTCTATATATTTTGTTTGTTCGTCTGTCTGCTACTATTTCTGTTAGGAGGTGTCCCATATTCCTCCCAGTCCTTAGTACTTGTAGGGATTCCTTCCCCACATCTATAGGTCTCCGTACAGACTAGCTTAGGACTTTAGCAGGTCTGATCGCAGGATCAGGTCCCCTGTTACATCGTAGGGATTAAGCTGAGTTCTATCGTAGGGACAGATCTCCTCTCTTTCCTTAGCTCTGGTAGCAGAACATAACAGTAAGTCCAGCCTGCAAATTCTCTAAGGAAAGATTTTTCTGTTCCATCATGGTGTCGGTTCAGGATTTGGTTCATCGCCTGCAGGGACTCTCTCTGGAGGTGGCCGAGCTCCGTCAGCACGTGAGTAACTGTCCTGGAGCACATTTCTTGGAGCCTAAGGTATGTTTGCCGGATTTATTTTTTGGTGAACACCGAGAATTTTTTTTCATTTAAAAATGCTTGCTTATTGTATTTTCGTTTGAGACCTAAGTCCTCTGGGGATGAATCCCAGCGCGTAGGGTTCATAATGTCACTTTTGCGCAAAGAGCCTCAGGAGTGGGCCTTTTCTTTGCAACCTAGTGATACATGCTTCAGATCAGTGGATAGTTTTTTTTCTGCTTTGGGACTATTATATGATGATCCTGACCGTGTCGCATCAGCTGAGACTGAGTTGAGACGTTTAAAACAAGGATCAGGTAATGTGGAAAAATATTGTACTCATTTCCGTCGTTGGTCTACTCAAACAGGGTGGAACGATTCTGCTCTGAAAAGTCTTTTTCTTGCTGGGCTCAGTGAAAGGGTTAAAGACCTGCTAATTGCTTATCCTACACCTGAAGATTTGCAACAGGCTATGCAATTAGCTATACGGGTGGATAGAAGACTGCGTGCAAGGGTTAATGAGAGCAAATCCTCTGCTATGTCAGTTTCTGGTTATGAGAATGTGTGTACTAACAGTGGTGAACCGATGGAGATTGGATCGGTGACACCTCGCTCTCAAGAAAAAGACCGTCGATTTTCTGAAGGCTTGTGTTTCTATTGCGGAAAATCTGGTCATTTGATTAAAGGCTGTGAGCTTCGTATGAAGAAAGAAAAAAAAATGGTCAGTCACGCCCGTATTGCCTGTTTAAATTCCAAGGGTATATTTTTAGCTGCTTCCACGATTGCTCAGAAAAAATTAATGGAATTTCGGGTATTTGTTGATTGCGGGTCTACTCTGAATGTAATTGATGGGGGATTCGTGGAAAGACTCAATTTAAAACCTGAACCTTTATCATCCCCCATTGCTGTGGTTTCTGTGGATGGTTCCCCTTTGAAGAATATTACTCTCAAGGTCTGTGAATTTCCTCTCACTATTAATGGTGTTCACCATGAGAAATTGGATTTGGTAGTTTTGAATAACTTGCCTTCTCCAGTAATATTGGGATTGCCCTGGTTAAAATTTCACAATCCTGTACTGGATTGGTCTACCAGTGAAATTAAATCCTGGAGCCATAAATGTTATGACAAGTGTTGTAACGGGCGTATTGCAGCTTTGGATAGGGGAGAATTGCCTGTTCCTATTCAGGATTTTTGGAGAGTTTTTTCTGAGAAGGAATCGCAGGTTTTGCCTCCCCATAGAGACTATGATTGTTCTATTGAATTTGTCCCTGGAGCGACTCTTCCTAAAAGTCGTTTATTTAACCTTACTATTCCTGAGAGGAAGGCTTTGGAGGAATACATACAGACAAGTTTGGCCGCCGGTCACATTAGGCCCTCTAAGTCTCCTGTGGCGGTTGGATTTTTTTTTGTAAAAAAAAAGGACAGCGGTTTACGTCCTTGTCTGGATTTTCGTGAGATTAACAAAATTACTGTACGCAATCCTTACCCACTACCATTGATTCCTGATCTGTTTAACCAGTTAATGGGGGCCAAGTGGTTCTCTAAAATTGACCTTAAGGGGGCATACAATCTGTTGCGCATGAAGGAGGGTGACGAATGGAAGACTGCTTTTAACACTCCTGTGGGTCATTTTGAGAATCTGGTTATGCCTTTTGGTCTTACTAATGCTCCTGCATTTTTTCAGAATCTGATTAATGACATCCTTAGACCTTTGATCGGCAAAAATGTGGTTGTGTATTTGGATGACATTTTGATTTATTCGCCGGATCTGGAGTCTCATTGGCGGAGCGTGCGTGAGGTATTACAGTTATTAATGGACAATTCGCTTTTTGCTAAGCTGGAGAAATGTGAGTTCGCTGTACAGAGAATTAGTTTTTTGGGCTACATTATCTCCAGCAAAGGTTTTGAGATGGATCCGGTTAAGGTTCAGGCTGTGCAGGAATGGCCTAGGCCTATTGGTTTGAAATCGATACAGAGGTTTTTGGGTTTCGCCAATTACTACAGAAAATTCATAAAAAATTTTTCTAGTATTGTCAAACCTCTGACTGATCTCACCAGGAAAGGTGCTGATGCTGTTCAGTGGTCTTCTGAGGCCATTGAAGCTTTTGTGTATCTCAAGGAGAGGTTCACCTCTGCTCCCATCCTTATGCAGCCTGATGTTACTAGGCCGTTTTTGGTTGAGGTTGATGCTTCCTCTGTGGGGGTTGGCGCAGTATTGTCTCAGGATAACGGGGATGGATTACATCCCTGTGCCTTTTTTTCAAAAAATTTTTCGGAGACTGAACTGAATTACGATATTGGTAATCGGGAATTATTGGCTATTAAACTCGCATTTGAACACTGGCGCCACTTCTTGGAAGGTGCGGAATTTCCCGTTCAGGTTCTTACGGATCATAAAAATCTGATATATCTTGATGCTGCCAAGCGCCTGAATGCCCGTCAGGCTAGGTGGGCACTGTTTTTCTCGCGGTTTAATTTCTCCGTTACTTACATCCCTGGTACTAAGAATGTTAAGGCGGATGCCTTGTCTCGCAGTTTTTCTCCCATAGTCGGTGCTGAGAAAGAGGAGAACATTTTACAAGAAGGTGTTGTGATAGCTGCTTTGGACTCCGTTTTGGAAAATGAGATTCTTAAAGCACAGGAGAATGCCCCTTCTAACACTCCTCATGGGAGGTTGTTTGTGCCTGGGACCTTTAGGAGAGATTTGTTTGTTGAGTGTCACGAATCTCGGTTGGCAGGTCATCCCGGAATCTCTGAGACCAAGAGACTGGTGGGTCGCAGTTTTTGGTGGCCTGGATGGCAGAAGGAAGTCATTAAGTGGGTGCGTCAATGTACTATATGTGCTAGATCTAAGTCCTCACATACTCCTGCTGCGGGGTTGCTTTGTCCTTTGGAGGTTCCCAGTGCTCCTTGGACACATTTGGCTATGGACTTTATAACTGACCTTCCCCCCTCTGAGGGTTTTACTGTCATCTGGGTGGTCGTGGACCGTTTTAGCAAGATGTGTCACTTGGTTCCCTTTGTCAAACTGCCCTGCGCTAAAACTCTCGCTAAGGCCTTTGTCAAGGAAATTGTCAGACTTCATGGCGTTCCTACTGACATTGTTTCTGATAGGGGTCCTCAGTTCGTGGCTTGTTTTTGGCGTGCCTTTTGTGACAGGTTGGGAGTTCATTTATCGTTCTCGTCCGGATATCATCCTGAATCTAATGGCCAGACAGAAAGGAAAAACCAGGATGTTGAGCAGTTCTTGCGTTGTTTTGTGACAGACAATCAAGAGGGGTGGTCTGAGTTTCTGCCACTTGCTGAATTTGCTCTGAACAATCATACATCTTCTTCTGCTGGTTGTTCGCCTTTTTTTTGTTGTTCTGGGAGACATCCGTCGTTTGGGTCGTTCTCCAAGTTGGGATCTGCCGTGCCTGAGGAGGAGAATTTTTCCGGTGATTTGGAGAGAGTTTGGACGGATGTGCGTGGTAATCTTCAGGAGGCCAACAGAAAATCTAAGGACTACTTTGATAGGAAAAGACAGGAGGTTTTGTTCGCTGTTGGTGACATGGTTTGGTTGTCCTCTAGGAATCTGCGGTTGAGGATTCCTTCTAAGAAATTGGGTCCCAAGTTTGTAGGGCCCTTTAAGGTGCTTCAGGTTGTCAACCAATCTACTGTTAGGTTGGAGGTTCCTACCTCCTGGAGAATTAATCCGGTATTTCATGTCTCTCTGTTGAAAAAAGCTGTTGTTTCGGATTGTGACGCCTCTGCCTCTGTTCCTCCGGTGGTGGAGGACGGGGAATATGAAATTTCTCGCATCCTTAACTCTAGACTGTATAGAGGTAGTTTGCAGTATCTAGTGGCCTGGAAAGGTTTCGGACCCGAGGATAACTCTTGGGTGAGGTCGGATGATGTTTCCGCGTCCAGACTTATCAGAGCGTTTCACAGGAGATTTCCTGATAAGCCTGGTCCTAGGGGATCCGGAGGATCCTCTTAGAAGGGGGGGTACTGTTAGAACCTTGCTCTTAGTTTTTTTTTCCTTTGCTGGTCACATGACCTTGTTGGCCTATTTAAGCCTGCTCCGCCCTTCTGGCTTTGCTGGACTTCATTGTATATCTACTTTCTAGCTAGCCTGTGCTCTGTGTCTTGCTCTGTTAGTTTGCTTGGTCTACTGACCTCTATGTTCTATATATTTTGTTTGTTCGTCTGTCTGCTACTATTTCTGTTAGGATGTGTCCCATATTCCTCCCAGTCCTTAGTACTTGTAGGGATTCCTTCCCCACATCTATAGGTCTCCGTACAGACTAGCTTAGGACTTTAGCAGGTCTGATCGCAGGATCAGGTCCCCTGTTACATCGTAGGGATTAAGCTGAGTTCTATCGTAGGGACAGATCTCCTCTCTTTCCTTAGCTCTGGTAGCAGAACATAACACATGCTCACTCATCAGGTCTTATGAGTGGACGCTGACCTGAATATCAATGGGCGTGTTGAAGCTGGTACTCAACAACTGCCCTCTGCTGCCCACAAATCATTCCCAACATATGCAACCAATGTGTGGTGACATCACTTACCAGTTGGTGAGCTGGAAGCTGCAAACGCTGCTTAAGTACGGCAAGGGCTGCGGAAACTGTTGCTGACTTTCTGAAATGGGCACACATGTGCGTACTTTCACAAGCAGCTCAGGCAGATCCAGGTAGGTTTTGCAAAACTGCTGAACTACTATGTTGAGCATATGGGCCAGGCATGGTATGTGTGCGAGGTTGCCAAGCCTCAGAGCAGCCACCAGGTTCCGGCCATTGTTACACACGACCATGCCTGGCTGTAGGTTCAGTGGTGAGAGCCACAGATCAGCCTGCTGTTACAGCTTTCAACAACTCTGCAGAGGTGTGTGGTTGTCAACTAAGCATACTGTCCAGCTCATTGTTATTGTAACCCCAAAAAGATACAGCAAATTATGTGCTCTCAAATCCAAATGACCCAATCCCTTCTGAGCCCCACAGTGTGACTAAACCACATATAGCATCCATGTTTTTGGCAGGGGTGTAATTTACAAAATTGGGTCACTGGAGTTGGAATTCTTCTCTTCTAATACTTAGGGGCTTTGTACATGAAGTAAGCAAACTATTCAAAGAATATCAGCGCTCGAAGAGGCAAATAGCGCTCCTTCTCTTCCGATTCTCACCGTGTGGCTATGCAGTACTGTACAGCCACATCTGGGGTATTGCCACATTCAGCAGAAATAGTGTGACAAATTTTGGTGCCAATTTTACCCATTTCCTCTTTTGAAAATGTAAAATCTGGGGTTGAAACAAAATTTTTGTGTTAAAAATGTTATTATTCTTTCTTCACCACCGAACGGTATAAATTTTTGTGAGGCTCATATGGCGTCAATATGATCAGTGCACCCCTAGATGAAATAATTGAAAGGTGTAGCATGTAAAATGACATCACTTATAGGGTTGTTCTACTGTTCTGACACCTCAGGGGCTCTGCCAATGTGACATGGCACCCTCAAACTATTCCAGCAAAATCTGTTGTGCAATTTCTCATGCATGTGCCAATATGGCGCTCCTTCCCTTCTGAGCTTTGCACCTTGCCTCAAAAGTAGTTTTGCCCCGCACATGGGGTATTGGCAAATGCATGAGAAATTGCACAGCAAATTTAGGGTCCATTTTCTCCTGCTACCCTTGTGAATAAAAAAATTGGGGCTAAAAGATAATTTTTGTGGAAAAAATTTGATTTTATTTATTTTCTCTGTTCTACGTCATAAACTTCTGTGAAGCATCTGGGGGTTCAAGGTGCTCACCACACATCTTCATAAGTTCCTTGTGGGGTTTAGTTTCCAAAATGGGGTCAACTGTGGGGGCTATGCACTGTTTAAGCACATAAGGGGCAATCCAAGTGCACCATGGCGTCCACTCTCAATTCCAGCAAATTTTGCATTCAAAAAGTCAAATGTTGCTCCTTCCTTTCCGATCCCTGCAGCGTACTCAGGAAAAATTGCACAACAATTTTTGGGGTACATTATCTCTTGTTACAATGTTAAAATAAAAAGATTGGGTCTAATGTATTTTTTTTGTGAAAGAGTAAAAAGTTAATTTTTTCCTTCCACATTGCTTCAGTTCCTGTGAAGCACCTGAAGGGTTAATAAACTTCTTGAATGTGGTTTTGAGCACCTTGAGGGGTGCAGTTTTTAGAATGCTGTCACTTTTGGGTATTTCTGTCATACAAACCTCTCAAAGTCACTTTAAATGAGATGCGGTCCCTAAAAAAATAGTTTTATAAATTTTGTTGGAAAAATTAGAAATCGCTCATCAACTTTTAACCCTTATAACTTCCTAACAAAAAAAAAATTCTATTTCAAAAATTGTGCTGATGTAAAGTAGACATATGGGAAATGCTATTTATTAACTATTTTGCATGACACAAGGGCTCTTTCACACGTCAGTGTCTCCAGTGTGTGTAGTGACAGCTTTCACACGCATCGGAGACACATACACAAGCAGATGACCAAATGAATGGGTCTGCGCACATGTCAGTGTGTTTCCACAGACCGTGACCGTGGTCAAAACACATTGACATGTCCGTTTTTTTTCGCGCTGCACAGACCACAAAACGTCCCACACTGATAAGGATGACATCAGTACTGGCGCCTGGGAATCAGTGTACAGTTAGTGCTATTCTCAAGCACCGGATGCTGAATGCTGTCCTCATCATAGTTCCCTGCTTGTGCTGCGAGATACGCCAGCAGGGGACAATGATGAGTGTAGTATTCTGTTCCCTCTGTGTCCTGGTGTAAAAAATAAAATAAAAAATCCTTATACTCACAGAGATGTCCCCCACTGTAATTCATGTGTCCGCTCATGCCAAGGAGTCAAGGTAAATGACTCGCTCCAGTGAGCAGGCCCCGGTCCTTAAGGGGTTAAAGGGAATCTGTCACCAGTAGGGATGAGCGAGCACTAAAATGCTCATTGCTCGGGTTCAGCAAATTGTAATGCTCAGGAGCTTGACCCGGGCAATGGGTCCAATGTATGTCTATGGGAAACTGAAGCATTTTTCCAGAGGTCTGCAGGGAGCCTAAAAATTCCCCAAATCTATGGGAACAGCATGGGGAAGACCCCTGGAAGCATCTCTGACTCCCAGGTTACTGCTGTGAACAATGTTGTCAGAGTATTTTGCCACTTTTACAGGGTCACAATAAAACATACAAAAACTAAACCAAAGTGGATTTTCATGGGAAAAATGTTAAAGAGCATCCTTTCCATTATAATGACTTGTATATAAAGTAAAATACACTGCTCAAAAAAATAAAGGGAACACTCAAATAACACATCCTAGATCCGAATGAATGAAATATTCTCATTGAATACTTTGTTCTGTACAAAGTTGAATGTGCTAACAACAAAATCACACAAAAATCACCAATGGAAATCAAATTTATTAACCAATGGCGGCATGGATTTCGAGTCACCCCCAAAATTAAAGTGGAAAAACACACTATAGGCTTATCCGACTTTGATGTAATGTCCTTAAAACAAGTCAAAATGAGGCTCAGTATTGTGTGTGGCCTCCACTTGCCTGTGTAACCTCCCTACAACACCTGGGCATGCTCCTGATGAGGTTGCGGTTGGTCTCCTGTGGGATCTCCCCCCAGACCTGGACTAAAGCATCCGCCAATTCCTGGACAGTCTGTGGTGCAACGTGACATTGGTGCATGGAGCGAGACATTATGTACCAGATGTACTCAATCGGATTCAGGTCTGGGGAACAGGCGGGCCAGTCCATAGCTTCAATACCTTCATCTTGCAGGAACTGCTGACACACTCCAGCCACATGAGGTCTGGCATTGTCCTGCATTAGGAGGAACCCAGGGCCAACCTCACCAGCATATGGTCTCACAAGGGTTCTTCATCATCCACCACCTCGTCTTCGATTTCCGCACTCTGGTCCTCCTGCTGACTTTCTGGCAATTGTGTCTCATCATCATCCTCCTCTTGTGACAGTAATTGCATTCTCCCACCGTCGCCTTCGTGTGACCGTGGCTGCTTAAATATGTGGGCATCGCTACATGCGATCTCCTCTTGCCCGCTTGAAGCTGGCCGGAAGAGAGGCCCGAATCTATAAATGGAAAAGTGAACAGCTCTTCAGAGTGTCCAAGTGTGAGATCATTTGTCTTCGGTCACTCGGCATGGTGGGAGGAAGGAGGATCAGGGTGAGGAATTTGCGGTCTCGCTACTGAGACTTGACCATGTAGAAGAGAGGACGGTGGTGGTGGCAAAGTCACTGAAAGCATTATCTGCTATCCAACCAACAACCTTTTGACACTGCTCTGGGTTCAATAGTGGAGTGCTGCAGTACCCTAGTAATTGGGACAGGAAGGTCGGGAAACAAGATTCATATCCCGTGAACTTTTCCACATTTTTTTCACATCTCCCCCACAAAATTAAATATATTTTATTTGCATTTTATATGCTATACCAACACAAAGTAGAAAGTATTTGTGAAGTGCAAGGGAATGTGCACACGTTAAGTATTTGGAGCAGAAATTTCTGCACCTCTTGGCAGGAAAGACACGTCATCAAAAACTTGCTTTTTTGCGGTGTTTTTTACATGAATTTTTTGGTGCAGATTTTTTCCAAACTCAGTAGAATGAGTGAAATCTGCAGCAAAAAGCTGAAAGAATTGACATGCTGCAGATTTAAATCTGCCCCGATCTCTACAAGTCACAAATACGGTGGCATGTAAAAGTTTGGGCACCACTGGTCAAAATTACTGTTTTTGTGAACAGTTAAGCAAGTTGAAGATGAAATGATCTCTAAAATGCCTAAAGTTAAAGATGATGGATTTCCTTTGTTTTTTAGGCAAAATATATATTATCATATTTTACATTTTAAAAATTACAAAAAGGTAAATGGTCCAATGTAAAAGTTAGGGCACTCTGAATGGTTAGTACCTAGTAGCACCCCCTTTTGCAAGTATCACAGCTTGAAAACGCTTTTTGTAGCCAGTTAAGAGTCTTTCAATTCTTGTTTGAGGGATTTTCATCAATTCTTCCTTGGAAAATTCTTCCAGTTCTGTGAGATTCCTGGGTTGCCTTGCCTGCACTGCTATTTTAAGGTCTAACCACATATTTTCAATGATGTTCAGATCAGGGGATTGTGATACCTTCAGCTTGCGCCTTTTGAGGTAGTCTATTATGGATTTTACCCTGTGTTTAGAATCATTATCCATTTGTAGAAGAAATCCTCTTTTCAACTTTAGCTTTATTACAAATGGTGTTATGTTTGCATCATGAATTTGTTGAAATTTCATTGAATCCATTTTTCCCTCTAACCGTGAACTGTTCCTCGTACCATTGGTGTATGGTGCACAGGGCAGTAGTCATGGGTGAGGGGCTGCTGTGTTCACACACCCTGGCACCCTACAAATAAACAGTGTCCTGATTCACCTGTGCTATGCGTGTGGTGCGTAACACTCACATTTTGGTCACAGGCCTTTGCTGTCTCCGGTTCTTCAACTTCAGAAACCTTCGCACACACATTAGGGGACATCAAATTCATATTATAATAAAGAAGTTTCCTTAACTCTCCATTTTCATCATATTGAAACAGTATTGGGCACAAACTTTTCTGTTTTCAAAGTCCATAGCACAGCACGTTCTGATGTCCACTGTTCGCTTGCCCTGAGCTAACCCTTTCCTGTCTGGCATCTCTGACCTCTGGGAATCTCTGACCGGTTCTGCATCTTTCATGAGTCCAGTCCCAAGTCCCCTAGGCATTTACCCCTACGACTGCCTCTCATAGGAAGATATTCAGACACACTTCTCAGTGCCTCAGTTCGATTGCAGGCCCCCGGATGTTCCAGGAATGTCCGCTCTAAATTTATGGCTGACGTTCTCTTGCTGCTAAACAACCCGTGTTCCTCGTGCCCTCAGACCTCCAAATACTGCTCTCTCCATTTAATCTCCTACTCTTGACTGTGTAACATTGCACCAGGTGGTAGTTGTAGGCACGTGTCATGACTTTGACACTCCGGCATGCTACTGAAAACAGTGGCCTGTTTCCAGTGTGTCTGTTGCTGTTGTGGCTGTGGACACTTCTTGCCCACTCTGGTCTGCCTTAGCGTGGCTGTGATTTCCCGCGACCCCACAAATGGGAGACCACCACAGTGTACAGGAACATTTTAAACTTTACACAAAGTACAGCAGGAGACATCTTTCTTTAGGTTGCAGTACAGAGACAAACTATTGGAATTAGTAGCTTTCAAGCTTCCTAGACAGCCTCTTTGGCTGCTTCTTCCTACTTTCTCAAGCTTCAGCCACATTCAAGAACCACGTAAAGAAAGAGTCTGTGGCTAACTTCTTAACTGTATGTGCCCCCAATCTCGCTAACTAGTCTCTTCTTAGACCCACAGCTCTCAAGCTTTGGCTGACCCTTAGCATTCACGGAGTCCCATAGGATCTCTCCTAAGTTGCTGAATCAGAGTTCACTTCCCCAACTCGCCTACAAGGAGTATTCCACAGTCACCACTCAAGCTCTTCTTAGTCGCTTTCCTTCTCTGTCTGTCTGCTTCTCTGTTTTCCTCTTCCACACATACACTCACCGCTGCAGATCACCTTGACCAGAGGGTGTCCTGACTTCTTTCCTTGTCTGCGTTCACTCTTAGGCTATGTGCACACTGTACATTTTTGATGTGTTTTTGCAGCGTTTTTTCCATGCGGAAATGCACCAAAAGTGCTAGGTAATCGGTGTGCCAGCTAATGCAACGACAATCCTGTCAGAATTATCACTGCGTATAGATTGGCAGCTTGTCAATTCTTTGTGCGTTTTTGCGGCATTTTTCACCCATAGACTTGAATTGAGTCAGTCAAGTCCGCAGCAAAAATGCAGGTATAAAAATATTTGTGGATTTGCTGCGGAGGTTTGCTTCATATTTGACTGACTCAATTTAAGTCAATGAGTCAAAACTGTGGCATAAAAGCACAAAGAATTGCCTGGGGGAGGCTACTCCTCCCATGATCCGACGGCCGCTCCCGTTGACAATAGCGTGATCAGGTGCGGCTGAGGGGATGAGTAGTCTGTGTAAAAAAATAAAATAAATCAATATTAAAATAAAAACACCTGTCTGCTATACCCAGGGTGTACTACGGCAATCTGATCATCCGGCGATACACTGACGGGAGCGTGATCGCTCCCGGCAGTGTACAGCGCTGCTGGAACTGAGTTCACCGGAGTTCATCAGCTGAAAACCAGCTGACGAGCTCCGGAGACCTCACTTGTGGCACCGATGCTGCGTGTGAATTTTGTCACGCAACACTGATGCAGTAAGTGAGGTCACTGGAGCTCTCAGCTAATCATCGGCTGATTGAACTCTAGCGACCTCTATCCTGCAGCACAGCAATGTACACTGTGATTACACTCCTGTCAGTGTATTACAGCGCTGTCTTCTACAACAGCCACATTGGTGATTGCTCATGTGGCTGCTGTAGAAGTGACCCGGATCATTGTGGGACACTGTTGATTACATCATCATGGCGGGTTATGGTGTTTTTTTATTTTTGCTTTCTTACAGGAGATGAGGGCATCAGCGATTAGGAGTTAAGTGAGTATACAGTGTTTTTTTATTTTTAAAGAAAAGATTAAAAACCGTGTGGAATTTTATTTAAAATAAAAGACTTCATTCTGGCCGTGTCTATTTAAAAAATGTCAAAAACTGTACTACGGGGTTATTAAGGGGGTGTCTTATAGACACCATCCATTATTAACCTGGGCTTCATGTCAGCTGCCAATACACGGCCTACATGAACCTCAACCATATTACTACACTTGCCACCGCACCAGGGCAAGTTGGCGAGCATAGACTAAGCGCCAGATTTGGTGCATCTCATGGACGTGTCAGTAGTGGGGCTGCTGAGAGCTGATATTATTAGCCTCAGCGGGGACTAGCATACATGGCCCCTTCTCTCGCTATTAAAATCAGCTCACAGCTGTCTGCTGGTTAGATTCTATAGGGGTACCCTATGTCAATTTTATTCTGGGGTCCTCTGTAATCTAGCCAGTAAAGACGGATTTTGGTAAGACCTTACCTGTAAAATCCTTTTCAGCGAAGGAAGGAAGGGAGACACAGATCCATTACTAGTGGATAGGCGGAGCCCCACAGGATAGTTCACCTCAGATTTATAAAAAGTGACGACCGGCCCCTCCAGCTTAGGCTCCTACTACTCCCATGTTCTTCAGTCCGTACACAAGCTAAGGAAGAGCAGACAACACCAGCGGAACAACACAACCCCTTCCGAAAATTCAGAAATGCAAGAGAACAGGTTATGCATATAACAGAAAAAAAACACACAGTCCCAGGCACTACTCACTGGACCTGACAACTGCGATGAGCTGGCAATACTGGAACAGAGCCCTAGCGCGCCGACCCCAGCCCAGATGACCGCCATCAGAGAGGAGTCGCGCCGCATCTGGAAAACAATAATGCACTTCTGCCATGGGAGGGTGCTGTGTCTCCCTTCCTTCCTTCGCTGAAAAGGATTTTACAGGTAAGGTCTTACCAAAATCCGTCTTTCAGCAGCAGAAGGGAAGGAAGGGAGACACAGATTCATTACTAGTGGGACGTCCCAAAGCAGTCCAGAACTCAAGGGTGGGAAACAGTGGCAGAATCGCCAACACCCCAACAACTTAGTAAAGCGAGCAACAAGCGCCAAAACTAGATAAAGAGATAACCTAAACCACCGCCGCCTGCAGGACCCTGCGTCCCAAGGCCGCATCGGCGGAAGCACTCACGTCCACTTTATAAAATTTAGTAAAGGTGTGAATGGAGCGCCAGGTAGCCGCCCGGCAGAGCTGCGCTGCCGAGGCCCCCTGATGAAAAGCCCACGACGAACCAACAGCTCTCGTGGAATGAGCTCGAACCTTAACCGGACAAGGCTTGCCCTTGAGCCGGTACGCTTCCAGGATAGCCGAATGTATCCACTAAGCTATAGTGTCCTTGGAGGCCCGCTGACCACGCCGACGACCAGCAGAAATCACAAAAAGAGAGTCTGACTTCCGAAACCGTTGTGTGATTGAAAGATAGAACTTCAAAGCCCGCACCAAATCCAACGAGTGCAAGGCTCGCTCCTTTGGACTTTTCGGATTCGGACAGAGGGAGGGCAACACGATGTCCTGATTGACGTGGAAACGCGACACCACTTTAGGCAGAAAATCGCCACGGGTACGAAGCACCACGCAATCCGAGTGGAACTCCAGAAAAGGGGGCGAGCAAGACAGTGCCGCCAACTCAGAAACCCTTCTCAAAGAGGTGACCGCCATCAGGAAGGCCACCTTCCAAGAAAGCAAGTAAAGCGTAGTTGAATCCATAGGCTCAAACAGCCCATGCTGAAGAGCCTCCAAGACTAGATTGAGCTGCCAAGGAGCCACAAACGCCCTCCGAGGCGGAAACTGACGTGCTACCCCACGAAAAAAAGAGCGCACATCCCTGCGCGAGGCAATCGCCTTCCGAAAAAGCAAGATACCTGACCCCGCAAGGTACCAACCGCCAGACCCTTGGCCAAACCGCATTGCAGAAAAGCCAAGAAGTTGGGAATGGAAAAAACCCTCGGGTTCCTTGACAATCCAGAACACCATGAATAGAAGGCCTCCCAAGTTCTGTGATAAATCCTAGTCGTAGCTGGACCTCTGGCTGCCCGCAAGGTGGCAATGACCTCGGCCAAAAACCCACGACGGGTCAAGATCTCGGTCTCAAGTGCCACGCCGTCAAACAAAGCGACTTCAGGTCCGGATGACAAATGGGCCCTTGGGTTAACAGGTCCGGGCGAAGAGGCAGTGGAAA
Source organism: Phyllobates terribilis (assembly GCF_046119375.1). NCBI lineage: Eukaryota > Metazoa > Chordata > Amphibia > Anura > Dendrobatidae > Phyllobates > Phyllobates terribilis. The sequence continues at coordinate 333,829,254 of NW_027362765.1, read as the reverse complement.
CAGAGGCGCCGCCAGGAGAGACACCAGCGTTGAATACCACGCCCTCCGTGGACAATCCGGCGCCACCAAAATTGACGGAATTCGTTCGAGTTTGATCCGCCGGATGACCAGAGGAAGTAAGGATACCGGCGGAATCAGTTCGAACTGGTCCCACGGGGCCACTAGAGCATCTACCGCCACAGCCTCCGGGTCCCTGTACCTGGACATGAACGTCGGAATCCTGGCGTTCAGCCTGGATGCCATCAAGTCCCCCAACGGGAGCACAGCAGTGCAAAAACATCCGGATGAAGACTCCATTTTCCGGGATCCACCTGCTCGCGACTGAGGAAGTCCGTCATGGTATTCAGCACTCCTGGGATGTGAATCGCGGAAATGGCTGGAACCCTGGACTCAGCCCAAACCAGGATCCGAGAGACCTCCATCATGAGTCTGGAACTCCTCGTCCCGCCCTGATGGTTGATATACGCGACAGCTGTCGCATTGTCTGTCTGAATCCGGACCGGCAGACCGCTCAAAGGGACCGTCCAATGTCGGAGGCAGAGAAATATCGCTTTCAACTCCAGGATGTTGATCGGCAGAGAAGACTCCTCTGACGACCAGACCCCCTGAACCCAGAGATCGTTCCAAACCCCCCCCCAGCCAGTCAGGCTGGCATCGGTGGTAATGACCGACATCCGTGGGAGGAGGAAGGATTTCCCCAGGGATAAAGCCTCCGGACGTAAACACCATCCAAGAGATTCTCGCACCCTGCGGGAGATACCGATACAGCGATCCAGCGATCAATCCCAACGGGTCAGAATAAGATCTTGGAGACCCCGGGAATGAAATTGTGCAAACGGTACCGCTTTCATTGCCGCCACCATCAGACCCAGAAGGCGCATACACTTCCGAAGGGACATCGCCATCGCCGACCTCATAGCCTGGACATGGTGACGCAGGTTCGCTTGTTTGTCCGGAGGCAGGGACACCACTGCCCCTAAAGTGTCGAAATGCATCCCCAAGAACAGGATTGACTGCGACGGCTCCAATGACGACTTCTTCCAATTGACCAGCCACCCGAAGTCCTCCAGGTGCTGAAGGGAGAGATCGCGAGCTGTCACCGCCTCCTCCGCTGTGGGCGACACAATTAACAGGTCGTCCAGGTAGGGGAGAATCGTAACTCCTTGCCTTCGAAGGAGCGCCATGAGCGGCGCCAGAATCTTTGTAAAAACCCTGGGAACCGAGGCCAACCCGAATGGTAGGGCCACAAATTGGTAATGGGCCTGAACTATGGCGAAATGTAGGAAGCGCTGGTGAGCCCTGCCGATAGGGACATGCAAATAGGCGTCGAGGATGTCGATCGACACCAAGAAATCGTACTGTGACAGGGCCGCCACGAACAGAGCGAAGAGACTCCATACGGAATTTCCGGGTCCATACATGAACATTCAATTCTTTTAGGTCCAGAATGGGGCGAAACTTGTACTCCTTTTTGGGAACCACAAAAAGGTTGGAGTAAAACCCCCTTCCCTGGTCCTCCGGTGGAACCGGAACCACCACACCCTGCTGCAGAAGAGAGTCGACCTCCCGCAGCAGTGCGGCAGCTAGCTTGGGCTCGGACGGGATACATGACTGACGAAACCTGTCCGGGGGTCGAGAATGAAACTCTATGAAATAGCCTGCCAACATAACCCGCGTCACCTAGGCGTCCGATACGTGGGACGCCCAAATCGACCCGAATTGTAGCAGACGACCTCCCACCCGAGAGCCTTCGAGAGGGTTCCTGGCGTCAGTCCGCCTTAGCGGGCTTTTTGTCAACCTCCCGTTTGTCCTGACGGAAATGTTGTTTCCAGGGAGTACGGGATTTCTGGGTGGTCTTTTTCCCGGAAGACGAGGGACGACCCGATCTCCAAGAGGGCTGACCGAACCGTCCCCTGGGCCGAAAGGACCAACGACCACTACCGGAACTTGACTTGCCAGACGTAGAAACCGCTGCTTTCCGCTGCGGCAAAGCCGAATCCTTGGCCTTGGCCTTAGCAATCAGCTCCATGAGGTCCGAACCAAAAAGCTGACCGCCCTTGTACGCCAGACTCAGCAGACCTTGTTTGGATACTGCATCTCCAGTCCACTGTTTAAGCCACAGTGCTCTCCTGACTGTGACGGCCGAGGATTGAGTCCTGGACAGAACCGAAGTAGTATCCAGCACTGCGTCCCTGCCATATCAGGCCGCCTCTTCCAACAGCTGGAAAAGCCTTTCCACCTCAGACAGCGGAGTCCCATCTTGCCACGCCGTCCGCAGCTGAGCCAACCACCGCAGAGAAGCCTCACTAGCCCACATGGCCCCCAAGGCCGCTCGAAATCCATGACCCGCGGCCTCGTAGATGGACTTCGCCGCTAACTCCGTCCTTCTGTCCAGCGGTTCCTGTAGACTCGCCTTCCCTTTAACAGGAAGCAAAGAGGATTTGCTCAGCTGAGACAATGGCACGTCCACTTCCGGAGAGGGGACCCAATTAGCGATCGTCTCCGTGGAGCAGGGATACATGGCATCAAAACACCGCATCCCCTGGAAGCGTTTATCCGGACACAGGCGTTCCTTCTCCACCGCCTCGTTAAGTTCGTCGTGCGCTGGCAGCATCGAGCGAGCCCGACACGACTCCTGATACAGCCGGGCCGACTTGCCAGGGCGCCTCTTCAGACAGCTGTAACGCTTCCCGCATAGCTCCAATAAAGGCGTCCACGCGGCCCGAAAGCGAAGCAGAGCGACCCTGACGATCCTCTTCATCAGAATCGGAGATCTCACCAGCAAAGTCTGTCGGTGATTCCGTAGCCTCCGACGCACTGCGCGGAGGAGACAGCGCCACCACAGGCCTGTGGCGCTTCTTGCCTCGTGACGTCGGTTGGGACTTAGCTGATACCCAATGACCCAGGAGGTCAGACAGACTGTCAATGGAGCGAGTGAGCGCCTCCACTTTAACATCACTGAGACCCCCGACCAGTGTCGAACCTGACGCCGAAGACCCCGGCATATCAGTTACGCGTGACCGATCCTGAAGCGGGCCGGGAGAGAGGTCCGCGCCCCCTGATCCGACATGCCGCCACACAGTTGCGAGCGTCGCGGATAAGGCGGTAATAACCCCTTACAATGGGTACAGGAACCGAGGATGTGTGATTCTGCTACCACAGCTGGGTCAGCTCCAGCGCGCGCTTTCCTGGCACTTCCTGTCTGAGGCTATGATGACAGGCAGCAGAGAGGCGCGAAGCCACGCCCCCTGCTGCCGCTACTAACGGAGCCCGCGCTCCTCTGTCCCCGCTCCCCTGCCGATAACACAAACGCCTGCAGCGGAGATATCCTCCTGCAGGGACAAAAAAAGCAGTCACCACATGAAACAGTAACAGCGGCTGCCGCAGCAGCCGCTGAAGCCCTCAGACCACAGAGAGCACTTACCCAGCTGAGCGCCACAGGGACCCCCAGGGATGTGTGGATCCGTGGCCCTTTGCTCCCCCCCACGGCGGAGCGCGCAGGGACCCCACAGAAGCGGTGTGCGTCTCCGCCAGGGAGCGCCCTGTATCCCCCGGGGCCGGCAGGCTTCTGCGGGGACCTCCTTAGGGGGTACACAGATCTGCCAGGGGAGGGTCAGGGGTCCCAGCAGCACCGAGACCCCCTGAGACCTCTAGACCACGGGGAGTCCAGGTCTCCGGAGTAAAATAAAAAATTCTTCTGAGGAGCTGCAAAGGCAGCGACTATCCTCTGCGACCTCAAATTTTAGACTGAAGAACATGGGAGTAGGAGGAGCCTAAGCTGGAGGGGCCGGTCGTCACTTTTTCTAATCTGAGGGGAACTATCCTGTGGGGCTCCGCCTACCCACTAGTAATGGATCTGTGTCTCCCTTTCTTCCCTTCTGCTGCTGAAAGGCTAAGCAAATAGCTGTGGGCTGTTATTAATAGCCAGGGAACATTTTTGGCTAATGGCCCCTTTCCCGGCTACTAATATCAGCTCCCAGCAGTCGGCTTTCCCTCTACTGGCTATGAAAATGTGGGAGCACAAGTCATTTCTTTTAATTTTAGGCTATGTGCCCACGATCCAGACATGGCAGCGCTTTGGACGCAGCATATTTTTTTGTGTCCAAAATGCTGCGTTCTAGTGAACACAGATAAATCTGCATGTGTTCACGGATGCAGATTTACAGCATTCAATACATTAAAGTTGCTAAATTTCTGTTGCAGAGATTAGCGACTCGGCAAGTAAATTTTACATGCTGTGGTCCTGAGAGACACGAGCACGTCAGTTTCCACGGGTGCTCCGCAGCCTCAGATGCATGCATAGTGGACATGGAATTTACAGAAATTCCATCCACTATGTTGTAACATCTGGCCGCTGCAGAACTGATGCTGCATCTTCAAACTTGCAGCATTTCCTGATCATGGGCACATACCCAAACTCACTCACAGCAGATCAATTTTTGTAGCGGAGACGTTACTCTCCACTGCAGATTATGACTGATTGAAATGTCATTACATGCGGTGGATCCGCATGTATTGACAAAACAATATGCAGCATAATAACACAGCTTTTTGGATGCAGCAAAAATATGCTGCATCCAAAGTGCTGCTGGTTGCTAATCGTGGGGATAGTGGCTGAACATGTTTGCCTTCCTAGGTTAAAAATAGCAGCTCGCAGCTGCCCCAGAAATGACATTTGTATTCAGCCCCCCTGAGTCAATACTTTGTAGGATGCAATTACTGTTACAAGTCGTTTGGGGTAGTTCTCTACCAGCATTGAACATTTAGAGACTATGTTTGCCCATTCTTTGCAAACTAGCTCTAGCTCATGGAAGGAGAACAAAAAGGAGTGCGGCACTTCCATCCAGCGATTTACTAAAATGGGAACTTTATTGAAAAACTTTGCAACCCAAATCACATGTTAAAAGTCCGATGCGTTTCTGGTGCACAGTGGCCGTAGTCTGGAAACGCATCAGGAATTTAACATGTGATTTGGATTCCAAAGTTTTAATGTTATTTCAATAAAATTTCCATTTTACTAAATCGTTAGTTGGAAGTGCCGCACTCTTTCAATTCTCCTGCCATTGGCTGTGCTCTACTAGCAGTATCAGGCACCCTCCACACAGTCTACAACCGGGATATAGTGACTACACAGAGTGGTGAGCTCTTCCCCCTCTTTCCTTCCTTACTAGCTCTAGCTCAGTGAGATTGGATGGAGAGTGTTTGTGAACAGAAATTTTCACATCTTGCCTTAGATTCTCAATGGGATGTAGGTCTGGACTTTGACTGGGCCATTCACACACAAGAATATGCTTAGATCTAAACCATACCATTGTAAGTCTGGCAGTATGTTTAGGATCGTTGTCCTGCTGGAAAGTGAACCTACGCCTCAGTATCAAGTGTTTTTCACCTTGAAACAGGTTTTCCTCCAGGATTGTTCTGTATTTAACTCCATCCATCTTCTCTCCCTGCTGAAAAAAGCCTCTTTCCACTCCACATCATAATGCTGCCACCATCATGTTTGATAGTGGGGATGGTGTTTACAGGGTGATGTGTAGTGTTAGTTTTCCACCTCGCAGTGATTTGAATTTAGCCCAACATTTTCTACTTTGATCTCATCTGCCCAGAGCACCTTCTTACATATGCTAGCTGTGGCACCTACATGACTTTTTGCAAACTGTAAATGGGATTTCTTATGGTTTGCTTTCAAAAATGGCTTTCTTTTTACAGTAGAACACAGGCAAGAAATTGTGAAGTTAATGCTGGATAAAGGTGGCCATAGTTACTATTTATGGAGTTCTACTATGTCCTCTGTGGTCTATTTGTATACACCTGTATTGGATGTGATTAACATCAGCGTGTGATATTGGGCGGATATAAAGGGACGTGTTTTGGATGACGAGAGGTAGTAACTGCACATGTGCATTATGTATACTGAGATTATTTGTAAAATACACATGGGTACAGGGTGTATGGGAGTCCTAAGGTGTCTTACATATAGATAGTATTCCTCTGCCAAGTATTTGGGTGGTGCATGCATAAGGAGTATGTCACAGATTGGAAAGTGGTGTTCGTATCGAGAATATGACTTTTAGAGGTAGAAGAGGAAGGGAGAGGAATATATGGATGCATTAAACAGAGAAATAAAAAAAGAGAGGATAGAGGAGAAAGATTATAAGTTGAAAGATAAAAAGGCCCATATTGTAAAGAAAGGGGAAATAAGGAAAAAAGATAATGAGGAATAGAAACTGTTATAAGGAAAGGAATATACCAATAATATGGATGATCTGTGTCCTAGCCATTCTGTAGAAAGAGGGATGTGAGTAAACCCATATAGTAATCAATTTATAAGCGATGGGAAAAAATTAGTGTATAAAACTGGAAATGTGATACTCCCCATAAGACCCTTAGGGTGAAGAGTTTGTAACCGATGGATCTATAATGCTTCCTTTCGCTTTAAATCCTGTTGATAATTACCAACTCGTCTAAGCGTTGTGTTGTGAATGTGTTCCAATACCTGAAATCTAAATTGAGCAATGGTGTAATTAGCTTGATGGAAATGGCATAGAGCTGAAAGACCTTTTTACCGGGAGTCTATAGGCAGCACAGTATGGGAAAACGTGCTGGCGACGGACTATATGAAAATTGCATCTATTCTTTTTTTTTGCAACTTTTGCAGGATATGCAGTCCCTTATGTGTTAGGTACTTAATAAATCTGTTATCATTTATAAATCAGTCCACATAGATATTTTATGGCATATACCAAAAAGGATGATTCACATGTGAAGCATTCTTTTATTGGGATGCCCTCCCGTGTGTGTGGATGGCACATTTTGTCACTTTTCATGATGTTGTTACACTGGACAAAATTTACTATCCACTGAAAGGTGGCTAATGGTCGCATAGTCGATGGGAGGTATGTGTCATAGAGATGGCTGCCCTACGTGATGCAGCCCGGAGTGTTTCTCTAGTGCACGTAAGCACTAAGAAGATTATTTGGTGCACCTGGGACCGGGTTATTGGTAGCTATGAGAGTTGGACGGGTCTAGCTACCGACATACCTCACCTCTAGGTGTGGTCAACAGCCTATATAATGGAGGCTGTTGTTTGGCACATTGTCTGTGTATCTGGAGGGAGAAGGCCTCCTGTGTGTGGTTGTTTCCCGACTGAGCTGTGTACTGGATGCTATCCAGCCTGTGTGACCACAGGACCGGTTTACTAGAGACTTTTCTTAAAGTACTGTTTTCTTTGTTTTTGCCTACACTAAAGGCTTTTTGTTTGCATTTTGCTTTTGACCGGTTTATGAAGTAAATAAACCGCTATGGACATTTAAATGAAAACGCTTCCTGTTTGCCTTCGACGCTCCCAAGTGGGTAACATCCCTTCACCACACATAGAGGTTCAGGCCAAAAACTGTTACTACATTTTCTGTAAGGAGATATTACAGCTGATGGTACAACAAGAATACCTGTGTTCCCAATATAAGGCTGACCCAATATATCTAGTTTATTAAGCAATAACACTTTGACATTTTTGTACTAAAAAAAGGCCAAAAAAAGTGAAATCTCTGTTTCTAGCTTGGCTGATTGGATTAGAATTCAATGAGGGTCCTCATAGCTATTGGAGGGATAACCCGTGGTTGGTGTAGCTTTTGGGGGGAGAGAGGGGGGTTTGCAAAGTTAGAAGTTGCTGTCAGGCCCTCCTACCATATAAGAAGACATCAACATTAGGCTATGCTCACACAGTGCATTTTTTTTTCTGCAGCAAAGCCTGATCTCTTGTCAGGAAGGTTTGTTCAGGATTTTGCTACAGAAAGCTGCTGAGACCATGCCCACAGTATGGTCTCAGTAGCTTTCACTATAGGTATAATGCATTACAATCTAGTGCACTGCAATGCATTGTACCTGTGATCAAAGGAAAAAAAGTGAAAGTCCCATAAAGATACAAAGTAAAAAAGTAAAAAAAATATTACAAAATAATAATAATAAAAATATTACACTAATAAATACACATTTTTAAGTAAAAAAATAAATAAATAAATGAAATACAAATATTTGGTATCGCCACTTCCAGAACGACCCAACCTATAAAAGTGTCACACTAGTTAACCCCTTCAGTGAACGCCGTAAAAAAAAAACAAAAAAAACAAAGAGGCAAACAATGCTTTATCATCATACCATTGGAAAAAAAGTGGAATAAAACAAGATAAAAAAACGAATATAATACAATGTTGGTACTGGTGAAAATGTCATCTTGTCCCGCAAATAACAAGCTGCCATACAGCTCCATCATCTGAAAAATGAAAAAGTTATAGCTCTCAGAATAAAGCGATGCAAAAAAAAAAAAATTTTTTATAAAAGGTTTTATTGTGTAAAAGCGCCAAAACATAAAAAAAGCTATAAATGTGGTACCCATGTAATCGCACCAACCTGAAAAATGAAGCTGCCTGATCAATTTTACCACACGCAGAACAGCATAAAAAAAAAACAATTCCTGAATTGCCGGTTTTTGTTCATTCTCCCTCCTTAAAATTTGGAATAGGAAGCGATCAAAAAATGTCATGTGCCCGAAAATGGTACAAATAAAAACATCAACTCATTCCGCAAAAAACAAGCCTTCACACGACTGTCCCCAAGGAAGATTCCCTATAATGAGGCAGATGGAGGCACTGTGTACTCCGTCTGACCTGTGATCCGGCGGCGTCTGTCTTTATGCGTGCATGAAAACGCGGTCGGCCACAGTTTTGGGCACCTCTGAAAAGAAGGACAACGCTGAACAGAGGCCAGACAGAGTCCAGAGTAACTCTGCTACCTCGTTAGAGTGAATGGATCCCTGCAGGGGTGTTATTTGAATCACGTCACTCAGAGATTAGGATGGAAGCCCCAAAGCAATTGCCCAGCATAGAGCGCAGGATAAATGTGATCCCAAATGTTATGTAAAATGTTCCCAATAAAAGCTTCAACTCAATCCACAAAAAATCCATCTATAAATGGAAACACAGGGGGCTTCCACGTCACTGGTAGCACAAAGGATCTGGAAAAGTGAAATTGCCCCCAAAAGAAATTCAGCAAATTCTGCACTCTGAAATTCTAATCCCCCCCCCCCCACACTTCTGAGCTCCAGTGTGTGCCTAAACCACAGTTAGCATCCACATGTTTGGCAGGGGTATAATTTCCAAAATAGGGTCACCTGAGGGGGGGATTCTGCTCTTCTAGCATTTAGGGGCTCTGTATATTGAGTCCGCAAACTATTCTAGGAAAATCTACACTCCAGCAGGCAGATAGCGTTCCGTCCCTCCCGAGTGTGGACATGTGGATAAGCAGTACTGTACAGCCACATATGGGGGGGTATTGCCAAGTTCAGAAGAAATTGTGGTACACACTTTGGTGCCAGTTTTATCCATTAAAATGTAAAATCTGGGGCTAAAGCAAAATTTTTGCGATAAAAATGTAATTATTTTTTGATCACTGCCCAATGGTATAAAATTCTGTGACATCTGTGGTGTCAATATGATCATAGTTTGTAAAATGGGGTCACTTACGGGTAATTCTGCTGTTATGGCACCTCAAGGAATCTCCCAGTGGGTGATGGCACCTGCAAACCATAACAGTAAAATCTGCACTACAATATAATGCTCCTTCCATTCTGACCTTTGCACTATGCCTCAAAATTAGTTCCTAATTACATGTAGGGTATTGGCAAACTCAGAAGAAATTGCACAACAAAATGAGAGGTCCATTTTCTTCTGTTACCCTTGTGAAAATAAAAAATTTGGGGCTAAACATTTTTGTTGGTGGAAAAAAAATGATCTTTTCATTTTCATGGCTCTATGTCATAAAGTTCTGTGAAGCACCTGGGGGTTCAAAGTGCTCACCACACATTTAGATAAGTTCCTTGAGCGGTGTAGTCTCCAAAATGGGGTCACTTGTGGGGGGTTTCCACTGTTTAGGCGCATTAGGGGCTCTCCAAAATGTGACATGGGGTCTGCTCTCAATTCCAGCCAATTTTGCGATCAAAAAGTCAAACGGTGCTCCTTCCATTCCGAGCCTTGTGGTGTGCCCAAACAGTGATTTTCCCCCACATATGGGGTATCAGCGTACTCGGGAGAAATTGCACAACTTTTTCAGTCAATTTTCTCCTGGTATGCTTGTGAAAATAAAAATATTGGACCTAATTACATGTAGGGTATTGGCAAACTCAGAAGAAATTGCACAACAAAATGAGAGGTCCATTTTCTTCTGTTACCCTTGTGAAAATAAAAAATTTGGGGCTAAACATTTTTGTTGATGGAAAAAATTAGATTTTTTATTTTCACGGCTTTACGTTACAAACTTCTGTGAAGCACCTGGGAGTTCAAAGTGCTCACCACACATCTAGATAAGTTTATTGAGGGGTCTAGTTTCCAAAATGGGGTCACATGTGGGGGTTTTCCACGGTTTTGGCACATCAGGACCTCTCCAAATGCGACATGGTGTCGACTAATTATTCCAGCAAATTTTGAATTCAAAAAGTCAAATGGCACTTCGTCCCCTCCAAGCCCTGCCGTGTGCCCAAACAGAGGTTTTCCCTCACATATGGGGTATCAGTGTGCTCAGGAGAAATGACACAATACATTTTGGGGTCCATTTTTATCTGTTACCCTTGTGAAAATAAAAAAAATTGGGTCTAAATTCAATTTTTTGTGAGAAAAAGTTAAGTGTTAATTTTTTTCTTCCTCATTGCTTTAGTTCCTGTGAAGCACCTGAAGGGTTAATAAACTTCTTGATTGTGGTTTTGAGCTCCATGAGGGGTGCAGTTTTTAGAATGGTGTCACTTTTGGGTATTTTCTGTCATAAACGCCCCTCAAAGTCACTTCAAATGTGATGTGGTCCCTAAAAATTGGTTTTGTAAATTTTGTTGGAAAAATGAGAAATCGCTGGTCAACTTTTAACCCTTATAACTTTATAACGAAAAAAATTTTGGTTCCAAAATTGTGCTGATGTAAAGTAGACATGTGGGAAATGTTATTTATTAACTATTTTGTGTGACATATCGCTCTGATTTAACGGTATAACAATTCTAAATTTGAAAATTTCCATTTTTTCACAAATGAACGCAAGTCATATCTAATAAATTTTACAACTATCATGAAGTACAATATGTCACGAAAAAACAATCTCAGAATAAGTGGGATCCGTTGAAGAGTTCTAGAGTCATTAACTCATAAAGTGACAGTGGTCAGATTTAAAAAAATAAGGCCTGGTCATTAACCTACAAAGTGGCTTGGTCCTTAAGGGGTTAACCATAATTTCAAATGTAAAAGTGGGGGAGGTGAATTGTTTAAGAATAGTTTAACTAAAACACTGGCAGTGCATTGAGTTTGTATGATACTATTTATTTTCACATTATGATCTGTCAATGAATTGCTCAGGCATTATTCAATTTCACACGTATACTGTGAAAATTTACATGGGCCACAGGAATAGTTCAATCTTACACCTAGCTGAGCCAATGTTTACGCATCACTAATTTAATTAAACTGTACAATCCAAACTGCCATCTCAGGTGACCAAGACAAGATGGTAAAACCACAAAAATAAATGAGTTTCACATACTGCTCTACTTGCTTTTTTCACTAAAAACGCAGAAAAACCTGATAGCTATGTTCACACTAGGTGTTTTTTCAGCACCCATTAGTTCCAATGGATGAAAAATGCTGAAAAAACGCTGAAAGTAGTGACATGCTCTGTTCTCAAAAAAAAAAACATGCAAAGCACAATATACTGATCAAACAAAAAACAAGGTGTGTGCACGAGATTTCTGGAATCTTACAGACTTTGCTGGTACTGTAAAATACAGCATAAAAAAACTCTGAAAAAATGCCATGTGTGAACATAGCCTTATAGGTACCACAAGTGAAGCACACAGTTCCAGATTTCCCATTGGTGCTCATGTCACTTATGTTTGTCTCTTCTCAGTGAGAGGATTGTTTAGTATATTCTTCAGCAGGTCCTTCCTCCATACCGGGGTACTCCCGTACCTCGGTTATCACTGTATCTGTCTGCACGGCTCAGCTATGGAGTAGTGTGTTCATCACCGACAATGTAACCTGCTTATAGGTAAGACAGCTTTGTACTTTGCACACTGTATGCCACATAATATTACTCATGTATTATAGACATCATAGACATCTACTTCATCCCACATTTTGTTCGGTTGAACTTCTATTGTGTGTCACTTGAATTACAGTTCTATGTAAATATGTAGGCATCTCTGGTAAAATTGTGCTATCGATTTTCACAATGTAAAGCATACAACACAACCAGCACACAACAGTGGCCCATGAGTCGCAGCCCATCGGTATCATATTTACATGACTTCTTCATAAATTAGAGGTAACAAGGTTATTGGGATTCAACTATGCAATTACAGATAAATGTTGCTGTCTGTACCAGTGCAATCATGTAGGTGAACAGAGGTCAGTGATAAAGGATCAATATAACTAGTTATCTTAGCTGTTAAACATCAGCATGTACTCAGTGTGAGGCTGGGGAGAAAAATGCTCCAATTTTGCTAATCAGAGTGGGATCTGATTTTCTCAGAGGTGGAGAGAAAACTAAAGTTTCTACACCTTCACCAGTATGTTAGTCTGGATAATCTGAGTCCGGTCCCATTTTTTTCACAGACGCATAGACTAGAATGGTCAACCGCCATCCGATTTTCTGTGGCAAATCATGCGTGCTGCCAACATGGGAATGAGTGCTAGCCTTCAAAACCACAGACAGCGCTCGTTTCATTTAAACAGTTGTGTGCATGAGCCCTAAAGGTGGTCATAAGTATAGTAGTGTTACACCTGACCATTGTAATCCATGATTCTGCAAAGCGGTAACTCTGAATAGCTTTTTGTGTTTTTTTCAAACTTACTCACTTGGACAAGATATCAATGCACGCCTGAACTCTAGAACATGAAAAATGGTCATAGAGTGAAATATCACATATTAGGGCTCATGCAGACAAATGTGGATCACGAACCACAATGCACGGACTGGTCAAAGTTCCAGCTTCATATATTTCTGTTCTGGTTGGTAGACCCGTGGCCAGTCCGTGCATTGTGGTCCGTGATCGGACTGATATCCACAGACGTCTGCATGAACCCTTATGCTGTATGTAACATCTGATGCTCATCCAGTATACAGGAGAATATGTGTCTGGTGTATGATATACTGACACCCCATGTCACATACAGGATAATATGTGATTGTATATAAAGGCATAGAATATGAGATATCCTACCAGCTGCATTTTATCCTGAATATAACCTCTGTAGTCCGTATATCATGCACCAGCCACAATATACCACATACAGTGCACAGGATAATATGTGACTGGTATATGATATAATATGATGGTGTACTAATATGATGATATACAAATATCAGATGTGATAGAGTATAGTATCTGATGGTATATATTATACTAAGAGTACAGAACATCAGATATTATACCAGCCACATCTTATTTAGTATATGCAACCTGATGTCAGTACACATAATATATTCCAATAGAGAGAAGATGATGAAAAGCTGCACTCGCCGTTTATGTAAAAATAAGAGTCCTTTATTTCATATTCCGATAAAATGAATGGAAAGCAGGGAGTGCGGGGAGGAGGTGGAGGACAGCTGTTTCACGCTCTGACTAGCGCTTCTGCGGGTCCATGTGACACAGCTGTCCTCCACCTCCTCCCCGCACTCCCTGCTTTCCATTCATTTTATCGGAATATGAAATAAAGGACTCTTATTTTTACATAAACGGTGAGTGCAGCTTTTCATCATCTTCTCTCTATTGGACTATTGTTTCTGCATTTTAAAGCTGGCACCGCAGGTTTATGCGATGTGAATTTGCCGTTAAGATTCAGGTGCGGTCATTATGCGCTTAGAAGGTGGTGCAGGCTCATTCTCCATTTAGCTACACATAATATATTACATACAGGAGAATAATATGTGACTGGTATATGTCATAATGTGGCTACAGCCATCACACGGTATAATATACAATAGTCACATATTATCCTATGATTACAGACATCATATATTACACCAGCCACATTTTATCCTCTATATAGCAGGATGTCTGTGCACGTCCAGTATATGGAACAATATGTCACTGGTATATCATATACTGTGGCTACCGACATCAGACGGCATATACAGGATAAGATGTGATGGCATATATCAGGGGTGGGCATTTAATTTTCCTGAGGGTCCACATGAGAGACTGTGACTGATCTTGATGGCCAAACCAATAGGCTGGAATTAATTATGCTCAATATTAATATTAACATATTAATTATAATTATATTAATATTCTCCCTTAATATTGAGCAGAATTAAGTATGCGGAAAACCCCCTACATCCCACATGAGCCTCCACACGGCCTCTTGAATACAGTATGAGCCCCCATATAGCCCCTCTGTATACAGTATGAGCACTCACATAGCCCCTTTATATACAGTACAAGCACAAACATAACCCACTTTATTCAGTATGAGCCCCACACAGCCTCATAAACAATATGAACCCCCACATAGCCCCACTATATAAAGTATAAGCATCTACATAGCCCCTCTATATACCACATAAGCACCCACACAACTGTCTATATTTAGTATGATCCCTACATAGTCCCCTATATACAGCATGAGCCCTGCATAGCCTCCTATATACAGTATGAGCCCCCACATAGCCTCCTATATACAGTATGAGCCCCCACATAGCCTCCTATATACACTGCTCAAAAAAATAAAGGGAACACTTAAACAACACAATGTAACTCCAAGTCAATAACACTTCTGTGAAATCTACCTGTCCAGTTATGAAGCCACACCGATTGTGAATCAATTTTTCCTGCTGTTGTGCAAATGGAGCAGACAACTGGTGGAAATGATAAGCAATTAGCAAGATACCCCCTATAAAGGAGTGGTTCTGCAGGTGGTGACCACAGACCATTTCTCTGTTCTCATCCTTTTTGGCTGTTGTTTTGGTCACTTTTTTCATTTTTCTCACCCCTAGATGTACAGTAGCATTAGGTGGTGTCTACAGTACAACCCACAGAAGTTGCTCAGGTAGTGAAGTTCATCCAGGATGGCACATCAGTGTGAGCTGTGGCAAGAAGGGTAGCTGTGTGTGTCAGCACAGTGTCCAGAGCATGGAGCAGATACCAGGAGATGTGGAGGGAGCCATAGGAGGGCAACAACCCAGCAGCAGGACCGTTACCTCCGCCTGTTGCACAGCCAATAAGCATGCGGGGATTGCCTGTGAGTCACTGTAATGCTGTAGCGATCTTGGTTGTGGCATTACTGTGATTGGCTAGCCATCTAACACCATTAGGCATTATAAAAGGACAGGCGGTGCCCGGCACACTGACACCATTGCACAGACACACTGAGAAGCTCTTTACAACATGATTTCTTGATTGTGGCCTATCAACCTGCATGTTCCAAGAGGGACATGCTGTTTAGTGATGCACTTACCTTACAGCAGTCATGGCCACAAAAAATGACCCTGGATTTGGGATAAGTAGGAAGATGATGATGAGACACAGTAGCTGTTAAGTCTTGTTGTTAAGTCACGATATTAAGAGAACCAAGGTGCAATGCTGGAAGTCGAGGTGGTGGATGACAAAGTCATCATCCTTACCTAGGAAGCTGGCATGCACAGCGAGGCCAGCAACGCTGAGGGAGAGAGATTGGCAACATTGAAACAGACAGGAAGAGGCAGTGGGGTGACCAGAGGGAGAAGGCGGGCAACTGTTCCGCAGAACACCGACACTTCTGAATTTCTCCATCAAAGACTTAGGTGTTCCCCAGTCTGGGACTCTTTTTAAAGAGTTCTAAGACAAACAAAATGGCCATTTGCAACCTATGACATGCAAAGATCAGCAGGGGCCTGACCACTAAAAATGTAACCACCACCAGCATGATCAGGCACATGTCATCTAAGCACCTGACTCGGTGGGCCGACACCTGGGTGACACCTCTGCCTCTTCCCTTATGCTAGGCGATTCCCAATCCCCTGTCCAAAACACTGACCTATCTTTGCACTTTGTGACTTATAATAAACAGGCACTTCCAAATCTTTCTCCCAGCCTAGCGTTTAGCTGTCCCTACCTCAGTGCTTGGAACGAAAATGAAAGTTTCTAGTGTTGCCATTTCGGCTGGCAGACACGGAGGATTTACGCCAATTTATGGCGGTGGTCGTTCCTTGGTTCCCAGCCGCCAATTTTTCTTTCAATTTGGCGTCCCCGCCTTGCATCAGCATGTGTACAGGAACATCAACTGCGCCCTTACCAACGTACTTACTAACATTGTCCACTTAATGACCGACATGTGGACATGCGCTTGTGGCCAGGGATGCTATATTTTCGTAACAGCCTACTGGGTGAACATTGTGAAGGCTGGGGCCAAGTCACACCTTGGCACAGCGCATGTGCTCCCAATCCCGAGGATTGCTGGCCCTACTTCTCTCAGGGTTTCCTCCACCTTCTACACCAGTTCCTGCATCCCCTCCTACTCCTTCTCATCCTCCACCTCTGATGTGCTATCTCAGAGCACATCATCCACATATCAGCAGGAAGCTCTGTAGCACTGCCTCTGCAAAGCAGCAACAGCCTCTGCTGAAGCTAGTTTGTCTAGGAAACAAACCGCACACTGCGGCAGAGTTACTTAAAGGAATAACAGACCAGACAGATCTGTGGTTTTTGAAGCTGAACCGTCAAACAGGCACGGTCGTATGTGATAATGTGCACAACTTGGTGGCAGGTGTGAAGCTTGGCAAGCTCACACATGTACCATGCTTGGCACACATGCTCAACGTGGTAGTTCAGCGGTTTCTGAAAACATACCCAGATTTGCCAGAGCTTCTGGTCAAGGTAAACCGCGTCAGCGCCCGTTTATGCAAGTCATATATAGCTGCCACCTCTCTGGCAGTTCTGCAGCAGTGCATGGAAGTGCCAGCTCATTGACTGGTTTGCAATGTGCCCACTTGCTGGAACTCCGTACTGCACTTGCTGGCAAGGCTTTGTGAGCAGCAGAGACTAGTGGTTGAGTACCAGCTCCAACACTCCCATCGTTATTCTGGTTAGCCTCCACACATAATAACTGAAGAGTAGGCATGGATGTCTGACAGATGTGCAGTTCTCCAAGACTTTGAGGACTCCACAAAGATGGTGAGCAGCGATGACGCCATAGTCAGTGCAACAATCCCGCTTCTGTGCCTACTTAAACAGTCGCTGCTCACAATTACACATGAAGCTATACATGCAGATCATTGAGTGACAGGACACAGCTCAGTGAGCTCAGCGCAGTTCAGGGGCCCGCTCGCTGTAGCGAATCATTCTACTCAGCTCCTCAGCGTGTGCGGACGCCTCACGGCGCCGATCACACTGATGAAGAAATGTCAGTCAGATGGATTACAGGGTGGCACACTTATTTAATCTTCAGACAGGTGAGTATAAGGATTTTTTTATTTTATTCTTATTTTTACACTTGGAGTCAGCGGGAGCAGAATATTACTCTCAACATTGTCTGTTGCTAGCGCTGATCGCTCCCCAACCAGGGGACTATGATGAGACGTGCCTTCAACACCCGGCGCTTGGGAACAGCGGGAACTGTACCACTGATTCCTAGGCGCGGGTAAGTGTCACACTGATGACACAAGGATGTCATCAGTGTGTCATCAATGTGCACAGGTGTGGGACATTTTGCGGCCCGTGCTGCATGTAAAAAACGGACATGTCAGTGTGTTTTGCCCACGGACACATGGTCCGTGAAAACACACTGACATGTGCAAAGACCCATTCATTTGAATGGTTCTAGATGTGTAAGTACCTCCAGTACGTGTGAAAACTGGCACCACACGTACTGGAGATACCAACGTGGGAATGATGCCTAAGATAGGGTATACGCCACCAGGCAGATATCGCACTTAATTTTTTCACCTGTGGTCAAGCCTCCTAGTGGAAGGAGGTACAATCATGATCCTGTGTCCCCAATGCTAACATAGAGAAACATACAATTAGATAAAAAAAATATTTTCTGTGCCTTCATATTCTGAGAGTCATATCTTATATATATTTTAGTCTACAGAGCTGTGCAAGGCTATGTTCACTAGATGCGTTTTGATGTGTTTCTTTCTGCAGGAAAAACCTGCTCTATTGGCAGTAAAGAAGCAAGTAAAAAAAAGCAGGTTTTGCTGAGTTTTTGACAGCATTTTCTGTGGCGTTTTTGTCAGTGTACATTTGTCTCTTCTGCATGCTGATAAAGTTTAGTGCATAAAAAAATAATTGACTCAAAGTCATGAGGTTTTGGCACCAAAAAACGAAGCAAAACCTGATACTTGCGTTTTTTGCTCTACCCATTTCTTTCAACTAAGTAAATAACGCGGCAAAAACGCTGAAAGAAGTGACATGCTACATTTTGTAAAAACGCATTTCTTTGACAAAACAGTCAGGAAAAAAAACAAGGTGTGTGCATGGGATTTCTGAAATCTCATAGACTTTGCTGGTACTGTAAAAAAAAAGCTGAAAATTTGCACTAAAAAAAGCATAAAAAACGCTGCAAAAATGCGTGAACATAGCCTAAGGGATTTTTTAGCATAATGAACTGTAGATTTAATTGACACCATTGTGTATTGTTCAGTATAGCAGACATGTTATATCTATTCTGCTGGACAATGTCATTTTTTTGTTATCTTTATTTGGTCACCGGCTTAATACACTGTGTTCCAAATTATTATGCAAATAATATTTTCTCAGATTTTCCCAAATTACCTATATGAATTGCAGTCATTGTAATTTTCCAGTCAAATAACTATTAGAGTACAATTGAAAGGTTTTTGTACAAACTGCCTATGATAACAGTATAGTTTTAAAAAAATAAAAAACTCAAACTGCACTCAAAGCTTATAGCAGCCAGAGATGCAGATGTGTTATGTGCAGCATGAGACGGGGCATTATCATGCATTGAATGATCTCGATGGTCCAGATGGATGGAGTGGAGGATGGCTGGTTGATGGACACCCCATGCAAACACGGCTACGGCGCTAACAAGGAGGAGGTGGAGTAATGTTTTGGGCTGGAATCATGGGGAGAGAGATTGTCGGCCCCTTTTAGGATCCCTGAAGGGGTAAAGATAAACTCCATAATGTATGTTGAGTTTCTCAAACAGCACTTCCTTCCATGGTTCAAGAAGAAGAACCGTGTATTCCGCAGGAACATCATTTTCATGCATGATAATGCCCCGTCTCATGCTGCACATAACACATCTGCATCTCTGGCTGCTATGGGCATAAAAGGGGACAAACTTATGGTGTGGCACCCATGCTCCCCAGACCTCAACCCCATTGAGAACCTCTGGAGCATCATCAAAAGGAGTGTCTATGATGGCGGGAGGCAGTTCACATCTAAGCACCAGCTCTGGGAGGGTATTCTGTCCTCATGCAAAACAATTGGAAGCAGAAACCATCCAAAACCTGACAAATTCAATGGACGAGAGAGTTCAGAAGCTCCTTGCGAACAAGGGGTACTATGAGCAAATGTAACATCACCTAGAATAAAGTTTTGAGTTGAAAACTGTTTTATTTCAGTTTGTAATAACCTGCTAATGCTTATAATTTCAAAAATGACCATTTTTTTGTTCTTTATTAAAATGAAAAGGTTGAAAACTCTGCTGTGCATAATAATTTGGAACATGCATTTTGAGTGCAGTTGAGTTTTTTATTTTTTAAAACTATACTGTTATCATAGGCAGTTTGTACAAAAACCTTTCAATTGTACTCTAAGGCTGAGTTCACACGATGCGTTTTTCATGCGTTTCCGCGGCGTTTTTGCGGTTGCGTAAACGCCGCGGAAACGCATGAAAAACGCATGGTAGAAGGGCAGCAATGTTCCCCAATGGAAATCCGCATGTGCTGTGCCCATGATGCGGATTTTTTGTCAAAAATCCGCAGCATGTCAATTAATTTTGCGAAAACGCTGCTCTTTTGCCGCCATTGACTTGCATTAGACCGCATGGAATCCGCATCACTGTATATGTTGATGCGCTTTTCATGCGGTCTAATGTGCGGATGGTACCCGGGTGTGGATAAGAGGACTCTCATCCAGACCCAGGTACCATTAAAAAAAAAAGAATAAAATAAAAAATATATATATTCTCACCTTCTGACGGCCCGCGCTGCGTCCTGCTGGCTTCCCGGGCACTTCGCGGTTGAATGAAGGACCTTCGCTGACGTCAGAGTCATGTGACGGGTCACGTGACGCTGACGTCGGAAGGTCCTAAAGTCTTCACTGCCGGCAGCCGGGACCGATGAAGCAGGACACCGGGGGCCATCAGAGGGTAAAGTATAGATTTATTTTTTATTTTTTGACATTCACACACTATATAAATCCATGCCGGTTGCATGGATTTATATAGTGTGAAGTTGACAAGCACTTTCCAAGTGATGCTAAAATCGCTTGGGAAGCGCTTGTCAACCCGCATGCGGAAATGCATGTGAAGAACGCTTCATTTCCGCATGTCCCTGGCAGGAAACCGCATGTACAATCCGCATGCGTTTTTTCCTGCCAGAGAGATGCAGAAACGCTCAGGAAAAAATCCTGAGCATTTCTGCATCGTGTGCACATACCCTAATAGTTATTTGACTGGAAAATTACAATGACTGCAATTCATATAGGTAATTTGGGAAAATCTGAGAAAATATTATTTGCACAATAATTTGGAACACAGTGTATTTGCCGAATAGGATAATAATAATCTTTATTTTTATATAGCGCTAACATATTCCACAGTGTTTTACATACATTATCATCGCTGTGCCCATCAGGGTTCACAATCTACATTCCCTATCAGTATGTCTTTAGAGCATAGGAGGAAACTGGAGAACCCGGAGGAAACCCACGCAAACACGGGGAGAACATACAAACTCCTTGGTGGGATCTGAACCCAGGACCCCAGCGCTGCAAGGCTGCAGTACTAAACACCGAGCCAGTGTGCTGTATGTATTTTTTACTAGTATTTTGGGGTATTTTCTCATTTTTAATCAATTTTGTTAGCAAGGATGAAGAAAACAAAGAATAAATGTGCAATTGTTCTTAATGTTTATTGTGTTCACCATGCAGTATAATGTTCATGCTATTATTTTGGTTCAATATGATTACGGAGACACTCAATTTACACTGTCTTTTTTGTTGTTTTCATTGTGTGGGATAAATAATGACATTATTATCTATCAAGTCATTACAGATGCAGCAACATACTTTTTTAAAAACATTTTATGGAGTTTTTCTCCAAAAGTGACCCACATTATGTTAAAGGGGCTCTAAATCCCTCTTACAGTTATATGAAAAAGTTTGGGCACCCCTATTAATCTTAAGCTTAATGTTTTATAAAAATTGGTGTTTTTGCAACAGCTATTTCAGTTTGATATATGTAATAACTGTTGGACACAGTAATGTTTCTGCCTTGAAATGAGGTTTATTGTACTGTTGTAAGTTCTCTCATGCGAGAGAATCGGGCTGATTATGCTAAGGACACTCGGCTCACACTCTGTCATTTTGATCTGGGTGTCATGTTAGTGTGATCCCATTCTCTCACATGAGAGAATCTCAGCACAGGTGTGGAGAAGACGGAGAACTTAATTTCTCAATCTTCTCCATTGTCTCTGTGCGCATACATCACACTGCACTCAGATTAAGTCCGAGTGCAGTCCGATATTTCACACACACCCATTGACTCGTAGCGAAATCATAGTGAAATCATAGTGATTTGCCCTGTGATTCACGGTCCAGGAATACCTGTCCTTTCATCTCTGGATACACTTGCAGATACACCTGATTCAGAACATGAAGAGCAGGATTCTGACGAAGGTTTCATACTAGTCCCAATGAGCCACAGCTTTTTCTTCACACTTTGAATAAAATGATTTAGTCAAGGACTTCCTAAATATTCTGCACAACTTTTAGGCTCTAGACTAAAGGAAAAGAACCCACTATTCCTGTTAACTGTTAATTCTTGGTACAGAAGCAGAGAAAAGGAATTCCTTCCATACTTTACTCAAGACGGTGCTCTAGTGTATTGCAGTGATATTCCTAGGCTGATGGAAAAATGTAACATTGAGTACAATGTGAGCAAGTGGAGATTCTTTATTGATTCATGAAAAAGTATGAAAGCTGTGCTACTGCACAATGGCAGCAAGTATGCTTTAGTGCCTGTAGAGCATTCTATGCACTTGAAGAAATGCTATGAGAATTTTGACTTTATTCTAAAGAAACTTAAAGAAGTTGTCCACTACTTTCACATTGATGCCCGTAGGAAAGGGCATCCATGTATGATCGGACGGGGAACCCTCGCCGACCAGCTGTTATCGGTCCCAGCCGAAAGTCCTTACCTGCAGTGCTTGGCTGTCCATCTGTAGTGGCCGCCGGGGGGTACTGCACATTCAATTGAATGGGAGGTGGATGAGCAGTAACAAGCGCCAGCCACTACAACTTGACTGCCAAGCACCGCAGGTAAGGACTTCCGAAAGGCACCGATATCAGCTGATCGACGGGGGTGCCGCGTTCAGGACCCCAGCCGATCATACATTCATGCCCTATCCTAAAGATAGGGTATCAATGTGAAAGTAGTGGACAACCGCTTTAATTACAAGGATCAAGGAAGGTCAATATGTGGTGATCTGAAAGTTCTCTCATTGCTCCTTAAGCAGCAAGAAGGATGCGTGAAGTACCAATGCTTTTGTGAGAATGGCACAGCCGGGATAGGACTCATTACTGGAGCCAAAACAGTGGGTCAATAAGAACATCTTTGCAATCTGGGATTCAAGAACATAGTTGCGGAATGTTTAGTTAATTCCACTAAAGTTCTCCTGCCACCACTCCACATTAACATGGAGAGGAGAACTGAAGAGAAAAAGAAAAGGAATAAGAATTAATTTGCAATAAAGTTGCAGAATTCATGCTCAATAAATTTAAATTATAATATTGTTTGCATTTTTGCCTACAGTAAAAATTTTCCTTGTTCATCTCACTTGTAGGTAATTTCATGCGCATTTTGTGCATTATCCATATGTGATGGTTAAATTTATTAAAACAGTCATTGAATTTGAAAACATTTTCATAAACCCAATCGCTGCATACCTGTGCAGGCTGCAATTGTTTTTTCATACTGAATTGGCATGAGAAAATAGTCGGTGCTATGTACTGCCCCTTAGTATAATATTGGGTTGAGTGCTATTCGATAAAATATTGGATAGCTCAAGGCCGTGTTTTACGCCAGTGTGAGTGAGCCCTAAACATTACTCCCCGATGCAGCACTTCATAGGAAAACATACGTACAAACGTGTACAACAAAACACACACAAATATACACCTTACCATCAGTAAAATAGTAGTCGGGGTACTTCTCCTCAAACACGTAGATGGGTTTAGGCTTCCCTTTCAGCCTCTCGCTGACTCTCCTTACAAGCTCATACCTGCCAGCAAGCAAAATGCGAAATATAGTTACTAACATTTACTACATGTCTACTTTACGTCAGCAACATTTCTGAAATCCCTTTTCTTAACATGTTTAAATGTTCAGCAGCATTTTTTCAATAACATTTACAAATCTTTTTTTTTTTTTTTTTAGAATGGATCACTTCGGTTCTGAAGTGACTGAGGGGCCTATATTTCAGAAACCCCACAATCAAGACCACATTTTAATAACGGCACCCTTCAAGGTATTAAAAACCACATTCAAAAGTTTGTTAACCTTTCAAGTATAGAAATTGGAGCCCAAAATTTGTTGTGCAATTTCTCCTGCATATGCCGGCACCCGATGTGTGGCCGGAAACTACTGTTTGGGCACACCATAACCATAGGGCTCGGAAGAAAAGGAGGGCTACTTGACTTCTGATGCAGAATTTTGGCAAAAATGCTTTGAGACTGCCATGTAACATTTGAGAAGCCTCGAGGTTGCCAAAACAGCAGAAACCTGCTGCAAGTGAAGCCATTTTGGAAATTACACCCTCTCAGTTGCGGTTGGACTGCACAGGTGTTCTCCAGAAATCAGAATGCAATTGGTGTTGCAGAGTGAAATCTGTATATTTCAACTGCATGATGATGAAACTGAGTGAAAACTTGTTTTTTGTGAGTTGAGTGGCAGCTTTTCTTGGTACCATTTTGCAGTAGATAACATTTTGCTTTTAAGGCTAAGTTCACAATTATCCCATGCTCTGCGCTGAGCACTTATGTCACAGCTTCCATCTAACAGACTTTACTTTAACCCCTTCACGACCTTCGATGTATCCATAAGTCCAGGTTGGTAAGTACTTCCAGATTTGTCACGCACAGACTCTGTGGGAGCACGAACACCGCCGGGTGTTCAGCGATTCTGACAGCTGACACCCAGCTCTCACTGAAGGGCAGTTTAACCCCCTACACACTGCGATCAATATCGATCGCGGCATTTACAAGGCAGGGGCCGATCATTGCCATGGTGACTCGACGTTGTCATGATGACATCTGGGTCACGAGTGCTAGCAAGCCAATTAGATCAAGAGCAGTGCATGATCTAACTAGCACTGACAGTTTATAAATCACTGCAATGCTTGTGCATTGCTATGCTTTAGAATCTTTATTATGGTGATCAGAGCTGCGAAAGTCCCATAGAGAGATTAAGTAATAAGGTTTAAAAAAATATTGTAAATTATTTTTTATTCCCTTCACCCAGAACCTGTTTTCACCTTCCTAACCAGGCCATTTTTTTCAATTCTGACCATTGTCACTTTATGAGGTAATAACCTTGGAACGCTTCAACGGATCCCACTGATTCTCAGATTCTTTTTTTCATGACATATTCTGCTTTATAATAATGTTAAAATTTCTTCGATATGACTTGTATTTATTTGAGAGAAAAAAATCTGAAAACTGGCGAAAATTTTGCAATTTTTAAAATTGTAATTTTTATGCCTTTAAATCAGAGCGATATGTCACACAAAACATTTAATAAATAACATTTCCCACATGTCTACTTTACATCTGCATCATTTTTAAAACATATTTTTTTTCTGTTTGAAAGTTAGAAAAGTTAAAAGTTGACCAGCGATTTCTCATTTTTAGGGACCACATCAGATTTGAAGTGACTTTGAGAGGTCTATATGACAGAAAATACCTAAAAGTGACACCATTCTAAAAACTGCACCCCTCAAGGTGCTCAAAACCACATTCAAGTATATTAACCCTTCCTTCAGTTGTTTCACAGGAACTAAAGGAATGTGGAAGGAAAAAATTAACATTTAACTATTTTCACAAAAAATTTACTTTAGACCCAAATGTTTTTATTTTCACAAGGGTAACAGGAGAAAATGGACCCCAAACACTGTAAAATTTCCCAAGAGTACAACATAGATGGGGGAAAACTACTGTGTGGGCGCACAGCAGGGCTCAGAACGGAAGGAGTGCTATTTAACTTTTGAAATGCAAAATGTGCTGAAATCATTGGAGGACATCATGTCACATTTGGAGAGCCCCTGATGTGCCTACAGAGTGGAAACCCACCACAAGAGACCCCATTTTGTTAACTAGACCCCTTAAGGAATTTATCTAGATGTGTGTTGAGCACCTTGAACCCCCAGGTACTTCACTGAATTTTTCAACACTGATCTGTGAAAATTAAAAAAAATATATATATTTTTCTCACAAAAATATTGCTTTAACCGCAAGTTTTTTTCATTTTTACAAGGATAGCAGGAGAGAATGGACCCCAACATGTGTTGTGCAATTTCTCCTGAGTACGCAGATACCCTATATGTGGTCCAAAACTACTTTTGAGGCACAGTGCAAAGCTCTGAAGGGAAATTTATACCGTAAATTTATCACTTAAACATGAGCCATGTATGAGGGTGTCAGAGCCGGAGTCGTGGAGTCGAAGGTGGAGTCGGTGTCATGGAAATTGAGGAGTCGAAGGTTTGGCTTACCGACTCCACATACCATTGGGCAGTGAAGAAAAATAATTAAATTTTTACCACCAAAATTTTGTTTCAGCCCCAGATTTTACACTTTCACACTGGGCAAAAATGGCACAAAAAAAATTGTCCCACAATTTTAGCTGAATGTAGAAATACACCATATGGGTCATTTTCTGTCAAGTGATCCAAATCTGAATATTTTTTTTACCTGATGTCTTCGGATTTTTTTTTTCTTTGTTTTTTTTTTCAGTGCTAATTTAGTGAATTGCAAAATAAGGTAGTTAATTTTATATAGATTTCTAAAGTTTTGAAAAAGTTAGAATTTTGGGCTTGCATAATGATAAATTTTTGATATGTCATATCTCGGGTTAGAAATAAGATAAAGAGATCTCCCACCGTTCTGTTTAGAAAGGTACAAGCTTTAATTTGACATGTCACAAGATTATGTTTGCTAATATTTTGTTTTTGAGGAGTCAAATTAAAAAGGAGCCATTACAGGTAAGAGGAGTGTATGGCGCCGGAGATCGCGGTAAGCGTAAGCACTGAACGCATACCGCGATCTAGGGCGCCATACTTTCATACTTACCTAACCGGGAGGTGTGTTGCCCCGGCGCCTCTGTTCTGGCCGGAGACTGGGTCAGGAATGCGGGGTCGGAACCGGCGCATGCGCATAGCGCGCTATCCGGCGCCATTTTACTGAAGACACATTTGCCATGCATACCAGGACTGGGGATGAGGGGTACCATACATACCAGGATACGGATGAGGGGTACCATACATACCAGGATTGAGGATGAGGGATACCATACATACCAGGATTGGTGATGAGGGGTGCCATGAATACCAGGATTGGGAATGAGGGGTATCATGCATACCAGGATGAGGGATGGGATGCCATGCATTCCAGGATGGGGATGAGGGGTACCATGCATACCAGCATAAGGCTGAGGGGCCATACATACAAGGATTGGGGATGAGGGAGCCATGCATACCAGAATTGATATGAGGGGTGCCAAGCATACCAGGATTGGAGATGAGGGGTGCCATGCTTACCAGGACTGAGGATGAGGGGAACATACATACCAGGATTGGGGATGAGGGGGGCCATGCATACCAGGATTGGGGATGAGGGGTCCCAAGTATACCAGGATTGAAGATGAGGGGTGGCACGCATACCAGGATAGGGATGAGGGGATACCATGCATACCAGGATAGGGATGAAGGGGTACCATGCATACCAGGATAGGGATGAGGGGCCATGCATACCAGGATACGAATGAGGGGCCATGCATACCAGGATGGGGATGAGGGGGTACCATACATACCAAGATAGGGATGAGGGATGGGGTACCATGCATACCAGGATAGGGATGAGGGGTACCAAGCACACCAGAATGAGGGATGGTGTGCCATGAATACCAAGATTGGGGATGAGGAGTGCCATGCATACCAGGATGGGGGTAAGGGGCCCATGCATGCCAGGATAAGGCTAAGGAGGCCATACATACCAGCATTGGGGATGAGGGAGCCATGCATACCAAGATGAGGGATGGGGTGCCATGTATACCAGGATTGGGATGAGGGGTGCCATGCATACCAGGATTGGTATAAGGGCTGCCATGCATACCAGGATTGGGGATGAGGGGTGCCATTCATACCAGGATAGGGATGAGGGGTACCATGCATACCAGGATAGGGATGAGGGGGTACCATGCATACCAGGATAGGGATGAGGGGTATCATGCATACCAGGATTAGATGGGGCAGCACATAACAGGATGGGGGAACAGGATTGGGTAGCACAAATACCAAAATGGGGAGCCACAAATACCAGGATGGGGGCTGCACAAATACCAGGATGGGGACAGCACAAATATCAGGATGGGGACAGCACATAACAGGATGGGGGCGCAGAATAGGGGCAGCACATAACAGGATGGGGGACCATATACCAATAAAAATGCTCGCCACTCGGGCGTAGAACAGGTTCAATAGCTACTATGTTATAAAAAATTTTAAATAGGTATAAGTGTTACCTGTGTTTTTGGTTACATTTGTACAAGGACTCAAGTTGGGATCTCTCCTTGGGACAATACTTTTATATGTTTAATACTAAAGTAAAAGAAGCAATATTAACCCCTTTAAAGGCTGTTTGCACGTTAATGACCAGGCTAATTTTTACAATTCTGACCAGTGTCACTTTACGAGGTAATAACTCTGGAACGCTTTAACGGATCCCACTGATTCTGAGAAAGTGTCTGGCTGTGACGGCATAAAGATGAGCCGAGGTCATGTCCAATGAACTCAGCTCACCTCATGCACGTCACTGACAGCGTGGGAGAATTCTACTGCGCATGCGGTGAGCGTGAGAGAATTCTCCCATGCTGTCAGTGACGTGCATGAGGTGAGCTCATGTCCAATGAACTCAGCTCACCTCATGCACGTCATTGACAGCGTGGGAGAATTCTCCTGCACTCAGCTCTTGAGCAGGAGAATTCTCCCACGCTGGGATGGCATTGAGATGACAGGCTGGATCGCAGCTGAACGCTGCCATCCAGCTTTTCATCCTTCAGAGACACTGCAGAGCGCAAGCATGCCTGCGCTCTGCAGTGTCTATGAAGGATGGCATGCTGGATGGCAGCGCTCAGCAGCGATCCAGCCTGTCATCTCAATGCCATCCCAGCATGGGAGAATTCTCCTGCTGAAGCGCTGAGTGCAGGAGAATTCTCCCACGCTGTCAATGACGTGCATGAGGTGAGCTGAGTTCATTGGACATGAGCTCACCTCATGCACGTCACTGACACCTTGGGAGAATTCTCTCACGCTCACCGCATGCGCAGTAGAATTCTCCGACGCTGTCAGTGACGTGCATGAGGTGAGCTGAGTTCATTGGACATGACCTCGGCTCATCTTTATGCCGTCACAGCCAGACACTGAGGAGCGCAAGCATGCCTGCGCTTCTCAGTGTCTGCGGCATGGCAAGCTGGATGGCAGCTTTCGGCTGCGATCCAGCCTGTTATGTGAATGTAGCAGAGCTGGAGCCATCCTGGGAACCATCGAAAGGTAAGGATGAAGTTGCTTTATTATTTTACTTTTATTGCAGGAGATCGTTGGCTTTAGCTGGAATGGGCGTGATGGTAAGTATGGTTTAATTTAGAACAATAAAGAATTGTGTGTTTATTTCAATTAAAGGACTTTATTCTGGGTGTTTGTGTTTTTTTTTTTAACTTTGACTATGGGGTTAGTAATGGGGGTGTCTTACAGACGCCTTTCCATTACTAACCTGGGCTTGATGTCAGCTGGCATTATAAGCTGACATCAACCCCAGCCCTATTACCCCACTGCCACCGCTACAGGGCAGTGGGAAGAGCGAGGCTAAGTGCCAGAATTGGCGCATCCTATGGATGCGCCATTTCTGGGGCGGCTGACGGCTGGTGTTTCTAGCCTGGGAGGGGGCCAATATTCATGGCACCCTTCCTGGGCTACTAATATCAGCCCCCAGCTGTCTGCCTAGCCTTTGCTAGCTATTAAAATAGGGGATTCCCCACATCATTTTTTTGGGGGTCCCCCATTTTAATAGCTAGTAAAGGCTAGGTATTCAGCTGGGGGCTGATATTAGTAGCCTGGGAAGCTCCGTGGGTATTACCCCCTTCCCAGGCTTCAAACATCTGCCCCAGCCATCTGCTTAACCTCCGCTAAAGACTAAAATTACAGGGAACCCCACGCCAATTTTTTTTTTAATAAATCCTTTATTTTAACACTAAATGACAAGCACAGTAACCAACACTATCACTGTACTTCTTATATATGTGACTGACATGTTTCTATCTATCTAATCTATGTGTGATGCTCTATTCTTTCTATTCTAAATTGTCGGGTATCGATGCTGAATTGCCGGCCGGCTTTTTTAAAGAGACTGTGCATGAAAACACTATTATTTTTTTTAATAAATCCTTTAACACTAAATGACAAGTACAGTAAGCAACACTGTCACTGTACTTCTTATATATGTGACTGACATGTTTCTATCTATCTAATCTATGTGTGATGCTCTATTCTTTCTGTTCTAAATTGTCGGGTACCGTTGTATGCCGCTGCTGAATTGCCGGCTTTTCATGTAATACATTCTACATTATTCTTAGTTGTTTTCCTTCATGTAGAATTAACCTACAAGGAAAGAAAGGGTTTATTTTCATTTCGATATTTGTGTCCCATTGACTTGCATTGGTTTCCGGTATCGGAATCGGCGATATCCAATATTTTTTGGGTATCGGTCCGATCCAATCCGATATTTCGCGATATCGGAAGGTATCGCTCAACACTAGTTGTCATATATCAGTTGTGTAAGTCAGAAATGAATTTAGTAGCCCATGGATGTGTGGTACAGGCTGAAGCATTCTTTCATACACAGGACAGGTTTGTCAGTGCAGGTGTCGCATTCCGTAGCACACTCAGCACCTCTTTTGTGACTTACCTTTTTTTCTGCTTTGAGGGACTTCCCCCGGGAAATGTTGGCATTGTACTATACGAGCACCTTCAGTTCCGGAATTACTGGGGCCTGCTCCTTCCTCACTGCCAAATAACAGGGCCTTGATCACTACCTCCTGGAACCGAAAATACGATGTAGCGGTCTGGCCTGCACATCGTGATAAAAGAAAAGTGTTATGCATTGCCATCTGTACGATGTGCACGGCCACCTTCTTGTACCACACCTTGGCCTTTCTCAAAGCACTGTACGGCTGGTGGACTTGATCAGAGAGATCAACTCCCCCCCCAGTACACAATCTGGTTTGACGACCTGTGTAGAGGTACCTCGTACAGTGCTGGGAGTGCTGCCATCACCATGTATGGTGGTCAAGAGAAGGACATCCCTCTTGTCCTAGTACTTGACCACCAGCATGTGGTTGCTACATTGGGCTCTGCTCTCACCCCTTCTGAGCAGCTGCCCAATTAGCATCTTCGAGAGGCATCTGATTTTTGCGGACAGTATTTCAAGGCTGCGGTACCTCACACAAAGAGGGACTTAAAGAGTGGGATGTTGGTATAAAAGTTATCCACGTAGAGGTGATAAACTTGATCCAGCAGTGGGCGCACCAAATCCAACACAATTTTACCACTCACTCTCAGGATAGGGGGGCATTCAGTGGGCTCAATGCAGGAGTCCTTTCCTTCATAAACCCTAAACTTGTGGGTGTACCCTGAGGTACTCTCACACAGTTTGTACAGCTTCATTTCGTACCTGGCCCTCTTAGTGCGCAGGTACTGCCAGAATTTAAGCCTCCCCTTAAGATGAATTTGGGACTCATCCACGTAGATGTCATTTTGAGGCATGTACATTTCAGTAGACTTGTTGTTGAAGTTCTTCGATGACCGGCCGAACTTTGAAAAGATGATTGGGATCATCTCGGTGAGAACAACGTACATTATCATTTAATGCAAGAATTTGTGGATGGTCTCAAAACGTGTCTGGATCATGACCATTCGGAACAATGGAGTGTTATACAAAACGTTAACACTCCAATGAACTTCTAGCTTCTTCAGTATCCCCATGTGAAGGACCAGGCCCCAAAACTTCTAACTTCAAGTTAGAAAATGATGAGTGGTTTTGTGACAAAAATTGTTGAGCGTACAAATTAGTTTCGCCCACCATCAGGTTTAAAAAATCCTCAGAGAAAAAGACTTTGAAAAAGTCTATTTCTGTGAGGCGGGTGGTGTCAAACTTGATTCCTTATTGCACCAGAATATGCGGAATCTGTGGCTCATAATTTTCGAGGGTCTAGGTCCACATGGGGTCAATAATGGCTGGCGCTGGTTCAGCTTCTGTCCTAGGGCGTCTTTTTGGCGGTTCAGAATCACCCGAGGAGGAAGAGGGGGACGAGGATGAGGAAAAATAAAGAAAGGTGGGATCCTCTCCCTTACTGTCAGTGTTGAAGGCAAGGAAAGTAGTGTATGGCTCCTTCACTGAATACCGTGTGTGGGACAAGCGGGACAACATTTTTTTTTTCATGTATGTGGTGTTTGTATCAGTACTTTATTCAGTTGTGTGTGTGAGAGTGCTTGGTGTAAACTTTTTTTTTTTTTAAAGAAAAAAAGCAATAACAGGAGGTGGTGCAAAGGGGGGGGGGGGAGAAAAAAAAGTCTATGAAACAAAACAGTGGAAAACAGCAAGCATGAGTGCGGATCAGAGATGTGCGCCAAGTGCAACACTTGGCGGCTGCTGGATGTGCGCACGGAGGTGGTGCAAAGGGAGGGGGAGTGCAAAACAGCAAACACGAGTGTGAATCAGTGATCTGCATCACTGACTAACGCTCGATGGCTGATGGATGTGCACAAGGAGGTGGTGCAAAGGGAGGGGAGAAAAAAAGTGTAATGCTCGGCAGCTGCTGGATGTGCGCACAGAGGTAGTGCAAAGGAGGGGGGGGATGGACAGAGACAAAAAAAAGTCCTGGAAAACAGCGAGCACAGACGTTGATCAGTGATTTGCGTCATTGATCCATGCTCAGCCGCTGCAGGACGCACGAAAAAAAAAATCTGCCAAAAATCAAGTACTGATCATCACTATGTG
Organism: Phyllobates terribilis; assembly: GCF_046119375.1. Taxonomy (NCBI): domain Eukaryota; kingdom Metazoa; phylum Chordata; class Amphibia; order Anura; family Dendrobatidae; genus Phyllobates; species Phyllobates terribilis. Next base: position 333,796,733 of record NW_027362765.1, on the reverse strand, counting down.
GCAGAAAGGGGGAGGTGGGGAGTTTGATAAAAAGAGGGGGAAAGGAGGAAGAGGGGGATTGAGGTGGATGAGGAGAGATCAGGCAGGGATCTTCTTTCTTCTATCTTCTTTATTTGCTAGCAGCAGGAGCAGCAATTGTGGGGTCACAGGCTTTTGTCGCACCACAAGGCCCAGCACGGCACACAATCTGACAGCGTGACCGCCCTGTACAAGTCCTCAGCTACTATGAGGAAGTGCAGGACAGTCACAGCCAGGTCACAGCGCATCTGTGCGCTGTGACTGGTGCGATCGATGTCATCGTCGATAACACCAATCATAGCGGGCTCAGGTGAGGCCTGGCGTTGCCAGGCACCAGCCTGTGATCGGTGCTCTTACAGCCAATCACAGCGGTCATAGTTGCAGGGGGGCGGTGACATCCTCCTAGGATGACGACGCCATCTACCCTGAGGTAAGATGCACCAGAATTTAAATGTGATCACTACGACTCCGGTCACGGTGCCTCATTAAAGATGAGAAGTAATAATAAGTACCTGGTCCACAAGACCCAGGGCACAGGACAGTATTATTACGTACAATGTCAGAAAGGGTTATTTAAATACACGTGTTTCAATTTTTTTATTATTAATATTACAACACTAGATATGTACTTTTTCAAGTTTTTAAACAGAGTATAGTAGTTAAATCACCAAGCTTTAAAATAAAACAAAATTAACTAGTATGAACAATTGAATTAATAGTAAGTCCTTTTGTTTCATCAATTTGTCCCTTCTACTGGGCAAGATTTAATCTTGTCAACAATCTCTTATAACAATGGCGGTTTCCTTTTGTGTCAGTATGTATGGTTGTTATGGTGTTAGAGTCCACCTGAGTTAATATCTGATTTTTGGTTACTTTTAATAGCTTTGGTTTTCTTGGATACACAAAGGAAGGGGACGGACCAGAAGGATGCAGAAAAATCCCTTCTACTTCTTCATTAGCATAATCTTGGCAGAGTACATTAGCCGGCAGCCACCAGTGCTGATCATATTCACAGGTCACATAACCAGTTATGTCACCATTGCCAATCTTGTGCCATCTTCAATCACTTCATGGACTTCACTGTCGTTGCTGAATGAATGTTTTTATTTCTGTGTCACTCAGTGGAATGAAAGTGTGGTATTGTGAAGTTCTTGTGATGGGTTCTACTTCCTGTAACTAATGTTTTAACAAAATCTCCTCTTCTTTGTAGTCCTGGTTTGTACAGTACATGAACTGAATGTTAGGAATATTTTCTCACTGCAGCTGAATAGTTGGCGGTGTGTTAAGATGTGGTCTGAATATGGCCTCTGGAGGCTAGCCCGAGCTGCAAGACGTTGCACGCTGCCTTCTTAACCATCACATACACCTTTGCCATGAGCTGTAGAAAAAAGAGCCATTCAGCTTCCACTCCAAATTCTTTCTTGTGATGGCAGACATTTATAAAAACATGAGTTTTTTATTTGTAAAAAAAGACCTTATACTTTTAGACCACAGACTGAACAGATCTGAATTCAAGATTTTCGAATTGACAGTGTTTATACTGTTTTATTTTAGTTTGTTTTTTAACCACTTAACAACATCTGACGCACTAATATGCGTCTGTGCCCTGGGACTTTAGAGCCAGACCCGTATTAGTAAATCATGGCGATCACGAGCGCACACAGGCTGTGCGGGCGTGATCGCCGCCGGGTGTCAGCTGATTGTCACAGCTGACACCCGGTACTATGTGCAGGGAGCGGTCAGGCACCGCTCCCAGCACATTAACCCCCGCGATGCTGCGATCGAAGTCGACCGCAGCATTGCGGGGGCAAGGGGAGGTGATCGCAGATACTCACCTCCTCTTCTGGCTTCCAGCGCTGTCTGCCGTGGCTTCCAGGATGTTGCCATGACAACCCGATGTCGTCATGACAACATCCGGGTCACCAGACAGCAGGAAGATTGTTTGGACATGCTCAGTGCATCTCCAAGCAATCTTCTCCCTGTCCAGCACTGACAGCCTGCATGGCACAGGGATAGTGCTGCATTCCTGTGCCATGCAGGCGATCAGAGAAAAAAAAGTGAAAGTCCCATAGTGGGACAAAGTAATAAAGTATAAAAACTATCAGAAAGTGAAAAAAAAAAAAGAATTGTAAAAATATATAAAAAAAAATAAAAAAAATAATCCACCAAAAATAAAAATATAATGTACCCATCAATAAATATTATTATAAAAAAAAACAAAACAAACAATAAAAGTACACATATTTGGTATCGCCGCGTCCGGAACAACCTGACCTATAAAACTGTCCCACTAGTTAACCCCTTAAGTGAACACGGTAAAAAAAATGAAAAAAAAACGAAGCAAAAAACAATGCTTTATCATCATACCGCCAAACAAAAAATGGAATAACACGCGATCAAAAAGACGAATATAAATAAATATGGTACCGCTGAAAACGTCATCTTGTCCCCCAAAAAACAAGCTGCCACACAGCTCCATCAGCCGAAAAATAAAAAAGTTATAGCTCTCAGAATAAAGCAATGCTAAAAAATATTTTTTTCTATAAAATTGCTTTCATTATGTAAAAGTGCAAAACATAGAAATACGATATAAATGTGGTACCGCTGTAAACGTACTGACCCGAGGAATAAAGCTACCTTATCAATTTTACCACACGCGGAACAGAATAAAAAAAACAAAAAAAACAATTCCTGAATTGTTGGTTTTTGTTTATTCTGCCTCCCAAAAATCGGAATAGAAAGCGATCAAAAAATGTCACGTGCCTGAAAATGGCACCAATAACAACGTCAACTCATCCCGCAAAAAACGAGCCGTCATATGACTGTCTGCCAAAATCTGGAAAAATTATAGCTCTCAAAATATGGCGATGCAAAAACTAGATTTTACAAAAAATGCGTCTTTTAGTGTGTGACAGCTGTCAGTCAGAAAAACCCCATAGGATTCTGGTATCGCTGTAGTCTCACCGACCCGAAGAATAAGGTCGTCTAATCACTTATACCGCATGAGGAACGACGTAAAAAATAAACTCTCAGGTTAGGGTTGTGCTAGGGTTAGGGTTGTGCTAGGGTTAGGGCTGGGTTGGGGTTAGGGTTGTGATGGGGTTGTGATTTTTTACAAAAGAAAAAAACATGACAATAAGGCGACTAGTGTTGAGCGCAAGTGCTCGCTACTTGATTTTGCATCGGGTGCTCTGGTATGCATTGAGTATCGTGGGTATTTAAGTGACATGCTCGAGTCTCCGCCCCATAAGCTTCACGGCCCAAAAAACTTTGCGGGGATTGTCTGCCATGCATGAGCGATCCCCGCATGTTTTTTTTTGGGTGTCTAATAACCGTGAAACATCCGGGCGGGGACTCAAGCATGTCACTCGAGCACACGCAGTACATGGTGCATACCTGAGTACCCGATGCAAACTCAAGTAGCGAGCACTTGCGCTCAAGACTAATGACAACTTATTCAATATAATGACCTAATGTTATCAAATTCTGTGTCGTACCTCTGGGTTCAAAATGTTCACTATACACCTTAATAAAATCCTTGAGGGGTTTAGTTTCCAAAATGGGGTCACTTGTGGGGGAGCTCCACTGTTTAGGCACATCAGGGGCTCTCCAAACGCGACATGGTGTCCGCTAACAAATCAGGGGCTCTCCAAACGCGACATGGTGTCCGCTAACAAATTGAATGGAAAATCGGCTCAAATTGTTAGAGGACGCCATGTTGCGTTTGGAGCTCCCCCACAAGTGACCCCATTTTGGAAACTAGACCACCCAAGGCACCTATCTAGATGCATAGTCAGCACTTGGAACCCTTAGGTGCTTCACAAATTGATTCGTAAAAATGGAAAAGGATTTTTTTTCCACTTTTTCATTTTTACAAATCAATTTGTGAAGCACCTGGGGGTTCCAACTGCTCACTATGCATCTAGATAGCTGCCTTGGAGGGTCTAGTTTCCAAAACGAGGTCACTTGTGGGGGAGCTCCAATGTTTGGGCACACAAGGACTCTCCAAATGCAACATGGTGTCCGCTAACAAATTGTCGGCTCAAATTGTTAGCGGACACCATGTTGCGTTTGGAGAGCCCCTGTGTGCCCAAACATTGGAGCTCCCCCACAAGTGACCCCATTTTGTAAACTAGACCCCCCAAGGCACCTATCTAGATGCATAGTGAGCACTTGGAGCCCCCAGGTGCTTCACAAATTGATTCATAAAAATGAAAAAGTGTTTTTTTTTTCACTTTTTCATTTTTACGAATCAATTTGTGAAGCACCTGGGGGTTCCAAGTGCTCACTATGAATCTAGATAGGTGCCTTTGGGGGTCTAGTTTCCAAAATGGGGTCACTTGTGGGGGAGCTCCAATGTTTGGGCACAAAGGGGCTCTCCAAACGCAACATGGCGTCCGCTAATTATTCAAGCAAATTTTACAATGAAAAAGTCAAATGGCGCTCCTTCCCTTCCGAGCCCTGCCGTGTGCCCAAACAGTGTTTTTTCCCACATATGGGGTATCTGCGTGCCCAGGGGAAATTGCACAACAAATTTTGGGGTCCATTTTTTGTTACCCCTGTGAAAATAAAAAAAATTGGGTCTAAAGTAACATTTTTGTGAAAAGAGTTAAATGTTCATTTTTTTCTTCCACATTCCAAAAATTCCTGTGAAGCACCTGAAGGGTTAATAAACTTATTGAATGTGGTTTGGAGCACCTTGAGGGGTGCAGTTTTTAGAATGGTGTCACTTTTGGGTATTTTCTGCCATGAAGACCTCTCAAAGTGACTTCAAATGTGATGTGGTCCCTAAAAAAATGGTTTTGTAAATTTTGTTGGAAAAATTAGAAATCGCTGGTCAACTTTTAACCTTTATAGCTCCCTAACAGAAAAAAATTTTGGTTCCAAAATTGTGCTGATGTAAAGTAGACATGTGGGAAAATTCAAATTGTGAAAATTGCAAAATTTTCAACATTTTCACCAAATTTCCGTTTTTTTCACAAATAAACGCAAGTGATATCGAAGAAATGTTACCACAATCATGAAGTACAATATGTCACGAAAAAAACAATCTCAGAATCAGGGGGATCCGTTGAAGCGTTCCAGAGTAATTACCTCATAAAGTGACAGGGGTCAGAATTGTAAAAATTGGCCTGGTCATTAACGTGCAAACCACCCTCGGGGGTTAAGGGGTTAAGTATGATCCCATTGAGATGCCAACTTGAATTTTGGTACAGATGTGGCTAGGAGCATAGGAGGTACATGTTATTTTTTTTGCAAATTTAATATTAGATTGATTTTTTGGAAATCCATTTTGAAATTTTGTGTTTGATTCCGCATGGGTAAAATATTAACAATATTAATAATCTTTATTTTTATATAGCGCTAACATATTTCACAGCACTTTACATACATTATCATCGCTGTCCCCATTGGGGCTCACAATCTAAATTCCCTATCAGTATGTCTTTGGAGTGTGGGAGGAAACCAGAGAACCCGGAAGAAACCCACGCAAACACGGGAAGAACATACAAACTCCTTGCAGATGTTGTCCTTGGTGGGATTTGAATCCAGGACCCCAGTGCTGCAAGGCTGCAGTGCTAACTATTGAGCCACCGTGCTTTTTCCACAGTAAGAGCTCAGGTGTGATCTATATGGCAACCTGCCCATATCCACTTAATTATGTGGGCAAAACTAAGAGAGAACTGAGGAGGAGAGTGAGTGAACATCTGGGTGACATCAGGAATGATCGACATACCCCACTGTCAAGACATATGAGAACAACACATCTGGGTGAAGTAGATGAAATTCTCTTTACAGTTATTGAGGTTGTGAAATCTAGCCCCAGAGGGTGCGATCAGGATAAGGACCTATTGAAACATGAATGTGAATGGACCTTTAGAGTGGATTCCCTTACCCCTAAGTGGATAAACAAACAAATTACATAGGCCTGTTTCTTATAACCATGAGACGTTATGATGGACCTTTGAATCGACTGGATTGTTTTGGCTGACCATATAAGCTAGTTTTTTGTCCCCTCATTGTGGGCTGCACAAATTCTTGTGTCTATTTTTTTATCTGGATTAGACTTCATCATTATATATAGTTTCTGCAGCTAGCACCTGTTCACACTTAGGATGTGCTGGTCAGTTTTCTTATTATATATTACTATAGGAGGTTGTAACTGCCTCCTGTCTGACCTGGCATTCCCCCCATTTAACCAGCAGGTGATGTATATTCTATTCTACCAGCCCATTTGAATTGTAGGTGTTTTAGCCCAGAAGTGACATGTTCTGTCCAGAGTTATAGGCTTGTAGCCCAAGAGAGGCACGTAGGCAGAGAAGTACCCATCAGACGGGAGGTCACCTTGCAGCGGTTGATGGGCACACATGAATTGGCCAATTTATGCGCTAAGAACCTCCGTTTATTGTAAGTAAAGTCCATTGAGTAATATCACAGTTTATATCAAACGTTTTTATTGTCTTTATGTATTTTGGCCATAATGGAGTGCTGCTGTGCTTTCTTTTCATATATCTTATTCAGTTTCTGCAGCTTGCACCTGTTCACATTTAGGATGTGCTGGTCAGTTCTTTTTACACATTTACACATATATATACAGTACAGACCAAAAGTTTGGACACACCTTCTCATTTATAGATTTTTCTGTATTTTCATGACTATGAAAATTGTACATTCACACTGAAGGCATCAAAACTATGAATTAACACATGTGGAATTATATACTTAACAAAAAAAGTGTGAAACAACTGAAAATATGTCTTATATTCTAGGTTCTTCAAAGTAGTCACCTTTTGCTTTGATGACTGCTTCGCACACTCTTGGCATTCCCTTGATGAGCTTCAAGAGGTAGTCACCGGAAATGGTCTTCCAACAATCTTGAAGGAGTTCCCAGAGATGCTTAGCACTTGTTGGCCCTTTTGCCTTCACTCTGCGGTCCAGCTCACCCCAAACAAATCTTGATTGGGTTCAGGTCTGGTGACTGTGGAGGCCAGGTCATCTGGCGTAGCACCCCATCACTCTCCTTCTTGGTCAAATAGCCCTTACACAGCCTGGAGGTGTGTTTGGGGTCATTGTTCTGTTGAAAAATAAATGATGGTCCAGCTAAACGCAAACCGGATGGAATAGCATGCCGCTGCAAGATCCTGTGGTAGCCATGCTGGTTCAGTATGCCTTCAATTTTGAATAAATCCCCAACAGTGTCACCAGCAAAGCACCCCCACACCATCACACCTGCTCCTCCATGCTTCACGGTGGGAACTAGGCATGTAGAGTCTATGGCTGTGTGCACACGATACGTTTTTTATGCGTTTCCGCAGCTGCGGAAAAGCTGCGGAAACGCATTAAAAAAGCATGGTAGAAGGGCAGCAATGTTCCCCAATGGAAATCCGCATATGCTGTGCCCATGCTGCGGATTTTTCCGCAGCGTTTATGCTGCGCTCAAAACTCCGCAGCATGTCCATTAATTTTGCGGAAATGCGGCGTTTTCGTCGCCACTGACTTGCATTAGACCGCATGGATTACACATCACTGTATATGTAGATGCGTAATCCACGCGTTCTAATGTGCGGATGGTACCCGGGTGTAGATGAGAGGAGAGTCTCATCCACACCCAGGTACCATTAAAAAATCTGTAAAAAAAAGAATAAAATAAAAAATAAATGTATACTTACCTACTGTCGGCCCGCGTACCGCTCCTGCTTGGTTCCCGGCACTTTGCAGTGAGTTGAAGGACCTGCGCTGACGTCAGAGTCATGTGACAGGTCACGTGACGCTGACGTCGGCAGGTCTTTAAATTCAGTGTTGCCGGAAGGGAGAACGGAGTGAGCTGGACAGCGCGGGCCATCGGAGGGTAAAGTATACATTTATTTTTTATTTTTACCACTCTCTCGGGTCACACTATATAAATCCATACTGTTTGCATGGATTTATATAGTGTGACCTAGTTATCAAGCACTTTCCAGGTGATGCTAAAATCGCCTGGAAAGCGCTTGTCAATCCACATGCGGAAACGCATGTGAATCCGCATGTATTCCGCAGGAAAAACGCATGCACAATCTGCATGCGTTTTTTCTGCCAGGGAGATGCAGAAATGATGCAGAAATTTTCTGCTTCATTTCTGCATCGTGTGCACATACCCTATCTGTTCACCTTTTCTGCGTCGCACAAAGATCTCAAATTTGGACTCATCAAACCAAAGCACAGATTTCTACTGGTCTAATGTCCATTCCTTGTGTTCTTTAGCCCAAACAAGTCTCTTCTGCTTGTTGCTTGTCTTTAGCAGTGGTTTCCTAGCAGCTATTTTACCATGAAGGCCTGCTGCACAAAGTCTCCTCTTAACAGTTGTTGAAGAGATGTGTCTGCTGCTAGAACTCTGTGTGGCATTGACCTGGTCTCTAATCTGAGCTGCTGTTAACCTGCGATTTCTGAGGCTGATGACTCGGATAAACTTCTCCTCAGAAGCAGAGGTGACTCTCGGTCTTCCTTTTCTGGGGCGGTCCTCATATGAGCCAGTTTCTTTGTAGCGCTAGATGGTTTTTGCAACTGTACTTGGGGACACTTTCAAAGTTTTCCCAATTTTTCGCACTGACTGACCTTCATTTCTTAAAGTAATGATGGCCACTCGTTTTTCTTTACTTAGCTGCTTTTTTCTTGCCATAATACAAATTCTAGCAGTCTATTCAGTAGGACTATCAGCTGTGTATTCACCTGACTTCTGCACAACACAACGATGGTCCCAACCCCATTTATAAGGCAAGAAATCCCACTTATTAAACCTGACAGGGCACACCTGTGAAGTGAAAACCATTTCCGTTGACTACCTCTTGAAGCTCGTCAAGAGTGTGCAAAGCAGCCATCAAAGCAAAAGGTGGCTACTTTGAAGAACCTAGAATATAAGACATATTTTCAGGTGTTTCAATCTTTTTTGGTAAGTATATAATTCCACATGTGTTAATTCATAGTTTTGATGCCTTCAGTGTGAATGTACAATTTTCTTAGTTATGAAAATACAGAAAAATATGTAAATGAGAAGGTGTGTCCAAACTTTTGGTCTGTAGTGTATATATATTTACAGATATACACACATACACATTTGATTGTCCTATATGGTCAATGGAGCTCCTCCTTGCTCTCCCCTCTTCTTGTCTTGTCCTCTACCCCTCCCTAAAAAAAGTTATTGTATCATCAGTCTTCATCATCCCCTTATTTTTAGTATAATTTTTTGCCTTGCCGCTCTGTAAATATATGTGATTATAAAATACTCTATCATATGTATAAGTATTGAAGGTGAGGTTTAGAGAGTAATTGCAATTTTATCTGTCTCTCAATTTCCCCGTTTATCAACCAATAGATTAGTTGTGATAAATATGGTATCCACAGTTTTATCTTTGGCTATGTATATTGGTGGTCAGTGGTTGCGCTCCCGTTTGGAGCGAATCAGAGGGTTGGGCACACCTAAATTGGTTGTTGCTGTTATCCAGCGGAGTTTCTGGTCATGCACAGTACCGTGCGCTCCACAGTAGCAAGGAGAATGTCTGAGGCTGGATCGCACTGCTTCATCTGCACACGTTATTTCCGGTGTAAAGTTTCCGGTCATGTGCAGTACTGTGTGTTCCATAGCATTAAGGTGAGCATCCTGAGTCGGAACGCATCGCATCAGTGGGAAGCGTCACTTCCTGCGGTGGCTGATAGGCGCGTACTCCGTGATAATGTATGGTGGTGGATGGGTTGCGCTTTCTGAGCTTTAAATGATCTTAGCCTGACTGCTTCATATGTGGTTTATATCAGGGCACACTGAGCGGCGATTATTGAGTAATGGGGGTTATATCTAGAGAGGGTCAAAGGGGCGGTTACACAGGAAGTTATCAAAATGATTGGGGAGGAGACTGTTTGAGAGGGAGCTCTATATAAAAGGACATGTAAACAAACTGCGGCCCACATAATAGATAGTGTGGGTAGGGGGTCTAAAGAGGAGGGCCAACCCCCATCTTCACACACAAGTGCCTACTCAAAACCGTATATATATAAATAGGAGAACTATTGAGTATAATGGCATAAGAAGCTTTATTTCATAAATAATTCATTTAAAATTAGTACATCACATCAAAAATATGAAATATTATAAAGACAGAGACATACAGACAAATAGTCCCAATTTTTATTGCTGACCTCTACGAAGGGTCCATCCAAGGGGTCATAAAGCATACTAGTGCAGGGATAGAGAGAGAAGCAAGTGATCAAACGGCTTACATGCAATTATACTAAGTTCATGGAGCCCACTCTACCACAAGAGCTAAATTGCACCTCACTCACCGAGTAAAGGAGAGCCCAAGTCTGAGAGGAACGGCACAGGGACTGGTCAATGGCAAAAGAGAGCCTCGACGCACGTTTCGCCAGTGATTAACCTTGGCTTTCACAAGAGGCATGTGTGGTTGCGCTTTCAGGACCTTTAAATACGCCCCCAAGAGATCACGTGTATAGTCACGTGACTCTCCAATATGGCTGCCGAACATCAGATGAAAGGCGGCGTATGTGCTGCGGCTACCACCGCCTCCATGTGCACGTCCCAGCCGTCATGACGTCAGCACGTGACCGGAAGTGCGGGTAAGCGATATTCCCGGCGACGCGCCGAAGGCTTATTGACAGCTGAGCGCAGCCATAGGGCGGGGGAGACCGGGCGCATGCGCACAACATCTGTGCACAGACAGGCATAGGGGGAAATAATAATATTCATGCATTGAACCTAATATCACATAAAGTATGAGGGATTATAGCACTCAATGATAATCATAAGGATGCTAGCAAACATCAAAATACAAAGGGGAAACATACATTATACAAAAATATATGTGCATATATTCTTCGCCATCTATCCAATCTATTACAGATATCAGGATGAGAGGGGTCCACAGACAAAGTTCGTCTCTACAAATGGTTTGGGATAGACGGTTCTTAAGGCGCCATCAATTATACGAAAATATATATGCACAAATTCTTCACCATCTATCCAATATATTGCAGATGTCAGGATGGAAGGGGTCCACAGACAGAATACGTCTCTACAGATGGTATAGAGTAGACGGTTCCTAAAGTGCAATCACTATATAAAAGAAGTGAGTACAAAGAATAAGAACAAATAAAATTTTAAAAAATTAAGAATAAAAACATAGAACCATGGTCCCTAATTTAGGGACCATGGTTCTATGTTTTCATTTGTTCTTATTATTTGTACTCACTTCTTTTATATAGTGATTGCGCTTTAGAAACCGTCTACTCTATACCATTTGTAGAGACGAACTTTGTCTGTGGACCCCTCTCATCCTGATATCTGTAATAGATTGGATAGATGGCGAAGAATATATGCACATATATTTTGTATAATGTATGTTTCCCCTTTGCATTTTGATGTTTGCTAGCATCCTTATGATTATCATTGAGTGCTATAATCCCTCATACTTTGTGATATTAGGTTCAATGCATGAATATTATTATGATCGGATGGCACTTTAATTTGCTACCACATTGATTCTTGGGAGTAGATTTGTCCATTACATACATATTTCCCCCCTATGCCTGTCTGTGAGCAGATGTTGTGCTCATGCGCCCGGTCTCTCCCGCCCTATGGCCGCGCTCAGCTGTCAATAAGCCTTCAGCGCGTCGCCGGGAATAGCGCTTACCCGCACTTCCAGTCACGTGCCGAAGTCATGACGGCTGGGACGCGCACATGGAGGCGGTGGTAGCAGCAGCACATGCGCAGCCTTTCATCTGATGTTCGGCGGCCATATTGGAGAGTCACGTGACAATACACATGATCTCTTGGGGGCATATTTAAAGGTCCTGAAAGCGCAACCACACACGTCTTTTGAGAAAGCCAAGGATAATCACCGGCGAAATGCGCGTCGAGGCTCTCTTTTGCCATTGACCAGTCCCTGTGCCGTTCCTCTCAGACTTGGGCTCTCCTTTACTCGGTGAGTGAGGTGCAATTTAGCTCTTGTGGTAGAGTGGGCTCCATGAACTTAGTATAATTGCATGTAAGCCGTTTGATCACTTGCTTCTCTCTCTATCCCTGCACTAGTATGCTTTATGACCCCTTGGATGGACCCTTCGTAGAGGTCAGCAATAAAAATTGGGACTATTTGTCTGCATGTCTCTGTCTTTATAATATTTCATATTTTTGATGTGATGTACTAATTTTAAATGAATTATTTATGAAATAAAGCTTCTTATGCCATTATACTCAATAGTTCTCCTATTTATGTATAAAAGGACATGTGTTGAATCAGACAGACATGCAAATATCCACCACATTTACCTGCCATCAGGCCTCCTGAAGAGCTAACAGGGCGAAACGTGTAGAGGCGATGTAGAGGATCTTTATCACACATTGATAAGTACTTTGTTTCTATCATGGTTTATTATCCTTGAAGTATAATTGCTCACATTGCTAAGGAAGATATTATTAAAGTCTCCTTATATGTATTCATAAATCGATATAAGTGTGATCCATATGGGCTGCTGGTGCAATTGGTTAAATCACATTTATATGGTCAATTTTGTCTCATGCACAGTGCACTTAAACTATGGTATAATCTTTTAAAATGTATAGGTCTGATCAACTAAATATTGATCTGCTATGGACCTGATTGTTATAGCACTATGAACTTTGAATCACTTCTCTTTCCATTATTATCAGTAAGATAGTGATTTCAAACAGAGGTGTGTGATAATGACACTACTTTAATTTCATATAATTTGATTGATTATCATTTGTTGCATTATGACTTACCCTTAGCACACTAGGAGTGATCTATGTATAGAAACAGAGCTTCCTGTTAGGAGATATAGACATTTATGCAACAAATAGAAAAATGAATAGCAGCACTCACCTTAGTCCTTTGGCTAAAAAGTCCTTTTTGTCATAGCATTCTGGACAATCATATGCAGCGGTCTATCGGAGGTGCAGCGGAGACAGCGGGGAGACGAGAGGACGACGGCCGTTTCGCGACTTACAAACGCTTCTACGGGTCCAAACTATAAAGGAAGTGCAAAAGATTCTTCCTTTATAGGAGGAGTTTAGTATACATAATTAAAAGCTAATTAACATAAAAACATTCATTAAAAAAACATACAAATGCTATACAATATTCTATAAAAAGACTGCCATATCTAGCTTTTCATTTAGCCCTAGCGGGCCCTGGGCTTCTTCTTTTAATATCCATTTCCCTTCTCTTGCTAACAGGAAATGATTGTGATTTCCCCCTTGTATGGGGTATTTTAACTGTTCAATGCCTGGAAATTGCAGTACACGAGGGTTTGCATTGTGACATTCCCGAATGTGTTGAATCAATCTAGGTGAGCCTTTACCAGAGGAAATGGAATCATAGTGTTCTCTAAATCTGACAAATAAAGGGCGGATGGTTTTTCCGATATAATAGAATTTACATGGACAGTATAATATACACTGCTCAAAAAAATAGAGGGAACACTTAAACAACAGAATGTAACTCCAAGTAAATCAAGCTTCTGTGAAATCAAACTGTCCACTTAGGAAGCAACACTGATTAACAATCAATTTCACATGCTGTTGTGCAAATGGAATAGACAATAGATGGAAATTATTGGCAATTATCAAGACACCCTCAATAAAGGAGTGGTTCTGCAGGTGGGGACCACAGACCACATCTCAGTACCAATGCTTTCTGGCTGATGTTTTGGTCACTTTTGAATGTTAGTTGTGCTTTCACACTCGTGGTAGCATGAGACGGACTCTACAACCCACAGAAGTTGCTCAGGTAGTGCAGCTCATCCAGGATGACATATCAATGCGAGCTGTGGCAAGAAGGTTTGCTGTGTCTGTCAGCGTAGTGTCCAGAGTCTGGAGGTGCTACCAGGAGACAGGCCAGTACACCAGGAGACGTGGAGGGGGCCTTAGGAGGGCAACAACCCAGCAGCAGGACCGCTACCTCCGCCTTTGGTCAAGGAGGAACTGGAGGAGAACTGCCAGAGCCCTGCAAAATGACCTCCAGCAGGTCACAAATGTGCATGTGTCTGCACAAACGGTTAGAAACCGACTCCATGAGGATGGTATGAGGGCCCGAAGTCCACAGATGAGGGTTGTGCTCACAGCCCAACACCGTGCAGGACACTTGGCATTTGCCACAGAACACCAGGATTGGCAAAGTCACCACTGGCACCCTATGCTCTTCACAGATGTAAGCAGGTTCACATTGAGCACATGTGACAGAGTCTGGAAAAGCCGTGGAGAGCGATCTGCTGCCTGCAACATCCTTCAGCATGACCGATTTGGCAGTGGGTCAGTAATGGTGTGGGGTGGTATTTCTTTGGAGGGCAGCACAGCCCTCCATGTGCTCGCCAGAGGTAGCCTGACTGCCATTAGGTAATGAGATGAGATCCTCAGACCCCTTGTGAGACCATATGTTGGTGCAGTTGGCCCTGGGTTCCTCCTAATGCAGGACAATGCCAGACCTCATGTGGCTGGAGTGTGTCAGCAGTTCCTGCAAGATGAAGGCATTTAAGCTATGGACTGACCCGTCCGTTCCCCAGACTTGAATCTGATTGAGCACATCTGGGACATCATGTCTCGCTCCATCCACGAATGTGACTTTGCACCACAGACTGTCCAGGAGTTGGTGGATGCTTTAGTCCAGGTCTGGGAGGAGATCCCACAGGAGACCATCCGCAACCTCATCAGGAGCATGTCCAGGTGTTGTAGGGAGGTCATATAGGCACGTGCAGGCCACACACAATACTGAGCCTCATTTTGACTTGTTTTAAGGACATCACATCAAAGTTGGATCAGCCTGTAGTGTGTTTTTCCACTTTAATTTTGGGGGTGACTCCAAATCCAGGCCTCCATTGGTTAATAAATTTGATTTCCATTGGTGATTTATGTGTGATTTTGTTGTCAGCACATTCAGCTTTGTACAGAACAAAGTATTCAATGAGAAGATTTCATTCATTCAGATCATGTGTTGAGTGTTCCCTTTATTTTTTTGAGCAGTGTATATACCACATGTTTGGTCCTGCATGAGAAATTATTTTACTTCGTGCCATATAGCTCCTATTTTTAGATTTTTCCCTGTAATGTGTGCCTGGCAAAAAGAACAATTACCACACCTGTAATTTCCAGTCAACGAATTTTCTTCTAACTATGTCTTTTTTTCGGTAGTGCGTCTAAATCTATTATGTATCAATAAATCTCCCAAATTTTTATTCCTTTTATATGAAAAAAAGTAACAGCTACCAATATGCTACTTCATTATGACAGTGCACATCTTTCTCATACTAAAAGAACTGTACCATATAGTCAATACTTGAGCATAAGAAAAATTAACAATACTGATCAAGGTTTTTTGAAACAGGCAGAGGAACTAACAGGTTCTCTAGGAGAGGATAGATACCCAATTACACTACCGAGAGAAGCACAAGATAGAGCACACAAGAAAAAACAACATGAATTAATCAAACAACAACATAAAAATGCAAAAGTAGATTCTAACCAAAAGAGAAAATGTATTTTTAATTTTAAACAAAGTGCCAACACAAATCTAATACAGAATGCAGTAAGGAACAATTGGCATTTACTTGAAAGTGATCCGGATCTCTGTGATATAGCTTTGAACAAACCATTATTTTCATATAGAAGGAATAAATATTATATTATAATATTATACTGTCCATGTAAATTCTATTATATTGGAAAAACCATTTGTCAGATTTAGAGAACACTATGATTCCATTTCCTCTGGTAAAGGCTCACCTAGATTGATTCAACACATTCGGGAGTGTCACAATGCAAACCCTCGTGTACTGCAATTTCCAGGCATTGAACAGTTAAAATACCCCATACAAGGGGGAAATCACAATCAGTTCCTGTTAGCAAGAGAAGGGAAATGGATATTAAAAGCAGAAGCCCAGGGCCCGCTAGGGCTAAATGAAAACCTAGATATGGCAGTCTCTTTCTAAAATATTGTATAGCATCTGTATGTTTTTTTTAATGAATGTTTTTATGTTAATCAATTAACTTTTAATTATGTATACTAAACTCCTCCTATGTGTAGAAGCGCTTGTAAGACGCAAAACGGCCGTCGTCCTCTCGTCTCCCCGCTGTCTGCGCTGCACCTCCGATAGACCGCTGCATCGAAATAAAGGACTTTTTAGCCAAAGGACTAAGGTGAGTACTGCTATTCATTTTTCTACTTGTTGCATAGATGCCATCCTTTAGCCTTTGCACCACTATTATTGTCCTTTATCACTGCTGGTGTTCAGCTATATAAATATCACACAGTGGTGCCTGAAGATTTTTTCCATTCTCCTGTTGGATATAGACATTTGACTCGGGTCATCCAGGGCATCTGAGGGCTAGCCGCCGTGGAGCGGGGGCGCCGTAACGCTTTCCCGATAGGGTGCCAACCTCCGCTGTTAGGCAGGGAAATTGATAGGTGTTAAATTAGGGTCATTTAGATATTCAATATACAGAAATTTGAGGTATTTGAAAAGTTTCTTTTGGGTAAGGGTATGTGCACACTGTCAGGAATGGCAGCGCTTTGAAAGCAGCATACTGATGCTGCGTCCAAAGCGCTGCACACCGGTAAATCCGCATGTGTTTATTGAACACATGCGGCGTCACCGCAGCCTATACATTACACTAGTAGAATTTCTTTTGCAGTATGGAAGAGAAATTCTACTAGTGTAATGTATAGTCTTCACAGACAGCAGCATGTCAATTTCTCTTGCGGAGACTAGCATTTCAGCAAGAGAAATTGACATGCTGCGGTCTGTGAAGACGTGTCACATGTCCTTCTCCGCGGGTGAGCCGCAGGAGCAGACAGACGGATAGTGGGCATGGGATTTATATAAATCCCACCCACTATGCTGTAACATCTGGCCGCTGCAGATTGGAAGCAGACCAAGTGTGCTGCGTCCAATCCGCAGCAAACACTGACCGTGTGCATGCACCCTAACACTTTATGGTGTCTGTGTGTTCGTGGTCATATTTTTGACATTTTAAAAACCCTCGTCAATAAAAATTTATGTTTTAACTGGTCCTATTATGATTCATAAATTAGCTTTTCGGGACATTTTTCTTAAATAAAATTCAGGAGCTTACAGGTCATCGCCCCTGGGTGACCCCGCGGCCATCTTTCGGCCCAGGGTCACCATGGAGACCATCGGCACAACGCCGATGGGCGCAGAGAGGGAGCTCCCTCCCTCTGCGAAACTCCTCGATGTCGCTGTCACTATTGATAGTAGCATCATAGGGGTTAAAAGCCCGCGATCAGTGCTAGCACTGATCATGGGCACTGCTACAGGGTGTCAGTCCTCATATAGAGCTAACACTCGCACTTGATCGCGGTGGCGGTCTCTGTGAGCCCGCCCGATGCGAGGAAGTATATGTAGGCGGTTTGCGGGAAAGCAGATCCCGTGGCGCCGTACATATACTGCTAGTCAGGAAAGGGTTAAAGAATCACAAAATAATGAAGAAAAAAACATAGTATGCGCTACCGATTCCAGACAATTTTGCATTCAAAAAGTTGAATGGCGTTCCTTCCCATTTGAGCCTTGCACCCGAACAGTAGATTTCCACAACATATGGGGTATCGGCAAACTTAGGAGAAATTGCACATCAAACTGTATGGTGCAATTTCTCCTGTTGCCCTTGTGAAAAAAAAAAAAATTGGGGTTAAAAGAACATTTTTTTTGTAAAAATTTGATTTTTTTTATTTTCACAGCTCAACTTTATAAACTTCTATGAAGAACCCGGGGGTTCAAGTTGCTCACCACACATCTGGATACATTCCTTGAGGGGTCTAGTTTCTATTGTTTAAGCACATCAGGGACTCTCCAAATGCGATATGGCGTCCGCTAGTGATCCCAGCAAATTTTGCATTCAAGAAGTCAAATAGTTATTTCCCTTCCGAACCCTGCCATGCGCCCAAACAGTAGTTTTCCATCACATATTGGTCATCGGTGTACTCAGGAAAAACTGCATAACAAATTGTAAAGTGCACTTCCTCCTGTTACCCTTGTGAAAATGCAAAATTTGGGGCTAAAAATTTTGTTGGGAAAAATGTGATTTTTTTTTTTTCATAAGTTATGTTATAAACTTCTGCGAAGTATTGGGGAATTCTAGGTGCTCGACACACATCTAGATACATTCCTTCAGGGGTTTAGTTTCCCAAATGGGTTCACTTGTGGGGGATGGCTTTCCACTATTCAGACACACCAGGAACTCCCCAAACACCACATGGCATCCGCTAATGATGCCAGCCAATATTGCATTCAAAAACTCAAATGGCACGTCTGTTCCGAGACCTGATATTCGCAGCAACAGTACTTTTCCTCCACATATGGGGTATTGGCGTACTCAGAAGAAACTGCACAGCAAATTGTATTGTGCATTTTCTTACCCTTGTGAAAATTCTACTGTGTCATGAAAGTTAGCCGCCATCTTAGGTATGATACGTCATACCTGAAGATATTCCCTATTGTCACACAGCTTCTACCATGTCAGATTTCTGCAGCCCCTGGTAAACAGAGCAATTCGCCCCCACCTCTGGAGATCAGTCTCCAGAAACGTTTTTGATATGGTAAATAGATGGGCCATTTTTTCTGTGTCCAAGCAGGACAGAGTCAGCTAGGCCCCAGGGGGGTAATTAACACCTTGATGTCACTGGAAACCAAAAGCAAACCATTTGTGCATGCCTGCAAACCTTTCCATTGTCCAGGAACCATGTGCTTTCTTTGTGGAAAATGGCCACCCAAAAGCTACAAGATACACTATCAATTTCTAACCACACGATACAAGTTAGGGAACCCAAATAAAATGTATCATGTGAGGAAGGTGCCCGCGGACACAATCATGGGACTCATAAATCCCTGAGTGGCCTGGAAAGCTGGATATTTAGAAGAACCATATACAAGGTCTCAGGGGAGGCATGTTTAGAGTCAATGGCTTCCCCACAAGAGGAGGATCACGATGAGACCTCTGGTGATACGATGAGGTCACCCCAGGGAAAGTTATGGGTACTTTTCTAAAATGAACCTAAAATGAGCATTGGTTGGGGGGCGGGTTTTAGTAAACTGACATCACCAAGAGTGGGCGTGACAGGACTTTAGTATAGCCGACAGTCAGAAACCCCCTCAGTTTGACCCAGGAGATGATGTGAACAACTCCTACCGTCGGGTCCAGGTATCTGAGTGGGAGGAGCACCTTTGCCATGTGCTACTGAGGCCTGGACGACTGCAACTAAGCTTGAACCTGTGGGATCGCAATCCTCCCTTGCACCACAAGAACGGTAACTGATTTATCGTTGTTATTCCTGTGTTTTGTACTTCTAATTGCTATATTTCTTATTCTGGCCAAAATACCATTGTATAGTTAATGGTATAGCCTTGTAATCTAGTGTATTCTTATAATCGATTAAATCATAAATTAATCGTGGGCTGTATCCTTTACTCTGCATATACGAATCCATTGGTCCGGAAACGCTTGGCTGAAACGCTACTGGGTTGGTTCCTGACCCGATACAAGTCTATTAACGGACCGGGCTTGTATCAAACGAGAACTGGTGGCAGCATACCATCTGGGGGATTTGAGGAAGGCTGGCAGTGACGGTCAGAGGTGTGGATATATATTACTGGCGCAGCCAGGGGAATATATATACCGCCCTCACTGAAGAGGGCCTCAAATACCCAGAGGGCTACAGGACGGCCTCTCCGGCGACCACTCACTCTAGGTGCAGTACCTTGACTGACCTGAGAGGCAAGGGGGCGCCAGAGAGTTGTGCCTGTATCGTGGCGTCACGGATTGGTGACGTGTAAGGGACAACACACCACCGTGCTTTCCCCCCCTGGTAGCAGCTTCCTGGCACCACTTACTCTAGGTGCAGTACCTTGACTCACCTGAGAGGTAAGGGGGAGCCAGAGAGCTGCACCCACCGGCCGGCTTTCATCAAATCTACATTTGGGGCTTAATGAACATTTTTGTGGGAAAAATGTGACTTTTTATTTTCACGGCTCTACATTATAAACTTCTGTGAAGCATCTGGAAGTTCAACGTGTTCAACACACATCTATATACATTCCATGAAACAGGGGCGGACATACCGTCGGTGCAGCTGCACGTGGGCTCGGAGGTGCAGGGGGGCCCTTGCAGGGTGGCTAATAATGAGGGCAATTGCCCTCATTATGAGCAGCGGGCAGGGAGCGATTGATGCATCTCCGTTGCCAACAGGAGATAAGATAATGGCTGCGGAGCTGCACGAATCCATCCTCTGCTTCCTGCCCAGTGCTTTCTCTCTCATACAGGCGCGCACGGCTTGATGACGTCAGCATGTAGTGCGCGCCTGTGGTAGAGGACAATGAATGGAGTGGGGAGAGGACAATGAGGAGAGTGGGGGAGATTATAATGGGGGGGTGCAGAGAGGTCAATGATGGGGGTGGGGAGAGAACAATGAATGGAGTGAGGAGAGGCCTCAACTGTACTTGAGGACACTTTCAAAGTTTTCCCAATTTTTCAGACTGACTGAATATATATATACAGTACAGACCAAAAGTTTGGACACACCTTCTCATTTAAAGATTTTTCCGCATTTTCATGACTTTGAAAATTGTATATTCACACTGAAGGCATCAAAACTATGAATTAACACACGTGGAATTATATACTAACAAAATAGTGTGAAACAACTGAAAATATGTCTTATATTCTAGGTTCTTCAAAGTAACCTTTTGCTTTGATGGCTGCTTTGCACACTCTTGGCATTCTCTTGATGAGCTTCAAGAGGTAGTCGCCCAAAATGGTTTTCACTTCACAGGTGTGCCCTGTCAGGTTTAATAAGTGGGATTTCTTGCCTTATAAATGGGGTTGGGACCATCAGTTGTGTTGTGCAGAAGTCAGGTGGATATACAGCTGATAGTCCTACTGAATGGACTGTTAGAATTTGTATTATGGCAAGAAAAAAGCAGCTAAGTAAAGAAAAAGGAGTGGCCATCATTACTTTAAGAAATGAAGGTCAGTCAGTCCGAAAAATTGGGCAAACTTTGAAAGTGTCCCCAAGTGCAGTTGCAAAAACCATCAAGCGCTACAAAGAAAATGGCTCACATGAGGACCACCACAGGAAAGGAAGACCAAGAGTCACCTCTGCTTCTGAGGAGAAGTTTATCCGAGTCACCAGCCTCAAAAATCGCAGGTTAACAGCAGCTCAGATTAGAGACCAGGTCAATGCCACACAGAGTTCTAGCAGCAACATCTCTACAACAACTGTTAAGAGGAGACTTTTTGCAGCAGGCCTTCATGGTAAAATAGCTGCTAGGAAACCACTGCTAAGGACAGGCAACGAGCAGAAGAGACTTGTTTGGGCTAAAGAACACAAGGAATGGACATTAGACCAGTGGAAATCTGTGCTTTGGTCTGATGAGTCCAAATTTGAAATCTTTGGTTCCAACCACCGTGTCTTTGTGCGACGCAGAAAAGGTGAACGGATGGACTCTACATGCCTGGTTCCCACCGTGAAGCATGGAGGAGAAGGTGTGATGGTGTGGGGGTGCTTTGCTGGTGACACTGTTGGGGATTTATTCAAAATTGAAGGCATACTGAACCAGCATGGCTACCACAGCATCTTGCAGCGGCATGTTATTCCACCCGATTTACGTTTAGCTGGACCATCATTTATTTTTCAACAGGACAATGACCCCAAACACACCTCCAGGCTGTGTAAGGGCTATTTGACCAAGAAGGAGAGTGATGGGGTGCTACGCCAGATGACCTGGCCTCCACAGTCACCAGACCTAATCCCAATCAAGATGGTTTGGGGTGAGCTGGACCGAAGAGTGAAGGTAAAAGGGCCAACAAGTGCTAAGTATCTCTGGGAACTCCTTCAAGATTGTTGAAAGACCATTTCCGGTGACTACCTCTTGAAGCTCATCAAGAGAATGCCAAGAGTGTGTAAAGCAGTCATCAAAGCAAAAGGTGGCTACTTTGAAGAACCTAGAATATAAGACATATTTTCAGGTGTTTCACACTTTTTTGCTAAGTATATAATTCCACATGTGTTAATTCATAGTTTTGATGCCTTCAGTGTGAATGTACAATTTTCATAGTCATGAAAATACAGAAAAATCTATAAATGAGGTGTGTCCAAACTTTTGGTCTGTACTGTATAACAAGTGTATTCTTGTTATTTCTGTTAGTCACAGTGCCCTCTTTTATTACATATATAAAATGCCATAAAAGGAGGGGTTCTAGGCACATTTCTTGCACAGGGTCCCCAAGATGTCAGTGTTCGCCCACGCCTTGAATGGTCTAGTTTATGGAGGTTTCCATTTTTAAATCACATCAGGGGGTCTCCAAAAGTGACATGGCGTCCGCAGTCGATTCCATCCATTTTTTGCATTCAAAAAGTCAAACAGTGCTCCTTCCCTTCCGAGCCGCTGTGCGACAAAACAGTAGCTTTCCCCCACATATGTGTTATTGGCGCACTCAGGAGAAATAGCACAAAATATTTTGGAGTCCATTTGTGAAAATAAAAAATTTGGGGCTAAAGTTACAAATTTTAGAAAAAAAATAAAATGTTAATTTTTTTCCTTCCACATTAATTCTTGTGATGCATTAATTCCTGCGAAGGAATAAACTTCTTGAATGTGGTTTTGAGGACTTTGAGGCGTGTAATTTTTAGGCCCTGTTCACACATGTTGTTTTTTTATGTCAAAAATCTGCAGCAAAACTGATCTCTGGAAGGAAATCAGCTGGGTCAAAAACAGAGGTTTTGCTGCATTATTTATGTTGTTTTGGTGCGTTTTTGGATTTTTTTTTTGCAGAATTATCTCTTGTTCATGCTTTGTCTCTTTTATGCATGTAAATTAAGTACAGTGAAAAAAAAAATCTCATTCTGGTTTTGGCATAATAGTGGGGGAGGTAAATTGTTCAGGATTCATACTCATACGTCCAAGGTTGTAAAGGGGTTAAGGGTATAAAAATTAAAGGTTTGAAAATTGCGACATTTTCACCAAATTTCCATTTTTTTCACAAATAAACGCAAGTCATATTGAACAAATTTTACCACTAACGTGTAGTACAATACGTCATGAAAAAACAATCTCAGAATCAGTGGGATCCGTTGAAGCGTTCCAGAGTAATTACCTCATAAAGTGGTCAGAATTGTAAAAATTGGGCTGGCAGAAAGATGAAAACAAGCTTGGGGGGTGAAGGGGTTAAATAAAATTTGGTGAGATCATGGTCAAATGACCTTGATGTCACCAAACGTCCTTAGGAAGTCTTAACCTCGGAATAAAAACGCTGGTGACCTCTAAGGCTATGTGCCCACGATGCAGAAATGCTCAGGATTTTTCCCGAGCGTTTCTGCATCTCCCTGGCAGAAAAAAACACATGCGGATTGTACATGTGGATTGTACATGCGGATTGTACATGCGGATTGTACATGCGGATTGTACATGCGGATTGTACATGCGGATTGTACATGCGGATTGTACATGTGGAATGTACATGCGGATTGTACATGTGGATTGTACATGCGGATTGTACATGTGGAATGTACATGCGGATTGTACATGCGGAATGTACATGCGGATTGTACATGCGGATTGTACATGCAGATTGTACATGCGGATTGTACATGCGGATTGTACATGCGGATTGTACATGCGGATTGTACATGCGGAATGTACATGTGGATTGTACATGCAGATTGTACATGCGGATTGTACATGCGGATTGTACATGCGTTTTTCCTGCCAGGGACATGCGGAAGTGAAGTGTTCTTCACTGGCATTTCCGCATGCGGGTTGTCAAGCGCTTTCCAAGCGATTTTAGCATCACTTGGAAAGTGCTTGTCAACTTGGTCACACTATATAAATCCGTGCAACCGGCATATAGTGTGACCCGAGAGAATGTCAAAAAATAAACAAATAAATATATACTTACCCTCCGATGGCCCATGCTGGCTTGCTTCACCGTCCCGACTGCTGGCAGTGGTAAACTGAAGGACTTGCCGACGTCAGCGTCGCGTGACCCGTCACATGACTGTGACGTCAGCGCAGGTCCTTCATTCCATCGCGAACTGCCACCAAGCAAGGAGGAGCGCGCCGCGGGCCGCCAGAAGGTAAGTATCATATTTATTTTTTATTTTATTCTTTTTTTCACAGTTTCTATGGTACCCGGGTCCGGAGGAGAGTCTCCTCTTCTCTAGACCTGGGTACCAGCCGCACATTAGAACGCATGGAAGGTGCATCTACATATACAGTGATGCGTAATCCATTCGTTCTAATGCAAGTCAATGGCGGCGAAAACGTAGCACTTCCGCAAAATAATTGGTAGTGCTGCGTTTTTTTCCGCAATGATAATCCACAGCGGAAATTTCTGCAGCATGTGCACAGCACGTGCGGATTATCATTGGGGAACATGGCAGGCCTTCTACCATGCGTTTTTTAAGCATTTCTGCAGCGTTTTTGCCGCTGCGGAAACACTTAAAAAACGCATCGTGGGCACACAACCGACGAGAGTTGGGGTCTTGGTCAATTGCCCAGTTTGCTCTCCACCCACTTTAATGCTGGCCTTAACTGTAACTAGGGCTTATTTTTGGGGATTATATTTCAAGCATACGCCAAAAACTCTGTAAAATCATGCAAAGGCTTATTTTAGGTGTAGGTTTTATATCCAGGAAAACACAGTATTTATAAAGATATTGTCCTAGTAATGGACATAAGAGAATGAAATCAGACTTACCCTCTTCTGTGCCGTTTAAGCTTTGTCTGCTGAAGAAAAAAAAATGTCAAGTATTTAGGATTTACACAGAGAGTGATACTACGCATCAAACACGTTCCTCCAACCTGGCCCAAACAGGTTCTGGGCAATAGAACTGTCACCAAATTGAGTTATTAGAAAATTTTCTGCGCAGAAAAAATCCTGACCATGTGCACAGAACTTGCAGAATGTCATAGGAAGTCATGGGAAAAGGTATGCAATGCGTTTCTGGAGCGTTTATGCGCTGCAAATACGCAACAAAAAACGCACCAAAAACGCATCGTGGGCACACAGCCGAATAACTTGTGTTTTTGAAGGGTTATATAACCCTGAGCCACTGATCTCACACCATAATTACAGAAAAAGTGATGCCCTGCATCAAATTCAGGTAATTCCAGCCTAGTCCAAATGGGTTCTGGGTATCAAAAATGGCATCAAAGTAGGCAATTAGCCAGTTTTCACAGATTTGAATAAGTATCTGGTGTTGCTAAATGGTTGAATGAATATTGGTCTTACATCACCAGCACACAGAAGAGGAACACCCATATTATAATCAATTTCCTTCAGGATGGTCAAAGTGGTTACTGATCTGAAAAGCTGGCATCAAAGTGGACAAAAATTGTAACTTTGTACTGATTTGAAGAAGTTACTGGTTTATTTTTAGAGTTAGAGGGGTTGTCCGGCCTTAGGTTACAAGTCTGAAGTCACTGCATGTGATTGCAGACTTGTGAATCCTCACAATGCACACACTGCTCACTGTGAGGATCCTCCGGTGCCAGCGCCATTAGTGGGCAGTCATGTGACCACAAGTATGCAAATTGCATACTTCCAGCCACTTTCTGACTAGATTGTATCCAGCCTCACTTAATACACTTGCATTGAGGGAGGTCACGCTCATATAGTCAGGATATGGCTGAAGTATGCAAATTACACATGACCGCCAACTCCTTGTGCCGCCATCGGAGAAATCTTACAGTGAGCAATATTTGCGATGTGAGGATTCACAAGTCTGCAGGTACATACAGTAGCCTAAGGCCGGACAACCCCTTAAACTCTAAAAAAAACTAAATCAGTAACTTATTCAACCCACGACAAAGTTGAAATTTGCCCACCTTGATGCCAGCTTTTCTGATTAATAACCACTTTGGCCATCCGGAAGGAAACTGTGATGTGGGTCTTCCTCTTCTGTGTGGTGGTGCAGTAAAACCAGTAGTACTAAGTCATACAACCATTTGCCCACTTTGATGCCAGTTCACATGCCCAGAACCCATTTGGGCCATGCTGGAGTGACCTGAATCTCATGCAGGGCATCACTATTGTATAACAGTGATGTGAGATCACTGGCCCACAGTTATTTAAAAGGGGTACCCCAGGGAGATAGACATTTTTTTTGGACTGTTCCTGCACTCAAATTATAAAGAGGAGATGCCCAGTGCAGATACATAATCTTTTTAACCCTTTTAATTCCGTGACAGGATCTGCTCTTTCACTGCTACCCCCTCCCGCCTGGGTCATTACATCATACACTAAGTGCTGCTCCCGCATGTAGGGAACAGGTAGCCTGAGGAGAGGAGGCGAGGCAACTCCCGTTGTCGGCAGGGAAACAACTATTAGACTGGGTAATAACAGCGAGGAGCTGCACACTGCTGTAATATCCCAGACAGAGGGGTGAGCAGTGCAGTGAAAAGCAGCGCCTGTCACACCAGCCCCATAATGTCTCCCTGTCTGCAGTCCCAGGTGAGGGGACATGTCGAGGGCATCGCCTGCTCACAGCTTCTAATAGCAGCCCCTTGATAATGTCTCATTCACAGGGCTACTAGCAGGGAGCAGGAGTTATAAAGATTATTATAGCGCGCTGGGCATATCATCTTTATAGTGTATGAGTGCAGGAACAGTACAACTTTATTTTTTTTATCTCCCCGGAGTACCCCTTTAACCAATTAAAAAAAGTAACTTATGCAAATCTGTAAAAATAGGCTAATTGCCGACTTTGATGTCAGTCCTGATGCACAGAACCCGTTTAAGCTGGGCTAGAGAATTTATGTTTGATGAAGGGCATCCCTATATGTGTAACAGTGGTGTGAGATCAGTGAACCAAAGTAATTTAACCCCTAAAAATACCAGTTCTAATGCTTGAGACAAGTTAAAGTGACCTGATTTTGACTCGGACCATCACTATTGTGGGGAGTTCACACTACATACCATATAATGTATACATAGCACTATACTATATACCAGTGTTTCCCAAACTCCAGTCCTCATGGCCCCCACAGGTCATGTTTTCAGGATCTCCTTAGTATTGCACAGGTTAGAGAATTCATGATGCCTTGATAGTAATTCCATCACCTGTGCAATACTAAGAAGATCCTGAAAACATGACCTGTGGGGGCCATGAGGACTGGAGTTTGGGAAACATTGCTATATACCATCATCTAGTAGACACCTCGTAGTGTAAAACTGTACCTGTGTATATAATATGCAGTGGGGAGTTCACACTATATACTAATGTATACATACTCTATACTATATATTATTGTATAGTATATAGCTCAGAGTGAAGCTTTGCATGTGTACATCATATTTAGTGGGGCATTCACACTATATCTTGTATACAAAGTGCTATACCACATACTATCACATAGTATATACCTCATTGTGTAAAGCTGTGCCTGTGCATATAATATATAGTGGGGAGTTCACACTATATACTACATATTGTATACATAGCTCCATACTGTATACTATTTGTCAGGAAATATAAAAAATATCTCTCTCTCCAAGCCCCTCATCCCCACAAACCCTATACCACAGTAAGGAGTAAAGCTGACAATCTAAAAAGCTGCTTCAATGTAAAGTGGCAGTGCACACAAGAAGTGCCAAACTTAATTATTCAGGCTAATTACCATAAGAAATGGAGCCCTTAGTAAAAGACACATGCGATGAATAGACACCTTGAAACATATGGACTAGAGCAGGGGTCCTCAAACTACGGCCCGCGGAGGATTTTTATCCGGCCCGCCGAGCTGGGGGCAGAGGAGAGCGGTGCCAGCGCCCGCCCTTCCCCCCGCTTGCTCATGGCCCCGCAGATCCACTGTCTTCCTGGAGCACGCTCCCTGTGACGTGTCAGGTCAGAGGGTGCGGTGACGTCTTTACACCGTGCCCTCCCCTGAGCCATCACAGGCAGCGCAGAGCAGGATGAGGCCGGCAACGCTGGAGTCCGGAATTGAGCAGCTGCAGCAGGTGAGGAGGAGGGAGGTGAGTATTGCATTTTTTTTTTAATGTATGGAGGCATGGGACATAATATTAGGGGTGACATCCTGCATGGGGCATTATATGGGGGAGGGGTGACATGCTGCATGAGGCATTATATGGGGGGGGTGACATCCTGAATGGGGCATTATAACGACAGGGGAGTGATATCCTGCATGGGGCATTATATGGGGGGGTGACATGCTGCATGGGGCATTATATGGGGGAGTGACATGCTGCATGGGGTATTATATGGGGGGGTGACATCCTGAAAGGGGCATTATAACGACAGGGGAGTGATATCCTGCGTGGCGCATTATATGGGGGGGTGACATCCTGAATGGGGCATTATAACGACAGGGGAGTGACATCCTGCATGGGGCATTATATGGGGGGGGGGTGACATCCTGCATGGGGCATTATAACGACAGGGGAGTGACATCCTGCATGGGGCATTATATGGGGGGATGATATCCTGAATGGGGCATTATAACAACAGGGGAGTGACATCCTGCATGGGGCATTATAACGACAGGGGAGTGACATCCTGCATGAGGCATTATATGGGGGGATGATATCCTGAATGGGGCATTATAACAACAGGGGAGTGACATCCTGCATGGGGCATTATATGGGGGGGGTTACATCCTGAATGGGGCATTATAACAACAAGGGAGTGATATCCTGCATGGGGCATTATATGGGGGGGTGACATGCTGCATGGGGCATTATATGGGGGGGTGACATCCTGCATGGGGTATTATATGGGGGAGTGACATGCTGCATGGGGTATTATATGGGGGGTGACATCCTGAAAGGGGCATTATAACGACAGGGGAGTGATATCCTGCGTGGCGCATTATATGGGGGGGTGACATCCTGCATGGGGCATTATAACGACAGGGGAGTGACATCCTGCATGGGGCATTATATGGGGGGGTGACATCCTGCATGGGGCATTATAAAGACAGGGGAGTGATATCTTGCATGGGGCATTATATGGTGGGAGAAAGGGACATCCTGCATGGGGCATTATATGGGGGTGACACCCGGAATGGGGCATTATAACGACAGGGGAGTGACATCCTGCATGGGGCATTATATGGGGGGTGACATCCTGCATGGGACATTATAAATACAGGGGAGTGATATCTTGCATGGGGCATTATATGGTGGGAGAAAGGGACATCATGCATGGGGCATTATATGGGGGGTGACATCCTGCATGGGGCATTATAAGGGGGGAACAGCCTGCATGGGGCATTATAAGGGGGAAATAGCCTGCCTATTGAGGACCTATGCTGCCTATTGGGGTCATTTACCTGCCCATTGAGGACCTATGCTGCCTATTGGGGACTTTTACCTCCCCATTGAGGACCTATGCTGCCTATTGGGGACATTTACCTGCCTATTGGGGACATTTACCTGCCTATTGGGGACCTATGCTGCCTATTGGGGATATTTACCTGCCTATTGGGGACCTATGCTGTCTATTGGGGATATTTACCTGCCTATTGGGGCCTATGGTGTCTATTGGGGACATTTACTTGCCTATTGAAATACCGGTTTATCTAACTTTACTTGTTCTTCATTTTAAATATTGTATTTGTTCCTGTATTGTTTTTTTACATCAAAATAAGATATGTGCAGTGTGCATAGGAATTTGTTCATAGTTTTTTTTTAAAAAAAACTATATTCCAGCCCTCCAATAGTCTGAGGGACAGTGAACTGGCCCCGTGTTTAAAAAGTTTGAGGACCCCTGGACTAGAGACTGAATGAGTTGTGTAAAGGTAACCAGTATGACACCTGAGAGAGATAGGAAACATCTCCTTAGGCTTCAAAGGGAATCTATCACACTCCTGAGAATAGCCGGGTCATTTCCAGTTGCAAATGCGTTTAATCTCCAGACTTTTAGGTACCGAAAGTAAGTGTGGAATAGGGGAATTTCTATAATTCTGATTGTGATGGGACCTATATTTTTAGCAGCGGGGCTATGTGGGGAACAGTATGCATATTTTTCCATATCTGCGAGCCCTGCCGTTGAGCTGTAACGCAACAGGGCAAAGATAACTGAAAGCAGCCATGTCATGTTTGATCTCTAAGGAAAAGTAAAATCACAATAAAAAATATGGATTCACTTGCTAACTTCTGCGATCATCGAGCGAGGAGATATCACAGAAATTAAGAGATTTAAAAAAAAACATGAAGGGCGCAGACCAGCCCACGTGACATCATCACAGGGGAGTGTGTGGGCAGGGCCCAATCAGGCATAAAAGATCAAGCCGAATATTGATCTTCGCTCATGCTGGAAGATACATATTTTCGTGTAAGCAAGGGCCACGTTCCTTAACAGTCAAATCGAAGCGCTTTCCTTCATCTAAACTGAATCGTCTCTGCGATCGGTATAGTAAGCTTTTCTGTTAATCCCTTTTATTTCTGTAACTGTATATGCTGTATTGTTTTGTCTCCCTTTGTAAAATCTTTTGTATATTTTTTCAGAAACACTGTCTCCCTTTGGATTAAATATAAAATGTAATAGTTCTGTTTCTTTTGCTCTGTAATCGTTCCTCCCCCAAAGCCACACGCTACCTATAAGGCATCCAATCGACCGGAACTGATTGGTGGTGGCAGCTAATAATCTTAATTGGGTGATCGTGAAGCTAGTAGTGATCTACGGAGCTCTATACTATATACAAGGTATATACTATATGATAGTATAGCGTATTACTATGTATACAATATAAAGTGTGAACTACCCACTATATATTATATACACAGGCACAGTTTCACACAACGAGGCATCTACTATATGACAGTATAGAGCTATGTATAAACTGTATAGCTTATAGTGTGAATGCCTCACTATATATTGCACTAGCTATTAAACACGTTCTACGCCCACGTGGCAAGCATTTTTACTGGTACATTTTTAATTTTATTAAAGAAGTTGTCCAGTACTTTTTATTACCCCACAATGGATCCCCCCCGGGGCCCCTAAGGATTTTTGTAAATACCTTAGGTTGCTGTTTCTACCTGTGAGCGGTGCTATCCTTGGCCGCTCACAGGCATCACGTGACCCCGCGCTGACATCACAACAAGTGAGGAGTGACATCAGTGATGCGGTCCCCGCGGTGGCTGCTGGGTTGTGGGCGGGGCTACCCCGTGTCACACCCAGCATCCACCGCGCGCTTTCCCAATGAATGGGGAGAGGCAGAGCACACAGTAGATGCTGGGTGTGACGCGGGTAGAGGGTAACCCCGCTCACAGCCTGGCATCCACCGCGGAACGCAGAAGACAGAGACCCCTGGCTGCTGCCAGCACTTGTCGTGACATCAGCGGATGTCAGAGCCGGCTGTAGTCGGGGTTCACGTCATGCCTGTGAGCGGCCAGTGATCGTGCTGCTCACAGGCAGTATCTGCAACATAAGGTAATTACACAAATCCTTAGGGGACCCGGGGGGATACATTGGGGGGGGGTAATATAAAGTACTGGACAACCCCTTTAATGGCGCTGGAGTCAGCATGTGCACATACAGCGCTATCCTGCACCATTTTTTTAAAGAAACTGGGTCTGCAAATTTGCATACACAGTGTCTTCAATAAAACAGCGCCTATTTTATTGAAGTAATGTACTCCAACGTCAACATAGCAGTGCGCACAAGCTGACTATAAGGATAATGGTGATGGCCGGCTTGTGAGCACTGCTATACTGATGTTGTAGTAGAATTCTTCAATAAAATGGTGCAGGAGTAGACACGTGCGCATCCTGCGATATCCAGCTCCATTTTGTTGAAGACACTGTATCTGCGAATTCGCAAGCACAGTGTCTTCAATAAAATGGCGCCGTAGTGCGGTATGCGCACGTGCTGACTCCGGCGCCACACTGAGCAGTCTCCGCCCATCCCGGCTTTGGAAAGAAAGACGAGTCCAGCATTATATAGGATGTACTGATAATACAGGGGTGTACTCACTTATGCTAAGCGCTGTATGTGTGTGTGTGTGTATATATATATATATATATATATATATATATATATATATATATATATATATATACACTGTATATACAGTACAGACCAAAAGTTTGGACACACCTTCTCACTTAAAGATTTTTCTGTATTTTCATGACTATGAAAATTGTACATTCACACTGAAGGCATAAAAACTATGAATTAACAGATGTGGAATTATATACTTAACAAAAAAGTGTGAAACAACTGAAAATATGTCTTATATTCTAGGTTCTTCAAAGTAGTCACCTTTTGCTTTGATGACTGCTTTGCACACTCTTGGCATTCTCTTGATGAGCTTCAAGAGGTAGTCACCGGAAATGGTCTTCCAACAATCTTGAAGGAGTTCCCAGAGATGCTTAGCACTTGTTGGCCCTTTTGCCTTCACTCTGCGGTCCAGCTCACCCCAAACCATCTCGATTGGGTTCAGGTCTGGTGACTGTGGAGGCCAGGTCATCTGGCGTAGCACCCCATCACTCTCCTTCTTGGTCAAATAGCCCTTACACAGCCTGGAGGTGTGTTTGGGGTCATTGTCCTGTTGAAAAATAAATGATGGTCCAACTAAACGCAAACCGGATGGAATAGCATGCCGCTGCAAGATGCTGTGGTAGCCATGCTGGTTCAGTATGCCTTCAATTTTGAATAAATCCCCAACAGTGTCACCAGCAAAGCACCCCCACACCATCACACCTCCTCCTCCATGCTTCACGGTGGGAACCAGGCATGTAGAGTCCATCCGATCACCTTTTCTGCGTCGCACAAAGACACGGTGGTTGGAACCAAAGATCTCAAATTTGGACTCATCAGACCAAAGCACAGATTTCCACTGGTCTAATGTCCATTCCTTGTGTTCTTTAGCCCAAACTTGTCTCTTCTGCTTGTTGCCTGTCCTTAGCAGTGGTTTCCTAGCAGCTATTTTACCATGAAGGCCTGCTGCACAAAGTCTCCTTTTAACAGTTGTTGAAAAGATGTGTCTGCTGCTAGAACTCTGTGTGACATTGACCTGGTCTCTAATCTGAGCTGCTGTTAACCTGCGATTTCTAAGGCTGGTGACTCGGATAAACTTATCCTCAGAAGTAGAGGTGACTCTTGGTCTTCCTTTCCTGTGGCGGTCCTCATGTGAGCCAGTTTCTTTGTAGCGCTTGATGGCTTTTGCAACTGCACCTGGGGACACTTTCAAAGTTTGCCCAATTTTTCGGACTGACTGACCTTCATTTCTTAAAGTAATGATGGCCACTCGTTTTTCTTTACTTAGCTGCTTTTTTCTTGCCATAATACAAATTCTAACAGTCTATTCAGTAGGACTATCAGCTGTGTATCCACCTGACTTCTGCACAACACAACTGATGGTCCCAACCCCATTTATAAGGCAAGAAGAAATCCCACTTATTAAACCTGACAGGGCACACCTGTGAAGTGAAAACCATTTCCGGTGACTACCACTTGAAGCTCATCAAGAGAATGCCAAGAGTGTGCAAAGCAGTGATCAAAGCAAAAGGTGGCTACTTTGAAGAACCTAGAATATAAGATATATTTTCAGTTGTTTCACACTTTTTTGTTAAGTATATAATTCCACATGTGTTAATTCATAGTTTTGATGCCTTCAGTGTGAATGTACAATTTTCAAAGTCATGAAAATACAGAAAAATCTTTAAATGAGAAGGTGTGTCCAAACTTTTGGTCTGTACTTTATGTATAATGTATTGATAATACAGGAGTGTGCTCACTTATTCTGAGAGCTTTATATATAATTTTGTGAAAATACAGGGGGTGCACTCACTTACTCTAAGCACTCTATATAATATACTGATAATACAGGGTTTGTACTCACTTATGCTGATTGCTGTATATATAATGCACTGATAATATGGGGGTGTACTCAATTATGCTGAGTGCTATATAAAGTACTAATAATAAACGGGTGTACACACACTGAGCACTTTGTATATAATGTTCTGATAATAGAGGGGTGTACTTACTTAAGCTGAGTGCTGTATATATAATGTACCAATAATAAGGGGGAGTACCTACTTAGGGCTCTTTCACATGTCAGTGTGTCCAGTACGTGTGGTGACAGGCGAGTAAATGTATTTTATTATTTTAATCTTATTTTACACTGAGACACTGTAGGAGCAGACACTACTACACCCAACTTTGTCTCTTGCTCGTGCTGATCACAGCGCGAGCAAAGAACAATGATGAGGGCAGAATATAGCACCCAGGGCTTGGGAACTGTACACTGATTCCCAGGCGCCGGTACGGGTGATCCTGATGCGCCACAAGTGTGACACACACAGACACACCGGATATGTATATCTCCGATATGGGTTTTTCCAGTCCCGGAAATATCCAGACGCATGAAACCGCCCTTATGCTGAGCATTGTAAAAATAATGTACTGATAATACAAGGGGTGTACTCACTTATGCTCAGTACTGTATACAAGATACAAGTGCTTCTCACTAAATTAGAATATCATCAAAAAGTTAATTTATTTCAGTTCTTCAATACAAAAAGTGAAACTCATATATTATATAGCGTCATTACAAACAGAGTGATCTATTTCAAGTGTTTATTTCTGTTAATGTTGATGATTATGGCTTACAGCCAATCATTATACAAAAGTCATTATCTCAGTAAATTAGAATACTTCATAACGCCGTCTTGAAAAATTAATTTAAAATCCAAAATGCTGGCCTACTGAAATGTATGTTCAGTGAATGCACTCAGTACTTGGTCGGGGCTCAATTATTGCATCAATGCGGCAATGTGGCATGGAGGCGATCAGCCTGTGGCACTGCTGAGGTGTTATGGAAGCCCAGGTTGCTTTGATAGCAGCCTTCAGCTCGTCTGCATTGTTGGGTCTGGTGTATCTCATCCTCCTCTTGATAATACCCGATAGATTGCCTATGGGGTTAAGGTCAGGCGAGTTTGCTGGCCAATCAATCACAGTGATAGGGTATGTGCCCACGATGCAGAAATGAAGCAGAAAATTTCTGCAGCATTTCTGCATCTCCCTGGCAGAAAAAACGCATGCGGATTGTGCATGCGTTTTTCCTGCAGAATACATGCGAATTCACATGCGTACCCACATGCGTTAACGCATGTGTTTCTGCATGCGGACTGACGAGCACTTTCCAAGCGATAGCATCACTTGGAAAGTGCTTGACAACTAGGTCACACAATTTAAATCCATGCAAAAGGCATGGATTTACATAGTGTGACCGTAAAAATAAAAAAATAAAGCTATACTCACCCCCGATCCCCCGCCCCGTGTGCTGTCGCGCTCGTCCTGGCTTCTTCCGGGTTGCCGGCATCTCGCGAGACAGCCTGCGGTCACATGACCGCGACGTCATCTCAGGTCCTGGAAGGAGAAGCGCTGCAGGGGCCGCCGGACAGGTGAATATAAACTTTATTTATTATTTTATTCTTTTTTTTACAGGTACAATGGTACCCAGGTCTGGATGAGAGTCTCCTCTCCTCCAGAACTGGGTACCATCCGCACATAGAGACGCATATAATCCGCTTGTATAAATGTACAGACGCGCATTATATGCGTCTCAATGCAAGTCAATGGCGGCGCTTCCGCAAAATTAATGAACATGCTGCGGATTTATTTGCGCTGCAGAAACGCTGCGGAAAAATCCGCAGCATGTGCATTGACATTGCGGAATGCCATTGGGGACCATGGGGTGCGGATTACCATGCGTTTTTGATGCGTTTAAGCAGCGGAAAATCCGCAGCATAAACGCATGAAAAAAGCATCGTGTGCACGCAGCCATACTGTTGTTTTTAAACCAGGTATTGATACTTTTGGCAGTGTGGACAGGTGCCAAGTCCTGCTGGAGAAATTTTCAACTCTTAAAAGCTTGTCGGCAGAGGGAAGCATGAAGTGCTATAAAATATCCTGGCAGACGGCTGCGCTGACTTTGGTCTTGATAAAACACAGTGTACCTGCACCAGCAGATGACATTGCTCCCCAAACCAGCACTGATTGTGGAAACTTCACACTAGACCTCAAGTAGCTTGGATTGTGGCCTCCCCACTCTTCCTCCAGACTCCTGAGACCTTGATTTCCAAATGAAATGCAAAATTTACTATCATCTGAAATCAACACCTTAGACCACTGACAACAGTCCAGGTCTTTTTCTCCTTGGCCCAGGTAAGACGCTTTTGGCGTTGTCTATTGGTCATGAGTGGCTTGACACAAGGAATGCGACACTTGTAGCCCATGTCCTGGATACGTCGGTGTGTGGTGGCTCTTGAAGCAGTCCACTCCTTGTGAATCTCCCCCAAATTTTTGAATAGCCTTTTCTTAAAAATCCTTTCAAGGCTGCGGTTATCCCGGTTGCTAGTGCACCTTTATCTACCACACGTTTTCCTTCCACGCAACTTTTCATTAATATGCTTGGATACAGCAGTGTGTAAAAAGCCAGCTTCTTTAGCAATGACCTTTTGTGGCTTACCCTCCTTGTGGAGTTTGTCAATGACTGTCTTTTCGACAACTGTCAAGTCAGCAGTCTTCCCCATGATTGTGGAGCCTACTGAAACAGACTAAGGGACATTTTTAAAAGCTTGTTTTTTGTTAATTATTCTAATTTACTGAAATAATAACTTTTGTGTTTTCATTGGCTGTAAGCCATAATCATCAACATTAACAGAAATAAACACTTGAAATAGATCACTCT
This sequence comes from Phyllobates terribilis, assembly GCF_046119375.1. Classification (NCBI taxonomy): domain Eukaryota; kingdom Metazoa; phylum Chordata; class Amphibia; order Anura; family Dendrobatidae; genus Phyllobates; species Phyllobates terribilis. Next base: position 333,759,989 of record NW_027362765.1, on the reverse strand, counting down.
GTTTTTAATGACTCTATAAGTTTCACTTCTTGTATTGAAGAACTGAAATTAACATTTTGATGACATTTTAATTTAGTGAGATGCTCTTGTATATAGTATAGTGATATGTATACATTTTATGGTATGTAGTGTGAACGCTTCATTATATATTATATACACATGCACAGCTTTACACGACGAGGTATATAATATATAATAGTATATAGTATAGAGCTATGTAAACACTTTATAGTTTATAGTGTGAACTCCCCACTAGATGTTATATACACAGGCACAGCGTCACACTACTATCATACCTTATAGTGTGAAGCTGTGCATGTGTATCTATAATATAACACTACAAGCGTCCCTCTGTCTGAAGCCTCTATAGACTGCACAAGCTAGACACGCCTGCGCAGTCTGGCTCCAGACAGATAAATGCATGGAGCTGTTACAGGTAAGAGGAGTATATGGCGCCAAAGTTCGCAGTATGAAAAGACACTGAACGCATACCACGATCTCCGGCGCCATACTTACATACTTACCTGACCGGGAGGAGCGTTGCCACAGCACCTCTCTTCTCGCCAGAGACCAGGGCAGGAGTGAAGGTGTCGTAGTCGGCGTATGCGTATAGCGCTATCCGGTGCCATTTTACTGAAGACACATTTTCAGTGTGTCTTCAGCAAAATGGCACAGGACAGCGAAGTATGGGCACGTGCGTACTCCGGCGCCGCACTCCTCAGAAGAACAGGACACCGCAGCGCTGGAGCACAGAGAAGAAAGGTGAGTATAAATGTTTATTTTTTTGTATGTGTGCAGCGTGAAAGGGATGAGGGGACCACACATACCAGGATTGGGGGATGAGGGGGCCACATATACCAGGATTGGGGGATGAGGGGGCCACTCATCTCAGGATTGGGAGATGAGGGGGCCACGCATCCCAGGATTGGGGGATGACGGGGCCATGCATCCCAGGATTGGGGGATGACGGGGCCACGCATCCCAGGATTGGGGGATGACGGGGACACTCATCTCAGGATTGGGGGATGAGGGAGCCACGCATCCTAGGATTGGGGGTTGAGGGGGCCACGCATACCGTGGAGTTTTGTGTGAAATGATCAATGATTTGATTTTTGCTTCGTTCTCTTTTGTGTTTTTTCCTTGCAAGCAAATTAAATGAAGAGAATAATACCAAAGAATTTGTGATTGCAATCATTTTCAGGAAGAAACTGAGTATTATCTGACAGAATTTTAGGGGTGACAATACTTTTGGCCACCACTGTAGTAGTATGAAGCTGTGTGAAGCACGATGCTGCAGTTGGTTTCTTATTAGGCAGTTTCTTATTAGGTAATTTATTTTTTTCTGTTTTTTACAGATTTAAAGCGCACCTGTCAACAGGACTGTCCTCAGTAGGCTGTGTGCCCACGATCCGGAGCCGCTGCAGGTTTGACGCTGCGGACTTATGCAGCGTCAAATAAGCAGGAGACAAATGTTACAGTACAGTGGATGGCATTTCTAGAAATTCTATGTCTACTATGCGTCTGTGGCTCACTCACGGAAACTGACATGTGGCGCGTCTTTCCAGACCGTAGCATGTCAATTTCAGTTGCAGGTCCGCTTGCAGGCTTTCCCCATAGACCTAACCTCTATGGGGAAAGTCCATAGGTAAAAAAAAAAGGTGCCGCTCATTTGAATATCCGCATGCGGCCCCTCCGCAGCATCGGGGCCATAGGCTGGGAGGCATCGTGGGCACACAGCCTTAACCACATACACTGTCAGGTGGGCGACATTAAACTGATTAAAATTATACCTTGGTTGATGAAATCCGTCCTGTGGTTCTTGTGTAGTCTTTACTTTCAGTTTGGAGATAATGATATGCTCGTGCTTCGGGGCGGCCTGTGGGGGGGGGGGCGCTCTATCTGGTGCTCTGCTTACATATTCATCTGTATGCTCTTATTACAGGTCACTGTGCCTTCACTGACCTGACTCTTACTTTACCCCGCACTAATGGATGCATTATGTAAAATAGGAGGCTCCTCAGGCCGTCCCTGATCACGAGCATATTATTATCTCCAAACTGAAAGTAAACATTACACAAGAACCACAGAATGGATTTCATCATTTTAATCAGTTTAATGTCGCTCACCTGACCGTGTATGTGGTTTACTGAGCACAATCTTTCTGACAGGTGCGCTTTGACAAAAAAAAATGCATTAATATAATACAATGCAGCGAGGTGCCCTGATTAGAATACAATTAAGAGCAGCTACAAAAGTTATAACAATGGCACAAAAATGGGCATCAAAGTGGGCAGTGAGGTTAAGTGTTTTTGGGCTCCTGATCTCACACCACCATTACATAGTGATTGCCCGCATCAAATACAAGTCACTCCAGCCTGGCCAAAATAAGTTTTGGGTATCAAAACTGACATCAAAGTGGAGATATAACCAATTTTCACATATTTGAATAAATAATTGGTGTTTTTCAAGGGTTAAATGACTTTGGGTCACTGATCTCTGACCACCATTACATACATAGTGATGGGCGCATCAAGTTCAGGTCATTCTAGCCCGTTTAAATATGCTCTGGGCATGAGAACTGCCATCAAAGGGGGCAAATAGCCAGTAACTGGTGTTTTTCAAGGGTTAAATGACTTTGGGCCACTGATCTCAGACCATCTTTACATATAAGCCACGCTCACTGAACAGTTGAGTCACTAGTTGGGGCGCAGCCTCACTTTATGCAAGTGCATGAAGCGAAGCCACACCCACTAGTCGGAATCTGGCCAGGAGTATGTATAACGCATATGGCTTAGACACAGGCGAATCCCCGCAGCTCACAGTGTGTGCTCTGGGGGATTCATAAGTCTGCAGTTACATAGAGGGACTGCAGACTTATAGATTTAGAGTTGTCAACCCCTTTAAAGTGCACCTGTCAGTAGGATTGTACTAAGTAAACTACATACACTGTCAGGTTGGCAGCGTTACGCTGATTAAAATGATAAAAATTAAGAGCATTGCTTGCTGATATGTGCAACTGAGCATGCGCCGTGGCCGTTTTGCTGGAGCCAGATTGGCAGTGGTGCGTGTGCAGTAGTATCTATCACCAAGCGATGCTCTCAAACTGGGCAAGCGCCGCCCACCTTGCGCAGATTAAAAGCATCGCTTGTTGATAGATGCAACTGCCCACACGATGCAGCAATTTTGCTGAAGACTAATTTTTTTTGCTCCAACAAAATGGCCGCAGACCATGAGCAGTATTATCTATCGCCAAGCGTCAAACAAGGTATCATTTTAATCAGTGTAATGGCGCCCACCTGACAGTGTGGGCACACAATCACAATCCTGCTGACAGGTGCGCTTTAAAGTCAGAAAAGATCAGAGGCATAAGCACGATGCTGAAGTAGATTTCTTTTTCGGCAATTTATTTTTTCTGGGGTTTTTTACAGGTTTTACGACAAAGAAAATTACATTAATAAAATACAAAACAGTGCGCTGCTCTTATGTGAGTAAGCTTAAAGGCAACCTGTCACATCCCCTATACCCTCCAACCCAGCAGCATTCACCTATGTATCAGCAACTTCCCTGCCTAACCAGCCCCGTATAACATTACTGAGTGAAAACAAAGTTTACAAAACATTCACATGCTCCCCATTGCCTATGCTTATGAGGGCTTTGACTAGTTGATGGGGCATGATTACATAATTTGCACGAGCGGCGTCATTGTCGCTCATGGAAATCTTGCACATGCGCCGCTCATTCCGGCACCGTCACTGCTTTTCTGAGGCCGGGTGTACGCTTCTTGGCTACAGAGGCACACTGCACATGTACGGAAGTCATCTTCTAAACTTCCGAACATGCACAGTGCGCCTCTGATGCGGAGAAGCATACACCTGGCTTCAGAGATGCAGTGACGCTGCCAGAATGAGCGGCAAATTATCACGCCAACACGGGCGTGATAACATGGAAAGGAGGCTGACTCTTCTGGGAGCAACTAACACCCACTAGTCGAAGCCCTGATTAGCATAGGAAATGAGGACCATATAAATGTTTTTTAAACCTTGTGCTCTGTGGGGATTCAGAAGTCTGCAGGCACACAGAGTGACTGCAGACTTAATGATTTAGAGCAGACAACTCCTTGAAAATTAACCTGTCAGCAGGATTGTGCTAAGTAAACTACATACACTGTCAGGTTGGCGCTGTTACACACATTAAAATGATACCTTGGTTAATGAAATCCGTCCCGTGGTTCTTGTGTAATTTTTACTTTCAGTTTGGAGATAATGATATGCTCGTGCTCCGGGGCAGTCTGTGAGGTGGGCTCTATCTGGTGCTCTGCTTACATCTGTATGCTCTTATGACAGCTCACTGATCGATCACTGACATGCCTCCAATTTTTAATTTACATAGTGTATACATTATGGGGGGAAAAAAATGACATCAATCAAAATGGCGCTCGCGCAGGCGCATCTATCTCATGCCACGGCCATTTTGTTGGAGTAAAAAAATTATTCTCCAGCAGAATGTCTGCGGCGCAAGTGCAGTAGCATCTATCGGCAAGTGATCCTCTTATTCTGCGCAAGCGGCGCCCACCAGTAGGCAAGGCCTGCGCAAAGTAAGAGCATCGCTTGCCGATAGATTCAACTGCTCACGTGCTGTGGCCATTTTGCTGGAGCCAGATTTTTTGCTCCAACAAAATGACAGCGGAGCAATTGCAATAGTATCTATCGCCAAGTGATGCTCTCAATATGCGCAAGAGCCAGCCACCAGTGGGCAGGGCTTGCGCAGATTAAGAGCCTCGCTTGCTGATAGATGCCACTGCGCACGTGACGTGGCCATTTTTCTGGAGACAAATTTTTCTTTTGCTCCAACAAAATGGCCACGGCACGTGCACAGTAGCATCTATGGCCAAGCGATAGATGCTATTGTGCCTGTGCGGGCGCCATTTTGCTTGATTTGTTTGTTTTTTCTAACCCCACATTATGTATATAACAAGTAAAATAGGAGGCAGGTAACTGAACGATCAGTGACCTGTCATAAGAGCATATAGCGGACTGTATAAGCAGAGCACCAGATAGAGCCCACCCTACAGGCTGTCCCAGAGCACGAGCATATCATCATCTCCAAACTATAAGTAAAAATTAACCCCTTTTTGACGTGTGCCATAATAGTATGACAAACGTGAGAACCCCCTGTTTGGTGCGAGCTCCAGCACTGAGCCCGCAGCTTTCCAGGTACACGACAGCTGATATATACAGCTGACATGTGCCCGCAACAGCTGCGGGTGGAATAGCGATCCACCCCCCCCCCCCCCGTGGCTGTTAACTACACAGTGTTCCAAATTATTATGCAAATAATATTTTCTCAGATTTTCCCAAATTACCTATATGAATTGCAGTCATTGTAATTTTCCAGTCAAATAACTATTAGAGTACAATTGAAACAGTTTTCAACTCAAAACTTTATTCTAGGGGATGTTACATTTGCACATAGGACCGCTTGTTCGAAAGGAGCTTCTGAACTCTCTCGTCCATTGAATTTGTCAGGTTTTGGATGGTTTCTGCTTCCAATTGTTTTGCCTGAGGACAGAATAGACTCCCAGAGCTGTTGCTTAGATGTGAACTGCCTCCCACCATCATAGACACTCCTTTTGATGATGCTCCAGAGGTTCTCAATGGGGTTGAGGTCAGGGGAGCATGGGTGCCACACCATAAGTTTGTCCACTTTTATGCCCATATCAGCCAGAGATGCAGATGTGTTATGTGCAGCATGAGAAAGGGCATTATCATGCATGAAAATGATCTTGCTGCGGAATGCACGGTTCTTCTTCTTGAACCATGGAAGGAAGTGCTGTTTGAGAAACTCAACATACATTATGGAGTTCATCTTTACCCCTTCAGGGATCCTAAAAGGGCCGACAATCTCTCTCCCCATGATTCCAGCCCAAAACATTACTCCACCTCCTCCTTGTTAGCGCCGTAGCCGTGTTTGCATGGGGTGTCCATCAACCAGCCATCCTCCAATCCATCCATCTGGACCATCGAGATCATTTCATGCATGATAATGCCCCGTCTCATGCTGCACATAACACATCTGCATCTCTGGCTGCTATGGGCATAAAAGGGGACAAACTAATGGTGTGGCACCCATGCTCCCCTGACCTCAACCCCATTGAGAACCTCTGGGGCATCATCAAAAGGAGTGTCTATGATGGCGGGAGGCAGTTCACATCTAAGCAACAGCTCTGGGAGGGTATTCTGTCCTCAGGCAAAACAATTGGAAGCAGAAACCATCCAAAACCTGACAAATTCAATGGATGAAAAAGTTCAGAAGCTCCTTTCGAACAAGCGGTCCTATGTGCAAATGTAACATCACCTAGAATAAAGTTTTGAGTTGAAAACTGTTTGATTTCAGTTTGTAATAACCTGCTAATGCTTATAATTTCAAAAATGACCATTTTTTGTTCTTTATTAAAATGAAAAGGTTGAAAACTCTGCTGTGCATAATAATTTGGAACATGCATTTTGAGTGCAGTTGAGTTTTTTATTTTTTAAAACTATACTGTTATCATAGACAGTTTGTACAAAAACCTTTCAATTGTACTCTAATAGTTATTTGACTGGAAAATTACAATGACTGCAATTCATATAGGTAATTTGGGAAAATCTGAGAAAATATTATTTGCATAATAATTTGGAACACAGTGTAGTTAAATTCTGCTCTCAATCTCTGACAGCGGCATTTAACTCGCGCTTCCCGGAAGCGTGTCGTTGGCTCCGCACATCGGCGACCGTGTTACATGATCGTGGGTCGCCGATAGGTTGGCATGACAACCCAGGTCTGCAGGAGACCCTAGCCATTGTCATTGCCAGATTGTGGTCGGCGCTCATAGCAGGTGAGCATTTCTGCTACACACAGGAGATCTGATCATCCCCTGTGTGTAGCAAAGGCGATCAGAGAATTGCAGCTTCTAGTCTCCCATTGTGACTATTGAAGCTAGTGTAAAGTAAAAAAAGTTTAAAAATATTAAAAAAATTATATTAAAGTTTAAATCACCCCCTTTCGCCCCATTCACAATAAAACAAAAAAAATCACTCATACACATATCCACATTCAGAATCACTTGATCTATCAATATGAAAAAATATTTAATCCGATCGATAAACGGTGTGACGTGAAAAAAATTCAAAATGCTATAATTACTTTTTTTTGGTCGCCGCAACATTGCAATAACCGCGATTAAAACATCGGATCTACCCCAAAATGGTATCAATAAAAACGTCAGCTTGGCGCGCAAAAAATAAGCCCTCATCTAGCTCCAGATCGTAAAAAATGGAGATGGTATGGGTCCCGGAAAATGGAGCCATTTTTTTTTTTTTTTTTAAGCAAACTTTGGATTTTTTTTCACCACTTAAGTAAAAAAACTATACCTGTTTGGTGTCTACGAACTCATAATGACCAGGAGAATAATAATGGTAGGTCAGTTTTAGCATTCAGCAGACATGGTGAAACAAAACCCCAAGAAAACAACTGTGGAACTGCACTTTTTTGCAATTTCACCGCACTTGGAATTTTCCTGTTTTCCAGTACACGATGTAGTAAAACCAGTGGTGCTGTTCAAAAGCACAACTTGTCCCGCAAAAAATAAGCCATCACATGGCCATAGTGACCAAAAAATAAGAAAGTTATGGCTCTGGGAAGAAGGGGAGCAAAAAAGGAAAACACAAAAATGGAAACTGGTCTGGTCATGAAGGGGTTAAACAAGAACCACTGGATGGATTTCATCAGCCAAGGTGTCATATTATTCATGGTAATGGCGCCCACCTGACAGTGTATGTAGATTACTGAGCACAATCCTGCTGACAGGTGCGCTTTAAGGTCAGAAAAGATCAGAAGCCCAAGCACGATGCTGAAGTAGGTTTCTTATTCTGCAATTTATTTTTTTCTGTTTTTTTACAGGTTTTACCACAAAAAAAATGACATTAATAAAATACAATGCAGCGTGCTGCCCTTATGTGAATATGCTTAAAGGGAACCTGTCAGGTCCCCCATGCCCTCCAACCCAGAAGCATTCACCTATGTATCAGCAAATTCCCTGCCTAACCAGCCCCGTATAACGTTACTGAGTGAAAATAAGGTTTAAAAAACATTCACAAGTTCCCCATTACCTATGCTAACGAAGGTTTGACTAGTCGATAGGGCGTTCGTTCCCCAGACTAGTCAGCCCTCTTTCCATGTTGTCACGCCCCTGTTGGCGTGATGACATAATTTGCACGAGCGGCGTCATCGCCAGCTGATGCTAATCTTGCGCATGCGACGCTCATTCCGGCAGCGTCACTGCTTCTCCGAGGCCGGGTGTACGCTTCCCCGCATCAGAGGCGCAAACCATCTTCTAAACCTCCGAACATGCGCAGTGCGCCTCTGATGCGGGGAATTGTACACCTGGCTTCAGAGATGCAGTGACGCTGCCGGAATGAGCGGCGCATGCGCGAGATTTGCATGAGCGGCGATGATGTCGCTCGCGCAAATGATGTTATCACACCAACAGGGGCCTGACAACATGGGAAGGAGGGACCTAACACCCACTAGGCAAAGCCCTCATTAGCACAGGAAACAGGGACAGTAGAAATGATTTCTAAAGCTTTTTTCCACTCAGTAACATCAGGGCTGATTAGGCAGGGAAGTTCTATTGCCTGCTCTTCTCACAGCCCATCAGCACACAGCGCCTCCATCTTGTAACTTACCAGCCTCGCCATTTTAGGTGTTGATAGAATGGCCATCTCCTGCCAGCTGCCACAGTCTCCTGGAGATGAGAAGATGTCTTTTTTGTTCGCAGTGGATGTCGCTGTATCTGTAGTAACGGTCGCTCTCTCTCACCCGCTCCCGCCAGATACGTTGTGTACTGCACGCAGTATACCAGCGACTGCCTCTGCGGGCGTTAGCTAGAGATGCTAGACTCTGCGGTGACGTCATCGGGAGGGGCGGAGCCTCCACGTCACACGGCTCTCATTGCTGTTGTCTCCAGGAAGGGAAGCTGCTTCTGCTGTGTGTGGAATATGGCTTCCAACAGGTCTCCATTCTGAATAGAGGTGACCAGACTGGAGCCCCTGAAGGGGAGGCTATCACAGCAGGCACCAGCTGTAGACAGTTTATCAGTGACATGGCTGCTGGAATGGAGGGGATTCTAGTCTGCCTACAGAGCAGGCTGCTGAGAGAGTCCCCAGTGCTATTCTCCCAGGCCTTTATCCTGGAGTAATGTGTATATAGCCACACATATGGAAATCCTTGCACTGACACACAGCACAGTCACCCACATGTGTACATCCATGTACACTATATGCACAGTACACAGGTCCGTATTCGCCACTAGGCACGGGGGTCCAGTGTTTAGGGAGCGACGCCTGAATCAAGATTAAAAATATTTATTATCCCCTTAAATGACAGCTGGCATTCTGTGGCATCGGCCCGGACGGATTTGGAACCGATGGGGTCCGATTAACCCGTTAAATAACGCTGTTACTTGCAACAGCTGTATCTAAAGGGTTAAATGACCCCATGTGATGACCACAGGGTACAGTGGCTTGTTAGAGACCAACGACGATCAAAGTAAAAATTATATATGTCCCGCAGTGAGACTAAGTGAAAAAGTAAAACAAAAAAAAAATAAAATGTCTGTAAAAATCCAAAAAGAAGCACACACATCACAAAAAGCAGCATTTGCGTTATAACAAAGATAAAAACTCGTACACATAATTGGAATTTTCGCGTCTGAAACGACCAGATCTATAAAATTGTCACATTATTTAATCCGTATGGTGAACACAGTAAAAAAAAAAATAACACCAAAAATGTCGCTTTTTCATCATACTAACACACAAAAAATGGAATAAAAAGTTATCAAAAATACATATATAAAGAAAAATGGTATAAAAGAAAGCTCAAAATTGTCCCGCAAAAAACAAGCCCTAATATGACTTACTCTAGAAAAAAATAAAACTTATAGCTCTCATAACATGGCGGAGCAAAAACAAATCCATTTTTGTAAAATATTGTTTTTAGTGTATAAAAGTAGCAAAACATAAAAATTATATAACATCAACCACACAAAAATAAATTGAAACAATCAATCATTTAATTGCTGTTTTTTCTTCATTCTGCATCTAAAGAATTTGAATAAAAAGTGATCAAAAAAATGTTATGTTCCCCAAAATAGGGCTTCGCGCAAAAAATAAGCCCTCGTGCAGCTCTGTTCGCCAAACAATAAAAAAAATACAGCTCTCAGAATATGGCGATGAAAAAAATATTTTTTTATAAAAAAGCATTTTACACTGTGATGGCAGCAAAACATAAAAAATATATATAACGCTGGTTTCGCTGTAATTGTACCGACCCAAGAATAAATCCACCTTATCTCTTATACCGCACGAGGAACCGCACAAAAATAAAAATAAGGACTATTGTACTGCTATTTTTTTGTTCATTCTACCTACCAAAAATCAGAATAAAACTCAGGTCACGTTTATCCTGCGCTCTCCATTGACCGCTTACATTGGGGGTTCCTTTTAACCCCTTCACCCTAAAAGCCTGTTTTCACCTTCCTGACCAGGCAAATTTTACAATTCTGACCAGCGTCCGTTTATCTGGTAATAACTCTGGAACGCTTCAACAGGATCCCGGTGATTCTGAAATTTTATTTTGCTAACTTATTGTACTTCATGCCAGTGGTAAAATTTGTTCAATATGACTTGCGTTTATTTGTGAAAAAATCTGAAATTTCGCAATTGCAAACTTTTAATTTTTATGTCCTTATAACAGAGAGTTATGTCACACAAAATAGTTAATCAATAACATTTCCCACATGTCTACTTTACATCTGCACTATTTTTTTAAACTTTTTTTTTTTAGGAAGTTAGAAGAGTTTAAAGTTGACCATTAATTTCTAATTTTTCCAACAAAATTTACAAAACCATTTTTCAGGGACCACATCACACTTGAAGTGACTATGGGGGGCCTATATGACAGAAAATACCCAAAAGTGACTCCATTCTAAAAACTGAACCCTTCAGGGTACGTGCCCACGATCCGTAATAGCAGTGCTGCGTCCAAAACGCTTTGTTCCATATTGGAAGCATAGTGGTGGGATTTATAGAAATCCCATGCCCACTGTGCTTCTATTTGATGCCGCGTAAACTCACCCGTGGCGCGGTTTTTACGAGCCGCAGCATGTCAGCATTTCCGCAACAGAAATTTCCCCAATAGAATGTATTGGATGCAGTAAATCCGCATGTGTTTAATGAACACCTGCGTGATCGGTCCCAGCTTTTTGGACGCACCGAAAATACATTGTGCCCAAAGCACTGCTATAGCCTAATCGTGGGCACATAGCCTGAAAGTCCTCAAAACCATATTCAAGAAGTTTATTAACCATTCAATTGGTTCACAGGAATTAAAACAACGTGGAAGAAAAAAATTAGCATTTTACTTTGTTTCACAAAAATGTTGCTTGAGCCCCAAATTTTATATTTTCACAAGGGTAACAGGATAAAATGCACCCCAAAATTTGTTGTGCAATTTTTCCAGAGTACTCCGATACCCATGGCCGGCTCCAGTTTTTCGTAGACCCTGGGCGAAAGTGTCTCATGGGCCCCTTTTACACATACCATGGTACATGATGCATAGATACAGCAGAGAAATATACTGTAGGTATAGTACAATGCCCAAGATTTCACTTATTTCTTACATTACATGAGTGATATCTATTGTAAATAGCTCAGAAACTGGTGAATCCCCGCAGCGCACAGGGCGTGACCTGGGGGGATTCTAAAGTCTTCATTTTAAACCGAACAGTATAGTCTTCCATACAGTATTCTGGGCACCACATATTCCTCCATACAGTATTATGGGCACCACATAGTCATCCATACAGTATTATGGGCACCACATAGTGCTCCATACAGTATTATGGGCACCACATAGTCATCCATACAGTATTATGGGCACCACATAGTCCTCCATACAGTATTATGGGCACCACATAGTCCTCCATACAGTATTATGGGCACCACATAGTCATCCATACAGTATTATGGGCACCACATAGTCCTCCATACAGTATTATGGGCACCACATAGTCCTCCTTACAGTATTATGGGCACCACATAGTCCTCCATACAGTATTATGAGCCCTATATATTGCTCCATGCAGAATAATGGACCCCATATAATGCTCCATACAGAATAATGGGCACCATATAGTGCTCCATGCAGAATAATGGGCCCTATATAATGCTCCATACAGAATAAGGGCTTCCATATAATGCCTCATACAGTATAATGAGCCCCATATATTGCTCCATACAGTATAATGGCCCTATATAATGCTCCATACAGAATAATGGGCCCCATATAATACTGCATACAGTATGGGCCCCATATAGTGCTCCATGGAGAATGGGCCTCATATAATGCTCCATAGAGAATGGGCCCCATCAGTGGCGTACCTACTGGGGGGTAAAGGGGGCGTCACGTTGAGGGGCCCACCCTGTTAAGCAGAAGGCGACCGCGGCTCTCTGAGGTGACGCTGCTGTTCTCTTTCTGAGCTGAGACTCTGCAGGCTGCACAGCACAGCAGCCAATTGCAGAGTCTCAGTGCAGTGCACGGTGAGGGCTAAAGTGCTGCTAACCTCATCTTCTTCTACAGGCTGGCAGCGCTGCGGTTAGCTCCACACCATCAGTGCTCTGATTGGTCCACGCTGGACCCTGGGTCCTAGTGAGCTGCTGCAGTTAGGTTGTGCAACCTGTGCCAAGACAGGGCCTGGCCCGGACCAGTCATCAATCACCTTCATATGTAAGTGCTGCTGGAACCAGTTTTTTTAGTTTTAAAATAAATGACAGCATATGATGTTACTGTGGGAGACAGTGGGGTGAATGTGAGGGGAAGAGGGGGAGCTGAATTGGGGTAGTGGGGGTGGGGGTGGCGCTGAGGGCCTTGTGTTCTGAGATTATGTGCAATCTCATGTCATAGTTGCTGTCTGGGGAGGGTGGAGATAGGGAGGTAGGGGACTTAGGGCTCGTTCACAGGTCAGGATCTCCGGTACGAGTGGTGACAGTTTCCACACGTACTAGAGACACTGACACACGCAGACCCATTCAAATCTATGGGTCTGATCACATGTCAGTGTGTTTTCACAGACCGTGTGTCCGTGTGCTCCACACACTGACATGTCCGTTTTTTTGCAGATGCACGGTCCGCAAAACATACCACACGGATTTTATTATTTTATTCTTATTTTTACACAGGGACACTGCAGGAGCAGACACTACTACTACCCTCATCATTGCCACTGCTGGTGATGATCACAGTGATGGCACTGAACCATGATGAGGGCAGCGTTCGGCAGCGCTACCTGGACACTGATTCCCAGCCGCCCGTACGTGTGATCCTGATGCGGCACACGGGCCGCACACGGGTGCAACACGTATAACACACACCGGCATACAAGAAACAGATATCTCCAGTACCGGTTTTTCCGATACCGGAAATATACGGACATGTGAAACCAGCCTTATTATATTTACCGTTTAGGTCTTATTATAAGCCCCTGCCTGATAGTATAACAAACCCCCATACACTAACCATGGCATGAGCTGTACAACATTTAAAGGGATTGTCTGGTCTAAATGTACAAGTCTGCAATTACTTTATGTGGCTAAAAAACCAAGCAATGTGAACTGAGGTCTAAGATGGTACACATGCAAGAAATAGGAGCATGTTCACACTAGCAAAAAGAAGCAAAACCTACAAAAGACAAAAAATATATCTCATACCCTACCATCATTATATATAAATGTAAAGCAAAGTTGCATATTAAATATAGGGTACTTAGTGAACTATTTTTGTATACTTTTTTTGATCAAAAATAGTTCACTAAGTACCCTATATTTAATATGCAACTTTGCTTTACATTTATATACAGTTATATGAAAAAGTTTGGGCACCCCTATTAATCTTAAGCTTAATGTTTTTTAAAAATTGGTGTTTTTGCAAGAGCTATTTCAGTTTGATATATGTAATAACTGTTGGACACAGTAATGTTTCTGCCTTGAAATGAGGTTTATTGTACTAACAGAAAATGTGCAATCTGCATTCAAACAAAATTTGACAGGTGCATAAGTATGGGCACCTCACCAGAAAAGTGACATTAATATTTAGCAGATCCTCTTTTTGCAAAAATAACAGCCTCTAGTCGCTTCCTGTAGCTTTTAATGAGTTCCTGGATCCTGGATGAAGGTATTTTTGACCATTCCTCTTTACAAAACAATTCCAGTTCAGTTAAGTTTGATGGTCGCCGAGCATCGACAGCCTTCTTCAAATGATCCCACAGATGTTCAATGATATTCAGGTCTGGGGACTGGGATGGCCATTCCAGAACATTGTTGTTATGCACACGCCCGGGCTAAGCGGCGTGTGCGTGGGATTGGTAGTGATTCCACTGGACCGTGCCGGAGAGTGAATGCCTGGAGGGGCGTAACTAGGTATTCACCCGATCCGACCAGGGTCGCACGACGGCATACGACGCCAGTGCACCAAGGAGGAACCGAGCAGAGGGACCAGGTGCTACTCCAGGACAGACCCCGGACACGGCTGTTGACCCACACAGGGGAATACAGGAACAGACTGGTAGACTGGCACACAGACAGGTATGCAGGCAGGCGGGTATGCAGGCAGGCGGGTATGCAGGCCGGGGGGTAAAGGTAAGCACAGCTAGAGTGCAGACAGGGAGGCACTAGCAAGTAGGAACACAGGCGGGATAGGACCCAGTACACACCGGGATTCAGGAACAATACAGGCAGAGGGGTACAGGCAAGCACAGCTAGAGTGCAGACAAGGCTGAGCAGGGAGGACAGGGCTCTGTTCACAAGGAACAGACAGGAAGGGAAAGACAGAGCCAGACACCCACAGGGTACTTGCAGTGAAGTAGCGAGTGGACCACAAACTCACAAACGGGAGTACAGAGACAACAGGCAGGAGTTAGGTACGAGTTCAGACTCTGCAGAAAAAGGAAGGGAACGGGCAAAGAGGCAAAACAGGTAGAGGATAGGAGAGAGTTCAGACTGGAACTGAGTGTACGGAGGAGACCGACACTGCAGCAGAATACAGGAGCGGGTCTGGGAATACGGCCCCCAGAGAGGCGGAACGAACAGGCAAGGAGCGTGTTCAGACAGGACAGACTAGATACAGGAGCGGGTCTGGGAATACTGCCCCCAGAGAGGCGGAACGAACAGGCAAGGAGCGTGTTCAGACAGGACAGACTAGAGAACACAGAAAGGACTCAGTTCAGACTCGGGAACTAATACCGAAAAGCAGGAGACATACAGGACTCAGTTCAGACACGGGAGCTGACACCGCAAGGCAGGAGAAATACAGGACTTAGTTCAGACACGGGAACTAATACCGTAAAGCAGGAGACATACAGGACTCAGTTCAGACACGGGAGCTGACACCGCAAGGCAGGAGAAATACAGGACTTAGTTCAGACACGGGAACTAATACCGTAAAGCAGGAGACATACAGGACTTAGTTCAGACACGGGAACTAATACCGTAAAGCAGGAGACATACAGGACTAAGTTCAGACAGGCCTGGAAATACAGCCTCCAGGAAAGGCGGACAGGGAAACAGGAACGGGACCTGGCACCTTCAGAGTGCAAGCACACACTGAAAGAAACACTTATGCTCAGGCAGGGATAGAAGGGAGCTGCTGAGCTATATACCAAGAGACAGACAGCGATAGGCTGAGGACGCACAAGGGGTGTGACCCACAGCAGGTACAAAAGGCAGGAAGTGATCGGGCGCCGCCCTTAAGCAGCAGAAACAGACACAGACACAAACAGACAGCATGGAGGGAAGCCAGAGAGACATTCTGGACAGGAGATCAAGTGCGCCCTCTTGCACAGTGGGAGATGGACCACCATGCAAGGACGCCGCCAGGTATGTTACAGTACCTCCCCCCTTACGCCCCCTCTTCTTCAGGCCTGCCAGAATCTTCCGCAGGGAATTCGAGGACCAGTCGTTCACTGGGTTGGAGGGGGACAGAGACTTGAGGGTAATCTCTGCTTCGAGGTACATCTTGTCAAGCTCACAGGAAGAAATAGACGGGTTATCAGGTACATAATGAGGAAAAGTCACTGTCTCTTTGTTATCTGGTGGTACCCCGGAGGATTCAGGAAACAACTGGAGGTCCTCCGCCGGGTCAGAAGAGTACTGAGGCTCAGAGAAAACATCTGCTTCAGAGTACACTAGGTCGGACTCACTGGAGGAAGCAGGCGAGGTATCAGGTACAGGAAATAGGAAAGTCTCTGTCCATTCACCACCAGGTGGCACCCCGAAGGGTTCTAAACACAACTGGAGGTCCTCCGCCTGGTCGGAGGGGTGTAGAGACTCGGGAGTAACCTCTGCTTCGGAGTACACTAGGTTGGACTCACTGGACGAAGCGAGTGAGGTATCAGATCCAGGATATAGGAAAGTCTCTGTCCATTCACCACCAGGTGGCACCCCGAAGGGTTCAGAACACAACTGGAGGTCCTCCGCCTGGTCGGAGGGGTGTAGAGACTCGGGAGTAACCTCTGCTTCGGAGTACACTAGGTTGGACTCACTGGACGAAGCGAGCGAGGTATCAGGTACAGAGTATAGGAGAGTCTCTGTCCTTTCGCTACCAGGTAGCACCCCGAAGGGTTCAGGAGGTCTCAGGGAGGACAGACCCTGGCGTGACTGCTTGCCTCTAAGTCTAGCACGTCTGGACTGCCTCTTGAGGTTGGGAGAAGTATTCCGGAAAGCGTAGTCACCCTGTGAGGATTCTGGGTGGGCAGTAGTCTCATTGGGCTGGAGGACTATTGCGCTACCCACACACATTACCTGTCGGGGCTGCTCCGGGATATTGGGAAGTGAAGCTTCAGCAGGGGCTTCAGGGTTAGGAT
This sequence comes from Phyllobates terribilis, assembly GCF_046119375.1. NCBI lineage: Eukaryota > Metazoa > Chordata > Amphibia > Anura > Dendrobatidae > Phyllobates > Phyllobates terribilis. Next base: position 333,743,035 of record NW_027362765.1, on the reverse strand, counting down.
CCTCGAAGACCATACGAAAGGCCACCAGGAAGGCCTGCAGGTCAAGGACGACAGGATCCCATGCTTCCCATAGGGGAGTGACCCATTTCAAGGCATCACCCGCTAGGTAGTCAATCATAAAGGCCACTTTAGCCCAATCGGAAGGAAAATAGAGAGGGTAGGCCTTAAAGTGTAGCATGCATAGCTCCACAAATGCACGACACTGTCTTGGATCCCCATAGTAACGTGGCGGATCCGCAGGAACGAGAGCTGATAGATCCATCTGGACGGGTGCGTAATTCGCCTGGAACTCAGCTAAAGGGAAAAAAAATTTATTTATTTATTTTAATGCATGTATTTGCTGGAAAAACTTCTCAGAGAGCGAAGGCCGTGGGGCTCAACGGGAACCATGGCCTGAGCATGCTGTTATGCACACGCCCGGGCTAAGCGGCGTGTGCGTGGGATTGGTAGTGATTCCACTGGACCGTGCCGGAGAGTGAATGCCTGGAGGGGCGTAACTAGGTATTCACCCGATCCGACCAGGGTCGCACGACGGCATACGACGCCAGTGCACCAAGGAGGAACCGAGCAGAGGGACCAGGTGCTACTCCAGGACAGACCCCGGACACGGCTGTTGACCCACACAGGGGAATACAGGAACAGACTGGTAGACTGGCACACAGACAGGTATGCAGGCAGGCGGGTATGCAGGCAGGCGGGTATGCAGGCAGGCGGGTATGCAGGCCGGGGGGTAAAGGTAAGCACAGCTAGAGTGCAGACAGGGAGGCACTAGCAAGTAGGAACACAGGCGGGATAGGACCCAGTACACACCGGGATTCAGGAACAATACAGGCAGAGGGGTACAGGCAAGCACAGCTAGAGTGCAGACAAGGCTGAGCAGGGAGGACAGGGCTCTGTTCACAAGGAACAGACAGGAAGGGAAAGACAGAGCCAGACACCCACAGGGTACTTGCAGTGAAGTAGCGAGTGGACCACAAACTCACAAACGGGAGTACAGAGACAACAGGCAGGAGTTAGGTACGAGTTCAGACTCTGCAGAAAAAGGAAGGGAACGGGCAAAGAGGCAAAACAGGTAGAGGATAGGAGAGAGTTCAGACTGGAACTGAGTGTACGGAGGAGACCGACACTGCAGCAGAATACAGGAGCGGGTCTGGGAATACGGCCCCCAGAGAGGCGGAACGAACAGGCAAGGAGCGTGTTCAGACAGGACAGACTAGATACAGGAGCGGGTCTGGGAATACTGCCCCCAGAGAGGCGGAACGAACAGGCAAGGAGCGTGTTCAGACAGGACAGACTAGAGAACACAGAAAGGACTCAGTTCAGACTCGGGAACTAATACCGAAAAGCAGGAGACATACAGGACTCAGTTCAGACACGGGAGCTGACACCGCAAGGCAGGAGAAATACAGGACTTAGTTCAGACACGGGAACTAATACCGTAAAGCAGGAGACATACAGGACTCAGTTCAGACACGGGAGCTGACACCGCAAGGCAGGAGAAATACAGGACTTAGTTCAGACACGGGAACTAATACCGTAAAGCAGGAGACATACAGGACTTAGTTCAGACACGGGAACTAATACCGTAAAGCAGGAGACATACAGGACTAAGTTCAGACAGGCCTGGAAATACAGCCTCCAGGAAAGGCGGACAGGGAAACAGGAACGGGACCTGGCACCTTCAGAGTGCAAGCACACACTGAAAGAAACACTTATGCTCAGGCAGGGATAGAAGGGAGCTGCTGAGCTATATACCAAGAGACAGACAGCGATAGGCTGAGGACGCACAAGGGGTGTGACCCACAGCAGGTACAAAAGGCAGGAAGTGATCGGGCGCCGCCCTTAAGCAGCAGAAACAGACACAGACACAAACAGACAGCATGGAGGGAAGCCAGAGAGACATTCTGGACAGGAGATCAAGTGCGCCCTCTTGCACAGTGGGAGATGGACCACCATGCAAGGACGCCGCCAGGTATGTTACAATTGTAATTGTTCCTCTGCATGAATGCCTGAGTAGATTTGGAGCGGTGTTTTGGATCATTGTCTTGCTGAAAGATCCATCCCCTGCGTAACTTCAACTTTATCACTGATTCTTGAACATTATTGTCAAGAATCTGCTGATATTGAGTGGAATCCATGCGTCCCTCAACTTTAACAAGATTCCCGGTGCCGGCATTGGCCACACAGCCCCAAAGCATGATGGAACCTCCACCAAATTTTACTGTGGGTAGCAAGTGTTTTTCTTGGAAGGCTGTGGTTTTTTGCCGCCATGCATAACGCCTTTTTGTATGACCAAACAACTCAATCTTGGTTTCATCAGTCCACAGGACCTTCTTCCAAAAAGAAATTGGCTTCTCCAAATGTGCTTTTGCATACCTCAGCCGACTCTGTTTGTGGCGTGTTTGTAGAAACGGCTTCTTTCGCATCACTCTCCCATACAGCTTCTCCTTGTGCAAAGTGCGTTGTATAGTTGACCGATGCACAGTGACACCATCTGCAGCAAGTTGATGCTGCAGCTCTCTGGAGGTGGTCTGAGGATTGTCCTTGACTGATATCACCATTCTTCTCCTCTGCTTTTCTGATGTTTTTCTTGGCCTGCCACTTCTGGCCTTAACAAGAACTGTCCCTGTGTTCTTCCATTTCCTTACTATGTTCCTCACAGTGGAAACTGACAGGTTAAATCTCTGAGACAGCTTTTTGTATCCTTCCCCTGAATAACTATGTTGAATAATCTTTGTTTTCAGATCATTTGACAGTTGTTTTGAGGAGCCCATGATGCCACTCTTCAGAGGAGATTCAAACAGGAGAACAACTTGCAAGTGGCCACTTTAAGTAGCTTTTCTCATGATTGCATACACCTGGCTATGAAGTTCAAAGCTCAATGAGGTTACAAAACCAAAAAAAGTGCTTTAGTAAGTCAGTAAAAAGTAGGTAGGAGTGTTTAAAACAAGAAAATGATAAGGGTGCCCATACTTATGCACCTGTCAAATTTTGTTTGAATGCAGATTGCACATTTTCTGTTAGTACAATAAACCTCATTTCAAGGCAGAAACATTACTGTGTCCAACAGTTATTACATATATCAAACTGAAATAGCTGTTTCAAAAACACCAATTTTTAAAAAACATTAAGCTTAAGATTAATAGGGGTGCCCAAACTTTTTCATATAACTGTATAATGATGGTAGGGTATGAGATATATTTTTTGTCTTTTGTAGTTACTTTATGTGGCTGCAGACTTGTGAATCCTCACATTACACACACAGCACACTGTCTGGGCTCTCTGGTTCGGGGAGCGGGTTGTCATGTGACCTTAACCCCTTAACAACGCTTGCCGTATTGGTACGCACATTTGCGTACCCCCCGTTCAGTGAGGGCTCCGGCGCTGAGCCCGCACTGAACGGAGCACATGTCAGCTGATTATTACAGCTGACATGTGCCCGCAACAGCCGCGGGTGGAATCGCGATCCACCCGCGGCTGTTAACATGTTAAATGCCGCTGTCAATCTCCGACAGTGGCATTTAACGCGCGCTTCCGGGTAGCGCGGCATAAGCCCCGCCCATCGGCGACCCCGTCACGTGATCGCGGATCACCGATGGGTGGGCATGACAACCCAGGGTCTGCAGCAGACGCCTGTGGTTGTCATGATCTGGTCGCTATGAGCGCCACCTATTGGTCGGCGCTCATAGCACAGGACCATTTCTGCTGCATGCAGGGGACCTGCTCGTCCCCTGTATGTAGCAGAGCCGATCGGACAGTTGCTGCTTCTAGTCTCCTATGGAGACTATTGAAGCATGCAAAAAGTAAAAAAAAAAAGTTTTTAAAAATATAAAAAAAAGTAAAAAAATATAAAAGTTTAAATCACCCCCCTTTCGCCCCATTCAAAATAAAATATTAAAAAAAAAAACCTACATAGACATATTTGGTATCGCCGCGTTCAGAATCGCCCGATCTATCAATATAAAAAAATAATTAATCCGATCGGTAAACGGCGTAACAAGAAAAAAATTCTAAACGCCAGAATTACGTTTTTTGGTCGCCGCAAAATTGCAATAAAATGCAATAACGGGCGATCAAAACATCGGATCTACCCCACAATTTTATCAATAAAAATGTCAGCCCGGCGCACAAAAAATAAGCCCTCACCCAGCCCCAGATCACGAAAAATGGAGACGCTATGAGTGTCGGAAAATGGCGCTATTTTTTTTTTTTTTTACCAAATTTTGGAATTTTTTTCACCACTTAAATATAAAAGAACCTATACACGTTTGGTGTCTATGAACTCGTAATGACCTGTAAAATAAGAAGGGCAGGTCAGTTTTAGCATTCAGTGAACGTGGTAAAAAAAAAAAAACAACTGTGGTATTGCACTTTTTTTGAATTTTACCACACTTGGAATTTTTTTCCCGTTTTCCCGTACACAATATGGTAAAACTAGTAATGGCGTTGAAAAGTACAACTCGTCCCGCAAAAAATAAGCCCTCACATGGCCATATTGACCAAAAAATAAAAACGCTATGGCTCTGGGAACAAGGGGAGCAAAAACGAAAATGCAAAAACGGAAAATGCTCCGAGGCTTAAGGGGCTAAAGGGTTTTTCCCATGAACCAAAGTTGATTTTAATCAATAGATCTTGGAATAATAATAAGTTCCACAATTGGATGTGTTTAAATAAAACGTTCCTGTGCTGAGATAATCTTATAAATGTTCCCCTGTGTAATGGCCTTGTCTGACCATACAGGAACATGGTCTGATCATACCACATCTCCTGAACAGGGTGGGAAACAAAAGAGTATACTGACATTATAGCACGGGATCACAGATGATTCTTTCTGTGAGGTAAAACATTTCCCTGTCCATTTTAAACAATGTTTTACTTAAAAGAAAGAATCAGCTGTGCTCCCCGGCTGTAATGTCTGTACGCTCTTTTGCTTCCTCCCCTGCCCAGGAGGTGTGGTACAATCAGACCATGTTTCTGTATGGTCAGACACAACCATTACACAGTACACAGCAGGGGAACATTTATAAGATTATCTCAGCACAGGAACATTTTTATAAATACATCCAATTGTAGAAATGATTATTATTACAGTAACTATTGATTAAAATGTACTTTTGTTCGTGGGAAATCCCCTTTAAGTATGTGATTTACATGCTCCTGGCCCCATTCCAACTTCGCGGCCCCATTCAATACAAGTGTATTGAGCAAGACCGGAAACAGTCTAGTCGGAATGTGGCCAGGTGTATGCAAATCGCATACTTGAGGTCCCCGAACCAGAGAGCCTAGACAGTGTGCTGTGCATGCAATGTGAGGATTCACAAGTCTGCAGTCACATAGTCACAGCAGACTTGTAGCTTCAGACTAGACAATCCCTTTAATAATAATTTCATAATAAGCAGCTTATTATTTGTATAAAGTTATTAAAGGGGTTGTGCGGGCTTGGGATAAAAGTCTGCAGTCACTCTATGTGACTGCAGACGGGCAAATCATGACAGGGTATGGTGCGCCTGCTGTCATGAGCCCCCAATTTCAACAGTGGGATCGGGCGGGCATGTGACCACATGTATGCTATTTGCATATGTCGACTAGCTTCTCTCAATACAAGAGAATTGAGACAAGCTGTGAGAGTCTAGTCAACACATGCAAATAACATACATGTAGTCACATGACTAACCGACCACATAAACAATGCTGGGGACTCATGGGTCATTATTACTGTACATGGGGGAATCAGTGGACATTATTAAATGTTAAGTGGGCACTTAAGAATCATTATTGTTATAGGGGCACTTACGGTATTGTGGCCGTCAACGGTGCACCTGACGCATTATTACTTTTAGGGGCAAAATGTGGGCACTGTTTTCTAGGGCACTTGCACAGGGCAGTAATATTTTAAAGGGGTAGTTTTACCATCTAGAGAGCACAAAGGGGGGATTTTACTTTGTAAGAGGCACAGTGTTAGCATTATTATGAGGGGGCACAGTGGTGGGCTTTATTATTTGGGATACTAAGAGGATCAGTAATAGGGACACATTCAGCAGCAGCGGCTCAGCATTGGGGTATCAGCAGGATGAGGGGTTTGTGCAGGTTGGGATAGATGGGGCTGGTGCCTGAAATGTGAGAAGTCATATGTGTCTTTGTTGTGATCTCTGCAGATGAGCTGTGGCTGGAGAAGTCGTTATATCGGTCTGGGACAGGTGGAAAAGACGGGAAAAGTGAATGACTCTAGCAGAAAGGACGTCACCTGTAAGGTACTATATATATCTGTACTGTAATCTCTTATATGCTCTGCAATACTGGTATCTACTACTATATGGTCAACACAGTATGGCAGTAATATCAGTGTTAATCATTGTATAAAGATTTCTTTTAGCAACAGCACGGTCATCTGCTGAAGTTCTCCTACTTCCACTATTAGGGTGCACCACCATATTTGTAATCAGGGTTACATGGTTAGGGGCCCACTCAGAAGTTTTGCCCCCCCTGAACCCAACCCTTAGCTATGCCTCTGGGCACATGCTCCATAGAGAATGGGCCCCATATAATGCTCCATAGAGAATGGGTCCCATATAATGTTCCATAGAGAATGGTCCCCGTATAATGCTCCTTAGAGAATGGGCCCCATATAATGCTCCATAGAGAATGGGCCCCATATAATGCTCCATAGAGAATGGGCCCCATATAATGCTCCATAGAGAATGGGCCCCATATAATGTTCCATATAGAATGGGCCCCATATAAAACTCCAAACAGTATGGGCCTCATATAATACTCCATAGAGAATGGGCCCCATATAATGCTCCATAGAGAATGGGCCCCATACAATGCTCCATAGAGAATGGGTCCCATATAACGCTCTATAGAGAATAGGCCCCATATAATGCTCCATAGAGAATGGGCTCCATATAATGCTCCATACATTTAAAAAAAATAAATAAATACTCACGTTTCATTGCTGGTGGCAGGTCAGGACTCCTCAGCGTCTTCTGACTCTCTGCACTGTCAGAGCTGAGGGCGCAGTGTACTGATGTCATTGCGCCCTCTGCCCTGACACATCACAGTGTCAGAAGACACGGAAGACACCGGAGCTGCAGAGCATTGAGATGAGGTAAGTATAAATGCCAGGGCCCTGAACAAAGCATGGGGGCTCACTCGCGAATGCTGGCACCATGCTCCCCCGACTCACTGACCCCATAGCGCACCAGGGTCCCTAACGGTGAGTGAGCACCCCCGCTTGCCCAAGTGCTGATGCTGGCCCTGCTGATACCCCATATGTGGGAGAAGACTACTCTATAGGCACATGGCAGGGTTCGGAAGGTAAAGAGCTCCGTTTGACTTTTTGGACTCAAAAATGGCTGGAATCGAGAGTGGACGCCATGTCGCATTTGGAAAGCCCCTGATGTGCCTAAACAGTGAAAAACCCCTATCAGTGACTCTATTTTGTAAACAATAAACACTATTTTATAGAAAAAATAATTATTTTTGCATTACTCTATTCTGAGAGCTATAACTTTTTTATGTTTTTCCTGATGAAGCTGTTTGGCAACCTGCTTTTTGCCGGACAAAATGGCATTTTCAGCTATACCATTTTTATTTACATTCGTCTTTTTGATTGTTGTTTTATTCCACTTTTTGTTCGGCAGTATGATAAAAAAGCATAGCTTTTGCCTCTTTTTTAAAATATTTATTTTTATTGTGTTCACTAAAGGGGTTAACTAGTTTGACAGTTTTATAGGTCGGGTCGCGGCAATACCAAATATGTTTACTTTTTTGGGGTTTTTTTTACATAAAAATACTTATTTATTGGTTTAATGTAATTTTTAATTATTATTTCACTATTTTTTTTTTTTTACATTTTTACAAATTTTTTAAACTTTTTAAAAAATCTTTCGACTTAGTCCATCAAGTGGACTTTCACTTTGATCGCTGTTATAAAGCATGCCCAAGCATTACAGTTAGTGTTGAGCGAGTATGTTCTATTAACCCTTTCGCCGAGTATGCTCGGGCCGAGCTCCGAGTGTTTACAGCTGCTCGGTGATATGTTTGAATCGCTCCTGTGTGCATGATTTGCAACTGTTTGACAGTTTTATTACATGTGAGGAATGTCTGTTTCTTACACATTCCTCACATGTAATAAAGATGTCAAGCAGTCGCAAATCATGCACACGGGAGGGATTCAAACATATCACTGAGCAGCTGTAAATACTCGGAGCTCGACCCGAGCATACTCAGACAGTATACATACTCGTACAGAACATACTCGCTCAACCTTAATTACAGTGCTTTATCTGTCAGTTGTGCAGTGGTGCACTGACACAAGCCTCTTAGACCATAATCTGAGCATGGTCTAAGGGGCTTGCCGTAGCCTGGATGTTGATCCGGATGTTGTCATGACGAGCTCAGGTCACCATGGCAACGATCGGGCCCTCGCAATGACTTTGCAGGAGCGCGGATCGGAGGGGAGAGCGAGCAACCTCCCTCTCCCTGCCTTCTAAATGCTGTGATCAATATTAATCGCAGCATTTATGGGGTTAAAGTGCCAGAGACCGCTCTTAGCAGTGAGAACCGGGTGTCAACTGTTATATCAGATGAACACCCGGTGGCAATCGCGCGCACACAACTCCTGTGCGTGCAGAATCTTCAGGACATAGCCTTCCTTTCCATGACGTATGGATACGTCCAAGGTCGTGAAGGGCAAATTGACTCGCCCCCTGGGCCGTGGGGCACCCGGAACCGGGCTTCAGTGCGATGATGGGGGTAGTAGTGGCAACCCGATCCCGTGGCTCAGGGTGGTCAGACCAAATGCTGTGGCAGTCTATTTGTAGAGTTATGAATGTCCACCTACGCCACCCGTGGATTTCGGTCAGGGATGACAGCCACTGCAAGGCAGACCGCTGAGGCTGATGTTGGTGTGCAGCACAGGGTAGGAATGGGCCTGGGTGTCTGAGAGCATTCGGGCGAGCCCCACTGGTCAGGGTGAGTGTGAAGGCCTACCGTTCTCTCTCTGCCCTTGCTGACTATCCCCCTTTTCGTGTTGTAATAGCCCACGTCCCTGAGCTGGCCGTGTACTTCGCCTGTATGGCTTGCGACTCGGGCCTTAGGTACCTTTTGCTTCTCCGTGCTGTACTGGTCCCTCTGTGTGGCGGAGCCTCCAGGCTTCTTAGGCCAAGGGACCTGAAATCCCTCGCGGGTTGGTTCTCTGCTTCTGGGCTTGCAACCCTGACAGCCTCGGACCCCAATGTCCGGTAGTGTAGTTCTCTCAGCCAGGACCGGCTCTCGTCGCCTCTGTCCCTGGCTCGCAGCTTCTCCTCTGCCTCACGGACTTATCGGCTACAGCTGAACTGTCCCTACTTCTCTGGGACTAGTCTCAGTCCTGAGCTAGGTCGTCCACTTCTCCCTAACCCTGCCCTCAGTTCCAGTTTTATAGGGGCAGCCAGCTCCCCCTACTGGCCTGGGACAGGAGGTGCTGTATGCTAATTGTACCTGAACAGGGAACCTCCCTCCTGCTCTCAGACACAGCCTTTAATATTTGTGGCATCCAGGCCTGGGGTGACACATTCTCCCCTAGTAAAATTTAGTACTCCGGGACTAACAGGAAACACAAATACAGGGTAGAAACAATAACATAACATATATACAAGTACATTTTGTCCTTAAGGTCACGGCGCTTCCGTGACCGGGTGTCCATATCACCCAACTAGGTATAGTTTTCCACAATGTGGGGACCTGTCCCTATAAACCCCAAGTTCCTGGCCTTGGGCGTGGCAGCAAGGTAAAAGCTAACTACTTTCGACCACAAGGGGGCCACGCCGGACAGGTTTTTCTTCCGTGGTCATCGTCGAAAGAGGGCACCAGGTGCAACTATCTACATGGTAGTTCCGGTTATTTACTGTCCATAACCTGTCAGTCCATTGTATCTAGGAAAGCTGGAAAACAGTATTAATACCCAGGGTACAAACATAAAACATTAAATATATACACTGTGCATTTAGATCTTCCAGCGAGCTGGTATTTGACCAGTAGTGCTCCGATTGACCTCCGTAACCCACTGTTTGGTGGTGGTCTACCCTGGCTTTCCCCACTATCATTTATGGTACAGCTACTAGCTGGGTTCACAGGCAGGGCAGGCAGCTGTCTGTGGGTTCTTTGGCTTACCGCAGGCATGGCAGGCTCACTGTCAGCAGAGCGTTGACTCTCTTGGGCTGCTGGCATGGGTCCTTCTGCCTCCGGCGCTGCTTGTTCCGCTTGTTCTTCCTGCTCTCCTGTAGGCTCCTGCTGGGTAGGTTGAAGGAAGTGTAGGACGGGTACCACTATCGCGTCATTTATCCGAGTCCGGGTCCGGGGGAACTCTCCGAGAATGGTGCTGATCATTTCTTCCTTGTCCTCTGCGGGTTCAAGGTCAGCTTGATCTCCACTTGGACTCTGCAGTTGCTCGGGGCACCATTTTAGGTGGTCTCTGGAGACGGTGTTAGTGGTTTCTCCTCCATCCTTGGTAATCACACATACCTTCGGGTTGTCGTGGTCGGACTGCAGTACTGTGTACGGGTCTCTCTCCCACTGTTCGTCCAGCTTGTGAAGCCTTCTCTTGCACTTCAGGACCTGCTCACCAGGTTCCAGGGGGCCAGCAGGGGCGTGTTGGTTGAAGAGCCTCTCTTGCTTTTCTCTCGCTTGAGCCAGACTCCTCTCCACACTCTCCTGTACCTTCTTGTACTGTAGCCGCCGTTCCGTATCCCAGTCCACTTCTGGGGAGGTGTCCTCGGGTGTCAGGACTCCCATCTCCAGGTCTATCGGCAGCTTACCTGGTCTTGCCCGCATCAGGTAAGCCGGGGTGCAATTTGTAGCATTCACTGCGGTATGGTTGTACAAGTCAATCAGGTCTGGCAGCTTCTCCGGCCACAGGCTGCGTTCTTCCAGGGGCAACGTCTTGAGGAGATCAATGATGATATTATTCATTTTCTCACACAGCCCGTTGGTTTGCGGGTGCTAAGGCGTTGTCCGAATCTTCCTACAGCCGTAGAGGTTGCAGAACTCCTGGAAGACTTCCGCCTCAAACGCTGGACCTTGATCTGTCAAGACCTGTTCCGGATACCCGTTTGGACGGCAGAAATGTTGCTGGAAGGCTCTGGCCGCTGTTTGGGCTGTCAGGTCTTTAACAGGAACCACCACCAGGAACCAGGAGTAATGGTCCACAATCGTGAGGGCATAGATGTAGCCGGACCGGCTGGAGCCAACTTCACATGAGCTACCAGCTCAAGAGGCTGCCTGGTGACGATGGGCCTCAAGGGTGTCTTCTGGCTGGTACGGTCCTTCCTTCTGAGGTGACATGGGCCGCAGTCCCTGCTCCAGTTCTCTATGGCCCCTCTCATACCGATCCACAGTAGAACCGCTCTCTCAGTAAGAACTCCAGTTTCTTCCGCCCGAAGTGTCCCGCTCTGTCATGGTAGGCCTCCAGGACCATTGCCGCATCTCGCCTTGGGACCACTATCTTCCAGGTCAGCTCGTACGTCCGGTGGTTGACAAGCCTTCTGCACAGCTTACCTTCATAGAGGAATAGCCTGCTTTTCTCCTTCCACAACTGCTTGGCTCCCTCTGGAGCATCCGATCCAGGGCTAGCGTCTGCCTGGGTTAACAGGTCTTTCACCAGGCGAATTGCAGGGTCACTATCTTGCGTTTCGGCCCAGCCGTGGTGGGGTAAGGGGTTGAACATGACGGTGGTTAGGTCTTTGTCTCTTACCCGGTGAGAGTACTGAGTGGCCCCATACCGGTGGAACGCAGGGAGCTCTACTTCCTCCAGCTCTTCCGAGTCGTCTTCTCCTTCAGGTAGGTGGGGCATTCTTGATAGGGCGTCTGCGTTGGCGTTGGTTCTGCCGGCCCGGTATTTGATTGTGAAGTCATAATTGGATAGCCGGGCCATCCACCGCTGTTCTAGGGCACAAAGTCTTGCATTGTCCAGGTGTGTCAGCGGGTTGTTGTCCGTGTACACAGTGAACTTTGCGGAGGCCAGGTAATGCTTAAACCGTTCTGTGACGGCCCACACCACTGCCAAGAATTCTAGCTTGAAGGAGCTGTAATTCTCCTGGTTTCTTTCAGTGAGCCTCAGCTTCCGGCTGGTGTACGCGATCACCCTTTCTCTGCCCTGTTGGTTCTGCGACAGTACGGCTCCCAGCCCCACATTACTGGCGTCGGTGTGGAGAATAAAAGGCTGGCCATAATCAGGGTAGGCCAGGATCTCATCCCCCGTGAGGGCCATCTTCAACTGTCGGAACGACTCCTCTTCCGGCTTGTCCCACTTGAAGGGTGGCTTTTGGCTTCTGGTCTTAGATTGCCCTATCAGGAGGTCTTGCATAGGGGCTGCCATCTTAGTGAACCCGGGGATGAACCTTCGGTAGTAGCCTACCAACCCGAGGAATTGCCTCACTTCTTTGATGTTAGAGGGGTTTGGCCAGCTCTTGATTACTGTGACCTTGTCGGGGTCGGGGGCTACTCCCTCAGCGCTCACCACGTACCCTAGGTACTGTACCTTCGGTTTTAACAGGTGACACTTTGAGGGTTTCACCTTCAGGCCATAGCCTGCCAGGGCTTCGAACACCTCGGCCAGGTGCTTTAGATGGTCCTAGTAGGTCTTTTAATAGACAATAACATCGTCCAGGTAGAGTAGGACCGTCTCAAAGTTTCGGTGCCCTAGTCAGCATTCCATCAGCCTCTGGAAGGCCCTGGTGCGTTGCAGAGCCTGAATGGCATACAGTTGAATTCACTTAATCCCATCGGGGTGGTGAAGGCGGTCTTCTCCTTGTCAGCCTCTGCCACAGGAACCTGCCAGTACCCGCTAGTAAGGTCCAAAGTAAAGAAGAAGTTAGCTGATTTTAGGGCTGCTAAAGACTCCTCTACCCTAGGTAACGGGTACGCGTCTTTATGGGTGATACGGTTGACCTTCCTATAGTCCACGCATATTCTCATGGTACCGTCTTTTTTTTTTTACCAAAACTAAGGGAGCTGCCCAGGGGCTACAGCTATCTCTAATGACCCCAGCTTCTTTCATTTCTCTCAGCATGCCCTTTGCGTTCTGATAATGTGCAGGGGGTACAAGTCTGTGTCTCTCTTTTATTGGTGGGTGGCTCCCCGTGGGGATGTGGTGTTCCACTCCCTTCACTTTTGGGAGGCATGGCAATGGGGAACGGGTCGCTTATCCTCACGCTACCGATCTCACCACCAGACAGTTCTATCTGTTGCCGTGTCATCAGGGCTCTTATCTCTTTCTGGAGGACCCTCTGTTGACTGGAGCTCGCATTCATCGCCACCTGCTGCAAAATCACAATTACTTCTGAAAGACAGTTTTCGATCACATTAGTACCCAAGGTTATTTTAGGGTGACTTTCACGACGGTCAATGTCCACAATGATCACTCCCTGTGCCGGCAGTTCAACCTTACCAATCTTGATGGTCACCTCTCTGAACCCCACCTGCGGCACGGGTTGGCCATTGCTGGCAATGATGCTTAAGTCATCGTCTGGATAACGGGTTATATCAGTGTCACTCCAGTACCGCTTGAAAAGTACGTAGGGGATGGTAGTCACTTGAGACCCGGTGTCCAGCAGTGCACTCATGAGGATACCGTCCAGCACTACGGGTAAGACCGGGCGTCCCCCCACGTACTTATCGCGCCAATTAGACGGGCCTGATGACCTTATGCCTGGGGGTTGGCCCTCTGCCCCAGGTCGGACCCATTTAAAGTACAGTACCTGGCTATGTGTCCTGGCTGGCTGCAACGGCGGCAAATCGGCTGTCCATCCTCAGTGTAACGGTCGGTGGGCCTCCCTCTGAACGACGGGATCCTTCTCTGTCGACACCACGGGACATCCTCCAGACTGGAAGCCAACTTGATTGGTCTTGACGGTTCCATCTGCAACGACTGTACGGTCCTGGTCAGTGCAGCCACACTCTTTGTTAGTTCTTGGACCTGATGGTGCAGGTTTGCAGGCTGGGATGGATCTAGGGCCTGCGCATCAGCCCCCACAAGGTCTGCGGGGTAGGGCGCCGCCCCCTGGTGGAAAGTGATGGCGGGGCGCCGGGAAACCACAGCGCCACCTGGTGCGGGTTCTCGGAGCACCCGGATGGCCCTATCTTTGAACTGCGCAAAAGTCAAATCGGGGTTCTATAGGGCCATGAGGCGCAGCTGGGTTCTGTGGGCGCTGGACAGCAGACCTTCTATGAACTGGTCAGTCAACAGTTTATCAGTGTCCTGCACGCTGCCAGGGTCAGCTTGCTTGATTGTTCCCAGAGCTTCTTGCAGGTTCAAGGCATAGTCTCTGATACTATCTTGGGCTCGCTGCTTACAGCCATAGAACCGCACTTTGATTTCTGCTGAGGTACGGGTGTCAAAGGTGTCCCGCAGACGGGTCAGAACCCCCTTTACAGTCCTTTTCTCCTCAGCTTTCCAAGAGTTTACCTCACGTTGGGCCGCACCAGTTAACTGCCCTATTAGTATGCTTACTTTCTGTTCTTCTGTCAGGGGATAAACCTTGAATAAGCTATACAGTCTTTCTTTAAAGTCGCCCAAGGTATGCGACTCGCCAGCATACTGTGGTAGCCAGGATATAGGGCATGGAAAACGGCATTACAGCTGCAGCGGCTACGCTGGTGGTAGAGGGTCCCTCCGCATCCGAATCTTCCTCCCCCCTAGTTAACCGTGGCCTACCTTCCGACGATCCTCTTCTGTAGGCCGCGGCTCCGCTCGCGATGCTCTGGATGAGGACCTTGCGTCGCGGGGTGATAACGTCAGCGTCGCTCTCTCCCCTTCCAGGACCTTGCGCAGCGTCTCAGCATAGGGCGGAGCTTCAAGTCTCACGCGTTTTTGACGTCCATGCCCCTCTTCTTCCCGCGCGGCGTCCTGAAGATGGCGTCCGATGGCGGGAAACGGCTCCGGATGGCGGGAAATCTCTGCAGTCTTTTCAGGCACGCAATACCCGTTTGTGGCGGGTTGGTCACAATCCTGCCGACTACGCCAAAAGCTGACTCGCCCCCTGGGCCGTGGGGCACCCGGAACCGGGCTTCAGTGCGATGATGGGGGTAGTAGTGGCAACCCGATCCCGTGGCTCAGGGTGGTCAGACCAAATGCTGTGGCAGTCTATTTGTAGACTTATGAATGTCCGACTACGCCACCCGTGGATTGCGGTCAGGGATGACAGCCGCTGCAAGGCAGACCGCTGAGGCTGATGTTGGTGTGCTGCACAGGGATAGGATAACTCCCCACGGGAAGAGTGTAGCCTCAGGGCAGCGTATGTGAATGCTGGAGGTGATAGTGCAGGCCGCAATAATAAGAGTTCAGAATCCGCTTCAAACAGTCCAGGGTCTTTATTGTAGGTATTACTAATGACCCAACAGGAGTACCGGGTAGGAATGGGCCTGGGTGTCTGAGAGCATTCGGGCGAGACCCACTGGTCAGGGTGAGTGTGAAGGCCTACCGTTCTCTCTCTGCCCTTGCTGACTATCCCCCTTTTCATGTTGTAATAGCCCACGTCCCTGAGCTGGCCGTGTACTTCGCCTGTATGGCTTGCGACTCGGGCCTTAGGCACCTTTTGCTTCTCCGTGCTGTACTGGTCCCTCTGTGTGGCGGAGCCTCCAGGCTTCTTAGGCCAAGGGACCTGAAATCCCTCGCGGGTTGGTTCTCTGCTGCTGGGCTTGCAACCCTGACAGCCTCGGACCCCAATGTCCGGTAGTGTAGTTCTCTCAGCCTGGACCGGCTCTCGTCCCCTCTGTCCCTGGCTCGCAGCTTCTCCTCTGCATCACGGACTCCTCGGCTACAGCTGAACTGTCCCTACTTCTCTCGGACTAGTCTCAGTCCTGAGCTAGGTCATCCAGTTCTCCCTAACCCTGCCCTCAGTTCCAGTTTTTACAGGGGCAGCCAGCTCCCCCTACTGGCCTGGGACAGCAGGTGCTGTATGCTAATTGTCCCTGACCAGGTAACCTCCCTCCTGCTCTCAGACACAGCCTTTAATATTTGTGGCATCCAGGCCTGGGGTGACACACAAATCCCCCCAAAAAATGTGATTCAGATAAGGCAGATGGAGTCACTTTAGACTCAGTCTGGTCTCTGTTCCGGCAACGTTTTATCATTTTAAGTGTCTTTTTAGCGCACACGTGTGGTCGACCACAGTTCTGTGCACGTCTGAAGACGGATACCATGGAACAGATAGCAAACAGAGTCCAAAGTATCTCCATCTGCCTCATTACAGTGAGTGGTTCCGTGGGGGATTTAGTTTATATCGCATTTTTGCGGGATTTACACGGAAACCCCAACTTAAGTGCTCAGCGTAGAACTTATACTGAAAGCAATCAAAAATGTTATGTACCCCAAAATGTTACCAATAAAAACCCTAACTTATCCTGCTCAAAGCCAACCTCCAGTCAGGTTAGTCATCTGTCACTGGAACTATAGGGGGTTCCCAAGTTTGTGGCAGGCACTGACATATTGCACTGCTGTGGCCGCTGCACTTTCCTCTTCCTCCTCAATGGAGGTGAAGTCTGGGAGGAGATCAGACAGTGTCCTGAAGTGAGTGTCCCTCACTGCTGAGTATTTGGGGCACCTCAGCAAGAAGTGGACCTCATTCTCCAAGACCTCCTGGGGGCACTGCTGGCAGAGTCTGCGCTCTTCCCGCATGTAGTTCTGTCAGTGCCTCCCGGATTCGATGAATAGACTGTGGGCGCTCAGTCTGTACTGGCTCAGAATCTGTCGCTCTTTGGAGTTTGCTAGTTTCTTTAGCTATGGGGCCAGTTTGTATCCCTTCTGTAGGTTCTGGTATATCATCAGTTTCTGTGATTTGTTTATGTCGTTCCTCCAGACACTGATATATTCCTCTTTGCCGTTGTGTACCATCTTCCGGATTTAACCTTTTGTCAGGCCATGCAGGTTGGTGGCTTGGTCAGGCTGGTTTGGGATGATTTGTGTTGGGGGGTTCGTTCTCCTGGGGCTTCCTGATGTAGCGAGGCTTTGTTGATGGTAGTAGCTGGGACTACTACTTTATAGATGAGAATGATATTGCCTTCTTCTGGGTCACAAGGTGTAATGGGAATATGACCAGCTCTGCTTGGCCGGCGCTGTTTGATGTGCTCCGATGGACTTGGAGGAGCAGTTTGTAGATCTCTAGGTGGAATATTTCTGTTGGTCCAACGTTCCCACTTGGATCAGTTCGGGTATGAGACTGGACCCCAGACTTCTCTGCCATTCAGAAGGATTGGGGCAATGATGGTATCAAAGATTTTTAGCCAGATGGTTACAGGCGCCTTAAGATGGTAAAGATGTCTTCTGATGGTATAGAAGGCTTTGCACGCCTTGTTTTTCAGCAACTGTATGGCTTGCTTAAAGCTCCCTGATTGGCCGAGTTCAAGGCCCAGGTAGGTGTACTTGTTGGTTTCCGTAAGTAGACAGCTGTCTATTATGAAGGGGGTGCGGCCTGCTGGTATCTGCTTTCTTTTTTGGAACACCATGGTATTAGTTTTCTTCCGGTTGATTGGCAGTGCCCCTGTGGTGCTGAAGGTCTCTAGGAATTTCAGATTAACTTGGAGGCCTCTCTTAGTTGGTGATAACAGCACAAGGTCATCAGCATAGAGCAGAAATTTCACCTCTGTGTCAGGGTGAGTCCTGGTGCTGAGAAGGACTCCAGAGCCACCACCAGCTTGTTGATGTAAATATTGAAGAGCGTTGGACTGAGGCTAAAGCCCTGTCTTACTCCTCAGTTCTGTTGGAAACAGGCCATCCTCCTTGCATTTACCCTCATGCTGCAGCTGTTCTCAGTGTAGGAGCTTTGGATGACATCATATGTTCTGCATCATATTCTGCTCCCCAGCAGTTTTAGGACTAGCCCTGGGTAACACACTGATTTGAAGGCCTAATTGAAGTCTATAAAGCAGGCATAGACCCTCTCATGCTTTGTATTGTGGAAATGGTTCTTGATGAGGCTGTGCAGGGCGTAGATGTGGTCAGTGGTGCAGAGATTTGGCATAAAACCTCCTTGGCTTTTGCTGAAGACATTGTATTGGTTGAGGAAGATGATGATCCTCTTGTTCAGGATGCAGTTTAAGAGTTTCCCCAGGTTGCTGCTGACACATATTCCCCTGTAGTTTGCTGGGTCGTACTTATCCCCATTTTTATGTATCGGGGTTACGAGTCCTCAGTTCCAGTTTTTGGGAAAGTAGCCAGTCTGCAGTACAATATTGAATAGTTTTGCTATCGCACCCTGGATGTATTTTATCATTTCTGGGAGTATCCAATCTGGGCCGCTGGCTTTTTTTTTTACCTTTCATCAGTGTGATCTTTTCTGTTATTTCTGCCAATGTAATTGGTGTGTTCAGAGGGTTTTGGAAGTCTTTGAATTTTTTCTCCATATCCTTCAGTTTGTTCACAAACTCTTTGTGTGCCACGTTCAGGTCATCATTTGGGATGTCTTTTTTTTATAACTGTAATTTTTATTAAAATTTTTCACATATTTTTAGGAAACATAGAACACAGAGAAGTCATTCACATTTTCATATCAGAGAAAACACTTAGGCCTCCAACAGGACGACCCATTAGAGATCACTTTAAAGCTTTCAAATTCAAATATCTGATATGAAATCCATTTTAAATAACAGTCCATGAAACACAGAAAAAGAGAAAAAAAAAAAACTAAGACAACACTGAGAGAAAGAAGGGAAAAGAAGAATGATATAGACAAAGATCATGAAACAGTTGGTCATTCACTACGCTGCGCCCAATAGTAGTTCCATGGGGCCCATACTGTCTTGAACAGGTCCATCTTTGCATTAAGACTTGTGTTCAAAGACTCCATCCACCTCACATCACAGACCCTAGCGTAGTACTCTTGTCTAGAGGGTGGTGAGTCCCTTTTCCAGCATAGAGCAATCATGCATCTCGCTGCTGTCAACAAGTGGAGGAGCAATTTGGAAGAATGTTTACCCATTCCCCTAGGGGTCACATTGAGAAGGAAAACAGAGGGCTCCAGAGAAATCTCTGTAAATAGCACCTCCTGAACCAGTTTTCTTATTGTTTCCCAAAAAGGAACTATTTTGCTGCAGATCCAGAAAACATGTGTCAGAGTGCCGACAGATGATCCACATCTCCAGCATATACTCGGGACCTGCGGGTTTATTTTATTCAGGATATCCGGCGTATGGTTCCAGTGCATTAAAATTTTATATTGGTTCTCCTTGTATAGGGTGCAAATTGATGTCTTAGCTGCTTTAGACCATATTGTCTGCCATGTCTGAGGGGAAAGCCTCCTTCCCAAGAATCCCTCCCACTTAGACATATAGGGGTGCTGGAAGATGGGTCCACCCACCGGTGAATTGATTGTTTTATATATATCCGAGATCAACCCCTTGGTAGAGGGACCTCTCCTGCACAGCCTCTCAAACTCCGTGGGGATGGACACTTTATATTAGCCAAACAGGGATCTTGCAAAATACTGAATCTGTATGTACTTATAGAATTCCCGATTAGTGATGTTAAAACTTTCTTTTAAATAATCAAACTGATTATTACTAAGGTGTTTCTGTCCACTATATCCGCAAATCTAAATAATCCCGCATTGATCCAGGGGTGAACCATCGATGATTCTAGGCTCTGAGGGAGCAAAGGCTGAAAGACAAACGATATCATCGGGTAGTGTTTAGAAGAAAGAGGAAATCTCCTCCTACAGGTGTCCCATATGTCTCTAGTGAATTGCATAGGGCCCAGTAAAGTGGTTTGGAGTTTAACAGATTTCTCAGACCACAGCAGTGAATTCGGATGAACTGGGGCTATCCATAATTTTTCAATTTCTGTCCCCTAATTATATGCCCAAAGGGATGACCACGAAGGAATCCTTCTCAAGTGAGCCGCCCAATAGTATTTTACCACATCCGGGACCGATAACCCCCCCTGCTCCCTCCCCGAGATCAGTACCTGCTTGGAGATTCTATGCCTCCCATTATTCCATATAAACTTCATTATGCAGGATTGGAGAGCCCTCAACTCCCCCATAGGAACCCCAACTGGTAGAGTTTCAAAATAGTAGTTGAGTTTAGGAATAAGGGACATTTTCACCGCCGATATCCACCCCAAAAATGAGATATGGAGATTGGCCCACTTGACCATAAGACCCTTCAATTCTTTAAAAAGGGGCAGAAAATTATGAGCAAACAGGGTCCCATAGTCTGACGTTATGTTAATCCCCAGATATTTGATACTCTCTGACTTCCACCGGAATTTTTAATTCAGCTTAAGATGATCTAATTCTTCATGCGTGTTACGGGTCCGGGGGGTGGAACCTCTGTGCTACGGTGCAAGGAGGGACCCAGAGGGGCGTAACTAAGTATCAACCTGCTGGACCGACCCTGGTCGTACGGCGGCTAACTCCGTGACCAGGGAGGGACCGAGCCGAGGGACCAGGTGCTACTCTGGGGACCACCTTGTAAGGGAGCAGGTGACTCCCACGGTACAGATGGCAGGGACTGACCGGAACAGCAGGCAGGCTGGCGAGCGGAAGCCTCCAGGTAGGCTATCAGGAAAACACGGCAAATAACGGCAGGAGTCTCTAGGTGGGCTGGCAGGTGGTCACGGCAAGTGACGGCAGGAGTCTCGATGTGGTCACGGCAAGTGACTGCATGAGTCTCTAGGTGGTCACGGCAAGTGCTCCCAGGTGAGCGGGCTGGCAGGCACGGCAGGTAACAGGCAGGCAACAGTCAAGTGCTCCCAGGTGAGCAGACTGGCAGGCACGGCAGGTAACAGGCAGGTAACAGGAAAGTGCTCCCAGGTGAGCGGGCTGGCAGACACGGCAAGTAACAGGCAAGTAACAGGCAAGTGCTCCCAGGTGAGCGGGCTGGCAGGCACGACAGGTAACAGGCAGGTAACAGGCTGGCGGGCAAGACTGGTAGTCAGGCTAGCAGCGGGACCTGAGGGCTGAAGCAGAGGTCAGAAACACTGTGCAACAACTTTTGCTCGGGCACCTCCTTTTTGGAGGAGGTGCTTTATATATGGGAGGACCCACGGCTATTGGCCGGGGACTCCTTAGGACGGCGTGCGCGGCCCCTTTAAGAGGGAGGGAGCGCGCGTGTCCTAAGCACAGTGCCCGGGGAGCTGCGCGCGCCAGCAGCAGGAAGAGGAGCGCTGGTGAACGCAGAGCGGGGAGCGAGGAGGTGAGTGGGATGGCGTCTCTGCCTGGCAGGGGGGCAGAGATGCCGATGCTACAATGGGGAAGGTTTAGTGGAAGTGCCTCTGTTTTTTTAGAATTAATCTTATATCCTGAGATCATGCCATATTCCCGAAATATCACTTTAAGATTAGGGAGGGTGATATGCAGATTCGTAAGGGTCAGTAGCACATCGTCTGCAAATAGGGAAATTTTAAATACTTTACCCCTTACCTCCACCCCCGATATGTCAGGATTAACTCTTATTGCTGCCTCTAGAGGCTCGATACACATGGCAAACAAGAGCGGGGATAAAGGACAGCCTTGCCTTGTGCCATTTACTATAGAGAAACTGGGTGATACACAATGGGGAAGTTTAATGGACGCTGTGGGAGAAGAATAAAGGGCCTTTAGTGCTGTTAGAAAAGCACCTGATATCCCAAAAGTCTTCACTGTCTCAAACATAAAGGGCTGTAAAATAATACTCTTCCTGTATTATTTTTTCCTACCGAGGACTTCGCAAAGTATCAATATCACGATATTCTTATAAAAAATGTATCTATTTATTCTTGGATTGTCCATTAAAAAGAATCAGATTGCAGCAGGTACATACAATAATTAGTTATAAAGTAATTGTCCATTTGTCCATAATTAGCTTAATTGTTGAGATTCACCCATCTTTCCTTGGATCCTGGCTGGTAAATCATGTCTTTGTCCAGCACGTGTCCAGGCCTACATGTCAGATACTTCTCAGCATGAAGATTCTTCTTGTGGGGTGGGAAGAGCAAGAGAGCCCCGCCTTTCTGTACCATGGGCTTTTATAGCCAGTCGTATGGACACCTGTTCTACATATGGTAGTGAACCAAAAATACACACACAAATAGCGCATGTCAACTAGACATGATGGCTGAGGCATAGAACTCAGAAAAATGATTATCGATTAACATTCCAAATGAATTTCCATAATTAACCATTTAACATTTCCCCCTTTTTTGAGAATAAAAGGACTTTAACTGAAAATTCTCAAAAGAAGATACATTCATCAATCATTTTTTTCTTTCCTTCTTCCTTGGCAATATCATTAAATTTCCATAATAATAATAACAATAGTAATAATAGTATCAATATCGGATTATTGTTATATAATGATGTGAATTCATGTTATGGTAAGCCGTGACTAATATTCATTTAATATGTATAATTATACTTCCCTATATCTAAATTGAAGTAATCGCGGGTTCAATCATCATCATCTGATGTCATCGGGTCTTCGTCTCATCTTCTTCTTGGTTCTTTTATAACACAGTCTTTAGATGAAAACTCCTTTGAAATAAATTACAGCATGTAGATATGGTACAGTCCATAATTGTGTTCATTATTGTGCAGTCCATAAACTGTACTCTTTATTAGAAAGATCATGTGTATCAACTGATAAGAAAACAAAGTCCATGGATGAAATGTAGCTTTAATATCTGTGCGATATTCTGGAATCTTCCATATGTCCGCACTGGTCTAGTGTCACTTTTGGAACAGATGTGACGTCTTTGGTCAGTAAAGCAAGGGTTAACTTGACACTTCGCTGCTTTATATAGCACCATAACCAGTACTCAGTCCTTTATATACAGGACACATATGCCAGGTATTACCTGTTCACCAGCTTTCATTGAAGCGTTGCAGGTGATAAGAAACCACTGGAACGTGATGAAACTTGAACACAACACAGTTCATTCAGGATCATCGTCCTCTGCCGTCCTGGTGATCAGTGGTGTGAATTGTATTGTATGTAATTGACACAGTCTATTATCACTCAGCATTCACACCTTCTGAGACGTCCGGATATCAGTTGCTTCTTTTTGTAACTTTTGAGAATCTCTTTGATTTATAAAAATTAAAAGTCTTTATTAAGATAGAATTCATAATTGCGATGTCTTGATTGAAGTCTTCATTCCCTAATCTGATACCAAATCTGGCAATTTTCCTAACCTATAATATCACAGCGTACCATAGCAATCAATAATATCCATCTAATTATTATCAAAATATTAAAATAAATTATGTTTGGAATAATAAACAATAATAGATAATAATTCAATCAAGTTCTCCATGTGATAAAATATTTTTATGTCATAGGTGTAATTACCTTTTTCAACCCATAGGTGTCAGTGTGTTTTGAAACAACAAGTGTTTATATCTTTATTAAACCAATAATACCAAAGAATGTATGTATACTCATGGATCAAAAATGAATAAATATATGAATGTATGTATGAATGAATGAATGAATGAATGAATGAATAAATGAATGAATGAATTGTTGTGTTTACTCAGAAAATGTAAACATTTTTCTTATAGTAATTCATATCATCATTATATTTAATGAAGCAATATTCTTTGTACTTGACATTACCCCATTAAATATTAATGTGTTTTCTCAATTGAAATATTGAACTGAATTAAAATCAAAATTGAAAATTAAAAATGAAAAATGGAAAAATAAGAAAATAAGTAAGAATAAAATTTGAAAAATGAAAAATAAAATTAAGAGTAAAAATAAGAATAAAAATAAAAATAAGGCCTTTAAATTTTAATGACAAATGCAGAGTAATTATATTCTCCATAAAAAATACCCTTATATCTCCATTATCTGGATGATTTCATATTTGTCATAACCTTGTATCACCAAAAAATTATTAAACTATGCAACTTTGCATGTAACACCCTTCTTAATTATATCATTGTACCTTATTATTGTTTCTTCTTTATTAAAATGTGTGGAAAATAAGTATTGATCAAAAGTGATTATGTAATCAGGATCAAAAACACATTTTCCCCCTTAATACCAAAAATATTATTTTATAAAATTTATGTATATATCAGAACCAAATTAAAAATAGTTATTCTTCTAGAAATATTGTGCATAAATTTCATATCGATGAGTAGCATAGATTTGTCTAAAGAGAGGTGTGTACCTATTTAGGTAACCATTAAAAATAATATCATAGTTATTCAAGAATATTATCATGTGGAAAATTATTCTAAATATAAATTTGCTTTGTAAACCATTTTGATGTGTGGTTGCTCTTATCCACTATTAGTTAAATCAAGAAATAATAATTATTAAGAAATATAGAAGTATATATATATATGTAGATAATACCTAATTATGTATTATAATTTTTCTCAGAATTAAATATATTTGTGTACCTTCACATAAAGAAACATTTATTTATTTTTTTTTAAACATACAAACGTACAAGCCCTCCGTCACATCAATCACGCTTAGCAGCTGCTGATTTACTCATCTGTCACCTTCACTCTGACATTCACAGATCTGTTCAACTCAAACATTCCACATATGAAGTTTTAGATATATATATTTAACCCAAAATTGTTGTATCCCAATTTATTAATGCGCATTTAATATCTTAATATTTCTTTGAATATTCCCCAAATACATATTATATAATATGAGAGTAAGTCACTTAAATTTCAGACACTTAAAAAAACTATTGTCTTGCAAAAATAGAAATGTCCTTAGGTTCCTTTTTTTTTTTTTACTCACTGGCTGCCAGGTTTTAAGTTACATCAGCTGGAAATAGAATGAATGGGATCCTATACTATTAGCTCAAAATTCAAAGGCCGCAGCTGTCACACGTCATGCTGTAAAGCTACAGGTTAAAACGAACACTTCATGCACAGAAAATATTAGCAACACAAAAGAATTAATAAGTATTACATATATATTATAGTCCAACTAGTTATATTGTTATTATTTTAAAATGTAACACACATAAAATCATGCAATTTTTTCCACTTCCTGTGTGAATAAAGAAATAAATCCATTTTAGAGTTGTTTGATCAAATCCTGCTTTGGAATGAAAACTCTAAGGAAATATAAGAAAATAAAATTAAATATCAAATTCATACAGAAACAGAATTATTTAAATATCTTATACATATATTGGTTGGTTCTAATGTAATTCAAAATATTGTTACTTAAATTTATATATGAAGTTCTAATTTATTAATTAATATATATATATTTTATAAACATATATATAAATACAATTATACACAATCTCTACTTAGACAAGTGTATATATATATATACATACATGAACTACTAGAAACTATGTAACTACAATTTTACTGCATAAGATTATAAATAAATATTGAGACATTGTATAACATTTTGATACAACATCATAATTACAGTTTTTCCTTAGCCACTCCCTAAACCAAATCTTCTGTCTCTCTCAAATATCTCCAGGAACGCCCTATTTAGGAAAGACATTTTTCTATCCTTCAAAACCTCAGAGAACTGTCTGTTCTTCTGTCCACATTCCATGACGTCACCGTGAGCCGGTCGTCTCACCTGTCTCTGTCCGTCTATTTCGGCCATTTTCCTTTTTAGAGAATCACAGTTCTGACTGAGAATTAACTCATTCTGTGGAGAGATGGATCTTTACACTGGCTGATATGGCTTATAACAGATATGAAATCTCCTGCGTATTTGATAGAGTTCACTATGGGGATGACTCAGTCTAGGAGAGTTTGATATTGGCTTTTGGTAAGATTTTACCTTTCCTGGTTTTATAAAATTAACTTGATTTATTTTCTTTGCACGATTCTCATGTTTTCTAACAGAATCCAGCAACTGCGCACATTTGAATAGGGATTCTTTTTGTGACGCTATAACTCTAGATACTGGATCTAGGAATTTGAATTTTTGTACAAAAGTTGTTATCATTTGTTGTACTTATCCATTTTTGATGAGAGCTTTGTACAACCGTTCAAATATGGACATGAATGTATATGTACATTCCTTCCTACCAATCCTTAGTTTCTGCAGATCTTCTATGTTGGGAAAATCTTTTGTGACACAATAAATCAAATATCTTAATCTGTCTGAATCATTTTCCCATCCATTAGGAGAGTCATTTTCACAGGGCATTAAATGTAAACTTCTGGACAATGTGACAGGAATCCATATTTTAAATAATTGATTCCTCTCCTCATTGGATAAATCAAACTTATCAGAGAAGCTCTCAAATGTCTCTGAATTTCTACAGGCATGGATTTTGACATCATATTTTGGCATGATTTTGTATAATTTCAGCAAATTTTTCCTCATTTTAATTTGTAGTTGAGCCTGGGTAATTCCTGAATTCTCTGATATTTTTAGTGGCTCTTGAACGTCCGCTCCTCCTACGTCACTCACGTCTCCTCCCACTTCACCTAATATGTCAGTTTCTCGTATGTCAGTCATGTCTCCTCCCATGTCAGGTTTCTGTATGTCCGTCTCTTGGTCAGACCCAAGGTCACCTTCAGTTACAGACACGTGTCTTACTTCTTGTTCATTTTCCACATTACAGTCAGAATCAGTATCACCATCTGACACTTCTACACTATTTTCCTGCTTAGAAATCTCTAACACAAGACTATGAAAAAAATCTACCAAATGTAGAATATTTCTCAATTTCTGTTTGTCTCTATTTACCAATTTAGAAGTTAACTGTAAATTCTGCAATTCACATTCTTTGTATAAACTGAGCCACAAAACTTCTATATCATCTCCTACATTATCTTTGAAATTAATATTACTTTGTTTAGCAAAAGAAGAAATTATATCCATATTTTGCTTACCTTAAGATTCCTTAGCTTCTCTTTATCAGCACGTCCTGTCTTTAGTTCGTCTGATTCTTTTCCTGTGTGATTCTGTTCCTTGTTAGTACCTCTGCTTCCTGTCAGTCTTCAGTCTGTAGGTCCTTTCTGCTTCTCGTGAAAAATTAGTGAATTTACTGACACGTGAACAACAGCTGTTCAGCTCGTCAGGACTTCCCCCCTTGTTCACGGAAGAAATTCACTTACTTAATTAAAAAAAAAAACGAAAAAAACAGGACTGGCTGGCTCACCATTGTAAAATAATACTCTTCCTGTATTATTTTTTCCTACTGAGGACTTCGCAAAGTATCAATATCACGATATTCTTATAAAAAAATGTATCTATTTATTCTTGGATTGTCCATTAAAAAGAATCAGATTGCAGCAGGTACATACAATAATTAGTTATAAAGTAATTGTCCATTTGTCCATAATTAGCTTAATTGTTGAGATTCACCCATCTTTCCTTGGATCCTGGCTGGTAAATCATGTCTTTGTCCAGCACGTGTCCAGGCCTACATGTCAGATACTTCTCAGCATGAAGATTCTTCTTGTGGGGTGGGAAGAGCAAGAGAGCCCCCCCTTTCTGTACCATGGGCTTTTATAGCCAGTCGTATGGACACCTGTTCTACATATGGTAGTGAACCAAAAATACACACACAAATAGCGCATGTCAACTAGACACGATGGCTGAGGCATAGAACTCAGAAAAATGATTATCGATTAACATTCCAAATGAATTTCCATAATTAACCATTTAACAAGGGCCAATTAAGGCGGTCAAAAGCATTTTCCGCATCAAGACTGTGGAGAAGCGCCCGAGACTTATTCCTAT
The DNA here is from genome assembly GCF_046119375.1 of Phyllobates terribilis. Lineage (NCBI taxonomy): Eukaryota > Metazoa > Chordata > Amphibia > Anura > Dendrobatidae > Phyllobates > Phyllobates terribilis. The sequence continues at coordinate 333,715,372 of NW_027362765.1, read as the reverse complement.
TGACCACATCCACCAGGTCCACAGCCATCCTTGTGTTGTCTCTTCCCTGCCTGAAGGGCACAAACCCCACCTGATCCTTATGAATCATGTGCAGAAGCCAGACATTCAGTCTGTTTGCAAGGAGACGGGTAAATATTTTTAAGTCCGAGTTCAAGAGGGCTATGGGCCTATAGCTGGCGCAGTCAAGGGGATCTCTACCAGCCTTGTGAATTAACACCAAATATGAATGAGACAGCGAGCTAGGAATCGGGGTTCCCGTCAGGAAGGAGTTAAAAAGGTCAACCATATAGGGGAGTAGTATATCCGCAAAAGTTTTATAATATAGATAGGTCAAACTGTCGAGGCCTGGTGACTTACCCAGGGGCAAATCTTTCAAAATGTCAGTTAATTCCTCAAGAGTGATCTGTTTGTTAAGGGAATCTTGTGCCTCCGTCAAAAGAACTGGTAGACTAATTTTCCGAAAACAGCTGTCTATCTTTGATCGCATATATTCTGGATTGCCTGCCAGTGGGTCCTGAAGATTATATAATTTCTTATAAAATTTATAAAAGATATTTGACAATTCCCCCGGGTCATAGTGGGTAGTTCCCTCATCGTCTCTAAGAGCCTGAGGAGCCGCGGCCACAGAGCGATCCTGCAATTGCCTAGCCAACAAGGTATGGGCCTTGTTCCCCTTTTCATAATATCTCTGTTTTGAAAATACAAGCATCTTCTCCACTTTACAGATGGAGAGATCCTTCAATTTGTACCTAGTGGCCAACAGCTTCCTCAGAGTCCCAGTTGACGGAGAAGAGGCAAATCTAGGTTCCAGAAGGCGAATCTGAGAATTAAGATTCGAGAAAAATTGCCTTGAATTTTTTTAAGCCTCGCTCCCTCTGCAATACAGCACCCTCTTATTACCGCCTTATGCGCTTCCCACAAAATAGGAAGGGAGGGCACAGATCCCGAATTTAGTTCAAAATACTGGGTTAAATGATCTGATAAAGATTTTCGAATACAGGGATCCTTTACCAGAAATTCATGTAGTCGCCAGTGACAGGCTCTGGATGAACTGAGACCCAACTTAAAATTTAATATTACCGGCGCATGATTCGACCATGTTATGGACCCCACCTCTACATTCTCTATAATTCTAAGTGTGACAATATTAGCAAAAAAGTAATCAATTCTGGTATGAGTCTGATGCGGATTTGAATAAAAAGTGTAAGCTTTTTCTTTGGGATGATCTATTCTCCACATATCAAAAAGGAAATTTGCCCGGATCAATTTTCTAAATTCCAATGATAATCGGGACGAACCAGCAGATGGAGGGTTCCCCCTCAAGGCAAGCCTATCATTTATTTCTGAGAACGGGATATTAAAGTCCCCCCCCACCAACAATGCCCCAGGCTGCAGCCGTCGAAGGCTAGCTAGAACCTTGCGAATAAAGGGTATTTGGCCCGAATTTGGGGCGTAAATGTTGCACAATATTATTGCTTTGCCCTGAAAAAAGCCCTCCTGTATCAAGAATCTACCTGCCGGGTCCTCATGAGATTTAGAGATTTGAATTGGACATAAAGATGATATAAGTATGGCCACTCCACCCTTTTTATTATTGTTATAGGCAGAGTAGGCAAAAGGGTAATGATGCACCGCAAATCTAAACGTCCCACTCCGGTTATAATGCGTCTCCTGTAAAAAGGCAATGTCCGCTCTCTGAGCCTTCAACTCCTGCAGTGTGAGCCTTCTTTTTCTAGGGGAATTAAGCCCCTTTACATTCAAAGTGATCAACTTAACCATTGCTAGTGAGAAAAGGTGAGCTACTGCTTATAATCATACTCACTGACAATCGTTGCAGCCTCCCGCCCCATAATGACCTGCCAAGGAGCTCCATGAATAACCCCTGCTCTCTTGATAAGGAAAAGAAAAGGTAAAAAGGAGGGAGGGGAAAGACAGTGGGATGCGGGGGAGACACAGACTGAAACAAACCAACATAAAGAGAAAACATGTACAAATATCAATACAGATCAGAACAATTTTCCCAAGAGTAACTCTTGGAAAAGGGTTATTACTGTGGCACAAGGTGAGCCCACTAAGTTTCAAAAACGTAGTATGCAGTTAAGGGAAATCACAATGTTCTTGCTATCCAACAACCCTTTGGAAAAATATATTGGAGGGAGTCCAGAAAAAGGGGAAAAAAAACTTTCCTGTGAGATGAGAAACAATAACCAAAATCCTTGTCCTGAAACCCAAGGAACCCCACTGGGCATTTATAAACAGGTTGTCAAAGTGACACTTTAAAATATTCATTCATTTAAGGCATAGAAAAAAATCAAACATAAGTATTTCAGAACCTGACGTTGAGTACCGGCTTGTAAGTGAAAAAGAGCGATAAAGACAAAAAGTAAACCCTCTAGCGAAGCCGCTTATGCTCTGGGTTTTACAGTCAACCATAGTTATTCTTATGCACTCCAGAGGACGGGCCCTGCTCCCCAGGCCTGCGAGGCGTCGTTCCCTCTTTGCCTCGCCTCCCCACCTTTTGCCATACGGGAGGTGGAGCCTCCGTGGGGCAAAGATTGTTCCATTCCGGAATGTTCGGTGCTGTTAGTTAGAGGTCCCCACAAAACTTGTCCAAATCCCCCATAGAGCAGAGCGCTGCTGACACCCCATCCCTGCGAGCCATTAAAGCAAAGGGGAAGCCCCATCTATAGGGAATCTTCTTATCCAGGAGCATGCTGAGCAGAGGTTTAAGATGCTTTTGTTACGAACTGCTACAAACACTAAGGAAAGATAGGAAAACTGTCCCTACAATAGGACTAAGCTGATTCCCTACGATGCAGCGGGGGACCTGTTCCTTGTGAACAGACCCGCCTAAGTCCTCGGCTAGTCTGAACACAGATCTATAGATCTAATGGAGGGGTCCCTACAAGAACTAAGGACTGGGATATAGTTGGACACCTCCTAACAGAAATTGTAGCAGAGCAAAGACAAACAAACAAAAAGTACTAGTGGTCAAAAGACCAAGCAAACTACAGAGTAAGGTACAAGGAACCTGGCTAGCTTAAGAGTAAATGTAACACTGAAGTCCAGTAAGGCCAGAAGGGCGGAGCTGGATTATATAGGCAGAAAGTCATGTGACCAACAAAATAGGAAAAAAACTAACAGGAGGGTTCTAACAGTATCCCCTCTTCTATGAGGATCCTCTGGATCCTCCAGGCCCAGGTCTATCAGGAAACCTCCTGTGAAACGCTCCGACAAGTCTAGGAGCAGAGACATCATCCGCCCTTACCCAGGAGTTATCCTCGGGACCGAAACCTTTCCAAGCGACGAGATACTGCAATCTCCCTCTATGCCATCTAGAATTAAGAATGCGAGAAATTTCATATTCACCGTCTTTCACCACCAGAGGAACAGAGACAGTGGCGTCCCTATCAGAAACATCAGCTTTTTTCAATAAGGAAACATGAAACACCGGATTAATCTTCCAGGAGGTAGGAACCTCCAACCTAACAGCAGATTGGTTAACTACCTGAAGCACCTTAAACGGCCTTACAAACTTCGGGCCCAATTTCTTAGAAGGAATCCTCAACCGCAGATTCTTAGAGGACAACCAAACCATGTCACCAACCGTAAACAAAACCTCTTGACTAGTGTTGAGCGATACCTTCCGATATCGGGAAATATCGGATCGGACCGATACCCAAAAAGTATCGGATATCGCCGATTCCGATACCGATACCGGAAACCAATGCAAGTCAATGGGACAGAAATATCGGAATAAAAATAAACCCTTTCTTTCCTTGTAGGTTAATTCTACATGAAGGAAAACAACTAAGAATAATGTATAATGTATTGGGGGAGGTGGGGGAGACAATAAAGGCATAGAGGTTTAGCCCAATCAAATGGAATAGCAGGAATTAATATTTTTAAGACGTTCTGAGTTACGGAAATATTGACTATGTTAAGTTTTTTTATATTTTGTCAGATATTTATGTTTCATTACTTCCATGCTCTTCACCTTCTTTTTTACTTCTCCCACACTTTCCCCATTCATCATCCTCAGCATCAGCATCTTTTTCATCAACTTCTTCTTCACCTTCTACATCTTTTTCTTCTTCTTCTTCTTCTTCTTCTTCTTCTTCTTCACCTTCTTCCTATTATTCTTTTTTTTTTACATTCTTCATATTCTTCTTATTCAACTATTATTCTTCTTCATATTTTACTTCTTCATCTTCTTCATCTTCTTCTTCTTCATCATATTCTTATTTGTGGCAGGCATTCCTGTAGTTGTTATCTATAAAAGTTTGAACATTACACCTTTCGTTCTGTCCGTCACAAAAGATTTACAACAGGATATGTCCGCGTTCAGTTTGGCCTGCAGCAGCAGGTCTTTTCCAGGGGCACCACGAGGAGGAACAGACTCACCCCCATACACTGCTTAGTCATCTTCTGCTTATAATTTAGATATTATCTTTTGCTCTGATTTTTAGTCTTATGCTTAATGTTCTTCCGCTTTTTGTTCTGCAGCTTCTTGTACTTCTGCTTCTTGGTTATCTGTCTCTTGTTCTTCTGTATCTTGGTGGTTGTCTTCTTCTTCTTTGTCCTCTTGGTCAACTTCTTCAGGGTCATCTTCTTGGTCTTCTTCGGGGTGATCTTCAGGGTCGTCGTCTTCAGGGTCGTTGTCTTCCGGGTCCTCGTCTTCGGGGTCCTCGTCTTCAGGGTCATCGTCTTCGGGGTCCTCGTCTTCTTCTGGGTGGTCTTCAGGGTCCTCGTGTTCAGGGTCGTCTTCGGGGTCCTCGTCTTCTTCGGGGTCGTCTTCAGGGTCCTCGTCTTCAGGGTCGTCGTCTTCGGGGTCCTCGTCTTCTTAGGGTTGGTCTTCAGGGTCCTCGTCTTCAGGGTCCTCGTCTTCGGGGTCCTCGTCTTCTTCGGGTTGGTCTTCAGGGTCCTCGTCTTCAGGGTCCTCGTCTTCGGGGTCCTCTTCTTCTTCGGGGTGGTCTTCAGGGTCCTCGTCTTCAGGGTCCTGGTCAGGGAGATCCAGAGTGATTACCAAGAACCATTTCAAAAAGCTTGAACTTGGAAATGTAGCAGAAGGTACAAGAAGGCTGAGGAACTGCCGAGAACCAGCTGATGGTACTGGAACCTGGATGGGTAGCAGAAGGTACAAGAGCCAATGGAACTACCGAGGACCAGCTGACGGTACTGGAACTCGGTTACTGAGCAGGAGGTACCTGTGCCAGAAAGCACTACCAAGGACCAGCAGACGTTGGTGGAACTTGGATACCGAGAAGGAGGCACCTAAGTCAAAGGCACTGCCGAGAACCAGCTGACGGTACTGGAACCCGGATGGGTAGCAGAAGGTACCCATGTAAAAAAAAGTTGCAAGGCCGCGAGCCGGCCGCAGTACCAAAACCCACAGTCCTACAGGGGGTGCTTGTCCTATTGGCACTATGGAACCAGCCTTCATTGCCAGATCCTGCAGCCCACACAGGAGTCACCTAAACTGCAGGCACCACAGAGTCGGCTAACCCGACCGCAACACGACAGGACAACGCATTGGAGGCAAAGTGACGTTGACACTACCCGGAAACAGCTGGCGTGCTGGAACCAGGCTGGGCAGGAGGGAGTACCCGTGCCAAAGACACCGCTGGGAAACAGCTGGCGGTGCTGGAACCCAGGGTAAATACTAAAAACAGAGTAGAGCCAGAGGCCTAATTGGAGCAAGTTTAAAATCAATAGTAGTGTGAATGTGGACAGAGCAGGAGAATTTGCCGGACACACGGCAGGGAAACAGATGATGTTACTGAACCCCAATAACACGGCAGCAAGCGTTGACTGTGCAGACGGCACTTCTGAGCAGCAACTAGCGGTATTGGAGCCCAGGGTAAATACTAAAAACAGAGGAGCCAGAGGTGTAATTGGAGCAAGTTTTAAATCAGTAGTACAGTGGATGTGGACAAGGCAGGAGAATTTGCCAGACACACAGCTGGGGATCAGCTGACGTTACTGAACCCCAATAACACGGCAGCAAGTGTTGACTGTGCAGACAGCACTTCCGAGCGCCAACTGGCGGTGTTGGAGCTCAGGGATAATACTGAAAACAGAGGAGCCAGAGGTGTAATTGGAGCAACTTTAAAATCTGTAGTAGTGTGAATGAGGACAGAGCAGGAGAAATTGCCGTCCGCACAGCAGGGGAACAGCCGACGTTACTGAATCCCAATAACACGGCAGCAAGTGTTGACTGTGCAGACAGCACTTCTGAGCAGCAACTGGCAGTGTTGGAGCTCAGGGATTACAGTTCAGGTGGTAGAAACATGAACACAACAGGAGACCTGGATACTGTTGCCAACCAATTATTTATTCTGGAAGAGGACTGGCAAATTCATGCAAGATCCAGGCCTTGTTCATTTTGAGAAAAGTAAGCCGGTCAACGTTATCGGAGGATAGTCGCATGCGACGGTCTGTTAGTACACCACCTGCGGCACTAAAGACGCGTTCCGATAATACACTAGCAGCAGGGCAAGCTAGCACCTCCAATGCATACTGGCTAAGCTCTGGCCATGTATCCAGCTTACAGACCCAAAACTTGAAGGGAGAAGAGCCGTCTGGGAGTACACTGAGAGGGCAAGACATGTAGTCTGTCACCATCTGACGGAAACGTTGCCTCCTGCTGACTGGAGCCGTCTGTGATGGTGTAGACATTTGTGGCGGCGGGGACACAAAACTTTGCCACATTTGGGCCATACTGGTCTTGCCTTGTGCTGAGGCGCTGCTTCTGCTCCCTCTTTGTGTAGAGCTTCCTCCACTGTCTCGACGCACTGAGCTGCTTTGTAAAGCACTAGCAGCACTGCTCTCGGTTGGAATGGAGAACATGATGGAATGCACCAGTGCGTCTTGGTACTCCCGCATTTTAGACTCCCGGTTCAACGGTGTTATGAGGCTTTGTAAGTTGTCCCGGTAGCGAAGATCTAGGAGGGTGGACACCCAATAATCAGCCGTGTTGAGAATGTGGGCGATGCGGCGGTCGTTTCTCAGGCACTGCAGCATGAAATCAACCATGTGCTGCAGACTGCCAACTGGCCAAGAAACGCTGTCCCCTGCTTGAGGCGTGATCTCTGCCTGCTCTGCATCACCCCACCCTCGCTCTAGATACTGACTACTAGAGCATTGTGTACCTCCCTCCTCTGGACAGATGTATTCCTCCTCCATTGACTCCTCCTCATCCTCCTCACAAAGTGTCCCCTGCGTAGGCCTTTGTGAGGAACCACGTTGCGCAGACTGTAGAGAAGCAGATGGCATTTGTGACTCCTCATGCTCCACCTCTTCCAAAACCTCGTCCCTTAGTGCTTGCAGTGTTTTTTCAAGCAGGCAGATATGGGGGATAGTCATGCTGACTAGTGCATCATCTGCACTCGCCATCCACGTGGAATAATCGAAGGCACACAAAACGTGGCAAATGTCCTTCATAGAGGCCCACTCAGTGGTGGTGAAGTGTGAACGGCGCGCACTGCGACTTGTTTGCGCCTGCTGCAGCTGGTACTCCATTACTGTTACCTGCTGCTCACACAACTCTCCAACATATGTAACGTTGAATTCCACCTGGTGGGTAGGTCACATATGATGCGATGTTCCGGAAGATGTAATCGCCGCTGCAGAGCTGCAATGCGCGATCTTGCGATGCTGGAACGCCGCAAGTGAGGGCACTCTATGTGGACCTTGTGAAGCAGTGCATCAAGATTCGGATAGTCCCTCAAAAAACTCTGCACGACCAAGTTGAGCACATGTGCCAGACATGGGATGTGAGTGAGGTTGCCTAGGCCCAGAGCTGCCACCAGATTTCGGGCATTGTCACACACTACCATGCCTGGCTGGAGATTCGCTGGCACAAACCACACGTCGCTCTGCTGCTTGATGGCATTCCAGAGCTCCTGCGCTGTGTGGCTTCGATTCCCCAAAGAAATTAATTTTAATACGGCCTGTTGACCTTTGGCCACGGCTGTGCTCATATCGGTCATCACAGCAGGTAACCGTTCACGGGTCGATGTGGAGGTAGACCGTGACGGCTACTGCAGCGCTGATTCAGAGGAACTGGAGTATGAGGAGGAGCCAGTGTGTACAGACTGGATTCCTGCAATCCTTGGAGTTGGCAGAACACGTACAGCGCCACTCTCAAGATCTGTACCCGGCTCCACAACATTTACCCAATGGGCAGTGAGGAAAAGGTATCGTCCCTGTCCATGCTTACTGGTCCACGCATCGGTGGTCAGGTGGACCTTGCTACTGACGGCGTTTTGTAGCGCATGTTTAATTTTTCCCTCCACATGACGTTGCAGGGCAGGGACAGCTTGCCTGCTGAAATAAAAGCGGCTGGGCACGTTGTATTGTGGGACTGCCAATGCCATAAAGTTACGGAAGGTGTCAGTCTCCACCAGCCTGAATGATAGCATTTCAAGGGCCAGTAGTTTAGCAATGCCAGCATTCAGAGCCTGTGCTCGGGGGTGGTTTGCCGAGTATGGGCGCCTTTTCTCCCATGCCTGTGCTAACGATGGCTGTAGACTGGCCTGGGAGTGTGAGGATGACAGGGAAAGTGGTGCTGTGGGTGGAATTACACTGTGTCTCTGTACAACAGTGCCAGAGATTCTTCCATGGCGATCCTGTGAGGAAGCCGAACCAGCTGTGTGTGAGCTGGAGGAAGAGGCTACAACACGAGCTGAAGAGGTGGTAGGTGGCGCTGTAGGTTGGCCTAGGTCTTCAGTGTGTTTTTGTAACTCCACCACGTGCTTGGTCCGCACATGTTTCCACATATTTGTGGTATTGAGGTTGCTGACACTTTTCCCTCTTTTCACCGTCTGATTACACAGCTTGCATTTGACAAAGCAAATGTCATCTTCAACTGTGTCAAAAAAGGACCAGGCACTGCAAGTCTTGGGAGCGCACGCTTTGGATTTTGGAATAGCCATGCTCCTAATGGGTGCCGAAGTGGAGGCTACAGGCAACCAAGTCTGCTCCCTCCCTCTCCCTCCTTTTTGGACCGTTCGGGGAATCTCTTCCTCAGAGCTGCTCCCACCACCTTCCTGTCCCTCACGCCATGATGGGTCAAAGACCTCATCATCTACACCACCCTCTTCAAACAACTGCTTCTCCTGGGTAGTCTCGACAGCACAGTACGCACCAGAAAGTGGCACCTGAGTCTCATCATCAGATGCATACTGAGGTGTACTGCTGACCATAGGCACTGGCCCACCTGCCTCTTCAGATTCAGAAAGACAAAACGGTTGTGCATCACTGCATACTACCTCTTCTTCAAATTCTTGAATTCTGCTTGGCTGGCCCCCTCTTTCCAAGCCAAGAGATTCAGAGAACAGAAGTAGAGATGGCTCCTGTCCAGGGCTCTCTGACTGTCTGGGCAATTTGGCAGGCGGTGAAGAGACAGATGGGTGCTCTTCAGTGCTCAGGACTTGAGAGGATCTGGAACTAATTGAAGTCGATGCGTTAGCTGCCATCCATCCGACAACGGCTTCAATTTGGTCCTCCCGCAGCAGTGGGGTACGGGTAGCTCCTACAAAGCTGCGCATAAAGGACTGTTCCCTGGTAAAACTGGGGGATGCTGAGTCACTGGTGCCCGCAGCAGGCACAGAATCCCCCTGTCCTCTCCCTGAAGGCACAGAATCCTCATGTCCTCTCCCTGCAGAAACTCCACGACCACGACCACATGCCTTACTCCCTGCCTTCTTCATCTTGATAGACTGATAAAGATAGGCAGAAATGTACTAAGGGCTTAGTGTGCTTATTCCTGAACAGCTGCTAACAGGTATAAGAAACACTCATTTTATAAAGTGTGGACTAGACTTTAATATGAGCTAATGTGGCCTACACAACTGTAAAGTGGAGTGTTTGGTGAACTTTATTTAGTTTTTTTTGTCACAAAAAGACACTGGATGTGCCCAAAGATGTAATACCGATAGTATCACAAACTTTTTGTAGCTATTACAATGTAGGAAGGTAACCTACAATGCAATAGATGAGGCTACAGAAAATAGGCTAATACTAATCTGGCTGGGGCTGCAGGGCACAATGCTGCAGAAAGGCTCCTCTAACTACTCCTATATAGTGTGTTTGGAACCAATTTAGCTGAATACGAATGGAACCACCACACTAATAGGAGAAATGAGGAAAAATTATGAATTGGCAATAAAGGACAATGTATGAGGCAGTGACACACACTGAGTGCACTACAACCAGACGTGGCTGAAGCACACACTACAGGGTGAGCTGCACTCACACACACAGACCTTGCTGACAGCGGTGAACAGTGCAGATGCAGAGCACTGTGCACTAGCGCTGCAAGACAAAAAAAAATTCTCTATCTACTCCTATATAGTGTGTTTGGAACCAATTTAGCTGAATACGGATGGAACCACCACACTAATAGGAGATATCAGGAAAAATTATGAATTAGCAAAAAAGGACAATGTATGAGGCAGTGACACACACTGAGTGCACTACAACCAGACGTGGTTGAAGCACACACTACAGGGTGAGCTGCACTCACACACAGAGACCTTGCAGACAGCGGTGAACAGCACAGAGAACTGTGCACTAGCGCTGCAAGGCACAGCGATTTATAAAGTAGCTTGGGTAAAGCAGAATAGACCAAATAGGTAGCTAAAACTGTCCCTCAGAACAACAGCGTCCTATTCCTAACTGAATTCACAGCAGAGTGAGCTGAAAATGGCGGCGGCGGCTTTTATAGTGCATCATGACATAATTTCAGCAGCCAATCACAGCCATGCCATTAGTTAAGATGCCTACATGCCTAACAGGATGTGCCCACAATTCTTAGGATCCTCATTGGCTGAATAAAATGAAACTGGCTCATTGCATTATGGGAACTTCCGATTCCGGTATACGATATTGTAAAAGTATCGGAATTAAGTATCGGAATTCCGATACTGCGAATATCGGCCGATACCCGATATTTCAGTATCGGAATGCTCAACACTACTCTTGACGTTTCCCGTCAAAGTACCTCTTGGACTTTTTGTTAGCCTCTTGAAGGTTACAACGTACATCAGTCCAAACTCTCTCCAAATCACCGGAAAAATTCTCCTCCTCCGGCTCAGCCGATACCAATTTGGAGAATGACCCAAACGACGGATGTCTCCCAGTACAACAAAAAAATGGAGAACACCCAGCAGAAGAGGATGTATGGTTGTTAAGAGCAAATTCAGCCAGTGGCAAAAACTCAGACCACCCCTCTTGATTGTCAGCCACAAAACAACACAAAAACTGTTCAACATCTTGGTTCTTTCTTTCTGTCTGTCCATTAGACTCAGGATGATATCCAGATGAAAATGACAAATGAACTCCCAACCTGTCACAAAAGGCACGCCAAAAACGAGCCACAAACTGAGGTCCCTATCGGAAACAATGTTGGTAGGAACGCCATGGAGCCTGACAATTTCCTTAACAAAGTGTGCAAATTGAAGTGGTCAGTGGGGCGCTAGAAACTGGATAAGGCGCTGGAAAAGGATAAAACAAACCTCTTTATTGAAGTATTAATGCCCACAACGCGTTTCTGCAGCGGTCTGCTGCCTTCATCAGGTGGAGTTAATTTCCTTAACAAAAGCCTTAGCGAGTGTCTTAGCGCAGGGCAGTTTGATGAAGCGAACCAAGTGACACATCTTGCTAAAACGGTCCACGACCACCCAGATGACAGTGAAACCCTCAGAGGCAGGAAGGTCAGTAATAAAATCCATAGCAAGATGCGTCCAAGGTGCACTAGGAACTTCCAGAGGGCAAAGCAACCCCGCAGCAGGAGCATGTGAAGACTTAGATCTAGCACACACAGTACATTGACGCACCCACTTAATGACTTCCTTCTGCCATCCAGGCCACCAAAAACTGCGACCTACAAGTCTCTTAGTCTCCGAAATTCCTGGATGACCTGCCAACCGAGACTCATGACACTCCACAAACAAATCTCTCCTAAAGTTCCTAGGTACAAACAACCTCCCAATGGGAGTGTTAGATGGGGCATCCTCCTGGGCTTTCAGAATCCCATCTTCCAAAACGGAGTCCAATGCTGCTATCACAACACTTTCCTGTAAAATGCTCTCCTCCTTCTCGGTACCAACCATGGGAGAAAAACTGCGAGATAAAGCATCAGTTTTTACATTCTTGGTACCTGGGATGTAAGTAACAGAAAAATTAAACCACGAAAAAAAAAGTGCCCACCTAGCCTGACGGGCATTCAAGCGCTTGGCAGCATCAAGATAGATCAGATCCTTATGATCAGTGAAAACCTGAATAGGAAATTTAGCACCTTCCATGAGATGACGCCAATGTTCAAATGCGAGTTTAATCGCCAGAAATTCCCGATTACCGACATCGTAATTAAGTTCGGTCTCATAAAATTTTTTTGAAAAAAAAGCACAGGGATGTACTCCATCCTTGTTTTCCTAAGACAAAACAGCACCGACCCCCTCCGAAGAAGCATCAACCTCGACCAAAAAAGGCTTGGTCTCATCAGGCTGCATAAGGATGGGGAAAAAACCAAGCAATGTGAACTGAGGACTAAGATGGTACACATGCAAGAAATAGGAGCATGTTCACACTAGCAAAAAGATGCAAAACCTACAAAAGACAAAAAATATATCTCATACCCTACCATCATTATAAATAAATGTAAAGCAAAGTTGCATATGAAATATAGGGTACTTAGTGAACTATTTTTGATCAAAAAAAGTATACAAGCCGTCCCACCAGCGACAAGGTGACCCTAAATTGGGACGGTCCTACACTGTCTATATTAAAAACCTTACTGTATATCAAAGTTGAAGTAATGCATATAAAAGAGTAGACAAATAGAACTGGGTCCCAATATCAGACCACCTAAGCCCGTGGTAAGCTACATATATACTAACCAATTATTTCTCATTCCTCATTCTACATTGATAATTTAAATAAAGAGATCAAGGTACTCAGTAAATCTGCTATTTCAAATTTTTATTAATGTTATCACAAGACATACACACACCCCATAAAATCAAGTCAAAAAACCCCTAAGACATAGAAAGCCCCAATAAAATTGAGGCAGTGTGGTCAAGAGATATCACCATAAGCACAAAAAATACAGTTCAGAGAGTAGGAATGTAAGATTATATCAGTAAAATTCCAGACCTCTTAGTTCCATATCCTTAATAATAGATATAATCTTACATTCCTACTCTCTGAACTGTATTTTTTGTGCTTATAGTGATATCTCTTGCATATGAAATATAGGGTACTTAGTGAACTATTTTTGATCAAAAAAAGTATACAAGCCGTCCCACCAGCGACAAGGTGACCCTAAATTGGGACGGTCCTACACTGTCTATATTAAAAACCTTACTGTATATCAAAGTTGAAGTAATGCATATAAAAGAGTAGACAAAGAGAACCGGGTCCCAATATCAGTCCACCTAAGCCCGTGGTAAGCTACATATATACTAACTAGCTCAACAAAGGGGATGAGACACCCCTAATTTGCACAGAATAAAAACAAGACAAAAAACCAAGCAATAGTGAACTGAGGACTAAGATGGTACACATGCAAGAAATAGGAGCATGTTCACACTAGCAAAAAGATGCAAAACCTACAAAAGACAAAAAATATATCTCATACCCTACCATCATTATAAATAAATGTAAAGCAAAGTTGCATATGAAATATAGGGTACTTAGTGAACTATTTTTGATCAAAAAAAGTATACAAGCCGTCCCACCAGCGACAAGGTGACACTAAATTGGGACGGTCCTAAACTGTCTATATTAAAAACCTTACTGTATATCAAAGTTGAAGTAATGCATATAAAAAATAGTAGACAAATAGAACCGGGTCCCAATATCAGACCACCTAAGCCCGTGGTAAGCTACATATATACTAACCAGCTCAACAAGGGGGATGCCACACCCCTAATTTGCACAGAATGCAAACAAGACAAAAAACCAAGCAATGTGAACTGAGGACTAAGATGGTACACATGGAAGAAATAGGAGCATGTTCACACTAGCAAAAAGATGCAAAACCTACAAAAGACAAAAAATATATCTCATACCCTACCATCATTATAAATAAATGTAAAGCAAAGTTGCATATGAAATATAGGGTACTTAGTGAACTATTTTTGATCAAAACTGTATACAAGCCGTCCCACCAGCGACAAGGTGACCCTAAATTGGGACGGTCCTACACTGTCTATATTAAAAACCTTACTGTATATCAAAGTTGAAAGTAATGCCTATAAAAAAGAGTAGACAAATAGAACCGGGTCCCAATATCAGACCACCTAAGCCCGTGGTAAGCTACATATATACTAACCAGCTCAACAAGAGGGATGCCACACCCCTAATTTGCACAGAATGCAAACAAGACAAAAAACCAAGCAATGTGAACTGAGGACTAAGATGGTACACATGCAAGAAATAGGAGCATGTTCACACTAGCAAAAATATGCAAAACCTACAAAAGACAAAAAATATATCTCATACCCTACCATCATTATAAATAAATGTAAAGCAAAGTTGCATATGAAATATAGGGTACTTAGTGAACTATTTTTGATCAAAAAAAGTATACAAGCCGTCCCACCAGCGACAAGGTGACCCTAAATTGGGACGGTCCTACACTGTCTATATTAAAAACCTTACTCTATATCAAAGTTGAAGTAATGCATATAAAAATTAGTAGACAAATAGAACTGGGTCCCAATATCAGACCACCTAAGCCCGTGGTAAGCTACATATATACTAACCAGCTCAACAAGGGGGATGCCACACCCCTAATTTGCAAAGAATGCAAACAAGACAAAAAACCAAGCAATGTGAACTGAGGACTAAGATGGTACACATGCAAGAAATAGGAGCATGTTCACACTAGCAAAAAGATGCAAAACCTACAAAAGACAAAAAATATATCTCATACCCTACCATCATTATAAATAAATGTAAAGCAAAGTTGCATATGAAATATAGGGTACTTAGTGAACTATTTTTGATCAAAAATGTATACAAGCCGTCCCACCAGCGACAAGGTGACCCTAAATTGGGACGGTCCTACACTGTCTATATTAAAAACCTTACTGTATATCAAAGTTGAAGTAATGCATATAAAAAAGAGTAGACAAATAGAACCGGGTCCCAATATCAGACCACCTAAGCCCGTGGTAATCTACATATATACTAACCAGCTCAACAAGGGGGATGCCACACCCCTAATTTGCACAGAATGCAAACAAGACAAAAAACCAAGCAATGTGAACTGAGGACTAAGATGGTACACATGCAAGAAATAGGAGCATGTTCACACTAGCAAAAATATGCAAAACCTGCAAAAGACAAAAAATATATCTCATACCCTACCATCATTATAAATAAATGTAAAGCAAAGTTGCATATGAAATATAGGGTACTTAGTGAACTATTTTTGATCAAAAAAAGTATACAAGCCATCCCACCAGCGACAAGGTGACCCTAAATTGGGACGGTCCTACACTGTCTATATTAAAAACCTTACTGTATATCAAAGTTGAAGTAATGCATATAAAAAATAGTAGACAAATAGAACTGGGTCCCAATATCAGACCACCTAAGCCCGTGGTAAGCTACATATATACTAACCAGCTCAACAAGGGGGATGCCACACCCCTAATTTGCAAAGAATGCAAACAAGACAAAAAACCAAGCAATGTGAACTGAGGACTAAGATGGTACACATGCAAGAAATAGGAGCATGTTCACACTAGCAAAAAGATGCAAAACCTACAAAAGACAAAAAATATATCTCATACCCTACCATCATTATAAATAAATGTAAAGCAAAGTTGCATATGAAATATAGGGTACTTAGTGAACTATTTTTGATCAAAAATGTATACAAGCCGTCCCACCAGCGACAAGGTGACCCTAAATTGGGACGGTCCTACACTGTCTATATTAAAAACCTTACTGTATATCAAAGTTGAAGTAATGCATATAAAAAAGAGTAGACAAATAGAACCGGGTCCCAATATCAGACCACCTAAGTCCGTGGTAATCTACATATATACTAACCAGCTCAACAAGGGGGATGCCACACCCCTAATTTGCACAGAATGCAAACAAGACAAAAAACCAAGCAATGTGAACTGAGGACTAAGATGGTACACATGCAAGAAATAGGAGCATGTTCACACTAGCAAAAAGATGCAAAACCTACAAAAGACAGAAAATATATCTCATGCCCTACCATCATTATAAATAAATGTAAAGCAAAGTTGCATATGAAATATAGGGTACTTTGTGAACTATTTTTGATCAAAAAAAGTACACAAGCCGTCCCACCAGCGACAAGGTGACCCTAAATTGGGATGGTCCTACACTGTCTATATTAAAAACCTTACTGTAAATCAAAGTTGAAGTAATGCATATAAAAAAGAGTAGACAAATAGAACCGGGTCCCAATATCAGACCACCTAAGCCCGTGGTAAGCTACATATATACTAACCAGCTCAACAAGGGGGATGCCACACCCCTAATTTGCACAGAATACAAACAAGACAAAAAACCAAGCAATGTGAACTGAGGACTAAGATGGTACACATGCAAGAAATAGGAGCATGTTCACCTAGCAAAAAGATGCAAAACCTACAAAAGACAAAAAATATATCTCATACCCTACCATCATTATAAATAAATGTAAAGCAAAGTTGCATATGAAATATAGGGTACTTAGTGAACTATTTTTGATCAAAAAAAGGATACAAGCCGTCCAACCAGCGACAAGGTGACCCTAAATTGGGACGGTCCTACACTGTCTATATTAAAAACCTTACTGTATATCAAAGTTGAAGTAATGCATATAAAAGAGTAGACAAATAGAACCGGGTCCCAATATCAGACCACCTTAGCCCGTGGTAAGCTACATATATACTAACCCGCTCAACAAGGGGGATGCCACACCCCTAATTTGCACAGAATGCAAACAAGACAAAAAACCAAGCAATGTGAACTGAGGACTAAGATGGTACACATGCAAGAAATAGGAGCATGTTCACACTAGCAAAAAGATGCAAAACCTACAAAAGACAAAAAATATATCTCATACCCTACCATCATTATAAATAAATGTAAAGCAAAGTTGCATATGAAATATAGGGTACTTAGTGAACTATTTTTGATCAAAAAAAGTATACAAGCCGTCCCACCAGCGACAAGGTGACCCTAAATTGGGATGGTCCTACACTGTCTATATTAAAATCCTTACTGTATATCAAAGTTGAAGTAATGCATATAAAAGAGTAGACAAATAGAACCGGGTCCCAATATCAGACCACCTAAGCCTGTGGTAAGCTACATATATACTAACCAGCTCAAAAAGGGGGATGCCACACCCCTAATTTGCACAGAATGCAAACAAGACAAAAAACCAAGCAATAGTGAACTGAGGACTAAGATGGTACACATGCAAGAAATAGGAGCATGTTCACACTAGCAAAAAGATGCAAAACCTACAAAAGACAAAAAATATATCTCATGCCCTACCATCATTATAAATAAATGTAAAGCAAAGTTGCATATGAAATATAGGGTACTTAGTGAACTATTTTTGATCAAAAAAAGTATTCAAGCCGTCCCACCAGCGACAAGGTGACCCTAAATTGGGACGGTCCTACACTGTCTATATTAAAAACCTTACTGTATATCAAAGTTGAAGTAATGCATATAAAAAAGAGTAGACAAATAGAACCGGGTCCCAATATCAGACCACCTAAGCCCGTGGTAAGCTACATATATACTAACCAGCTCAACAAGGGGGATGCCACACCCCTAATTTGCACAGAATGCAAACAAGACAAAAAACCAAGCAATGCGAACTGAGGACTAAGATGGTACACATGCAAGAAATAGGAGCATGTTCACACTAGCAAAAAGATGCAAAACCTACAAAAAACAAAAAATATATCAAATACCCTACCATCATTATAAATAAATGTAAAGCTTTACATTTATTTATAATGATGGTAGGGTATGAGATATATTTTTTGTCTTTTGTAGGTTTTGTATAAGGATGGGGGCAGCACTGAACCTCTCCTTGAGATACACAAAAGCTTCAATGGCCTCAGTAGTCCACTGGACCGTATTCGCACCTTTCCTGGTGAGATCGGTCAGCGGCTTAACAATTATAGAAAAATTCTTAATGAATTTTCTGTAATAATTGGCGAAACCCAAAAATCTCTGTATCGATTTCAAACCAATAGGCCTAGGCCATTCCTGTACCGCCTGAACCTTCACCGGGTCCATCTCAAAGCCCTCGCAGGAGATAATGTAGCCCAAAAAACGAATTCTCTGCACAGCGAACTCACATTTCTCCAGCTTAGCAAAAAGTGAATTGTCACTTAACAACTGCAATACCTCACGTACGCTCTGCCAATGAGACTCCAGATCCGGCAAATAAATCAAAATGTCATCCAAATACACCACCACATTCTTACCGATCAATGGTCTTAGGATGTCATTAATAAGGTTCTGAAAAAACGCTGGTGCGTTGGTAAGACCAAAAGGCATAACCAGATTCTCAAAATGACCCACCGGAGTGTTAAAAGCAGTTTTCCACTCATCACCTTCCTTCATACATAACAAATTGTATGTCCCCCGGAGATCAATTTTAGAGAACCACTTGGCCCCCACTAACTGGTTGAACAAGTCAGGAATTAATGGCAGTGGGTAGGAATTGCGTACTGTAATTTTATTAATTTCGCGAAAGTCCAGACATGGACGTAAACCGCCGTCCTTTTTTTTTTACAAAAAAAAATCCAACAGCCACAGGTGACTTAGAAGGTCTAATGTGACCGGCGGCCAAGCTTGTCTGTATGTATTCCTCCAAGGCCTTTCTCTCAGGGATAGTAAGATTAAATAAGCGACTCCTGGGAAAAGTAGCTCCAGGGACAAACTCAATAGTACAATCATAGTCCCTATGAGGAGGCAAAACTTGCGACTCCTCCTCAGAAAAAACCTTCCAAAATCCTGAATAGGTGCAGGTAATTCCCCTCTTTCACAGCAGCAATGCAACCATTACAACATTTATCATAACACTTAGGACTCCAAGACTTAATTTCATTGGTAGACCAGTCCAGTACAGGATTGTGCAATTTTAACCAAGGTAACCCCAAAACCACTGGAGAAGGCAAATTATTTAATACCGCCAAATCCAAATTCTCTTGGTGAATACCATTAATGGTGAGGGGAAATTCAAAAACCTTGTAATACATTTCAAGGGAGAGCCATCAACAGCAACCACAGAAATAGGGGATGACAAAAGTTTAGATTCTAATTTAAATTTTTCCAAAAATCCCTCATCAATCACATTGAGTGTAGAACCACAATCCACAAATACCTGAAATTCAAACAACTCCTCCTGGAATGAGGTGCTTCCAGAAAGAAATACTCCTTTTGAGTTTGAACAAGCTATACGGGCGTAACTGACCTTTTTTTTTTCCTTGTTCAAACGAAGCACACAGTTCTAAATAAAGTGGTCAGATTTACCGCAATAAAAGCATAATCCCTTAGCAAACCTGCGGTCTTTTTCCTGAGAGTGGGGTGACATGGCCCCAATCTCCATCGGTTCTCCACCTTCCGAGCAGACCCTCTGCAAACTAGGAGCTGCCATAGCAGTAGATTTCTCTTCATTAATCTTAGCACGCAGTCTCCTGTGCACACGTATAGCTAATTGCATTGCCTCCTGCAAGGTTCCAGGTTTTGGGAAGGCAATCAGCAGATCCTTAACCCTTTCACCTAGACCAGCAAGAAACAGACATTTTAATGCTGAGTCATTCCATTCCACTTCAGCTGACCATCTTCTGAAGTATGTACAATAATTTTCCACATCACCTGATCCCTGCTTCAAACGTCTTAATTCAATTTCAGCAGATGAGACTCGATCAAGATCATCATACAACAACCCCATAGCAGAAAAAAAATCTTCCACAGATCTAAAACACGGATCATTAGGTTGTAGAGAAAAGGCCCATCCCTGTGGTTCTTTGCGCAAAAGTGACATTATAAACCCAATGCGCTGTGATTCATTCCCCGAGGATCTGGGTCTTAAACGAAAATATAATAAACAAGCGTTTTTAAAGGAAAAAAAATATTGCTGTTTACCATAAAAAAATCTGGCAGTCCTACCTTCGGTTCGACAAAATGAGCTCCAGGACCGCTACTCACGTGTTGCTGGAGCTCGGCCACCTCCAAAGACAGTCCGTGCAGGCGTTGAGCCAACTCCTGAACTGACACTGTGCTGAAATCTGGATTTCTTTCCTTAGAGTGTTTTTTTTGGGCTGGACTTACTGTTACGAACTGCTACAAACACTAAGGAAAGATAGGAAAACTGTCCCTACAATAGGACTAAGCTGATTCCCTACGATGCAGCGGGGGACCTGTTCCTTGTGAACAGACCCGCCTAAGTCCTCGGCTAGTCTGAACGCACACCTATAGATATAAGGGAGGGGTCCCTACAAGAACTAAGGACAGGGATATAGTTGGACACCTCCTAACAGAAATTGTAGCAGAGCAAAGACAAACAAAAAGTACTAGTGGTCAAAAGACCAAGCAAACTACAGAGTAAGGTACAAGGCACCTGGCTAGCTTAAGAGTAAATGTAACACTGAAGTCCAGTAAGGCCAGAAGGGCGGAGCTGGATTATATAGGCAGAAAGTCATGTGACCAACAAAATAGAAAAAAAACTAACAGGAGGGTTCTAACAGCTTTCTCTTCTGCAGGGTAATTCTAGACAGGTCCGGGAAGAGCTGGATGTCCGCCTCCCCTATACTTTATGGCTTTCTGGGCCCTTGCCTTGGCCATTATCTTTTCTTTCAGCTCAAAGTCATGCAAGCAGGAAATGCTGTAATACCTTTTGGCTTCAAGGCTCTGTGAGCTCTATGAAATTTGATCGAGGCAGGCTGGTTATCACCCAGGATAGAGTTGAAGATCTCCTGAAGTATAGCTCTGAGATCCCCCCCCCCCTCCGACTCGGGGAGACCCCTCACCCGTATGTTGCTTCTTCTTCCCTATTATCAAGATCTTCAATGTGGGCATTCATATCCTGCATCACTGATTCTTGCTGGGTGGTCACTTGTTGTAGTTTGGTTACATGAGCTCTAGTAGTATTATGATCTTCCTCCAGTATTTCTATACGATTTGCCAAGTGCCTCAGGTCTTGTCTCACATAAGCAATCTCTGAACTGCAGGTATCCTTGACTTCCTTTATAAGGTTTTTGAAGTCTGTCTTGGAGGGTAAATGCTCTAGGTACTTCTGCCGTGGGGGGGGGGCACAGAACTGCAGGCTCCCAACCCGCCATTCATCCTCAGTACAGCCAGGGGAAGAGGACAAGTCTCCACCCCTTTATCATGGACAGTGAAAATATTCCGCTCTTCTTCAATCTCCCCGGCTGCCTGTCTGCTCCTTTTCCCATGGGAATGCATAGAGAAGGTCCCTCCATCTTCTGATGGGGGCTGGGGATGATCAGCAGCACATGCTGTTATTTGTGCAATTGTCTGAGGGGAGGAGGGGGAGGGGGGCTCTGATGTGCACCTCATGTGAGCTGCAACAGTCTTATTTGCAGAGGAGACGACTCCCACAGCTCTGCCTTGGCTTTTTGCTGTTATCTGCCCCGGCAAATCCACATCAGCAGGGGCTGCAAGCTGAGATTGGTTCCCACTCCCCTCACCTCTGTGCTCTGTCTGAAGCTGCTGCATCCCGGTCTGTTCCAGCCAAGATGGCTCCGGGACACCATGAGGTGCTGAGTCCTTCTGAAGAAAGGTGTCCAGTGCGGTCGCTATCACTGGCCCTGGAGTGGATGCCGGTGTCCTAGCATGTCGTGGCCCCATGTGTGCTGTAATTGAGGTGAAAATGCCGGCACTCTGCCTTTTCTATGCCTCTATTGTGTTCAGCTCAGCAGGAGCTCCTCACACACACTTCCTCTCACATTGAGGTCCTGGCCACGCCCCCACTTGGGATGTCTTTGTAAAGGTCCTTGAAGTACTGGAGCCATATGTTCCTGGTCTGGATATGGAGGTTGTAGCTTTTTTGGTTGGATCCTAGGTGGTTTCATAGTTCCCAAAAGCTGTTGTCTTCAAGGGCATCTTGGAGTTGGAGGAGTTTTGTGGAAATGTGTTTTTTCTTTTTCCTTCTAATTTTGTTGCATGGTGTGGTAATTTTCTCTCAGAGTAGAGTTGTTTGGGTCTCTGTGTTTTTTATTTGAGGTCGTTCTTAGAACCTTCCTTATAGCTTTACATTCCTTGTCAAACCAGTTGTTGGGATTTTGTTTACTCAACCTCTTGTTGCTACATCTTTTTGGGTTGGACATTTCTGCCATGGCATAGAGTATGTTGTTAAGGTTCCTTACTGCCAGGTGTACGCCTTCTGCTTTAAGTTCGTACATGTTATTTTGGAAGCGTTGGAGCTTATCCTTGATCTCTGGCCTGTTGATGGCATCTGTATATTTTGGGGCCAACATCTTGGACGAGTTGAAGGAAATAATAGTTTCCGACAACATATAGGGTATTACCGCATTCGGTAGAAATTGCACAATAAATTGTGGGTTCCATTTTTACCTATTAACCCTTGTGTAACTGACAAATTTGCAGCAAATACAAAAATGACATTTTTAGAACTAAAATGTTATATTTACACATCCCAATGTTATAAAATTCTGCGAGGCACCTGTCGGTTCAAAATACTCACTACACCCCTAGATGAATCCCTTAGGCAGTGAAGTTTCCAATATGGGGTCACCTGGTGGGGTTTCTGCTGATCTGGCACTTCAGAGGCTTGTCTCAAGGACCCACAATCTATAATAATAATAATAATAATCTTTATTTTTATATAGCACTAACATATTCTGCAGCTCTTTACATACATTATCATCACTGTCCCCTTTGGGGTTCACAATCTAAATTCCCTATCAGTATGTCTTTGAAGTGTGGGAGGAAACCGGAGAACCCGGAGGAAACCCACACAAACACTGATAGAACATACAAACTCCTTGCAGATGTTGTCTTTGGTGGGATTTGAACCAAGGACCCCAGCGCTGCAGTGCTAACCACTGAGCCACCGTGCTATTCAAACAATCAGCGTACTAAAAGTTAAGTAGAGCTCCTTCCAATCTGATCCCTGCCGTGTGCTCAAACAGTAGTGTACAACCACATATGGGGTGCTGCCATGTTCAGTAAAAATTGCATAACATATACTGGGGTCCAGTTTCTCATATTATATCACATGTAAATTATATATTTGGCACTAAAACAGTATTTTAGTGGAATAAATTAAATTTTTTGTTTTCACATCTAAATGTTATAGTTTTGTGAATCACCTGTAGGTTAAAAATGATCAATACACCCCTTTATCAATTCCTTGAGGGGTTTAATTTCCAAAATGGGTTCACTTATGGGGGTTTCAGCTGTTTGACCTGTCAGGGGCTCTGCAAATGCGACTTGGCATTAACAATCTATTCCAGACAAATTTATGCTTCAAAAATCATATAGCGCTCTTTCCATGCCATGTGCCAGTTTTCGTCACATATGGGGTATCTGTCATGTGTGTGTGAGATGTGACAGACAGTCGCCCTCGAGTTGTTTGCAGAATATCTTTTCGTTTGACATTACAGACACCTTCTTATCTGTCTCACTCTAGGACCCAGCCTCTACCTCCCTCTGGCTAACTGACACCCAGGCCTGGCTGTTGAAATACTTGCTGTTTGATAGAGGGAGGTGCCGGTGATATTCACTTGTTCTCTTGAGAAGGCTTGGAGCTGTTGCAGTCTGCTTACTTTCTCTTTTGTGCTTGGAGGACGTTAGGAATAATCTCTCTGAAGTTGGCTCAAGCTAAGTTACTTTTCCCCATGTTTGTTTCCTTTGTTGTCTTTAGTTGTTAGTGTTCATCCATCTTGCGTGACAGTATCTTTATGTTCGGAAGAAATTGCATAACAAATTTAAGTTTCTGTTTTCTCCTATTATACACTCTGAAAATTTCAAATTTGGGGTGGGGATAAAACCATATTTTAGCATAGAAAAGTAATTTTCATTTTCACATCCACATTTTAAAAAGTTCTGTGAAGCACCCATTGGTTTAGCAAGCTCAACAAACCCCTACATGAATTCCTTGATGGGTCTAGCTTCCAAAGTGGTGTCACTTGTGGGGCTTTCTGTTGTTTTGGTACCTCCGGGGCTCTGCAAATGAGACATGATTTCTGCAATCCATTGTAGTCAAATTTACATTCAAAATACCAAATGTCGCTTCTTCCAAACCCTGTCGTGTGTCAAACAGAACTTTTTGACTACATGTGGGGTATCGCCTTGCTCAGAAGAAATTAGGCAGCAAATTGCGCTGTCACCTTTTTTATGATACCTCTTGCAAAAGTAAAAATTTGGGGCTAAAGCAACATTTTCGTGAAAAATTAAATGAACATTTTCAATGTGGAGACCAAATGTTATCAAATTCTGTGTAGTAGTTGTGGATTTAAAATGCTCACCATACCCCTGGATAAAATCCTTGAGGGGTATAGTTTACAAAATGGGGGTCACTTCTAGGAGTTTTCTGCTGTTTGGGTACCCTAGGGGCCATGGAAATGCAACATGATGCCCACAATCTATTTCAGTCAAATTTGTGTTCCAAAATTCAAATGGTGCTCCTTCCCTTCCGGGCCTGGCCCTTTCTCCAAACAGAGGTTTCTGACCACATGGGGTATCAGTGTGCTCAGAAGAAACTAGGTAAGAAATTGTGGAGTCCATTTTCTCGTACTATTCCTTTTAAAGAAAAAAAATTGTGGCTAAAGCAACATATGGGAAATGGTATTTGTACAGTATGACTAACAACTTTGAGCATATAAACATTGAAAGTTCATCAAAATTATGATATTTTCACAAATAAACCCAAAACCTATCGATCTAAATTTACAACAAGCAAAGTAAAATGTGTCACGAAAAAAACAAATCTCAGGATCACTGGGATACGTTGAAGTTATTACCACATGAAGTGACACTGGTCAGATTTCAATTCTATGGCCTGGTCAATAATGTTACAATTGGCTCGGCAACTTAGGGATTAAATTTCCCTCCTCCAGACTCGTTAACAGAACCAACATTTTTTTGGATGAGGGATGAAGAGTGTTGCATTCATTTGTATTTGCGTCTTTATGACTCAAATACAAATGAATCTCTGAACGCGCCGACACTTCCTGGGTGTCACGGGTGTGTCAGAGGTGACAGACAGTTGCCCTGAAGTTAGTTGCAGGAGATCTCTACATTTGGCATTACAGACATCTTCTTGAGACTATCTAAACAGGTTCCAGATGGTATCCGAACGGAGGAAATTAACCTCCACCGCCAAACTCAATCAATATAGTAACAACTAGTGTGGGATATATAAATCCAAACCACCACAAAGAGTAACTAAGGTTTAAAATATATTATATTTATTGGTATTCTTTAAAATTAAAGATATAAAAAAACAGTGGATCATTACAAGAGATGTATATACATGCTACTACTTGGCAATATATTTGGGAGGTAAATGATACTGAATTGGGCCCTAATATGCATAGAGAGATATATATTTAACAGGTGAACAGATCAATCCACATCAAAAGATATACACATGCATAATAAATAAGAGCCCACATTACCTTAAGCCAATGTTTGTATGAATGAAAGCATGGTAAACACCCACCGCTCCGACGATCGTTTCGACACCTTTTTCAAGGAGCGCTGCATATGGGGTGTGCATGTGTTCATTTATATAGGAGTGATGAGAATGAGTTAATCCCCCACAGCTGTGTGAAAGGAACTGCAGAGCCATGTGGCGCGCATGCCTGATGACTGCTTCCTATCAGGCAACTTCCTTCTACGGACGGTGACCAGCAAGCACTCGGTTGCTATGCAACGTGCGTGCCAGTGGTCACATGATCCGTGTGGGGAAGTGCCGGAAGTCAAAGACTTCCTGCATGCGCGACCTGTCTGCTAAAGCATCGGTAAGTATTATAACTACATTGGGGTGAATGAGTGAAGAGACTGAATGAATATTATCGCTGGAGAGTAAGATAAATATGTATATGAGAAAATGAGAGTATTTTATATATAACAGTACCAATGCGTGATATATATATAAGTGTACGGGTGCACATGTATATTATACCACTAGGGACTGAGATGTATATGAGAAGGAAAAATTTATATATAACAATGACTGCTGCATACAATATGTATGAGTGTACAAATGCATGTATATACTATATGTGCGTATATATAAATCCAAGATTGTTATATCACACAGGCCATCAAGACCCAAAACAAATACCATATATAATTATCCTATGCGCCAAGCATAGCCTAAATAAACGGGTTAATTTACAAATATTAATAAACATTCTTAAAGATATATTCTTTGGACACACATAGAGTACATACCTCAACCTCACACAATTAATCTGCAACATGCCCTAACTATTGTATCTCAAACCTACAATATACATGCAAAGTAAATTTAAAAAAAATAAAAAAATATATATATACAGTACAGACCAAAAGTTTGGACACACCTTTCATTTAAAGATTTTTCTGTATTTTCTTGACTATGGAAATTGTACATTCACATTGAAGGCATCAAAACTATGAATTAACACATGTGGAATTATATACTTAACAAAAAAGTGTGAAGCAACTGAAAATATGTCTTATATTCTAGGTTCTTCAAAGTAGCCACCTTTTGCTTTGATGACTGCTTTGCACACTCTTGGCATTCCCTTGATGAGCTTCAAGAGGTAATCACCGGAAATGGTCTTCCAACAATCTTGAAGGAGTTCCCAGAGATGCTTAGCAATTGTTGGCCCTTTTGTCTTCACTCTGCGGTCCAGCTCACCCCAAACCATCTCGATTGGGTTCAGGTCTGGTGACTGTGGAGGCCAGGTCATCTGGCGTAGCACCCCATCACTCTTCCTCTTGGTCAAATAGCCCTTACACAGCCTGGAGGTATGTTTGGGGTCATTGTCCTGTTGAAAAATAAATGATGGTCCAACTAAACGCAAACCGGATGGAATAGCATGCCGCTGCAAGATGCTGTGGTAGCCATGCTGGTTCAGTATGCCTTCAATTTTGAATAAATCCCCAACAGTGTCACCAGCAAAGCACCCCCACACCATCACACCTCCTCCTCCATGCTTCACAGTGGGAACCAGGCATGTAGAGTCCATCCGTTGCCGCATATCCCCCCAGCATTCCAGGACACGCTGCCTTTACCGTTCCTTATATGGCACAAGGTAAATAACATACTACGGAGCCGCTGCTCATGATTAAATAGTAATGCTACCTACTTAGCGCTACCAACTTAGTAAGATTTGTGCATCACTGTCATGTACCCTGGTGTTATCAGCATTATGCTACCTGTTTAGCGCCATGGATTCATTTGTGCATTCATGCGTCTCTGCTATATGCTCTGTTGTCTTACATTCTGTCATGTTATTATGTGTTCACATACTGAGATTGCTATCTTAATTGTTGTACTTCATACTTTGTATTCTGACATGAAGATTATTATCAGTGAAGACACAGATTGATATTATTTATGTTTGCCTTTACTTTAACTATTTATTGATTGGCAGCTCATACGTACACCTGGTTTACCTTTAATGCTGGTCCAGGGATGTTTGTCTCCTTGCAGGGTTTGACCCTGTTTCTATAGTTGTCCTACCACCTCTTTTCCTTCCCTTTGATATATTGTTATGTAACTTTTATATTTTCTAATAAAATTTGATATATTTTGGATTTAAATCCCTTTCATGTCATTTTGGGGTCTACTAATATGTGGATTGAGATATAACTTATAGGGGAGACGCGTCCCCATTTATTTAAAGTTTCTCTCCCCCACTATAGGCTATTAATCAGTTTTTCTAGTTTTCTAGGGATTATTGACCATATATTACATGGTTAATTTGTAGGTCTTTTTTTTTTTTTCCATCCGTTCACCTTTTCTGCGTCGCACAAAGACACGGTGGTTGGAACCAAAGATCTCAAATTTGGACTCATCAGACCAAAGCACAGATTTCCACTGGTCTAATGTCCATTTCTTGTGTTCTTTAGCCCAAACAAGTCTCTTCTGCTTGTTGCCTGTCCTTAGCAGTGGTTTCCTAGCAGCTATTTTACCATGAAGGCCTGCTGCACAAAGTCTCCTCTTAACAGTTGTTGAAGAGATGTGTCTGCTGCTAGAACTCTGTGTGGCATTGACCTGGTCTCTAATCTGAGCTGCTGTTAACCTGCGATTTCTGAGGCTGGTGACTGGTGACTCGGATAATCTTATCCTCAGAAGCCAAGGTGACTCTTGGTCTTCCTTTCCTGGGGCGGTCCTCATGTGAGCCAGTTTCTTTGTAGCGATTGATGGTTTTTGCAACTGCACTTGGGGACACTTTCAAAGTTTTCCCAATTTTTCGGACTGACTGACCTTAATTTTTTAAAGTAATGATGTCCACTCGTTTTTCTTTACTTAACTGCTTTTTTCTTGTCATAATACAAATTTTAACAGCCTATTCAGTAGGACTATCAGCTGTGTATCCACCAGAGTTCTGCACAACACAACTGATGGTCCCAACCACATTTATAAGGCAAGAGATCTCACTTATTAAACCTGACAGGGCACACCTGTGAAGTGAAAAACATTTCCGGTGACTACGTCTTGAAGCTCATCAAGAGAATGCCAAGAGTGTGCAAAGCAGTCATCAAAGCAAAAGGTGGCCACTTTGAAGAACCTAGAATATAAGACTTATTTTCCGTTATTTCACACTTTTTTGTTAAGTATATAATTCCACATGTGTTAATTCATAGTTTTGATGCCTTCAATGTGAATGTACAATTTTCATAGTCATGAAAATACAGAAAAATCTTTAAATGAGAAGGTGTGTCCAAACTTTTGGTCTGTACTGTATAAAAAAAAAATTAAAATTATCCATTGAATGTGCCAAAACCTATTAGACCCATTATGTGAATATGGATTAACAATAAAAATTGTGTGTGTTGGGAGTGCGAAGTGTAAAACAGTTACAAAAGGAAAGTGCATAGAACAAATACAAGAATGTAAATGAAATTAGTGTGTGTGTGAATAACATTAATAAGCATACACTACTGCTAAGTCAAAAAATTGTGCAGTTATGCATATAAGCTTGTTAAGTTACTTGTGTAAGTGAATAGTGTATGTGAAAATCATAAATAATGATGCGTTATGCATTGTAAATATATTATAAGTTAATTAAGTGAACAATTAGCAATATAAAAACCCTGATGATAATGACATGGAAAGAAAAAAAACAAAAAACAAAAAAACCCTAATAAATATTGACATATGGGAAATTGGATATTGCAGAAAATAACAAACATACAATTGTATATGATAAATAATAATCCACAAAAAATAGTATCATGATTCTCTCCGTTTCTCTTTTCCTCTCTTTTATTCTTCATTCCATTCATCTCAGGTGCGGGCTCTTGCAGCAAATATTTCAGACAACTATACCGATGGAGACCATGTCATCACAGCAGAAACAGCACAGGGTGAGTATAACAACGTCACTGGATAGAAGAATAAATAATTAAAACCAATTAAAATCAAAGAAAGTAAAAAGTACACTGTGAATCTATAAGAAAGAGGCAAACCCAGATCTCCTCTAGCCCCCAAAGATACCTTGTCAATGGCTTTCACCCGCAAGAATGATGGATCAGAATTATGGAAACATTTAAAATGTCTAGGGAGGGTCTTCAAATAATCATTGCTCTCAGCGTCCTTTGCTTTTTCAATGTCACGTATGTGTTCCCTTACCCGGATTCTAAATTCGCGAGTAGTCATACCCACATAAATCTTGTGGCATGGATATTCAGCCACATAGATTACTCCTTTTGTCGAGCACGTTAAAAACTGTCTGATGGTGAATTTTCGAGTCTTAGAGGAATTAAAAAATTCCTTGGACCTTTCAGTATTGAGACAGGCTTTACATTGCCCACAAGGACAGAATCCTTGGATTTGTTCACTAAAGAGTGATAAATTTTTTCTTGCTGGCTTGTACTCACTACGTACCAACAAATCCCTCAAGTTTCTTGACCTTTTGGCAATGATACATGGCCTGTCAGATATAATTTTGTTCAATACTGGGTCCGTTTGCAGAACGTGCCAATGTTTCTGGATAATGTTGGAAAAGTTTTTCCATTGATCATTATAAGGAGTAATCAATCTGACTTGGTCCGAGCGAATTTTCAAAGGTTTGGTAGAATAAAGAAGCTGGTTACGGTTGCTGTCTTTCGCCCGTCGATATCCCCGACGGATTTGCCTATGGCCGTACCCACGTTCTCTGAATCTTGTGTAGAGATCAGAGGCTTGTTGCTCAAAAGTCTCGTCTGATGAGCAGATTCTTCTTGCCCTCAAAAATTGTCCCACAGGGATACCACGAATGGTGGAGGGCAAATGTGAAGAATCCGCCCTAAGAATTGAGTTGGTGGCAGTAGGTTTGCGAAATATGTTTGTTTGTACCACGCCTTCAGGGGACACTGTGATGTCAATATCCAAAAAACTGACCCTATGCCTGTAGGCATATGTCAATTTAATATTAAGATCATTATTGTTAAGTTGACACATCAATTTTTGTAGGTCATCAGAGCTGCCATCCCATACGAACAGTACATCATCGATATACCTAATCCAGCTGAGGATGTTTTCACAGCCAGGTATGGGAGAGCTCTGAAAAATCTCACGCTCCCAGGCTCTAAGGAACAAATTAGCATATGAGGGGGCACAAGCCGCCCCCATTTCTGTCCCTTGTGCCTGTAGGAAGATTTCATCCCTAAACATAAAGATGTTATGTGTAAGGATGAACTCAAGTAGTACCATGATCAGGTCACTTAATTCAGTGTCCAGATTGCTATTATACAGGAACCAAGATGCAGTCTTGAGACCGTGTGTATGCATGATGGAGGTATATAGTGCCTCTACATCAGCTGTTACAAGTAACATTTGATCTTCTAAATGAAGTTGGTCTAATCGTCTCAAAGCTGCAGTTGTGTCCTGTATATACGAAGGAAGCGTGGCTACAATAGGTTTAAGATAAAAATCAATTACCCGACAAACCATTTCGCAAAGACTCCCATTGCCCGAGACAATTGGTCTGCCAGGCGGGTCATGAATGTCCTTATGTATCTTAGGGATGAGATATAAAGTAGGCATCCGAGGTTTTAATTTTTGTATATAATCAAAGAATTTTTTTGTAACAATGCCATTTTCATATGCTTGCTCCAAAATTTTAATCAATTCCAATTGAAACCTGTCAGATGGGTTATGGGAGAGTTTCTTGTAGCAATGGTGATCAGATAGCAATTTGTAGGCCTGTTTCTCATAAAGAAGGTTGGGCCAAATGACCAGATTTCCACTTTTGTCCGCGGCTTTCAACACACAATCATCCCATTTTCCAATTTCTTGGATAACCTCCCTCAATTGCCTGCTGTCATGATATCGAGGACCCCCAAATTTCAATTTTTCGATATCATGGGTTACCAATTTGACAAAAGTGTCCACCGCTGAACATGTATTGAGGTTGGGAAATTTACTGGACTTGTTCATGAGAGAAACAGGGAAATTGTTCGTTGGTTCAGCTTCCTGATCAGCCAGTGACTCAAGAATTGCCACAGCCGCTCTCTCCTCTTCAGTATCAAATATAAATCCCAGATTAGATTTTTCATAAAATCTTTTTAAAATGAGTTTTCGTGCAAACAAATGCACATCTTTTACCGCAGTGAAAATATCAAGAGACTGAGGAGGAGAGAACGTAAGACCCATTTCTAACACGTGTTCCTGCTGAGGTGTGAGTATATGAGTGGATAAATTGATTACCTTTGGTTGATTGCAACGCTTTTGATTGTGGTTTGGTCCATCATAATCTCGAAACGTATTTTTACCACCAAATCTTGTACGAGAGGGTCGGCCATTCTGTGTTTCATGCTCAAGCCCTGAGACGGTGCTACTGGCTACGGATGAGATGGATGACGTGGAGGAATTTCTCAGCAAAATATTCTTATCATCAGCTTTCCTATATTGCCAGCGAAAAACTCTTTTATTTTCGTAATCACTAATATCCCGCTGATATTTTTTAGATTTAGATTTGCTGATATTTTCCTCCCATTTTTCCATCTTCTTGTCCATATCAGCAAGGAATTCTTCCAGCATTTCAGCTGGAATATCTTTCAGCATTTGTTTATGTACTTGGTCCAGCTCATGATCAATCTCTCCCAGGACATTAAGATTTCTCTCATTAATAATTTCAATGAAAGTCAGTGAACAGGACGAAGCGGCTGCCTCCCATTTTTTGTTTAGCTCTGCATCCTCCAAACCAAATGTGGGAAACAGTTGAATGCGTAGCCCCCTTGGAACAATTTTTTGTTTATGATAATTGTCCAAGGAGGCTTTGGTCCACCAAATTCTTGTTTTTTTCTGGAGCAGATTTTTATATTTTTTAAAAAGTTCTTTGTGATCAACATGTGTACTATTAAAAATATCTGCGGTACCGGGTTTAAACAATTCAGATGCTTTATCTTGCCAGGACAACATCCTGGCTTTTAGGTACATGTTCCGGAACTATATCTGTTGCAAAACAGAACATCAATATTAACAATCTAAACAGGTACCGGATAGTATCCGAACGGAGGAAATTAACCTCCACCACCAAACTCAATCAATATAGTAACAACTAGTGTGGGATATATAAATCCAAACCACCACAAAGAGTAACTAAGGTTTAAAATATATTATATTTATTGGTATTCTTTAAAATTAAAGATATAAAAAAACAGTGGATAACCCATACCACAGATGTAGGGTGTTAAACCATGAATCATTACAAGAGATGTATATACATGCTACTACTTGGCAATATATTTGGGAGGTAAATGATACTGAATTGGGCCCTAATATGCATAGAGAGATATATATTTAACAGGTGAACAGATCAATCCACATCAAAAGATATACACATGCATAATAAATAAGAGCCCAGATTACCTTAAGCCAATGTTTGTATGAATGAAAGCATGGTAAACACTAGTGTTGAGCCACCCCCGTAGTGTTCGGGTTCGGTTCGGTTCGTCGAACACCGGGATGTTCGAGGAACTGTTCGTCGAACTGTTCGTCGAACACCTTAGAACACCGTCGAACACCGTTAAAACCAATGGCAGGCAAACAAAAACACATAGAAACACATAGAAAACACCTGCAAAGGTGTCCAAAAGCTGACAAACTGCTCAGAAGACACTCTGTTTAAAAAAGCCGGCCGGCAAATTCAGCAGCGGCATACACCGGTACCCGACAATTTAGACAAGAAGGAATAGAGCATCACACATAGATTAGATAGATAGAAACATGTCAGTCACACATATAAGAAGCACAGTGACAGTGTTGGTTACTGCATTTGTCATTTAGTGTAAAGGATTTATTAAAAAAAATATTAGTGTTTTCATGCACCGTCTCTTTAAAAAAGCCGGCCGGCAATTCAGCATCTGTACCCGACAATTTAGAACAGAAAGAATAGAGCTTCACACATAGATTAGATAGATAGAAACATGTCAGTCACATATATAATAAGTACAGTGATAGTGTTGCTTACTGTACTTGTCATTTAGTGTAAAGGATTTATTTAAAAAAATAATAGTGTTTTCATGCACTGTCTCTTTAAAAAAGCCGGCCGGCAATTCAGCAGCGGTACCCGACAATTTAGAACAGAAAGATAGAGCATCACACATAGATTAGATAGATAGAAACATGTCAGTCACATATATAATAAGTACAGTGACAGTGTTGGTTACTGTACTTGTCATTTAGTATTAAAATAAAGGATTTATTATTAAAAAAATTGGCGTGGGGTTCCCCTTAATTTTAGGCTCTAGCGGAGGTTAAGCAGACGGCTGGGGCAGATGTTTGAAGCCTGGGAAGGGGGTAATACCCACGGAGCTTCCCAGGCTACTAATATCAGCCCCCAGCTGAATACATAGCCTTTACTAGCTATTAAAATGGGGGACCCCCCAAAAAAAATGACGTGGGGTCCCCCCTAATTTAATAGCTAGCAAAGGCTAGGCAGACAGCTGGGGGCTGATATTAATAGCCCAGGAAGGGAGCCATGAATATTGGCCCCCTCCCAGGCTAGAAACACCAGCCGTCAGCCGCCCCAGAAATGGCGCATTCATAGGATGCGCCAATTCTGGCACTTAGCCTCGCTCTTCCACGCTGCCCTGGTGCGGTGGCAGGGGGTAATAGGGTTGGGGTTGATGTCAGCTTATAATGCCAGCTGACATCAAGCCCAGGTTAGTAATGGAGAGGCGTCTATAAGACACCCCCATTACTAACCCCATAGTCAAAGTTAAAAAAAACACAAACACCCAGAATAAAGTCCTTTAATTGAAATAAAGACACAATCCTTTATTGTTCTAAATTAAACCATACCTACCATCACGCCCATTCCAGCTGAAGCCAACGATCTCCTGCAATAAAAGAAAAATAATAAAGCAACCTCATCCTTACCTTTCCATGGTTCCCACGACAGCTTCAGCTCTGCTACATCGAGATGACAGGCTGGACCGCAGCAGAACGCCGCCATCCAGCCTGTCATCCCGCAGACACTGAGAAGCGCAGGCTTGCTTGCGCTGCTCAGCGTCTCTCTGTGACGACATCCAGATGAGCCGAGTTCATGTCCAATGAACTCGGCTCACCTCATGCACGTCACTGACAGCGTGGGAAAATTCTCACGCTGAAGCGCTGATTGCAGGAGAATTTTCCCACGCTGTCAGTGACGTGCAGGAGGTGAGCTGAGTTCATTGGACATGAGCTCACCTCATGCACATCACTGACAGCGTGGGAGAATTCTCCTGCACTCAGCACTTCAGCGTGAGAATTTTCCCACGCTGTCAGTGACGTGCATGAGGTGAGCCGAGTTCATTGGACATGACCTCGGCTCATCTGGATGCCGTCACAGCGAGACAGTGAGGAGCGCAAGCAAGCCTGCGCTTCTCAGTGTCTGCGGCATGACAGGCTGGATGGCAGCGTTCTGCTGCGGTCCAGCCAGTCATCTCGATGTAGCAGAGCTGAAGCTGTCGTGGGAACCATGGAAAGGTAAGGATGAGGTTGGTTTATTATTTTTCTTTTATTGCAGGAGATCGTTGGCTTCAGCTGGAATGGGTGTGATGGTAAGTATGGTTTAATTTAGAACAATAAAGAATTGTGTCTTTATTTCAATTAAAGGACTTTATTCTGGGTGTTGTGTTTTTTTTAAATACTTTACTAGAAATTCATGGCGGTCATGTCTAATACTGGCGTGACCCCATGAATTTTGGGCTTGGGGCCAGCTGATAATACCAAGCTGGCCCTAACCCCTTTATTACCCAGTGAGCCACCGCACCAGGGCCCTGGATGAGTTGGGTACAGCGCCAGAAGATGGCGCTTCTATGAACGCGCCATTTTCCGGGGTGGCTGCGGACTGCAATTTGTAGCGGGGGGGGGGCCCAGAAAGCTTGGGCCTCCCTGCGCTGCAGATTCCAGCCCCCAGCTGCCTAGTTGTACCTGGCTGGACACAAAAATAGGGCGAAGCCCCACGTACTTTTTTTTTAATTATTTCATGAATTTCATGAAATAATTAAGAAAAAAAGGCCTTCCCTATATTGTTGTGTCCGGCCAGGTACAAATAGGCAGCTGGTGGTTGGGGGCAGCCCGTTCCTGCCTGCTGTACCTGGCTGGACACAAATATAGTGCGAAGCCCCACTTCAATTTTTTTTAATTATTTCATGAATTTCATGAAATAATTAAGAAAAAAAGGCCTTCCCTATATTGTTGTGTCCGGCCAGGTACAAATAGGCAGCTGGTGGTTGGGGGCAGCCCGTTCCTGCCTGCTGTACCTGGCTGGACACAAATATAGTGCGAAGCCCCACTTCAATTTTTTTTAATTATTTCATGAAATTCATGAAATAATTAAGAAAAAAAGGGCTTCCCTATATTGTTGTGTCCGGCCAGGTACAAATAGGCAGCTGGTGGATGGGGGCAGCCCGTTCCTGCCTGCTGTACCTGGCTGGACACAAATATAGTGCGAAGCCCCACTTCAATTTTTTTAAATTATTTCAGGAAATTCATGAAATAATTAAAAAAAAATTGACGTGGGGCTTCGCACTATATTTGTGTCCAGCCAGGTACAGCAGGCAGGAACGGGCTGCCCCCAACCACCAGCTGCCTATTTGTACCTGGCCGGACACAACAATATAGGGAAGGCCTTTTTTTCTTAATTATTTCATGAAATTCATGAAATAATTAAAAAAAAAGTACGTGGGGCTTCGCCCTATTTTTGTGTCCAGCCAGGTACAACTAGGCAGCTGGGGGCTGGAATCTGCAGCGCAGGGAGGCCCAAGCTTTCTGGGCCCCCCCCCACTACAAATTGCAGTCCGCAGCCACCCCGGAAAATGGCGCGTTCATAGAAGCGCCATCTTCTGGCGCTGTACCCAACTCATCCAGGGCCCTGGTGCGGTGGCTCACTGGGTAATAAAGGGGTTAGGGCCAGCTTGGCATTATCAGCTGGCCCTAAGCCCGAAATTCATGGGGTCACGCCAATATTAGACATGACCACCATGAATTTCTAGTAAAGTATTTAAAAAAAACACAACACCCAGAAAAAAGTCCTTTAATTGAAATAAACACACAATTCTTTATTGTTCTAAATTAAACCATACTTACCATCACGCCCATTCCAGCTGAAGCCAACGATCTCCTGAAATAAAAGAAAAATAATAAAGCAACATCATCCTTACCTTTCCATGGTTCCCATGACAGCTTCAGCTCTGCTACATCGAGATGACAGGCTGGACCGCAGCAGAACGCTGCCATCCAGCCTGTCATCCCGCAGACACTGAGAAGCGCAGGCTTGCTTGCGCTCCACAGTGTCTCTCTGTGAGGGCATCCAGATGAGCCGAGTTAATGTCCAATGAACTCGGCTCACCTCATGCACGTCACTGACAGCGTGGGAAAATTCTCCTGCACTCAGCGCTTCAGCGTGGGAGAATTCTCACACTGAAGCGCTGAGTGCAGGAGAATTCTCCCACGCTGTCAGTGACGTGCAGGAGGTGAGCTGAGTTCATTGGACATGAGCTCACCTTATGCACGTCACTGACAGCGTGGGAAAATTCTCCTGCACTCAGCGCTTCAGCGTGGGAGAATTCTCACGCTGAAGCGCTGAGTGCAGGAGAATTCTCCCACGCTGTCAGTGAAGTGCAGGAGGTGAGCTGAGTTCATTGGACATGAGCTCACCTTATGCACGTCACTGACAGCGTGGGAGAATTCTCCTGCACTCACCGCTTCAGCGTGAGAATTTTCCCACGCTGTCAGTGACGTGCATGAGGTGAGCCGAGTTCAGTGACGTGCATGAGGTGAGCCGAGTTCATTGGACATGAACTCGGCTCATCTGGATGTCGTCACAGAGAGACGCTGAGCAGCGCAAGCAAGCCTGCGCTTCTCAGTGTCTGCGGGATGACAGGCTGGATGGCGGCGTTCTGCTGCGGTCCAGCCTGTCATCTCGATGTAGCAGAGCTGAAGCTGTCGTGGGAACCATGGAAAGGTAAGGATGAGGTTGCTTTATTATTTTTCTTTTATTGCAGGAGATCGTTGGCTTCAGCTGGAATGGGCGTGACAGTAAGTATGGTTTAATTTAGAACAATAAAGGATTGTGTCTTTATTTCAATTAAAGGACTTTATTCTGGGTGTTTGTGTTTTTTTTAACTTTGACTATGGGGTTAGTAATGGGGGTGTCTTATAGACGCCTCTCCATTACTAACCTGGGCTTGATGTCAGCTGGCATTATAAGCTGACATCAACCCCAACCCTATTACCCCCTGCCACCGCACCAGGGCAGCGTGGAAGAGCGAGGCTAAGTGCCAGAATTGGCGCATCCTATGAATGCGCCATTTCTGGGGCGGCTGACGGCTGGTGTTTCTAGCCTGGGAGGGGGCCAATATTCATGGCTCCCTTCCTGGGCTATTAATATCAGCCCCCAGCTGTCTGCCTAGCCTTTGCTAGCTATTAAATTAGGGGGGACCCCACGTCATTTTTTTTGGGGTGTCCCCCATTTTAATAGCTAGTAAAGGCTATGTATTCAGCTGGGGGCTGATATTAGTAGCCTGGGAAGCTCCGTGGGTATTACCCCCTTCCCAGGCTTCAAACATCTGCCCCAGCCGTCTGCTTAACCTCCGCTAGAGCCTAAAATTAAGGGGAACCCCACGCCAATTTTTTTAATAATAAATCCTTTATTTTAATACTAAATGACAAGTACAGTAACCAACACTATCACTGTACTTCATATATATGTGACTGACATGTTTCTATCTATCTAATCTATGTGTGAAGCTCTATTCTGTCTGTTATAAATTGTCGGGTACCGCTGCTGAATTGCCGGCCGGCTTTTTTAAAGAGACAGTGCATGAAAACACTATTATATTTTTTAATAAATCCTTTACGCTAAATGACAAGTACAGTAAGCAACACTGTCACTGTACTTCGTATATATGTGGCTGACATGTTTCTATCTATCTAATCTATGTGTGAAGCTCTATTCTGTCTGTTATAAATTGTCCGGTACAGATGCTGAATTGCCGGCCGGCTTTTTTAAAGAGACGGTGCATGAAAACACTATTATTTTTTTTGATAAATCCTTTACGCTAAATGACAAGTACAGTAAGCAACACTGTCACTGTACTTCGTATATATGTGGCTGACATGTTTCTATCTATCTAATCTATGTGTGATGCCCTATTCTTTCGGTTCTAAATTGTCGGGTACAGGTGTATGCCGCTGCTGAATTGCCGGCTTTTCATGTTTCACTGTTGGCACTGTTCCCATCGATTTGGGCAACCACTGTAATGCCACAACCACCATGGCTGTGGCATTACAGTGAGTGGCAGACAATCCCTGCATGATTGGTGCTCTAAATAGCGCCAGACATGCAGGACACGCTTTTGGTGCACGAACAGTTATCGAACATAACCTCGAACAGCCGAATTTTTTGCAAATCGTTCGGGTTCGTCGAACAACTCGAACACCGCCCAAAACAGCTCGAATTTGAGATTGGCGAACAGTTCTAGTCGAACACCGCTCATCTCTAGTAAACACCCACCGCTCCGACGATCGTTTCGACACCTTTTTCAAGGAGCGCTGCATATGGTGTGTGCATGTGTTCATTTATATAGGAGTGATGAGAATGAGTTAATCCCCCACAGCTGTGTGAAAGGAACTGCAGAGCCATGTGGCGCGCATGCCTGATGACTGCTTCCTATCAGGCAACTTCCTTCCACGGACGGTGACCAGCAAGCACTCGGTTGCTATGCAACGTGCGTGCCAGTGGTCACATGATCCGTGTGGGGAAGTGCCGGAAGTCAAAGACTTCCTGCATGCGCGACCTGTCTGCTAAAGCATCGGTAAGTATTATAACTACATTGGGGTGAATGAGTGAAGAGACTGAATGAATATTATCGCTGGAGAGTAAGATAAATATGTATATGAGAAAATGAGAGTATTTTATATATAACAGTACCAATGCGTGATATA
This sequence comes from Phyllobates terribilis, assembly GCF_046119375.1. Lineage (NCBI taxonomy): Eukaryota > Metazoa > Chordata > Amphibia > Anura > Dendrobatidae > Phyllobates > Phyllobates terribilis. Next base: position 333,675,738 of record NW_027362765.1, on the reverse strand, counting down.
TATATAAGTGTACGGGTGCACATGTATATTATACCACTAGGGACTGAGATGTATATGAGAAGGAAAAATTTATATATAACAATGACTGCTGCATACAATATGTATGAGTGTACAAATGCATGTATATACTATATGTGCGTATATATAAATCCAAGATTGTTATATCACACAGGCCATCAAGACCCAAAACAAATACCATATATAATTATCCTATGCGCCAAGCATAGCCTAACTAAACGGGTTAATTTACAAATATTAATAAACATTCTTAAAGATATATTCTTTGGACACACATAGAGTACATACCTCAACCTCACACAATTAATCTGCAACATGCCCTAACTATTGTATCTCAAACCTACAATATACATGCAAAGTAAATTAAAAAATAAAAAAAATAAATAAATAAATAAATTACAATTATCCATTGAATGTGCCAAAACCTATTAGACCCATTATGTAAATATGGATTAACAATAAAAAATTGTGTGTGTTGGGAGTGCGAAATGTAAAACAGTTACAAAAGGAAAGTGCATAGAACAAATACAAGAATGTAAATGAAATTAGTGTGTGTGTGAATAATATTAATAAGCATACACTACTGCTAAGTCATCAGGCATGCGCGCCACATGGCTCTGCAGTTCCTTTCACACAGCTGTGGGGGATTAACTCATTCTCATCACTCCTATATAAATGAACACATGCACACACCATATGCAGCGCTCCTTGAAAAAGGTGTCGAAACGATCGTCGGAGCGGTGGGTGTTTACCATGCTTTCATTCATACAAACATTGGCTTAAGGTAATCTGGGCTCTTATTTATTATGCATGTGTATATCTTTTGATGTGGATTGATCTGTTCACCTGTTAAATATATATCTCTCTATGCATATAAGGGCCCAATTCAGTATCATTTACCTCCCAAATATATTGCCAAGTAGTAGCATGTATATACATCTCTTGTAATGATTCATGGTTTAACACCCTACATCTGTGGTATGGGTTATCCACTGTTTTTTTATATCTTTAATTTTAAAGAATACCAATAAATATAATATATTTTAAACCTTAGTTACTCTTTGTGGTGGTTTGGATTTATATATCCCACACTAGTTGTTACTATCTTCTTGAGACTGTCTCTAGGACCAATGCTGTGTTTCAGAGGGAGTTGCCGGCGATATTCATTACTCCCAGTGAAGTCTTCAGTAAGAGCAGTAACTCCTCCTTTCTGGTGTTTGAGGACATGTGCACATTTTTCTGGAGTCGTCTAAAAGCTAAGAAATTTCCCCTGTTTGTCATTCCTTTTTGTCTGTAGAGTTCAGTGGAGATTGACTAGTGCTCCTCTCCTCCCTTCCCTACCCTTAGTCTAACGCCAGGGAAAGGGGGAAACAGCAAAAAGGCAATGGTAGTTACCAGCCAGGATGTCAAGGAACATGCACAACAGGACGCAGCGGGCCCCTTTTTGTTAGAAGGAGGTAACACAGGTGCAGAATGAAGATAACGATAAAGTAGGGACTCGCAAAATCGTGGGGACCTTTGACGGGGATTGCGACCTTACGTATTTTGGCCAAAATATTAACTAATACCTCATATGATATTTTTGCACTTTTTTATCTGACAGGACACAGCCAGGCCCATTAATGGTGACCTTGTGAATTAGGGGCTGGCACCTCTGTGATACACGGATAGGGTGCCGGGCATCCAACCTAATCGAATAGTAGGGGCGTCTAATAGGATGCTGGCTAGGCACGATGCCACATGTATGTGACCTGCACCCTATTCCAAGTTTCATCTGTGTGCAGTTTTAGTGCTAGGCAATCAGGATGAGAGGATGAGAGTGATTGTTCATTAGCATTCTGCACCTGTGTTACCTCCTTCTAACAAAAGGGGGCCTGCTGCGTCCTGTTCTGCATTTTCCTTGACATCATGGCTGGTAACTACCACTGCCTTTTCCTGTTTTCTAATTTGATTTTGGAATTTTTTAAAAAATCTGTTTACTGTTCTGGCTGGGCTCTTTGTTTTTAACGCCAGGGAAAAACAGGGCCAGGAACACTATTGGTTAAGAGCCAATATAGGGTCGATATTTGAGGCAGGGTGACACTAGACCAAACTAGGAGGTCTCCACTCCCCCCTTTCCCTAGTGTCTGGGCTCCCTTTCCCTCTTCCCTCTGTGTTGCACTAAGTCTTTCCCACACCTTGCGTGACATTATCACCGGCCGAGCACATTTTGAAAGGAGAAAAAAAAAGTAGAAAACTGACACTTTTTTTTTTTTTTTCTCTGTGTGTTTTTGGGCATGGACCTTTTTTTTTCTCTTTCTCCCTTGGTATGGGTTCAGTTGCAGAGCTCGCAGAGCGGCTGCACATGCTGTCGCTGGAGGTGAATGATGTCCGCGGTGAGGTACAGCAGCAGCATCAGCGGTTACAGGTCGCCAATGTGGGGGTCTCTGCAGGTAGGCCTGTCCAGCCTAAACCCAAAGTTTCCCTCCTAGACAGGTTTTCAGGAGGTAGGGACAATTTGTTTGTATTCAAGGAGGCATGCAAACTGTATTTCAAACTTCATCCTTACTTCTCCGGAAATGAGGAGCAACAGGTTTGAATTGTGATCGCTGTACTGCAGAGAGATCCTCAGACGTGGGGGTTTTCTTTACCGCAGGACTCGGTCTTGGCCCTCATCTATGATGACCCTTACCGAGTCTCCTTGGCTGAGTTTAGGCTATATAGCCTTCTGCAGGGGAATCGGTCAGTAGAAACGTACAGTTCGGAATTCCGTAGATGGGCAACGGATTCCAAATGGAATGACTCAGCCCTTAGAAGTCAATTTTGTGAGGGGCTTACTGAAAGGTTGAATGATGCCTTGGCATTATATGAAACCCCTCAGTCCTTGGAGGCTGCCATGTCGTTGGCCATACATCTTGATAGACGACTTCAGGATAGACAGGTGAGACCACCTTCTCCGTGGCCTTCTTGTCGGGGTTGTGTACCTCTGTCGGGGGGAGCAGTCTGGGGTGAACCAGTACTGGGGGAGGTGTAGGAACCCATGCAGTTAGGGGGTGTCTCTGCATTATACATCTCCCTGGAGATTCGCAAGATAAAAGGTGTATGTTTTTGTTGTGGGAAAAAAGGACATTTTGATGGGACCTGTCCTTCAATTCCTAAACAAAAGGAGACTCGATTAACTCTTGGTAGTCTGGAGTTAGATAAACAAGTGGTGCATTTGAGGCCAAACTGCAGTTCCCGCTTTGTCCTGACAGCAGAGGTGGTGCTAAACCGACAAAAATTTCTGTGTTTGTTGACAGCGGAGCCGGAGTCAGCATGCTTGATGCTGAGTTTGTGAAGACTCATGGTCTTGCTTGCTGTACTTTAGATAAACCTATTTCCATTTTTGCCATCGACTCGGCGCCACTTGCACAGAAAGCATTTACTCAGATTGTACATAATGTAAAACTGAGGGTGGGGTCAGTTCATCGTGAAATTATTCCTTGCTATGTCCTGGACAATCTTCCTACACCGATTGTTTTGGGTATTCCGTGGCTTGTTAAACATAAGCCATTGGTGGACTGGCAAGCGGGGAAATTATTGAATAGGGAGATTACTGCCATGCAAATTGTTTAGATATTTCCCTTGCTACTGTCTCTACAGAAATATTACCTGCTTTTCTGTCTGGTTTTGAGGATGTTTTTTCTGAGAGGGGGAGTCAGGATTTTCCTCCTCATCGTGTTTAAAACTGTCCTATTACCTGACCCCCGGTGCTAAACTACCGAAATCCAGACTGTATAATCTTTCTGGCCCTGAGAGATAAGTCATGAAGGATTTCATTGTGGAGAGTCTGAAGAAGGGACAGGAATCCTCTGATTCCTGATTTGTTCAGCCAGGTTGTGGGAGCTTAGGTATTCTCCAAGTTGGATCTAAGGGGAGCCTACAATCTGGTTAGAGTCAGAGAAGGGGACGAATGGAGTTTGGTTATGTCTTTTGGTTTGACTAATGCACCTGCGGTATTCCAGCATTTCATAAATGATATTTTTAATTGTTTGGTGGGGCGGTTTGTGGTGGTCTATCTGGACGATATTTTGGTTTACTCACCAGATTTTGAAACTCATCGGGGGCATGTTAAGCAGGTTCTTCAGATATTAAGGGACAACAAACTTTATGCCAAACTGGAAAAATGTGTTTTTGCTGTTCAGGTGGTGCAGTTTTTGGGGTACTTGTTGTCGTCTTCAGGTTTTCAGATGGATCCGGAGAAGATCCGTGCAGTCCTTGATTGGGAACGTCCCGAGAACCTGAGGGCTTTACTAATTTTTACTGGAAATTCATCCAAAATTACTCTGTAATTGTGAAACCCCTTACTGACATGACTAAGAAGGAGTTTGATTTTTCCAAATGGTCGGATGCCTCAGTCCAGGTTTTTTCTTCTTTAAAGAACTGTACCTATACTCAGTCAACCCGATGTTTCCCAACCCTTTATGTGGATGTTGGTGCGTCGGATTTCGGGATTGGGGCTGTGTTGTCTCAGGGTCCGTCCCCTGGTAAATGGCGTCCATGTGCCTTCTTTTCTAAAAAAAATTGTCTTCGGCTTAGAGAAATTATGACGTGGGTAATAGGGAACTTTTGGCGATCAAATTGGAGTTCGAAGAATGGCGACATTGGTTGGAGGGGGCTGTCCATCCTGTTACTGTTATTACTGACCATAAGACCCTGTCATATCTCCAGTCAGCTAAACATCTCAAACCTAGGCAAGTCAGATGGTCCCTGTTTTTTAACTAGGTTCAATTTTGATGTCACTTTTCATCCACGGGTCAAAAATGTCAAGAGTGATGCTTTGTCCCGGAGCTTTCCTGGTGGTGGTGAACATGAGAACCCTGTCCCAACATTACAGAAAGGGGTAGTCATTTTGGCACTGTATTCTGAACTGGAGGGTGAGGTGTTGGAGGCTCAGGGGGACACTCCTGCCTCCTGCGCTTCAGGAAGGTTATTTGTACCATTAAATCTGCACCACAAAGTAATTAAAGAGCATTATAACTCTGTGCTTTCTGGGCATCCAGGTGGTAAGGCAACCGCGGACCTCCTCTCTCATCGTTATTGGTGGCCGGGGTTACATCAGGATGTGATTGAACACGTAGCTGCTTGTAGTATTTCCGCGCGTTCTAAGGTTTCGCATACCCGTCCATCTGGTACTCTTCTTCCGCTACCTATCCCTAGTAGGTCATGGACACACTTGTCCATGGATTTTATTACTGACCTACCAGTTTCTGCAGTCAAAACGGTGGTTTTGGAGGTAATAGATAGGTTCAGTAAAATGGTTCCCTTTGTCACATTGCCTGCACTTCCAAATGCCAAGACAGATGTTCATAAATGAGATTGTGAAGCTTCACGGGGTTCCCTCCGATGTGGTGTCAGATTGGGGGACCCAGTTTGTTTCCAAGTTCTGAAAGGCATTCTGTTCTCGACTGGGGGTGCAGCTGTCCTTTTCTTCTGCCTTTCACCCTCAGTCGAATGGTCAGAGCGAGCGTGTCAATCAGAATTTGGAGACCTACTTCAGGTGTTTCATCTCCGAAAATCAGGAGGATTGGGCATCTTACTTACCGCTGGCAGAATTTGCCATTAATAATCATCGTCAAGAATCCGCTGGCAGGTCACCGTTCTTCGGTGCATACGTTTATCACCCACAGTTTGGTACCTTTAGTGGGGGAGGAGCTTCAGGAGTTCCTGAGGTGGAATGGTATGCTTTGTCGCTTTCCTCGGTATGGCAGGGTGTTCTGAGTAATTTAAAGATCATGGGAGACAGGTATAAACGTATGGCTAACAGAAAATGCTTGCCAGGTCTGGACCTGAATGTAAATAACCTTGCGTGGTTGTCTACCAGGAATATAAGATTGAAAGTTCCTTCTTGGAAACTGGGACTTAGGTTTATTGGTCCCTATAAAATAAACCGCCATCATTAACCCAGCAGCGTTTCGTCTTGAAGTTCCTCAGGCCCTTAAGGTCCACAATGTGTTCTACAGGCCCTTACTCAAAAAGTATATGGAACCTCTTGAGCCCTCACCTCTACCACCGCCCCCAGTAATAGTTGATGGTAATCTGTGTTGCACAGCTTCTGGATACCCACAGTTGCAGTAGAAACTTCACAGAGCAGAGTACTTGGGATAACAAGGTATTACTTCTCAGAACATGAGGTAAAGGAAAAAACGCACAGTCACACAGTACTGCACCAGGAAGTAAGACCAAAACAGAAAATACAAGAGAGATTTTTTTTCTTTTTACAATACAGTAAACAAGGAAACTTTACACAACATCGCCATCTACTGTCAGATCAGCATAAAGTCCTCCTTCACACAAACAAAGAAGTCCACAACTGTTGCATATACCAACAATCTGGAGTTTCAAATTTCAAGGATTGTACATTCTTGTCTCCAACGTCGTTCTCTACAATACTTGGTGCACTGGAAAGGCTATGGTCCAGAGGAGAGTATGTGGGTTTCAGCGTCAGAGGTGAACGCTCCCAGGTTGGTTCGATCATTCCACACCTCTTATCCTGAGAAACCCGGTCCTGAGTGTCCGGAGGCCACTCGTAGAGGAAGGGGTACTGTCACGGGTGTGTCAGAGGTGACAGACAGTCGCCCTACAGTTGTTCGCAGGAGATCTCTACATTTGGCATTATACACATTTTCTTGAGGTTTTCTCTAGGACCCAGCGGCTACCTGGCCTGGGTGTATAAATACCTTCTGTGTTTCAGAGGGAGTTGCCGGCGATATTCATTACTCCTAGTGAAGACTTCAGCAACAGCAGTACTTCCTCTTCTCTGGTGTTTGAGGACATGTGCATATTTGTTTGGAGTCATCTAAAAGCTAAGCAATTTGCCCTGTTTGTCCCTCCTTTTAGTCTTTTGAGTTCAGTGGAGATCGGCTAGTGCTCATCTCCTCCCTTCCCTAGCCTGAGTCTAACGCCAGGGAAAGACAGGGCGAGGAACGCGTGCGGCAATTGGTTAAGAGCCAATACAGGGTCGATAGTTGAGGCTTGGTGACACTAGACCAGACTAGGAGGTCTCCACTCCCCCCTTTCCCTAGTGTCTGGGCTCCCTTTCCCTCTTCCCTCTGTTTTGCACTAAGTCTTTCCCACACCTTGCGTGACACTGGGTTAGTTGAGCTCCAATCAGCTCCCTGATCCAATGTACAGAGATGTACTCATGCTGCTGATGTCACTGCAGCGCGATGAGGTCAACTCATCACCCTACTGATGTCATTGCAGAGCACCATGAAGAAGGAAAAGCCAAATCCTGCAGCAGGTAATGACTCATAGAGACAAATATACTCGGGGGTGCCTTGGTATGGAGAATGGGGTGGGGGCCTTGGTATGGTGAATGTGATGGTCCTTAGTATGGAGAATGGGGTGAGGGGCTTAGTATGAGAATAGGGAGGAGGGCTCGATAATAGAGAAAGGGTAGCATGAGGGTGTTCGCTATGGAGAAGGGGTAGCATGAGGGGGCTCAGTATGGAGAAGGGGTAACATGGGAGGCTCATAAAAGAAAATGGGATAGCATGGGCAGGCTCAGCATGAAGAATGGGGTAGTGTGGGGGCCTCAATGTGGAGAATAATGTAGCATGAGGGGCTTGGTAAGGAGAATAGGGTAGCATGGGGGCTTGGTATGGAGAAGAGGTAGTATGAGATGAGAAAGCTTGATATGGAGAAGGTATATCATAGTGGGGTTTGTCATGGAGAATGTGGTAGCATGGGGAGGCTTGGCATGAAGAATGGGGTAGCATGAGGGGGCTTGGTAAGGAGTATAGAGTTGCATGAGGGGGCTCGGTATGGAAAATGGGGTAGCATGGGGCCTCGGTATGGAGACTGGGATAGCATGAGGGAGTTCTGTATGGAAAATGGGGTAGCAGGGGTAGTATTCAGGTGGCATTATAATGACAATGTCATTTTTAATGGTACTATTTCTGGAAAAATCATCATGGAGTCAGGTACTTATATCTAATGTGCATTTACATTGGTCAGTTTCAGCCTTTAAATGATCGCTGATCTGCTATATGAAGCCAATCGGCAGTCCCATAATAACCTGTTTAGACAGGATGTCATTTTGCTTTCATGTGCACAGAACGAATATTAACATGATCATCCTGTGCACAAAGAAAAGCACTCTTCTCAGCAGTACATGTGTACAAAGGACATTTAAACGGAGTGGTTCACTCCCAAAATGCCAATTAATTTGCTTACACATTTCTATTGGAGACATAGCCCAGGTTATAATTTATTATTTCATGTTTTAGATGCAAATGAGGGCTCTTATGTGCACCCTTGGCTTGGCTAATTATGTCTTCTTAGATCATTACACCCTACCATTTTCAAATTAAAGTCAGTCCCTTTTCTTGATTGACAGAGTTCCATTGGTAATGCTGCAATATCGTACTCATTAATGTGCAGAAACTCTGAATAATATCCTTTGCTTCTATGATCAAAAAGTAGAATAAATAAAGTCCACGTCTCCTTTATACACGGAAAGCAGGGGCGTACATAGAAGTCATGGGGCCCCATAGCAGAAGCTCTAATTGGGCCCCCCCCCCCTACAAAAAATAAATATTTGTCTATGTCACAGAAGAGCAGCTCTCATAACTTTCCAGCCTTTAGGCTGTGTGCACACAATGCGTTTTTAATGCGTTTCCGCAGCGTTTTTGCAGCTGCGGAAACGCTGCGGAAACACATTAAAAACGCATGGTAGAAGGGCAGCAATGTTCCCAATGATAATCCGCATGTGCTGTACCCATGCTGCGGATTTTTCTGCAGCGTTTATGCTGCGCTCAAAAATCCGCAGCATGTCCATTAATTTTTCGGAAACGCGGCGTTTTTGCCGCCATTGACTTGCATTAGAACGCGCCAATACCGCAAGACTGCATTTGTACTTGCGTTATTGGCGCATTCTAATGTGCGGATGGTACCCGGGTGTGGAGGAGAGGAGACTCACCTCCACACCCAGGTACCATTAAAAAGCTGTAAAAACAAGAATAAAATAAAAAATAAGATATATTCACCTTCCGACGGCCCCCGGTCTCCTTCCCTCTGCTTGCGTGCAAGACTGAAGAGTGAGAAATGCAGCAGCTACTGGTACATTTCCCCATCCTCGTATGTGTGGCCCCCTCAATCCCACAATCCTTGGTATGTGTGGCCCCCACAATCCCTGGTATGTGTAGCCTCCTCAATCCCCCAATCCCTGGTATGTGTGGCCCCCTCAATCCCACAATCCCTGGTATGTGTGACCCCCTCAATCCCACAATCCCTGGTATGTGTGACCCCCTCAATCCCACAATCCCTGGTATGTGTGGCCCCCTCAATCCCACAATCCCTGGTATGTGTGGCCCCCTCAATCCCACAATCCCTGGTATGTGTCGCCTCCTCAATCCCCCAATCCTGGTAAATGTGGCCTCCTCAATCTCCAAATCCTGGTACGTGTGGCCTCCTCAATCCCCAAATCCTGGTACGTGTGGCCTCTTCAATCCCCAAATCCTGGTATGTGTGGCCTCCTCAATCCCCAAATCCTGGTATGTGTGGCCTCCTCAATCCCCAAATCCTGGTATGTGTGGCCTCCTCAATCCCCAAATCCTGGTATGTGTGGCCTCCTCAATCCCCAAATCCTGGTATGTGTGGCCTCCTCAATCCATGTATCCTGGTATGTGTGGCCTCCTCAACCCCTCAATCACTGCACACATAAAACAATAAACACTTATACTCACCTTCCTTCCTCACCTCTGCTCCAGCAGCTCATGTCGGCATCTGAGCTGCGCGCGCTCTCAGAAGCTGAGGTGAGCTGCTGCTGCTGCTGGCACATTCACTCCTCTCCACGCCGAGACTATGGGCGTGGAGAAGCTTGAATATGCTTTCTCTTTAGCGGCGGGCAGGCACTGACAGCAGGAGTCGGGGCTCAGCGCTCCTCCGTGCCCGCTACTAAAGAGAATGAATATTCCGTCTTCTCCACGCCCATGGGAGTGGAGAAGAGGGAATATTCATGTACCTTTAGCAGCGGGCACACGTGGTAGCTGCAGCAGCGGCTACTGTGTGTGCTCCGCTCCTCCACTGCCGCAACCCGCTCCTCTTCCGCTGCAACCTCCTACTTACCTATCCTCCTCGCTCCCACGCTGCTTGGGGCCCTCACGGGCCCCCTCCAGCCACGCGCCCCATAGCAGTGGCGTAGTCTGCCGCCATTGGCGGTACGCCACTGACAGAAACTGTACATGTGACTACTCCATGCTTCAGAGAGACGAACCCTTTGAATATTTACTCCTCTAATAAGCTCACGTTTATTACGTTTTCTCGAATCAGATTGATATATTGGGTTGTGCACGCGTCTTCTTGTGCAAAGTGGCTTCGGAGATAAGTGGCAGTTATTTCAGAGGCCATGGACTAACACCCGTCTTCTTCTCTTTTCACACAGGTACATGCTCTTCTCCTGCACAATTCCTCTGCCTGCTGTATATGCCGCCATCTAATGCTCTGCTCTCCTGATTCAACTCACTGGTAGAATTCTCTGCTTGATATTTCTACTTTATCTGTCCAATTCCACTCAATACTCACATATGTCTGTCCTATCCCCACTGTAGATTTTATCTGATGTTTAGAGGTGCCAAACTGCAGAGCCTACAGAGTCCTAGCTCTGTGTTTGATCACCCAGCCATCTCCTGGTGAGATGACCAGCTGCTAATTTAGCCACAAGCAGCTCCCACAATGCCCCTCACCTGATGGTTTAGTGTGCCCTCTATATTTAGAAGATCTTTAAGGGGTGCACACGTGCTGGGTTGTGCACCGTCTTCTTGTGCAAAGTGGCTTCGGAGATAAGTGGCAGTTATTTCAGAGGCAGTTAGTCAGGGCAGGAGTCAGGTAACCAACACTTTGACCACTTACTCTCTTTTAACTATGTTTCTGTTAGCTCTCACTTTTTCCTCTATAGTCCTCCACTTTCTAGTAACCCCTCAAATCCCTACACCTAGTAAGAAACTCTTCATCTCTCCCTCCATCCTCCCCATTCATCTCACCTCCTCCTCCGAATTATTCCTCAAAATTCAATCCTGGATCTCCAAACACAGACAGCCACCTCATGCTCTCTCTTGCTCCCACCTGCTAACACCTTCTCTGCTCCTCCTCACTGCTGGAGATATCTCTCCAAATCCTGGTCCTCCTCGCCATATCCCCACAGTTACTTCTACCTCCTATCCACGACCTTCCACAAACTGTCGCAACCCTTCTAACCTCATACCCATCCAACTAATCCCCACTTCCTTAGTTGCTCTAACAGGAGCTCTATGGAACGCTCGCTCCGTCTGCAACAAACTTTCCTACATCCACGACCTTTTCATTACTAACAAACTTTCGTTCCTCGCCATCACCGAAACCTGGCTCACCCCCTCTAACACACCCACACCCCCCGCCCCAATGGCAAACATGGCGGAGGCGTAGGTTTTCTCCTGTCAGATACCTGCGTTTTCACCCAAATATCACTGCCACCCTCTGTTATACTCCCCTCTTTTGAGGTGCACTGTGTGCGCATCTATTCCCCCTCTGACCTCTAACTGGCCGTCATTTACCGACCCCCAGGGCTAGCCAGCACTTTCTTAGACCACTTCACCACCTGGCTGCTTCACTTCCTTTCCACTGACATCCCCACTATCATAATGGGTGACTTCAACATCCCCATTGACACTTCCCACTCATCTGTCTCTAAGCTCCTATTCCTCACTTCCTCCTTCGGCCTTGCTCAATGGTCTTCGGCAGCTACTCATAAAGATGGCCACACACTGGACCTCATCTTCACCCGCCTCTTTTCCCTATCTAACCTCTCTAACTCACCCCTCCCTCTCTCTGACCATAACCTCCTCACATTCTCTACCCTCTCCTGTCCAGGTGCACAATCCCCACTCCACAAACTTACACACGCTCGCAGAAATCTCAAACACCTTGACCTACACTCACTCTCTGAATCCCTCCTCCCTCTTGCAGACATAAATTCCTTACACAATGCAGATGTTGCTGCAGCTTCATATAACACCACATAACACCACAATAGCTGCAGCTCTCGACTCGATCGCCCCTCTCACACATACCAAATCTCGCACAATCAACAGGCAACCCTGGCACACCAAACTTACTAAAGAACTGCGACGGGCCTCCAGGGTTGCGGAGCAGAGATGGAAAAGGTCTCACTCCATCGAGCACTTCATCGCATTCAAACAATCCCTCACTATTTTCAAGTCCGCACTCACTACAGCAAAACAATCCTACTTCTCATCTCTCATATCCTCCCTATCTCACAACTAGAGATGAGCGGTGTTCGACTAGAACTGTTCGCCAATCTCAAATTTGAGCTGTTTTGGGCGGTATTGGACGAGCTCGAACGATTTGCAAAAAATTCGGCTGTTCGAGGTTATGTTCGATAACTGTTCGTGCACCAAAAGCGTGTCCTGCATGTCTGGCGCTATTTTTGAGCACCAATCATGCAGGGATTGTCTGCCACTCACTGTAATGCCACAGCCATGGTTGTTGTGGCATTACAGTGATTGCCCAAATCGATGGGAACAGTGCCCACAGTGAAACATGAAAAGCCGGCAATTCAGCAGCGGCATACACCGGTACCCGACAATTTAGAACAGAAAGAATAGAGAATCACACATAGATTAGATAGATAGAAACATGTCAGTCACATATATATGAAGTACAGTGACAGTGTTGCTTACTGTACTTGTCATTTAGTGTAAAGGATTTATTAAAAAAAATAATAGTGTTTTCATGCACCGTCTCTTTAAAAAAGCCGGCCGGCATTTCAGCAGCGATACCTGACAATTTAGAATAGAAGGAATAGAGAATCACAAATAGATTAGATAGATAGAAACATGTCAGTCACATATACAGTATATGAAGTACAGTGACAGTGTTGCTTACTGTACTTGTCATTTAGTGTAAAGGATTTATTAAAAAAAATAATAGTGTTTTCATGCACCATCTCTTTAAAAAAGCCAGCCGGCAATTCAGCAGCAGTACCCGACAATTTAGAATAGAAGGAATAGAGAATCACACATAGATTAGATAGATAGAAACATGTCAGTCACATATATATGAACTACAGTGACAGTGTTGATTACTGTACCTGTCATGTAGTGTTAAAATAAAGGATTTATTTAAAAAAAAATTGGCGTTTGGTTCCCCATAATTTTAGGCTCTAGCGGAGGTTAAGCAGACGGCTGGGGCAGATGTTTGAAGCCTGGGAAGGGGGTAATAGCCACGGAGCTTCCCAGGCTACTAATATCAGCCCCCAGCTGAATACCTAGCCTTTACTAGCTATTAAAATGGGGGACCCCCCAAAAAAAATGACGTGGGGTTCCCCCTATTTTAATAGCTAGCAAAGGCTAGGCAGACAGCTGGGGGCTGATATTAATAGCCCAGGAAGGGTGCCATGAATATTGGCCCCCTCCCAGGCTAGAAACATCGGCCATCAGCCGTCCCAGAAATGGCGCATCCATAGGATGCGCCAATTCTGGCACTTAGCCTCGCTCTTCCCACTGCCCTGTAGCGGTGGCAGTGGGGTAATAGGGCTGGGGTTGATGTCAGCTTATAATGCCAGCTGACATCAAGCCCAGGTTAGTAATGGAGAGGCGTCTACAAGACACCCCCATTACTAACCCCATAGTCAAAGTTAAAAGAAAACACAAACACCCAGAATAAAGTCCTTTAATTGAAATAAAGACACAATACTTTATTGTTCTAAATTAAACCATACTTACCATCACGCCCATTCCAGCTGAAGCCAACGATCTCCTGCAATAAAAGTAAAATAATAAAGCAACATCATCCTTACCTTTCCATGGTTCCCACGACAGCTTCAGCTCTGCTACATCGAGATGACGGGCTGGACCGCAGCAGAACGCTGCCATTTAGCTTGCCATGCCGCACACACTGAGAAGCGCAGGCATGCTTGCGCTCCTCAGTGTCTCGCTGTGACGGCATAAAAATGAGACGAGTTCATGTGCAATGAACTTGGCTCACCTCAGACACGTCACTGACAGCGTGGGAAAATTCTCCTGCACTCAGCGCTTCAGCATGAGAATTCTCCCACGCTGTCAGTGACGTGCATGAGGTGAGCCGAGTTCATTGGACATGAACTCGGCTCATCTGGATGCCGTCACAGCGAGACACTGAGGAGCGCAAGCATGCCTGCGCTTCTCAGTGTCTGGGGGATGACAGGCTGGATGGCAGCGTTCTGCTGCGGTCCAGCCTGTCATCTCGATGTAGCAGAGCTGAAGCTGTCGTGGGAACCATGGAAAGGTAAGGATGATTTTGCTTTATTGTTTTACTTTTATTGCAGGAGATCGTTGGCTTCAGCTGGAATGGGCGTGATGGTAAGTATGGTTTAATTTAGAACAATAAAGAATTGTGTGTTTATTTCAATTAAAGGACTTTTTTCTGGGTGTTGTGTTTTTTTTAAATACTTTACTAGAAATTCATGGTGGTCATGTCTAATATTGGCGTGACCCCATGAACTGGCCAGCTGATAATGCCAAGCTGGCCCTAACCCCTTTATTACCTAGTGAGCCACCGCACCAGGGCCCTGGATGAGTTGGGTACAGCGCCAGAAGATGGCGTTTCTATGAACGCGCGTTCATTTTCCGGGGTGGCTGCGGACTGCAATTTGCAGCGGGTGGGGCCCAGAAAGCTTGGGCCTCCCAGCGCTGCGGATTCCAGCCCCCAGCTGCCTAGTTGTACCTGGCTGGACACAAAAATAGGTCGAAGCCCCACGTATTTTTTTTTTAAATTATTTCATGAAATTCATGAAATAATTAAGAAAAAAAGGGCTTCCCTATATTGTTGTATCCAGCCAGGTACAAATAGGCTGCTTGTGGTTGGGGGCTGCCCGTTCCTGCCTGCTGTACCTGGCTGGACACAAATATAGTGCGAAACCCCACGTCAATTTTTTTTAAATTATTTCATGAAACTAGATGGTGGCCCGATTCTAACGCATCGGGTATTCTAGAATATGTGTGTGGCAGACCGGGCGCAATCAGCAGAGCGGTGTTTAAATTTGGCGCCAAAATCACTGACTGGTCGCAGCCAGCAACCGCGACCAATCAGCAAAGCGGTGTTGAAATTTGGCGACTATATCGCTGATTGGTCACGGCCGGCGGTCGCGACTAATCAGCAGAGCGGGGTTTAAATTTTGCGCCAATAATGCTGATTGGTCGTGGCCAGCGAACGTGACCAATCAGCAAAGCGGTGTTTAAATTTGGCGCCAACAATGGTGATTGGTCACGGCCGCGACCATTCAGCAGAGCGGTGTTTAAATTTGGCGGCAATAATATTGATTAGTCGCGACCGGCAATTTGGAGCCAACAATGCTGATTAGTCGCGGCCGGCAACCGCGACCAATCAGCAGAGTGGGGTTTAAATTTGGCGCCAAAATCGCTGATTGGTGGCGGCCGGCGGCCGCGACCAATCAGCAGAGCCGGGTTTAAATTTGACGCCAATACTGCTGATTGGTCGCGGCCTGCAACCGCGTCCAGTCAGCCGAGCAGGGTTTAAATTTGGCGCCAATACTGCTGATTGGTCGCGGACGGCGATCGCGACTAATCAGCAGAGCGGTGTTTAAATTTTGCGGCAATATTGCTGATTGATCTCGGCCAGCGACCGCGATCAATCAGCAGAGCGGTGTTTAAATTTGGCGCCAATAATGCTGATTAGTCGCGGCTGGCATCCGCGACCAATTAGCAGAGCGGGGTTTAAATTTGGTGCCAATCTCGCTGATTGGTCGTGGCTGGAGTCCGCGACCAATCAGCAGAGCGGTGTTTAACTTTAGCGCCAAGATCACTGATTGGTCGCGTGCAGAGAGCGCGACCAATCAGCGAATCGTATTGGTGAGGACCGGGGAGCGCCGCTGCCTGTGCGGATACTTCCGCTGCGAGAAGCCGGGAGATGAGCGACTGCTCGCAGCAGAAGTATCCCGACCCGCAGCGCCGTTCCCCGGTCCTCCCTTGACACCCTAGCCGCTGATGTCCCCACAGTATCCGCATGATGTTATAAAGATCCGGACATTTCTGTTAAAAATCGCTGATTGGTCGCTGGCGCTGTCCGCGACCAATCACCGATTTGGGCGCCAAATTTAAATATCGGCCGCGACCAATCACCGATCTTGGCTCCACATTTAAACACCGCTGTGCTGATTGGTTGCCGACGCTGGGCGCGACCAATCACCGATTTTTGCGCCACATTTAAATAGCGTCCGCGAAAAAATCAGTACAGCGGTGTTTAAATGTGGAGCCAAGATGGGTGATTGGTCGCGGCCGATATTTAAATTTGGCTCCCAAATCGGTGATTGGTCGCGGGCAGCGCCAGCGACCAATCAGCGATTTTTAGCACAAATGTCTGGACCTTTGTAACACCATGCGGATACTGTGGGGACATCAGCGGCTAGGGTGTGAAGGGAGGACCGGGGAGCAGCGCTGCGGGTCGGGATACTTCTGCTGTGAGCCCCCGCTCATGTCCCTGGTTCTCGCAGTGGAAGTATCCGCACAGGCAGCGCCGCTGACATCCATGCGGCTAGGGTGTGAAGGGAGGACAGGGGAGCGGCGCTGACATCCAATTGGTCGCAGCCGCTATTTAAATGTGCCGCACAAATCGGTGATTGGTCGCGGTCTTGACCCGCGACCAATCACTGATCTTGCAGCCAAAGTTAAACACTACTGTGCTGATTGGTCGCGGACGCTGCCCGCGACCAATCACCGATTTGTGCGCCAAATTTAAATATCGGCCGCGACCAATCACCGACTCGTCTTGGTGAGGACCGGGGAGCGGCGCTGCCTGTGCGGCTACTTCCGCTGCAAGAACCCGAGACATGAGCGGGCGCTCGCAGCAGAAGTATCTCGACCCGCAGCGCCGCTCCCCGGTCCTCCCTTCTGCATGGAGGTCAGCGACGCCGGCGGTCCTTCCGCTGCTACCGGCCGGGAGATGAGCGCCTCGCGCCGCTCATCTCCCGGCTGCATCTCCGTCCCGCAGATGGGTCCGGCGGTAGGGGTCCTTCTGCTGTTACCAGCCGGGAGATGAGCGTCTCGCGCCGCTCATCTCCTGGCTGCATTGCTGCTGAGCTCCTTCCCGCAGATGAGCCGCTAACGGCCGCCATCTTTTTTCAGAAATTCCGCGGCGCTGATTGGCCGCTGCCGGACCAATGAGCGACGTGGGATTTCCTGGACAAACAGACAGACAGACGGGATAAGACAATTATATAGTAGATAATTTTAAAAAAAAGGGCTTCTCTATATTGTTGTGTCCGGCCATGTACAAATAGGCAGCTGGTGGTTGGGGGCTGCCCGTTCCTGCCTGCTGTACCTGGCTGGACACAAATATAGTGCGAAGCCCCACGTCAATTTTTTTTTAATTATTTCATGAATTTCCTGAAATAATTTAAAAAAATTGACGTGGGGCTTCGCACTATATTTGTGTCCAGCCAGGTACAGCAGGCAGGAACGGGCTGCCCCAAACCACCAGCTGCCTATTTGTACCTGGCCGGACACAACAATATAGGGAAGCCCTTTTTTTCTTAATTATTTCATGAATTTCATGAAATAATAAAAAAAAAAATACGTGGGGCTTCGCCCTATTTTTGTGTCCAGCCAGGTACAACTAGGCAGCTGGGGGCTGGAATCCGCAGCGCTGGGAGGCCCAAGCTTTCTGGGCCCCACCCACTGCAAATTGCAGTCCGCAGCCACCCCGGAAAATGGCGCGTTCATAGAAGCGCCATCTTCTGGCGATGTACCCAACTCATCCAGGGCCCTGGTGCGGTGGCTCACTGGGTAATAAAGGGGTTAGGGCCAGCTTGGTATTATCAGCTGGCCCTAAGCCCGAAATTCATGGGGTCACGCCAATATTAGACATGACCACCATGAATTTCTAGTAAAGTATTAAAAAAAAACACAACACCCAGAATAAAGTCCTTTAATTGAAATAAACACACAATTCTTTATTGTTCTAAATGAAACCATACTTACCATCACGCCCATTCCAGCTGAAGCCAATGATCTCCTGCAATAAAAGTAAAATAATAAAGCAACATCATCCTTACCTTTCCATGGTTCCCAGGACAGCTTCAGCTCTGCTACATCGAGATGACAGGCTGGACCGCAGCAGAACGCTGCCATCCAGCCTGTCATCCCCCAGACACTGAGAAGCGCAGGCATACTTGCACTCCTCAGCGTCTCGCTGTGACGGCATCCAGATGAGACGAGTTCATGTCCAATGAACTCGGCTCACCTCATGCACGTCACTGACAGCGTGGGAAAATTCTCCTGCACTCAGCGCTTCAGCGTGAGAATTCTCCCACGCTGTCAGTGACGTACATGAGGTGAGCTGAGTTCATTGGATATGAGCTCACCTCATGCACGTCACTGACAGCGTGGGAAAATTCTCACGCTGAAGCGCTGAGTGCAGGAGAATTTTCCCACTCTGTCAGTGACGTGCATGAGGTGAGCTGAGTTCATTGTCGGCTCATCTGGATGCTGTCACAGCCAGACACTGAGGAGCGCAAGCATGCCTGCGCTTCTCAGTGTCTGCGGGATGACAGGCTGGATGGCAGCTTTCTGCTGCGGTCCAGCCTGTCATCTCGATGTAGCAGAGCTGGAGCTGTCGTGGGAACCATGGAAAGGTAAGGATGATGTTGCTTTATTATTTTACTTTTATTGCAGGAGATCGTTGGCTTCAGCTGGAATGGGCGTGATGGTAAGTATGGTTTAATTTAGAACAATAAAGAATTGTGTGTTTATTTCAATTAAAGGACTTTATTCTGGGTGTTTGTGTTTTTTTTAACTTTGACTATGGGGTTAGTAATGGGGGTGTCTTATAGACGCCTCTCCATTACTAACCTGGGCTTGATGTCAGCTGGCATTATAAGCTGACATCAACCCCAGCCCTATTACCCCACTGCCACCGCTACAGGGCAGTGGGAAGAGTGAGGCTAAGTGCCAGAATTGGCGCATCCTATGGATGCGCCATTTCTGGGATGGCTGACGGCTGGTGTTTCTAGCCTGGGAGGGGGCCAATATTCATGGCACCCTTCCTGGGCTATTAATATCAGCCCCCAGCTGTCTGCCTAGCCTTTGCTAGCTATTAAAATAGGGGGGACCCCACGTCATTTTTTTTGGGGGGGTCCCCCATTTTAATAGCTAGGAAAGGCTAGGTATTCAGCTGGGGGCTGAAATTAGTAGCCTGGGAAGCTCCGTGGGTATTACCCCCTTCCCAGGCTTCAAACATCTGCCCCAGCCGTCTGCTTAACCTCCGCTAGAGACTAAAATTATGGGGAACCCCACGCCAATTTTTTTTTTAATAAATCCTTTATTTTAACACTAAATGACAAGTACAGTAACCAACACTGTCACTGTACTTATTATATATGTGATTGACATGTTTATATCTATCTAATCTATGTGTGAAGCTCTATTCTTTCTGTTCTAAATTGACGGGTACCGCTGCTGAATTGCCGGCCGGCTTTTTTAAAGAGACGGTGCACGAAAACACTAATATTTTTTTTAATAAATCCTTTACACTAAATGACAAGTACAGTAACCAACACTGACACTGTACTTCTTATATATGTGACTGACATGTTTCTATCTATCTAATCTATGTGTGATGCTCTATTCCTTCTTGTCTAAATTGTCGGGTACCGGTGTATGCCGCTGCTGAATTGCCGGCCGGCTTTTTTAAAGAGAGCGTCTTCTGAGCAGTTTGTCAGCTTTTGGACACCTTTGAAGGTGTTTTATATGTGTTTCTATGTGTTTTTGTTTGCCTGCCATTGGTTTTAATGGTGTTCGACGGTGTTCTAAGGTGTTCGACGAACAGTTCCTCGAACATCCCGGTGTTCGACGAACCGAACCGAACCCGAATACTACGGGGGTGGCTCAACACTACTCACAACTCTAAACAGCTATTTAACACTTTCACGGCTTTCAGTATCACCTCTATGCTGATAACACACAGATCTACCTCTCTGGACCCGATATCTCCTCCCTACTAACCAAAATCCAACAATGTCTGTCCGCCATCTCATCCTTCTTCTCTGCCAGATTTCTAAAACTCAACATGGATAAAACAGAGTGCATCATCTTTCCACCCTCTCATTCATATCCCCCATCTGACCTATCCATCAACATCAATGGCTGTTCACTGTCCCCAGTCCCACAAGCTCGCTGCCTTGGGGTAACCCTGGACTCTGATCTCTCGTTCAAACCACATATCCAAGCCCTTTCCACTTCCTGCCAACTCCAACTCAAAAATATTTCCCGGATCCGTGCATTCCTCAGCAAAGACTCTGCAAAAAACACTAGTGCATGCCCTCATCATCTCCCGCCTTGACTACTGCAACCTCCTGCTCTGTGGCCTCCCTTCCAACACTCTTGCGCCCCTCCAATCTATCCTAAACTCTGCTGCTCGACTAATCCACCTGTCCCCCCGCTATTCCCCGACCTCCCCCCTCTGTCAATCCCTTCACTGGCTCTCCATTGCCCAGAGAATCCTACTTCAAAACCCTAACCATGGCATACAAAGCCATCCACAACCTGTCTCCTCCATACATCTGTGACCTAGTCTCCTGGTACTTACCTGCACGCAACCTCCGATCCTCACAAGATCTC
Organism: Phyllobates terribilis; assembly: GCF_046119375.1. NCBI lineage: Eukaryota > Metazoa > Chordata > Amphibia > Anura > Dendrobatidae > Phyllobates > Phyllobates terribilis. The sequence goes on along the minus strand of NW_027362765.1, from coordinate 333,655,090 downwards.
CTTCTCTACTCCCCTCTTAACTCCTCTTCCCACAATCGTATACAAGATTTCTCCCGTGCATCCCCCCTACTCTGGAACTCTCTACCCCAACACATCAGACTCTCGCCTACCATGGAAGCCTTCAAAAGAAACCTGAAGACCTACCTCTTCCGACAAGCCTACAACCTGCAGTAACCACCACTCCACCACATTACTGCATGGCCTCCTCTACCCCCACCTACTGTATCCTCACCCATCCCTTGTAGAATGTTAGCCCTCGCGGGCAGGGTCCTCGCTCCTCCTGTACCAGTCGCTGACTCGTTTTGTTAAGATTATGTAAATGTTTTTGCTATGTATATCCCTATCACATGTAAAGCGCCATGGAATAAATGGCACTATAATAATAAATAATAATGATAATATATTGATGGGCATAAACAATTTGATCTTTCAACTTTTCTCCCAAAAACCGCAGAATTTCTAAAGTAGACCAATGTGTATCCAGGTGCCGGTGGAGCAGATGCCAAGAAGCTGACAGGACCTTGTCATGTTGTTGAGTGGAAAAAGCTTCAAGAATATGGTTTGGGAGATCACTGAGGCCTGCTATATACAAATTCAGTCCATGTAACTCTTCTAACAGTTTGGAGGGAAGCTGAGCTTTCATGTGCTCATAGGGATGAGCTAGTGAACTTTCTGTCTGTTTTGAGGAATCCAAAAACCTGTATAAAAATACTTAATGTAGAATCTTTATGCACTGATTTCTGATTTCTTCAGCCTCATTGTGAATGTTATTAACTTGTCCAAAGTCAAAAGAAACAGGCTTTGCTTATCTTTCAGGTGCATTTATTTTTTGCCACAGCAATCCACACAGGAGATAGGTGGATTCCACAACGGCAGTCCCAGTCACCCACTGAAAGCCAAAAACCTCTACGTTGTCGGCCGGGAATGGATCAAGCTTCAATAAGAGCCTCTGTAAGCAGTCAGCCAGCACCTTTTAAAGAGGTCTAGTGCTAATCAGTCCAGAACCCTGAAGGACCAACTGCGGATGCATCTACAGTAGTGATGAGTGAGCGTGCTCACAACTGCTCGGTACTCGCCTGGACATCTCACTGTTTGAAATGCTCGGCGAGTACTTTCTGGATGCTCGGGCGGGAGCTCGAGTCCCCGCCCTGGATGTTTGACACTATTTAAACAGCAAGTAAACATATGGGGATTGCCTGCCAGTCACTGAAATGCAGCAGCCATGTTGGTTGTGGCATGACAGTGATAGCATCATCAGGTCTATATAAGAACCTCTGACCCTATGCTCGTCACAGTGTACCATTTAGACAGGCAGAGTAGGGAGAGCTGCAGCTGAGTGATGGAGAGAATTGGCGGTTTATTTAGTGAAGTATTCCACAGAAATATGTATCTAAACTGACAGACCTTCTAATAACTAATCCAGATGCATATCAATCCTGGTCATAGCAGGAGTAAGGCAGGCATAGTTTGTGGACAGCGTATAGAATAGAATATGGTCCATTGCACGTTCTGTCTGCTGCTATTACTGATATCCATAGCTCTAGATATCAGGGGTAACATTCTTTTTGCTCTTAATCATAATTATTTGCTTGAAAAGAAATATAATGCACCATTTTTACTGTTCCATTTGCTTGTTAGCAGCATTCAGCCAGATTTGTTTGATATTAGTAGCATTGCTGTATTGTGGAAGCAGAGAAACTTGTCCATCATCTCAGGTGATCCGATAATAATGCAGTAATAATCCTGACTTTTTTGGTAAATGTGACAAGTATTATACTCCATTTAAAGTCTGCCTGCTGTGTGTTGTTCAAACCTATTCACACTTGGTTGCTGACCAATACCATGCCAATAAGGCCACTACCTAAAACCGTGGTAATCAGACGTAATCCGATATTACTGCGGTAATAATCCTGACATTTTTGGGAGCATGCCAAATATTATACTCCATTTAAAATGGGCAAGGCGTGTGGCAAGGGCCTGGAAAGTGGACGTGATGGTGATGGTGCACGCAAAGGCCGAGGCCTTGGGCAAGCTGAAATTGTGCCTGCTGAGGGAGCACAACAAGCACCCACATCATGTCGCTCTATCTTCCTGTCCCACTTTGTAGGAGGCCGCGGACACCACTATTGAAGCCAGAGCAGTGTGAAAAGGTTGCTGGTTGAATAGCAGATAATGCTTCCAGTTTCTTTGCCACCACCACCACCCTGTCTTCCACACAGTCCAGTCTCAGTAGTCGTGAGTCTGGACCACATATTTCTCACCCTGATCCTCGTTCCTCCCACCATGCCGAGTGCCCAGTGACAAGTGATTCCAAACTTGGGCAGTCTGAAGTGCTGTTCACTTTTCCATTTACAGATTAGGGCCTCTCACCTGGCCCTCTTCAAGCCATGAAAGAGGAGATTGCATATAGTAGCCACAGTCACACATAGGCGACGATGGGAAAGTGCAGTTACTGTCACAAGAGGTGGGTGATGATGATGAGACACAATTGCCAGCAAGCCAAGAGGAGGCCCAGGGTGCATTCGTGCAAGACGACGTGGTGGAAGATGAAGTCACTAACCCAACCTGACAAGGTGACATGCGTGACATGTCATTGCACACTTGCAACCACCTCCATCAGCGTCCACGTCCTTGTTCCAGCGCAGCATTCAATTGTCCCTACCCCAGTCATTTGAACGCAAGTGCAAATAAACTGCCACATTTCTCAAATGCTTGCACTTGAAATGTTGCCTTTTAGGCTCATGGAGATGGAATCTTTCTGCAACCTCATGGTGGCAGCCGTCCCTTGGTACTCGGTTCCCAGCCACCACTATTTCTCCTGGTATGCCGTCCCCACCTTACACACGCACGTGTCAAAGAGCATTAGCCATACCCTCACCAACGCAGTTACTGGGAAAGTTCACCTAACCACGGACATGTGGACAAGTCCCAGGGATGGTACATCTCACTGATGGCACACTGGGTTTATATTGTGGAAGCTGAGACACAGTCGGACCCTGGGATGGAACAAGTCCTCCCGACGCCAAGGATTGCGGGCCCTGGGTCAATCCGAGTTGCCTCCATATTCTATAGCTCCTGCACCTCCTCCTCCTCTTCAGCCTCCATCTACAAAATGACCACATCAGTCAGAAGCTGGAAGCACTGCAGCACTGCCTCAGCCAAGCGGAAACAGGCTGTGCAGAAGCTAATGTGCTTAGGTAACAAACTGCACAACGCTGCACAGTTATAGATAGCTGTAACAGAGCAGACACATCTGTGGCTGTCACCGCTGAACCCACAGCCAGGCATTGTCGTGTGTGACAATGGCCGGAAACTGATGGCAGCTCTGAGGCTTGGCAACCTTGCACAGGTACCTTGCCTGACCCATCTGCTCAACTTAGTGGTTCAGCTGTTTCTCAAAACCTACCTGGATCTGACTGAGCAGTTTGTGACAGTATGCCGCGTGTGTGCACATTTCAGAAAGTCACCTACAGCTTCTCTTAACCTTGCCGTGCTTCAGCACCTTCCAGCTCATCGACTGGTGTGCAATGTCACCACGCGATGGAACTCAACGTTTCAGATGTTGGTAAGGACTAGTGAGCAGCAGAGGGCAGTTGTTGAGTACCAGCTTCAACACGCCCGTCGGTATTCAGGTCAGCCTCCGCACATAAGAGCTGATGAGTGGGCATGGATGTCTGACATCTGTGCTGCACTACAAAACTTTGAGGACTCCACCAAGATGGTGTGCGGTGATGATGCGATAATTAGCGTCACCATCCATCTTCTCTGCCTACTGAAACGCTCGCTGCTCACAATTAAAGAGGAGGCATTAAAGGCAGAGCACGATGAGATAGAGCAAGGAACTATACAGGGTGATGCCACACAACCCAGCCTCATCTCAACGCGAATTGGGTGATAATGAGGAGGAGGAACAGGAGCTGTTTTCCTGCACTACAGACGGTACTATCCACACAACAGTCATACCGTCTGTTCAGCGTGAATTGCCTGAGGAGAGGGAGGAGGAGGACCAGGAAAAGGATGAGGAGGAGAGCATGGACAGTCGCCCTCTTGGTCAGGACAGGGAAGTCTTGGCTGTTGGCAATCTGGCACACATGGCTGACTTTATGTTCCGTTGTCTTTCCCGTGACCCTCGCATTGTATGCATTTTGGTCAACACTAGTTACTGGTTGGTCACACTTCTAGACCCATGCTACAAGAAGAACTTTTTATCTCTTCTTCCCGTGTCGGAGAGATCTAATAAAATGTTGCAGTACCAGAAGGCTCTTGTTGAAGAATTCTTAAAATTCCCATCTCAAAACGCTGGTGGCAGATGTCACAGTTTGTTGGACAACCAAGGAGTACAGGAGAGGGAGACACAAATACGATGAAGCAGAGGCAGGGGAACAATGTCAAAGGTCTGGGACAGCTTTCTCAGCCCCTCCCAGTGCCCAGGCCCTGATGCGCGGGGTACTCTGACAAGGATGGAAAAGTTTTGGAAGATGCTGAAAGAGTACCTTGATGACCGTACCAACGTCCTCCGTGATTCCTCTGTGCCTTATAACTATAGGGTATCCGAGCTGGACACGTGGCACTCTATGCCTTGGAGTTAGAGGCCCAGCCCTGCAGCTAGTGTTTTGTCAGAGCGCGTTTTTAGTGCTGCCGGGGGCATTATAACTGATAGGCGCATCTTATAAAAATGAACAAGGGCTTGTAAGGCGGCGGTGTTCACACCATGCAGTAACTGAGGCAGTGACCCAAGCAAGTCCAGCACAAACAGCTTTATTCAGCAACTCACGGGTAAACAGAAAAGTCCTCCGGTTTGCAGCCGAGTTAACACGAGTCCTTAAACAACGGTTGCCGTGGGCAACGGCCACGCCAGGCCACTCAGAGCCTGACAGGTGCAGAGCCTTCCCAGGTGACAGCCGCAGGTGAGTTTGTGACTGCAATGCACTCCAATGGATTTAATAGGTCTCTGTACACATTCTGGGGGATATATAACGTCCCTCGTATACGATCCCGGTCACTGCCTCACATATCCCCCCCCTCTGTTCAAACTTGTGGGGTTGAACATTTGACATCATACAGGGTGCCCGGGACAGGGCATCCGCGTTTGCCTGCGACTTTCCAGGGCGATGTTCTACAGAGAACCTGAAATTTTGCAGTGACACGAAGCACCCGGTGATTCGCGCATTCCTCTCCTTGGCATTTTTCATCCATACCAAGGGTGAGTGGTCCGTCACCAAGTGGAACTGACGCCTGAGTAAATAATAACGTAGCGATTCCAAGGCCCTCTTAATAGCCAAACACTTTTTCTTTACCACGCTATAGTTTTTCTCTGCCGGGACAAGTTTTCTACTCAAGTAGGTGACCGGGTGCTCTTCACCATTCACTTTTTGTGACAATACCGCCCCTAGGCCTACCTCCGAGGCATCTGTCTGTACAATGAAGGTTTCCTTAAAGTTGGGGCTGATGAGGACCGGCTGTCCACACAGGGCCAACTTCATTTACTGAAAGGCTTTTTCTGCCTGAGGGTTCCACCGAACCATTACTTGATTTTTTTCCTTTCAAGAGATCGGTCAGGGCCACCATTCTCCCAGCAAAATTAGGTATAAACCGGCGGTAATACCCAAGAATGCCAAGGAGCGCCCTCACCTGCTTTGTACTTGACGGTTTAGGACAATTTTTTATGGCCTCAACTTTATTGATTTGGGACTTGATAATTCCTCGGCCAATCACATACCCCAAATATCGGGCTTTCTCTAGCCCTATCACACATTTTTTTGGGGTTGACGTTAATCGAGCGGCTCTGAGAGAATCCAGCACTGCTTGTGCCTGGGATAGATGCGTATGCCAGTCGGTGCTAAAGATGATAATATCATCTAGATACGCGGACGCGTACACCTGATGAGACTTGAGCACTATGTCCATCAACCACTGGAATGTAGCCGGGGCCCCATGTAGCCCAAAAGGTAAAACCACATAGTGATATAGACCCTCCGTAGTTATGAAGGCGTTCAAATCCTTCGCCGATTTCGTGAGAGGCACCTGCCAGTAACCCTTGGTGAGATCGAGCGTGGTAAAGTACTGGGCCTGCCCCAGTCTCTCAATCCGCTCATCCACCCTGGGCATTGGATAAAGGTCAAACTTCAACACTTCATTTAGTTTTCGGAAATTGTTACAGAAGCGTAACGATCCGTCTGGTTTCGAAATCAGTACGTTGGGGCTAGCCCACTCACTCAGTGATTCCTCGATGACGCCTAACTGGAGCATTTGTTTTACCTCAGCCGTGATGGCTTGCCTCCGGGCTTCGGGTACCCGGTACGGTCTCATTCGCACCTTTACCCCAGGTTCGGTGACAATGTCATGTTGGAGAACTGTAGTCCTACCCGGTAGCTCTGAGAACATATCGGTATTCTGCTGCACCAGTGAGCGAGCCTCCCGTCGCTGCTGTTTAGTGAGAGCATCACTTATCCTCACCTCTCCCCCGGACGCATCCCTGGCTGAAGGTAGGGAACTCTCTGGCGATATGCCCAGAGTGACGTCTGTAACTAAACACTCTCGATCTTTCCAAGGTTTTAGCAGGATTACATGATAAAGCTGCTCAGGTTTCCTCCTTCCGGGTTTATACACCCGGTAATTTACCTCCCCCACCTTTTCTCAAACCTCATATGGCCCTTGCCTCTTGTCCATGAGCTTACTCTCAGCTATGGGTACCAGTACTAACACCCGATCGCCCTTATTAAAAGACCTGACTCTGGCTCTTTTATTATATGTGTGTCTCTGGGCTGCCTGGGCATCTAACAGATGTTCTTTCATGATGGGCATGACCGCCGCGATCCGGTCCTGCATACTAGCCACATGTTCAATTATACTCCTATGTGGAGTCGGCTCTTGTTCCCACATCTCTTTGGCTATGTCCAACAGACCCCTAGGGTGTCTGCCGTACAATAACTCAAAGGGAGAGAACCCTGTGGAAGTCTGGGGTACCTCACGGACGGCGAACATCAAATAGGGTAGCAACATGTCCCAATCCCTTCCGTCCTTAGAAACCACCTTTTTTAACATGGACTTGAGGGTTTTATTGAACCGTTCTACTAGCCCGTCGGTTTGAGGATGGTACACCGAGGTGCGCAATTGTTTAATGTTTAGCAGTTTGCACAGTTCCCTTGTCACTTTGGACATAAAAGGGGTCCCCTGATCCGTCAGTATCTCCTTAGGTAGTCCAAGGCAACAGAACATGGCAAACAGCTCCCGTGCAATCAGATTTGTCGAAGTGTGGCGTAGCGGTGTAGCGGTATAGCCTCCGGGTACTGGGTAGCATAGTCGACGACCACCAGTATATGTTGGTGGCCACGAGCGGATTTTACAATGGGCCCTACCAAGTCCATTGCAATTCGTTCAAAAGGTACCTCTATTACTGGCTGAGGTACCAATGGGCTACGGAAACTTGCGGTGGGTGTGGTCAACTGACATTCGGGGCAGGATTCGCAGTACTTTTGGACCGCCGCGTAAATCCCCGGCCAAAAGAACCGCTGCAAGATACGCTCTTGCGTCTTTTTAACCCCTAAGTGTCTACCCAGAAGGTGTGTGTGTGCCAACTCCAGAACGGTACGACTGAGGTACCACTAACTGTTCCACGACCTCGTCCCTGATTTTGTCTACCCTATAGAGCAACTCACCGTTGACTACCATGCATGGAAATACAGTATCTGCACCGGGCTGTTGAGCTACGCCATTTACCTTTAACACCCTTTCCCACAGCTCCGAGTCAGAGTAGGATCCTGTAGCTGAGCTGTCCCAAACGTGCCCCGGGACACTTCCAGCTCCAGGATCGATGGGGTCTCCTCGACCTCTCCTGCCAGCACCTCTAGGGGAAACCTATCGGGGTCACACTCTGTCTCTAGGTTGGACACCCCTACGGCAGGTACCCGTGACTCGGGTTCATCGGGTACAGCGCCTGTAACACATTTTACCGGGGGAGAGTGGATTTTGTTTTTCCATAGAGTCCAGAACAGGGTCAAGTCTCTTCTCAACACAGTCCCATAGGGAAGAGTTTTTACCACCCCCACCACATGTTTTATGTCTCCACAAGGCGTGGACAAAACTACCTCCACGGTTGGGTACTCTCAGAGGTCCCCATGGATACACACAACCCCGACTGTCCATCCACTGGGGTTGTCTCCTGCCACCAGCGACCCATGTACCAAAGTCACTAGGCTTCCCGAATCTAAGAGGGCCTCCGTGTGGTACCCATTAACCAGTACCTGGCACAGTTGGGGTTCACTGTCCGGGGGGTCGGCACTCGCAGTGCAGACAGTCTGGGCGTACATTGAGACCTGGTGGATAAACCCGCAGTCCATGGGTTCCGTAGTCAGGGGGCAGTTAGCAATCACATGTCCCGGCCCCTGACACCGCCAGCACCTAATGGTGGAGGTACTGTTAGGTCTTATGACTGTTTGGGAGGGAACCGGTCTCCTACCACTCTCATTCCGGGATACCCCTTCAGCACGGGTACGGTGCTGACTGTCCTCAGCAGAGGGACGCGACCCCTTTCCCGGTTCCTGGGTTGACAGGGATCGGCGTGACAGCCGTGAGGGGGCAGAGTCCCAGATAAAGTCCTGAGTGGCCGAGTAGCGCTCGATCAGGCTGACCACTTGGTCGAGTGTGCCGGGGTCCCCTTGCCCCACTCAACGTTGGATAGCGGCTGGCAGAGTCCTCAGCAGCTGGTCAACCACCACCCTCTCCACCATCTGGGCTGGAGACAAAGTCTCAGGCTGGAGCCACCTCTACCAGCTGCAGCAGGTCATAAGCCTGAGAACGGGCGGGTCGGGTCTCCACATAGGCCCATGTAAATACACGCTGAGCCCTCACATATATATTGACCCCCAGTCGGACAAGGATCTCACCTTTGAGCCTCTGGTAGTCCTGGGCGTCCTCCCGACTGAGGTCGAAGTAGGCCTTTTGGGAATCGCCGACCAGAAACGGAGCCACCACTTCTGCCCACTGACTGGCTGGTCAGGAAGGCTTCCACATCGTCCTCCGGTCCCATCTTCGCTGAGCGAACCTTGTCCCGGGCCTCACGACGTTCTGAGGCTGGTGCTGTTGGCGTCTCCCGCAGGGCAGCAATCTGTTGCAGCAACAGTTCATTTGTTTTTTGCTGCTGCTGGTACAGTAGCTGCTGCTGCTTATGCTGCTGTTCCCGCTCCTGCTGTTGCTGTTGGAGATTCTGGTGCTGCTCCTGCTGTTGCCACTGACACTGCAGCTGCTGCTGCTGGGTAAGTACCAGCTGCTCCATTTTGTCAACGGGGTGGGGCGGAAAGATGGCCGGCCGGATTGTGGTCATGCAGCTGCCGGTGGGGTATGCCTCAGTCACTATGCCCGCATTCTCCACCAAGCTGTAAGGCGGCAGTGTTCACACCGTTATGTAACTGAGACGGTGACCCAAGCAAATCCAAGCAAGCTTTATTCAGCAACTCACGGGGAAACAGAAAAGTCCTCCGGTTTGCAGCCGGGTTAACACGATTCCTTAAACAACGGTTGCCGTGGGCAATGGCCATGCCGGGCCGCTCAGAGCCTGACATGTGCAGAGCCTTCCCAGGCGTGGGTTCAGCCACACTCAATCCTGCTGAGCTTTCCTGCTAAGCTCCTAGCAGGTTCCAATACAGAACAACACTAATCCTTAGTGCAGGGTTTTTAAAGGACCTGTGGCAAGAGCTACTGGAAAACCCCGGTTGGAGGGAGGAGGCCGTCCCACTGCCTTCCTGTAGCCTCCCCCAAGAAATGAAGGCCCTGCCAGGTTTTACTTAATCTGCCTTAGCCAGATAGCCTGACCAGATCAATGCTCACCTTCATTCCTGCATTGCTGCCGCAGGTGAGTTTGTGACTGTGACGCGCCCCTGGGCCTGTGTCGCGCTGCGTTGCGCACGCGGGAGCTTACCCGGAGCCGGATCTGTTGAGGGTTGTAGTCTCGTGGCGGTGACCCGGTCCGTGCCCAGGGAGTCAGACTAAGTGGCAGAGTACTAGCAGTAGATGTTGGATGAATGTCGACTACACCACCCGTTGAGTGCGGCTTTGAAGCCGCCGCTGCAGAACAGTCCGCTGAGGCCGGTGGTATGTGTGCAGCAATGGTGGTATAACCCCCAATGGGAGAGGTATGGCCTCAGGGCAGCTTGTGCGGATGATGGGGGTGATGGTGGTACACGAGCGCAACAAAGATAACTCGGAGTCTTGATGGTGCAGTTCAGGGTCTTTACTCACGGTTACTCGGTTACTGCTCCAGGCCACCGCTGCAGAGGTGGCCGCCTGTGTCGCGCTGTGCTCACCAGGTGAGGGGCTCGGTTAACCCCCAGGTCTTTCTGGAGTGCTTTGCAGGACCCCCTTTATGTCTCCTGTCTCTGGTCTTCAACCCCACTAGTGACCACGCTTATGTCCAGCTGCCTCGGACCTTCTTGGTGGGCAAACGTTGGCCTGCGTTTCCCAGGTCCTATGTGGTGCCTTTCTAGCGGGTTTGGTGAGGGGCTGCTCCACATGTAATGTCGCAGCCTCCGGTTCTTAGTTGAGGGTAGTTTCTCTCCTCCACTAATTTGGGATCCGGTTCCCTTCTTCTTGACCTGACCCCCCTACTCGGGTAGCGGCGGGCGTGTGGTGGCTACCAGCCAGTCCACACCCCTGGGGTCCCCTCTGTCCTTCTTGGAGCCCAGTCTGCTCCTCTTCCTCCTTCTTCCCTCCTCCAGGCTCAGGCCTCCTGACAGGGCCTGCCTGTGGAGCAGAGCCCATAAAGCAGCTCTGCTCCCTGGCTTCTCCTCCTGACAGGGCCTGCCTGTGGAGCAGAGCCCATAAAGCAGCTCTGATCCCTGGCTTCTCCTTGCCTGTGGAGCAGAGCCCATAAAGCAGCTCTGCTCTCTGGCTTCTCCTCTCTGAACTCACTCCTTTTCCAAAATGGTGCCCCCCTCTTATACTCCTGTACAGAGTGCACCCAGGATCTACTTCCCCCACGCACACACTACCGGGTTCCCTTCTCTAGGTGTTCCCTCCCCCCACTCCAGCCAGGGACATGCTCACTCGTGCCTGCATAACTAATGGGAGCACCGTCGAGCTGTCCCCCGGAAATGTGGTGTAGTGCATGTGGGTGTTAGGGTCCTGAGCCACACTCCATCCTTACCTGGAAGTGAGATATCGCACATCTGGGTGAGATGCAATACCTCTGTAGCAACAGAACCCTCGGGGTGCTACAACTGCAATGCACTCCAATGGACTTAATAGGTCTCTGTACACATTCTGGGGGATATATAATGTCCCTCGTATACGATCCCGGTCACTGCCTCACAGGCTGGATTGGGCCAGACTTCTCAACACCACTGGATGATAGCAGCGGAACATGAAGTCAAATCCAGTGGGGGTTTTGTGGGGGTCTATTCCCATTAACCTCTTCACACCGAGACAGACAAAATCCTGAAGCGTATACCTATTTTATGTTGTCCTTCTTGTCCTTCTCCTCATCCTCCACCACCATATCACTATGGTGACCGAGATGCAACAGCCACATAATTTTTTAAGGGTGTTTATGATGCCCGTGGGGAAAATTTTTAGAGGCGCTGCCCTGGGACAAGATTGTGGACTTGGTTGCTGATGATGGTGGTTATAAATGTGCAATGACAGGTGCATGGCAGGAGGCATCTTCGCCTGCACCATGGACAGGGGATTGGCGTGCATGCTCAACAGCAGAACTGGCAGTGGTGTCTCCCTTAGACACTGTTTCTGGACCCTGGCATTCGGCCCAACTAGACAGGTGCTTTGCTGTCATGTGCCTGAGCATGCTGGTTGTGGTCAGGCTGGTAGTTTTGCTGCCCCTGCTGATTCTGGCATGGCACATGTTGCAAATGGCCTTTTTGTGGTTAACTTGACAGTCTTTGGAAGACTTAACAGTTGGACTGGCAACTTCCCTCATATTGATGTTCTGGGGAACAACTGCCCGCCTTGTGTCTGTGACCACCCCACTGCTTATTCCTGCCTGTTGTGGTGCTACACCTCCCTCCTCCTCTGTGCTGCCCTCCTTGCTTGCCAGGTTGGCTCAGTGACTTCATCGTCCACCACCTCGTCATCCACATACACACCCTAAGCCTCCTCCTGACTTGCTGGCAGTTGTGTCGCATCATCATCACCCACCTCTTGCCACAGTAATTGCACTTTCCCACCATTGTCTTCGTGTGACCATGGCTGCTCAAATACTTGGGCATCGCTACATGTGATCTCCTCTTGCCCAGCTTGAAGCGGACCGGGCAAGAGGCCCGAATCTATAAATGGAAAAGTGAACAGCTCTTTGGCGTGTCCAAGTGTGGGATCAGTTGTCTCCAGGCACTCGGCATGGTGGGATTAATGATCAGGGTGAGGAATATGTGGTTCAGACTTAAGGCTACAGAGACTAAACCATGTGGAAGACAAGGTAGTTTTGGTGGCAAACTTACTGGAAGCATTATCTGCTATCCAACCAACAACTTTTCACTCTGCTCTGGCTTCAATAGTGGTGTTCTACGGCCACTTACAAAAATGGACAGGAAGGTAGAGTGACATGATGTGGGTGCTTATTGTGCTCCCTCAGCAGGCACAATTTCAGCTTGCCCACGGCTTCAGCCTCTGCGTGCACCATCACCATCACGTCCACTTCCCAGTCCTTTGCTATGCGCTTTGCCCATTTTAAATGGAGTATAATGTTTGTCACAGTCCCAAAAATGTCAGCATTATAACTGCTCTAATATCGGATCATGTTTGGTTACCACGGTTTTAGGCAGCGGCCTTATAGTATGGTATTGCTCAGCGACCAAGTGTGAATAGGTTTGAACAAAAGACAACTTGCAGACTTTAAATGGAGTATAATATTTGGAACGCTCCCAAAAATGTCAGCATTATTACAATAATATCGGATCACGTCTGATGACCATGGTTTTAGGCACTGGCTTAATAGTATTGTATTGATCAGTGACCAAGTGTGAATAGGTTTGAACATTACACAACTGGCAGACTTTAAATGGAGTGTAATATTTGGCACGCTCCCAAAAATGTCAGCATTATTACAATAATATCGGATCACGTCTGATGACCACGGTTTTGGGCACTGGCTTAATAGTATTGTATTGGTCAGCGACCAAGTGTAAATAGGTTTGATCCACACACAACTGGCAGACTTTAAAAGGAGTGTAATATTAGGCACGCTCCCAAAAATGACAGCATTATTACTATAATATCGGATCACGTCTGATGACCACGGTTTTAGGCAGTGACCTAGTAGTATTATGTTGGTAAGGGACCAAGTGTGAATAGGTTTGAACAACACACAACTGGCAGACTTTCAATGGAGTATAATATTTGTCACGTTCCCAAAAATGGATTATTACCACAGTAATATCAGATTACTTGAGATGACGGACAAGTTTCTCTGCTTCTACAATACAGCAATGCTATTAAAATCAAACAAACCTGGCTGTATGCTGCTAACAAGCAAATGGAGCTGTAACAATTATGTATTATATTGCTTTTCAAGCAAATAATCAGGATTAAGACCAAAAAGAATATTAGCCCTGATATATAGGGCTATGGATATCAGTAACAGCAGCAGACAGAATGTGCAATGCACCCTATTCTGTTCTATACACTCTCCACAAACTATGCCTGCCTAACTCCTGCTATCACCAGGATTGATATGCATATGGGTTAGTCCTTAGGAGGACTGTTAGTTTAGATGTTTATTGTTGTGGAATACCTCACTAAATAAACCACCAATTCTCTCCCTCACTCAGCTGCAGCTCTGCCTGTCTGAACTGTAGACTGTGATGAGCATAGGTCATCGAGTCTTTTATAGACCAGATGACGCTATGCGGCCAGCCAATCACTGTTACGCCACAACCAACATGGCCGCGGCATTTCAGTGACTGGCAGGCAATCCCCGCATGTTTATTTGCTGTCTAAACAGCGCCAAACATGCGGGTGCGGGAACTTGAGCTCCCGCCCGAGCATCCAGGAAGTACTCACCGAGCGCCGAGCATCTCCTAAACCCTTCATCCAATTTTAATGTGGATATGACTCGCCCCCTGCGCCGTGGGGCACTCGGATCCGGGCAATAGGGAAACGGTGGGAGTAGTAGTGGCAACCCGGTTCCGTGGCTCAGGATGGTCAGGCCAGTGGTAGTCCGTTATGTACTGATGTTTATGTCCGACTACGCCACCCGTGGATTGCGGTTATTAGGAACCGCCGCTGCATGCAGACCACTGGGGCTGATGAGGTGTGCAGGTAGGGTAGTGTGACTGGAAGAGTGCGGCCCCAGGGCAGTATAGTGGATGGTGGGAGTGATGGTAGTGAGAGTCCCAGTGCTGGTAGTGCTGGAGGAGCAAGGAGCACACAGACAACAGGTTGCAGTCCAGGGTCTTTACTAAAACAGGTAAATTGACCCACAAACAGTCCCGGCTAGGAGGGGACCTGGATGTCTGAGAGCAACGGGGAAATTGGCCCTGGTCAGGGTGAGGGTGTAGGTCTACCGTGCTTTCTGCGCTCCTTCTGGCTATCTCCTCCTGATAGGATAACAGCCCACGTTTCCGAGCTCTCCGTGTATTCTCGCCTGTATGGCCTGCGACGTGGGTTCCTTTCTGCTCCCAGCCTTGTATGGCTTTACTGGTCCCTTCGGTTGTGGCAGGGCCTTCAGGCTTCTTAGGCCAAGGAATGTACAGTCCCTTGCGGACTGGTTCTCTGCTGGGGGATGTGGAATCCTTCCAGCCTCAGACACCAAAGTCTGGTAAAGTTAAGTCTTTTCTCCGCCAAGACAGGCTCTCTTCGCCTCATGTCTCTGACTTGTGGCTCTCCTACTGCCACACTTCCTCTTAGGTGCAATCAACTTTCTGTCCCTGCTCCACTCTGGGACACGTCTCAGTGCTGAGACAGGCAATCCAGTTCTCTCTAACCCTGCCCTCAGTACCAGCTTTTATAGGGGCAGCCAGCTCCCCCTACTGGCCTGAGACAGGAGGCATTGCATGCTAATGTTCCCCTGACTAGAGAACCTCCCCCTTGCTCTCAGACACAGCTTTAATTACACTTGTGGCATCCAGGTCAGGGTGACACATTCCCCCCTAGTGAAATTTAGTACTCCGGGGCTAAACAGTAAACAAAGATAATATACATAACAATAAAACATTAATAGACAGACGACGCACAAATTGAGTTCTTAAGGTCACAGTGTGGTCTGTGACCAGGTGTCCATATCACCAAAACAACGGGAGCCTTAACCAGGTGGGGGTCTGTCCTACCCCAAGTCCTTCACAGTCTTAGTTCATTCCTGGGTTAGGCTCAGAATGCAGTCCATACAAGGTCCCGGTTATAAAAAGTCCATAACCTGTGAGTCCTTACGGTAGCTGCAAGAAACTGAAACACACTATTAATAAACATGCAGGTAACTTGGCAAACATTTCAACATTTGGCAACAGGGTTATTTACAATTTAGCACACTCTATATTCTCCAGCGAGCGGGTATCTGCCCCTCTGTGCTCCTGGTTGACCTACGTAGCCCACTGTCTGGTGGTGGACCAACTTGGCTCTCCCCACTAGCGTTAGGGGTACAGCTACCAGCTGGGTGTACAGGTAGGGCAGGCAGCTGTCTGCGGGTCCTTTGGCTTACCGCAGGTATGGCAGGCTCACTGTCAGCAGAGGGTTGACTCTCCTGGGCTGCTGGAACAGGCTCTTCTGCCTCTGGAACCGCTTGCTCCTCTTCACCTTCCGGCTCTGGTGTTGGTTGTTGCTGGGCCGGTTGCAGGAAATGCAGGACGGGTACCACTATAGCATCATTTATGCGAGTCCAGGACTGAGGGATCTCTCCGAGAACGGTGCTGATCATTTCTTCCTTGTCCTCTGCGGGTTCATGGTCACTCTGATCTTCTTCTGCACTACGGAGTTGCTCGGGGCACCTTTTGAGGTCGTCTCTGGAGACGACACTAGTGGTTTCTCCTCCGTCCTTGGTGATTACGCACACCTTTGGGTTGTCGTGGTCAGACTGCAGTACGGTGTAGGGTTCCCTTTCCCACTGGTCGTCCAACTTATGTAGCCTTCTCTTCCGCTTTAGGACTTGCTCACCAGGGTCTAGGGGACCAGCAGGGGTGTGTTGGTTGAAGAGTTTTTCTTGCCTCTCTCTCACCTGGGCCAGGCTCTTCTCCACACTCTCCTGTACCTTCTTGTACTGCAGTTGCCTTTCCGTATCCCAGTCTGCATCCGGGGAGGTGTCCTCAGGTATTAGGACTCCCATCTCCAGGTCTACAGGCAGCTTACCTGGTCTAGCTCGCATCAGATAAGCCGGGGTGCAGTTTGTAGCATTCACCGGGATATTGTTGTATAGGTCTATCAGGTCCGGCAGTTTTTCTGGCCACTGGCTGCGTTCCTCCAGGGGCAACGTCTTCAGGAGATCAATGACTATATTGTTCATCTTCTCACACATCCCGTTGGTTTGTGGGTGGTAAGGCGTTGTACGAATTTTCTTACAGCCATAGAGGTTGCAGAACTCCTGGAAGATTTCAGCCTCGAACGCTGGACCCTGGTCTGTCAGGACCTGTTCCGGATACCCGTGTGGAAGGCAGAAGTACTGCTGGAAGGCTCTGGTCGCTGTTTGGGCTGTCAAGTCCTTTACCGGGACCACCACTAGAAAACGGGAATAGTGGTCCACGATTGTCAGTGCGTAGATGTATCCGGACCGGCTTGGAGCCAACTTGACGTGGTCCAGAGCTACCAGCTCAAGAGGCTGCGTGGTGACGATGGGCCTCAAGGATGTCTTCTGGCTGGTGCGGTCCTTCCTCCTCAGGTGACAAGGGACACAGTCTCTGCACCACTTTTCTACTGCTCCTCTCATGCCGACCCAAGAGAACCTTCCTCTTAGTAGGAACTCCAGTTTCTTCCAACCGAAGTGTCCCGCTCTGTCATGGTAAGCCCCCAGGACCATAGCTGCATCCCGCCTTGGGACCAGGACTTGCCAGGTCAGCTCGTGCGTCCGGTGGTTGACAATCCTTCTGCACAACTTGCCTTCGTAGAGGAACAGCTTGCTCTTCTCCTTTCATAGCTGCTTGGCTTCCTCTGGGGCATCTGGATCTAGGCGGGCGTCTTCCCGGGTCAGCAGATCTTTCACCAGGCGGACTGCAGGGTCACTATCTTGGGTCTCGGCCCAGCTGTGGTGAGGTAGGGGATTCATCATCACAGTTGTTAGATCCTCCTCCTTCACGCGGTGAGAGTGTTGAGAGGCTCCATACCGGTGAAACGCGGGGAGTTCTACCTCCTCCAGCTCTTCTGGGTCTTCGTCACCTTCAGGTAAGTGAGGCATTCTTGATAGGGCGTCCGCGTTGGCGTTGGTTTTGCCTGCCCGGTACTTGATCAAGAAGTCATAGTTGGAGAGACGGGCCATCCACCGCTGTTCCAGGGCACCCAGTCTTGCATTGTCCAGGTGTGTCAACGGGTTGTTGTCCGTGTACACGGTGAACTTCGCGGAGGCCAGGTAATGCTTGAAGCGTTCCGTCACGGCCCACACCACCGCCAAGAATTCTAGCTTGGAGGAGCTGTAATTCTCCGGGTTCCTCTCGGTGGGCCTCAGCTTCCGGCTGGCGTATGCGATCACCCGTTCTGTGCCCTGTTAGTTTTGGGACAGTACGGCTCCCAGTCCCACATTACTGGCATCTGTGTGGAGAATGAAAGGCTGGCCGTAATCAGGGTAGGCCAGGATCTCATCCCCCGTGAGGGCCATATTTAGCTGGCGGAAGGACTCCTCTTCCGGTTTATCCCACTTGAAGGGTGGCTTTTGACTCCTGGACTTGGACTGTCCGATCAGGAGGTCCTGCATAGGAGCTGCCATCTTAGTGAACCCGGGGATGAACCTTCGGTAGTAGCCTACCAACCCGAGAAACTGTCTCACCTCTTTGATGTACGAGGGGCTTGGCCAGCTCTTGATTGCCGTGACCTTGTCAGGGTCGGGGGCTACTCCTTCCGCACTTACCACGTGCCCTAGGTACTGGACCTTTGGTTTCAGCAGGTGACACTTCGATGGTTTCACCTTCAGGCCATAGCCTGCCAGGGCTTCGAACACCTCGGCCAGGTGCTTGAGATGGTCCTCGTAGGTCTTCGAATAGACGATCACGTCGTCCAGGTAAAGGAGGACCGTCTCGAAGTTTCGGTGCCCTAGACAGCATTCCATCAGCCGCTGGAAGGTCCCTGGTGCGTTGCAGAGCCCGAAAGGCATACAGTTGAATTCGCTCAGTCCCATCGGGGTGGTGAAGGCGGTCTTCTCCTTGTCAGCCTCTGCCACAGGAACCTGCCAGTACCCGCTAGTAAGGTCCAAAGTAGAAAAGAAGTTAGCAGATTTTAGTGCGGCTAAAGACTCTTCTATTCTAGGCAGCGGATATGCGTCTTTGTGGGTGATACGGTTGATTTGTCTATAGTCCACGCACATTCTCATGGTGCCGTCTTTCTTTTTCACCAGAACCAAGGGGGCTGCCCAGGGGCTACAGCTATCTCTAATGACCCCAGCTTCTTTCATTTCCCGCAGCATACCCTTGGCGTTCTGATAATGTGCAGGGGGTACAGGTCTGTGCCTCTCTTTTATTGGTGGGTGGCTCCCTGTGGGGATGTGGTGTTCTATCCCTTTTACTCTGCCGAAGTCTAGCGGGTGCTTACTAAAGACTCTCTCGTACTCCTGTACCACCCGGTAGACTCCTTGTTTTTGGTGCAGGGGAGTGGAGTCAGCACCCACGTGGAGTTTCTGGCACCAGTCCTCTTTTTGTTTCTGGGAGCCATTACCCTCCGCCTGAGGAGATGGAGGCAAGGGTTCCACGGCCCTGATAGCTTGGTGTTCGACAACAAACAGTTTGGCGAGTGTAGCGTACCTGGGTAAGTGTACTTCCCTCTCCCCAATGTTGAGGATGCGGACGGGCACCCTCCCATGACGGACATCAACCACCCCCCGGGCTGTCAAAATGGTGGGCCTGCTGTCTGAGTACACGGGTTCTACCATGGCTTGGTAGTCTCTACCTCTCAACCCGATTGCAGTCCGACACCAGATCATCATTTCACTTTTGGGAGGCATGGAAATGGGGAATGGATCACCGAGTCTTACGCTACCGATCTCACCACCAGACAGTTCTACCTGCTGCCGTCTCATCAGGGCTTTTATCTCCTTGTTGAGGACCCTCTGTTGGCTGGAACTAGCATTCACCGCCACCTGTTGTTGAATTACAATTACCTCTGAAAGACAATTTTCAATTATGTTAGTACCCACAGTTATTTTAGGGTGACTTTCATGACGGTCAATGTCCACAATAATCACTCCCTGTGCCGGCAGTTCAACTTTACCAATTTTAATGGTCATCTCCTTGAACCCCATCTGCGGCACGGGTAAGCCATTACTGGCGATGATGCTCAAGTTACTGTTTGGATACCGTGTGATATCAGCATCAGTCCAATACTGCTTAAAAAGTACATAAGGGATTGTGGTTACTTGCGACCCAGTATCCAGCAAGGCGCTCATGGGGATACCGTCCAGCACCACGGGTAAAACCGGGCGCCCCCCAATGTACTTATCACGCCAATTATAAGGGCCTGGTGATCTTATGCCTGGGGGTCGGCCCTCTGCCCCAGGTAGGACCCGTTTAAATTACAGTACCTGGAAATGTGTCCGGGCTGGTTGCATCGACGGCAAATGGGCTGTCCATCCTCTGCGTAGCGGTCTGTGGGCCTCCCTCGGAACGACGGGATCCTCCTCTGTCGACGCCACGGGACATCCTCCGGACTTGAAGCCAGCTCGATGGGTCTTGACGGGTCCACTTGCAACGCCTGGACGGTCCTGGTCAACGCCGCGACGCTCCTGGTCAGCTCCTGGACTTGGTGGTGCAGGCCTTTCGACGGGGCTTGGTTCAGGGCCTGTGCATCAGCCTCCACGGAGTCCATAGAGGAGGGCGCCGCCTCCTGGTGGTAGGTGATAGCACGGCGCCGGGGGTTTTATAGCACCACTGGTTGCAGATTCACGGAGCACCCTTATGGCCCTGTCCTTAAATTGGGCAAAGGTCAGGTCGGGGTTCTGAAAGAACATGAGGCGCAGTTGGGCCCTGTGTGCGCTAGACAGCAGACCTTCTATGAATTGTTCTGTTAGCAGCTTATCGGTTTCCTGCACACTGCCAGGGTCAGTTTGTTGAATAGCCCTCAAGGCTTCCTGCAGATTTAGGGCATAGTCTCTGATGCTGTCCTGTGCCCGCTGCTTACATCCATAGAACCTCATTTTAATCTCAGCGGAGGTACGTGTATCAAAGGTACCCCGCAGCCGGGCCAGAATACCCTTCACAGTCCTTTTCTCCTCAGTGGGCCATGATTTTACCTCCCTTTGGGCTGCGCCAGTTAACTGCCCTGTTAATATGCTGACCTTCTGCTCCTCTGTCAGGGGGTAAACCTGGAACAAACTGTATAGCCTTTCCTTGAAGTCAGTTAGGGCATGGGGCTCCCCTGAGTATTTGGGCAGCCAGGCCGCTCCAGGGATGTAGGGCAGGGAAAAGGGCATCACCGCTGCTGCAGCTGTGTTGGTGGTAGTGGGCGCCTCTGTGTCCGACATCTTCCTCCCCCCTAGTTAAGCGTGGCCTACCTTCCGACGATCCTCTTCTGTAGGCCGCGGCTCCGCTGCTGCTGCTATGGACGAGGACCTGGCGTCGCGTCCTGATGACGTCAGCGTCGCTCTCTCTCCCTTCCAGGACCTTGCGCAGCGTCGGTGCGTGGGGCGGAGCTTCGGATCTCGCGCGGTTTTGACGTCCACGCCCCTCTTCTTCCCGCGCGGCGTCCTGAAGATGGCGTCCGATGGCGGGAAGCAGCCGCGGATGGCGGGAAGACGGCCGAAGACGGTGGGAAACGGTCCAAGATGGCGTCTGATGGCGGGAATCGGCTCCGGATGGCGGGAAACGACTCCGGACGGCGGGAAACGGTCCAAGATGGCGTCTAATGGCGGGAATCGGCTCCGGATGGCGGGAAACGACTCCACAGGTAAGTTACAAAAGTCTTTTTCAGGCACGCAGTACCCGGTGGTTGCGGGCACGAAATCCTGCCGACTACGCCAAAGCTGACTCGCCCCCTGGGCCGTGGGGCACTCGGATCCGGGCAATAGGGAAACGGTGGGAGTAGTAGTGGCAACCCGGTTCCGTGGCTCAGGGTGGTCAGGCCAGTGGTAGTCCGTTATGTACTGATGTTTATGTCCGACTACGCCACCCGTGGATTGCGGTTATTAGGAACCGCCGCTGCATGCAGACCGCTGGGGCTGATGAGGTGTGCAGCTAGGGTAGTGTGACTCCCCACGGGAAGAGTGCGGCCCCAGGGCAGTATAGTGGATGGTGGGAGTGATGGTAGTGAGAGTCCCAGTGCTGGTAGTGCTGGAGGAGCAAGGAGCACACAGACAACAGTTTGCAGTCCAGGGTCTTTACTAAAACAGGTAAATTGACCCACAAACAGTCCCGGCTAGGAGGGGACCTGGATGTCTGAGAGCAACGGGGAAATTGGCCCTGGTCAGGGTGAGGGTGTAGGCCTACCGTGCTTTCTGCGCTCCTTCTGGCTATCTCCTCCTGATAGGATAACAGCCCACGTTTCCGAGCTCTCCGTGTATTCTCGCCTGTATGGCCTGCGACGTGGGTTCCTTTCTGCTCCCAGCCTTGTACGGCTTTACTGGTCCCTTCGGTTGTGGCAGGGCCTCCAGGCTTCTTAGGCCAAGGAATGTACAGTCCCTTGCGGACTGGTTCTCTGCTGGGGGATGTGGAATCCTTCCAGCCTCAGACACCAAAGTCTGGTAAAGTTAAGTCTTTTCTCTGCCAAGACAGGCTCTCTTCGCCTCTTGTCTCTGACTTGTGGCTCTCCTACTGCCACACTTCCTCTTAGGTGCAATCAACTTTCTGTCCCTGCTCCACTCTGGGACACGTCTCAGTGCTGAGACAGGCAATCCAGTTCTCTCTAACCCTGCCCTCAGTACCAGCTTTTATAGGGGCAGCCAGCTCCCCCTACTGGCCTGAGACAGGAGGCATTGCATGCTAATGTTCCCCTGACTAGAGAACCTCCCCCTTGCTCTCAGACACCGCTTTAATTACACTTGTGGCATCCAGGTCAGGGTGACACAGATACCCTTCAAATGAAAGCTGAAAGTCTGAACTTCAACTGCATCTGAATTGTTTTGTTTAAAATTCATTGTGGTAATGTCTAGAACCAAAATTAGAAAAATGTTGTCTCTGTCCAAATATATATGGACCTAACTGTATGTCTAGTGAAACCTTTTCTTATACTACAAATGAAGTAGCTGAAATTATTTCCAATGTCTGAATTCCCAGTGATTTGGCACAAAGAATACCACATGGCTTGAGGGTAAACTTTCAACCAACAATGTTTAAAGATAATGACAATTTTTGTAAAAGATTCGAGCAAATTTTAAACAAGTACTCTTTCAACTTGTTTGTATTGGCATTCCTTGAGAAAGACGCCAATACAAACCTTTCTATGAACTCAGAAAAAAGGTACATACCCATGCCTACGCTGCCCGCAATGTAGCAATATACAGCGGGGTGATACTTTTTTCCACCCCCATACCGGGATTAGAATTCAAGGTTTTTTTACTTGTGATTCTTCTTTTGTAGTGTATGCGATCAAATGTCCTTGATGGTCTCATATATGTTGGTGAGACAACCTAACCTATACGAGACCGCATATCTCAAAACAAGTCGAGTATAAGATGTGGGAAGACTTATCTCCCCTTATCTTACCATTTTAATTTAAAGAAGCACTCCGTAGAACAAGTCAATTTTCAGGTTCTGGAACATGTACCACCATTAATATGTGGGGATAATAGGATTCAGGCATTAAAACGTCGTGAAGCTTTTTAGATCCATACGTTGGATACGTTGTAACCTCGGGATTTAAATAGAGAGTATGAGTTATCTAGCTTTCTGTAAATGTATTAATTATTGTTTTTCTGTTTCAGACACGTACTACTTGATTCCTTTCTCTGGAACTGCATGAAATCACATTTCTTCTCATAGAACTTTATTCACTCCTGTGGGTGATGATGTTGTCTGTTGATTAATGCTAGATATCACCTACTCCTCTCTATTTTCTTCTCTTCCTTTCTTTTCTTTTATTTCAATCTAATACTACATTGGGTAGTGATCAGTATATTTCCCTAAATTATTTTTCCTTATATTTTTTTCCCCTTGGTCTAGTTTATCCCTTAAACATGTATTACTATATTTTTCTTACTAATACCATTGGTAGCCAGAGGTCTACGCTTTATGAACACCTGTGATTCTATTATATATATATTCCCCATTCATTTTAACTGCCTTTACCTATTTTTTTCTTTTCTATTTGGATCTGGGTTATTGCAGATCCAATAACATGACACCGGGTGGCGACATACACATTTGTGCTTGTTACTTCCGTGTTTGCGATCATGTGACCTGATCACATGACCAGAAGTGAGTCATGCAGGTCCTTTTGCTCAGATTCCATTGCAACTTATGAAACAGGAAGTGGCCAATTGTCAGATCCTTGTCTCATTACACGGTTGCGTCTAGATCGCAGTTGATTTTTTGTGGTCCTCACTTTAGCCACTCCATTCTAGACGCCTCACTGCTGAACTTTCTAGATCGGAGTTGATCTTTTGAGGTTCTCACATGCTCCTCTTCGATCTAGTGCTTTCAGTGCTGAGGCGTCTAGATCGGAGTTTATCTTTTGAGGTTCTCACATTCTCCTCTTCGATCTAGTGCTTTCAGTGCTGAGGTGTCTAGATTGGAGTTTATCTTTTGTGTTAACCGTTTTAACAGTTCCACTCTAGATGCTTCAGTGTTGAGGTGACTAGATCGGAGTTGCTGGAGTGAGGGCCTCAAGAGAACAACTCCAATGTAGACAGTTCAGCACTGACACCACTAGATCGTAGTTGATTCCAGGAGCTTCTCATACACTCTGCAATCTAGATGCCTCTTCTGGCTTTTTATTGTAGTTTTAATGCTTTTTTATGGAATTGCTCATGTTTTTAATGGAGCAAACATCACAGGTCAAACAGGATTTTTTTATGCACTGTTATATATTTTTTCTATTTTTACACTTATACTTTGTGTTTGGGCAAAATTCTTTTTTTTCCAGATTAATAAAACTTGCATTGTCACTTTTTGCAATATAAAAAATTACACTCAGCACTGATTATTCAGTTTTGCCAGAATGTGACTTTTCCCATTTGTCCACAGCCCCGACATAGTGAAGAGTGTGCGGAGCTCCACGGGGAGAGGTGTAAAAGAGCGCCCCCGACAGTCACTATAATATACAAAACAGAATATATACAGTACAGACCAAAAGTTTGGACACACCTTCTCATTTAAAGATTTTTCTGTATTTTCATGACTATGAAAATTGTACATTCACACTGAAGGCATCAAAACTATGAATTAACACATGTGGAATTATATACTTAACAAAAAAGTGTGAAACAACTGAAAATATGTCTTATATTCTAGGTTCTTCAAAATAGCCACCTTTTGCTTTGATGACTGCTTTGCACACTCTTGGCATTCTCTTGATGAGCTTCAAGAGGTAGTCATCGGAAATGGTCTTCCAACAATCTTGAAGGAGTTCCCAGAGATGCTTAGCACTTTTTGGCCCTTTTACCTTCACTCAGTCCAGCTCACCCCAAACCATCTCAATTGGGTTCAGGTCTGGTGACTGTGGAGGCCAGGTCATCTGGCGTTTCACCCCATCACTCTCCTTCTTGTCAAATAGCCCTTACACAGCCTGGGGGTATGTTTGGTGTCATTGTCCTGTTGAAAAATAAATGATGGTCCAACTAAACGCAAACCAGATGGAATAGCATGCCGCTGCAAGATGCTGTGGTAGCCATGCTGGTTCAGTATGCCTTCAATTTTGAATAAATCCCCAACAGTGTCACCAGTAAAGCACCCCCACACCATCACACTTCCTTCTCCATGCTTCACGGTGGGAACCCGGCATTGAGAGTCCATCCGTTCACCTTTTCTGCGTCTCACAAAGACACGGTGGTTGGAACCAAAAATCTCAATTTGGACTCATCAGACCAAACCACAGATTTCCACTGTTCTGATGTCCATTCCTTGTGTTCTTTAGCCCAAACAAGTCTCTTCTGCTTGTTGCCTGTCCTTAGCAGTGGTTTCCTAGCAGCTATTTTACCATGAAGGCCTGCTGCACAAAGTCTCCTCTTCACAGTTGTTGAAGAGATGTGTCTGCTGCTAGAACTCTGTGTGGCATTGACCTGGTCTCTAATCTGAGCTGCTGTTAACCTGTGATTTCTGAGGCTGGTGACTCGGATAAACTTATCCTCAAAAGCAGAGGTGACTCTTGGTCTTCCTTTCCTGGGGAGGTCCTCATGTGAGCCAGTTTCTTTGTAGCGCTTGATGGTTTTTGCAACTGCACTTTCAAAGTTTGCCCAATTTTGCGGACAGACTGACCTTCATTTCTTAAAGTAATGATGGCCACTCATTTTTCTTTACTTAGCTGCTTTTTTCTTGCCATAATACAAATTCTAACAGTCTTTCAGTAGGACTATCTGCTGTATTTTCACTGAAAGTCGCACGCGTATTTTCACTGAAACTCAGCAGCCATTTGAAAGACATCAAAAATGGGCTTTTTGGAACAGTGATAGCAATGGTACACGTCATACAGTTTCAGAAACGAGGTCTCCCACATGCGCACTAAGCAAATCATCAATCTAGATCATATGAGGTGAGGTGAGGTGAGGTACAGATCCTCATATGATCTAGATTGATGATTTGCTTAGTGACTTGGCTTGAACAAGTTTTATAAAGATTTTTTCTATTTTTCATTGTTTGACCTGTACTACTGTAATTCATGCTCATGTGGGTATCTATTATGGTGCTCTTTTCTTTTTTTTTTTGGTTAATTATTAATACTTACTGCCTTTTTTTAAACATTGTGTTTTTGTCTGATTTTAAATATTACTAATAAAGAATTCTTTGTATTTTTTGGATAATATTCAGTTTACGTCTTTTTTCTATTTGATATACTTACTAGTTGACGTTGAACAGCGTCACGTTTGGGTCCATCCTACTAAATTTCTGCATGACTCTATTGGTCAGTTATGTTGACTGACAAAGTTCCGAAGGTAGACAGCAGCAGTGGTCGGCCTCCTACACAACGAGTAAATTATTCATGATCATGAGGCCATCCATCTCCTTAGCTTTCTGTTCCTTGGAATGCAAGCGCATGTATGTAGTAGCAGCTAGGCCTGAGGTGGTCAGCGTTTTGGCGCATATCCTACCTCCTACGAGGATTGCTGGATGTTTTCCTGCTACTATCTCTGTTCTATGACTCCCGTTTAAAAAAAGCTTGATGTGATGAATGATGGATGAGGTGGTGGCAAAGGAGAAAGAGCAGGAGGAACAGGAACCATTCACACCAATGTCAGGTCAGTCAACCACACATGTCTTGTAGGATATGTTTCTGTACCAAAAGGAGAGGTTTGGCTACACAGTTATAGGGCATACAGTGAGTGCAATGCCTACCAAAAATTTTGAGGCACTCCAATGCCCCTTAGAAGTGACATGGAGGTCAGAGGGCCTTAACTAAACCTTTTTTTCCATTTATAGCAACTGGGTCTCCTGTACACTGTTGGCCTAAGCAGTGAATGGAAAGCTTTCCAAAAATTATGAGGAACTGCAATGCCCCTTGAAACAGACGTGGATTACAGCGTACTAAAAACCTTCTACCCATTATTGGGGAGTGGGTCTCCCTTAGTGTTCACTTATGCATTGAAAAGCAAAAGCTGACTAAAAGTGTGGTGGAGGTCGCAGTGGAATAAAAAGACAATATCAATGCCCCTTGGAAGAGACATGGAGGTCACTGTAGCTTAACAAGACGATTTTAATGCACTTTGGAAGATACGTGGATTTCAGAGTGGTTTAACAAGACGTTTTTAATGCCCCTTGGAAGAGACGTGGAGGTCACAGTAGCTTAACAAGATGGTTTTAATGCCCCTTGGAAGAGACGTGGAGTTCAGAGTGGTTTAAAAAGACGTTTTTAATGACCCTTGGAAGAGACGTGGAGGTCACAGTAGCTTAACAAGACAGTTTTGAAGCCTCTTGGAAGAGACTTGGAGTTCAGAGTGGTTTAACAAGACGGTTTTATTACTCCTTGTAAGAAACATGGAGTCCAGATTGGTTTAACAAGACAAGTTTAATGCCCCTTGGAAGAGACGTGGAGTTCAGAGTGGTTTAACAAGATGGTTTTAACGGCCCTTGGAAGAGACGTGGATTTCAGAGTGGTTTAACAAGACGGTTTTAATGCCCCTTAGAAGAGACGTGGAGGTCACAGTGGAATAAAGAGACAATATCAATGCCCCTTGGAAGAGTGGTGGAGGTTACAGTGGAATAAAGATACAATATCAATGCCCCTTGGAAGAGAGGTTGAGTTCAGAGTGGTTTAGCAACACGGTTTTAGTGCCCCTTGGAAGAGACGTGGAGGTCATAGTAGCTTAACAAGATGGTTTTAAAGCCCCTTGGAAGAGACATGGAGGTCACTGTAGCTTAAAAAGATGATTTTAATGCGCTTTGAAAGAGACGTGGAGTTCAGAGTGGTTTAACAAGACGTTTTTAATGCCCCTTGGAGGAGACGTGGAGGTCACAGTAGCTTAACAAGACGGTTTTAATGCCCCTTGGAAGAGACGTGGAGTTCAGAGTGGTTTAACAAGACGTTTTTAATGCCCCTTGGAAGAGACTTGGAGGTCACAGTAGCTTAGCAAGACGGTTTTAATGCCCCTTGGAAGAGACGTGGAGTTCAGAGTGGTTTAACAAAACGTTTTTAATGTCCCTTGTAAGAGGCGTGGAGGTCACAGTAGCTTAACAAGATGGTTTTAATGCCTCTTGGAAGAGAATTGGAGTTCAGAGTGGTTTAACAAGACGGTTTTAATGCCCCTTGGAAAAGACGTGGAGGTCACAGTAGAATAAAGAGATAATATCAATGCCCCTTGGAAGAGTGGTGGAGGTTACAGTGGAATAAAGATACAATATCAATGCCCCTTGGAAGAGACGTGGAGTTCAGAGTGGTTTAGCAAGACGGTTTTAATGCCCCTTGGAAGAGACGTGGAGGACATAGTAGCTTAACAAGATGGTTTTAATGCCCCTTGGAAGAGACGTGGAGTTCAGAGTGGTTCAACAAGACAGTTTTAATGCCCCTTGGAAAATACGTGGAGGTCACAATAGCTTAACAAGACGGTTTTAATGCCCCTTGGAAGAGACGTGGAGGTCACAGTAGCCTAAAAAGACGGTTTTAGTGCCGTTTAGAAGGGACGTGGAGTTAAGAGTGGTTTAACAAGTCGATTTTAATGCCACTTGGAAGAGACGTTGAGTTCAGAGTGGTTTAACAAGAAGGTTTTAATGCCCCTTGGAAGAGACGTGGAGGTCACAGTAGCTTAGCAAGACGGTTTTAATGCCCATTGGAAGAGACATGGAGTTCAGAGTGGTCTAACAAGATGGTTTTAAGACCCTGTGGAAGAGACGTGGAGGTCAGAATAGCTAGACAAGACATTTTTAATGCCCCTTGGAAGAGTGGTGGAAGTCGCAGTGGAACAAAAAGACAATATCAATGCCCCTTGGAAGAGCTGTGGAGTTCAGAGTTTTTTAACAAGACGGTTTTAATGCCCCTTGGATGAGTGGTGGAGGTCGAAGTGGAATAAAAAGACAATATCAATGCCCCTTGGTAGAGTGGTGGAGGTCGCAGTGAAATAAAAAGACAATATCAATGCCCAGTGAAAGAGACGGGGAGGTCATAGTAGCTGAACAAGACGGTTTTAATGCCCCTTGGAAGAGTGGTGGAGTTCAGAGTGGTTTAATAAGACGGTTTTAATGCCTCTTGGAAGAGACTTGAGGTTCAAAGTGGTTTAACAAGACGGTTTTATTACCCCTTGTGAGAAACGTGGAGTCCAGATTGGTTTAACAAGACAGTTTTAATGCCCCTTGGAAGAGACGTGGAGGTCACAGTAGCTTAAAAAGACGGTTTTAATGCCACTTGGAAGAGACGTGGAGTTCAGAGTGGTTTAACAAGATGGTTTTAACGGCCCTTGGAAGAGACGTGGATTTCAGAGTGGCTTAACAAGACGGTTTTAATGCCCCTTGGAAGAGACGTGGAGGTCACAGTGGAATAAAGAGACAATATCAATGCCCCTTGGAAGAGTGGTGAAGGTTACAGTGGAATAAAGATACAATATCAATGCCCCTTGGAAGAGAGGTTGAGTTCAGAGTGGTTTAGCAAAACGGTTTTAATGGCCCTTGGAAGAGACGTGGAGGTCATAGTAGCTTAACAAGACGGTTTTAAAGCCCCTTGGAAGAGACATGGAGGTCACTGTAGCTTAACAAGACAATTTTAATGCACTTTGAAAGAGACGTGGAGTCCAGAGTGGTTTAACAAGACGTTTTTAATGCCCCATGGAAGAGACGTGGAGGTCTCAGTAGCTTAACAAGACGGTTTTAATGCCCCTTGGAAGAGACGTGGAGTTCAGAGTGGTTTAACAAGACGTTTTTAATGCCCCTTGGAAGAGACGTGGAGGTCACAGTAGCTTAACAAGACGGTTTTAATGCCTCTTGGAAGAGACTTGGTGTTCAGAGTGGTTTAACAAGACGGTTTTAATGCCCCTTGTAAGAGACGTGGAGTTCAGAATGGTTTAACAAGATGGTTTTAATGCCCCTTGGAAGAGACGTGGAGGTCATAGTAGCTTAACAAGACAATTTTAATGCCACTTTGAAGAGACATGGAGTTCAGAGTGGTTTAACAAGACGGTTTTAATGCCCCTTGGAAGAGACGTGGAGGTCACAGTAGAATAAGGAGAAAATATCAATGCCCCTTGGAAGAGACGTGGAGTTCAAAGTGGTTTAGCAAGACGCTTTTAATTCCCCTTGGAAGAAACGTGGAGGACATAGTAGCTTAACAAGACTGTTTTAATGCGCATTGGAAGAGACATGGAGTTCAGAGTGGTTCAACAAGACGGTTTTAATGCCCCTTGGAAGAGACTTGGAGGTCACAGTAGCCTAAAAAGACGGTTTTAGTGCCATTTAGAAGAGACGTGGAGTTAAGTGTTGTTTAACAAGTCGATTTTAATGCCCCTTGGAAGAGACGTTGAGTTCAGAGTGGTTTAACAAGAAGGTTTTAATGCCCCTTGGAAGAGACTTGGAGGTCACAGCCTAAAAAGACGGTTTTAGTACCGTTTAGAAGAGACGTGGAGTTAAGTGTGGTTTAACAAGTCGATTTTAATGCCCCTTGGAAGAGACGTTGAGTTCAGAGTGGTTTAACAAGACGGTTTTAATGCCCCTTGGAAGAGACATGGAGTTCAGAGTGTTCTAACAAGATGGTTTTAATGCCCCTTGGAAGAGACGTGGAGGTCACAGTAGCTTAACAAGATGGTTTTAATGTCCCTTGAAAGAGTGGGGGAGGTTACAGTGGAATAAAAAGACAATTTCAATTCCCCGTGGAAGAGAGGTGGAGGTCACAGTAGCTTAACAAGAAGGTTTTCATGCCCCTTGGAAGAGTGCTGGATGTCACAGTGGAATAAAAACACGATATCAATGTCCTGTGGAAGAGACTTGGAGAACACAGTAGCTTAACAAGACGGTTTTAATGCTATTTGAAAGAGTGGTGGAGGTTACAGTGGAATAAAAAGACAATATCAATGCCCCTTGGAAGAGTGGTGCATGTCGCAGTGGAATAAAAAGACTATATCAATGCCCCGTGGAAGAGGCGTGGAGAACACAGTAGCTTAACAAGACAATTTTAATGCCCCTTGGAAGAGTGGTAGAGGTTACAGTGGAATTAAAAAGACGATATCAATGCCCCGTGGAAGAGACTTGGAGAACACAGTAGCCTAACAACATGGTTTTAATGCCCATTGGAAGAGTGGTGGAGATCGCATTGGAATAAAAAGACAATATCAATGCCCCTTGGAAGAGAGGTGCAGGTCACAGTAGCTTAACAAGATGGTTTTAAAGCACGTTGGAAGAGTGGTGGAGGCCGCTGTGGAAAAAAAAAACAATATCAAAGCCCTGTGAGAGAGACGTGGAGGTCACAGTAGCTTAAATAGACGGTTTTAATGCCCCTTGAAAGAGCTATAGAGTTCAGAGTGGTTATCAAGATGGTTTTAATGACCCTTGGAAGAGAAGTGGAGGTCAGAGTAGCTTGACAAGACGGTTTTAATGTCCCTTGGAAGAGTGGTGGAGGTTACAGTGAAATGAAAAGACAATATCACTGCCACGTGGAAGAGACATGGAGGTCACAGTAGCTGAACAAGATGGTTTTAATGCCCCTTGGAAGAGTGGTGGATTTCAGAGTGGCTTAATAAGATGGTTTTAATGCCCCTTGGAAGAGACGTCAAGGTCCCAGTAGCTCAACAAAAGATGGTTTTAATGCCACTTGGAAGAGTGGTGGAGGTTACAGTAGAATAAAAAGACAATATCAATGCCCCGTGGAAGAGACATGGAGGTCACAGCAGCTTAACAAGATGGTATTAATGCCCCTTGGAAGAGTTGTTGAGGTCGCAGTGGAATAAAAAGACGATATCAATGCCCCTTGGAAGAGTGGTGGAGGTCGCAGTGGAATAAAAAGACAATATCAATGTCCCGTGGAAGAGACGTGGAGGTCACAGTAGCTTAATAACACGGTTTTAATGCCCCTTGGATGAGTGGTGGAGGTCGCAGTGGAATAAAAAGACAATATCAATTCCCCGTGGAAGAGACGTGGAGGTCATAGTAGCTTAAATAGACGGTTTTAATGCCCCTTGGAATAGCTGTGGAGGTCAGAGTGGTTTAACAAGATGGATTTATTGCCCTGTGGAACAGACGTGGAAGTCACTGTAGCTTAGCAAAATAGTTTTAATGCCCCTTGGAAGAGTGGTGGAGGTTACAGTGGAATAAAAAGACAATATCAATGCCCCGTGGAAGAGACGTGGAGTATACAGTAGCTTAAAAAGACGGTTTTAATGCCCCTTGGAAGAGTGGTGGAGGTTACAGTAGAATAAAAAAACAATATCGATGCCCCATGGAAGAGACGTGGAGATCACAGTAGCTTAACAAGTTGGTTTTAATGCCCCTTGGAAGAGTGGTGGAGGTCACAGTAGAATAAAAAGACAATATTAATGCCTCTTGGAAGAGTAGTGGAGATCGCAGTGGAATAAAAAAACAATACCAATGCCCTGTGGAAGAGATGTGGAGGTCACAGTAGCTTAATAAGATGGTTTTATTGCCCCTGGGAAGAGTGGTGGAAGTCGCATTGGAATAAAAAGACAATATCAATGCCACTTGGAAGAGACGTGGAGGTCAAAGTAGCTTAAAAAGATGGTTTTAATGCCCCTTGGAAGAGCTTTGGAGTTCAGAGTGGTTTATCAAGATGGTTTTAATGCACCTTGGAAGAGACGTGTAGGTCACAGTAGCTTAACAAGGCAGTTTTAATGCCCCTTGGAAGAGTGGTGGAGGTTACAGTGGAATAAAAAGACAATATCAATGCCCCGTGGAAAAAACGTGGAGTTCAAATTAGATTAAAAAAACGGTTTTAATGCCCCTTGGAAGAGTAGTGGAGGTCGCAGTGGAATAAAAAAACAATACCAATGCCCTGTGGAAGAGACGTGGAGGTCACTGTAGCTTAACAAGACGGTTTTAATGACACTTGGAAGAACTGTGAAGTTCTAAGGGGTTTATCAAGATGGTTTTAATGCCCCTTAGAAGAGACGTGTAGGTCAGAGTAGCTTAGCAAGACGGTTTTAATGCGTATTGGAGGAGCGGTGGAGGTTACAGTAGAATAAAAAAACAATATCAATGCCCCATGGAAGAGGCGTGGAGATCACAGTAGCTTAATAAGTTGGTTTTAATGCCCCTTGGAAGAGTGGTGGAGGTCACAGTAGAATAAAAAGACAATATTAATGCCCCTTGGAAGAGTAGTGGAGGTCGCAGTGGAATAAAAAAACAATACCAATGCCCTGTGGAAGAGATGTGGAGGTCACAGTAGCTTAATAAGATGGTTTTATTGCCCCTTGGAAGAGTGGTGGAAATCGCATTGGAATAAAAAGACAATATCAATGCCACTTGGAAGAGACGTGGAGGTCAAAGTAGCTTAAAAAGATGGTTTTAATGCCCCTTGGAAGAGCTTTGGAGTTCAGAGTGGTTTATCAAGATGGTTTTAATGCACCTTGGAAGAGACGTGTAGGTCACAGTAGCTTAACAAGGCAGTTTTAATGCCCCTTGGAAGAGTAGTGGAGGTTACAGTGGAATAAAAAGACAATATCAATGCCCCGTGGAAAAAACGTGGAGTTCAAATTAGATTTAAAAAACGGTTTTAATGCCCCTTGGAAGAGTGGTGGAGGTTGCAGTGGAATAAAAAGACAATATCAATGCCCCTTGGAAGAGTGGTGGAGGTCGCAGTGGAATAAAAAGACAATATCAATGCCACGGGGAAGACACGTGGAGGTCACAGTAGCTTAATAAGATGGTTTTATTGCCCCTTGGAAGAGTGGTGGAGGTCGCTGTGGTATAAAAAGACAATATCAATGCCCCGTGGAAGAGACGTGGAGGTCACAGTAGCTTAACAAGGTGGTTTTAATGCTCCTTGGAAGAGCTGTGGAGTTCAGAGTGCTTTGACAAGATGGTTCTAATGCCCATTGGAAGAGACGTGTAGGTCACAGTAGGTTAACAAGACGGTTTTAATGCCCCTTGGAAGAGTGGTGGAGCTCGCTGTGGAATAGAAAGACAATATCAAAGCCCCGTGGAAGAGACGTGGAGGTCACAGTAGCTTAAATAGACCTTATTAATGCCCCTTGAAAGAGCTGTGAAGTTCAGAGTGGTTTAACAAGATGGATTTAATACTCTGTGGAAGAGACGTGGAGGTCAGAGTAGCTTAAAAAGACAGTTTTAATGCCCCTTGGAAGAGTGGTTGAAGTCGCAGTGGAACAAAAAGACAATATCAATTCCCATTGGAAAAGTGCTGGAGGTCGCAGTGGAATAAAAAGACAATATCAATGCCCTGTTAAAGAGACGTGGAGGTCATAGTAGCTTAGATAAACGGTTTTAATGCCCCTTGGAAGAGTCAGGCAGGTCACAGTAGCTTAGCAAAAGACGGTTTTAATGCCCCTTGGAAGATTGGTGGAGATTACAGTGGAATAAAAAGACAATATCAATGCCCCGTGGAAGAGAAGTGGAGGTCACTTTAGCTTAACAAGACTGTTTTAATGCCCCTAGGCAGAGTGGTGGAGGTCGCAGTGGAATAAAAATACATTATCAATGCACCTTGGAAGAGTGGAGGAGGTCGCAGTTGAACAAATAGGCAATATCAGTGACCCCTTGGAAGAGTGGTGGAGGTCGCAGTGGTATAAAAAGACAATATCAATGCCCCTTGGAAGAGGGGTGAAGGTTAAAGTGGAATAAAAAGACAATATCAATGCCCCGTGGAAGAGACGTCGAGGTCATAGTAGCTGAACAAGATGGTTTTAATGCCCCATGGAAGAATGGTGGAGTTCAGTGTGGTTCAATAAGACGGTTTTAATGCCCCTAGGAAGAGACGGGAAGGTCACAGTAGCTTAACAAAAGACGGTTTTGATACCAATTGGAAGAGTGGTGGGGGTTACAGTGGAATATAAAGACAAAATCAATGCCCTATGGAAGAGACGTGGAGGTCACAGTAGCTTAACAAGACGGTTTTAATGCCCCTAGGCAGAGTGGTGGAGGTCGCAGTGGAATAAAAATCCAATATCAATGCCCCTTGGAAGAATGGTGGAGGTCGCAGTTGAATAAAAAGACAATATCAGTGACCCCTTGGAAGAGTGGTGGAGGTCGCAGTAGTATAAAAAGACAATATCAATGCACCTTGGAAGAGGGGTGGAGGTTACCGTGGAATAAAAAGACAATATCAGTGCCCCGTGGAAGAGACGTGGAGGTCACAGTAGCTTAACAAGACGGTTTTAATTCCCCTTGGATGAATGGTGGAGGTCGCAGAGGAATAATAAGACAATATCAATGTCCATTGGAAGAGTGGTGGAGGTCGCAGTGGAATAAAAAGACAATATCAATGCCCCGTGGAAGAGACGTGGAGGTCATAGAAGCTTAACAAGATGGTTTTAATGCTTCTTGGAAGAGCTGTGGAGTTTAGAGTGGTTTATCACGATGGTTTTAATGCCCCTTGGTAGAGTGGTGAAGGTTACAGTGGAATAAAAAGACAATATCAATGCCCCCAGAAAGAGACGTGGAGGTCACAGTAGCTTAACAAGACGTTCTTAATACCCCTTGGAAGAGTGGTAGAGGTCGCAGTGGAATAAAAAGACAATATCAATGCCCCTTGGAAGAGTGGTGGAGGTCACAGTGGAATAAAAAGACAATATCAATGCCACGGGGAAGAAACTTGGAGGTCACAGTAGCTTAATAAGATGGTTTTATGCCCCTTGGAAGAGAGGTGTAGGTCGCTGTGGTATAAAAAGACAATATCAATTCCCCGTGGAAGAGACGTGGAGGTCACAGTAGCTTAACAAGACCGTTTTAATGTCTCTTGGAAGAGTGGTGAAGGTGACAGTGGAGTAAGAATACAATATCAATGCCCCGTGGAAGAGACGTGGAGGTCACAGTAGCTTAACAAGATGGTTTAAATGCCACTTGGAAGAGTGATGGAGGTCACAAAGGAATAAAAAGACAATATCAATACCCATTGGAAGATTGGTGGAGGTCGCAGTGGAATAAAAAGACAATAGCAATGCCCCGTGGAAGAGACGTGGACGTCACATTAGCTTAACAAGCTGTTTTTAATGCCCGTTGGAAGAGTGGTAGAGGTCGCTGTGGTATAAAAAGACAATATCAATGCCCCTTGGAAGAGACGTGGACGTCACAGTAGCTTAACAAGATGTTTTTAATGCCCATTGGAAGAGTGGTGAAGGTCGCTGTGGAAATAATAGACAATATAAAAGCCCCGTGGAAGAGACGTGGAGGACACAGTAGCTTAAATCAATGGTTTTAATGCCCCTTGGAATAGCTGTGGAGTTCAGAGTGGTTTAACAAGATTGTTTTAATGCCCCTTGGAAGATACGTGGAGTTCACAGTAGCTTAACAAGACGGTTTTAATGCCCCTTGAATGAGTGGTGGACATCGCAGTGGAATAAAAAGACAATATTAATGCCCCTTGGAATAGACGTGGAGGTCACAGTAGCTTAAAATGATGGTTTTAATGTCCCTTGCAAGAG
The DNA here is from genome assembly GCF_046119375.1 of Phyllobates terribilis. Lineage (NCBI taxonomy): Eukaryota > Metazoa > Chordata > Amphibia > Anura > Dendrobatidae > Phyllobates > Phyllobates terribilis. The sequence continues at coordinate 333,618,855 of NW_027362765.1, read as the reverse complement.
TGGTGGAGGTCGCAGTGGAATAAAAAGACAATATCAATGCCCATTGGAAGAGTTGTGGAGGTTGCAGTGGAATAAAAAGACAATATCAATGCCCCGTGGAAGAGATGTGGAGGTCCCAGGAGCTTAACAAGATGGTTTTAATGCCCCTTGGAAGAGCTGTGGAGTTCAGAGTGGTTTATCAAGATGGTTTTAATGCCCCTTGGAAGAGACGTGGAGGTCACAGTAGCTTAACAAGACAGATTTAATGCCCCTTGGAAAAGTGCTGGAGGTTACGGTGGAATAAAAAGACAATATCAATGCCCCAAGGAAGAGACATGAAGGTCACAGTAGATTAACAAGACGGTTTTAATGCCCCTTGGAAGAGTGGTGGAGGTCGAGGTAGAATAAAAAGACAATATTAGTGCCCCGTGGAAGAGACGTGGGGGTCACAGTAGCTTAAATAGACGGTTTTAATGCCCCTTGGAGTAGTTGTGGAGTTCAGAGTTTTTTAACAAGATGGCTTTAATTCCCCTTGGAAGACACGTGTAGGTCACAGTAGCTTAACAAAACTTTCTTAATGCCCATTGGATGAGTGGTGGAGGTCGTAATGGAATAAAAAGATAATATCAATGCCCCTTGGAAGAGACGTAGAGGTCACAGTAGCTTTAAAAGACAGTTTTAATGCCCCTTGGAAGAGTGGTGGAGGTGGCAGTGGAATAAAAAGACAATATCAATGGCCAATGGAAGAGTGGTGGAGGTCGCAGTGGAATAAAAAGACAATATCAATGCCCCGTGGAAGAGACGTGCTAGTCACAGTAGCTTAACAAGATGGCTTTAATGCCCCTTGGTAGAGCTGTGGATATCAGAGTGGTTTAACAAGATGGTTTTAATGCCCCTTGGAAGAGTGGTGGGGGTTACAGTGGAATAAAAAGACAATATCAATGCCCTATGGAACAGACGTGGAGGTCACAGTAGCTTAACAAGATGGTTTTAATGCCTCTAGGCAGAGTGGTGGAGGTCGCAGTGGAATAAAAATACAATATCAATGCCCCTTGAAAGAATGGTGGAGGTTGCAGTTGAATAAAAAGACAATATCAGTGACCCCTTGGAAGAGTGGTGGAGGTCGCAGTAGTATAAAATGACAATATCAGTGCCCCTTGGAAGAGGGGTGGAGGTAAAGGTGGAATAAAAAGACAATATCAAAGCCCCGTGGTAGAGAGGTGGAGGTCATAGTAGCTGAACAAGATGGTTTTAATGACCCATGGAAGAGTCGTGAAGTTCAGTGTGGTTTAATAAGACGGTTTTAATGCCCCTTGCAAGAGACGTGGAGGTCACAGTAGCTTAAAAAAAGACGATTTTAATTCCCCTTGGAAGAGTGGTGGGGGTTACAGTGGAATAAAAAGACAATATCAATGCCCCGTGGAAGAGACGTGGAGGTCATAGTAGCTTAACAAGATGGTTTTAATGCTTCTTGGAAGAGCTGTGGAGTTCAGAGTGGTTTATCACGATGGTTTTAATGCCCCTTGGAAGAGTTGTGAAGGTTACAGTGGAATAAAAAGACAATATCAATGCCCCATGGAATAGACGTGGAATTCACAGTATCTTAAAAAGATGGTCTTAATGCCCCTTGGAAGAGTGTTGGAGGTCGCAGTGGAATAAAAAGATAATATCAATGCCCCTTGGAAGAGTGGTGGAGGTCACAGTGGAATAAAGAGACAGTATCAATGCCACGGGGAAGAGACGTGGAGGTCACAGTAGCTTAATAAGATGGTTTTATGCCCCTTGGAAGAGAGGTGTAGGTCGCTGTGGTATAAAAAGACAATATCAATGCCCCTTGGAAGAGACGTGGACGTCACAGTAGCTTAACAAGATGTTTTTAATGCCCAATGGAAGAGTGGTGGAGGTCGCTGTGGAAATAAAAGACAATATAAAAGCCCCGTGGAAGAGACGTGGAGGACACAGTAGCTTAAATCGATGGTTTTAATGCCCCTTGGAATAGCTGTGGAGTTCAGAGTGGTTTAACAAGATTGTTTTAATGCCCCTTGGAAGATACGTGGAGTTCACAGTAGCTTAACAAGACGGTTTTAATGCCCCTTGCGTGAGTGGTGGACATCGCAGTGGAATAAAAAGACAATATTAATGAACCTTGGAAGAGACGTGGAGGTCACAGTAGCTTAAAAAGACGGTTTTAATGTACCTCTCAAGAGTGGTGGAGGTCGCAGTGGAATAAACAGACAATATCAATGCCCATGGAAGAGTTGTGGAGGTCGCAGTGGAATAAAAAGACAATATCAATGCCCCGTGGAAGAGACGTGGAGGTCCCAGGAGCTTAACAAGATGGTTTTAATGCCCCTTGGAAGAGCTGTGGAGTTCAGAGTGGTTTATCAAGATGGTTTTAATGCCCCTTGGAAGAGACGTGGAGGTCACAGTAGCTTAACAAGACGGTTTTAATGCCCCTTGGAAAAGTGGTGGAGGTTACGGTGGAATAAAATGACAATATCAATGCCCCAAGGAAGAGACATGGAGGTCACAGTAGCTTAACAAGATGGTTTTAATGCCCCTTGGAAGAGTGATGGAGGTCGCAGTAGAATAAAAAGACAATATTAATGCCCCGTGGAAGAGACGTGGAGGTCACAGTAGCTTAAATAGACGGTTTTAATGCCCCTTGGAATAGCTATGGAGTTCAGAGTGGTTTAACAAGATGGCTTTAATTCCCCTTGGAAGACACGTGTAGGTCACAGTAGCTTAACAAAACTTTCTTAATGCCCATTGGATGAGTGGTGGAGGTCGTAATGGAATAAAAAGACAATATCAATGCCCCTTGGAAGAGACGTGGAGGTCACAGTAGCTTTAAAAGACAGTTTTAATGCCCCTTGGAAGAGTGGTGGAGGTGGCAGTGGAATAAAAAGACAATATCAATGGCCAATGGAAGAGTGGTGGAGGTCGCAGTGGAATAAAAAGACAATATCAATGGCCCGTGGAAGAGACGTGGAAGTCACAGTAGCTTAACAAGATGGCTTTAATGCCCCTTGGTAGGGCTGTGGAGTTCAGAGTGGTTTATCAAGATGGTTTCATTGCCCCTTGGAAGAGACATGTAGGTCACAGTAGCTTAAGAAGAAGCTCTTAATGCCCCTTGGAAGAGTGGTGGAGGTGGCAGTGGAATAAAAAGACAATATCAATGCCACGGGGAATAGACGTCGAGGTCACAGTAGCTTAAGAAGATGGTTTTATGGCCCCTTGGAAGAGTGGTGGAGGTCGCAATGGAATAAAAAGACAATATCAATGACCCGTGGATGAGACGTTGAGGTCACAGTAGCTTAACAATATGGTTTTAATACCCCTTTGAAGAGTGGTGGAGTTCAGTGTGGTTCAATAAGACGGTTTTAGTGCCCCATGGAAGAGACGGGGAGGTCACAATAGCTTAACAAAAGACGGTTTTAATTCCCCTTGGAAGAGTGGTGGGGGTTATAGTGGAATAAAAAGACAATATCAATGCCCTATGGAAGAGACGTGGAGGTCACAGTAGCTTAACAAGATGGTTTTAATGCCCCTAGGCAGAGTGGTGGAGGTCGCAGTGGAATAAAAATACAATGTCAATGCCCCTTGGAAGAATGGTGGAGGTCACAGTTGAATAAAAAGACAATATCATTGACCCCTTGGAAGAGTGGTGGAGGTTACAGTAGTATAAAAAGACAATATCAGTGCCCCTTGGAAGAGGGGTGGAGGTAAAGGTGGAATAAAAAGACAATATCAATGCCCCGTGGTAGAGACGTGGAGGTCATAGTAGCTGAAGAAGATGGTTTTAATGACCCATGGAAGAGTGGTGAAGTTCAGTGTGGTTTAATAAGACGGTTTTAATGCCCCTTGCAAGAGACATGGAGGTCACAGTAGCTTAACAAAAGACGGTTTTAATTCCCTTTGGAAGAGTGGTGTGGGTTACAGTGGAATAAAGAGAAAATATCAATGCCCCGTGGAAGAGACGTGGAGGTCACAGTAGCTTAACAAGATGGTTTTAATGCCCCTAGGCAGAGTGGTGGAGGTCACAGAGGAATAAAAATACAATATCAATGACCCCTTGGAAGAGTGGTGGAGGTCGCAGTTGAATAAAAAGACAATATCAATGACCCCTTGGAAGAGTGGTGGAGGTCACAGTGGAATAAAAAGACAATATCAATGCACCTTGGAAGAGGGGTGGAGGTTACCGTGGAATAAAAAGAGAATATCAATGCTCCGTGGAAGAGACGTGGAGGTCACAGTAGCTTAACAAGACGGTTTTAATTCCCCTTGGATGAGTGGTGGAGGTCGCAGTGGAATAAAAAGACAATATAAATGCCCCTTGGAAGAGACGTGGAGGTCACAGTAGCTTAACAAGATGGTTTTAATGTCTCTTGGAAGAGTGGTGGTGGTTACAGTGGAATAAAAAGACAATATCAATGCCCCGTGGAAAAGAGGTGGAAGTCAGAATAGCTTTAAAACAGTTTTAATGCCCTTGGAAGAGTGGTGGAGGTCGCAGAGGAATAAAAAGACAATATTAATGTCCATTGGAAGAGTGGTGGAGGTCGCAGTGGAATAAAAAGACAATATCAATGCGCCGTGGAAGAGACGTTATGGTCACAGTAGCATAAGAAGATGGTTTTAATGCTTCTTGGAAGAGCTGTGGAGTTCAGAGTGGTTTATCAAGATGGTTTTAATGCTCCTTGGAAGAGTAGTGAAGGTTACAGTGGAATAAAAAGACAATATCAATGCCCATGGAATAGATGTGGAGTTCACAGTAGCTTAAAAAGATGGTTTTAATGCCCCTTGGAAGAGTGTTGGAGGTCGCAGTGGAATAAAAAGACAATATCAATGCCCCGAGAAAGAGACGTGGAGGTCACAGTAGCTTAACAAGACGTTCTTAATACCCCTTGGAAGAGTGGTAGAGGTCGCAGTGGAATAAAAAGACAATATCAATGCCCCTTGGAAGAGTGGTGGAGGTCACAGTGGAATAAAGAGACAATATCAATGCCACGGGGAAGAGACGTGGAGGTCACAGTAGTTTAATAAGAAGGTTTTATGCCCCTTGGAAGAGAGGTGTAGGTCGCTGTGGTATAAAAAGACAAAATCAATTCCCTGTGGAAGAGACGTGGAGGTCACAGTAGCTTAACAAGATAGATTTAATTCCCTTTGGAAGAGCTGTGGAGTTCAGAGTGGTTTAACAAGACGGTTTTAATGCCCCTTTGAAGAGATATGTAGGTCACAGTAGCTTAACAAGACCGTTTTAATGTCTCTTGGAAGAGTGGTGGAGGTGACAGTGGAGTAAGAATACAATATCAATGGCCCGTGGAAGTGACGTGGAGGTCACAGTAGCTTAACAAGATGGTTTAAAAGCCCCGTGGAAGAGACGTGGAGGACACAGTAGCTTAAATCGATGTTTTTAATGCCCCTTGGAATAGCTGTGGAGTTCAGAGTGGTTTAACAAGATTGTTTTAATGCCCCTTGGAAGTTATGTGGAGTTCACAGTAGCTTAGCAAGACTGTTTTAATGCCCCTTGAGTGAGTGGTGGACATCGTAGTGGAATAAAAAGACAATATTAATGCCCCTTGGAAGAGACGTGGAGGTCACAGTAGCTTAAAAAGACGGTTTTAATGTCCCTTGCAAGAGTGGTGGAGGTCGCAGTGGAGTAAAAAGACAATATCAATGCCCATTGGAAGAGTTGTGGAGGTCGCAGTGGAATAAAAAGACAATATCAATGCCCCGTGGAAGAGACGTGGAGGTCCCAGGAGCTTAACAAGATGGTTTTAATGCCCCTTGGAAGAGCTGTGGAGTTCAGAGTGGTTTATCAAGATGGTTTTAATGCCCCTTGGAAGAGACGTGGAGGTCACAGTAGCTTAACAAGACGGTTTTAATGCCCGTTGGAAAAGTGGTGGAGGTTACGCTGGAATAAAAAGACAATATCAATGTCCCAAGGAAGAGACATGGAGGTCACAGTAGCTTAACAAGATGGTTTTAATGCCCCTTGGAAGAGTGATGGAGGTCGCAGTAGAATAAAAAGACAATATTAATGCCCTGTGGAAGAGACGTGGAGGTCACAGTAGCTTAAATAGACGGTTTTAATGCCCCTTGGAGTAGCTGTGGAGTACAGAGTGGTTTAACAAGATGGCTTTAATTCCCCTTGGAAGACACGTGTAGGTCACAGTAGCTTAACAAAACTTTCTTAATGCCCATTGGATGAGTGGTGGAGGTCGTAATGGAATAAAAAGACAATATCAATGTCCCTTGGAAGAGACGTGGAGGTCACACTAGCTTTAAAGGACAGTTTTAGTGCCCCTTGGAAGAGTGGTGGAGGTGGCAGTGGAATAAAAAGACAATATCAATGGCCAATGGAAGAGTGGTGGAGGTCGCAGTGGAATAAAAAGACAATATCAATGGCCCGTGGAAGAGACGTGGAAGTCACAGTAGCTTAACAAGATGGCTTTAATGCCCCTTGGTAGAGCTGTGGAGTTCAGAGTGGTTTATCAAGATGGTTTTATTGCCCCTTGGAAGAGACATGTTGGTCACAGTAGCTTAACAAGAAGCTGTTAATGCCCCTTGGAAGAGTGGTGGAGGTGGCAGTGGAATAAAAAGACAATATCAATGCCACGGGGAAGAGACGTCGAGGTCACAGTAGCTTAAGAAGATGGTTTTATGGCCCCTTGGAAGAGTGGTGGAGGTCGCAGTGGAATAAAAAGACAATATCAATGCCCCGTGGAAGAGACGTGGTAGTCACAGTGGCTTAACAAGATGGCTTTAATGCCCCTTGGTAGAGCTGTGGAGTTCAGAGTGGTTTAACAAGATGGTTTTAATGCCCCTTAGAAGAGTGGTGGAGGTTACAGTGGAATAAAAAGACAATATGAATGCCCCATGGAAGAGTGGTGGATGTCGCAGTGGAATAAAAAGACAATATCAATGACCCGTGGAAGAGAGGTGGAGGTCAGAGTAGCTTAACAATATGGTTTTAATGCCCCTTTGAAGAGTGGTGGAGGTCTCAATGGAATAAAAAGACAATATCAATGCCACTTGGAAGAGACGTGGAGGTCACAGTAGCTTATCAATACTGTTTTAATCCCCCTTGGATGAGTGGTGTAAGTCGCAGTGGAATAAAAAGACAATATTAATGCCCCTTGGAAGAGTGATGGAGGTCGCATTGGAATAAAAGGACAGTATCATTGCTACTTGGAAGAGACGTAGAGGTCACAGTAGCTTAAAAAGACGATTTTAATGTCCCTTGGAAGAGTAGTGGTGGTCGCAGTGGAATAAAAAGACAATATCAATGCCCCGGGGAAGAGACGTGGATGTCACAGTAGCTTAGCAAGATGGTTTTATTGCTCCTTGTAAGAGTGCTGGTGGTTGCTGTGGTATAAAATGACAATATCAATGACCCGAGGAAGAGACGTGGAGGTCAAAGCAGCTTACCAAGACAGTATTAATGTACCTTGGAAACGTGGTAGAGGTCGCAGTGGAATAAAAAGACAATACCAATGCCCCTTCGAAGAGACGTCGTGCTCACAGTAGCTTAACAAGATGGTTTTATTGCCCCTTGGAAGAGTGGTGGAGGTTGGTGTGGTATAAAAAGACAATATCAATGCCCCGTGGAAGAAACGTGGAGGTCAAAGTAGCTTAACAAGACGCTTTTAATGCTCCTTGGAAGAGACGTTGAGTTCAGAGAGGTTTATTGAGATGGTTTTAATGCCCCTTGGAAGATACGTGTAGGTCACATTAGCTTAACAAGATGGTTTTAATGCCCATTGGAAGAGTGGTGGAGGTTACAGTGGAATAAAAAGACAATATCAATGCCTCGTGGAAGAGACGTGGAGTTCATAGTAGCTTAACAAGACGGTTTTAATGCCCCTTGGTAGAGTGGTGGAGGTCACAGTAGCTGAACAAGACGGTTTTAATGTCTCTTGGAAGAGTGGTGGAGGTTACAGGGAAATAAAAAGACAATATCAATGCCCTCAGGAAGAGACATGGAGGTCACAGTAGCTTATCAAGACGGTTTAAATGCCCCTTGGAAATGTGGTGGAGGTCGCAGTGGAATAAAGATAATATCAATGCCCCGTGGAAGAGACGTGTAGGTCACAGTAGCTTAACAAGATGGTTCTAATGCCCCTTGGAAGAGTGGTGGAGGTCGCAGTGGAATAAAAAGACAATACCAATGCCCCTTCGAAGAGACGTCGTGCTCACAGTAGCTTAACAAGATGGTTTTATTGCCCCTTGGAAGAGTGGTGGAGGTTGGTGTGGTATAAAAAGACAATATCAATGCCCCGTGGAAGTAACGTGGAGGTCAAAGGAGCTTAAAAAGACGCTTTTAATGCTCCTTGGAAGAGACGTTGAGTTCAGAGACGTTTATTGAGATGGTTTTCATGCTCCTTGGAAGATACGGGTAGGTCACATTAGCTTAACAAGATGGTTTTAATGCCCATTGGAAGAGTGGTGGAGGTTACAGTGGAATAAAAAGACAATATCAATGCCTCGTGGAAGAGACGCGGAGTTCATAGTAGCTTAACAAGACGGTTTTAATGCCCCTTGGTAGAGTGGTGGAGGTCGCAGTGGAATAGAAAGACAATTTGAATGCCCTGTGAAAGAGAAGTGGAGGTCACAGTAGCTTAACAATATTGGTTTTAATGCCCCTTGGAAGAGCTGTGGAGTTCAGAGAGGTTTAACAAGATGGTTTTAATGCCCCGTGGTAGAGACGTGTAGGTTACAGTAGCTTAACAAGATGGTTTTAATGCCCCTTGGAGAAGTGGTGGAGGTTACAGTGGAATAAAAAGACAATATCAATGCCCCGTGGAAGAGACGTGGAGATCACAGTAGCTAAACAAGTCAGTTTTAATGCCCCTTGGAAGAGTGGTGGAGGTCGCAGTGGAATAAAAAGACAATACCAATGCCCCTTCGAAGAGACGTGGTGCTCACAGTAGCTTAACAAGATGGTTTTGTTGCCCCTTGGAAGAGTGGTGGAGGTTGGTGTGGTATAAAAAGACAATATCAATGCCCCGTGGAAGAAACGTGGAGGTCAAAGGAGCTTAACAAGACGCTTTTAATGCTCCTTGGAAGAGACGTTGAGTTCAGAGAGGTTTATTGAGATGGTCTTAATGCCCCTTGGAAGATACGTGTAGGTCACATTAGCTTAACAAGATGGTTATAATGCCCATTGGAAGAGTGCTGGAGGTTACAGTGGAATAAAAAGACAATATCAATGCCTCGTGGAAGAGACGTGGAGTTCATAGTAGCTTAACAAGATGGTTTTAATGCCCTTTGGTAGAGTGGTGGAGGTCGCAGTGGAATAGAAAGACAATTTGAATGCCCTGTGAAAGAGAAGTGGAGTTCACAGTAGCTTAACAATATTGGTTTTAATGCCCCTTGGAAGAGCTGTGGAGTTCAGAGAGGTTTAACAAGATGGGTTTAATGCCCTGTGGTAGAGACGTGTAGGTTACAGTAGCTTAACAAGATGGTTTTAATGCCCCTTGGAAGAGTGGTGGAGGGTACAGTGGAATAAAAAGACAATATCAATGCCCCGTGGAAGAGACGTGGAGATCACAGTAGCTAAACAAGTCAGTTTTAATGCCCCTTGGAAGAGTGGTGGAGGTCGCAGTGGAATAAAAAGACAATATCAAAGCCCCGTGAAAGAGACGTGGATGTCACAGTAGCTTAAATAGATGGTATTAATGCCCCTTGAAAGCGATGTGGAGTTCAGCGTGGTTTATCAAGATGGTTTTAATGCCCCTTGGAAGAGACGTCAAGTTCACAGTAGCATAAGAAGACCGTTTTAATTGCTCTTGGAAGAGTGGTGGAGGTTACAGTGGAATAAAAAGACAATTTCAATGCCCCGTGGAAGAGACATGGAGGTCACAGTAGCTTAACAAGATGGTTTTAATGCCCCTTGGAAGAGTGGTGGAGGTCGCAGTGGAATAAAAAAAGACAATATCAATGCCCCTTGGTAGAGTGGTGGAGGTCGCATTGGAACAAAAAGACAATATCAATGTCCCGTGGAAGAGACATGGAGGTCACAGTAGATTAATAAGACGGTTTTAATGCCCCTTAGAAGAGTGCTGGAGGCCGCTGTGGAATAAACAGACAATACCAAAGCCCCGAGAAAGAGACGTGGCGGTCACAGTAGCTTAAATAGACAGTTTTAATGCCCCTTGGAAGAGTGTTGGAGGTCGCAGTGGAATAAAAAGACAATATCAATGCCCCGTGGAAAATACGTGGATGTCACAGTAGCTTAACAAGACAGTTTTAATGCCCCTTGAAAGAGTTTTGGAGGTCGCTGTGGAATAAAAAGACAATAGCAATGCCCCGTGGAAGAGACGAGGAGGTCACAGTAGCTTAATAAGACGGTTTTAATGCTCCTTGCAAGAGCTGTGGAGTTCAGAGTGATTTTACAAGATGGTTTTAATGCCCCTTGGAAGAAACTTGGAGGTCACGGTTGCTTAACTAGATGGTTTTTATGCGCCTTGGAAGAGTGATGGATGTCGCAGTGGAATAAAGACAATATCAATGCCCCTTGGAAGAGACGTGGATCTCACAGTAGCTTAACAAGACGGTTTTACTGCACATTAGAAGAGTGGTGAAGGTCGCAGTGGAATAAAAAGACAATATCAATACCCCTTGGAAGAGACGTGGTGGTCAAAGTAGCTTAAGAAGATGGTTTTATTGCCCCTTGGAAGAGTGGTGGAGGTTGCTGTGGTATAAAAAGACAATATCAATGCCCCGTGGAAGAAACGTGGATGTCACAGTAGCTTAACAAGACACTTTTAATACCCCTTGGAAGAGACGCTGAGTACAGAGAGGTTTATCAAGATGGTCTTAATGCCCCTTGGAAGAGACGTGTAGGTCACAGTAGCTTAACAAGATGTTGTTAATGCCCCTTGGAAGAGTGCTGGAGTTTGCAGTGGAATAAAAAGACAATATGAATGCCTCGTGGAAGAGACGTGGATCTCCTAGTAGCTTAACAAGACGGTTTTAATGCCCCTTGGAAGAGTGTGGAGGTTATAGTGGAATAAAAAGACAATATTAAAGACCCGTCGAAGAGACGTGGAGGTCACAGTAGCTTAAATAAATGGTTTTATTGCCCCTTGTAAGAGTGGTGGAGTTCATATTGGTTTAACAAGATGGTTTTAATGCCCCTTGGAAGAGACGTGGACGTCACAGTAGCTTAACAAGATGGTTTTAATGCCCTTGGAAGAATGTTGGAGGTCGCAGTGGAAGAAAAAGACAATATCAATGCCATTTGGAATAGACGATGAAGTCACAGTAGCTAAAGAAGATGGTTGTAATGCCCCTTGGATGAGTGGTGGAGGTCGCAGTGGAATAAAAAGACAAAATTAATGCCCATTGGAAGAGTGATGGAGATCGCAGTGTAATAAAAGGACAGTATCAATGCCCCTTGGTAGAGACGTGGAGGTCACAGTAGCTTAACAAGACGGTTTTATTGGCCCTTGGAAGAGTAGTGGAGGTCGCAGTGAAATAAAAAGACGATATCAATGCCCCGGGGAAGAGACGTGGAGGTCACAGTAGCTTAACAAGACGGTTTAAATGTACCTTGAAAGAGTGGTGGAGGTTGCAGTGGAATAAAAAGACAATATCAATGCCCCGGGGAAGAGACGTGGAGATCACAGTAGCTTAACAAGACGGTTTAAATGTACCTTGAAAGAGTGGTGGAGGTCGCAGTGGAATAAAAAGACAATATCAATGGCCAATGGAAGAGTGGTGGAGGTCGCAGTGGAATAAAAAGACAATATCAATGCCCCGTGGAAGAGACGTGGTTGTCACAGTAGCTTAACAAGATGGCTTTAATGCCCCTTGGTAGAGCTGTGGAGTTCAGAGTGGTTTATCAAGATGGTTTTATTGCCCCTTGGAAGAGACATGTAGGTCACAGTAGCTTAACAAGAAGCTCTTAATGCCTCTTGGAAGAGTGGTGGAGGTGGCAGTGGAATAAAAAGACAATATCAATGCCACGGGGAAGAGACGTCGAGGTCACAGTAGCTTAAGAAGATGGTTTTATTGCCCCTTGCAAGAGTGGTGGAGGTCGCAGTGGAATAAAAAGACAATATCAATGCCCCGTGGAAGAGACGTGGTAGTCACAGTAGCTTAACAAGATGGCTTTAATGCCCCTTGGCAGAGCTGTGGAGCTCAGAGTGGTTTAACAAGATGGTTTTAATGCCCCTTAGAAGAGTGGTGGAACTTACAGTGGAATAAAAAGACAATATCAATGCCCCATGGAAGAGTGGTGGATGTCGCAGTGGAATAAAAAGACAATATCAATGACCCGTGGAAGAGAGGTGGAGGTCAAAGGAGCTTAACAAGACGCTTTTAATGCTCCTTGGAAGAGACGTTGAGTTCAGAGAGGTTTATTGAGATGGTTTTAATGCTCCTTGGAAGATACGTGTAGGTCACATTAGCTTAACAAGATGGTTTTAATGCCCATTGGAAGAGTGGTGGAGGTTACAGTGGAATAAAAAGACAATATCAATGCCCCATGGAAGAGTGGTGGATGTCGCAGTGGAATAAAAAGACAATATCAATGACCTGTGGAAGAGAGGTGGAGGTCACAGTAGCTTAACAATATGGTTTTAATGCCCCTTTGAAGAGTGGTGGAGGTCGCATTGGAATAAAAAGACAATATCAATGCCACTTGGAAGAGACGTGGAGGTCACAGTAGCTTATCAAGACTGTTTTAATCCCCCTTGGATGAGTGGTGTAGGTCGCAGTGGAATAAAAAGACAATATTAATGCACCTTGGAAGAGTGATGGAGGTCGAATTGGAATGAAAGGACAGTATCATTGCTACTTGGAAGAGACGTCGAGGTCACAGTAGCTTAAAAAGACGATTTTAATGTCCCTTGGAAGAGTAGTGGTGGTCGCAGCGGAATAAAAAGACAATATCAATGCCCCGGGGAAGAGACGTGGATGTCACAGTAGCTTAGCAAGATGGTTTTATTGCTCCTTGTAAGAGTGGTGGTGGTTGCTGTGGTATAAAATGACAATATCAATGACCCGAGGAAGAGACGTGGAGGTCAAAGCAGCTTACCAAGACAGTATTAATGTACCTTGAAAACGTGGTAGAGGTCTCAGTGGAATAAAAAGACAATACCAATGCCCCTTCGAAGAGACGTCGTGCTCACAGTAGCTTAACAAGATGGTTTTATTGCCCCTTGGAAGAGTGGTGGAGGTTGGTGTGGTATAAAAAGACAATATCAATGCCCCGTGAAAGAAACGTGGAGGTCAAAGGAGCTTAACAAGACGCTTTTAATGCTCCTTATAAGAGACGTTGAGTTCAGAGAGGTTTATTGAGATGGTTTTAATGCCCCTTGGAAGATACGTGTAGGTCACATTAGCTTAACAAGTTGGTTTTATTGCCCCTTGGAAGAGTGGTGGAGGTTGGTGTGGTATAAAAAGACAATATCAATGCCTCGTGGAAGAGACGTGGAGTTCATAGTAGCTTAACAAGACGGTTTTAATGCCCCTTGGTAGAGTGGTGGAGGTCGCAGTGGAATAGAAAGACAATTTGAATGCCCTGTAAAAGAGAAGTGGAGGTCACAGTAGCTTAACAATATTGGTTTTAATGCCCCTTGGAAGAGCTGTGGAGTTCAGAGAGATTTAACAAGATGGTTTTAATGCCCCGTGGTAGAGATGTGTAGGTTACAGTAGCTTAACAAGATGGTTTTAATGCCCCTTGGAAGAGTGGTGGAGGTTACAGTGGAATAAAAAGACAATATCAATGCCCCGTGGAAGAGACGTGGAGATCACAGTAGCTAAACAAGTCAGTTTTAATGCCCCTTGGAAGAGTAGTGGAGGTCGCAGTGGAATAAAAAGACAATATCAAAGCCCCGTGAAAGAGACGTGGATGTCACAGTAGCTTAAATAGATGGTATTAATGCCCCTTGAAAGAGATGTGGAGTTCAGCATGGTTTATCAAGATGGTTTTAATGCCCCTAAGAAGAGACGTCAAGTTCACAGTAGCATAAGAAGACCGTTTTAATGGCCCTTGGAAGAGTTGTGGATGTTACAGTGGAATAAAATGACAATATCAATGCCCCGTGGAAGAGATATGGAGGTCACAGTACCTTAACAAGACGGTTTTAATGCCTCTTGGAAGAGTGGTGGAGGTCGCAGTGGAATAAAAAAAGACAATATCAATGCCCCTTGGTAGAGTGGTGGAGGTCGCATTGGAAGAAAAAGACAATATCAATGTCCCGTGGAAGAGAAGTGGAGGTCACAGTAGATTAATAAGACGGTTTTAATGCCCCTTGGAAAAGTGGTGGAGATCGCAGTGGAATAAAAAGACAATATTAATGCCCCTTGGAAGAGTGATGGAGATCGCAGTGGAAACAAAGGACAGTATCAACGCCCCGTGGAGGAGACATGGAGGTCACAGTAGCTTAACAAGACAGTTTTAATGCCCCTTGAAAGAGTTTTGGAGGTCGCTGTGGAATAAAAAGACAATAGCAATGCCCCGTGGAAGAGACGAGGAGGTCACAGTAGCTTAATAAGACGGTTTTAATGCCCCTTGCAAGAGCTGTGGAGTTCAGAGTGGTTTAACAAGATGGTTTTAATGCCCCTTGGAAGAAACGTGGAGGTCACGGTTTCTTAACTAGATGGTTTTAATGCGCCTTGGAAGAGTGATGGAGGTCGCAGTGGAATAAAGACAATATCAATGCCCCTTGGAAGAGACGTGGATCTCACAGTAGCTTAACAAGACGGTTTTACTGCACATTAGAAGAGTGATGAAGGTCGCAGTGGAATAAAAAGACAATATCAATGCCCCTTGGAAAAGACGTGGTGGTCAAAGTAGCTTAACAAGACAGTTTTAATGCCCCTTGGAAGAGTGTGGAGGTTATAGTGGAATAAAAAGACAATATTAAAGACCCGGCGAAGAGACGTGGAGGTCACAGTAGCTTAAATAAATGGTTTTATTGCCCCTTGGAAGAGCGGTGGAGTTCATAGTGGTTTAACAAGATGGTTTTAATGCCCCTTGGAAGAGACGTGGAGGTCACAGTAGCTTAACAAGATGGTTTTAATGCCCTTGGAAGAATGTTGGAGGTCGCAGTGGAAGAAAAAGACAATATCAATGCCATTTGGAAGAGACGATGAAGTCACAGTAGCTTAAGAAGATGGCTGTAATGCCCCTTGGATGAGTGGTGGAGGTCGCAGTGGAATAAAAAGACAAAATTAATACCCATTGGAAGAGTGATGGAGATCGCAGTGTAATAAAAGGACAGTATCAATGCCCCTTGGTAGAGATGTGGAGGTCACAGTAGCTTAACAAGACGGTTTTATTGCCCCTTGGAAGAGTGGTGGAGGATGCTGTGGTATAAAAAGACAATATCAATGCCTCGTTGAAGAGACTTGGAGGTCACAGTAGCATAACAAGACGGTTTTAATGTCCCTCGGAAGAGTAGTGGAGGTCGCAGTGAAATAAAAAGACAATATCAATGCCCCGGGGAAGAGACGTGGAGGTCACAGTAGCTTAACAAGACGGTTTAAATGTACCTTGAAAGAGTGGTGGAGGTCGCAGTGGAATAAAAAGACAATATCAATGCCCCTTGGAAGAGACATGGAGGTCACAGTAGCTGAACAGGACGGTTTTAATATCCCTTGGAAGATTGGTGAAGGTTATAGTGGAATAAAAAGACAATATCAATGCCCCGTGCAAAAGACGTGGAGGTCACAGTAGCTTAACAAGAAGGTTTTAATGCCACTTGGATGAGTAGTGGAGGTTACAGTGAAATAAAAAGACAATATCAATGCACTGTGCAGGAGACATGGAGGTCACAGTAGCTTAACAAGATGGTTTTAATGCCCCTTGGAAGAGTGATGGAGGTCGCAGTGGAATAAAAAGACAGTATCAATGCTCCTTGTAAGAGTGGTGGAGGTCACAGTGGAATAAAAAGACAATATCAATGTCCCATGTAAGAGATGTGGAGGTCACAGTAGCTTAACAAGACGGTTTTAATGCCCCTTGGAAGAGTGGTGGAGGTCGCAGTGGAATAAATAGACAATATTAATGCCCCTTGGAAGAGTGATGGAGGTCGCAGTGGAATAAAAGGACAGTATCAATGCCTCGTGGAAGAGACGTGGAGGTCACAGTAGCATAACAAGACAGTTTTAATGCCCCTTGGAACAGTGGTGGAGGTCGCAGTGGAATAAATAGACAATGTTAATGCCCCTTGGAAGAGTTGTGGAGGTCGGTGTGGAATAAAAAGACAATATCAAAGCCCCAAGGAGTGGACTTGGAGGTCACAGTAGCTTAAATAGATGGTTTTAATGCCCCTTGGAATAGCTGAGGAGTTCAGAGTGGTTTAACATGATGGTTTTAATGCCCCTTGGAAGAGACGTGGAGGTCAGCGTAGCTTAACAAGACGGTTCTAAAGCCCCTTGGATGAGTGGTGGAGGTCGCAGTGGAATAAAAATACGATATCAATGTCCCTTGGAAGAAATGTGGAGGTCACAGTAGCTTAACAAGATGGTTTTAATGCCCCTTCGAAGAGTGGTGGAGGTCGCTGTGGAATAAAAAGATAATAACAAAGTCCCGTGGAAGAGACGTGGATCTCACAGTAGCTTAACAAGACGGTTTTAATGCCCATTGGAAGAGTGGTGGAGGTTGCAGTGGAATAAAAAGACAATATCAATGCCCCGTGGAAGAGACTTGGAGGTCACAGTAGCTTAAGAATACGGTTTTAATGCCCCTTGGAAGAGTGGTGGAGGTCGCTGTGGAATAAAAAGACAATATCAATGCCCCGTGGAAAAGACGTGAAGGACACAGTAGCTTAGCAAGACGGTTTTAACGCCCCTTGCAAGAGCTGTGGAGTTCAGAGTGGTTTAACAAGATGGTTTTAATGCCCCTTGGAAGAGACGTGGAGGTCATAGTAGCTTAACAAGATGGATTTAATGCCCCTTGGAAGAGTGATGGAGGTCGCAGTGGAATAAAGACAATATCAATGCCCCTTGGAAGAGACGTGGAGGTCACAGTAGCTTAACAAGACGGTTTTAATGCCCCTTGGAAGAATGGTGGAGGTCGCAGTGTAATGAAAAGACAATATGAATGCACCTCGGAAGAGTGGTGGAGGTCGCAGTGGAATAAAAAGACAATATCAATACCCCTTCGAAGAGAAGTAGAGTTCACAGTAGCTTAACAAGACGGTTTTAATACTCCTCGGAAGAGTGGTGGAGGTTACAGTGGAATCAAAAGACAATATCAATGCCCCATGGAAAAGACGTGGAGGTCACAGTAGCTTTAAAAGATGGTTTTAATGCCCCTAGGCAGAGTGGTGGAGGTCGCAGTGGAATAAAAAGACAATATCAATGATCCCTTGGAAGAGTGGTGGAGGTCGCAGTGGAATAAAAAGATGATATCAATGCCCCTTGGAAGAGGGGTGGTGGTTACAGTGGAATAAAAACTCAATATCAATGCCCCTTGGAAGAGACATGGAGTTCATAGTAGCTGAACAAAATGGTTTTAATGCCCCTTGGAAGAGTGGTGGAGTACAGAGTGGTTTAATAAGACGGTTTTAATGCCGTTGGAAGAGATGTCGAGGTCACAGTAGCAGAACAAGACTGTTTTAATGCCCCTTAGAAGAGTGGTGGAGGTTACAGTGTAATAAAAAGACAATATCAATGCCCCTTGGAAGAGACATGAAGGTCACAGTATCATAACAAGACGGTTTTAATGCCCCTTGTAAGAGTGGTGGAGGTCGCAGTGGAATAAAAAGACAATATGAATGCCCCTTGGAAGAGTGATAGAGGTCGCAGTTGAATAAAAGGACTGTACCAAAGCCCCGTGGAAGAGACGTGGAGGTCACAGTAGCTTAAAAATATGGTTTTAATGCCCCTTGGAAGAGTGGTGGAGGTCGCTGTGGAATAAAAAGACAATATCAAAGCACTGTGGAAAAGACGTGGAGGTCACAGTATCTTAAATAGACGGTTTGAATGCCCCTTGGAATAGCTGTGGAGTTCAGAGTGGTTTAACAAGATGGTTTTAATGCCCCTTGGAAGAGACGTGGAGGTCACAGTAGCTTAACAAGATGGATTTAATGCCCCTTGGAAGAGTGATGGAGTTCGCAGTGGAATAAAGACAATATCAATGCCCCTTGGAAGAGACGTGGAGGTCACAGTAGCTTAACAAGACGGTTTTAATGCCCCTTGGAAGAATGGTGGAGGTCGCAGTGTAATGAAAAGACAATATGAATGCACCTCGGAAGAGTGGTGGAGGTCGCAGTGGAATAAAAAGACAATATCAATACCCCTTGGAAGAGAAGTAGAGTTCACAGTAGCTTAACAAGACGGTTTTAATACCCCTCGGAAGAGTGGTGGAGGTTACAGTGGAATAAAAAGACAATATCAATGCCCCATGGAAAAGACGTGGAGGTCACAGTAGCTTTAAAAGACGGTTTTAATGCCCCTAGGCAGAGTGGTGGAGGTCGCAGTGGAATAAAAAGACAATATCAATGATCCCTTGGAAGAGTGGTGGAGGTCGCAGTGGAATAAAAAGATGATATCAATGCCCCTTGGAAGAGACATGGAGTTCATAGTAGCTGAACAAAATGGTTTTAATGCCCCTTGGAAGAGTGGTGGAGTACAGAGTGGTTTAATAAGACGGTTTTAATGCCGTTGGAAGAGATGTCGAGGTCACAGTAGCAGAACAAGACTGTTTTAATGCCCCTTAGAAGAGTGGTGGAGGTTACAGTGTAATAAAAAGACAATATCAATGCCCCTTGGAAGAGACATGAAGGTCACAGTATCATAACAAGACGGTTTTAATGCCCCTTGGAAGAGTGGTGGAGGTCGCAGTGGAATAAAAAGACAATATGAATGCCCCTTGGAAGAGTGATAGAGATCGCAGTTGAATAAAAGGACTGTACCAAAGCCCCGTGGAAGAGACATGGAGGTCACAGTAGCTTAAAAATATGGTTTTAATGCCCCTTGGAAGAGTGGTGGAGGTCGCTGTGGAATAAAAAGACAATATCAAAGCACTGTGGAAAAGACGTGGAGGTCACAGTAGCTTAAATAGACGGTTTGAATGCCCCTTGGAATAGCTGTGGAGTTCAGAGTGGTTTAACAAGATGGTTTTTATGCACCTTGGAAGAGAAGTGGAGGTCACAGTAGTTTAACAAGACAGTTTTAATGCCCCTTGGATGAGTGGTGGTGGTTACAGTGGAATAAAAAGACTATATCAATGCCCCTACCAAGAGACGTCGAGGTCACAGTAGCTTACAAGACGATTTTAATGTACCTTGGAAGAGTGGTGGAGGTTACAGTGGAATAAAAAGACAATATCAATGCCCCGTGGAAGAGACATGGAGGTCACAGTAGCTTAACAAGACAGTTTTAATGCCCCTTGGAAGAGTGGTGGAGTTTGCAGTGGAATATAAAGACAATAACAATGCCCCTTGGAAGAGTGGTGGAGGTCGCAGTGGAATAAAAAGACAATATTAATGCCCCTTGAAAGAGTGATGGAGGTCGCAGTGGAATAAAAAGACAATTTCAATGCCCATTGGAAGAGTGGTGGAGGTCGCAGTGGAATAAAAATACAATATCAATGTCCCGTGGAAGAGATGTGGAGGTAACAGTAGCTTAATAAGACGGTTTTAATAACCCTTGGAAGAGTGGTGGAGGTCGCTGTGAAAGAAGAATACAATATCAAAGCCCCGTGGAAGAGACGTTTAGGTCACAGTAGCTTAAATAGACGGTTTTAATGCCCCTTGGAATAGCATTGGATTTCAGAGTGGTTTAACAAGACTGTTTTAATGCCCCTTGGATGAGTGGTGGAGGTTACAGTGGAATAAAAAGACAATATCAATGCCCCTTGGAAAAGACATGAAGGTCACAGTAGCTTATCAAGATGGTTTTAATGCCCCTTGGAAGAGTGGTGGAGGTCGCTGTGGAATAATAAGATAATAACAAAGCCCCGTGGAAGAGACGTGCATCTCACAGTAGCTTAACAAGACGGTTTTAATGCCCATTGGAAGAGTGGTGGAGGTCGCAGTGGAATAAAAAGACAATATCAATGCCGCGTGGATGAGACGTGGAGGTCACAGTAGCTTAAAAAGACGTTTTCAATGCCCCTTGGAAGAGTGGTGGAGGTCGCTGTGGAATAAAAAGACAATATCAATGACCCGTGGAAGAGACGTGAAGGACACAGTAGCTTAACAAGACGATTTTAACGCCCCTTGCAAGAGCTTTGGAGTTCAGAGTGGTTTAACAAGATGGTTTTAATGCCCCTTGGAAGAGACGTGGAGGTCACAGTAGCTTAACAAGACGGTTTTAATGACCCTTGGAAGAGTGATGGAGGTCGCAATGGAATAAAGACAATATCAATGCCCCTTGGAAGAGACGTGGAGGTCACAGTAGCTTAACAAGATGGTTTTAATGCCACTTGGAAGAATGGTGGAGGTCGCAGTGTAATAAAAAGACAATATGAATGCACCTCGGAAGAGTGGTGAAGGTCGCAGTGGAATAAAAAGACAATATCAATGCCCCTTGAAGAGTAGTAGAGTTCATAGTAGCTTACAAGACGTTTTTAATGCCCCTCGGAAGAGTGGTGGAGGTTACAGTGGAATAAAAAGACAATATCAATGCCCCGTGGAAAAGACGTGGAGGTCACACTAGCTTTAACCCCTTAACTACCGAGGACGTATTAGTAAGCATATTTGCGTACTGCCCGTTCAGTGAGGGCTGCTGCGCTGAGCCCTCACTGAACGGAGCACATGTCAGCTGATTCTTACATGTGCCCGCAACAGCCACGGGTGGAATCGCGATCCACCCGCGGCTGTTAACATGTTAAATGCTGCTGTCAATCTCTGACAGCAGCATTTAACGGTCGCTTCCGGGTAGCGCGTCATAAGCCACGCCCACCGGCGACCCCGTCACGTGATCGCGGGTCGCCGATGGGCGTGCATGACAACCCAGGGTCTGCAGCAGACGCCTGTGGTTGTCATGATCTTATCGCTATGAGCGCCACCTAGTGGTCGGCGCTCATAACACAGGACCATTTCTGCTGCATGCAGGGGATCTGCTCGTCCTCTGTATGTAGCAGAGGCGATCGGATAGTTGCTGCTTCTAGTCTCCTATGGAGACTATAGAAGCCTGCAAAAAATAAAAAAAAAAAGTTTTTAAAAATATAAAAAAAATAAAAAAATATAAAAGTTTAAATCACCCCCCTTTCGCCCCATTCAAAATAAAATATATATATATAAAAAAAAAACCCCACATACACATATTTGGTATCGCCGCGTTCAGAATCGTCCGATCTATCAATATAAAAAAAAAATTAATCCGATCGGTAAACGGCGTAACGAGAAAAAAATTCTAAACGCCAGAATTACTTTTTTTGGTCGCCGCAAAATTGAAATAAAATGCAATAACGGGCGATCAAAACATCGGATCTACCCCAAATGTTATCAATAAAAACTACAGCCCGGTTCGCAAAAAATAAGCCATAAACCAGCCCCAGATCACGAAAAATGGAGACGCTACAGGTCTTAGAAAATGGCGCTATTTTTTTATTTATTTTTTTACCAAATTTTGGAATTTTTTTTCACCACTTAAATATAAAAGAACCTATGCATGTTTGGTGTCTATGAACTCGTAATGACCTGTAGAATAAGAAGGGCAGGTCAGTTTTAGCATTCAGTGAACGTGGTAAAAAAAAAAAAAAAAAAACAACTGTGGTATTGCACTTTTTTTGCAATTTTACCGCACTTGGAATTTTTTTACCGTTTTCCCGTACAGGATATGGTAAAACTAGTAATGTCGTTGAAAAGTACAACTCGTCTCGCAAAAAATAAGCCCTCACATGGCCATATTGACCAAAAAATAAAAACGCTATTGCTCTGGGAACAAGGGGAGCAAAAACGAAAATGCAAAAACGGAAAATGCTCCTGGGCTTAAGGGGTTAAAAGATGGTTTTAATGCCCCTAGGCAGAGTGGTGGAGGTCGCAGTGGAATAAAAAGACAATATCAATGCCCCTTGGAAGAGTGTTGGATGTTGCAGTGGAATAAAAAGACAATATCAATGACCCCTTGGAAGAGTGGTGGAGATCGCAGTGGAATAAAAAGACAATATCAAAGCCCCGTGGAAGAGGGGTGGTAGTTACAGTGGAATAAAAACTCAATATCAATGCCCCGTGGAAGAGACATGGAGGTCATAGTAGCTGAACAAAATGGTTTTAATGCCCCTTGGAAGAGTGGTGGAGTACAGAGTGGTTTAATAAGACGGTTTTAAAGCCGCTTGGTAGAGACGTCGAGGTCACAGTAGCAGAACAAGACAGTTTTAATGCCCCTTAGAAGAGTGGTGGAGGTTACAGTGGAATAAAAAGACAATATCAAAGCCCCATGGAAGAGACTTTGAGGTCACAGTAGCTTAAAAAGATGGTTTTAATGCCCCTTGGAAGAGTGGTGGAAGTCGCTGTGGAATAAAGAGACAATATCAAGGCACCGTGGAAAAGACGTGGAGGTCACAGTAGCTTAAATATACAGTTTGAATGCCCCTTGGAATAGCTGTGGAGTTCAGAGTGCTTTGACAAGATGGTTCTAATGCCCATTGGAAGAGACGTGTAGGTCACAGTAGGTTAACAAGACGGTTTTAATGCCCCTTGGAAGAGTGGTGGAGCTCGCTGTGGAATAGAAAGACAATATCAAAGCCCCGTGGAAGAGACGTGGAGGTCACAGTAGCTTAAATAGACCTTATTAATGCCCCTTGAAAGAGCTGTGAAGTTCAGAGTGGTTTAACAAGATGGATTTAATACTCTGTGGAAGAGACGTGGAGGTTAGAGTAGCTTAAAAAGACAGTTTTAATGCCCCTTGGAAGAATGGTTGAAGTCGCAGTGGAACAAAAAGACAATATCAATGCCCATTGGAAAAGTGCTGGAGGTCGCAGTGGAATAAAAAGACAATATCAATGCCCTGTTAAAGAGACGTGGAGGTCATAGTAGCTTAGATAAACGGTTTTAATGCCCCTTGGAAGAGTCAGGCAGGTCACAGTAGCTTAGCAAAAGACGGTTTTAATGCCCCTTGGAAGATTGGTGGAGATTACAGTGGAATAAAAAGACAATATCAATGCCCCGTGGAAGAGAAGTGGAGGTCACTTTAGCTTAACAAGACTGTTTTAATGCCCCTAGGCAGAGTGGTGGAGGTCGCAGTGGAATAAAAATACATTATCAATGCACCTTGGAAGAGTGGAGGAGGTCGCAGTTGAACAAATAGGCAATATCAGTGACGCCTTGGAAGAGTGGTGGAGGTCGCAGTGGTATAAAAAGACAATATCAATGCCCCTTGGAAGAGGGGTGAAGGTTAAAGTGGAATAAAAAGACAATATCAATGCCCCGTGGAAGAGACGTCGAGGTCATAGTAGCTGAACAAGATGGTTTTAATGCCCCATGGAAGAATGGTGGAGTTCAGTGTGGTTCAATAAGACGGTTTTAATGCCCCTAGGAAGAGACGGGAAGGTCACAGTAGCTTAACAAAAGACGGTTTTGATACCAATTGGAAGAGTGGTGGGGGTTACAGTGGAATATAAAGACAAAATCAATGCCCTATGGAAGAGACGTGGAGGTCACAGTAGCTCAACAAGACGGTTTTAATTCCCCTTGGATGAATGGTGGAGGTCGCAGTGGAATAAAAAGACAATATAAATGCCCCGTGGAAAAGACGTGGAGGTCAGAGTAGCTTTAAAACACAGTTTTAATGCCCTTGGAACAGTGGTGGAGGTCGCAGAGGAATAATAAGACAATATCAATGTCCATTGGAAGAGTGGTGGAGGTCACAGTGGAATAAAAAGACAATATCAATGCCCCGTGGAAGAGACGTGGAGGTCATAGAAGCTTAACAAGATGGTTTTAATGCTTCTTGGAAGAGCTGTGGAGTTCAGAGTGGTTTATCACGATGGTTTTAATGCCCCTTGGTAGAGTGGTGAAGGTTACAGTGGAATAAAAAGACAATATCAATGCCCCCAGAAAGAGACGTGGAGGTCACAGTAGCTTAACAAGATGGTTTAAATGCCACTTGGAAGAGTGATGGAGGTCGCAGTGGAATAAAAAGACAATATCAATACCCATTGGAAGATTGGTGGAGGTCGCAGTGGAATAAAAAGACAATAGCAATGCCCCGTGGAAGAGACGTGGACGTCACATTAGCTTAACAAGATGTTTTTAATGCCCATTGGAAGAGTGGTAGAGGTCGCTGTGGTATAAAAAGACAATATCAATGCCCCTTGGAAGAGACGTGGACGTCACAGTAGCTTAACAAGATGTTTTTAATGCCCATTGGAAGAGTGGTGAAGGTCGCTGTGGAAATAATAGACAATATAAAAGCCCCGTGGAAGAGACGTGGAGGACACAGTAGCTTAAATCAATGGTTTTAATGCCCCTTGGAATAGCTGTGGAGTTCAGAGTGGTTTAACAAGATTGTTTTAATGCCCCTTGGAAGATACGTGGAGTTCACAGTAGCTTAACAAGACGGTTTTAATGCCCCTTGAATGAGTGGTGGACATCGCAGTGGAATAAAAAGACAATATTAATGCCCCTTGGAATAGACGTGGAGGTCACAGTAGCTTAAAATGATGGTTTTAATGTCCCTTGCAAGAGTGGTGGAGGTCGCAGTGGAATAAAAAGACAATATCAATGCCCATTGGAAGAGTTGTGGAGGTCGCAGTGGAATAAAAAGACAATATCAATGCCCCGTGGAAGAGATGTGGAGGTCCCAGGAGCTTAACAAGATGGTTTTAATGCCCCTTGGAAGAGCTGTGGAGTTCAGAGTGGTTTATCAAGATGGTTTTAATGCCCCTTGGAAGAGACGTGGAGGTCACAGTAGCTTAACAAGACAGATTTAATGCCCCTTGGAAAAGTGCTGGAGGTTACGGTGGAATAAAAAGACAATATCAATGCCCCAAGGAAGAGACATGAAGGTCACAGTAGATTAACAAGACGGTTTTAATGCCCCTTGGAAGAGTGGTGGAGGTCGAGGTAGAATAAAAAGACAATATTAGTGCCCCGTGGAAGAGACGTGGGGGTCACAGTAGCTTAAATAGACGGTTTTAATGCCCCTTGGAATAGTTGTGGAGTTCAGAGTTTTTTAACAAGATGGCTTTAATTCCCCTTGGAAGACACGTGTAGGTCACAGTAGCTTAACAAAACTTTCTTAATGCCCATTGGATGAGTGGTGGAGGTCGTAATGGAATAAAAAGACAATATCAATGCCCCTTGGAAGAGACGTAGAGGTCACAGTAGCTTTAAAAGACAGTTTTAATGCCCCTTGGAAGAGTGGTGGAGGTGGCAGTGGAATAAAAAGACAATATCAATGGCCAATGGAAGAGTGGTGGAGGTCGCAGTGGAATAAAAAGACAATATCAATGCCCCGTGGAAGAGACGTGCTAGTCACAGTAGCTTAACAAGATGGCTTTAATGCCCCTTGGTAGAGCTGTGGATATCAGAGTGGTTTAACAAGATGGTTTTAATGCCCCTTGGAAGAGTGGTGGGGGTTACAGTGGAATAAAAAGACAATATCAATGCCCTAAGGAACAGACGTGGAGGTCACAGTAGCTTAACAAGACGGTTTTAATGCCCCTAGGCAGAGTGGTGGAGGTCGCAGTGGAATAAAAATACAATATCAATGCCCCTTGAAAGAATTGTGGAGGTTGCAGTTGAATAAAAAGACAATATCAGTGACCCCTTGGAAGAGTGGTGGAGGTCGCAGTAGTATAAAATGACAATATCAGTGCCCCTTGGAAGAGGGGTGGAGGTAAAGGTGGAATAAAAAGACAATATCAAAGCCCCGTGGTAGAGAGGTGGAGGTCATAGTAGCTGAACAAGATGGTTTTAATGACCCATGGAAGAGTCGTGAAGTTCAGTGTGGTTTAATAAGACGGTTTTAATGCCCCTTGCAAGAGACGTGGAGGTCACAGTAGCTTAAAAAAAGACGATTTTAATTCCCCTTGGAAGAGTGGTGGGGGTTACAGTGGAATAAAAAGACAATATCAATGCCCCGTGGAAGAGACGTGGAGGTCACAGTAGCTTAACAAGATGGTTTTAATGCTTCTTGGAAGAGCTGTGGAGTTCAGAGTGGTTTATCACGATGGTTTTAATGCCCCTTGGAAGAGTTGTGAAGGTTACAGTGGAATAAAAAGACAATATCAATGCCCCATGGAATAGACGTGGAATTCACAGTATCTTAAAAAGATGGTCTTAATGCCCCTTGGAAGAGTGTTGGAGGTCGCAGTGGAATAAAAAGATAATATCAATGCCCCTTGGAAGAGTGGTGGAGGTCACAGTGGAATAAAGAGACAGTATCAATGCCACGGGGAAGAGACGTGGAGGTCACAGTAGCTTAATAAGATGGTTTTATGCCCCTTGGAAGAGAGGTGTAGGTCGCTGTGGTATAAAAAGACAATATCAATGCCCCTTGGAAGAGACGTGGACGTCACAGTAGCTTAACAAGATGTTTTTAATGCCCATTGGAAGAGTGGTGGAGGTCGCTGTGGAAATAAAAGACAATATAAAAGCCCCGTGGAAAAGACGTGGAGGACACAGTAGCTTAAATCGATGGTTTTAATGCCCCTTGGAATAGCTGTGGAGTTCAGAGTGGTTTAACAAGATTGTTTTAATGCCCCTTGGAAGATACGTGGAGTTCACAGTAGCTTAACAAGACGGTTTTAATGCCCCTTGCGTGAGTGGTGGACATCGCAGTGGAATAAAAAGACAATATTAATGAACCTTGGAAGAGACGTGGAGGTCACAGTAGCTTAAAAAGACGGTTTTAATGTCCCTCTCAAGAGTGGTGGAGGTCGCAGTGGAATAAACAGACAATATCAATGCCCATGGAAGAGTTGTGGAGGTCGCAGTGAAATAAAAAGACAATATCAATGCCCCGTGGAAGAGACGTGGAGGTCCCAGGAGCTTAACAAGATGGTTTTAATGCCCCTTGGAAGAGCTGTGGAGTTCAGAGTGGTTTATCAAGATGGTTTTAATGCCCCTTGGAAGAGACGTGGAGGTCACAGTAGCTTAACAAGACGGTTTTAATGCTCCTTGGAAAAGTGGTGGAGGTTACGGTGGAATAAAAAGACAATATCAATGCCCCAAGGAAGAGACATGGAGGTCACAGTAGCTTAACAAGATGGTTTTAATGCCCCTTGGAAAAGTGATGGAGGTCGCAGTAGAATAAAAAGACAATATTAATGCCCCGTGGAAGAGACGTGGAGGTCACAGTAGCTTAAATAGACGGTTTTAATGCCCCTTGGAATAGCTATGGAGTTCAGAGTGGTTTAACAAGATGGCTTTAATTCCCCTTGGAAGACACGTGTAGGTCACAGTAGCTTAACAAAACTTTCTTAATGCCCATTGGATGAGTGGTGGAGGTCGTAATGGAATAAAAAGACAATATCAATGCCCTTTGGAAGAGACGTGGAGGTCACAGTAGCTTTAAAAGACAGTTTTAATGCCCCTTGGAAGAGTGGTGGAGGTGGCAGTGGAATAAAAAGACAATATCAATGGCCAATGGAAGAGTGGTGGAGGTCGCAGTGGAATAAAAAGACAATATCAATGGCCCGTGGAAGAGACGTGGAAGTCACAGTAGCTTAACAAGATGGCTTTAATGCCCCTTGGTAGGGCTGTGGAGTTCAGAGTGGTTTATCAAGATGGTTTCATTGCCCCTTGGAAGAGACATGTAGGTCACAGTAGCTTAAGAAGAAGCTCTTAATGCCCCTTGGAAGAGTGGTGGAGGTGGCAGTGGAATAAAAAGACAATATCAATGCCACGGGGAATAGACGTCGAGGTCACAGTAGCTTAAGAAGATGGTTTTATGGCCCCTTGGAAGAGTGGTGGAGGTCGCAATGGAATAAAAAGACAATATCAATGACCCGTGGATGAGACGTTGAGGTCACAGTAGCTTAACAATATGGTTTTAATACCCCTTTGAAGAGTGGTGGAGTTCAGTGTGGTTCAATAAGACGGTTTTAGTGCCCCATGGAAGAGACGGGGAGGTCACAGTAGCTTAAGAAAAGACGGTTTTAATTCCCCTTGGAAGAGTGGTGGGGGTTATAGTGGAATAAAAAGACAATATCAATGCCCTATGGAAGAGACGTGGAGGTCACAGTAGCTTAACAAGATGGTTTTAATGCCCCTAGGCAGAGTGGTGGAGGTCGCAGTGGAATAAAAATACAATGTCAATGCCCCTTGGAAGAATGGTGGAGGTCACAGTTGAATAAAAAGACAATATCATTGACCCCTTGGAAGAGTGGTGGAGGTTACAGTAGTATAAAAAGACAATATCAGTGCCCCTTGGAAGAGGGGTGGAGGTAAAGGTGGAATAAAAAGACAATATCAATGCCCCGTGGTAGAGACGTGGAGGTCATAGTAGCTGAAGAAGATGGTTTTAATGACCCATGGAAGAGTGGTGAAGTTCAGTGTGGTTTAATAAGACGGTTTTAATGCCCCTTGCAAGAGACATGGAGGTCACAGTAGCTTAACAAAAGACGGTTTTAATTCCCTTTGGAAGAGTGGTGGGGGTTACAGTGGAATAAAGAGAAAATATCAATGCCCCGTGGAAGAGACGTGGAGGTCACAGTAGCTTAACAAGATGGTTTTAATGCCCCTAGGCAGAGTGGTGGAGGTCACAGAGGAATAAAAATACAATATCAATGACCCCTTGGAAGAGTGGTGGAGGTCGCAGTTGAATAAAAAGACAATATCAATGACCCCTTGGAAGAGTGGTGGAGGTCACAGTGGAATAAAAAGACAATATCAATGCACCTTGGAAGAGGGGTGGAGGTTACCGTGGAATAAAAAGAGAATATCAATGCTCCGTGGAAGAGACGTGGAGGTCACAGTAGCTTAACAAGATGGTTTTAATTCCCCTTGGATGAGTGGTGGAGGTCGCAGTGGAATAAAAAGACAATATAAATGCCCCTTGGAAGAGACGTGGAGGTCACAGTAGCTTAACAAGATGGTTTTAATGTCTCTTGGAAGAGTGGTGGTGGTTACAGTGGAATAAAAAGACAATATCAATGCCCCGTGGAAAAGAGGTGGAGGTCAGAATAGCTTTAAAACAGTTTTAATGCCCTTGGAAGAGTGGTGGAGGTCGCAGAGGAATAAAAAGACAATATCAATGTCCATTGGAAGAGTGGTGGAGGTCGCAGTGGAATAAAAAGACAATATCAATGCGCCGTGGAAGAGACGTTATGGTCACAGTAGCATAACAAGATGGTTTTAATGCTTCTTGGAAGAGCTGTGGAGTTCAGAGTGGTTTATCAAGATGGTTTTAATGCTCCTTGGAAGAGTAGTGAAGGTTACAGTGGAATAAAAAGACAATATCAATGCCCATGGAATAGATGTGGAGTTCACAGTAGCTTAAAAAGATGGTTTTAATGCCCCTTGGAAGAGTGTTGGAGGTCGCAGTGGAATAAAAAGACAATATCAATGCCCCGAGAAAGAGACGTGGAGGTCACAGTAGCTTAACAAGACGTTCTTAATACCCCTTGGAAGAGTGGTAGAGGTCGCAGTGGAATAAAAAGACAATATCAATGCACCTTGGAAGAGTGGTGGAGGTCACAGTGGAATAAAGAGACAATATCAATGCCACGGGGAAGAGACGTGGAGGTCACAGTAGTTTAATAAGAAGGTTTTATGCCCCTTGGAAGAGAGGTGTAGGTCGCTGTGGTATAAAAAGACAAAATCAATTCCCTGTGGAAGAGACGTGGAGGTCACAGTAGCTTAACAAGATAGATTTAATGCCCCTTGGAAGAGCTGTGGAGTTCAGAGTGGTTTAACAAGACGGTTTTAATGCCCCTTTGAAGAGATATGTAGGTCACAGTAGCTTAACAAGACCGTTTTAATGTCTCTTGGAAGAGTGGTGGAGGTGACAGTGGAGTAAGAATACAATATCAATGGCCCGTGGAAGAGACGTGGAGGTCACAGTAGCTTAACAAGATGGTTTAAAAGCCCCGTGGAAGAGACGTGGAGGACACAGTAGCTTAAATCGATGTTTTTAATGCCCCTTGGAATAGCTGTGGAGTTCAGAGTGGTTTAACAAGATTGTTTTAATGCCCCTTGGAAGATATGTGGAGTTCACAGTAGCTTAGCAAGACTGTTTTAATGCCCCTTGAGTGAGTGGTGGACATCGCAGTGGAATAAAAAGACAATATTAATGCCCCTTGGAAGAGACGTGGAGGTCACAGTAGCTTAAAAAGACAGTTTTAATGTCCCTTGCAAGAGTGGTGGAGGTCGCAGTGGAATAAAAAGACAATATCAATGCCCATTGGAAGAGTTGTGGAGGTCGCAGTGGAATAAAAAGACAATATCAATGCCCCGTGGAAGAGACGTGGAGGTCCCAGGAGCTTAACAAGATGGTTTTAATGCCCCTTGGAAGAGCTGTGGAGTTCAGAGTGGTTTATCAAGATGGTTTTAATGCCCCTTGGAAGAGACGTGGAGGTCACAGTAGCTTAACAAGACGGTTTTAATGCCCGTTGGAAAAGTGGTGGAGGTTACGCTGGAATAAAAAGACAATATCAATGTCCCAAGGAAGAGACATGGAGGTCACAGTAGCTTAACAAGATGGTTTTAATGCCCCTTGGAAGAGTGATGGAGGTCGCAGTAGAATAAAAAGACAATATTAATGCCCTGTGGAAGAGACGTGGAGGTCACAGTAGCTTAAATAGACGGTTTTAATGCCCCTTGGAATAGCTGTGGAGTACAGAGTGGTTTAACAAGATGGCTTTAATTCCCCTTGGAAGACACGTGTAGGTCACAGTAGCTTAACAAAACTTTCTTAATGCCCATTGGATGATTGGTGGAGGTCGTAATGGAATAAAAAGACAATATCAATGTCCCTTGGAAGAGACGTGGAGGTCACAGTAGCTTTAAAGGACAGTTTTAATGCCCCTTGGAAGAGTGGTGGAGGTGGCAGTGGAATAAAAAGACAATATCAATGGCCAATGGTAGAGTGGTGGAGGTCGCAGTGGAATAAAAAGACAATATCAATGGCCCGTGGAAGAGACGTGGAAGTCACAGTAGCTTAACAAGATGGCTTTAATGCCCCTTGGCAGAGCTGTGGAGTTCAGAGTGGTTTATCAAGATGGTTTTATTGCCCCTTGGAAGAGACATGTAGGTCACAGTAGCTTAACAAGAAGCTGTTAATGCCCCTTGGAAGAGTGGTGGAGGTGGCAGTGGAATAAAAAGACAATATCAATGCCACGGGGAAGAGACGTCGAGGTCACAGTAGCTTAAGAAGATGGTTTTATGGCCCCTTGGAAGAGTGGTGGAGGTCGCAGTGGAATAAAAAGACAATATCAATGCCCCGTGGAAGAGACGTGGTAGTCACAGTGGCTTAACAAAATGGCTTTAATGCCCCTTGGTAGAGCTGTGGAGTTCAGAGTGGTTTAACAAGATGGTTTTAATGCCCCTTAGAAGAGTGGTGGAGGTTACAGTGGAATAAAAAGACAATATCAATGCCCCATGGAAGAGTGGTGGATGTCGCAGTGGAATAAAAAGACAATATCAATGACCCGTGGAAGAGAGGTGGAGGTCAGAGTAGCTTAACAATATGGTTTTAATGCCCCTTTGAAGAGTGGTGGAGGTCTCAATGGAATAAAAAGACAATATCAATGCCACTTGGAAGAGACGTGGAGGTCACAGTAGCTTATCAATACTGTTTTAATCCCCCTTGGATGAGTGGTGTAAGTCGCAGTGGAATAAAAAGACAATATTAATGCCCCTTGGAAGAGTGATGGAGGTCGCATTGGAATAAAAGGACAGTATCATTGCTACTTGGAAGAGACGTAGAGGTCACAGTAGCTTAAAAAGACGATTTTAATGTCCCTTGGAAGAGTAGTGGTGGTCGCAGTGGAATAAAAAGACAATATCAATGCCCCGGGGAAGAGACGTGGATGTCACAGTAGCTTAGCAAGATGGTTTTATTGCTCCTTGTAAGAGTGCTGGTGGTTGCTGTGGTATAAAATGACAATATCAATGACCCGAGGAAGAGACGTGGAGGTCAAAGCAGCTTACCAAGACAGTATTAATGTACCTTGGAAACGTGGTAGAGGTCGCAGTGGAATAAAAAGACAATACCAATGCCCCTTCGAAGAGACGTCGTGCTCACAGTAGCTTAACAAGATGGTTTTATTGCCCCTTGGAAGAGTGGTGGAGGTTGGTGTGGTATAAAAAGACAATATCAATGCCCCGTGGAAGAAACGTGGAGGTCAAAGTAGCTTAACAAGACGCTTTTAATGCTCCTTGGAAGAGATGTTGAGTTCAGAGAGGTTTATTGAGATGGTTTTAATGCCCCTTGGAAGATACGTGTAGGTCACATTAGCTTAACAAGATGGTTTTAATGCCCATTGGAAGAGTGGTGGAGGTTACAGTGGAATAAAAAGACAATATCAATGCCTCGTGGAAGAGACGTGGAGTTCATAGTAGCTTAACAAGACGGTTTTAATGCCCCTTGGTAGAGTGGTGGAGGTCACAGTAGCTGAACAAGACGGTTTTAATGTCTCTTGGAAGAGTGGTGGAGGTTACAGGGAAATAAAAAGACAATATCAATGCCCTCAGGAAGAGACATGGAGGTCACAGTAGCTTATCAAGACGGTTTAAATGCCCCTTGGAAATGTGGTGGAGGTCGCAGTGGAATAAAGACAATATCAATGCCCCGTGGAAGAGATGTGTAGGTCACAGTAGCTTAACAAGATGGTTCTAATGCCCCTTGGAAGAGTGGTGGAGGTCGCAGTGGAATAAAAAGACAATACCAATGCCCCTTCGAAGAGACGTCGTGCTCACAGTAGCTTAACAAGATGGTTTTATTGCTCCTTGTAAGAGTGGTGGTGGTTGCTGTGGTATAAAATGACAATATCAATGACCGGAGGAAGAGACGTGGAGGTCAAAGCAGCTTACCAAAACAGTATTAATGTACCTTGGAAACGTGGTAGAGGTCGCAGTGGAATAAAAAGACAATACCAATGCCCCTTCGAAGAGACGTCGCGCTCACAGTAGCTTAACAAGATGGTTATATTGCCCCTTGGAAGAGTGGTGGAGGTTGGTGTGGTATAAAAAGACAATATCAATGCCCCGTGGAAGAAACGTGGAGGTCAAAGGAGCTTAACAAGACGCTTTTAATGCTCCTTGGAAGAGACGTTGAGATCAGAGAGGTTTATTGAGATGGTTTTAATGCCCCTTGGAAGATACGTGTAGGTCACACATTAGCTTAATAAGATGGTTTTAATGCCCATTGGAAGAGTGGTGGAGGTTACAGTGGAATAAAAAGACAATATCAATGCCTCGTGGAAGAGACGTGCAGTTCATAGTAGCTTAACAAGACGGTTTTAATGCCCCTTGGTAGAGTGGTGGAGGTCACAGTAGCTGAACAAGACGGTTTTAATGTCTCTTGGATGAGTGGTGGAGGTTACAGGGAAATAAAAAGACAATATCAATGCCCTCAGGAAGAGACATGGAGGTCACAGTAGCTTATCAAGACGGTTTAAATGCCCCTTGGAAATGTGGTGGAGGTCGCAGTGGAATAAAGATAATATCAATGCCCCGTGGAAGAGACGTGTAGGTCACAGTAGCTTAACAAGATGGTTCTAATGCCCCTTGGAAGAGTGGTGGAGGTCGCAGTGGAATAAAAAGACAATACCAATGCCCCTTCGAAGAGACGTCGTGCTCACAGTAGCTTAACAAGATGGTTTTATTGCCCCTTGGAAGAGTGGTGGAGGTTGGTGTGGTATAAAAAGACAATATCAATGCCCCGTGGAAGTAACGTGGAGGTCAAAGGAGCTTAAAAAGACGCTTTTAATGCTCCTTGGAAGAGACGTTGAGTTCAGAGAGGTTTATTGAGATGGTTTTCATGCTCCTTGGAAGATACGGGTAGGTCACATTAGCTTAACAAGATGGTTTTAATGCCCATTGGAAGAGTGGTGGAGGTTACAGTGGAATAAAAAGACAATATCAATGCCTCGTGGAAGAGACGCGGAGTTCATAGTAGCTTAACAAGACGGTTTTAATGCCCCTTGGTAGAGTGGTGGAGGTCGCAGTGGAATAGAAAGACAATTTGAATGCCCTGTGAAAGAGAAGTGGAGGTCACAGTAGCTTAACAATATTGGTTTTAATGCCCCTTGGAAGAGCTGTGGAGTTCAGAGAGGTTTAACAAGATGGTTTTAATGCCCCGTGGTAGAGACGTGTAGGTTACAGTAGCTTAACAAGATGGTTTTAATGCCCCTTGGAGAAGTGGTGGAGGTTACAGTGGAATAAAAAGACAATATCAATGCCCCGTGGAAGAGACGTGGAGATCACAGTAGCTAAACAAGTCAGTTTTAATGCCCCTTGGAAGAGTGGTGGAGGTCGCAGTGGAATAAAAAGACAATACCAATGCCCCTTCGAAGAGACGTGGTGCTCACAGTAGCTTAACAAGATGGTTTTGTTGCCCCTTGGAAGAGTGGTGGAGGTTGGTGTGGTATAAAAAGACAATATCAATGCCCCGTGGAAGAAACGTGGAGGTCAAAGGAGCTTAACAAGACGCTTTTAATGCTCCTTGGAAGAGACGTTGAGTTCAGAGAGGTTTATTGAGATGGTCTTAATGCCCCTTGGAAGATACGTGTAGGTCACATTAGCTTAACAGGATGGTTATAATGCCCATTGGAAGAGTGCTGGAGGTTACAGTGGAATAAAAAGACAATATCAATGCCTCGTGGAAGAGACGTGGAGTTCATAGTAGCTTAACAAGATGGTTTTAATGCCCTTTGGTAGAGTGGTGGAGGTCGCAGTGGAATAGAAAGACAATTTGAATGCCCTGTGAAAGAGAAGTGGAGTTCACAGTAGCTTAACAATATTGGTTTTAATGCCCCTTGGAAGAGCTGTGGAGTTCAGAGAGGTTTAACAAGATGGGTTTAATGCCCCGTGGTAGAGACGTGTAGGTTACAGTAGCTTAACAAGATGGTTTTAATGCCCCTTGGAAGAGTGGTGGAGGGTACAGTGGAATAAAAAGACAATATCAATGCCCCGTGGAAGAGACGTGGAGATCACAGTAGCTAAACAAGTCAGTTTTAATGCCCCTTGGAAGAGTGGTGGAGGTCGCAGTGGAATAAAAAGACAATATCAAAGCCCCGTGAAAGAGACGTGGATGTCACAGTAGCTTAAATAGATGGTATTAATGCCCCTTGAAAGAGATGTGGAGTTCAGCGTGGTTTATCAAGATGGTTTTAATGCCCCTTGGAAGAGACGTCAAGTTCACAGTAGCATAAGAAGACCGTTTTAATGGCTCTTGGAAGAGTGGTGGAGGTTACAGCGGAATAAAAAGACAATATCAATGCCCCGGGGAAGAGACGTGGATGTCACAGTAGCTTAGCAAGATGGTTTTATTGCTCCTTGTAAGAGTGGTGGTGGTTGCTGTGGTATAAAATGACAATATCAATGACCCGAGGAAGAGACGTGGAGGTCAAAGCAGCTTACCAAGACAGTATTAATGTACCTTGGAAACGTGGTAGAGGTCGCAGTGGAATAAAAAGACAATACCAATGCCCCTTCGAAGAGACGTCGTGCTCACAGTAGCTTAACAAGATGGTTTTATTGCCCCTTGGAAGAGGGGTGGAGGTTGGTGTGGTATAAAAAGACAATATCAATGCCCCGTGGAAGAAACGTGGAGGTCAAAGGAGCTTAACAAGACGCTTTTAATGCTCCTTGGAAGAGACGTTGAGTTCAGAGAGGTTTATTGAGATGGTTTTATTGCCCCTTGGAAGATACGTGTAGGTCACATTAGCTTAACAAGATGGTTTTAATGCCCATTGGAAGAGTGGTGGAGGTTACAGTGGAATAAAAAGACAATATCAATGCCCCATGGAAGAGTGGTGGATGTCGCAGTGGAATAAAAAGACAATATCAATGACCCGTGGAAGAGAGGTGGAGGTCACAGTAGCTTAACAATATGGTTTTAATGCCCCTTTGAAGAGTGGTGGAGGTCGCATTGGAATAAAAAGACAATATCAATGCCACTTGGAAGAGACGTGGAGGTCACAGTAGCTTATCAAGACTGTTTTAATCCCCCTTGGATGAGTGGTGTAGGTCGCAGTGGAATAAAAAGACAATATTAATGCACCTTGGAAGAGTGATGGAGGTCGCATTGGAATGAAAGGACAGTATCATTGCTACTTGGAAGAGACGTCGAGGTCACAGTAGCTTAAAAAGACGATTTTAATGTCCCTTGGAAGAGTAGTGGTGGTCGCAGCGGAATAAAAAGACAATATCAATGCCCCGGGGAAGAGACGTGGATGTCACAGTAGCTTAGCAAGATGGTTTTATTGCTCCTTGTAAGAGTGGTGGTGGTTGCTGTGGTATAAAATGACAATATCAATGACCCGAGGAAGAGACGTGGAGGTCAAAGCAGCTTACCAAGACAGTATTAATGTACCTTGGAAACGTGGTAGAGGTCGCAGTGGAATAAAAAGACAATACCAATGCCCCTTCGAAGAGACGTCGTGCTCACAGTAGCTTAACAAGATGGTTTTATTGCCCCTTGGAAGAGTGGTGGAGGTTGGTGTGGTATAAAAAGACAATATCAATGCCCCGTGAAAGAAACGTGGAGGTCAAAGGAGCTTAACAAGACGCTTTTAATGCTCCTTATAAGAGACGTTGAGTTCAGAGAGGTTTATTGAGATGGTTTTAATGCCCCTTGGAAGATACGTGTAGGTCACATTAGCTTAACAAGTTGGTTTTATTGCCCCTTGGAAGAGTGGTGGAGGTTGGTGTGGTATAAAAAGACAATATCAATGCCTCGTGGAAGAGACGTGGAGTTCATAGTAGCTTAACAAGACGGTTTTAATGCCCCTTGGTAGAGTGGTGGAGGTCGCAGTGGAATAGAAAGACAATTTGAATGCCCTGTGAAAGAGAAGTGGAGGTCACAGTAGCTTAACAATATTGGTTTTAATGCCCCTTGGAAGAGCTGTGGAGTTCAGAGAGATTTAACAAGATGGTTTTAATGCCCCCTGGTAGAGATGTGTAGGTTACAGTAGCTTAACAAGATGGTTTTAATGCCCCTTGGAAGAGTGGTGGAGGTTACAGTGGAATAAAAAGACAATATCAATGCCCCGTGGAAGAGACGTGGAGATCACAGTAGCTAAACAAGTCAGTTTTAATGCCCCTTGGAAGAGTAGTGGAGGTCGCAGTGGAATAAAAAGACAATATCAAAGCCCCGTGAAAGAGACGTGGATGTCACAGTAGCTTAAATAGATGGTATTAATGCCCCTTGAAAGAGATGTGGAGTTCAGCATGGTTTATCAAGATGGTTTTAATGCCCCTAAGAAGAGACGTCAAGTTCACAGTAGCATAAGAAGACCGTTTTAATGGCCCTTGGAAGAGTTGTGGATGTTACAGTGGAATAAAATGACAATATCAATGTCCCGTGGAAGAGACATGGAGGTCACAGTACCTTAACAAGACGGTTTTAATGCCTCTTGGAAGAGTGGTGGAGGTCGCAGTGGAATAAAAAAAGACAATATCAATGCCCCTTGGTAGAGTGGTGGAGGTCGCATTGGAAGAAAAAGACAATATCAATGTCCCGTGGAAGAGAAGTGGAGGTCACAGTAGATTAATAAGACGGTTTTAATGCCCCTTGGAAAAGTGGTGGAGATCGCAGTGGAATAAAAAGACAATATTAATGCCCCTTGGAAGAGTGATGGAGATCGCAGTGGAAACAAAGGACAGTATCAACGCCCCGTGGAGGAGACATGGAGGTCACAGTAGCTTAACAAGACAGTTTTAATGCCCCTTGAAAGAGTTTTGGAGGTCGCTGTGGAATAAAAAGACAATAGCAATGCCCCGTGGAAGAGACGAGGAGGTCACAGTAGCTTAATAAGACGGTTTTAATGCCCCTTGCAAGAGCTGTGGAGTTCAGAGTGGTTTAACAAGATGGTTTTAATGCCCCTTGGAAGAAACGTGGAGGTCACGGTTTCTTAACTAGATGGTTTTAATGCGCCTTGGAAGAGTGATGGAGGTCGCAGTGGAATAAAGACAATATCAATGCCCCTTGGAAGAGACGTGGATCTCACAGTAGCTTAACAAGACGGTTTTACTGCACATTAGAAGAGTGATGAAGGTCGCAGTGGAATAAAAAGACAATATCAATGCCCCTTGGAAAAGACGTGGTGGTCAAAGTAGCTTAACAAGACAGTTTTAATGCCCCTTGGAAGAGTGTGGAGGTTATAGTGGAATAAAAAGACAATATTAAAGACCCGGCGAAGAGACGTGGAGGTCACAGTAGCTTAAATAAATGGTTTTATTGCCCCTTGGAAGAGCGATGGAGTTCATAGTGGTTTAACAAGATGGTTTTAATGCCCTTTGGAAGAGACGTGGAGGTCACAGTAGCTTAACAAGATGGTTTTAATGCCCTTGGAAGAATGTTGGAGGTCGCAGTGGAAGAAAAAGACAATATCAATGACATTTGGAAGAGACGATGAAGTCACAGTAGCTTAAGAAGATGGTTGTAATGCCCCTTGGATGAGTGGTGGAGGTCGCAGTGGAATAAAAAGACAAAATTAATACCCATTGGAAGAGTGATGGAGATCGCAGTGTAATAAAAGGACAGTATCAATGCCCCTTGGTAGAGACGTGGAGGTCACAGTAGCTTAACAAGACGGTTTTATTGCCCCTTGGAAGAGTGGTGGAGGATGCTGTGGTATAAAAAGACAATATCAATGCCTCGTTGAAGAGACTTGGAGGTCACAGTAGCATAACAAGACGGTTTTAATGTCCCTCGGAAGAGTAGTGGAGGTCGCAGTGAAATAAAAAGACAATATCAATGCCCCGGGGAAGAGACGTGGAGGTCACAGTAGCTTAACAAGACGGTTTAAATGTACCTTGAAAGAGTGGTGGAGGTCGCAGTGGAATAAAAAGACAATATCAATGCCCCTTGGAAGAGACATGGAGGTCACAGTAGCTGAACAGGACGGTTTTAATATCCCTTGGAAGATTGGTGAAGGTTATAGTGGAATAAAAAGACAATATCAATGCCCCGTGCAAAAGACGTGGAGGTCACAGTAGCTTAACAAGAAGGTTTTAATGCCACTTGGATGAGTAGTGGAGGTTACAGTGAAATAAAAAGACAATATCAATGCACTGTGCAGGAGACATGGAGGTCACAGTAGCTTAACAAGATGGTTTTAATGCCCCTTGGAAGAGTGATGGAGGTCGCAGTGGAATAAAAAGACAGTATCAATGCCCCTTGTAAGAGTGGTGGAGGTCACAGTGGAATAAAAAGACAATATCAATGTCCCATGTAAGAGATGTGGAGGTCACAGTAGCTTAACAAGACGGTTTTAATGCCCCTTGGAAGAGTGGTGGAGGTCGCAGTGGAATAAATAGACAATATTAATGCCCTTTGGAAGAGTGATGGAGGTCGCAGTGGAATAAAAGGACAGTATCAATGCCTCGTGGAAGAGACGTGGAGGTCACAGTAGCATAACAAGACGGTTTTAATGCCCCTTGGAAGACTGGTGGAGGTCGCAGTGGAATAAATAGACAATGTTAATGCCCCTTGGAAGAGTTGTGGAGGTCGGTGTGGAATAAAAAGAGAATATCAAAGCCCCAAGGAGTGGACTTGGAGGTCACAGTAGCTTAAATAGATGGTTTTAATGCCCCTTGGAATAGCTGAGGAGTTCAGAGTGGTTTAACATGATGGTTTTAATGCCCCTTGGAAGAGACGTGGAGGTCAGCGTAGCTTAACTAGACGGTTCTAAAGCCCCTTGGATGAGTGGTGGAGGTCGCAGTGGAATAAAAATACGATATCAATGTCCCTTGGAAGAAATGTGGAGGTCACAGTAGCTTAACAAGATGGTTTTAATGCCCCTTGGAAGAGTGATGGAGGTCGCAGTGGAATAAAAAGACAGTATCAATGCCCCTTGTAAGAGTGGTGGAGGTCACAGTGGAATAAAAAGACAATATCAATGTCCCATGTAAGAGATGTGGAGGTCACAGTAGCTTAACAAGACGGTTTTAATGCCCCTTGGAAGAGTGGTGGAGGTCGCAGTGTAATGAAAAGACAATATGAATGCACCTCGGAAGAGTGGTGGAGGTCGCAGTGGAATAAAAAGACAATATCAATACCCCTTGGAAGAGAAGTAGAGTTCACAGTAGCTTAACAAGACGGTTTTAATACTCCTCGGAAGAGTGGTGGAGGTTACAGTGGAATCAAAAGACAATATCAATGCCCCATGGAAAAGACGTGGAGGTCACAGTAGCTTTAAAAGATGGTTTTAATGCCCCTAGGCAGAGTGGTGGAGGTCGCAGTGGAATAAAAAGACAATATCAATGATCCCTTGGAAGAGTGGTGGAGGTCGCAGTGGAATAAAAAGATGATATCAATGCCCCTTGGAAGAGGGGTGGTGGTTACAGTGGAATAAAAACTCAATATCAATGCCCCTTGGAAGAGACATGGAGTTCATAGTAGCTGAACAAAATGGTTTTAATGCCCCTTGGAAGAGTGGTGGAGTACAGAGTGGTTTAATAAGACGGTTTTAATGCCGTTGGAAGAGATGTCGAGGTCACAGTAGCAGAACAAGACTGTTTTAATGCCCCTTAGAAGAGTGGTGGAGGTTACAGTGTAATAAAAAGACAATATCAATGCCCCTTGGAAGAGACATGAAGGTCACAGTATCATAACAAGACGGTTTTAATGCCCCTTGTAAGAGTGGTGGAGGTCGCAGTGGAATAAAAAGACAATATGAATGCCCCTTGGAAGAGTGATAGAGGTCGCAGTTGAATAAAAGGACTGTACCAAAGCCCCGTGGAAGAGACGTGGAGGTCACAGTAGCTTAAAAATATGGTTTTTATGCCCCTTGGAAGAGTGGTGGAGGTCGCTGTGGAATAAAAAGACAATATCAAAGCACTGTGGAAAAGACGTGGAGGTCACAGTAGCTTAAATAGACGGTTTGAATGCCCCTTGGAATAGCTGTGGAGTTCAGAGTGGTTTAACAAGATGGTTTTAATGCCCCTTGGAAGAGACGTGGAGGTCACAGTAGCTTAACAAGATGGATTTAATGCCCCTTGGAAGAGTGATGGAGTTCGCAGTGGAATAAAGACAATATCAATGCCCCTTGGAAGAGACGTGGAGGTCACAGTAGCTTAACAAGACGGTTTTAATGCCCCTTGGAAGAATGGTGGAGGTCGCAGTGTAATGAAAAGACAATATGAATGCACCTCGGAAGAGTGGTGGAGGTCGCAGTGGAATAAAAAGACAATATGAATACCCCTTGGAAGAGAAGTAGAGTTCACAGTAGCTTAACAAGACGGTTTTAATACCCCTCGGAAGAGTGGTGGAGGTTACAGTGGAATAAAAAGACAATATCAATGCCCCATGGAAAAGACGTGGAGGTCACAGTAGCTTTAAAAGATGGTTTTAATGCCCCTAGGCAGAGTGGTGGAGGTCGCAGTGGAATAAAAAGACAATATCAATGATCCCTTGGAAGAGTGGTGGAGGTCGCAGTGGAATAAAAAGATGATATCAATGCCCCTTGGAAGAGGGGTGGTGGTTACAGTGGAATAAAAACTCAATATCAATGCCCCTTGGAAGAGACATGGAGTTCATAGTAGCTGAACAAAATGGTTTTAATGCCCCTTGGAAGAGTGGTGGAGTACAGAGTGGTTTAATAAGACGGTTTTAATGCCGTTGGAAGAGATGTCGAGGTCACAGTAGCAGAACAAGACTGTTTTAATGCCCCTTAGAAGAGTGGTGGAGGTTACAGTGTAATAAAAAGACAATATCAATGCCCCTTGGAAGAGACATGAAGGTCACAGCATCATAACAAGACGGTTTTAATGCCCCTTGGAAGAGTGGTGGAGGTTACAGTGGAATAAAAAGACAATATCAATGCCCCGTGGAAGAGACATGGAGGTCACAGTAGCTTAACAAGACAGTTTTAATGCCCCTTGGAAGAGTGGTGGAGTTTGCAGTGGAATATAAAGACAATACCAATGCCCCTTGGAAGAGTGGTGGAGGTCGCAGTGGAATAAAAAGACAATATTAATGCCCCTTGAAAGAGTGATGGAGGTCGCAGTGGAATAAAAAGACAATTTCAATGCCCATTGGAAGAGTGGTGGAGGTCGCAGTGGAATAAAAATACAATATCAATGTCCCGTGGAAGAGATGTGGAGGTAACAGTAGCTTAATAAGACGGTTTTATTGCCCCTTGGAAGAGTGGTGGAGGATGCTGTGGTATAAAAAGACAATATCAATGCCTCGTTGAAGAGACTTGGAGGTCACAGTAGCATAACAAGACGGTTTTAATGTCCCTCGGAAGAGTAGTGGAGGTCGCAGTGAAATAAAAAGACAATATCAATGCCCCGGGGAAGAGACGTGGAGGTCACAGTAGCTTAACAAGACGGTTTAAATGTACCTTGAAAGAGTGGTGGAGGTCGCAGTGGAATAAAAAGACAATATCAATGCCCCTTGGAAGAGACATGGAGGTCACAGTAGCTGAACAGGACGGTTTTAATATCCCTTGGAAGATTGGTGAAGGTTATAGTGGAATAAAAAGACAATATCAATGCCCCGTGCAAAAGACGTGGAGGTCACAGTAGCTTAACAAGAAGGTTTTAATGCCACTTGGATGAGTAGTGGAGGTTACAGTGAAATAAAAAGACAATATCAATGCACTGTGCAGGAGACATGGAGGTCACAGTAGCTTAACAAGATGGTTTTAATGCCCCTTGGAAGAGTGATGGAGGTCGCAGTGGAATAAAAAGACAGTATCAATGCCCCTTGTAAGAGTGGTGGAGGTCACAGTGGAATAAAAAGACAATATCAATGTCCCATGTAAGAGATGTGGAGGTCACAGTAGCTTAACAAGACGGTTTTAATGCCCCTTGGAAGAGTGGTGGAGGTCGCAGTGGAATAAATAGACAATATTAATGCCCTTTGGAAGAGTGATGGAGGTCGCAGTGGAATAAAAGGACAGTATCAATGCCTCGTGGAAGAGACGTGGAGGTCACAGTAGCATAACAAGACGGTTTTAATGCCCCTTGGAAGACTGGTGGAGGTCGCAGTGGAATAAATAGACAATGTTAATGCCCCTTGGAAGAGTTGTGGAGGTCGGTGTGGAATAAAAAGAGAATATCAAAGCCCCAAGGAGTGGACTTGGAGGTCACAGTAGCTTAAATAGATGGTTTTAATGCCCCTTGGAATAGCTGAGGAGTTCAGAGTGGTTTAACATGATGGTTTTAATGCCCCTTGGAAGAGACGTGGAGGTCAGCGTAGCTTAACTAGACGGTTCTAAAGCCCCTTGGATGAGTGGTGGAGGTCGCAGTGGAATAAAAATACGATATCCATGTCCCTTGGAAGAAATGTGGAGGTCACAGTAGCTTAACAAGATGGTTTTAATGCCCCTTCGAAGAGTGGTGGAGGTCGCTGTGGAATAAAAAGATAATAACAAAGTCCCGTGGAAGAGACGTGGATCTCACAGTAGCTTAACAAGACGGTTTTAATGCTCATTGGAAGAGTGGTGGAGGTTGCAGTGGAATAAAAAGACAATATCAATGCCCCGTGGAAGAGACTTGGAGGTCACAGTAGCTTAAGAAGACGGTTTTAATGCCCCTTGGAAGAGTGGTGGAGGTCGCTGTGGAATAAAAAGACAATATCAATGCCCCGTGGAAAAGACGTGAAGGACACAGTAGCTTAGCAAGACGGTTTTAACGCCCCTTGCAAGAACTGTGGAGTTCAGAGTGGTTTAACAAGATGGTTTTAATGCCTCTTGGAAGAGACGTGGAGGTCATAGTAGCTTAACAAGATGGATTTAATGCCCCTTGGAAGAGTGATGGAGGTCGCAGTGGAATAAAGACAATATCAATGCCCCTTGGAAGAGACGTGGAGGTCACAGTAGCTTAACAAGACGGTTTTAATGCCCCTTGGAAGAATGGTGGAGGTCGCAGTGTAATGAAAAGACAATATGAATGCACCTCGGAAGAGTGGTGGAGGTCGCAGTGGAATAAAAAGACAATATCAATACCCCTTGGAAGAGAAGTAGAGTTCACAGTAGCTTAACAAGACGGTTTTAATACTCCTCGGAAGAGTGGTGGAGGTTACAGTGGAATCA
Source organism: Phyllobates terribilis (assembly GCF_046119375.1). Lineage (NCBI taxonomy): Eukaryota > Metazoa > Chordata > Amphibia > Anura > Dendrobatidae > Phyllobates > Phyllobates terribilis. The sequence continues at coordinate 333,574,811 of NW_027362765.1, read as the reverse complement.
AAAGACAATATCAATGCCCCATGGAAAAGACGTGGAGGTCACAGTAGCTTTAAAAGATGGTTTTAATGCCCCTAGGCAGAGTGGTGGAGGTCGCAGTGGAATAAAAAGACAATATCAATGATCCCTTGGAAGAGTGGTGGAGGTCGCAGTGGAATAAAAAGATGATATCAATGCCCCTTGGAAGAGGGGTGGTGGTTACAGTGGAATAAAAACTCAATATCAATGCCCCTTGGAAGAGACATGGAGTTCATAGTAGCTGAACAAAATGGTTTTAATGCCCCTTGGAAGAGTGGTGGAGTACAGAGTGGTTTAATAAGACGGTTTTAATGCCGTTGGAAGAGATGTCGAGGTCACAGTAGCAGAACAAGACTGTTTTAATGCCCCTTAGAAGAGTGGTGGAGGTTACAGTGTAATAAAAAGACAATATCAATGCCCCTTGGAAGAGACATGAAGGTCACAGTATCATAACAAGACGGTTTTAATGCCCCTTGTAAGAGTGGTGGAGGTCGCAGTGGAATAAAAAGACAATATGAATGCCCCTTGGAAGAGTGATAGAGGTCGCAGTTGAATAAAAGGACTGTACCAAAGCCCCGTGGAAGAGACGTGGAGGTCACAGTAGCTTAAAAATATGGTTTTTATGCCCCTTGGAAGAGTGGTGGAGGTCGCTGTGGAATAAAAAGACAATATCAAAGCACTGTGGAAAAGACGTGGAGGTCACAGTAGCTTAAATAGACGGTTTGAATGCCCCTTGGAATAGCTGTGGAGTTCAGAGTGGTTTAACAAGATGGTTTTAATGCCCCTTGGAGGAGACGTGGAGGTCACAGTAGCTTAACAAGATGGATTTAATGCCCCTTGGAAGAGTGATGGAGTTCGCAGTGGAATAAAGACAATATCAATGCCCCTTGGAAGAGACGTGGAGGTCACAGTAGCTTAACAAGACGGTTTTAATGCCCCTTGGAAGAATGGTGGAGGTCGCAGTGTAATGAAAAGACAATATGAATGCACCTCGGAAGAGTGGTGGAGGTCGCAGTGGAATAAAAAGACAATATGAATACCCCTTGGAAGAGAAGTAGAGTTCACAGTAGCTTAACAAGACGGTTTTAATACCCCTCGGAAGAGTGGTGGAGGTTACAGTGGAATAAAAAGACAATATCAATGCCCCATGGAAAAGACGTGGAGGTCACAGTAGCTTTAAAAGATGGTTTTAATGCCCCTAGGCAGAGTGGTGGAGGTCGCAGTGGAATAAAAAGACAATATCAATGATCCCTTGGAAGAGTGGTGGAGGTCGCAGTGGAATAAAAAGATGATATCAATGCCCCTTGGAAGAGGGGTGGTGGTTACAGTGGAATAAAAACTCAATATCAATGCCCCTTGGAAGAGACATGGAGTTCATAGTAGCTGAACAAAATGGTTTTAATGCCCCTTGGAAGAGTGGTGGAGTACAGAGTGGTTTAATAAGACGGTTTTAATGCCGTTGGAAGAGATGTCGAGGTCACAGTAGCAGAACAAGACTGTTTTAATGCCCCTTAGAAGAGTGGTGGAGGTTACAGTGTAATAAAAAGACAATATCAATGCCCCTTGGAAGAGACATGAAGGTCACAGCATCATAACAAGACGGTTTTAATGCCCCTTGGAAGAGTGGTGGAGGTTACAGTGGAATAAAAAGACAATATCAATGCCCCGTGGAAGAGACATGGAGGTCACAGTAGCTTAACAAGACAGTTTTAATGCCCCTTGGAAGAGTGGTGGAGTTTGCAGTGGAATATAAAGACAATACCAATGCCCCTTGGAAGAGTGGTGGAGGTCGCAGTGGAATAAAAAGACAATATTAATGCCCCTTGAAAGAGTGATGGAGGTCGCAGTGGAATAAAAAGACAATTTCAATGCCCATTGGAAGAGTGGTGGAGGTCGCAGTGGAATAAAAATACAATATCAATGTCCCGTGGAAGAGATGTGGAGGTAACAGTAGCTTAATAAGACGGTTTTAATAACCCTTGGAAGAGTGGTGGAGGTCGCTGTGAAAGAAGAATACAATATCAAAGCCCCGTGGAAGAGACGTTTAGGTCACAGTAGCTTAAATAGACGGTTTTAATGCCCCTTGGAATAGCATTGGATTTCAGAGTGGTTTAACAAGACTGTTTTAATGCCCCTTGGATGAGTGGTGGAGGTTACAGTGGAATAAAAAGACAATATCAATGCCCCTTGGAAGAGACATGAAGGTCACAGTAGCTTAACAAGATGGTTTTAATGCCCCTTGGAAGAGTGGTGGAGGTCGCTGTGGAATAATAAGATAATAACAAAGCCCCGTGGAAGAGACGTGCATCTCACAGCAGCTTAACAAGACGGTTTTAATGCCCATTGGAAGAGTGGTGGAGGTCGCAGTGGAATAAAAAGACAATATCAATGCCGCGTGGATGAGACGTGGAGGTCACAGTAGCTTAAAAAGACGTTTTTAATGCCCCTTGGAAGAGTGGTGGAGGTCGCTGTGGAATAAAAAGACAATATCAATGACCCGTGGAAGAGACGTGAAGGACACAGTAGCTTAACAAGACGATTTTAACGCCCCTTGCAAGAGCTTTGGAGTTCAGAGTGGTTTAACAAGATGGTTTTAATGCCCCTTGGAAGAGACGTGGAGGTCACAGTAGCTTAACAAGACGGTTTTAATGACCCTTGGAAGAGTGTTGGAGGTCGCAATGGAATAAAGACAATATCAATGCCCCTTGGAAGAGACGTGGAGGTCACAGTAGCTTAACAAGATGGTTTTAATGCCACTTGGAAGAATGGTGGAGGTCGCAGTGTAATAAAAAGACAATATGAATGCACCTCGGAAGAGTGGTGAAGGTCGCAGTGGAATAAAAAGACAATATCAATGCCCCTTGAAGAGTAGTAGAGTTCATAGTAGCTTACAAGACGTTTTTAATGCCCCTCGGAAGAGTGGTGGAGGTTACAGTGGAATAAAAAGACAATATCAATGCCCCGTGGAAAAGACGTGGAGGTCACACTAGCTTTAACCCCTTAACTACCGAGGACGTATTAGTAAGCATATTTGCGTACTGCCCGTTCAGTGAGGGCTGCTGCGCTGAGCCCTCACTGAACGGAGCACATGTCAACTGATTCTTACATGTGCCCGCAACAGCCGCGGGTGGAATCGCGATCCACCCGCGGCTGTTAACATGTTAAATGCTGCTGTCAATCTCTGACAGCAGCATTTAACGGTCGCTTCCGGGTAGCGCGTCATAAGCCACGCCCACCGGCGACCCCGTCACGTGATCGCGGGTCGCCGATGGGCGTGCATGACAACCCAGGGTCTGCAGCAGACGCCTGTGGTTGTCATGATCTTATCGCTATGAGCGCCACCTAGTGGTCGGCGCTCATAACACAGGACCATTTCTGCTGCATGCAGGGGATCTGCTCGTCCTCTGTATGTAGCAGAGGCGATCGGATAGTTGCTGCTTCTAGTCTCCTATGGAGACTATAGAAGCATGCAAAAAATAAAAAAAAAAAGTTTTTAAAAATATAAAAAAAATAAAAAAATATAAAAGTTTAAATCACCCCCCTTTCGCCCCATTCAAAATAAAATATATATATATATATATAAAAAAAACCCCCACATACACATATTTGGTATCGCCGCGTTCAGAATCGTCCGATCTATCAATATAAAAAAAAATTAATCCGATCGGTAAACGGCGTAACGAGAAAAAAATTCTAAACGCCAGAATTACTTTTTTTGGTCGCCGCAAAATTGAAATAAAATGCAATAACGGGCGATCAAAACATCGGATCTACCCCAAATGTTATCAATAAAAACGACAGCCCGGTTCGCAAAAAATAAGCCATAAACCAGCCCCAGATCACGAAAAATGGAGACGCTACAGGTCTTAGAAAATGGCGCTATTTTTTTATTTATTTTTTTACCAAATTTTGGAATTTTTTTTCACCACTTAAATATAAAAGAACCTATGCATGTTTGGTGTCTATGAACTCGTAATGACCTGTAGAATAAGAAGGGCAGGTCAGTTTTATCATTCAGTGAACGTGGTAAAAAAAAAACAAAAAAAAACAACTGTGGTATTGCACTTTTTTTGCAATTTTACCGCACTTGGAATTTTTTTACCGTTTTCCCGTACAGGATATGGTAAAACTAGTAATGTCGTTGAAAAGTACAACTCGTCTCGCAAAAAATAAGCCCTCACATGGCCATATTGACCAAAAAATAAAAACGCTATTGCTCTGGGAACAAGGGGAGCAAAAACGAAAATGCAAAAACGGAAAATGCTCCTGGGCTTAAGGGGTTAAAAGATGGTTTTAATGCCCCTAGGCAGAGTGGTGGAGGTCGCAGTGGAATAAAAAGACAATATCAATGCCCCTTGGAAGAGTGTTGGATGTTGCAGTGGAATAAAAAGACAATATCAATGACCCCTTGGAAGAGTGGTGGAGATCGCAGTGGAATAAAAAGACAATATCAAAGCCCCGTGGAAGAGGGGTGGTAGTTACAGTGGAATAAAAACTCAATATCAATGCCCCGTGGAAGAGACATGGAGGTCATAGTAGCTGAACAAAATGGTTTTAATGCCCCTTGGAAGAGTGGTGGAGTACAGAGTGGTTTAATAAGACGGTTTTAAAGCCGCTTGGTAGAGACGTCGAGGTCACAGTAGCAGAACAAGACAGTTTTAATGCCCCTTAGAAGAGTGGTGGAGGTTACAGTGGAATAAAAAGACAATATCAAAGCCCCATGGAAGAGACTTTGAGGTCACAGTAGCTTAAAAAGATGGTTTTAATGCCCCTTGGAAGAGTGGTGGAGGTCGCTGTGGAATAAAAAGACAATATCAAGGCACCGTGGAAAAGACGTGGAGGTCACAGTAGCTTAAATATACAGTTTGAATGCCCCTTGGAATAGCTGTGGAGTTCAGAGTGGTTTAACAAGATGGTTATGCACCTTGGAAGAGAATTGGAGGTCACAGTAGCTTAACAAGACAGTTTTAATGCCCCTTGGATGAGTGGTGGAGGTTACAGTGGAATAAAAAGACTATATCAATGCCCCTACGAAGAGACGTCGAGGTCACAGTAGCTTACAAGACGGTTTTAATGTCCCTTGGAAGAGTGGTGGAGGTTACAGTGGAATAAAAAGACAATATCAATGCCCCATGGAAGAGACATGGAGGTCAAAGTAGCTTAACAAGACAGTTTTAATGCCCCTTGGATGACTGGTGGATGTCGCAGTGGAATAAAAAGACAATATCAATGCCCCTTGGAAGAGGGGTGGTGGTTACAGTGGAATAAAAAGACAATATCAATGCCCCGTGGAAGATACGTGGAGGTCATAGTAGCTGAACAATACGGTTTTAATGTCCCTTGGATGAGTGGTGGATGTCGCAGTGGAATAAAAAGACAATATCAATGCCCCTTGGAAGAGGGGTGGTGGTTACAGTGGAATAAAAAGACAATATCAATGCCCCGTGGAAGAGACATGGAGGTCACAGTAGCCTAACAAGACGGTTTAATGCCCCTTGGATGATTGGTGGAGGTCACTGTGGAATAAAAAGACAATATCAAAGCTCCGAGGAAGAGACGTGGAGGTCACAGTAGCTTAAATAGATGGTTTTAATGCACCTTGGAATAGCTGTTGAGTTCAGAGTAGTTTAACAAGATGGTTTTTATGCACCTTGGAAGAGAAGTGGAGGTCACAGTAGCTTAACAAGACAGTTTTAATGCCCCTTGGATGAGTGGTGGATGTCGCAGTTTAATAAAAAGACAATATCAATGCACCTTGGAAGAGGGGTGGTGGTAACAGTGGAAGAAAAAGACAATATCAATGCCCCGTGGAAGAGACGGGGAGGTCATAGTAGCTGAACAAGACGGTTTTGATGCCCCTTGGAAGAGTGGTGGAGTTCAGAGTGGTTTAACAAGGTGGTTTTAATGCACCTTGGAAGAGACGTGGAGGTCACTGTAACTAAACAACATGGTTTTAATGCCCCTTGGAAGAGTGGTGGAGATCGCAGTGGAATAAAAAGACAATTTCAATGCCCATTGGAAGAGTGGTGGAGGTCGCAGTGGAATAAAAATACAATATCAATGTCCCGTGGAAGAGATGTGGAGGTCACAGTAGCTTAATAAGACGGTTTTAATGCCCCTTGGAATAGCTGTGGATTTCAGAGTGGTTTAACAAGATGGTTTTAATGCCCCTTGGAAGAGACGTGGAGGTCACAGTAGCTTAACAAGAGGGTTTTAATGCCCCTTGGATGAGTGGTGGAGTTTACAGTGGAATAAAAAGACAATATGAATGCACTGTGGAAGAAACATGGAGGTCACAGTAGCTTAACAAGATGGTTTTAATGCCCCTTGGAAGAGTGGTGGAGGACGCAGTGGAATAAAAAGACCATATCAATGCCCCTTGTAAGATTGGTGGAGGTCGCAGTGGAATAAAAAGACAATATCAATGTCCCATGTAAGAGATGTGGAGGTCACAGTAGCTTAACAAGATGGTTTTAATGCCCCTTGGAAGAGTGGTTGAGGTCGCAGTGGAATAAAAAGACAATATTAATGCCCCTTGGAAGAGTGATGGAGGTCGCAATGGAATAAAGAGAATATCAATACCCCTTGGAAGAGACGAGGAGGTCACAGTAGCTTAACAAGACGTTTTTAATGCACCTTGGAAGAATGGTGGAGGTCGCAGTGTAATAAAAAGACAATATGAATGCACCTCGTAAGAGTGGCGGAGGTCGCAGTGGAATAAAAAGACAATATCAATGCCCCTTGGAAGAGACGTAGAGTTCAAAGTAGCTTAACAAGATGGTTTTAATGCCACTCGGAAGAGTGGTGGACGTTACAGTGAAATAAAAATACAATATCAATGCCCCGTGGAAAAGACGTTGAGGTCTCAGTAGCTTTAAAAGATGGTTTTATTGCCCCTAGGCAGAGTGGTGGAGGTCGCAGTGGAATGAAAAGACAATATCAATGCCCCTTGGAAGAGTATTGGAGGTCGAAGTGGAATAAAAAGCAATATCAAAGACCCCTTGGAAGAGTGGTGGAGGTCGGAGTGGAATTAAAAGACGATATCAATGTCCCTTGGAAGAGGGGTGGTGGTTACAGTGAAATATAGACTCAATATCAATGCCACGTGGAAGAGACATGGAGGTCATAGTAGCTGAACAAAATGGTTTTAATGCCGCTTAGAAGAGTGGTGGAGATCAGAGTGGTTTAATAAGATGGTTTTAATGCCGCTTGGAAGAGACGTCGAGGTCACAGTAGCAGAACAAGACAGTTTTAATGCCCCTTGGAAGAGTGGTGGAGGTCGCAGTGGAATAAAAAGACAATATGAATGCGCCTTGGAAGAGTGATAGAGGTCGCAGTTGAATAAAAGGGCAGTATCAAAGCACCGTGGGAAAGACGTGGAGGTCACAGTAGCTTAAATAGACGATTTGAATGCCCCTTGGAATAGCTGTGGAGTTCAGAGTGGTTTAACAAGATGGTTTTTATGCACCTTGGAAGAGAATTGGAGGTTACAGTAGCTTAACAAGATGGTTTTAATGCCCCTTGGATGAGTGGTGGAGGTTACAGTGGAATAGAAAGACAATATCAATGCCCCTACGAAGAGACATCGAGGTAAAAGTAGCTTACAAGACGGTTTTAATGTCCCTTGGAAGAGTGGTGGAGGTTACAGTGGTATAAAAAGACAATATCAATGCCCCGTGGAAGAGACATGGAGGTCACAGTAGCTTAACAAGACAGTTTTAATTCCCCTTGGATGAGTGGTGGAGGTAGCAGTGGAATAAAAATACAATATCAATGTCCCGTGTAAGAGACGTGGAGGTCACAGTAGCTTAACAAGATGGTTTTAATGACCCTTGGAAGAGTGGTGGAGGTCGCTGTGGAATAAAAAGATAATAACAAAACCCCGTGGAAGAGACGTGGAGGTCACAGTAGCTTAAATAAATGGTTTTATTGCTCCTTAAAAGAGATGTGGATTTCATAGTGTTTTAACAAGATGGTTTTAATGCCTCTTGGAAGAGACGTGGAAGTCACAGTAGCTTAACAAGATGGTTTTAATGCCCCTTGGAAGAGTGGTGGAGGTTACAGTGGAATAAAAAGACAATGTCAATGCCCCGTGGAAGAGACGTTGACGTAACTGTAGCTTACCAAGACGGTTTTAATGCACTTTGGAAGAGTGGTGGAGGTCACAGTGGAATAAAAAGACAATATAAATTTCCCTTGGAAGAGATGTGGAGTGCAGAGTGTTTTAATAAGACGGTTTTAATGCCCCTTGGAGGAGACATGTAGGTCACAGTAGCTTAACAAGACGGTTTTAATGCCCCTTGGAAGAGTGGTGCAGGTCGCAGTGAAATAAAAAGACAATATCAATTCCCATTGGAAGAGTGGTGGAGGTCGCAGTGGAATAAAAGGACAATATTAATGCCCCTTGGAAGAGTGATGGAGGTCGCAGTTGAATAAAAGGACAGTATTAGTGCCCCGTGGAAGAGACATGGAGGTCACATTAGCTTAACAAGATGGTTTTAATGCCCCTTGGAAGAGTGGTGGAGGTCGCTGTGGAATAAAAAGACAATATCAATGCCCCGTGGAAGAGACGTGGATGTCACAGTAGTTTAAATAGACGGTTTTAAAGCCCCTTGGAATAGTTGTGGATTTCAGAGTGGTTTAACAAGATTGTTTTAATGCCCCTTTTAAGAGAGGTGGAGGTCACAGCAGCGTAACAAGACGGTTTTAATGCCCCTTGGATGAGTGGTGGAGGTTATAGTGGAATAAAAATACAATATCAATGCCCCTTGGAAGAGACGTCGAGGTCCCAGTAGATTAATTAGAAGGTTTTAATGCCCCTTGGAAGAGTGGTGGAGGCTACAGTGGAATAAATGGACAATATCAATGCCCCTTGGAAGAGACGTGGAGGTCACAGTAGCTTAACAAGGCAGTTTTAATGCCCCTTGGAAGAGTGGTTGAGGTCTCAGTGGAATAAAACGACAATATCAATGCCCCTTGGAAGAGTGGTGGAGGTCACAGTGGAATAAAAAGACAATATCAATGTCTCGTGCATGAAACGTGGAGGTCACAGTGTAATATACGTACAGTATCAATGCCCCGTGGAGAGAAGTGGAGGTCGCTGTAGCTTAACAAGGTGGTTTTAATGCCCCTTGGAAAATTGGTGGAGGTCGCTGTGGAATAAAAAGACAATCAATGCCCCGAGGAAGAGACGTTGAGGTCAGAGTAGATTAAATAGACGGTTTTAATGCCCCTTGTAATAGCTGTGGAGTTCAGAGTGGTTTAACAAGATGGTTTTAATGCCCCTTGGAAGAGACGTGGAGTTCTCAGCAGCCGAACAAGACTGTTTTAATGCCCCTTGGATGAGTGGTGGAGGTCGCAGTGGAATAAAAAGACAATATCAATGCCCCGTGGAAGAGGGGTGGTGGTTACAGTGCAATAAAAAGACAATATCAATGCCCCGTGGAAGACTCGTGGAGGTCACAGTAGCTTAACAAGATGGTTTTAATGCCCCTTGTAATAGCGGTGGAGGTCGCTGTGGAATAAAAAGACAATATTGAAGCTCCGTGGAAGAGACGGGGAGGTCACAGCAGCTTAAATAATTGGTTTTATTGCGGCTTGGAAGAGCTGTGGAGTTCCTATTGGTTTAACAAGATGGTTTTAATGCCCCTTGGAAGAGACGTGGAGGTCACAGTAGCTTAACAAGATGGTTTTAATGCCCCTTGGAAGAGTGGTGGAGGTCGCATTGGAATAAAAAGACAATATCAACACCGCTTGGAAGAGTTGTGGAGGTCGCAGTGGAATAAAAAGATAATATCAATGTCCCGAGGAAGAGACGTGGAGGTCATAGTAGCTTAACAAGATGGTTTTAATGCCCCTAGGCAGAGTGGTGGAGGTCGCAGTGGAATAAAAAGACAATATCAATGCCCATTGGAAGAGTGGTGGAGGTCACAGTGGAATAAAAAAATGATATCAATGCCCCTTGGAAGAGGGGTGGTGGATACAGTTTAATAAAAACTCAAAATCAATGCCCCGTGGAAGAGACATGGAGGTCATAGTAGGTGAACAAGATGGTTTTAATGCACCTTGGAAGAGTGGTGGAGTTCAAAGTGGTAGAAAAACACAATACTAATGCCCCTTGGAAGAGTGAGAGAGATCGCAGTTGAATAATAGGATAGTATCAATGCCCCGTGGAAGAGACGTGAAGGTCACAGCAGCTTAACAAGATGGTTTTAATGCCCCTTGGAAGAGACATGGAGGTCACAGTAGCTTAACAAGATGGTTTTAATGCCCCTTGGAAGAGTGGTGGAGGTCGCATTGGAATAAAAAGACAATATCAACACCGCTTGGAAGAGTTGTGGAGGTCGCAGTGGAATAAAAAGACAATATCAATGTCCCAAGGAAGAGATGTGGAGGTCATAGTATCTTAACAAGATGGTTTTAATGCCCCTAGGCAGAGTGGTGGAGGTCGCAGTGGAATAAAAAGACAATGTCACTGCCCCTTGGAAGAGTGGTGGAGGTCACAGTGGAATAAAAAGACAATATCAATGACCCCTTGGAAGAGTGGTGGAGGTCGCAGTGGAATAAAAAGATGATATCAATGCCCCTTGGAAGAGGGGTGGTGGATTCAGTTTAATAAAAACTCAATATCAATGCCCCGTGGAAGAGACATGGAGGTCATAGTAGGTGAACAAGATGGTTTTAATGCACCTTGGAAGAGTGGTGGAGTTCAGAGTGGTTTAATAAGACGGTTTTTGTGCCCCTTGGAAGAGACGTCGAGCTCACAGTAGCTGAAGAAGACGGTTTTATTGCCCCTTGGATGAGTGGTGGAGGTTACAGTGGAATAAAAAGACAATATCAATTCCCCGTGGAAGAGATATGGAGGTCACAATAGCTTAACAAGACCGTTTTAATGTCCCTTGGAAGAGTGGTGGAGGTCGCAGTGGAATAAAAAGATAATATCAATGTCCCGTGGAAGTGACGTGGAGGTCACAGTAGCTTAATAAGACGGTTTTAATACCACTTGGAGGAGTGGTGGAGGTCATAGTGGAATAAAAACACAATATTATTGCCCCTTGGTTGAATAATAGAACAGTATCAATGCCCCGTGGAAGAGACGTGAAGGTCACAGCAGCCTAACAAGATGGTTTTAATGTCCCTTGGAGGAGACGTGGAGGTCACAGTAGCTTAACAAGATGGTTTTAATGCCCCTTGGAAGAGTGATGGAGGTCGCATTGGAATAAAAAGACAATATCAACACCGCTTGGAAGAGTTGTGGAGGTCGCAGTGGAATAAAAAGACAATATCAATGTCCCAAAGAAGAGACGTGGAGGTCATAGTAGCTTAACAATATGGTTTTAATGCCCCTAGGCAGAGTGGTGGAGGTCGCAGTGGAATAAAAAGACAATATTAATGCCCCTTGGAAGAGTGGTGGAGTTCACAGTGGAATAAAAAGACAATATCAATGACCCCTTGGAAGAGTGGTGGAGGTCGCAGTGGAATAAAAAGATGATATCAATGCCCCGTGGAAGAGACGTGAAGGTCACAGCAGCTTAACAAGATGGTTTTAATGCCTCTTGGAAGAGTGGTGGAGGTCACTGTGGAATAAAAAGACTATCAAAGCCCCGTGGAAGAGACGTGGAGGTCACAGTAGCTTAAATAGATGGTTTTAATGCCCTTTGGAATAGCTGTGGAGTTCAGAGTGGTTTAACAAGATGGTTTTTATGCACCTTCGAAGAGATGTGGAGGTCACAGTAGCTTAACAAGATGGTTTTAATGTCCCTTGGATGAGTGGTGGAGGTTATGTGGAATAAAAATAAAATATCAATGCCCCTTTGAAGAGACGTCGAGGTCACAGTAGCTTACAAGACGGTTTTAATGTCCCTTGGAAGAGTGGTGGAGGTTACAGTGGAATAAAAAGACAATATCAATGCCCCGTGGAAGAGACATGGAGGTCACAGTAGCTTAACAAGATGGCTTTAATGCCCCTTGGAAAAGTGGTTGAGGTTGCAGTGGAATAAAAAGACAATATTAATCCCCCTTGGAAGAGTGGTGAAGATCGTAGTGGAAATAAAGGACAGTATCAATGCCTCGTGGGAGAGACGTGGAGGTCACAGTAGCTTAACAAGACGGTTTTAATGCCCGTTGGAAGATACGTGGAGGTCACAGTAGCTTAACAAGACGGTTTTAATGTCCGTTGGAAGAGTGGTGGAGGTCAGAGTGGAATAAAAAGACAATATCAATGAACATTGGAAGAGTGGTGGAGGTCGCAGTGGAATAAAAAGACGATATCAATTCCCCGTTGAATAGACTTAGAGGTAACAGTAGCTTAACAAGATGGTTTTAATGCCCCTTGGAAGAGAGGTGGAGGTCGCAGTGGCATAAACTGACAATATCAATACCCCGTGGAAGAGACGTGGAGGTCACAGTAGCTTAACAAGTCGGTTTTAATGCCCCTTGGAAGAGTGTTGGAGGTAGCTGTGGAATAAAAAGACAGTATCAATGCCCAAAGGAAGAGACGTGGAGGCCACAGTAGCTTAACAAGACGGTTTAATGCCCCTTGGATGATTGGTGGAGGTCACTGTGGAATAAAAAGACAATATCAAAGCTCCGAGTAAGAGACGTGGAGGTCACAGTAGCTTAAATAGATGGTTTTAATGCCCCTTGGAATAGCTGTGGAGATCAGAGTAATTTAACAAGATGGTTTTTATGCACCTTGGAAGAGAAGTGGAAGTCATAGTAGCTTAACAAGACAGTTTTAATGCCCCTTGGATGAGTGGTGGATGTCGCAGTGGAATAAAAAGACAATGTCAGTGCCCCTTGGAAGAGGGGTGGTGGTTACAATGGAATAAAAAGACAATATCAATGCCCCGTGGAAGAGACGTGGAGGTCATAGTAGCTGAACAAGACAGTTTTAATGCCCATTGGATGAGTGTTGGAGGTCGCAGTGGAATAAAAATACAATATTATTGCCCCTTGAAAGAGTGATGGAGGTCGCAGTGGAATAAAAGGACCATATCAATGCCCCTTGTAAGAGGGTGGAGGTCGCAATGGAATAAAAAGACAATATCAATGTCCCATGTAAGAGATGTGCAGGTCACAGTAGCTTAACAAGATGGTTTTAATGCCCCTTGGAAGAGTGGTTGAGGTCGCAGTGGAATAAAAAGACAATATTAATGCCCCTTGGAAGAGTGATGGAGGTCGCAATGGAATAAAGACAATATCAATGCTCCTTGGAAGAGACGTGGAGGTCACAGTAGCTTTAAAAGATGGTTTTAATGCCCCTAGGCAGAGTGGGGGAGGTCGCAGTGGAATGAAAAAACAATATCAATGCCCCTTGGAAGAGTATTGGAGGTCGCAGTGGAATAAAAAGCAATATCAATGACCCCTTGTAAGAGTGGTGGAGGTCGCAGTGGAATAAAAAGACAATATCAATGTCCCATGTAAGAGATGTGCAGGTCACAGTAGCTTAACAAGATGGTTTTAATGCACCTTGGAAGAGTGGTGGAGGTCGCAGTGGAATAAAAAGAAAATATGAATGCCCCTTGGAAGAGTGATAGAGGTCGCAGTTGAATAAAAGGGCAGTATGAAAGCCCCGTGGAAGAAACGTGGAGGTCACAGTAGCTTAACAAGATGGTTTTAATGCCCCTTGGAAGAGTGGTGGAGGTCGCTGTGGAATAAAAAGACAATTTCAAAGCACTGTGGGAAAGACGTGGAGGTCACAGTAGCTTAAATAGACGGTTTGAATGCCCCTTTGAATAGCTGTGGAGCTCAGAGAGGTTTAACAAGATGGTTTTTATGCACCTTGGAAGAGAATTGGAGGTCACAGTAGCTTAACAAGACGGTTTTAATGCCCCTTGGATGAGTGGTGGAGGTTACAGTGGAATAAAAAGACAATATCAATGCCCCTACGAAGAGACATCGAGGTCAAAGTAGCTTATAAGACGGTTTTAATGTCCCTTGGAAGAGTGGTGGAGGTTACAGTGTAATAAAAAGACAATATCAATGCCCCGTGGAAGAGACATGGAGGTCACAGTAGCTTAACAAGACAGTTTTAATGCCCCTTGGATGAGTGGTGGAGGTCGCAGTGGAATAAAAATACAATATCAATGTCCCGTGGAAGAGACGTGGAGGTCACAGTAGCTTGACAAGATGGTTTTAATGACCCTTGGAAGAGTGGTGGAGGTCGCTGTGGAATAAAAAGATAATAACAAAACCCCGTGGAAGAGACATGGAGGTCACAGTAGCTTAAATAAATGGTTTTATTGTTCCTTGGTAGAGATGTGGATTTCATAGTGGCTTAACAAGATGGTTTTAATGCCTCTTGGAAGAGACGTGGAAGTCACAGTAGCTTAACAAGATGGTTTTAATGCCCCTTGGAAGAGTGTTGGAGGTTACAGTGAATATAAAGACATTATCAATGCCCCATGGAAGAGACGTTGACGCAACTGTACCTTACCAAGACGGTTTTAATGCCCTTTGGAATAGTGGTGGAGGTCACAGTGGAATAAAAAGACAATATCAATTCCCATTGGAAGAGTGGTGGAGGTCGCAGTGGAATAAAAGGACAATATTAATGCCCCTTGGAAGAGTGATGGAGGTTGCAGTTGAATAAAAGGACAGTATTAATGCCCCGTGGAAGAGACATGGAGTTAACGGTAGCTTAACAAGACGGTTTTAATGCCCCTTGGATGAGTAGTGGAGGTTTTAGTGGAATAAAAAGAGAAAATCAAAGCCCCGTGGAAGAGACGTGGAGGTCACAGTAGTTTAAATAGACGGTTTTAATGCCCCTTGGAATAGCTGTGGATTTCAGATTGGTTTAACAAGATTGTTTTAATGCCCCTTGGAAGAGACATGGAGGTCACAGCAGCGTAACAAGACGGTTTTAATGCCCCTTGGATGAGTGGTGGAGGTTATAGTGGAATAAAAAGACAATATCAATGCCCCTTGGAAGAGACGTCGAGGTCCCAGTAGATTAACAAGGAGGTTTTAATACCCCTTGAAAGAGTGGTGGAGGCTACAGTGGAATAAATAGACAATATCAATGACCCTTGGAAGAGACGTGGAGGTCACAGTAGCTTAACAAGGCAGTTTTAATGCCCCTTGGAAGAGTGGTGGAGGTCTCAGTGGAATAAAAAGACAATATCAATGCCCCTTGGAAAAGTGGTGGAGGTCGCAGTGGAATAAAAAGACAATATCAATGCCCCTTGGAAAAGTGGTGGAGGTCGCAGTGGAATAAAAAGACAATATCAATGTCCCGCGCATGAAACGTGGAGGTCACAGTGTAATATACGGACAGTATCAATGCCCTGTGGAAGAGAATTGGAGGTCACTGTAGCTTAACAAGATGGTTTTAATGCCCCTTGGAAAATTGGTGGAGGTCGCTGTGGAATAAAAAGACATTATCAATGCCCCGAGGAAGAGACGTTGAGGTCACAGTAGCTTAAATAGACGGTTTTAATGCCCCTTGGAATAGCTGTGGAGTTCAGAGTGGTTAAACAAGATGGTTTTAATGCCCCTTGGAAGAGACGTGGAGTTCTCAGCAGCTTAACAATACGGTTTTAATGCCCCTTGGATGAGTGGTGGAGGTCGCAGTGGAATAAAAAGACAATATCAATGCCCCGTGGAAGAGGGGTGGTGGTTACAGTGCAATAAAAAGACAATATCAATGCCCCGTGGAAGACTCGTGGAGGTCACAGTAGCTTAACAAGACGGTTTTAATGCCCCTTGGAATAGCGGTGGTGGTCGCTGTGGAATGAAAAGACAATATTGAAGCTCCGTGGAAGAGACGGGGAGGTCACAGCAGCTTAAATAATTGGTTTTATTGCGGCTTGGAAGAGCTGTGGAGTTCCTATTGGTATAACAAGATGGTTTTAATGCCCCTTGGAAGAGACGTTGAGGTCACAGTAGCTTAACAAGATGGTTTTAATGCCTCTTGGAAGAGTGGTGGAGGTCGCATTGGAATAAAAAGACAATATCAACACTGCTTGGAAGAGTTGTGGAGGTCGCAGTGGAATAAATAGACAATATCAATGTCCCGAGGAAGAGACGTGGAGGTCATAGTAGCTTAACAAGATGGTTTTAATGCCCCTAGGCAGAGTGGTGGAGGTCGCAGTGGAATAAAAAGACAATATCAATGCCCATTGGAAGAGTGGTGGAGGTCACAGTGGCATAAAAAGACAATATCAATGACCCCTTGGAGGAGTGGTGGAGGTCGCAGTGGAATAAAAAGATGATATCAATGCCCCTTGGAAGAGGGGTGGTGGATACAGTGGAATAAAAACTCAATATTAATGCCCCGTGGAAGAGACATGGAGGTCATAGTAGGTAAACAAGATGGTTTTAATGCCCCTTGGAAGAGTGGTGGAGTTCAGAGTGGTTTAAAAAGACGGTTTTTATGCCCCTTGGAAGAGACGTCGAGCTCACAGTAGCTGAAGAAGACGGTTTTATTGCCCCTTGGATGAGTGGTGGAGGTTACAGTGGAATAAAAAGACAATATCACAATATCAATGCCCCGTGGAAGAGACGTGAAGGTCACAGCAGCTTAACAAGATGGTTTTAATGCCTCTTGGAAGATTGGTGGAGGTCGCTGTGGAATAAAAAGACTATCAAAGCCCCGTGGAAGAGATGTGGAGGTCACAGTAACTTAAATAGACGGTTTTAATGCCCTTTGGAATAGCTGTGGAGTTCAGAGTGGTTTAACAAGATGGTTTTTATGCACCTTGGAAGAGACGTGGAGGTCACAGTAGCTTAAAAAGATGATTTTAATGCCCCTTGGATGAGTGGTGGAGGTTTTGTGGAATAAAAATACAATATCAATGCCCCTTTGAAGAGACGTCGAGGTCACAGTAGCTTACAAGACGGTTTTAATGTCCCTTGGAAGAGTGGTGGAGGTTACAGTGGAATAAAAAGACAATATCAATGCCCCGTGGAAGAGACATGGACGTCACAGTAGCTTAACAAGATGGCTTTAATGCCCCTAGGAAGAGTGGTGGAGGTCGCAGTGGAATAAAAAGACAATATTGGTGCCCCTTGGAAGAGTGATGAAGGTCGCAGTGGAAGAAAAGGACAGTATCAATGCCCCGTGGGAGAGACGTGGAGATCACAGTAGCTTAGCAAGACGGTTTTAATGCCCGTTGGAAGATACGTGGAGGTCACAGTAGCTTAACAAGACGGTTTTAATGCCCGTTGGATGAGTGGTGGAGGTCAGAGTGGAATAAAAAGACAATATCAATGAACATTGGAAGAGTGGTGGAGGTCGCAGTGGAATAAAAAGATGATATCAATTCCACGTTGAAGAGACGTGGAGGTCACAGTAGCTTAACAAGATGGTTTTAATGCCCCTTGGAAGAGTGGTGGAGGTCGCAGTGGCATAAACTGACAATATCAATACCCCGTGGAAGAGACGTGGAGGTCACAATAGCTTAACAAGTCGGTTTTAATGCCCCTTGGAAGAGTGTTGGAGGTAGGTGTGGAATAAAAGGAAAGTATCAATGCCCCATGGAAGAGACGTGGAGGTCACAGTAGTTTAAATAGACGGTTTTAATGCCCTTTGAAATAGCTGTGGAGTTCAGAGTGCTTTAACAAGATGGCATTCATGCACCTTGGAAGAGACGTGGAGGTCACAGTAGCTTAACAAGACGGTTTTAATGACCCTTGGATGAGTGGTGGAGGTTATGTGGAATAAAAATACAATATCAATGCCCCTTTGAAGAGACGTCGAGGTCACAGTAGCTTACAAGACGGTTTTAATGTCCCTTGGAAGAGTGGTGGAGATTACAGTGGAATAAAAAGACAATATCAATGCCCCGTGGAAGAGACATGGTGGTCACAGTAGCTTAAGAAGATGGCTTTAATGCCCCTTGGAAGAATGGTGGAGGTCGCAGTGGAATAAAAAGACAATATTAATGCCCCTTGGAAGAGTGATGAAGGTCGCAGTGGAAGAAAAGGACAGTATCAATGCCCTGTGGGAGAGAAGTGGAGGTCACAGTAGATTAACAAGATGCTTTTAATGCCCCTTGGAAGAGCTGTGGATTTCAGAGTGGTTTAATAAGATGGTTTTAATGTCCTTGGAAGAGACTTGTAGGTGACAGTAGCTTAACAAGATGGTTTTAATGCGACTTGGAAGAGTGGTGGAGGTCGCAGTGGAATAAAAAAACAATATCAATGCCCCGTGGAAGAGACATGGAGGTCACAGTATCTTAAAAAGACGATTTTAATGCCCCATGGAAGAGTGTTGGAGGTCGCAGTGGAATAAAAAGACAATATCAATGCCCCGTGGAAGAGACGTGGAGGTCACAGTATCTTAAATTGATGGTTTTAATGCCCCTTGGAAGATCTGTGGAGTTCAGAGTGCATTATCAAGATGGTTTTAATGTGCCTTGGAAGAGAAGTGTAGGTCACCGTAGCTTAACAAGACGGTTTTATTGCCCCTTAGAAGAGTGCTGGAGGTCGCAGTGGAATAAAAAGAAAATATCATTGCCTCTTGGAAGAAACTTGTAGGTCACAGCTGCTTAACAAGATGGTTTTAATTCCCCTTGGAAGAGTGGTGGAGGTCACAGTGGAATTAAAAGACAATATCAATGCCCCGTCGTAGAGACGTGGTTGTCACTGTAGCTCAACAAGACGGTTTTACTGCCCCTTGGAAGAGTGGTGGACGTCGCAGTGGAATAAGAAGACAATATCAATGCCCCTTGAAAGAGTGGTGGAGGTCTCAGTGGAATAAAAAGACAATATAAATGCCCCGTGGAAAAGGCGTGGAGGTCATAGTAGCTGCACAAGATGGTTTTAATGCCCCTTGGAAGAGCTGTGGAGTTCAGAGTGGTTTAACAAGATGGTTTTAATGCCCCTTGGAAGAGACGAGTTCACAATAGCTTAACAAGACGGTTTTAATGCCCCTTGGAAGAGTGGTGGATGTTACAGTGGAATAAAAAGACAATATCAATGCACCGTGGAAGAGACATGGAGGTCAAAGTAGCTTAACAAGCCGGTTTTAATGCCTCTTGGAAGCGTGGTAGAGGACGCAGTGGAATAAAAAGGCAATATCAGTGCCCCTTGGAAGAGTGTTGGAGGTCGCAGTGGAATAAAAAGACAATATAAATGTCCCTTGGAAGAGACTTGGAGGTAACAGTAGCTTAATAAGATGGTTTTAATGCTCCTTGGAAAAGTGGTGGAGGTCGCAGTGCAATAACAATACAATATCAATGCCCCTTGGAAGAGTGATGGAGGTCGCAGTGGAATAAAAAAGCAATATCAATGCCCCCTGGAAGAGAGATGGAGGTCATAGTAGCTTTACAGAATGGTTTTAATGAACCTTGGAAGAGTGATGGAGTTCAGAGTGGTTTAATAAGATGGTTTTAATGCCCCTTGGAAGAGACGTCGAGGTCACAGTAGCTTAACAAGACGGTTTTAATGCCCCTTGGTTGAGTGGTGGAGGTCGCAGTGCAATAAAAAGACAATATTAATGCTCCTTGGAAGAGTGATAGAGGTCGCAGTGGAATAAAAGGACAGTATCAATGCCCCTTGGAAGAAACGTGGAGTTCACAGAAGCTTAACAAGAGGGATTTAATGCCCCTTGGAAGAGGTGTGGAGTTCAGAATAGTCTAACAAGTCTGTTTTGATGGCCCTTGAATGAGATGTGAAGGTCACTGTAGCTTAACAAGACTGCTTCAATGCCCCTTGGAAGAGGTGTGGAGTGAAAAGTGGTTTAACAAGACGGTTTTAATGCCCCCTGAATGAGAAGTGGAGGTCACAGTAGCTTAACAAGATGGTTTTAATGAACCTTGAAAAAGTGGTGGAGGTTACAGTGGAATAAAAAGACAATATCAATGCCTCATGGTAGAGACTTGGAATTCACATTAGCTTAACAAGACGTTTTTAATGCCCCTTGGAAGAGTGGTGGAGGTCGCAGAGGAATAAAAAAACAATATCAATGCCCCTTGGAAGAATAGTGGAGTTCGCAGTGGAATAAAAAGACAATATCAATGACCCGTGGAAGAGACGTGGTGGTCACAGTAGCTTAACAAGACTCTTTTATTTCCCCTTGGAAGAGTGGTGGAGGTCGCAGTGGCATAATAAGACATTATCAATGCCCCGTGGAAGAGATGTGGAGGTCTCAGGAGCTTAACAAGACGGTTTTAATGCCCCTTGGAAGAGCTGTGGAGTGAAGAGTGGTTTAATAAAGCGGTTTTATTGCCCCTTGGAAGAGACGTGGGGGTCACAGTAGTTTAACAAGACTGTTTTAATGCCCTTTGGAAGAGCTGTGGAGTACAGAGTGGTTTAACAAGACGGTTCAAATGCACGTGGAAGAGACGTGGAGGTCAAATTAGCTTAACAAGACAGTTTTAATGCCCCTTGGAAGAGTGGTGGAGGTCGCAGTGGAATAAAAAGACAATATCAATGCCCCTTGGAAGACTGGTGGAGGTCGCAGTGGAATAAAAAGACAATAAAAATGCCCCGTGGAAAAGGAATGGAGGTCATAGTAGCTGCACAAGACGGTTTTAATGCCCCTTGGAAAAGCTGTGAAGTTCAGAGTCGTTTAACAAGACGGTAATAATGCCCCTTGGAAGAGGCGTGAAGGTCACAGTGGCTTAACAAAACGGTTTAATGACCCTTGGAAGATTGGTGGAGGTTACAGTGGAATAAAAAGACAATATCAGTGCCCCGTGGAAGAGACGTGGAGGTCACAGTAGCTAAACAAGACGGTTTTAATGCCCCTTGGAAGAGTGGTGGAGGTCGCAGTGGAATAAAAAGACAATATCAATGCCCCTTGGAAGACTGGTGGAGGTCGCAGTGGAAAAAAAAGGCAACATCAATGTCCCGTGGAAGAGACGTGTTGGTCACAGTAGCTCAACAAGACAGTTTTAATCCCCTTTGGAAGAGTGGTTGAGGTTACAGTGGAATAAAAAGACAATATCAATACCCTTTGCAAGTGATGTGGGGATCACAGTAGCTTAACAAGACGGTTTTAGTGCCCCTTGGAAGAGTGGTGGAGGTCGCAGTGGAATAAAAAGACAATATTAATGCCCCTTCGAAGAGTGATGAAGGTCGCAGTGGAAGAAAAGGACCGTATCAATGCCCCGTGGGAGAGAAGTGGAGGTCACAGTAGCTTAACAAGACGGTTTTAATGCCCATTGAAAGAGTGGTCGAGGTCGGAGTGGAATAAAAAGACAATATCAATGAACATTGGAAGAGTGGTGGAGGTCGCAGTGGAATAAAGAGATGATATAATTTCCCCGTTGAAGATACGTGGAGGTCAAAGTAGCTTAACAAGTCGGTTTTAATGCCCCTTGGAAGTGTTGGAGGTAGCTGTGGAACAAAAAGACAATACCAATGCCCCGTGGAAGAGTGGTGGAGGTCGCAGTGGAATATAAAGACAATATCAATGCCCCATGGAAGAGTGGTGGAGGACGCAGTGGAATAAAAAGACAATATCAATGCCCCGGGGAGAAGACGTGAAGGTCACAGTAGCTTTACAAGACGGTTTTAATGACCCTTGGAAGAGTGGTGGAGGTTGCTGTGATATAAAAAAGACAATATCAATGCCCCGTGGAAGAGACGTGGAGGTCACAGTAGCTTAACAAGACACTTCTAATGCCCCATGGATGAGTGGTGGAGGTCGCAGTGGAATAAAAAGACATTATCAATGCCCCTTGGGAGAGACGTCGAGGTCACAGTAGCTTAACAAGATGGTTTTAATGCCCCTTGGTTGAGTGGTGGAGGTTACAAGGGAATAAAAAGACAATATCAATGCCCCGTGATAGAGACGTGGAGGTCACAGTAGCTTAATAAGATGGTTTTAATGCCCCTTGGAAGAGTGGTGGAGGTCGCAGTGCAATAAAAAGACAATATCAAGGCACCGTGGAAAAGACGTGGAGGTCACAGTAGCTTAAATATACAGTTTGAATGCCCCTTGGAATAGCTGTGGAGTTCAGAGTGGTTTAACAAGATGGTTTTTATGCACCTTGGAAGAGAATTGGAGGTCACAGTAGCTTAACAAGACAGTTTTAATGCCCCTTGGATGAGTGGTGGAGGTTACAGTGGAATAAAAAGACTATATCAATGCCCCTACGAAGAGACGTCGAGGTCACAGTAGCTTACAAGACGGTTTTAATGTCCCTTGGAAGAGTGGTGGAGGTTACAGTGGAATAAAAAGACAATATCAATGCCCCATGGAAGAGACATGGAGGTCAAAGTAGCTTAACAAGACAGTTTTAATGCCCCTTGGATGACTGGTGGATGTCGCAGTGGAATAAAAAGACAATATCAATGCCCCTTGGAAGAGGGGTGGTGGTTACAGTGGAATAAAAAGACAATATCAATGCCCCGTGGAAGATACGTGGAGGTCATAGTAGCTGAACAATACGGTTTTAATGTCCCTTGGATGAGTGGTGGATGTCGCAGTGGAATAAAAAGACAATATCAATGCCCCTTGGAAGAGGGGTGGTGGTTACAGTGGAATAAAAAGACAATATCAATGCCCCGTGGAAGAGACATGGAGGTCACAGTAGCCTAACAAGACGGTTTAATGCCCCTTGGATGATTGGTGGAGGTCACTGTGGAATAAAAAGACAATATCAAAGCTCCGAGGAAGAGACGTGGAGGTCACAGTAGCTTAAATAGATGGTTTTAATGCACCTTGGAATAGCTGTTGAGTTCAGAGTAGTTTAACAAGATGGTTTTTATGCACCTTGGAAGAGAAGTGGAGGTCACAGTAGCTTAACAAGACAGTTTTAATGCCCCTTGGATGAGTGGTGGATGTCGCAGTTTAATAAAAAGACAATATCAATGCACCTTGGAAGAGGGGTGGTGGTAACAGTGGAAGAAAAAGACAATATCAATGCCCCGTGGAAGAGACGGGGAGGTCATAGTAGCTGAACAAGACGGTTTTGATGCCCCTTGGAAGAGTGGTGGAGTTCAGAGTGGTTTAACAAGGTGGTTTTAATGCACCTTGGAAGAGACGTGGAGGTCACTGTAACTAAACAACATGGTTTTAATGCCCCTTGGAAGAGTGGTGGAGATCGCAGTGGAATAAAAAGACAATTTCAATGCCCATTGGAAGAGTGGTGGAGGTCGCAGTGGAATAAAAATACAATATCAATGTCCCGTGGAAGAGATGTGGAGGTCACAGTAGCTTAATAAGACGGTTTTAATGCCCCTTGGAATAGCTGTGGATTTCAGAGTGGTTTAACAAGATGGTTTTAATGCCCCTTGGAAGAGACGTGGAGGTCACAGTAGCTTAACAAGAGGGTTTTAATGCCCCTTGGATGAGTGGTGGAGTTTACAGTGGAATAAAAAGACAATATGAATGCACTGTGGAAGAAACATGGAGGTCACAGTAGCTTAACAAGATGGTTTTAATGCCCCTTGGAAGAGTGGTGGAGGACGCAGTGGAATAAAAATACCATATCAATGCCCCTTGTAAGATTGGTGGAGGTCGCAGTGGAATAAAAAGACAATATCAATGTCCCATGTAAGAGATGTGGAGGTCACAGTAGCTTAACAAGATGGTTTTAATGCCCCTTGGAAGAGTGGTTGAGGTCGCAGTGGAATAAAAAGACAATATTAATGCCCCTTGGAAGAGTGATGGAGGTCGCAATGGAATAAAGAGAATATCAATACCCCTTGGAAGAGACGAGGAGGTCACAGTAGCTTAACAAGACGTTTTTAATGCACCTTGGAAGAATGGTGGAGGTCGCAGTGTAATAAAAAGACAATATGAATGCACCTCGTAAGAGTGGCGGAGGTCGCAGTGGAATAAAAAGACAATATCAATGCCCCTTGGAAGAGACGTAGAGTTCAAAGTAGCTTAACAAGATGGTTTTAATGCCACTCGGAAGAGTGGTGGACGTTACAGTGAAATAAAAATACAATATCAATGCCCCGTGGAAAAGACGTTGAGGTCTCAGTAGCTTTAAAAGATGGTTTTATTGCCCCTAGGCAGAGTGGTGGAGGTCGCAGTGGAATGAAAAGACAATATCAATGCCCCTTGGAAGAGTATTGGAGGTCGAAGTGGAATAAAAAGCAATATCAAAGACCCCTTGGAAGAGTGGTGGAGGTCGGAGTGGAATAAAAAGACGATATCAATGTCCCTTGGAAGAGGGGTGGTGGTTACAGTGAAATATAGACTCAGTATCAATGCCACGTGGAAGAGACATGGAGGTCATAGTAGCTGAACAAGACAGTTTTAATTCCCCTTGGATGAGTGGTGGAGGTAGCAGTGGAATAGAAAGACAATATCAATGCCCCTACGAAGAGACATCGAGGTAAAAGTAGCTTACAAGACGGTTTTAATGTCCCTTGGAAGAGTGGTGGAGGTTACAGTGGTATAAAAAGACAATATCAATGCCCCGTGGAAGAGACATGGAGGTCACAGTAGCTTAACAAGACAGTTTTAATTCCCCTTGGATGAGTGGTGGAGGTAGCAGTGGAATAAAAATACAATATCAATGTCCCGTGTAAGAGACGTGGAGGTCACAGTAGCTTAACAAGATGGTTTTAATGACCCTTGGAAGAGTGGTGGAGGTCGCTGTGGAATAAAAAGATAATAACAAAACCCCGTGGAAGAGACGTGGAGGTCACAGTAGCTTAAATAAATGGTTTTATTGCTCCTTGGAAGAGATGTGGATTTCATAGTGTTTTAACAAGATGGTTTTAATGCCTCTTGGAAGAGACGTGGAAGTCACAGTAGCTTAACAAGATGGTTTTAATGCCCCTTGGAAGAGTGGTGGAGGTTACAGTGGAATAAAAAGACAATGTCAATGCCCCGTGGAAGAGACGTTGACGTAACTGTAGCTTACCAAGACGGTTTTAATGCCCTTTGGAAGAGTGGTGGAGGTCACAGTGGAATAAAAAGACAATATAAATTTCCCTTGGAAGAGATGTGGAGTGCAGAGTGTTTTAATAAGACGGTTTTAATGCCCCTTGGAGGAGACATGTAGGTCACAGTAGCTTAACAAGACGGTTTTAATGCCCCTTGGAAGAGTGGTGCAGGTCGCAGTGAAATAAAAAGACAATATCAATTCCCATTGGAAGAGTGGTGGAGGTCGCAGTGGAATAAAAGGACAATATTAATGCCCCTTGGAAGAGTGATGGAGGTCGCAGTTGAATAAAATGACAGTATTAGTGCCCCGTGGAAGAGACATGGAGGTCACATTAGCTTAACAAGATGGTTTTAATGCCCCTTGGAAGAGTGGTGGAGGTCGCTGTGGAATAAAAAGACAATATCAATGCCCCGTGGAAGAGACGTGGATGTCACAGTAGTTTAAATAGACGGTTTTAAAGCCCCTTGGAATAGTTGTGGATTTCAGAGTGGTTTAACAAGATTGTTTTAATGCCCCTTTTAAGAGAGGTGGAGGTCACAGCAGCGTAACAAGACGGTTTTAATGCCCCTTGGATGAGTGGTGGAGGTTATAGTGGAATAAAAATACAATATCAATGCCCCTTGGAAGAGACGTCGAGGTCCCAGTAGATTAATTAGAAGGTTTTAATGCCCCTTGGAAGAGTGGTGGAGGCTACAGTGGAATAAATAGACAATATCAATGCCCCTTGGAAGAGACGTGGAGGTCACAGTAGCTTAACAAGGCAGTTTTAATGCCCCTTGGAAGAGTGGTTGAGGTCTCAGTGGAATAAAACGACAATATCAATGCCCCTTGGAAGAGTGGTGGAGGTCACAGTGGAATAAAAAGACAATATTAATGTCTCGTGCATGAAACGTGGAGGTCACAGTGTAATATACGGACAGTATCAATGCCCCGTGGAGAGAAGTGGAGGTCGCTGTAGCTTAACAAGGTGGTTTTAATGCCCCTTGGAAAATTGGTGGAGGTCGCTGTGGAATAAAAAGACAATCAATGCCCCGAGGAAGAGACGTTGAGGTCAGAGTAGATTAAATAGACGGTTTTAATGCCCCTTGTAATAGCTGTGGAGTTCAGAGTGGTTTAACAAGATGGTTTTAATGCCCCTTGGAAGAGACGTGGAGTTCTCAGCAGCCTAACAAGACTGTTTTAATGCCCCTTGGATGAGTGGTGGAGGTCGCAGTGGAATAAAAAGACAATATCAATGCCCCGTGGAAGAGGGGTGGTGGTTACAGTGCAATAAAAAGACAATATCAATGCCCCGTGGAAGACTCGTGGAGGTCACAGTAGCTTAACAAGATGGTTTTAATGCCCCTTGTAATAGCGGTGGAGGTCGCTGTGGAATAAAAAGACAATATTGAAGCTCCGTGGAAGAGACGGGGAGGTCACAGCAGCTTAAATAATTGGTTTTATTGCGGCTTGGAAGAGCTGTGGAGTTCCTATTGGTTTAACAAGATGGTTTTAATGCCCCTTGGAAGAGACGTGGAGGTCACAGTAGCTTAACAAGATGGTTTTAATGCCCCTTGGAAGAGTGGTGGAGGTCGCATTGGAATAAAAAGACAATATCAACACCGCTTGGAAGAGTTGTGGAGGTCGCAGTGGAATAAAAAGATAATATCAATGTCCCGAGGAAGAGACGTGGAGGTCATAGTAGCTTAACAAGATGGTTTTAATGCCCCTAGGCAGAGTGGTGGAGGTCGCAGTGGAATAAAAAGACAATATCAATGCCCCTTGGAAGAGTGGTGGAGGTCACAGTGGAATAAAAAAATGATATCAATGCCCCTTGGAAGAGGGGTGGTGGATACAGTTTAATAAAAACTCAAAATCAATGCCCCGTGGAAGAGACATGGAGCTCATAGTAGGTGAACAAGATGGTTTTAATGCACCTTGGAAGAGTGGTGAAGTTCAAAGTGGTAGAAAAACACAATACTAATGCCCCTTGGAAGAGGGAGAGAGATCGCAGTTGAATAATAGGATAGTATCAATGCCCCGTGGAAGAGACGTGAAGGTCACAGCAGCTTAACAAGATGGTTTTAATGCCCCTTGGAAGAGACATGGAGGTCACAGTAGCTTAACAAGATGGTTTTAATGCCCCTTGGAAGAGTGGTGGAGGTCGCATTGGAATAAAAAGACAATATCAACACCGCTTGGAAGAGTTGTGGAGGTCGCAGTGGAATAAAAAGACAATATCAATGTCCCAAGGAAGAGATGTGGAGGTCATAGTATCTTAACAAGATGGTTTTAATGCCCCTAGGCAGAGTGGTGGAGGTCGCAGTGGAATAAAAAGACAATGTCACTGCCCCTTGGAAGAGTGGTGGAGGTCACAGTGGAATAAAAAGACAATATCAATGACCCCTTGGAAGAGTGGTGGAGGTCGCAGTGGAATAAAAAGATGATATCAATGCCCCTTGGAAGAGGGGTGGTGGATTCAGTTTAATAAAAACTCAATATCAATGCCCCGTGGAAGAGACATGGAGGTCATAGTAGGTGAACAAGATGGTTTTAATGCACCTTGGAAGAGTGGTGGAGTTCAGAGTGGTTTAATAAGACGGTTTTTGTGCCCCTTGGAAGAGACGTCGAGCTCACAGTAGCTGAAGAAGATGGTTTTATTGCCCCTTGGATGAGTGGTGGAGGTTACAGTGGAATAAAAAGACAATATCAATTCCCCGTGGAAGAGATATGGAGGTCACAATAGCTTAACAAGACCGTTTTAATGTCCCTTGGAAGAGTGGTGGAGGTCGCAGTGGAATAAAAAGATAATATCAATGTCCCGTGGAAGTGACGTGGAGGTCACAGTAGCTTAATAAGACGGTTTTAATACCACTTGGAGGAGTGGTGGAGGTCATAGTGGAATAAAAACACAATATTAATGCCCCTTGGTTGAATAATAGAACAGTATCAATGCCCCGTGGAAGAGACGTGAAGGTCACAGCAGCCTAACAAGATGGTTTTAATGTCCCTTGGAGGAGACGTGGAGGTCACAGTAGCTTAACAAGATGGTTTTAATGCCCCTTGGAAGAGTGATGGAGGTCGCATTGGAATAAAAAGACAATATCAACACCGCTTGGAAGAGTTGTGGAGGTCGCAGTGGAATAAAAAGACAATATCAATGTCCCAAAGAAGAGACGTGGAGGTCATAGTAGCTTAACAATATGGTTTTAATGCCCCTAGGCAGAGTGGTGGAGGTCGCAGTGGAATAAAAAGACAATATTAATGCCCCTTGGAAGAGTGGTGGAGTTCACAGTGGAATAAAAAGACAATATCAATGACCCCTTGGAAGAGTGGTGGAGGTCGCAGTGGAATAAAAAGATGATATCAATACCCCGTGGAAGAGACTTGAAGGTCACAGCAGCTTAACAAGATGGTTTTAATGCCTCTTGGAAGAGTGGTGGAGGTCACTGTGGAATAAAAAGACTATCAAAGCCCCGTGGAAGAGACGTGGAGGTCACAGTAGCTTAAATAGATGGTTTTAATGCCCTTTGGAATAGCTGTGGAGTTCAGAGTGGTTTAACAAGATGGTTTTTATGCACCTTCGAAGAGATGTGGAGGTCACAGTAGCTTAACAAGATGGTTTTAATGTCCCTTGGATGAGTGGTGGAGGTTATGTGGAATAAAAATAAAATATCAATGCCCCTTTGAAGAGACGTCGAGGTCACAGTAGCTTACAAGACGGTTTTAATTTCCCTTGGAAGAGTGGTGGAGGTTACAGTGGAATAAAAAGACAATATCAATGCCCCGTGGAAGAGACATGGAGGTCACAGTAGCTTAACAAGATGGCTTTAATGCCCCTTGGAAAAGTGGTTGAGGTTGCAGTGGAATAAAAAGACAATATTAATCCCCCTTGGAAGAGTGGTGAAGGTCGTAGTGGAAATAAAGGACAGTATCAATGCCTCGTGGGAGAGACGTGGAGGTCACAGTAGCTTAACAAGACGGTTTTAATGCCCGTTGGAAGATACGTGGAGGTCACAGTAGCTTAACAAGACGGTTTTAATGTCCGTTGGAAGAGTGGTGGAGGTCAGAGTGGAATAAAAAGACAATATCAATGAACATTGGAAGAGTGGTGGAGGTCGTAGTGGAATAAAAAGACGATATCAATTCCCCGTTGAATAGACTTAGAGGTAACAGTAGCTTAACAAGATGGTTTTAATGCCCCTTGGAAGAGAGGTGGAGGTCGCAGTGGCATAAACTGACAATATCAATACCCCGTGGAAGAGACGTGGAGGTCACAGTAGCTTAACAAGTCGGTTTTAATGCCCCTTGGAAGAGTGTTGGAGGTAGCTGTGGAATAAAAAGACAGTATCAATGCCCAAAGGAAGAGACGTGGAGGCCACAGTAGCTTAACAAGATGGTTTAATGCCCCTTGGATGATTGGTGGAGGTCACTGTGGAATAAAAAGACAATATCAAAGCTCCGAGTAAGAGACGTGGAGGTCACAGTAGCTTAAATAGATGGTTTTAATGCCCCTTGGAATAGCTGTGGAGATCAGAGTAGTTTAACAAGATGGTTTTTATGCACCTTGGAAGAGAAGTGGAAGTCATAGTAGCTTAACAAGACAGTTTTAATGCCCCTTGGATGAGTGGTGGATGTCGCAGTGGAATAAAAAGACAATGTCAATGCCCCTTGGAAGAGGGGTGGTGGTTACAATGGAATAAAAAGACAATATCAATGCCCCGTGGAAGAGACGTGGAGGTCATAGTAGCTGAACAAGACAGTTTTAATGCCCATTGGATGAGTGTTGGAGGTCGCAGTGGAATAAAAATACAATATTATTGCCCCTTGAAAGAGTGATGGAGGTCGCAGTGGAATAAAAGGACCATATCAATGCCCCTTGTAAGAGGGTGGAGGTCGCAATGGAATAAAAAGACAATATCAATGTCCCATGTAAGAGATGTGCAGGTCACAGTAGCTTAACAAGACGGTTTTAGTGCCCCTTGGAAGAGTGGTGGAGGTCGCAGTGGAATAAAAAGACAATATTAATGCCCCTTCGAAGAGTGATGAAGGTCGCAGTGGAAGAAAAGGACCGTATCAATGCCCCGTGGGAGAGAAGTGGAGGTCACAGTAGCTTAACAAGACGGTTTTAATGCCCATTGAAAGAGTGGTCGAGGTCGGAGTGGAATAAAAAGACAATATCAATGAACATTGGAAGAGTGGTGGAGGTCGCAGTGGAATAAAGAGATGATATAATTTCCCCGTTGAAGATACGTGGAGGTCAAAGTAGCTTAACAAGTCGGTTTTAATGCCCCTTGGAAGTGTTGGAGGTAGCTGTGGAACAAAAAGACAATACCAATGCCCCGTGGAAGAGTGGTGGAGGTCGCAGTGGAATATAAAGACAATATCAATGCCCCATGGAAGAGTGGTGGAGGACGCAGTGGAATAAAAAGACAATATCAATGCCCCGGGGAGAAGACGTGAAGGTCACAGTAGCTTTACAAGACGGTTTTAATGACCCTTGGAAGAGTGGTGGAGGTTGCTGTGATATAAAAAAGACAATATCAATGCCCCGTGGAAGAGACGTGGAGGTCACAGTAGCTTAACAAGACACTTCTAATGCCCCATGGATGAGTGGTGGAGGTCGCAGTGGAATAAAAAGACATTATCAATGCCCCTTGGGAGAGACGTCGAGGTCACAGTAGCTTAACAAGATGGTTTTAATGCCCCTTGGTTGAGTGGTGGAGGTTACAAGGGAATAAAAAGACAATATCAATGCCCCGTGATAGAGACGTGGAGGTCACAGTAGCTTAATAAGATGGTTTTAATGCCCCTTGGAAGAGTGGTGGAGGTCGCAGTGCAATAAAAAGACAATATCAAGGCACCGTGGAAAAGACGTGGAGGTCACAGTAGCTTAAATATACAGTTTGAATGCCCCTTGGAATAGCTGTGGAGTTCAGAGTGGTTTAACAAGATGGTTTTTATGCACCTTGGAAGAGAATTGGAGGTCACAGTAGCTTAACAAGACAGTTTTAATGCCCCTTGGATGAGTGGTGGAGGTTACAGTGGAATAAAAAGACTATATCAATGCCCCTACGAAGAGACGTCGAGGTCACAGTAGCTTACAAGACGGTTTTAATGTCCCTTGGAAGAGTGGTGGAGGTTACAGTGGAATAAAAAGACAATATCAATGCCCCATGGAAGAGACATGGAGGTCAAAGTAGCTTAACAAGACAGTTTTAATGCCCCTTGGATGACTGGTGGATGTCGCAGTGGAATAAAAAGACAATATCAATGCCCCTTGGAAGAGGGGTGGTGGTTACAGTGGAATAAAAAGACAATATCAATGCCCCGTGGAAGATACGTGGAGGTCATAGTAGCTGAACAATACGGTTTTAATGTCCCTTGGATGAGTGGTGGATGTCGCAGTGGAATAAAAAGACAATATCAATGCCCCTTGGAAGAGGGGTGGTGGTTACAGTGGAATAAAAAGACAATATCAATGCCCCGTGGAAGAGACATGGAGGTCACAGTAGCCTAACAAGACGGTTTAATGCCCCTTGGATGATTGGTGGAGGTCACTGTGGAATAAAAAGACAATATCAAAGCTCCGAGGAAGAGACGTGGAGGTCACAGTAGCTTAAATAGATGGTTTTAATGCACCTTGGAATAGCTGTTGAGTTCAGAGTAGTTTAACAAGATGGTTTTTATGCACCTTGGAAGAGAAGTGGAGGTCACAGTAGCTTAACAAGACAGTTTTAATGCCCCTTGGATGAGTGGTGGATGTCGCAGTTTAATAAAAAGACAATATCAATGCACCTTGGAAGAGGGGTGGTGGTAACAGTGGAAGAAAAAGACAATATCAATGCCCCGTGGAAGAGACGGGGAGGTCATAGTAGCTGAACAAGACGGTTTTGATGCCCCTTGGAAGAGTGGTGGAGTTCAGAGTGGTTTAACAAGGTGGTTTTAATGCACCTTGGAAGAGACGTGGAGGTCACTGTAACTAAACAACATGGTTTTAATGCCCCTTGGAAGAGTGGTGGAGATCGCAGTGGAATAAAAAGACAATTTCAATGCCCATTGGAAGAGTGGTGGAGGTCGCAGTGGAATAAAAATACAATATCAATGTCCCGTGGAAGAGATGTGGAGGTCACAGTAGCTTAATAAGACGGTTTTAATGCCCCTTGGAATAGCTGTGGATTTCAGAGTGGTTTAACAAGATGGTTTTAATGCCCCTTGGAAGAGACGTGGAGGTCACAGTAGCTTAACAAGAGGGTTTTAATGCCCCTTGGATGAGTGGTGGAGTTTACAGTGGAATAAAAAGACAATATGAATGCACTGTGGAAGAAACATGGAGGTCACAGTAGCTTAACAAGATGGTTTTAATGCCCCTTGGAAGAGTGGTGGAGGACGCAGTGGAATAAAAATACCATATCAATGCCCCTTGTAAGATTGGTGGAGGTCGCAGTGGAATAAAAAGACAATATCAATGTCCCATGTAAGAGATGTGGAGGTCACAGTAGCTTAACAAGATGGTTTTAATGCCCCTTGGAAGAGTGGTTGAGGTCGCAGTGGAATAAAAAGACAATATTAATGCCCCTTGGAAGAGTGATGGAGGTCGCAATGGAATAAAGAGAATATCAATACCCCTTGGAAGAGACGAGGAGGTCACAGTAGCTTAACAAGACGTTTTTAATGCACCTTGGAAGAATGGTGGAGGTCGCAGTGTAATAAAAAGACAATATGAATGCACCTCGTAAGAGTGGCGGAGGTCGCAGTGGAATAAAAAGACAATATCAATGCCCCTTGGAAGAGACGTAGAGTTCAAAGTAGCTTAACAAGATGGTTTTAATGCCACTCGGAAGAGTGGTGGACGTTACAGTGAAATAAAAATACAATATCAATGCCCCGTGGAAAAGACGTTGAGGTCTCAGTAGCTTTAAAAGATGGTTTTATTGCCCCTAGGCAGAGTGGTGGAGGTCGCAGTGGAATGAAAAGACAATATCAATGCCCCTTGGAAGAGTATTGGAGGTCGAAGTGGAATAAAAAGCAATATCAAAGACCCCTTGGAAGAGTGGTGGAGGTCGGAGTGGAATAAAAAGACGATATCAATGTCCCTTGGAAGAGGGGTGGTGGTTACAGTGAAATATAGACTCAGTATCAATGCCACGTGGAAGAGACATGGAGGTCATAGTAGCTGAACAAGACAGTTTTAATTCCCCTTGGATGAGTGGTGGAGGTAGCAGTGGAATAGAAAGACAATATCAATGCCCCTACGAAGAGACATCGAGGTAAAAGTAGCTTACAAGACGGTTTTAATGTCCCTTGGAAGAGTGGTGGAGGTTACAGTGGTATAAAAAGACAATATCAATGCCCCGTGGAAGAGACATGGAGGTCACAGTAGCTTAACAAGACAGTTTTAATTCCCCTTGGATGAGTGGTGGAGGTAGCAGTGGAATAAAAATACAATATCAATGTCCCGTGTAAGAGACGTGGAGGTCACAGTAGCTTAACAAGATGGTTTTAATGACCCTTGGAAGAGTGGTGGAGGTCGCTGTGGAATAAAAAGATAATAACAAAACCCCGTGGAAGAGACGTGGAGGTCACAGTAGCTTAAATAAATGGTTTTATTGCTCCTTGGAAGAGATGTGGATTTCATAGTGTTTTAACAAGATGGTTTTAATGCCTCTTGGAAGAGACGTGGAAGTCACAGTAGCTTAACAAGATGGTTTTAATGCCCCTTGGAAGAGTGGTGGAGGTTACAGTGGAATAAAAAGACAATGTCAATGCCCCGTGGAAGAGACGTTGACGTAACTGTAGCTTACCAAGACGGTTTTAATGCCCTTTGGAAGAGTGGTGGAGGTCACAGTGGAATAAAAAGACAATATAAATTTCCCTTGGAAGAGATGTGGAGTGCAGAGTGTTTTAATAAGACGGTTTTAATGCCCCTTGGAGGAGACATGTAGGTCACAGTAGCTTAACAAGACGGTTTTAATGCCCCTTGGAAGAGTGGTGCAGGTCGCAGTGAAATAAAAAGACAATATCAATTCCCATTGGAAGAGTGGTGGAGGTCGCAGTGGAATAAAAGGACAATATTAATGCCCCTTGGAAGAGTGATGGAGGTCGCAGTTGAATAAAATGACAGTATTAGTGCCCCGTGGAAGAGACATGGAGGTCACATTAGCTTAACAAGATGGTTTTAATGCCCCTTGGAAGAGTGGTGGAGGTCGCTGTGGAATAAAAAGACAATATCAATGCCCCGTGGAAGAGACGTGGATGTCACAGTAGTTTAAATAGACGGTTTTAAAGCCCCTTGGAATAGTTGTGGATTTCAGAGTGGTTTAACAAGATTGTTTTAATGCCCCTTTTAAGAGAGGTGGAGGTCACAGCAGCGTAACAAGACGGTTTTAATGCCCCTTGGATGAGTGGTGGAGGTTATAGTGGAATAAAAATACAATATCAATGCCCCTTGGAAGAGACGTCGAGGTCCCAGTAGATTAATTAGAAGGTTTTAATGCCCCTTGGAAGAGTGGTGGAGGCTACAGTGGAATAAATAGACAATATCAATGCCCCTTGGAAGAGACGTGGAGGTCACAGTAGCTTAACAAGGCAGTTTTAATGCCCCTTGGAAGAGTGGTTGAGGTCTCAGTGGAATAAAACGACAATATCAATGCCCCTTGGAAGAGTGGTGGAGGTCACAGTGGAATAAAAAGACAATATTAATGTCTCGTGCATGAAACGTGGAGGTCACAGTGTAATATACGGACAGTATCAATGCCCCGTGGAGAGAAGTGGAGGTCGCTGTAGCTTAACAAGGTGGTTTTAATGCCCCTTGGAAAATTGGTGGAGGTCGCTGTGGAATAAAAAGACAATCAATGCCCCGAGGAAGAGACGTTGAGGTCAGAGTAGATTAAATAGACGGTTTTAATGCCCCTTGTAATAGCTGTGGAGTTCAGAGTGGTTTAACAAGATGGTTTTAATGCCCCTTGGAAGAGACGTGGAGTTCTCAGCAGCCTAACAAGACTGTTTTAATGCCCCTTGGATGAGTGGTGGAGGTCGCAGTGGAATAAAAAGACAATATCAATGCCCCGTGGAAGAGGGGTGGTGGTTACAGTGCAATAAAAAGACAATATCAATGCCCCGTGGAAGACTCGTGGAGGTCACAGTAGCTTAACAAGATGGTTTTAATGCCCCTTGTAATAGCGGTGGAGGTCGCTGTGGAATAAAAAGACAATATTGAAGCTCCGTGGAAGAGACGGGGAGGTCACAGCAGCTTAAATAATTGGTTTTATTGCGGCTTGGAAGAGCTGTGGAGTTCCTATTGGTTTAACAAGATGGTTTTAATGCCCCTTGGAAGAGACGTGGAGGTCACAGTAGCTTAACAAGATGGTTTTAATGCCCCTTGGAAGAGTGGTGGAGGTCGCATTGGAATAAAAAGACAATATCAACACCGCTTGGAAGAGTTGTGGAGGTCGCAGTGGAATAAAAAGATAATATCAATGTCCCGAGGAAGAGACGTGGAGGTCATAGTAGCTTAACAAGATGGTTTTAATGCCCCTAGGCAGAGTGGTGGAGGTCGCAGTGGAATAAAAAGACAATATCAATGCCCCTTGGAAGAGTGGTGGAGGTCACAGTGGAATAAAAAAATGATATCAATGCCCCTTGGAAGAGGGGTGGTGGATACAGTTTAATAAAAACTCAAAATCAATGCCCCGTGGAAGAGACATGGAGCTCATAGTAGGTGAACAAGATGGTTTTAATGCACCTTGGAAGAGTGGTGAAGTTCAAAGTGGTAGAAAAACACAATACTAATGCCCCTTGGAAGAGGGAGAGAGATCGCAGTTGAATAATAGGATAGTATCAATGCCCCGTGGAAGAGACGTGAAGGTCACAGCAGCTTAACAAGATGGTTTTAATGCCCCTTGGAAGAGACATGGAGGTCACAGTAGCTTAACAAGATGGTTTTAATGCCCCTTGGAAGAGTGGTGGAGGTCGCATTGGAATAAAAAGACAATATCAACACCGCTTGGAAGAGTTGTGGAGGTCGCAGTGGAATAAAAAGACAATATCAATGTCCCAAGGAAGAGATGTGGAGGTCATAGTATCTTAACAAGATGGTTTTAATGCCCCTAGGCAGAGTGGTGGAGGTCGCAGTGGAATAAAAAGACAATGTCACTGCCCCTTGGAAGAGTGGTGGAGGTCACAGTGGAATAAAAAGACAATATCAATGACCCCTTGGAAGAGTGGTGGAGGTCGCAGTGGAATAAAAAGATGATATCAATGCCCCTTGGAAGAGGGGTGGTGGATTCAGTTTAATAAAAACTCAATATCAATGCCCCGTGGAAGAGACATGGAGGTCATAGTAGGTGAACAAGATGGTTTTAATGCACCTTGGAAGAGTGGTGGAGTTCAGAGTGGTTTAATAAGACGGTTTTTGTGCCCCTTGGAAGAGACGTCGAGCTCACAGTAGCTGAAGAAGATGGTTTTATTGCCCCTTGGATGAGTGGTGGAGGTTACAGTGGAATAAAAAGACAATATCAATTCCCCGTGGAAGAGATATGGAGGTCACAATAGCTTAACAAGACCGTTTTAATGTCCCTTGGAAGAGTGGTGGAGGTCGCAGTGGAATAAAAAGATAATATCAATGTCCCGTGGAAGTGACGTGGAGGTCACAGTAGCTTAATAAGACGGTTTTAATACCACTTGGAGGAGTGGTGGAGGTCATAGTGGAATAAAAACACAATATTAATGCCCCTTGGTTGAATAATAGAACAGTATCAATGCCCCGTGGAAGAGACGTGAAGGTCACAGCAGCCTAACAAGATGGTTTTAATGTCCCTTGGAGGAGACGTGGAGGTCACAGTAGCTTAACAAGATGGTTTTAATGCCCCTTGGAAGAGTGATGGAGGTCGCATTGGAATAAAAAGACAATATCAACACCGCTTGGAAGAGTTGTGGAGGTCGCAGTGGAATAAAAAGACAATATCAATGTCCCAAAGAAGAGACGTGGAGGTCATAGTAGCTTAACAATATGGTTTTAATGCCCCTAGGCAGAGTGGTGGAGGTCGCAGTGGAATAAAAAGACAATATTAATGCCCCTTGGAAGAGTGGTGGAGTTCACAGTGGAATAAAAAGACAATATCAATGACCCCTTGGAAGAGTGGTGGAGGTCGCAGTGGAATAAAAAGATGATATCAATACCCCGTGGAAGAGACTTGAAGGTCACAGCAGCTTAACAAGATGGTTTTAATGCCTCTTGGAAGAGTGGTGGAGGTCACTGTGGAATAAAAAGACTATCAAAGCCCCGTGGAAGAGACGTGGAGGTCACAGTAGCTTAAATAGATGGTTTTAATGCCCTTTGGAATAGCTGTGGAGTTCAGAGTGGTTTAACAAGATGGTTTTTATGCACCTTCGAAGAGATGTGGAGGTCACAGTAGCTTAACAAGATGGTTTTAATGTCCCTTGGATGAGTGGTGGAGGTTATGTGGAATAAAAATAAAATATCAATGCCCCTTTGAAGAGACGTCGAGGTCACAGTAGCTTACAAGACGGTTTTAATTTCCCTTGGAAGAGTGGTGGAGGTTACAGTGGAATAAAAAGACAATATCAATGCCCCGTGGAAGAGACATGGAGGTCACAGTAGCTTAACAAGATGGCTTTAATGCCCCTTGGAAAAGTGGTTGAGGTTGCAGTGGAATAAAAAGACAATATTAATCCCCCTTGGAAGAGTGGTGAAGGTCGTAGTGGAAATAAAGGACAGTATCAATGCCTCGTGGGAGAGACGTGGAGGTCACAGTAGCTTAACAAGACGGTTTTAATGCCCGTTGGAAGATACGTGGAGGTCACAGTAGCTTAACAAGACGGTTTTAATGTCCGTTGGAAGAGTGGTGGAGGTCAGAGTGGAATAAAAAGACAATATCAATGAACATTGGAAGAGTGGTGGAGGTCGTAGTGGAATAAAAAGACGATATCAATTCCCCGTTGAATAGACTTAGAGGTAACAGTAGCTTAACAAGATGGTTTTAATGCCCCTTGGAAGAGAGGTGGAGGTCGCAGTGGCATAAACTGACAATATCAATACCCCGTGGAAGAGACGTGGAGGTCACAGTAGCTTAACAAGTCGGTTTTAATGCCCCTTGGAAGAGTGTTGGAGGTAGCTGTGGAATAAAAAGACAGTATCAATGCCCAAAGGAAGAGACGTGGAGGCCACAGTAGCTTAACAAGATGGTTTAATGCCCCTTGGATGATTGGTGGAGGTCACTGTGGAATAAAAAGACAATATCAAAGCTCCGAGTAAGAGACGTGGAGGTCACAGTAGCTTAAATAGATGGTTTTAATGCCCCTTGGAATAGCTGTGGAGATCAGAGTAGTTTAACAAGATGGTTTTTATGCACCTTGGAAGAGAAGTGGAAGTCATAGTAGCTTAACAAGACAGTTTTAATGCCCCTTGGATGAGTGGTGGATGTCGCAGTGGAATAAAAAGACAATGTCAATGCCCCTTGGAAGAGGGGTGGTGGTTACAATGGAATAAAAAGACAATATCAATGCCCCGTGGAAGAGACGTGGAGGTCATAGTAGCTGAACAAGACAGTTTTAATGCCCATTGGATGAGTGTTGGAGGTCGCAGTGGAATAAAAATACAATATTATTGCCCCTTGAAAGAGTGATGGAGGTCGCAGTGGAATAAAAGGACCATATCAATGCCCCTTGTAAGAGGGTGGAGGTCGCAATGGAATAAAAAGACAATATCAATGTCCCATGTAAGAGATGTGCAGGTCACAGTAGCTTAACAAGATGGTTTTAATGCCCCTTGGAAGAGTGGTTGAGGTCGCAGTGGAATAAAAAGACAATATTAATGCCCCTTGGAAGAGTGATGGAGGTCGCAATGGAATAAAGACAATATCAATGCTCCTTGGAAGAGACGTGGAGGTCACAGTAGCTTTAAAAGATGGTTTTAATGCCCCTAGGCAGAGTGGGGGAGGTCGCAGTGGAATGAAAAAACAATATCAATGCCTCTTGGAAGAGTATTGGAGGTCGCAGTGGAATAAAAAGCAATATCAATGACCCCTTGTAAGAGTGGTGGAGGTCGCAGTGGAATAAAAAGACAATATCAATGTCCCATGTAAGAGATGTGCAGGTCACAGTAGCTTAACAAGATGGTTTTAATGCCCCTTGGAAGAGTGGTGGAGGTCGCAGTGGAATAAAAAGAAAATATGAATGCCCCATGGAAGAGTGATAGAGGTCGCAGTTGAATAAAAGGGCAGTATCAAAGCCCCGTGGAAGAAACGTGGAGGTCACAGTAGCTTAACAAGATGGTTTTAATGCCCCTTGGAAGAGTGGTGGAGGTCGCTGTGGAATAAAAAGACAATTTCAAAGCACTGTGGGAAAGACGTGGAGGTCACAGTAGCTTAAATAGACGGTTTGAATGCCCCTTTGAATAGCTGTGGAGCTCAGAGAGGTTTAACAAGATGGTTTTTATGCACCTTGGAAGAGAATTGGAGGTCACAGTAGCTTAACAAGACGGTTTTAATGCCCCTTGGATGAGTGGTGGAGGTTACAGTGGAATAAAAAGACAATATCAATGCCCCTACGAAGAGACATCGAGGTCAAAGTAGCTTATAAGACGGTTTTAATGTCCCTTGGAAGAGTGGTGGAGGTTACAGTATAATAAAAAGACAATATCAATGCCCCGTGGAAGAGACATGGAGGTCACAGTAGCTTAACAAGACAGTTTTAATGCCCCTTGGATGAGTGGTGGAGGTCGCAGTGGAATAAAAATACAATATCAATGTCCCGTGGAAGAGACGTGGAGGTCACAGTAGCTTGACAAGATGGTTTTAATGACCCTTGGAAGAGTGGTGGAGGTCGCTGTGGAATAAAAAGATAATAACAAAACCCCGTGGAAGAGACATGGAGGTCACAGTAGCTTAAATAAATGGTTTTATTGTTCCTTGGTAGAGATGTGGATTTCATAGTGGCTTAACAAGATGGTTTTAATGCCTCTTGGAAGAGACGTGGAAGTCACAGTAGCTTAACAAGATGGTTTTAATGCCCCTTGGAAGAGTGTTGGAGGTTACAGTGAATATAAAGACATTATCAATGCCCCATGGAAGAGACGTTGACGCAACTGTACCTTACCAAGACGGTTTTAATGCCCTTTGGAAGAGTGGTGGAGGTCGCAGTGGAATAAAAGGACAATATTAATGCCCCTTGGAAGAGTGATGGAGGTTGCAGTTGAATAAAAGGACAGTATTAATGCCCCGTGGAAGAGACATGGAGTTAACAGTAGCTTAACAAGACGGTTTTAATGCCCCTTGGATGAGTAGTGGAGGTTTTAGTGGAATAAAAAGAGAAAATCAAAGCCCCGTGGAAGAGACGTGGAGGTCACAGTAGTTTAAATAGACGGTTTTAATGCCCCTTGGAATAGCTGTGGATTTCAGATTGGTTTAACAAGATTGTTTTAATGCCCCTTGGAAGAGACATGGAGGTCACAGCAGCGTAACAAGACGGTTTTAATGCCCCTTGGATGAGTGGTGGAGGTTATAGTGGAATAAAAAGACAATATCAATGCCCCTTGGAAGAGACGTCGAGGTCCCAGTAGATTAACAAGGAGGTTTTAATACCCCTTGAAAGAGTGGTGGAGGCTACAGTGGAATAAATAGACAATATCAATGACCCTTGGAAGAGACGTGGAGGTCACAGTAGCTTAACAAGGCAGTTTTAATGCCCCTTGGAAGAGTGATGGAGGTCTCAGTGGAATAAAAAGACAATATCAATGCCCCTTGGAAAAGTGGTGGAGGTCGCAGTGGAATAAAAAGACAATATCAATGCCCCTTGGAAAAGTGGTGGAGGTCGCAGTGGAATAAAAAGACAATATCAATGTCCCGCGCATGAAACGTGGAGGTCACAGTGTAATATACGGACAGTATCAATGCCCTGTGGAAGAGAAGTGGAGGTCACTGTAGCTTAACAAGATGGTTTTAATGCCCCTTGGAAAATTGGTGGAGGTCGCTGTGGAATAAAAAGACATTATCAATGCCCCGAGGAAGAGACGTTGAGGTCACAGTAGCTTAAATAGACGGTTTTAATGCCCCTTGGAATAGCTGTGGAGTTCAGAGTGGTTAAACAAGATGGTTTTAATGCCCCTTGGAAGAGACGTGGAGTTCTCAGCAGCTTAACAATACGGTTTTAATGCCCCTTGGATGAGTGGTGGAGGTCGCAGTGGAATAAAAAGACAATATCAATGCCCCGTGGAAGAGGGGTGGTGGTTACAGTGCAATAAAAAGACAATATCAATGCCCCGTGGAAGACTCGTGGAGGTCACAGTAGCTTAACAAGACGGTTTTAATGCCCCTTGGAATAGCGGTGGTGGTCGCTGTGGAATGTAAAGACAATATTGAAGCTCCGTGGAAGAGACGGGGAGGTCACAGCAGCTTAAATAATTGGTTTTATTGCGGCTTGGAAGAGCTGTGGAGTTCCTATTGGTATAACAAGATGGTTTTAATGCCCCTTGGAAGAGACGTGGAGGTCACAGTAGCTTAACAAGATAGTTTTAATGCCTCTTGGAAGAGTGGTGGAGGTCGCATTGGAATAAAAAGACAATATCAACACTGCTTGGAAGAGTTGTGGAGGTCGCAGTGGAATAAATAGACAATATCAATGTCCCGAGGAAGAGACGTGGAGGTCATAGTAGCTTAACAAGATGGTTTTAATGCCCCTAGGCAGAGTGGTGGAGGTCGCAGTGGAATAAAAAGACAATATCAATGCCCATTGGAAGAGTGGTGGAGGTCACAGTGGCATAAAAAGACAATATCAATGACCCCTTGGAGGAGTGGTGGAGGTCGCAGTGGAATAAAAAGATGATATCAATGCCCCTTGGAAGAGGGGTGGTGGATACAGTGGAATAAAAACTCAATATTAATGCCCCGTGGAAGAGACATGGAGGTCATAGTAGGTAAACAAGATGGTTTTAATGCACCTTGGAAGAGTGGTGGAGTTCAGAGTGGTTTAAAAAGACGGTTTTTATGCCCCTTGGAAGAGACGTCGAGCTCACAGTAGCTGAAGAAGACGGTTTTATTGCCCCTTGGATGAGTGGTGGAGGTTACAGTGGAATAAAAAGACAATATCACAATATCAATGCCCCGTGGAAGAGACGTGAAGGTCACAGCAGCTTAACAAGATGGTTTTAATGCCTCTTGGAAGAGTGGTGGAGGTCGCTGTGGAATAAAAAGACTATCAAAGCCCCGTGGAAGAGATGTGGAGGTCACAGTAACTTAAATAGACGGTTTTAATGCCCTTTGGAATAGCTGTGGAGTTCAGAGTGGTTTAACAAGATGGTTTTTATGCACCTTGGAAGAGACGTGGAGGTCACAGTAGCTTAAAAAGATGATTTTAATGCCCCTTGGATGAGTGGTGGAGGTTTTGTGGAATAAAAATACAATATCAATGCCCCTTTGAAGAGACGTCGAGGTCACAGTAGCTTACAAGACGGTTTTAATGTCCCTTGGAAGAGTGGTGGAGGTTACAGTGGAATAAAAAGACAATATCAATGCCCCGTGGAAGAGACATGGACGTCACAGTAGCTTAACAAGATGGCTTTAATGCCCCTAGGAAGAGTGGTGGAGGTCGCAGTGGAATAAAAAGACAATATTGATGCCCCTTGGAAGAGTGATGAAGGTCGCAGTGGAAGAAAAGGACAGTATCAATGCCCCGTGGGAGAGACGTGGAGATCACAGTAGCTTAGCAAGACGGTTTTTATGCCCGTTGGAAGATACGTGGAGGTCACAGTAGCTTAACAAGACGGTTTTAATGCCCGTTGGATGAGTGGTGGAGGTCAGAGTGGAATAAAAAGACAATATCAATGAACATTGGAAGAGTGGTGGAGGTCGCAGTGGAATAAAAAGATGATATCAATTCCACGTTGAAGAGACGTGGAGGTCACAGTAGCTTAACAAGATGGTTTTAATGCCCCTTGGAAGAGTGGTGGAGGTCGCAGTGGCATAAACTGACAATATCAATACCCCGTGGAAGAGACGTGGAGGTCACAATAGCTTAACAAGTCGGTTTTAATGCCCCTTGGAAGAGTGTTGGAGGTACTTGTGGAATAAAAGGAAAGTATCAATGCCCCATGGAAGAGACGTGGAGGTCACAGTAGTTTAAATAGACGGTTTTAATGCCCTTT
This sequence comes from Phyllobates terribilis, assembly GCF_046119375.1. Lineage (NCBI taxonomy): Eukaryota > Metazoa > Chordata > Amphibia > Anura > Dendrobatidae > Phyllobates > Phyllobates terribilis. The sequence goes on along the minus strand of NW_027362765.1, from coordinate 333,531,857 downwards.
GAAATAGCTGTGGAGTTCAGAGTGCTTTAACAAGATGGTATTCATGCACCTTGGAAGAGACGTGGAGGTCACAGTAGCTTAACAAGACGGTTTTAATGACCCTTGGATGAGTGGTGGAGGTTATGTGGAATAAAAATACAATATCAATGCCCCTTTGAAGAGACGTCGAGGTCACAGTAGCTTACAAGACGGTTTTAATGTCCCTTGGAAGAGTGGTGGAGGTTACAGTGGAATAAAAAGACAATATCAATGCCCCGTGGAAGAGACATGGTGGTCACAGTAGCTTAAGAAGATGGCTTTAATGCCCCTTGGAAGAATGGTGGAGGTCGCAGTGGAATAAAAAGACAATATTAATGCCCCTTGGAAGAGTGATGAAGGTCGCAGTGGAAGAAAAGGACAGTATCAATGCCCTGTGGGAGAGAAGTGGAGGTCACAGTAGATTAACAAGATGCTTTTAATGCCCCTTGGAAGAGCTGTGGATTTCAGAGTGGTTTAATAAGATGGTTTTAATGTCCTTGGAAGAGACTTGTAGGTGACAGTAGCTTAACAAGATGGTTTTAATGCGACTTGGAAGAGTGGTGGAGGTCGCAGTGGAATAAAAAAACAATATCAATGCCCCGTGGAAGAGACGTGGAGGTCACAGTATCTTAAAAAGACGATTTTAATGCCCCATGGAAGAGTGTTGGAGGTCGCAGTGGAATAAAAAGACAATATCAATGCCCCGTGGAAGAGACGTGGAGGTCACAGTATCTTAAATTGATGGTTTTAATGCCCCTTGGAAGATCTGTGGAGTTCAGAGTGCATTATCAAGATGGTTTTAATGTGCCATGGAAGAGAAGTGTAGGTCACCGTAGCTTAACAAGACGGTTTTATTGCCCCTTAGAAGAGTGCTGGAGGTCGCAGTGGAATAAAAAGAAAATATCATTGCCTCTTGGAAGAAACTTGTAGGTCACAGCTGCTTAACAAGATGGTTTTAATTCCCCTTGGAAGAGTGGTGGACGTCGCAGTGGAATAAGAAGACAATATCAATGCCCCTTGAAAGAGTGGTGGAGGTCTCAGTGGAATAAAAAGACAATATAAATGCCCCGTGGAAAAGGCGTGGAGGTCATAGTAGCTGCACAAGATGGTTTTAATGCCCCTTGGAAGAGCTGTGGAGTTCAGAGTGGTTTAACAAGATGGTTTTAATGCCCCTTGGAAGAGACGAGTTCACAATAGCTTAACAAGACGGTTTTAATGCCCCTTGGAAGAGTGGTGGATGTTACAGTGGAATAAAAAGACAATATCAATGCACCGTGGAAGAGACATGGAGGTCAAAGTAGCTTAACAAGCCGGTTTTAATGCCTCTTGGAAGCGTGGTAGAGGACGCAGTGGAATAAAAAGGCAATATCAGTGCCCCTTGGAAGAGTGTTGGAGGTCGCAGTGGAATAAAAAGACAATATCAATGTCCCTTGGAAGAGACTTGGAGGTAACAGTAGCTTAATAAGATGGTTTTAATGCTCCTTGGAAAAGTGGTGGAGGTCGCAGTGCAATAACAATACAATATCAATGCCCCTTGGAAGAGTGATGGAGGTCGCAGTGGAATAAAAAAGCAATATCAATGCCCCCTGGAAGAGACATGGAGGTCATAGTAGCTTTACAGAATGGTTTTAATGAACCTTGGAAGAGTGATGGAGTTCAGAGTGGTTTAATAAGATGGTTTTAATGCCCCTTGGAAGAGACGTCGAGGTCACAGTAGCTTAACAAGACGGTTTTAATGCCCCTTGGTTGAGTGGTGGAGGTCGCAGTGCAATAAAAAGACAATATTAATGCTCCTTGGAAGAGTGATAGAGGTCGCAGTGGAATAAAAGGACAGTATCAATGCCCCTTGGAAGAAACGTGGAGTTCACAGAAGCTTAACAAGAGGGATTTAATGCCCCTTGGAAGAGGTGTGGAGTTCAGAATAGTCTAACAAGTCTGTTTTGATGGCCCTTGAATGAGATGTGAAGGTCACTGTAGCTTAACAAGACTGCTTCAATGCCCCTTGGAAGAGGTGTGGAGTGAAAAGTGGTTTAACAAGACGGTTTTAATGCCCCCTGGATGAGAAGTGGAGGTCACAGTAGCTTAACAAGATGGTTTTAATGAACCTTGAAAAAGTGGTGGAGGTTACAGTGGAATAAAAAGACAATATCAATGCCTCATGGTAGAGACTTGGAATTCACATTAGCTTAACAAGACGTTTTTAATGCCCCTTGGAAGAGTGGTGGAGGTCGCAGAGGAATAAAAAAACAATATCAATGCCCCTTGGAAGAATAGTGGAGTTCGCAGTGGAATAAAAAGACAATATCAATGACCCGTGGAAGAGACGTGGTGGTCACAGTAGCTTAACAAGACTCTTTTATTTCCCCTTGGAAGAGTGGTGGAGGTCGCAGTGGCATAATAAGACATTATCAATGCCCCGTGGAAGAGATGTGGAGGTCTCAGGAGCTTAACAAGACGGTTTTAATGCCCCTTGGAAGAGCTGTGGAGTGAAGAGTGGTTTAATAAAGCGGTTTTATTGCCCCTTGGAAGAGACGTGGGGGTCACAGTAGTTTAACAAGACTGTTTTAATGCCCTTTGGAAGAGCTGTGGAGTACAGAGTGGTTTAACAAGACGGTTCAAATGCACGTGGAAGAGACGTGGAGGTCAAATTAGCTTAACAAGACAGTTTTAATGCCCCTTGGAAGAGTGGTGGAGGTCGCAGTGGAATAAAAAGACAATATCAATGCCCCTTGGAAGACTGGTGGAGGTCGCAGTGGAATAAAAAGACAATAAAAATGCCCCGTGGAAAAGGAATGGAGGTCATAGTAGCTGCACAAGACGGTTTTAATGCCCCTTGGAAAAGCTGTGGAGTTCAGAGTCGTTTAACAAGACGGGAATAATGCCCCTTGGAAGAGGCGTGAAGGTCACAGTGGCTTAACAAAACGGTTTAATGACCCTTGGAAGATTGGTGGAGGTTACAGTGGAATAAAAAGACAATATCAGTGCCCCGTGGAAGAGACGTGGAGGTCACAGTAGCTAAACAAGACGGTTTTAATGCCCCTTGGAAGAGTGGTGGAGGTCGCAGTGGAATAAAAAGACAATATCAATGCCCCTTGGAAGACTGGTGGAGGTCGCAGTCGAAAAAAAAGGCAACATCAATGTCCCGTGGAAGAGACGTGTTGGTCACAGTAGCTCAACAAGACAGTTTTAATCCCCTTTGGAAGAGTGGTGGAGGTTACAGTGGAATAAAAAGACAATATCAATACCCTTTGCAAGTGATGTGGGGATCACAGTAGCTTAACAAGACGGTTTTAGTGCCCCTTGGAAGAGTGGTGGAGGTCGCAGTGGAATAAAAAGACAATATTAATGCCCCTTCGAAGAGTGATGAAGGTCGCAGTGGAAGAAAAGGACCGTATCAATGCCCCGTGGGAGAGAAGTGGAGGTCACAGTAGCTTAACAAGACGGTTTTAATGCCCATTGAAAGAGTGGTGGAGGTCGGAGTGGAATAAAAAGACAATATCAATGAACATTGGAAGAGTGGTGGAGGTCGCAGTGGAATAAAGAGATGATATAATTTCCCCGTTGAAGATACGTGGAGGTCAAAGTAGCTTAACAAGTCGGTTTTAATGCCCCTTGGAAGAGTGTTGGAGGTAGCTGTGGAATAAAAAGACAATACCAATGCCCCGTGGAAGAGTGGTGGAGGTCGCAGTGGAATATAAAGACAATATCAATGCCCCATGGAAGAGTGGTGGAGGACGCAGTGGAATAAAAAGACAATATCAATGCCCCGGGGAGAAGACGTGAAGGTCACAGTAGCTTTACAAGACGGTTTTAATGACCCTTGGAAGAGTGGTGGAGGTTGCTGTGATATAAAAAAGACAATATTAATGCCCCGTGGAAGAGACGTGGAGGTCACAGTAGCTTAACAAGACACTTCTATTGCCCCATGGATGAGTGGTGGAGGTCGCAGTGGAATAAAAAGACATTATCAATGCCCCTTGGGAGAGACGTCGAGGTCACAGTAGCTTAACAAGATGGTTTTAATGCCCCTTGGTTGAGTGGTGGAGGTTACAAGGGAATAAAAAGACAATATCAATGCCCCGTGATAGAGACGTGGAGGTCACAGTAGCTTAATAAGATGGTTTTAATGCCCCTTGGAAGAGTGGTGGAGGTCGCAGTGCAATAAAAAGACAATATTAATGCCCCTTGGAAGAAACGTGGAGTTCACAGAAGCTTAACAAGAGGGATTTAATGCCCCTTGGAAGAGGTGTGGAGTTCAGAGTAGTCTAACAAGTCTGTTTTGATGGCCCTTGGATGATATGTGAAGGTCACAGTAGCTTAACAAGACTGCTTCAATGCCCCTTGGAAGAGGTGTGGAGTGCAAAGTGGTTTAACAAGACGGTCTTAATGCCCCCTGGATGAGAAGTGGAGGTCACAGTAGCTTAACAAGACAGTTTTAATGAACCTTGAAAAAGTGGTGGAGGTTACAGTGGAATAAAAAGACAATATCAATGCCCCGTGGTAGAGACTTAGAATTCACATTAGCTAAACAAGACGTTTTTAATGCCCCTTGGAAGAGTGGTGGAGGTCGCAGAGGAATAAAATGACAATATCAATGCCCCTTGGAAGAATAGTGGAGTTCGCAGTGGAATAAAAAGACAATATCAATGACCCGTGGAAGAGACGTGGTGGTCACAATAGCTTAACAAGACTCTTATTTCCCCTTGTAAGAGTGGTTGAGGTCGCAGTGGCATAATAAGACATTATCAATGCCCCGTGGAAGAGATGTGGAGGTCTCAGGAGCTTAACAAGACGGTTTTAATGCCCCTTGGAAGAGCTGTGGAATGAAGAGTGGTTTAATAAAACGGTTTTATTGCCCCTTGGAAGAGACGTGGGGGTCACAGTAGCTTAACAAGACTGTTTTAATGCCCTTTGGAAGAGCTGTGGAGTACAGAGTGGTTTAACAAGACTGTTCAAATGCACGTGGAAGAGACGTGGAGGTCAAATTAGCTTAACAAGACAGTTTTAATGCCCCTTGGAAGAGTGGTGGAGGTCGCAGTGGAATAAAAAGACAATATCAATGCCACTTGGAAGACTGGTGGAAGTCGCAGTGGAATAAAAAGACAATAAAAATGCCCCGTGGAAAAGGAATGGAGGTCATAGTAGCTGCACAAGACGGTTTTAATGCCCCTTGGAAAAGCTGTGGAGTTCAGAGTGGTTTAACAAGACGGGATTAATGCCCCTTGGAAGAGGCGTGAAGGTCACATTGGCTTAACAAAACGGCTTTAATGTCCCTTGGAAGATTGGTGGAGGTTACAGTGGAATAAAAAGACAATATCAGTGCCCCGTGGAAGAGACGTGGAGGTCACAGTAGCTAAACAAGACGGTTTTAATGCCCCTTGGAAGAGTGGTGGAGGTCGCAGTGGAATAAAAAGACAATATCAATGCCCCTTGGAAGACTGGTGGAGGTCGCAGTGGAATAAAAAGGCAACATCAATGTCCCGTGGAAGAGACATGGTGGTCACAGTAGCTCAAAAAGACAGTTTTAATCCCCTTTAGAAGAGTGGTGGAGGTTACAGTGGAATAAAAAGACAATATCAATGCCCTGTGGAAGTGACGTGGGGATCACAGTAGCTTAACAAGATGGTTTTAGTGCCCCTTGGAAGAGTGGTGGAGGTCGCAGTGGAAAAAATAGACAATATCAATGCTCCGTGGAATATACGTGGAGGTCACAGTAGCTTAACAAGATGGTTTTAATGCCCCTTGGAAGAGTGCTGGAGGTCGCAGTGGAATAAAAAAACAATATCAATGCCCCGTGGTAGAGTGGTGGAGGTCGCAGTTGCTTAACAAGACGGTTTTAATGCCCCTTGAAAGAGAGGTGGAGGTCACAGTAGGTTAACAAGACGGTTTTAATGCCCCTTGGAAGAGCTGTGGAGTTCAGAGTGGTTTAACAAGATGGTTTTAATGCCTCGTGGAAGAGATGTGGAGGTCACAGTAGCTTATGAAGCCGGTTTTCATGCCCCTTAGAAGAGTGGTGTAGGTTACAGTGGAATAAAAAGAAAATACCAATGCCCCGTGGAAGAGACGTGGAGGTCACAGTAGCTAAACAAGACGGTTTTAATGCCCCTTGGAAGAGTGGTGGAGGTCGCAGTGGAATAAAAAGCAATATCAATGCCCCTTGGAAGACTGGTGGAGGTCGCAGTGGAAAAAGAAGGCTACATCAATGTCCCATGGAAGAGACGTGTTGGTCACAGTAGCTCTACAAGACAGTTTTAATCCCCTTTGGAAGAGTGGTGGAGGTTACAGTGGAATAAAAAGACAATATCAATACCCTTTGCAAGTGATGTGGGGATCACAGTAGCTTAACAAGACGGTTTTAGTGCCCCTTGGAAGAGTGGTGGAGGTCGCAGTGGAATAAAAAGACAATATTAATGCCCCTTGGAAGAGTGATGAAGGTTGCAGTGGAAGAAAAGGACCGTATCAATGCCCCGTGGGAGAGAAGTGGAGGTCACAGTAGCTTAACAAGACGGTTTTAATGCCCATTGAAAGAGTGGTGAAGGTCGGAGTGGAATAAAAAGACAATATCAATGAACATTGGAAGAGTGGTGGAGGTCGCAGTGGAATAAAGAGATGATATAATTTCCCCGTTGAAGATACGTGGAGGTCAAAGTAGCTTAACAAGTCGGTTTTAATGCCCCTTGGAAGAGTGTTGGAGGTAGCTGTGGAATAAAAAGACAATACCAATGCCCCGTGGAAGAGTGGTGGAGGTCGCAGTGGAATATAAAGACAATATCAATGCCCCATGGAAGAGTGGTGGAGGACGCAGTGGAATAAAAAGACAATATCAATGCCCCGGGGAGAAGACGTGAAGGTCACAGTAGCTTTACAAGACGGTTTTAATGACCCTTGGAAGAGTGGTGGAGGTTGCTGTGATATAAAAAAGACAATATCAATGCCCCGTGGAAGAGACGTGGAGGTCACAGTAGCTTGACAAGACACTTCTAATGCCCTATGGATGAGTGGTGGAGGTCGCAGTGGAATAAAAAGACATTATCAATGCCCCTTGGGAGAGACGTCGAGGTCACAGTAGCTTAACAAGACGGTTTTAATGCCCCTTGGTTGAGTGGTGGAGGTTACAAGGGAATAAAAAGACAATATCAATGCCCCGTGATAGAGACGTGGAGGTCACAGTAGCTTAATAAGATGGTTTTAATGCCCCTTGGAAGTGTGGTGGAGGTCGCAGTGCAATAAAAAGACAATATTAATGCCCCTTGGAAGAAACGTGGAGTTCACAGAAGCTTAACAAGAGGGATTTAATGCCCCTTGGAAGAGATGTGGAGTTCAGAGTAGTCTAACAAGTCTGTTTTGATGGCCCTTGGATGATATGTGAAGGTCACAGTAGCTTAACAAGACTGCTTCAATGCCCCTTGGAAGAGGTGTGGAGTGCAAAGTGGTTTAACAAGACGGTCTTAATGCCCCCTGGATGAGAAGTGGAGGTCACAGTAGCTTAACAAGACAGTTTTAATGAACCTTGAAAAAGTGGTGGAGGTCGCAGAGGAATAAAATGACAATATCAATGCCCCTTGGAAGAATAGTGGAGTTCGCAGTGGAATAAAAAGACAATATCAATGACCCGTGGAAGAGACGTGGTGGTCACAATAGCTTAACAAGACTCTTATTTCCCCTTGGAAGAGTGATTGAGGTCGCAGTGGCATAATAAGACATTATCAATGCCCCGTGGAAGAGATGTGGAGGTTTCAGGAGCTTAACAAGATAGTTTTAATGCCCCTTGGAAGAGCTGTGGAATGAAGAGTGGTTTAATAAAACGGTTTTATTGCCCCTTGGAAGAGACGTGGGGGTCACAGTAGCTTAACAAGACTGTTTTAATGCCCTTTGGAAGAGCTGTGGAGTACAGAGTGGTTTAACAAGACGGTTCAAATGCACGTGGAAGAGACGTGGAGGTCAAATTAGCTTAACAAGACAGTTTTAATGCCCCTTGGAAGAGTGGTGGAGGTCGCAGTGGAATAAAAAGACAATATCAATGCCACTTGGAAGACTGGTGGAGGTCGCAGTGGAATAAAAAGACAATAAAAATGCCCCGTGGAAAAGGAATGGAGGTCATAGTAGCTGCACAAGACGGTTTTAATGCCCCTTGGAAAAGCTGTGGAGTTCAGAGTTTTTTAACAAGACGGGATTAATGCCCCTTGGAAGAGTCGTAAAGGTCACATTGGCTTAACAAAACGGCTTTAATGACCCTTGGAAGATTGGTGGAGATTACAGTGGAATAAAAAGACAATATCAGTGCCCCGTGGAAGAGACGTGGAGGTCACAGTAGCTAAACAAGACGGTTTTAATGCCCCTTGGAAGAGTGGTGGAGGTCGCAGTGGAATAAAAAGACAATATCAATGCCCCTTGGAAGACTGGTGGAGGTCGCAGTGGAATAAAAAGGCAACATCAATGTCCCGTGGAAGAGACGTGGTGGTCACAGTAGCTCAAAAAGACAGTTTTAATCCCCTTTGGAAGAGTGGTGGAGGTTACAGTGGAATAAAAAGACAATATCAATGCCCTGTGGAAGTGACGTGGGGATCACAGTAGCTTAACAAGACGGTTTTAGTGCCCCTTGGAAGAGTGGTGGAGGTCGCAGTGGAAAAAATAGACAATATCAATGCTCCGTGGAATATACGTGGAGGTCACAGTAGCTTAACAAGATGGTTTTAATGCCCCTTGGAAGAGTGCTGGAGGTCGCAGTGGAATAAAAAAACAATATCAATGCCCCGTGGTAGAGTAGTGGAGGTCGCAGTTGCTTAACAAGACGGTTTTAATGCCCCTTGAAAGAGAGGTGGAGGTCACAGTAGGTTAACAAGACGGTTTTAATGCCCCTTGGAAGAGCTGTGGAGTTCAGAGTGGTTTAACAAGATGGTTTTAATGCCTCGTGGAAGAGATGTGGAGGTCACAGTAGCTTATGAAGCCGGTTTTCATGCCCCTTAGAAGAGTGGTGTAGGTTACAGTGGAATAAAAAGAAAATATCAATGCCCCTTAGAAGAGTGGTGGAGGTCGCAGTTGCTTAACAAGACGGTTTTCATGCCCCTTAGAAGAGTGGTGGAGGTTGCAGTGGAATAAATAGACTACATCAATGTCCCTTGGAAGAGTGGTGGAGGTCGCAGTGGAATAAATAGACAATATCAATGCCCCGTGGAAGAGACGTGGAGGTCACAGCAGCTTTACTAGACGGTTTTAATGCCCCTTGGGAGAGTGGTGGAGATCACAATGAAATAAACAGACGATATCAATTCCCCGTGGAATAGACGTGGAGGTCACAGTTGCTTAAGAAGACGGTTTTAATGCCCCTTGGAAGAGCTGTGGAGTTCAGAGTGGTTTAACAAGACGGGATTAATGCCCCTTGGAAGAGGCGTTAAGGTCACAGTGGCTTAAAAAAACGGTTTTAATGCCCCTTGGAAGATTGGTGGAGGTTACAGTGGAATAAAAATACAATATCAATGCCCCATGGAAGAGGCTTGGAGATTACAGTAGCTTAACAAGACGGTTTTAATGCCCCTTCGAAGAGTGGTGGAGGTCGCAGTGGAATAAAAAGACAATATCAATGCCCCTTGATAGACTGGTGGAGGTCGCAGTGGAATAAAAAGGCAATTTCAATGCCCGGTGGAATAGACGTGGGGGTCACAGTAGCTTAAGAAAACGGTTTTAGTGACCCTTGGGAGAGTGGTGGAGGTCGCTTTGGAAAAAACAGACAATATCAATAGCAGGTGGAAGAGACGTGGAGGTCACAGTAGCTTAACAAGTTTGTTTTATTGCCCCTTGGAAGAGTGGTGGAGGTCGCAGTGGAATAAGACATTATCAATCCCCCATGGAAAATACGTGGAGGTCACAGTAGCTTAACAAGACGGTTTTAATGCCCCTTGGAAGAGTGGTGGAGTTCGCAGTGGAATAAAAAGACAATATCAATGACCAGTGGAAGAGACGTGGAGGTCACAGTAGCTTAACAAGATGGTTTTAATGCCCCTTGGAAGAGCTATGGAGTTCAGAGTAGTTTATCAAGATGGTTTTAATGCCCCTTGGAAGAGAAGTGTAGGTCACAGTAGCTTAACAAGACGTTTTTAATGCCCCTTGGAAGAGTGGTGAAGGTTACAGTGGAATAAGAAGAAAATATCAATGCCCCATGGAAGAGACGTGGAGTTCACAGTAGCTTAGAAAGACGGTTTTAATGCCCTTTGGAAGAGTGGTGAAGGTCGCAGTGGAATAAAAAGACAATATCAATGCCCCTTGAAAGAGAAGTGGAGGTCACAGTAGCTTAACTAGACTGTTTTAATGCCCCTTGATAGAGCTGTGGAGTGCAGAGTGGTTTAACAAGACGGTTTTAATTCCCCTTGGATGAGACATGGAGTTCACTGCAGCTTAACAAGACGTTTTTAATGGCCCTTGTAAGAGTGGTGGAGGTTGCAGTGGAATAAAAATACAATATCAATGCCCCTTGGAAGAGAGGTGGAGGTCACTGTAGCTTTACAAGACAGTTTTAATGCTCCTTGGAAGAACTTTGGAGTTCATAGTGGTTTAACAAGACGGTTTTAATGCTCCTTGGAAGAGACGTGGAGGTCATAGTAGCTCAACTAGACAGTTTACTGCCCCTTGGAATAGTGGTGCAGGTCACAGTGGATTAAAAAGACAGTATTAATGCCCTTGGAAGAGTGGTGGAGGTCACAGTAGAATAAAAAGATAATATCAATGCCCCGTGAAAGAGACTTGGAGGTAACAGTAGCTTAAAAAGACGGTTTTAATGCCCCTTGGAAGAGCTGTGGAGTTCAGAGTGGTTTAACAAGATGGTTTTAATGTCCTTTCGATGAGATATAGAGGACAAAGTAGCTTAACAAGACGGTTTTAATGCCCCTTGGAAGAGCTTTGCAGTTCACAGTGGTTTAACATTACGGTTTAATTGTCACTTGGAAAAGACGTGAAGGTCACAGTAGCTTGACAAGATGGTTATAATGCCCCTTAGAAGAGTGGTGGAGGTCACAGTGGAATAAAAAGACAATATCAATGCCCCGTGGAAGAGATGTGGAAGTCACAGTAGCTTAACAAGACGTTTTTAATGCCCCTTGGAAGAGTGGTGGAGGTCGCAGTGGAATAAAAAGACAATTTCAATGCCACGTGGAAACGAAGTGGAGGTCACAGAAGCTTAAGAAGACGGTTTTAATGCCCTTTGGAAGAGCTATGGATTTCAGAGTGGTTTAACAAGACCGTTTTAATGCCCCTTGGAAGAGATGTGGAGGTCACAATAGCTTAACAAGACAGTTTTAATGCCCCTTGGAAAAGTGGTGGAGGTTACAGTGGGATAAAAAGCTAATATCAATGCCCCGTGGAAGAGACGTGGAGGTCAAATCAACTTCACAAGATGGTTTTAATGCCCCTAGGAAGAGTGGTGGAGGTCTCAGTGGAATAAAAAGACAATATAAATGCCCCTTGGAAGAGTGGTGTTGGTAGCAATGGAATAAAAAGACAATATCAATGCCCCGTGGAAAAGAAGTGGAGGTCAAAGTAGCTTTGCAAGATAGTTTTAATGTTCCTTGGAAGAGTGTTGGAGGTCACAGTGGAATAAAAAGGCAATATCAATGCCCCGTGGAAGAGATGTGGAGATCACAGTAGCTTAACTAGACTGTTTTAATGCCCTTTGATAGAGCTGTTTAGTGCAGAGTGGTTTAACAAGACGGTTTTAATTCCCCTTGGATGAGACATGGAGGTCACAGCATCTTAACAAGACGTTTTTAATGGCCCTTGGAAGAGTGGTGGAGGTTACAGTGGAATAAAAATACAATATCAATGCCCCGTGGAAGAGAGGTGGAGGTCACTGTAGCTTTACAAGACAGTTTTAATGCTCCTTGGAAGAGCTTTGGAGTTCATAGTGGTTTAACAAGACGGTTTTAATGCCCCTTGGAAGAGATGTGGAGGTCATAGTAGCTCAACTAGACAGTTTACTGCCCCTTGGAAGAGTGGTGGAGGTCGCAGTAGAATAAAAAGACAATATCAATGCTCCGTGGAAGAGACTTGGAGGTAACAGCAGCTTAACAAGATGGTTTTAATGCCTATTGGAAGAGCTGTGGAGTTCAGAGTGGTTTAACAAGACGGTTTTAATGCCCCTTGGAAGAGACGTGGAGGTCATAGTAGCTCAGCTTGACAGTTTACTGCCCCTTGTAAGAGTGGTGCAGGTCACAGTGGATTAAAAAGACAGTATCAATGCCCTTGGAAGAGTAGTGGAGGTCGCAGTAGAATAAAAAGACAATATCAATGCCCCGTGAAAGAGACTTGGAGGTAACAGTAGCATAAAAAGACGGCTTTAATGCCCCTTGGAAGAGCTGTGGAGATCAGAGTGTTTTAACAAGATGGCTTTAATGCTCCTTGGAAGAAACGTGGAGGTCACAGCAGCTTAACAAGACGGTTTTAATGCCCCGTGGAAGAGTGGTGTAGGTTACAGTGGAATAAAAAGACAATATCAATGCCCCGTTGAAGAGACGTGGAGGTCACAGTAGCTTAACAAGACGGTTTTAGTGCCCCTTGGAAGAGTGCTGGAGGTTACAGCGGTATAAAAAGACAATATCAATGTCCCGAGGAAGAAACGTGGAGGTCACAGTAGCTTAAGAAGATGGTTTTAATGCCCCTTGGAAGATTGGTGGAGGTCGCAGTGGAATAAAAAGACAATGTCAATGTCCCTTGCAAGTGTGGTGGAGGTCGCGGTGGAATAAAAAGACAATATCAATGCTCCGTGGAACAGAAATGGAAATCACAGTATCTTAACAAGACGGTTTTAATGCCCCTTGGAAGAGTGCTGGAGGTCGCAGTGGAATAAAAAGACAATATCAATGCCCCTTGGAAGAGTGGTGGAGATGACAGTGGAATAAAAAGACAATATCAATGCGCCTTGGAAGAGTGATGGAGGTCGCAGTGGAATAAAACGACAATATGAATGCCCCTTCGAAGACACTTGGAGGTCAAAGTAGCTTAACAAGACATTTTTATTGCCCCTGGAAGAGAGGTGGAGGTCGCTGTGGAATAAAAAGACAATATCAATGCCCTGTGGAAGAGACCTGGAGGCCACAGTAGGTTAACAAGATGGTTTAATGTCCCTTGGAAGAGTGGTGGAAGTCACAGTGGAATAAAAAACCATATCAATGCGCCGTGGAAGACAATTGGTCACAGTAGCTTAGCAAGACAGTTTTAATGCCCCTTGGAAGTGACGTGGAGGTCACAGTAGCTTAACAATATGGTTTTAATGCCACTTGGAAGACTGGTGGAGGTCGCAGTGGAATAAAAAGACAATATCAATGCCCATTGGAAGAGCTGTGGAGTTCAGAGTGGTTTAACAAGATGGTTTTAATGACCCTTGGAAGAGATGTGGAGGTCACGGTAGCTTAATAAGACGGTTTTAATGCTCCTTCGAAGAGTGGTGGAGGTTAGAGTGGAATAAAAAGACAATATTAATGCCCCGTGGAAGTGACGTGGAGATCACAGTAGCTTAACAAGATGGTTTTAGTGCCCCTTGGAAGAGTGGTTCAGGTCACAGTGGAATAAAAAGACAATATCAATGCCCCTTGGAAGAGTGGTGGAGGTCGCAGTGGAATAAAATTACAATATCAATGCCCCTTGGAAGAGTGGTGTAGGTCACAGTGCAATAAAAAGACAATATCAATGTCCTGTGGATAAGACGTGGAGGTCAGAGTAGCTTAACAAGACAGTTTTTATGCCCCTTGGAATAGTGGTGGAGGTCGCAGTGGAATAAAAAAACAATATCAATGGCCCGTGAAAGAGATGTGGAGGTCACAGTAGCTTAATAAGACGGTCTTAATGCCACTTGGAAGAGTGGTGGAGGTCGCAGTGGAATCAAAAAACAATATCTTTGCCCCTTGGCATAGTGGTGGAGGTCGCAGTGGAATAAAAAGACAATAACAATGCCCCATGAAAGAGATGTGGAGGTCACAGTAGCTTAACAAGACGGTCTTAATGACACTTGGAAGAGTGGTGGAGGTCGCAGTGGAATAAAAAAACAATATATATGCCCCTTGGCATAGTGGTGGAACTCGCAGTGGAATAAAAGGACAATAACAATGCCCCTTGAAGAGACGTGGAGGTCACAGTAGCTTAACAAGACGGTTTTAATGCCCCATGGTAGAGTGGTGGAGGTCGTAGTGGAATAAAAAGACAATATAAATTTCCCCTGTCGAAGAGACGTGGAGGTCACAGTAGCCTAACAAGATGTTTTATTGCACTTTGGAAGAGTAGTGCAGCTCGCAGTGGAATAAAAAGACAATATTAATGCCCCGTGGAAGAGACTTGGAGATCACAGTAGCTTAACAAGATGGTTTTAATGCCCCTTGGAAAAGCTGTGGAGTTCAGAGTGGTTTAACGAGACGGTTTTCATGACCCTTGGAAGAGACGTGGAGGTCACAGTAGCTTAACAAGACAGTTTTAATGCCCTTTGTAAAAGGGGTGGAGTTTCCCTTGGAATAACAGGAGAATATCAATAACCCGTGGAAGAAATGTGAAGGTGGCTTTAAAAGACGGCTTTATTGCCCCGTGGAAGATGGGTGGAGGTCGCAGTGGAATAAAAGAACAATATCAATGCCCCATGGAAGAGACGAGGAGGCCACAGTAACTTAACAAGATGGTTTAATGCCCCTTGGAAGAGTGGTGGAAGTCACAGTGGAAAAAAAAAACTATATCAATGCCCCGTGGAAGAAGAGACATGGAGGTCACAGTAGCTTAACAAGACGGTTTTAATGCCCCTTAGAAGAAACATGGAGGTCACTGTAGCTTATCCAACGGTTTTAATGCCCCTTGAAAGAGTGGTGGAGGTTGCAGTGGAATAAAAAGACAATATCAATGCCCTTGGAAGAGAGGTGGAGGTCGCAGTGGAATAAAAAGACAATATCAATGCCCCAAAGAAGAGACGTGCAGGTCCCAGAAGCTTAACAAGACAGTTTTAATGCCCCTTGTAAGAGTAGTGGAAGTTGCAGTGACACAAAAAGATAATACCAATGCCCTGCGAAAGAGACATTGAGGTCACAGTAGCTTAGCAAGATGGATTTAATGCCCCTTGGAAGAGTGGTGGAGGTCGCAGTGGAATAAAAAGACAATATCAGTGACCCGTTTTAGAGACTTAGAGGTCACAGTAGCTTAACAAGACGGTTTAATGCCCCTTGGAAGAGCTGTGGAGTTCAGAGTGGTTTAACAAGACGGTTTTCATGCCTCTAGGAAGAGACGTGGAGGTCACAGTAGCTTTGCAAGATGGTTTTAATGCCCCTTGGAAGAGCTGTGGAATTCAGAGTGGTTTAACAAGACAGTTTTAATGCCCCTTGGAAGAGAAGTGGAGGTCACAGTACTTAACAAGATGGTTTTAATGCCCCTTGGAAGAGAGGTGTAGGTTACAGTGGAATAAACAGACTATATCAATGCCCCGTGAAAGAGACATGGAGGACACAGGAGCTAAACCAGACTGTTTTGATGCCCCTTGGAAGAGTGGTGGAGGTCGCAGTGGAATAAAAAGACAATATCAATGCCCCTTGGAAGAGTGGTGGAGGTCGCAGTGGAATAAAAAGACAATATCAATGCCCCTTGGAAGAGTGGTGGAGGTCGCAGTGGAATAAAAAGAAAATATCAATGCCGCTTGGAAGAGAAGTGGAGGTCACAGTACTTAACAAGATGGTTTTAATGCCCCTTGGAAGAGAGGTGTAGGTTACAGTGGAATAAACAGACTATATCAATGCCCCGTGAAAGAGACATGGAGGACACAGGAGCTAAACCAGACTGTTTTGATGCCCCTTGGAAGAGTGGTGGAGGTCGCAGTGGAATAAAAAGACAATATCAATGCCCCTTGGAATAGTGGTGGAGGTCGCAGTGGAATAATAAGACAATATCAATGCCCAGTAGAAGAGACTAGGAGGTCCCAGTAGGTTAACAAGAAGGTTTCAATACCCTTGGAAGAGCTGTCCAGTTTAGAGTTGTTTAAGAAAATGGTTTTAATGCCCCTTGGAACAGTGGTGGAGGTCGCAGTGGAATAAAAAGACAATATCAATGCCCCATGGAAGAGTGGTTGAGGTCGCAGTGGAAAAAAAAAGACAATATCAATGCCCCTTGGAAGAGTGGTGGAGGTTGCAGTGGGTTAAAAAACAATATCAATACCCCGTGGAAGAGACGTGGAGATCACTGTAGCTTAACAAGAGGGTTTTATTGCCCCTTGTAAGAGCTGTGGAGTTCAGAGTGTTTTAACAAGATGGTTTTAATGACCCTTGGAAGAGACATGGAGGTCAAAGTAGCTTAACAATATGGTTTTAATGCCCCTTGGAAGAGTGGTGGAGGTTACAGTGGAATAAAAAGACAATATCAATGCCCCATGGAAAAGATGTGGAGATCACAGTAGCTTAACAACATATTTTTAATGCCCCTTGGAAGAGTGGTGGAGGTCGCAGAGGAATAAAAAGACAATATCAATGCCCCATGAAAGAGTGGTGGAGGTCGCAGTGGAATAAAAAGACAATATCAATGCCCCGTGGAAGAGATTTGGAGGTCACAGTAGCTTAACAAGACGTTTTTAATGGCCCTTGGAAGAGTGATGGAGGTCGCAGTGGAAAAAAAAGACAATATCAATGCCCCGTGGTAGAGACGTGGAGGTAACAGTAGTTTAACAAGACGGTTTTATTGCCCCATGGGAGAGCTGTGGAGTTCAGAGTGGTTTAACAAGATGGTTTTAATGCCCCTTGGAAGAGACGTGTAGGTCACATTAGCTTAACAAGACTGTTTTAATGCCCAGTGGAAGAGAGGTGGTGGTTACAGTGGAATAAAAAGACAATATCAATGCCCTGTGGAAGAGACGTCGAGGTCTCAGTAGCTTAATAATATGGTTTTACTGCCCCTTGAATGAATGGTGGAGGTTGCAGTGGAATAAAAAGACAATATCAGTGCCCTTTGGAAGAGTGGTGGAGGTCGCAGTGGAATAAAAAGATAATATCAATGTCCCTTGGAAAAGTGGTGGAGGTCGCAGTGGAATAAAAAGACAATATCAATGTCCCATGGAAGAGACGTGGAGGTCACATTAGCTTATCAAGACAGTTTTAATGCCCCTTGGAAGAGTGATGGAGGTCGCAGTGGAATAAAAAGACAATATCAATGCCCCGTGGAACAGAAATGGAAATTACAGTAGCTTAACAAGAGGGTTTTAATGCTATTTGGAAGAGTGCTGGAGGTCGCAGTGGAATAAAAAGACAATATCAATGCCCCTTGGAAGAGTGGTGAAGGTCGCAGTGGAATAAATAGACAATATCATTGCCCTGTGGAAGACACTTGGAGGTCACATTAGCTTAACAAGACGTTTTTATTGCCCCTGGAAGAGAGGTGAAGGTCGCTGTGGAATAAAAAGACAATATCAATGCCCTGTGGAAGAGACGTGGAGGCCATAGTAGCTTAACAAAACGGTTTAATGTCCCTTGGAAGAGTGGTGGAAGTCGCAGTGCAATAAAAGAACCATATCAATGCCCCGTGGAAGACAATTGGAGGTCACAGTAGCTTAACAAGACAGTTTTAATGCCCCTTGGAAGAGACGTGGAGGTCACAGTAGCTTAACAATATGGTTTTAATGCCACTTGGAAGACTGTTGGAGGTAACAGAGGAATAAAAAGACAATATCAATGACCTGTGGAATAGATGTGAAGGTCACAGTAGCTTAACAATATAGTTTTAATGCCCCTTGGAAGAGTGGTGGAGGTCGCAGTGGAATAAAAAGACTATCAATGCCCCGTGGAAGAGACATGGAGGTCACAGTAGCTTAACAATATAGTTTTAATGCCCCTTGGAAGAATGGTGGAGGTCGCTGTGGAATAAAAAGACAATATCAATGCCATATTGGAAGAGCTGTGGAGTTCAGAGTGGTTTAACAAGATGGTTTTAATGATCCTTAGAAGAGACGTGGAGGTGACGGTAGCTTAGTAAGACGGTTTTAATGCTCCTTCGAAGAGTGGTGGAGGTTACAGTGGAATAAAAAGACAATATTAATGCCCCGTGGAAGTGACGTGGAGGTCACAGTAGCTTAACAAGATGGTTTTAGTGCCCCTTGGAGGAGTGGTTCAGGTTGCAATGGAATAAAAAGACAATATCAATGCCCCTTGGAAGAGTGGTGGAGGTTGCAGTGGAATAAAATTACAATATCAATGCCCCTTGGAAGAGTGGTGGAAGTCGCAGTGCAATAAAAAGACAACATCAATGCCCTGTGGATAAGACGTGGAGGTCACAGTAGGTTAACAAGACAGTTTTTATGCCCCTTGGATTAGTGGTTGAGGTCGCAGTGGAATAAAAAAACAATATCAATGGCCCGTGAAAGAGATGTGGAGGTCACAGCAGCTTAACAAGACGGTCGTAATGCCACTTGGAAGAGTGGTGGAGGTCGCAGTGGAATCAAAAAACAATATCTGTGCCGCTTGGCATAGTGGGGGAGGTCGCAGTGGAATAAAAATACAATAACAATGCCCCTGGAAGAGACTTGGAGGTCACAGTAGCTTAACAACACGGTTTTAATACCCCTTGGAATAGTGGTGGAGGTCGCAGTGGAATAAAAAGACAATATCAATGGCCCGTGAAAGAGATGTGGACGTCACAGTAGCTTAACAAGACGGTCTTATTGCCACTTGGAAGAGTGGTGGAGGTCGCAGTGGAATAAAAAAACAATATATATGCCCCTTGGCATAGTGGTGGAGGTCGCAGTGGAATAAAAGGACAATAACAATGCCCCTTGAAGAGATGTGGAGGTCACAGTAGCTTAACAAGACTGTTTTAATGCCCCGTGGTAGAGTGGTGGAGGTCGTAGTGGAATAAAAAGACAATATCAATTTCCCCATCGAAGAGACGTGGAGGTCACAGTAGCCTAACAAGACGTTTTATTGCACTTTGGAAGAGTAGTGCAGGTCGCAGTGGAACAAAAAGACAATATCAATGCCCCGTGGAAGAGACTTGGAGATCACAGTAGCTTAACAAGATGGTTTTAATGCCCCTTGGAAGAGACGTGGAGCTCACAGTAGCTTAACAAGACAGTTTTAATGCCCTTTGAAAGAGTGGTGGAGTTTCCCGTGGAATAACAGGACAATATCAATGACCCGTGGAAGAGACGTGAAGGTCACAGTAGCTTAAAAAGACGGCTTTATTGCCCCTTGGAAGAGTGGTGGAGGTCGAAGTGGAATAAAAGAACAATATCAATGCCCCGTGGAAGAGACGAGGAGGCCACAGTTACTTAACAATATGGTTTAATGCCCCTTGGAAGAGTGGTGGAAGTCGCAGTGGAATAAAAAAACTATATCAATGCCCCGTAGAAGAGACATGGAGATCACAGTAGCTTAACAAGACGGTTTTAATGCCCCTTAGAAGAAACATGGAGGTCACTGTAGCTTATCCAAATGGTTTTAATGCCCCTTGGAATAGTGGTGGAGTCTACAGAGGATTAAAGAGACAATATCAATGCCCCGTGGAAGAGACGTGGAGGTCACTGTAGCTTTACAAGATGGTTTTAATGCCCCTTGAAAGAGTGGTGGAGGCCGCAGTGGAATAAATAGACAATATCAATGTCCTTGGAAGAGAGGTGGAGGTCGCAGTGAAATATAAAGACAATATCAATGCCCCGCTGAAGAGACGTGCAGGTCCCAGAAGCTTAAGAAGACAGTTTTAATGCCCCTTGTAAGAATAGTGGAGGTTGCAGTGAAACAAAAAGACAATTTCAATGCTCCGCGAAAGAGACGTGGAGGTCACAGTAGCTTAACAAGATGGATTTAATGCCCCTTTGAAGAGCTGTGGAGTTCAGAGTGGTTTAACAAGACAGTTTTAATGCCTCTTGGAAGAGACGAGGAGGTCACAGTAGCTTTACAAGATGGTTTTAATGCCCCTTGGAAGAGTGGTGTAGGTTACAGTTGAACAAACAGACAATATCAATGCCCCGTGAAAGAGACATGGAGGACACAGTAGCTAAACCAGACGGTTTTGATGCCCCTTGGAAGAGTGGTGGAGGTCGCAGTGGAATAAAAAGACAATATTAATGCCCCTTGTAAGAGTGTTGGAGGTCGCAGTGGAATAAAAAGAAAATATCAATGCCCCTTGGAAGAGACATGGAGGTCACAGTAGCTTAGCAAGAAGGCTTTAATGCCCCTTGGAATAGTGGTGGAGGTCGCAGTGGAATAATAAGACAATATCAATGCCCAGTAGAAAAGACGAGGAGGTCCCAATAGGTTAACAAGACGGTTTCAATGCCCTTGGAAGAGCAGTGGAGTTCAGAGTTGTTTAAGAAGATGGTTTTAATGCACCTTGGAACAGTGTTGGAGGTTAGAGTGGAATAAAAAGACAATATCAATGCCCTGTGGAAGAGACGTGGAGGTCACAGTAGCTAAACAAGATTGTTTTAATGCCCATTGGAAGAGTGGTGGAGGTCGCAGTGGAATAAAAAGACAATATCAATGCCCCTTGGAAGAGTGGTTGAGGTCGCAGTGGAAAAAAAAAGACAATATCAATGCCCCTTGGAAGAGTGGTGGAGGTTGCAGTGGAATAAAAAACAATATCAATACCCCGTGGAAGAGACGTGGAGATAACAGTAGCTTAACAAGGCGGTTTTAATGCCCCTTGGAAGAGCTGTGGAGTTCAGAGTGTTTTAACAAGATGGTTTTAATGCCCCTTGGAAGAGATATGGAGGTCAAAGTAGCTTAACAAGTGGCTTTTAATGCCCCTTGGAAGAGCGGTGGAGGTTACAGTAGAATAAAAAGACAATATCAATGCCCCATGGAAAAGATGTGGAGATCACAGTAGCTTAACAAGACGGTTTTATTGCCCTGTGGGAGAGCTGTTGAGTTCAGAGTGGTTTAACAAGATGGTTTTAATGCCCCTTGGAAGAGACGTGTAGGTCAAATTAGCTTAACAAGACGGTTTTAATGCCCAGTGGAAGAGATGTGGTGGTTACAGTGAAATAAAAAGACAATATCAATGCCCTGTGGAAGAGACGTCGAGGTCACAGTAGCTTAATAATATGGTTTTAGTGCCCCTTGAAAGAATGGTGGAGGTTGCAGTGGAATAAAAAGACAATATCAGTGCCCTTTGGAAGAGTGGTGGAGGTCGCAGTGGAATAAAAAGATAATATCAATGTCCCTTGGAAAAGTGGTGAAGGTCGCAATGGAATAAAAAGACAATATCAATGTCCCGTGGAAGAGACGTGGAGGTTACAGTAGCTTATCAAGACAGTTTTAATGCCCCTTGGAAGAGTGATGGAGGTTGCAGTGGAATAAAAAGACAATATCAATGCCCCGTGGAAGAGACGTGGAGGTCACAGTAGCTTAACAAGACGCTTTTAATGCCCCTTGGAAGAGCTGTGTAGTTCAAAGTGGTTTAACAAGATGGTTTTAATGCCCCTTGGAAGAGTGGTGGAGATCGCAGTGGAATCAAAATACAATATCAATGCCCCCTGGAAGAGTGGAGGAGGTCGCAGTGGAATTAAAATACAATATCAATGCTCCGTGGAAGAGATGTGGAGGTCACAGTAGCTTAACAAGATGGTTTTATTGCCCCTTGGAAGAGTGGTTGAAGTTGCAGTGGATAAAATGGACAATATCAATGCCCCGTGGAAGAGACGTGGAGGTCACAGTAGCTTGAGAAGACGGTTTCAATGCAATCTGGAAGAGCTGTGGATTTCAGAATCGCTTAACAAGATGGTTTTAATGCCCCTTAGAAGAGAAGTGAGGTCACAGTAGCTTAACAAAATGGTTTTAATGCCCCTTGGAAAAGTGGTGGAGGTTACAGTGGTATAAAAAGACAATATCAATGCCCCGTGGAAGAGACGTGGAGTCCACAGTAGCTTAACAAGATGGTTTTAATGCCCCTTGGAAGAGTGGTGGAGGTTCCAGTGGAATAAAAAGACAATATCAATGCCCCTTGCAAGAGTGGAGGAGGTCGCAGTGGAATAAAAAGACAGTATCAATGCTGCGTGGAAGAGACGTGTAGGTCACAGTAGCTTAACAAGACGGTTTTCTTGCCCCTTGGAAGAGTGGTGGAGGTCGCACTGGAATAAAAAGACAATATAAATGCCCCGTGGAAGAGACGTGGAGGTCACAGTAGTAGTGTTGAGCGAATATGCTCGACACTGCTCGGTACTCGCCCGAGCATCACACCCCTCGGGATGTTCGGCGAGCACCGAGCATTTCCAGGTTACTCGGGCGGTAGCTCGGGTCTCCGCCCTGCATGTTTGGCACCTTTACAGAGCCAATGATCATGCAGGGATTGCCAGCCAGTCACTGTAATGCCGCAGCCATGTTGGTTGCGGGCATTACATTGATTGGCTGGCTGCACAGCGTCACCTCGAGTATTTAAAACCGGGCTCCGCCATCTTGGACACAGTCGCTCTGGATTAGCCAGTGTAGGGAAAGCACTGCTGAGCTAGGGAGAGATTTATACTGCGAAATAGTTAGTTTAGGGTCTGTAAAGGCTGCCAAATCAAACAAACAGTCCTTCTCAGGACTAATATCCATCCCAAATGTCAGGCAGGCAGGCAGGCAGGCTGTATAGGAGATGCAAAGGTTAAAGCAGAAAACATTGCATTACAGTCCTGTGTGCTCCTGTTGCTGAAATTTCTGGACTCAGCTCCAGTTCCTAGGGGCCAGGAAAAATCCTTTTTTTCTCATCTAATCCTCTTTTTTTTTCCCCTCCTTCACACCGTACAAATACCCGTCTTATTAACCTTTTAGTGTTCCCCTCCTTCAAAATAAAAAAAAAAAAGTGTGTCTGTGACAGTTCAGACACAAATATATCTGTTTAAAATAGTCTGGTGTAGGACAGAGAATCAAAAGTGTGGTTTTGCAGTTCCATGGTTCAAACCTCTATATTATCCACTTTTGGGCCATTTTTACCTAAAAAAAACAGTTTGAGTGTGTCGCTCACTGTTCAGCCGCAAATATATATATTGAAAAAAGTCTGGTATACGCCAGTAAATTATAACTTTGGTTGTGCTGTTCCATGGTAAAAAAATCTCTGTATTATCCTGCTTTTGCCATTTGTAGCCGTAAAGAAAAACAGTAATAGTGTCTCCTGATTGTTCAGACACCAATATATCTGTTTAAAAGAGTCTGGTATACACCAGTAAATTATAACTGTGGTTTTCACGTTCCACGTTAAAAAATCTCTATTATCCAGCTTTTGGTATTTTTTCCATAAAGAAAAAAAGTAATAGTATCTCCTCATTGTTCAGACACCAATATATCTGTTTAAAAGAGTCTGATATACAAAAGTAAATTATAACTGTGGTTTTGCCATTCCACGTTAAAAAATCTCTATTATTCAGCTTTTGGTATTTTTTCCTTAAAGAAAAACAGTAATAGTGTCTCCCTGATTGTTCAGACACAAATATATCTGTTTAAAATAGTCTGGTGTAGGCCCGAGAAATAGAAGTGTGATTTTGCAGTTCCACGGTTCAAACCTGTGTATTATCCACTTTTGGGCCATTTGTACCTAAAAAAAAACAGTTTGAGTATGTCGCTCATTGTTAAGCCGCAAATATATATATTGAAAAAAGTCTGGTATACACCAGTAATTTATAACTGTGGTTGTGCTATTCCATGCTAAAAAATCTCTATGATTGTGCTTTTGGCATTTTTTGCCGTAAAAAAAAACAGTAATAGTGTCTCCCTAATTGTTCAGACACAAATATATCTGTTTTAAATAGTCTTGTGTAGGACAGAGTAAGAGAAGTGTGGTTTTGCAGTTCTTCGGTTCAAACCTCTGTATTATCCACTTTTGGGCCATTTGAACCTAAAAAAAAAACAGTTTGAGTGTGTTGCTCACTGTGCAGCCTTTTTTTTTTTAAAAAGTTTGGTATACACCAGTAAATTATAACTGTGGTTTTGCTATTCCACAGTAAAAAATCTCTATTATCCTGCTTTTGCCGTATTTTGCCATAAAGAAAAACAGTAATAGTGTCTCCTGATTTTTCAGACACAAATATATGTGTTGAAAATAGTCTGGTGTAGGCCCGAGAAATAGAACTGTGGTTTTGCCGTTCCACGGGTCAAATCTCTTTATTATCCTGCTTTTGGCATTTTTTGCTGTAAAGAAAATCAGTAATAGAGTCTCCTGATTGTTCAGACACCAATATATCTGTTTAAAAGAGTCTGGTATACACCAGTAAATGATAACTGTGGTTGTGCTGTTCCACGGTAAAAAATCTCTATCATCCTGCTTTTGGCATTTTTTGGGGGTAAAAAAAAACTGTAATAGTGTCTCTCTGATTGTTCAGACACAAATATATCTGTTTAAATTAGTCTGGTGTAGGCCAGAGAAACAGAAGTGTGGTTTTGCAGTTCCAAAATTAAAACCTATGTATTATCCACTTTTGGGCCATTTGTACCTAAAAAAAAAACAGTTTGAGTGTGTCGCTCAATGTTCAGCCACAAATATACAGTACAGAACAAAAGTTTGGACACACCTTCTCATTTAAAGATTTTTCTGTATTTTCATGACTATGAAAATTGTACATTCACACTGAAGGCATCAAAACTATGAGTTAACACATGTGGAATTATATACTTAACAAAAAAGTGTGAAACAATTGAAAATATGTCTTATATTCTAGGTTCTTCAAAGTAGCCACCTTTTGCTTTGATGACTGCTTTGCACACTCTTGGCATTCTCTTGATGAGCTTCAAGAGTTAGTCACCGGAAATGGTCTTCACTTCACAGGTGTGCCCTGTCAGGTTTAATAAGTGGGATTTCTTGCCTTATAAATGGGGTTGGGACCATCAGTTGTGTTGTGTAGACGTCAGGTGGACACACAGCTGATAGTCCTACTGAATAGACTGTTAGTATTTGTATTATGGCAAGAAAAAAGCAGCTAAGTAAAGAAAAACGAGTGGCCATCATTACTTTAAGAAATTAAGTCAGTCAGTCCGAAAAATTGGGAAAACTTTGAAAGTGTCCCCAAGTGCAGTTGCAAAAACCATCAAGCGCTACAAAGAAACTGGCTCACATGGCGACCGCCCCAGGAAAGGAAGACCAAGAGTCACCTCTGCTTCTGAGTATAAGTTTATCCGAGTCACCAGCCTCAGAAATGGCAGGTTAACAGCAGCTCAGATTAGAGACCAGGTCAATGCCACACAGAGTTCTAGCAGCAGACACATCTCTACAACAACTGTTAAGAGGAGACTTTGTGCAGCAGGCCTTCATGGTAAAATAGCTGCTAGGAAACCACTGCTAAGGACACTCAACAAGCAGAAGAGATTTGTTTGGGCTAAAGAACACAAGGAATGGACATTAGACCAGTGGAAATCTGTGCTTTGGTCTGATGAGTCCAAATTTGAGATCTTTGGTTCCAACCACCGTGTCTTTGTGCGATGCAGAAAAGGTGAACGGATGGACTCTACATGCCTGGTTCCCACCGTAAAGCATGGAGGAGGAGGTGTGATGGTGTGATGGTGTGATGGTGTGGGGGTTCTTTGCTGGTGACACTGTTGGGGATTTATTCAAAATTTAAGTCATACTGAACCAGCATGGCTACCACAGCATCTTGCAGCGGTATGCTATTCCATCCGGTTTGCGTTTAGTTGGATCATCATTTATTTTTCATCAGGACAATGACCCCAAACACACCTCCAAGCTGTGTAAGAGCTATTTGACCAAGAAGGAGAGTGATGGGGTGCTACGCCACATGACCTGGCCTCCACAGTCACCAGACCTGAACCCAATCGAGATGGTTTGGGGTGAGCTGGACCGCAGAATGAAGGTAAAAGGGCCAACAAGTGCTAAGCATCTCTGGGAACTCCTTCAAGATTGTTGGAAGACCATTTCCAGTGACTACCTCTTGAAGCTCATCAAGAGAATGCCAAGAGTGTGCAAAGCAGTCATCAAAGCAAAAGGTGGCTACTTTGAAGAACCTAGAATATAAGACATATTTTCAATTGTTTCACAATTTTTTGTTAAGTATATAATTCCACATGTGCTAATTCATAGTTTTGATGCCTTCAGTGTGAATGTACAATTTTCATAGACATGAAAATACAGAAAAATCTTTAAATGAGAAGGTGTGTCCAAACTTTTGGTCTGTACTGTATATGTTTAAAAAAGTCTGGTATGCACCAGTAAATTATAACGGTGGTTCTGCTGTTCCACCGTAAAAATCTCTGTATTATCCAGCTTTTGGTATTTTTTCCGTAAAGAAAAACAGTAATAGTGTCTCCTGATTGTTCAGACACCAATATATCTGTTTAAAAGAATCTGATATACACCAGTAAATTATAACTGTGGTTTTGCCGTCCCACGGTAAAAAATCTTTATTATCCAGCTTTTGGTATTTTTTCCGTAAAGAAAAACAGTAATAGTTTCTCCTGATTGTTCAGACACCAATATATCTGTTTAAAATAGTCTGGTGTAGGCCCGAGAAATAGAAGTGTGGTTTCGCAGTTCCACGGGTCAAATCTCTGTATTATCCTGCTTTTGCCATATTTTGCCATAAAGAAAAACAGTAATAGTGTCTCCTGATTGTTCAGACACAAATATATCTGTTTAAAATAGTCTGGTGTAGGCCAGAGATACCGAAGTGTGGTTTTGCAGTTCCATGGTCCAAACCTCTGTATTATCCACTTTTGGGCCATTTCTACCTAAAAAAAAACAGTTTGAGTGTGTCCCTCACTGTTCAGCCGCAAATATATATATTTAAAAAAGTCTGGTATACACCAGTAAATTATAACTGTGGTTTTACCGTTCCACGGTAAAATATCTCTATTATCCAGCTTTTGTTATTTTTTCCATAAAGAAAAAAAGTAATAGTATCTCCTGATTGTTCAGACACCAATATATCTGTTTAAAAGAGTCTGATATACACCAGGAAATTATAACTGTGGTTTTGCCATTCCACAGTAAAAAATCTTACTATTATCCTGCTTTTGGCATTTTTTGCCGTAAAGAAAAACAGTAATAGTGTCTCCTGATTGTTCAGACACAAATATATCTGTTTAAAATAGTCTGGTATACAACAGTAAATGATAACTGTGGTTTTGCCATTCCACGTTTAAAAATCTCTATTATCCAGCTTTTGGTATTTTTTCCTTAAAGAAAAACAGCAATAGTGTCTCCCTGATTGTTCAGACACAAATATATCTGTTTAAAACAGTCTGGTGTAGGACCGAGAAACAGAAGTGTGGTTTTGCAGTTCCACGGTTCAAACCTCTGTATTATCCTCTTTTGGGTTATTTGTACCTAAAAAAAAAACCAGTTTGAGTGTGTCCCTCACTGTTAAGCCGCAAATATATATATTGAAAAAAGTTTGTTATACACCAGTAAATTATTACTGTGGTTGTGCTGTTCCACGGTAAAAAATCTCTATTATCCTGCTTTTGGCATTTTTTGCCGTAAAAAAAAACTGTAATAGTGTCTCCCTGATTGTTGAGACAAAAATATATCTGTTTAAAATAGTCTGGTGTAGGCCAGAGAAATAGAAGTGTGGTTTTGCAGTTCTACGGTTCAAACCTCTGTATTATCCACTTTTGGGCCATTTTTACCTTAAAAAAAAGCAGTTTGAGTGTCTTGCTCACTGTTCAGCCGCAAATATATATATTTAAAAAAGTCTGGTATACACTAGTAAATTTTAACGGTGGTTTTGCTGTTCCAGAGTAAAAAATCTCTGTATTATCCTGCTTTTGCCATTTTTAGCCGTAAAGAAAAACAGTAATAGTGTCTCCTGATTGTTCAGACACCAATATATCTGTTTAAAAGAATCTGATATACACCAGTAAATGATAACTGTGGTTTTGCCGTCCCACGGTAAAAAATCTTTATTATCCAGCTTTTGGTATTTTTTCCGTAAAGAAAAACAATAATAGTGTCTCCTGATTGTTCAGACACAAATATATCTGTTTAAAATAGTCTGATGTAGGCCCGAGAAATAGAAGTGTGGTTTCGCAATTCCACGGGTCAAATCTCTGTATTATCCTGCTTTTGCCATATTTTGCCATAAAGAAAAACAGTAATAGTGTCTCCTGATTGTTCAGACACAAATATATCTGTTTAAAATAGTCTGGTGTAGGCCAGAGATACAGAAGTGTGGTTTTACAGTTCCATGGTCCAAACCTCTGTATTATCCACTTTTGGGCCATTTCTACCTAAAAAAAACCAGTTTGAGTGTGTCCCTCACTGTTCAGCCGCAAATATATATATTTAAAAAAGTCTGGTATACACCAGTAAATTATAACTGTGGTTTTGCCGTTCCACGGTAAAAGATCTCTATTATCCAGCTTTTGTTATTTTTTCCATAAAGAAAAAAAGTAATAGTATCTCCTGATTGTTCAGACACCAATATATCTGTTTAAAAGAGTCTGATATACACCAGGAAATTATAACTGTGGTTTTGCTGTTCCACAGTAAAAAATCTTACTATTATCCTGCTTTTGCCATCTTTTGCCGTAAAGAAAAACAGTAATAGTGTCTCCCTGATTGTTCAGACACAAATATTTCTGTTTAAAATAGTCTGGTGTAGGCCAGAGAAAGAGAAGTGTTGTTTTGGAGTTCCACTGTTCAAACCTCTGTTATCCTGCTTTTGCCATTTTTTGTCATAAGGAAAAGCAGTAATAGTGCCTCCTGATTGTTCAGACACAAATATATCTGTTTAAAATAGTCTGGTGTAGGCCAGAGAAACAGAAGTGTGGTTTTGCAGTTCCACGGTTCAAACCTCTGTATTATCCACTTTTGGGCCATTTGTACCTAAAAAAAAACAGTTTGAGTGTGTTGCTCACTGTTCAGCCGCAAATATATATGTTTAAAAAAGTCTGGTATACACCAGTAAATTATAACTGTGGTTTTGTTGTTCCACCGTAAAAAATCTCTGTATTATCTTGCTTTTACCATTTTTAGCCGTAAAGAAAAACAGTAATAGTGTCTCCTGCTTGTTCAGACACCAATATATCTGTTTAAAAGAGTCTGGTATACACCAGTAAATTATAACTGTGGCTTTGCTGTTTCATGGTAAAAATCTCTATTATCCAGCTTTTGGTATTTTTTCCATAAAGAAAAACATTAATAGTGTCTCCTGATTGTTCAGACACCAATATATCTGTTTAAAAGATTCTGGTATACACCAGTAAATTTTAACTGTGGTTTTGCCGTCCCACGGTAAAAAATCTTTATTATCCAGCTTTTGGTATTTTTTCCGTAAAGAAAAACAGTAATAGGGTCTCCTGATTGTTCAGACACAAATATATCTGTTTAAAATAGTCTGGTGTAGGCCAGAGAAATAGAAGTGTGGTTTAGCAGTTCCACGGGTCAAATCTCTGTATTATCCTGCTTTTGCCATATTTTGCCATAAAGAAAAACAGTAATAGTGTCTCCTGATTGTTCAGACACAAATATATCTTTTTAAAATAGTCTTGTATAGGACAGAGAAAGAGAAGTGGGGTTTTGCAGTTCCACGGTAAAAAATCTTTACTATCCAGCTTTTGGTATTTTTTCCGTAAAGAAAAACAGTAATAGTGTCTCCCTGATTGTTCAGACACAAATATTTCTGTTTAAAATAGTCTGGTGTAGGCCAGAGAAACAGAAGTGTGGTTTTGCAGTTCCACTGTTCAAACCTCTGTTATCCTGCTTTTGCCATTTTTTGTCATAAAGAAAAACTGTAATAGTGTCTCCTGATTGTTCAGACACCAATATATCTGTTTAAAGAGTCTGGTATACACCAGTAAATTATAACTGTGGTTTTGCCGTTCCACGGTAAAAAATCTCTATTATCCAGCTTTTGTTATTTTTTCCGTAAAGGAAAAAAACTAATAGTATCTCCTGATTGTTCAGACACTAATACATCTGTTTAAAAGAGTCTGATATACACCAGTAAATTATAACTGTGGTTTTGCCGTCCCACGGTAAAAAATCTTTACTATCCAGCTTTTGGTATTTTTTCCGTAAAGAAAAACAGTAGTAGTGTCTCACTGATTGTTCAGACACAAATATATCTGTTTAAAATAGTCTGGTGTAGGCCAGAGAAATAGAAGTGTGGTTTAGCAGTTCCACGGGTCAAATCTCTGTTTTATCCTGCTTTTGCCATATTTTGCCATAAAGAAAAACAGTAATAGTGTCTCCTGATTGTTCAGACACAAATATATCTGTTTAAAATAGTCTTGTGTAGGATAGAGAAAGAGAAGTGTGGTTTTGCAGATCCACGGTAAAAAATCTTTACTATCCAGCTTTTGGTATTTTTTCCATACAAAAAACAGTAATAGTGTCTCCCTGATTGTTCAGACACAAATATTTCTTTTTAAAGTAGTCTGGTGTAGGCCAGAGAAACATAAGTGGGGTTTTGCAGTTCCACTGTTCAAACCTCTTTTATCCTGCTTTTGCCATTTTTTGTCATAAAGAAAAACAGTAATAGTGTCTCCTGATTATTCAGACACACATATATCTGTTTAAAATAGTCTTGTGTAGGACAGAGTAAGAGATGTGTGGTTTTGCAGTTCCACGGTTCAAACCTCTGTATTATCCACTTTTGAGCCATTTATACCTAAAAAAAAAAAGTTTGAGTGTCTCGCTCACTGTTCATCCGCAAATATATATATTGAAAAAAGTCTGGTATACACCAGTAAATTATAACTGCGGTTGTGCTGTTCCACGGTAAAAAATCTCTGTATTATCCTGCTTTTGCCGTTTGTAGCCATAAAGAAAAACAGTAATAGTGTCTCCTGATTGTTCAGACACCAATATATCTGTTTAAAAGAGTCTGGTATACACCAGTAAATTGTAACTGTGGTTTTGCCATCCCAATGTAAAAAATCTTTACTATCCAGCTTTTGGTATTTTTTCCGTAAAGAAAAAAAGTAATAGTATCTCCTGATTGTTCAGACACCAATATATCTGTTTAAAATAGTCTGATATACACCAGTAAATTATAACTGTGGTTTTGCCATCCCAAGGTAAAAAATCTTTACTATCCAGCTTTTGGTATTTTTTCCTTAAGGAAAAACAGTAATAGTGTCTCCCTGATTGTTCAGACACAAATATTTCTGTTTAAAATAGTCTGGTGTAGGCCAGAGAAACAGAAGTGTGGTTTTGCAGTTCCACTATTCAAACCTCTGTTATCCTGCTTTTGCCATTTTTTGTCGTAAAGAAAAGCAGTAATAGTGTCTCCTGATTGTTCAGACACACATATATCTGTTTAAATTAGTCTTGTGTAGGACAGAGAAAGAGAAGTGTGGTTTTACAGTTCCACGGGCCAAACCTCTGTATTTTCCACTTTTGGGCAATTTATACCTAAAAAAAAAACAGTTTGAGTGTGTCGCTCACTGTTCAGCCGCAAATATATATATTGAAAAAAGTCTGGTATACACCAGTAAATTATAACTATGGTTGTGCTGTTCCACGGTAAAAAATCTCTATTATCCTGCTTTTGGCATTTTTTGCCGTAAAAAAAGAACTGGAATAGTGTCTCCTGATTGTTCAGACACAAATATATCTGTTTAAAATAGTCTGGTGTAGGCCAGAGAAACAGAAGTGTGGTTTTGCAGTTCCATGGTTCAAACCTCTGTATTATCCACTTTTGGGCCATTTATACCTAAAAAAAAAACAGTTTGAGTGTGTCGCTCACTGTTCAGCCGCAAATATATATCTTAAAAAAAGTCTGGTATACACCAGTAAATTATAACTGTGGTTTTGCCGTTCCACAGTAAAAAATCTTAGTATTATCCTGCTTTTGCCATATTTTTCCGTAAAGAAAAACAGTAATAATGTCTCCTGATTGTTCAGACACAAATATATCTGTTGAAAATAGTCTGGTGTAGGCCCGAGAAATAGAACTGTGGTTTTGCTGTTCCACGGGTGAAATCTCTGTATTATCCTGCTTTTGCCATTCGTAGCCATAAAGAAAAACAGTAATAGTGTCTCCTGATTGTTCAGACACCAATATATCTGTTTAAAAGAATCTGATATGCACCAGTAAATTATAACTGTGGTTTTGCCGTCCCATGGTAAAAAATCTTTACTATCCAGCTTTTGGCATTTTTTCTGTAAAGAAAAACAGTAATAGTGTCTCCCTGATTGTTCAGACACAAATATTTCTGTTTAAAATAGTCTGGTGTAGGCCAGAGAAAGAGAACTGTTGTTTTGGAGTTCCACTGTTCAAACCTCTGTTATCCTGCTTTTGCCATTTTTTGTCATAAAGAAAAGCAGTAATAGTGCCTCCTGATTGTTCAGACAAAAATATATCTGTTTAAAATAGTCTGGTGTAGGCCAGAGAAACAGAAGTGTGGTTTTGCAGTTCCACGGTTCAAACCTCTGTATTATCCACTTTTGGGCCATTTGTACCTAAAAAAAAAACAGTTTGAGTGTGTTGCTCACTGTTCAGCCACAAATATATATGTTTAAAAAAGTCTGGTATACACCAATAAATTATAACTGTGGTTTTGTTGTTCCACCGTAAAAAATCTCTGTATTATCTTGCTTTTGCCATTTTTAGCCGTAAAGAAAAACAGTAAAAGTGTCTCCTCATTGTTCAGACACCAATATATCTGGTTGAAAGAGTCTGGTATACACCAGTAAATTATAACTGTGGTTTTGCCATCCCACAGTAAAAAATCTCTATTATCCAGCTTTTGGTATTTTTTGCGTAAAGAAAAACAGTAATAGTGTCTCCTGATTGTTCAGACACCAATATATCTGTTTAAAAGAGTCTGGTATACACTAGTAATTTATAACTGTGGTTTTCCCATCCCAAGGTAAAAAATCTTTACTATCCAGCTTTTGGTATTTTTTCCGTAAAGAAAAACAGTAATAGTGTCTACCTGATTGTTCAGACACAAATATTTCTGTTTAAAATAGTCTGGTGTAGGCCAGAGAAACAGAAGTGTGGTTTTGCAGTTCCACTATTCAAACCTCTGTTATCCTGCTTTTGCCATTTTTTGTCGTAAAGAAAAGCAGTAATAGTGTCTCCTGATTGTTCAGACACACATATATCTGTTTAAAATAGTCTTGTGTAGGACAGAGAAAGAGAAGTGTGGTTTTACAGTTCCACGGGCCAAACCTCTGTATTATCCACTTTTGGGCAATTTATACCTAAAAAAAAAAACAGTTTGAGTGTGTCGCTCACTGTTCAGCCGCAAATATATATATTGAAAAGAGTCTGGTATACACCAGTAAATTATAACTGTGGTTGTGCTGTTCCACGGTAAAAAATCTCTATTATCCTGCTTTTGGCATTTTTTGCCGTAAAAAAAGAACTGGAATAGTGTCTCCTGATTGTTCAGACACAAATATATCTGTTTAAAATAGTCTGGTGTAGGCCAGAGAAACAGAAGTGTGGTTTTGCAGTTCCACGGTTCAAACCTCTGTATTATCCACTTTTGGGCCATTTGTACCTAAAAAAACCCAGTTTGAGTGTGTTGCTCACTGTTCAGCGGCAAATATATATGTTTAAAAAAGTCTGGTACACCAGTAAATTATAATTGTGGTTTTGTTGTTCCACCGTAAAAAATCTCTGTATTATCTTGCTTTTGCCATTTTTAGCCGTAAAGAAAAACAGTAAAAGTGTCTCCTCATTGTTCAGACACCAATATATCTGGTTGAAAGAGTCTGGTATACACCAGTAAATTATAACTGTGGTTTTGCCATCCCACAGTAAAAAATCTCTATTATCGAGCTTTTGGTATTTTTTCCGTAAAGAAAAACAGTAATAGTGTCTCCTGATTGTTCAGACACCAATATATCTGTTTAAAAGAGTCTGGTATACACTAGTAATTTATAGCTGTGGTTTTGCCGTTCCACTGTAAAAAATCTCTATTATCCTGGTTTTGTCATTTTTTGCCGTAAAAAAAAACTGTAATAGTGTGTCCCTGATTGTTGAGACACAAATATATCTGTTGAAATAGTCTGGTGTATGATCGAGAAATAGAACTGTGGTTTTGCAGTTCCACTGGTCAAATTTCTGTATTATCCTGCTTTTGGTATTTTTTGCAGTAAAGAAAAACAGTAATAGTGTCTCCTGATTGTTCATACAATATATCTGTTTAAAAGAGTCTGGTATACACCAGTAAATTATAACTGTGGTTTTGCTGTCCCACGGTAAAAAATCTCTATTATCCAGCTTTTGGTATTTTTTCCGTAAAGAAAAACAGTAATAGTCTCTCCCTGATTGTTCAGACACAAATATATCTGTTTAAATGAGTCTTGTGTAGGCCAGAGAAACAGAAGTGCGATTTTGCAATTCCACGTTTCAAACCTCTGTATTATCCACTTTTGGGCCATTTGTACCTAAAAAACAGTGTGAGTGTGTTGCTCACTGTTCAGCCGCAAATATATACATTTAAAAAGGTCTGGTATACACCAGTAAATTATAACTGTGGTTTTTGCTGTCCACAGTAAAAAATCTCTGTATTATCCTAATTTTGCCATATTTTCCTGTAGAGAAAAACAGTAGTAATGTCTCCTGATTGTTCATTTACAAATATATCTGTTGAAAATAGTCTGGTGTAGGCCCGAGAAATAGAAGTGTGGTTTTGCAGTTCCACGGGTCAAATTTCTGTATTATCCTGCTTTTGGTATTTTTTGCCGTAAAGAAAAACAGTAATAGTGTCTACTGATTGTTCAGACACTAATATATCTGTTTAAAAGAGTCTGGTATACACCAGTACATTATAACTGTGGTTTTGCCTTCCCACGGTAAAACTCTCTATTATCCAGCTTTTGATATTTTTTCCATAAAGAAAAACAGTAATGGTGTCTCCTGATTGTTCAGACACCAATATATCTCTTTAAAATAATTTGGTGTAGGCCCGAGAAATAGAAGTGTGGTTTTGCAGTTCCACGGGTCAAATCTCAGTATTATCCTGCTTTTGCCATTTTTTGCCTTATAGAAAATCAGTAATAGTGTCTCCCTGATTGTTCAGACACAAATATATCTGTTGAAAAAAGTCTGGTGCAGGCCCGAGAAATAGAACTGTGGTTTTGCAGTTCCATGGGTCAAATCTCTGTATTATTCTGCTTTTGGCATTTTTTGACATAAAGAAATACAGTAATAGTGTCACCTGATTGTTCAGACACCAATATATCTGTTTAAAAGAGTCTGGTATACACCAGTAAATTATAAATGTGGTTTTGCCATCCACAGTAAAAAATCTCTATTATCTAGCTTTTGGTATTTTTTCCGTAAAGAAAAACAGTAATAGTGTCTCCTGATTGTTCAGACACCAATATATCTGTTTAAAAGAGTCTGGTATACACCAGTAAATTTTAACTGTGGTTTTGCCATTCCACTGTAAAAAATCTCTATTATCCTGCTTTTGTCATTTTTTGCCGTAAAAATAAAACTGTAATAGTGTGTCCCTGATTGTTCAGACACAAATATATCTGTTCAAAATTGCCTATTGTATGCCCGAGAAATAGAAGTGTTGTTCTGCAGTACCACGGGTCAAATCTCTGTATTATCCTGCTTTTGCCATTTTTTGCCATAAAGAAAAACAGTAATAGTGTCTCCTGATTGTTCAGACACAAATATATCTGTTGAAAATAGTCTTTTGTAGGCCCGAGATATAGAAGTGTGGTTTTGCAGTTCCATGAGTCAAATCTCTGTATTATCCTGCTTTTGGTATTTTTTGCCATAAAGAAAATCAGTAATAGTGTCTGCTGATTGTTCAGACACTAATATATCTGTTTAAAAGAGTCTGGTATACACCAGTACATTATAACTGTTGTTTTGCCTTCCCACGGTAAAACTCTCTATTATCCAGCTTTTGATATTTTTTCCATAAAGAAAAACAGTAATAGTGTCTCCTGATTGTTCAGACACCAATATATCTGTCGAAAATAGTCTGGTGTAGGCCCGAAAAATAGAACTGTGGTTTTGCAGTGCCACAGTAAAAAATCTCTATTATCCTGCTTTTGTCATTTTTTGCCGTAAAGAAAACCTGTAATAGTGTCTCCCTTATTGTTCAGACACAAATATATCTGTTGAAAATAGTCTGGTGTAGGCCCAAGAAATAGAAGTGTGTTTCTGCAGTACCACGGGTCAAATCTCTGTATTATCCTGCTTTTGCCATTTTTTGCCATAAAGAAAAACAGTAATAGTTTCTCCTGATTGTTCAGACAGAAATAAATCTGTTGAACATAGTCTGTTGTAGGCCCGAGAAATAGAAGTGTGGTTTTGCAGTTCCACGGGTCAAATCTCTGTATTATCCTGCTTTTGGCATTTTTTGCCGTAAAGAAAAACAGTAATAGTGTCTCCTGATTGTTCAGACACCAATATATCTGTTTAAAAGAGTCTGGTATACACCAGTACATTATAACTGTGGTTCTGCCTTCCACGGTAAAAAATCTCTATTATCCTGCTTTTGTCATTTTTTGCCGTAAAAAAAAACTGTAATCGTGTCTCCCTGATTGTTCAGACACAAATATATCTGTTGAAAATAGTCTGGTGTAGGCCAGAGAAATAGAAGTGTTGTTTTGCAGTTGCAGTTCCACGGGTCAAATCTCTGTATTGTCCTGCTTTTGCCATTTTTTGCCGTAAATGAAAACAGTAATAGTGTCTCCTGATTGTTCAGACACAAATATATCTGTTGAAATTAGTCTGGTGTAGGCCCGAGATATAGAAGTGTGATTTTGCAGTTCCACGAGTCAAATCTCTGTATTACCCTGCTTTTGGTATTTTTTGCCGTAAAGTAAAACAGTAATAGTGTCTGCTGATTGTTCAGACACTAATATATCTGTTTAGAAGAGTCTGGTATACACAAGTACATTATAACTGTGGTTTTGCCTTCCCACGGTAAAACTCTCTATTGTCCAGCTTTTGATATTTTTTCCATAAAGAAAAACAGTAATAGTGTCTCCTGATTGTTCAGACACCAAAATATCTGTTTAAAAGAGTCTGGTATACACCAGTAAATTAAAATTGTGGTTTTGCCATGCCACGGTAAAAAATCTCTATTATCCTGCTTTTGTCATTTTTTGCCGTAAAGAAAACTGTAATAGTGTCTCCCTGATTGTTCAGACACAAATATATCTGTTGAAAATAGTCTGGTGTAGGTCCAAGAAATAGAAGTGTGGTTTTGTAGTTCCACGGCTCAAATTTCTGTATTGTTCTGCTTTTGCCATTTTTTGCCGTAAAGAAAAACCATAATAGTGTCTCCTGATTGTTCAGACACAAATATATCTGTTGAAAATAGTCTGGCGTAGGCCCGAGATATAGAAGTGTGGTTTTGCAGTTCCACGAGTCAAATCTCTGTATTATCCTGCTTTTGGTATTTTTTGCCGTAAAGAAAAACAGTAATAGTGTCTGCTGATTGTTCAGACACTAATATATCTGTTTAAAAGAGTCTGGTATACACCAGTACATTATAACTGTGGTTTTGCCTTCCCACGGTAAAACTCTCTATTATCCAGCTTTTGATATTTTTTCCATAAAGAAAAACAGTAATAGTGTCTCCTGATTGTTCAGACACCAAGATATCTGTTGAAAATAGTCTGGTGTAGGCCCGAGAAATAGAAGTGTGGTTTTGCAGTTCCACGGGTCAAATCTCAGTATTATCCTGTTTTTGCCATTTTTTGCCATAAAGAAAATCAGTAATAGTGTCTCCCTTATTGTTCAGACACAAATATATGTATTGAAAATAGTCT
The DNA here is from genome assembly GCF_046119375.1 of Phyllobates terribilis. NCBI lineage: Eukaryota > Metazoa > Chordata > Amphibia > Anura > Dendrobatidae > Phyllobates > Phyllobates terribilis. The sequence goes on along the minus strand of NW_027362765.1, from coordinate 333,494,222 downwards.
GGTGTAGGCCCAAGAAATAGAAGTGTGGTTTTGCAGTTCCACGGGTCAAATCTCTGTATTGTGCTGCTTTTGCCATTTTTTGCTGTACAGAAAAGCCGTAATAGTGTCTCCTGATTGTTCAGACACAAATATATCTGTTGAAAATAGTCTGGTGCAGGCCAGAGATATAGAAGTGTGGTTTTGCAGTTCCACCAGTCAAATCTCTGTATTATCCTGCTTTTGGCATTTTTTGCCGTAAAGAAAAACAGTAATAGTGTCTCCTGATTGTTCAGACACCAATATATCTGTTTGAAAGAGTATGGTATACACTAGTAAATTAAAACTGTAGTTTTGCCGTTCCACATTAAAAAATCTCTATTATCCAGCTTTTAGTATTTTTTCCATAAAGAAAAACAGTAATATTGTCTCCTGATTGTTCAGACACCAATATATCTGTTTAAAAGAGTCTGGTATACACCAGTAAATTATAACTGTGGTTTTGCCGTTCCACATTAAAAAATCTCTATTATCCAGCTTTTGGTATTTTTTCCGTAAAGAAAAACAGTAATAGTGGCTCCTGATTGTTCAGACACAAATATATCTGTTTAAATTAGTCTGGTGAAGACCAGATAAATAGAAGTGTGGTTTGGCAGTTCCACAGTTCAATCCTCTGTATTATCCACCTTTGGGCCATTTTTGCCTTAAAAAAAACAGTTTGAGTGTGTCGCTCTCACTGTTCAGCCGCAAATACATCTATTTAAAATTGTCTGGTATACCCCAGTAAACAATAACTGTGGTTTTGCCATTCCACGGTAAAAAATCTGTATTATTCAGCTTTTGGTATTTTTTTTTATAAAGAAAAACAGTAATAGTTTCTCCCTGATTGTTTAGATTGTTTAAATTAGTCGGGTGTAGGCCAGAGAAATAGAACTGTGGTTTTCCTCTTCCACGGATCTAATCTACTTTTTATTACCCTTTTTCCATTGATATTGCGAGTGTAAGATATTTTATTTCCTTTACAATGGGCAAGGCGCATGGTAAGGGACGTGGAACCGGACGTTCTGGTGATTGTGAGTGCAGAGGATGGGGCCGTGGCCAAGGTGAAAATGTGCCACAACCAACAGCCACATCTTCTCACTCCCACTTCTTGACCGATTTACCAGGGAAGCACAGAACAACACCAGTATTGTGAACTGATCAGTGTGAACAGGTTATTAATTGGATAGCAGATAATACTTCCAGTTATCTGGGCACCACCACCTCCGGTCTGTCTCCCACACGGTCAAATCTTAGTAGCCTTGAGTTTCCACCGCATACTCCTCCTCACCCTGATGCTCCTTCCTCCCACCATGCCGAGTGTCGTCAGACAGCAACTGATCCCACACTTGGACACTCTGAAGAGCTGTTCACTGGTCCATTTCCAGATTTGTGCCCCTCGCCTGCTCCGCTTGAAGTGGTGGAAGAGGAGATCCCATGTAGCGATGCCCAAATATTTGAACTGCCACAGCCACAGGAAGTCGACGCTGGCAATTTGTCACAAGAGGTGGATAATGGTGAGACACCATTGCCAGGAAGTGAGGAGGAGGATCATGGTGTGCAAGTGGAAGAGGAGGAGGTGGTGGATGATCTAGTAACTGACCCAACATGGCAGGAGGACATGCAGAGCGAGGCCAGCGGCACGCAGGGTGAGGGAGGCAGAGTACCCCAACAGGCAGGAAGAAGCAGTGTGATGAACGCACACAGAAGGCAGGCAACAGTTCCCCGTAACACCAACACGAGGGACATTGCAAGTACAACCTGTAGGTCTTCCGGAGTCTGGAAGTTTTTTAAAGACTCTGCTGATAACCCCCAAGATGCCATTTGTACCACCTGCCATGCCAGAATCAGCAGGGGTGACAAAACTACCAGCCTGACCACCACCAGCATGATCAGGCACATGGCAGCAAAGCACCCGACTTTGTGGGGTGAACCCCAGGTTCCAAGACCAGTGTCAGCAGGTGTCACCACTGCTTCTACAGGTGTTGTGCATGCAATAGAACCCCCTGTTGTGTGTGCAAGGCAATCCCCTGTCCATACTGCATGCAAAGATGCCCCCTCCTCTCAGTCTTCACTTGTTATGGCAGTTTCTAAAGAAACAGCATCAACGTCCACGTCCACGTCCCACCGCAGCATTCAATTGTCCATATCCCAGATCTTTGAACGAAAGCGGAAATTCGCAGCTAACGCCCCACAGGCCACAGTCCTAAATTCGCACATTTCACGACTGCTTCCGTTGGAAATGCTGCCTTTTAGGCTGGTGGAGACGGAATCCTTCCGCAACCTTATAGCGGTGGCCGGCCCTCGGTACTCGGTCCCCAGCCGACACTATTTTGCCCGGTGTGCCATCCCCGCACTACACAAGCACGTGTCCCAAAACATCTGCCGTGCCCTCAACAATGCAGTTACTGGGAGAGTCCACCTGACAACGGACACGTGGACAAGTGCTTGTGGCCTGGGATGGTACATCTCCCTGAGGGCACACTGGGTAAACATAGTGGAAACTGGGACCCAGTCGGACCTTGGGACGGAACACATCCGCCCCACACCGAGGATTGCTGGCCCAATGTCAGTCAGAGTTGCCCCCACAGTGTACAGCTTTTGCGCATCATCTCCCTCCTCCTCCTCATGTTCAGCCTCCTTCTCAGATATCACCACATCAGTTACAAGCTGGAATCACTGCAGTACTGCCTCCGCCAAGCGGCAACAGGGTGTGCTGTAACTCATAAGTAGAGATGAGCGTTGTTCGACTAGAAATGTTCGCCAATCTCAAATTCGAGCTGTTTTGGGCGGTGTTCGAGTTGTTCGACGAACCCGAACGATTTGCAAAAAATTCGGCTGTTCGAGGTTATGTTCGATAACTGTTCGTGCACCAAAAGCGTGTCCTGCATGTCTGGTGCTCTTTAGAGCACCAATCATGCAGGGATTGTCTGCCACTCACTGTAATGCCACAGCCATGGTGGTTGTGGCATTACAGTGATTGCCCAAATCGATGGGAACAGTGCCAACAGTGAAACATGAAAAGCCGGCAATTCATCAGCGGCATACACCGATACCCGACAATTTAGAACCGAAAGAATAGAGCTTCACACATAGATTAGATAGATAGAAACATGTCAGTCACATATATATGAAGTACAGTGACAGTGTTGATTACTGTACTTGTCATTTAGTGTTAAAATAAAGGATTTATTTATTTAAAAAAAAATTGGTGTGGGGTTCCCTGTAATTTTAGTCTCTAGCGGAGGTTAAGCAGACGGCTGGGGCAGATGTTTGAAGCCTGGGAAGGGGGTAATACCCACGGAGCTTCCCAGGCTACTAATTTCAGCCCCCAGCGGAATACCTAGCCTTTACTAGCTATTAAAATGAGGGACCCCCCAAAAAAATGACGTGGGGTCCACCCTATTTTAATAGCTAGCAAAGGCTAGGCAGACAGCTGGGGGCTGATATTAATAGCCCAGGAAGGGTTCCATGAATATTGGCCCCCTCCCAGGCTAGAAACACCAGCCGTCAGCCGCCCCAGAAATGGCGCATCCTTAGGATGCGCCAATTCTGGCACTTAGCCTCGCTCTTCCCACTGCCCTGTAGCGGTGGCAGTGGGGTAATAGGGCTGGGGTTGATGTCAGCTTATAATGCCAGCTGACATCAAGCCCAGGTTAGTAATGGAGAGGCGTCTATAAGACACCCCCATTACTAACCCCATAGTCAAAGTTAAAAGAAAACACAAACACCCAGAATAAAGTCCTTTAATTGAAATAAAGACACATTCCTTTATTGTTCTAAATTAAACCATACTTACCATCACGCCCATTCCAGCTGAAGCCAACGATCTCCTGCAATAAAAGAAAAATGGATGCGCCATTTCTGGGGCGGCTGACGGCTGGTGTTTCTAGCCTGGGAGGGGGCCAATATTCATGGCTCCCTTCCTGGGCTATTAATATCAGCCCCCAGCTGTCTGCCTAGCCTTTGCTAGCTATTAAATTAGGGGGGACCCACGTCATTTTTTTTGGGGGGGCTCCTCCATTTTAATAGCTAGTAAAGGCTAGGTATTCAGCTGGGGGCTGATATTAGTAGCCTGGGAAGCTCCGTGGGTATTACCCCCTTCCCAGGCTTCAAACATCTGCCCCAGCTGTCTGCTTAACCTCCGCTAGAGACTAAAATTACGGGGAACCCCACGCCAATTTTTTTTAATAATAAATCCTTTATTTTAATACTAAATGACAAGTACAGTAACCAACACTGTCACTGTACTTATTATATATGTGACTGACATGTTTCTATCTATCTAATCTATGTGTGAAGCTCTATTATGTCTGTTATAAATTGTCGGGTACAGATGCTGAATTGCCGGCCGGCTTTTTTAAAGAGACGGTGCATGAAAACACTATTATTTTTTTAAATAAATCCTTTGCAGTAAATGACAAGTACAGTAAGCAACACTGTCACTGTGCTTCATATATATGTGACTGACATGTTTCTATCTATTTAATCTATGTGTGAAGCTCTATTCTGTCTGTTATAAATTGTCGGGTACCGCTGCTGAATTGCCGGCCGGCTTTTTTAAAGAGACGGTGCACGAAAACACTATTATATTTTTTAATAAATCCTTTACGCTAAATGACAAGTACAGTAAGCAACACTGTCACTGTACTTCGTATATATGTGGCTGACATGTTTCTATCTATCTAATCTATGTGTGATTCTCTATTCCTTCTATTCTAAATGTCGGGTACAGATGCTGAATTGCCGGCCGGCTTTTTTAAAGAGACGGTGCATGAAAACACTATTATTTTTTTTAATAAATCCTTTGCAGTAAATGACAAGTACAGTAAGCAACACTGTCACAGTACTTCATATATATGTGACTGACATGTTTCTATCTATCTAATCTATGTGTGATGCTCTATTCCTTCATGTCTAAATTGTCGGGTACCGGTGTATGCCGCTGCTGAATTGCCGGCCGGCTTTTTTAAAGAAAGCGTCTTCTGAGCAGTTTGTGAGCTTTTGGACACCTTTGAAGGTGTTTTCTATGTGTTCCTATGTGTTTTTGTTTGCCTGCCATTGGTTTTAACGGTGTTCGACGGTGTTCTAAGGTGTTCGACGAACAGTTCGACGAACAGTTCCTCGAACATCCCGGTGTAGTAGTGTTGAGTAGTGTGGCTCAACACTACTCATAAGTAGAGATGAGCGGTGTTCGACTAGAACTGTTCGCCAATCTCAAATTCGAGCTGTTTTGGGCGGTGTTCGAGTTGTTCGACGAACCCGAACGATTTGCAAAAAATTCGGCTGTTCGAGGTTATGTTCGATAACTGTTCGTGCACCAAAAGCGTGTCCTGCATGTCTGGCGCTATTTAGAGCACCAATCATGCAGGGATTGTCTGCCACTCACTGTAATGCCACAGCCATGGTGGTTGTGGCATTACAGTGATTGCCCAAATCGATGGGAACAGTGCTCACAGTGAAACATGAAAAGCCGGCAATTCATCAGCGGCATACACCGGTACCCGACAATTTAGAACCGAAAGAATAGAGCTTCACACATAGATTAGATAGATAGAAACATATCAGTCACACATATAAGAAGCACAGTGACAGTGTTGCTTACTGTACTTGTCATTTAGTGTAAAGGATTTATTAAAAAAAATAATAGTGTTTTCATGCACTGTCTCTTTAAAAAAGCCGGCCGGCAATTCAGCATCTGTACCCGACAATTTATAACAGACAGAATAGAGCTTCACACATAGATTAGATAGATAGAAACATGTCAGTCACATATATATGAAGTACAGTGACAGTGTTGATTACTGTACTTGTCATTTAGTGTAAAGGATTTATTAAAAAAAATAATAGTGTTTTCATGCACTGTCTCTTTAAAAAAGCCAGCCGGCAATTCAGCATCTGTACCCGACAATTTAGAATAGAAGGAATAGAGAATCACACATAGATTAGATAGATAGAAACATGTCAGTCACATATATATGACGTACAGTGACAGTGTTGATTACTGTACTTGTCATTTAGTGTTAAAATAAAGGATTTATTTAAAAAAAAATTGGCGTGGGGATCCCCATAATTATAGGCTCTAGCGGAGGTTAAGCAGACGGCTGGGGCAGTTGTTTGAAGCCTGGGAAGGGGGTAATACCCACGGAGCTTCCCAGGCTACTAATATCAGCCCCCAGCGGAATACCTAGCCTTTACTAGCTATTAAAATGGGGACCCCCCAAAAAAATGACGTGGGGTCCCCCCTATTTTAATAGCTAGCAAAGGCTAGGCAGACAGCTGGGGGCTGATATTAATAGCCCAGGAAGGGTTCCATGAATATTGGCCCCCTCCCAGGCTAGAAACACCAGCCGTCAGCCGCCCCAGAAATGGCGCATCCTTAGGATGCGCCAATTCTGGCACTTAGCCTCGCTCTTCCCACTGCCCTGTAGCGGTGGCAGTGGGGTAATAGGGTTGAGGTTGATGTCAGCTTATAATGCCAGCTGACATAAAGCCCAGGTTAGTAATGGAGAGGCGTCTATAAGACACCCCCATTACTAACCCCATAGTGAAAGTTAAAAAAAAACCACAAACACCCAGAATAAAGTCCTTTAATTGAAATAAAGACACATTCCTTTATTGTTCTAAATTAAACCATACTTACCATCACGCCCATTCCAGCTGAAGCCAACGATCTCCTGCAATAAAAGAAAAATAATAAAGCAACATAATCCTTACCTTTCCATGGTTCCCACGACAGCTTCAGCTCTGCTACATCGAGATAACAGGCTGGACCGCAGCAGAAAGCTGCCGTCAAGCCTGTCATCCCGCAGACACTGAGAAGCGCAGGCATGCTTGCGCTCTGCAGTGTCTGGCTGTGACGGCATCCAGATGAGCCGAGGTCATGTCCAATGAACTCGGCGCCCCTCATGCAAGTCACTGACAGCGTGGGAAAATTCTCCTGCACTCAGCACTTCAGCGTGAGAATTCTCCCACGCTGTCAGTGACGTACATGAGGTCAGCTGAGTTCATTGGACATGAATGAGCTCACCTCATGCACGTCACTGACAGCGTGGGAGAATTCTCACGCTGTAGCGCTGAGTGCAGGAGAATTCTCCCACGCTGTCAGTGACGTGCATGAGGTGCGCCGAGTTCATTGGACATGAACTTGTCTCATCTTTATGCCGTCACAGCGAGACACTGAGGAGCGCAAGCATGCGTACTCTCCTCAGTGTCTGCGGGATGACAGGCTGGATGGCAGCTTTCTGCTGCGGTCCAGCCTGTCATCTCGATGTAGCAGAGCTGAAGCTGTCGTGGGAACCATGGAAAGGTAAGGATGATGTTGCTTTATTATTTTTCTTTTATTGCAGGAGATCGTTGGCTTCAGCTGGAATGGGCGTGATGGTAAGTATGGTTTAATTTAGAACAATAAAGAATTGTGTCTTTATTTCAATTAAAGGACTTTATTCTGGGTGTTGTGTTTTTTTAAATACTTTACCAGAAATTCATGGTGGTCATGTCTAATATTGGCGTGACCCCATGAATTTCGGGCTTAGGGCCAGCTGATAATGCCAAGCTGGCCTTAACCCCTTTATTACCCAGTGAGCCACCGCACCAGGGCCCTGGATGAGTTGGGTACAGCGCCAGAAGATGGCGCTTCTATGAAAGCGCCATTTTCTGGGGCGGCTGCGGACTGCAATTTGCAGCGGGTGGGGCCCAGAAAGCTTGGGCCTCCCTGCGCTGCGGATTCCAGCTCCCAGCTGCCTAGTTGTACCTGGCTGGGCACAAAAATAGGGCGAAGCCCCACGCATTTTTTTTTAAAATTATTTCATGAAATTCATGGAATAATTGAGAAAAAAAGGGCTTCCCTATATTGTTGTGTCCAATCAGGTACAAATAGGCAGCTGGTGGTTGGGGGCAGCCCGTCCCTGCCTGCTGTACCTGGCTGGACACAAATATAGTGCGAAGCCCCACGTCAATTTTTTTTAAATTATTTCATGAAATAATTTTTTTAAAAAAGGGCTTCCCTATATTGTTGTGTCTGGCCAGGTACAAATAGGCAGCTGGTGGTTGGGGGCAGCCCGTTCCTGCCTGCTGTACCTGACTGGACACAAATATAGGGCGAAGCCCCACGTCAATTTTTTTTAAATTATTTCAGGAAATTCATGAAATAATGAAAAAAAAATTGATGTGGGGCTTCGCCTTATATTTGTGTCCAGCCAGGTACAGCAGGCAGGGACGGGCTGCTCCCAACCACCAGCTGCCTATTTGTACCTAGCCGGACACAACAATATAGGGAAGCCCTTTTTTTCTTAATTATTCCATGAATTTCATGAATTAAAAAAAAAAATACGTGGAGCTTCGCCCTATTTTTGTGCCCAGCCAGGTACAACTAGGCAGCTGGGGGCTGGAATCTGCAGCGCAGGGAGGCCCAAGCTTTCTGGGCCCCACCCGCTGCAAATTGCAGTCCGCAGCCGCCCCGGAAAATGGCGCGTTCATAGAAGCGCCATCTTCTGGCGCTGTACCCAACTCATCCAGGGCCCTGGTGCGGTGGCTCACTGGGTAATAAAGGGGTTAAGGCCAGCTTGGCATTATCAGCTGGCCCTAAGCCCGAAATTCATGGGGTCACGCCAATATTAGACATGACCACCATGAATTTCTAGTAAAGTATTTAAAAAAACCACAACACCCAGAAAAAAGTCCTTTAATTGAAATAAACACACAATTCTTTATTGTTCTAAATTAAACCATACTTACCATCACGCCCATTCCAGCTGAAGCCAATGATCTCCTGCAATAAAAGTAAAATAATAAAGCAACATCATCCTTACCTTTCCATGGCTCCCACGACAGCTTCAGCTCTGCTACATCGAGATGACAGGCTGGACCGCAGCAGAACGCTGCCATCCAGCCTGTCATCCCGCAGACACTGAGAAGCGCAGGCTTGCTTGCGCTACTCAGTGTCTGGCTGTGACGGCATCCAGATGAGCCGAGGTCATGTCCAATGAACTCGGCGCACCTCATGTACGTCACTGACAGCGTGGGAAAATTCTCACGCTGAAGCGCTGAGTGCAGGAGAATTTTCCCACGCTGTCAGTGACGTACATGAGGTGAGCCGAGTTCATTGTCGGCTCATCTGGATGCCGTCACAGTCAGACACTGAGGAGCGCAAGCATGCCTGCGCTTCTCAGTGTCTGCGGGATGACAGGCTGGATGGCAGAGTTCTGCAGGTCCAGCCTGTCATCTCGATGTAGCAGAGCTGAAGCTGTCCTGGGAGCCATGGAAAGGTAAGGATGATGTTGCTTTATTATTTTTCTTTTATTGCAGGAGATCGTTGGCTTCAGCTGGAATGGGCGTGATGGTAAGTATGGTTTAATTTAGAACAATAAAGAATTGTGTCTTTATTTCAATTAAAGGACTTTATTCTGGGTGTTTGTGTTTTTTTTTTAACTTTGACTATGGGGTTAGTAATGGGGGTGTCTTATAGACGCCTCTCCATTACTAACCTGGGCTTGATGTCAGCTGGCATTATAAGCTGACATCAACCCCAACCCTATTACCCCCTGCCACCGCACCAGGGCAGCGTGGAAGAGCGAGGCTAAGTGCCAGAATTGGCGCATCCTATGGATGCGCCATTTCTGGGGCGGCTGACGGCTGGTGTTTCTAGCCTGGGAGGGGGCCAATATTCATGGCACCCTTCCTGAGCTATTAATATCAGCCCCCAGCTGTCTGCCTAGCCTTTGCTAGCTATTAAATTTGGGGGGACCCCACGTCATTTTTTTGGGGGGGGGTCCTCCATTTTAATAGCCAGTAAAGGCTAGGTATTCAGCTGGGGGCTGATATTAGTAGCCTGGGAAGCTCCGTGGGTATTACCCCCTTCCTAGGCTTCAAACATCTGCCCCAGCTGTCTGCTTAACCTCCGCTAGAGACTAAAATTATGGGGAACCCCACGCCAATTTTTTTTAATAATAAATCCTTTATTTTAATACTAAATGACAAGTACAGTAACCAACACTATCACTGTACTTATTATATATGTGACTGACATGTTTCTATCTATCTAAATTATGTGTGAAGCTCTATTCTGTCTGCTATAAATTGTCGGGTACAGATGCTGAATTGCCGGCCGGCTTTTTTAAAGAGACGGTGCATGAAAATACTATTATTTTTTTTGATAAATCCTTTACACTAAATGACAATTACAGTAAGCAACACTGTCACTGTACTTCATATATATGTGGCTGACATGTTTCTATCTATCTAATCTATGTGTGATTCTCTATTCCTTCTATTCTAAATTGTCGGGTACCGGTGTATGTCGCTGCTGAATTGCCGGCCGGCTTTTTTAAAGAAAGTGTCTTCTGAGCAGTTTGTGAGCTTTTGGACACCTTTGAAGGTGTTTTCTATGTGTTCCTATGTGTTTTTGTTTGCCTGCCATTGGTTTTAACGGTGTTCGACGGTGTTCTAAGGTGTTCGACGAACAGTTCGACGAACAGTTCCTCGAACATCCCGGTGTTCGACGAACCGAACCGAACCCGAACACTAAGGGGGTGGCTCAACACTACTCATAAGCTTAAGTGAGAAACCTCACACTGCTTGTGAGTTGTGGACATCTGTGAACGAGCAAGCAGATCTGTGGCTGAGACTGCTGAACCTACATCCAGGCATGGTCGTGTGTGACAATGGCCATAACCTGGTGGCGGCTCTGAGGCGAGGCAAGATCACACAAGTACCATGCCTGGCTCATGTGCTTAACCTCGTGGTTCAGCGGTTTCTTAAATCATACCCCGAGTTGCCAGATCTGCTGGTCAAAGTAAGCCGCCTGTCAGCTCATTTTCGCAAGTTAGCTACAGCCTCCCCCGCCCTTGCTGTGTTGCAGCAGTGTTTGCAGCTTCCGTCACACCGACTGGTGTATGTTGTCCCCACACATTGGAACTCTCTCCTCCACATGTTGCAAAGAATTTGTGAGCAGTTGTGGAGTACCAGCTGCAACAAGGCCGTCGATAATCAGGTCAGACTCCACACATAAGACTCAGGAGTGGGCCTGGATGTCTGACATATGTACCATCTTGACAAACTTTGAGGAGTCCACCAAGATGGTGAGTGGCAATGATGCCATCATTAGTGTCAGCATTTCACTTGTCTGTCTTTTGCAATGCTCTCTGCAGAGAATTAAAGAGGAGGCATTGAAGCCAGAGTATGATGAGATGGATCAAGAAGCCGTAGCGGTCGCTTACACACAGCCCAGCCTCATCTCATCCCAACGTGCATTGGGGGACAATGAGGGAGAAGAGGAGCATGAGGAGGAGGAAGAACAGGAGCTTGTATTATGCGCTGTAGACGGTAGTATCTGTACAACTGTCATACCGTCGGCTCAGCGTGGGTGGCCTGAGGACAGGGAGGAGGAGGAGGAGGGGGAGGAGGAGAGCATGGTCAGTCGTCATCTTGGTGAGGACACGTAAGTCTTGCCCATTACCAGTCTAGCACGCATGGCTGACTTTATGTTACGCTGCCTTAACTGTGACCCTTGCGTTGTCAAAATGTTGGGTGACAGTCATTACTGGTTGGTGACACTTTTAGACCCCCGCTACAAGGAGAACTTTCACTCTCTTATTCCTGAGGTGGAGAGGCCTACAAAAATGGGGCAGTACCAGAAGGCCCTTGCTGCAGAACTGTTAAAAAAAATTCCCATCTGAACACGCTAGCAGCAGAGGTCACAGTTCGTTGCCCAACCAAGGCGTACGTGCGAGAGAGATGAAACTCCAATCCAGCAGAGGCAGGGGAACACTGTCAACGTTCTGAGACAGTTTTCTCAGATCCTCCCTTCGGACAGACCCTGAGGCGCGGGGTACTCTCACAAGGAGTGGAAAGTTTCAAAAGATGGTGAGGGAGTACCTTGCCGACCGTCCAGCGTCCTCCGTGATTCCTCTGTGCCTTTTAATTATTGGGTATCAAAGCTGGACACTTGGAGTGTACTCGCTCTGTACGCCTTGGAGGTCATGGCCTGCACTGCCGCTAGCATGTTATCAGAGCATGTTTTTAGTGCTGCTGGGGAAATTATAACTGATAAGCGCACTCGCTTGTCAACTGACAATGCTGACAAGCTGACCCTTATAAAAATGAACAAGGGCTGGATTAGGCCAGACTTCTCATCACCACCAAATGACAGCAGAGTAACAAAGTCAAATCTACTGTGTTATTTCGGGAGGTGTATTCACATGCACCGCTTCACACCCACACATGGGTATACGCTTCTTCATTTCGGCAGTTTTATGTTCTTCTCCTTATCCTCAGCCTATACCACTATACCACCAGGGTGACCATGGTCTGTGTTGCCATTATTGAAAGTTCTTCCATCCTTATTTTTGTCAGCTTTTGCTTTTAAGGCATAAGCAAAGACTGTGGGAGACCCATTCCCCAATAATGGAAATAATATTTTTAAGATGCTGTACTGTAGGGCTCTTGTTAGCTCCACCACTCTTCCAAGGGGCATTAAAACCATCTTGTTAAGCTACTGTGACCTCCACATCTCTTCCATGGGGCATTAATATTGTCTTCTTACTCCACTGTAACCTCCACCACATTTGCAAAGGGCATTAAAACCGTCTTGTTAAGTTACTGTGACCTCCACGTCTCTTCCAAGGGGCATTAAAACTGTCTTGTTAAACCACTCTGAACTCAACAGCTCTCCCAAGGGGCATTAAAACCGCCTTGCTAAACTACTGTGACATCCACGTATCTTCCACGGGGCATTGATATTGTTTTTTTATTCCACTGCGACCTTCACCACTCTTCCAAGGGGCGTTAAAACCGTTTTGTTAAGCTACTGTGACCTCCACGTCTCTTCCATGGTGCATTGATATTGTCTTTTTATTCCACTGTAACCTCCACCACTTTTCCAAAGGGCATTAAAACCGTCTTGTTAAGCTACTGTGACCTCCACGTCTCTTAAAAGGGACATTAAAACTATCTTGTTAAACCACTCTGAACTCCACAGCTCTTCCAATGGGCATTAAAACCGTCTTGTTAAGCTACTGTGACCTCCACGTATCTTCCACGGGGCATTGATATTGTCTTTTTATTCCACTGCGACCTCCACCACTCTTCCAAGGGGCATTGATATTGTCTTTTTATTCCACTGCGACCTCCACCACTCTTCCAAGGGGCATTAAAACCATTTTGCTTAGCTACTGGGATCTGCACGTCTTCTACAAGGGGCATTAAAACCGTCTTGTTTAACCACTCTGAACTCCACAGCTCTTCCAAGGGGCATTAAAACTGTCTTGTTAAGCTACGTCTTGTTTAACCACTCTGAACTCCACAGCTCTTCCAAGGGGCATTAAAACTGTCTTGTTAAGCTACTTTGACCTCAACATCTCTTCCACGGGGCATTGCTATTGTCTTTTTATTCCACTGCGACCTCCACCACTCTTCCAAGGGGAGTTAAAACAGTCTTGTTAAGCTACTGTGACCTCCACGGGGCATTGATATTGTCTTTTTATTCCACTGCGACCTCCACCACTCTACCAAAAGGCATTGATATTGTCTTTTTATTCCACTGCGTACTCCACCACTCTTCCAAGGGGCATTAAAACCATCTTGTTAAGCTACTGTGACCTCCATGTCTCTTACATTGGGCATTGATATTGTCTTTTTATTCCACTGTAACATCCACCACTTTTCCAAGAGGCATTATAACCATCTTGTTAAACTACTGTGACCTCCACGTCTCTTCCAAGGGGCATTAAAACAGTCTTCTTAAACCACTCTGAACTCCACAGCTTTTCCAAGGGGCATTAAAACGGTCTTGTTAAACTACTGTGACCTCCATGTCTCTTCCACGGGGCATTGATATTGTCTTTTTATTTCACTGAGACCTCCACCACGCTTCCAAGGGGAGTTAAAACCGTTTTGTTAAGCTACTGAGACCTCCACGTATCTTCCACGGGGCATTGCTATTGTCTTTTTATTCCACTGCGACCTCCACCACTCTTCCAAGGGGCATTAAAATCATTTTGTTTAGCTACTGGGTGTAACGGGTCTGGGAGGCGGAACCTCTGAGCTACTATACAAGGGGGCGGCCCTTGTAAGGGAGCGGGTGGCAGTCTCTGGATGAACGGACAGGGAGATACGGCAAGTGATCAGGGCAGTCTCTGGGTAAAGGGTAGGTACGACCTGTGATGGCAGAGCCTCCGGGTAGGCTAGCAGGCAGATGGTAGATGTGTGCTCCCAGGTGAGCAAGCGAGAGTCTCTGGAATAACAGGTGGTCACGGCACGTGACGGCGGAACCTCCGGGCTGGCAAGCAGGCAGGTAACGGAGAAGCGCTCCCAGGTGAGCGGGCAAGAGTCTCTGAAGTAGCTGATGGTCACAGCACGTGACAACGGAGCCTCCGGGCTGGCAAGCAGGCAGGTAACGGAGAAGCGCTCCCAGGTGAGCGGGCAAGAGTCTCTGAAGTAGCTGATGGTCACAGCACGTGACAAAGGAGCCTCCGGGCTGGCAAGCAGGCAGGTAACGGAGAAGCGCTCCCAGGTGAGCGGACAAGAGTCTGAAGTAGCTGATGGTCACAGCACGTGACAACGGAGCCTCCGGGCTGGCAAGCAGGCAGGTAACGGAGAAGCGCTCCCAGGTGAGCGGGCAAGCTGGTCCATAGACAGACTGACCGGAGTTGTAAGGCAGACCGTCGGACCTCAGGAAAGTAGGCAGGTAGCTGATGTGCGCTCCCAGGTGAGCGGGCAGGCTGGTCCTTTAGACAGACTGACAGGAGTAGTAAGGCAGACCGTCGGACCTCAGACTGGCAGACAGGTAACAAGTATTCAGGCAGGAATCAGGCAGGTAACTGGCAGGAAACTGGCAGGTAACTGGCAGGTAACTGGCAACGGGACCTGAGGGCTGAAGCACAGGTGAGACACAGGTGCAAACAACATTGCTCGGGCACCTCCATTTTGGAGGAGGTGCCTTATATATGATGAAGTCCTCCGGCCATTGGCCGGGGACTCCTTAGGACGGCGCGCGCGGCCCCTTTAAGAGGAGGGGAGCGCGCGCGCGCGCGCGCCCTAAGCACAGGGGCCGGGAAGGAGCGCGCGCTGAGAGCAGAGCGGGAGGAGGACGCCGGGAAGGAGCGCGCGCTGACAGCAGAGCGGGGAGAGGACGCCGGGCACGGAGCAGAGCGGTGAGGGGAGCAGCGTCCCTGCCTAGCAGAGGGCAGGGACGCCAGCGCTACAGTACCCCCCCCTTTAGGCCCCCCCTTTTTTAGGCCAGACAGAAATTTAGCTAGGATGAGAGGGGCATGGATGTTCTCCCGGGGCTCCCACGTTCTCTCCTCAGGACCAAACCCCTTCCAATCTACCAGAAAAAAGGTCTTTCCTCTTACCCTTTTGGTGGCAAGAATGTTCTCTACCTCAAACTCGTCCTCAGCAGAAACCGGAGCAGGAGGCGTACCTGTAGACTTGGAAAAAGAGTTAAGTACCACAGGTTTGAGGAGAGATACATGGAAGGAGTTAGGGATCCGTAAGTTGACCGGGAGTTTCAATTTATAGGCCACCGGGTTGATCTGACTGATGACCTCCAGTGGGCCGATGAACCGAGGCCCTAACTTATAGGAAGGGATCTTGAGCCGGACATATTTGGACGAGAGCCAGACTTTATCCCCAGGACGGAATTGAGGAGGGTCCAGACGTTTTTTGTCAGCGTGTCTTTTCATACGCTCGGAAGACTGAAGGAGTGCGGATCGGGTACTCTCCCAAATGGAGGAAAATTTGCTAACGAGAGATTCCGCAGCCGGGTTGTCCACCGAGGTGGAGACAGGAAAAGGAATCCGAGGATGCTGACCAAAGACTACAAAAAACGGGGATTTGGAGGAGGATTCGCTCTCGTGATTATTGTAAGAGAACTCGGCCCATGGTAGGAGATCCACCCAGTCAGAATGGTGGGCATTAACGAAGTGCCGGAGGTAACTGGTCAGGTTCTGATTGATCCGCTCCACTTGACCATTGGACTGTGGGTGGTAAGCGGAAGAGAAGTCCAGGGTGACGTCTAGTAGTTTACAAGTGGCTCTCCAGAAGCGTGAGGTGAACTGTACCCCACGATCCGACACGATGTGGAGGGGCAGGCCATGAAAACGGAAGATGTGACGAATAAAGTCTCTAGCTAGCTCGGGTGCAGACGGGAGGCCTGGCAGGGGAACGAAATGAGCCATCTTGGAGAAGCGGTCAGCAACCACCCAAATGACCGTACAACCGGCAGAGAGTGGGAGGTCAGTTATGAAGTCCATTGCAATATGCTGCCAGGGGGCAGCAGGTACTGGGAGCGGAAGGAGGCGACCGGCTGGCAGATGTCTCGGAACCTTGTTGCGGGCGCAGGACACACAGGCAGAAACAAAGTCTATTACATCCTTGTGCAGGGTAGGCCACCAGTAGTGCCGGGAAATAAGCTGGAGGGTCTTCTTCTGACCAGCGTGGCCAGCCAGTTTAGACGAGTGACCCCAGTGAAGGATCTTCTCCCGATCAGGTACTGATACGAACGTCTTTCCGGGAGGGAGACGATTTAGACTCACGGGAGCCACCTGCATTACTCTGGCGGGATCGATGATGTGTTTCGGATCTTCCTCGAGATCAGATACCAGAAAGGATCGAGACAAGGCGTCCGCCTTGACGTTTTTGTCAGCCGGGCGAAAATGAAGGACAAAATCAAAACGAGCAAAAAACAAGGACCACCGGGCTTGGCGCGGGTTAAGTCTCTGGGCATGCTGGAGGTAAGCCAAGTTCTTGTGGTCAGTGTAAATTATTACCGGGTGAAGAGCCCCCTCAAGCAGGTAACGCCACTCCTCCAATGCCAGTTTGATGGCCAATAATTCTCGATCTCCTATGGAATAATTGCGCTCTGAGGAGGAGAAGAGTTTAGAGAAGAAGCCGCAAGTTACCATCCTCCCGGAAGAAGATTTTTGAGTAAGTACCGCTCCAGCTCCAGAGGAGGAGGCGTCCACTTCCAGGAAGAACTGCTTGTTGCCGTCCGGGCGATGCAGCACCGGGGCGGAAGAGAAGGCCTGTTTTAAGGAAAGAAAGGCTTCTTCTGCTTCGGGCGGCCACTCTTTGGGATTAGTACCCTTACAGGTGAGCGCGGAAATTGGGGCAGTCCGGGAAGAGAAGTGTGGTATGAAGAGGCGGTAGTAGTTGGCGAAGCCCAGGAACCGCTGAATGGCCTTCAGCCCCTCCGGTCGAGGCCATTTCTCGATGGCAGACAGTTTCTCTGGATCCATTCGTAGGCCGGTCTGAGAAATAATGTAGCCCAAAAACGGAAGCGAGGTCTGCTCAAAGAGGCACTTCTCGTATTTAGCGAAGAGGTGATTCTGCCTGAGCCTGAGCAGGACCTGACGAACGTCCCTCCGGTGAGTCTGGAGATCCGGAGAGAAGACCAAGATGTCGTCCAGGTACACCACTACGCAGGAGTAGAGAAGGTCCCGGAAGATGTCATTGACCAACTCTTGAAAGACGGCAGGAGCGCTACAGAGACCAAAGGGCATTACCAGGTATTCATAGTGGCCGTCCCGGGTGTTGAATGCCGTCTTCCATTCATCCCCTTGACGGATACGAACCAGGTTGTACGCCCCACGGAGGTCAAGTTTGGTGAAGATTCTAGCCCCCCTCAGACGATCAAATAATTCTGGAATGAGCGGAAGGGGGTACTTATTCTTCACCGTGATCTGGTTTAGGCCTCTATAGTCTATACAGGGACGGAGAGAGCCGTCCTTCTTTTTGACGAAAAAGAAGCCTGCTCCCGCCGGGGAGGTAGATTTCCGGATGAATCCCCTGGCCAGATTCTCCTCAATATATTCGGACATCGACCGGGTCTCAGCAGCGGATAAAGGATAAATACGCCCACGGGGAGGAGTAGTACCGGGTAACAGGTCGATGGGACAGTCGTATGGTCTATGAGGGGGTAATGTCTCTGCCTCCTTTTTATTAAAGACATCAGCATAAGACCAATAAGGAATTGGAAGTCCAGGTAGATTAGCTGGGGTAGGAGAGGGACGGACGGGATGGACGGGAACCAGGCAGGTCTTATGACAGTCTTGTCCCCAGCGAAGGACTTCTCCGGTTTGCCAGTCAAGCACGGGTGCATGTCTCTGGAGCCAAGGCAGACCTAGCAAGAGGGCGTGAGAGAGTCCAGGCAGAACATGAAAGGAGATACTCTCAGAATGCAGCATTCCCACCTGCAGAGTAATGGATTCGGTGATGAGTTGGATGGGGCGTGGTAAGAGCCCCCCATCCACGGCAGCCACAGACAAGGGTACAGCCAGAGGTTTGGTGGGGATGCGGTATTTCTCTACCAGGGACTGTGAAATAAGATTCCCGGCTGCTCCAGAGTCCAAGTGGGCTAGTTCGAAATAACGGTTCTCCCCGTAGACGATTGAAACTGACAACAGCAGGGATGGAGAGGATTTATTCTTGTCTAGGTGGACCTCTCTGAGCGAACCTAGACACAGGCGTTTCCCGACCTCTCCGGGCAGGCACGGATCCGGTGCTCCTTACTGCCACAGTAGAAGCAGGTCCCCTCGGCACGGCGTAAGTCCTGACGGGTCTTGACCATCTTGGTCTGGTCGACCTGCATAGGCTCAGGAGGGTGTACCTGGTTAGAGACAGAAGGAGTGACGGGTTTCTGAAAAGTAGGAGCTAGACGTGGTAACCTCCTCTCACGGGTGACCTCTCTGGCACGCTCCTGGAACCGTAGGTCAATCCGGGTGGCAAGAGTTATTAAGTCATCGAGAGTGGTAGGAATGTCCCGACCGGCAAGTTCATCTTTAATACGGCCGGACAGACCCTCCCAGAAGACGGAAACCAGAGCGTCGTTATCCCAGGCCAGCTCCGAGGCAAGGGTACGGAACCGTATGGCATATTGGCCCACGGTGAGACTCCCCTGACGGAGGCGTAGCAACGATGATGCAGATGAGGTCTTCCGTCCGGGTTCGTCGAAGACTTTCCGGAAAGCCGTGAGAAAAGCAGGCAAGTTGGACACCAGGGGGTCTCCTCTCTCCCATAGAGGATTTAGCCAGGCCAGGGCCTCCCCGGTGAGATGGGACATGATGAAGGCAATTTTGGCCCGGTCGGAGTTAAACTGGTAGGACAAAAGTTCAAAATGCAGGGTGCACTGATTTAAGAAGCCCCGAGCCTGGACGGAGTCGCCTCCGAAGCGAGGAGGTGCAGAAAGCCGGGGTCCGGGGTAGGATACCATGGTATTAGTGGGCAGCGGAGCTGCCGGATTGCAAGATATGGCACTGGCGGAGGTTGTTGGTGGATCAGACAGAGTGTTCAGGCGAGTATTAACATTCCGCAGGTGACCCAGGATGGACTCCTGTTGGGACCTCTGACGGGACAGTTCAAGACAGAGGTCCGAGAGCGAGGGAGCTTGGGTGCCACCGGGTTCCATGGCCCGAGCAAACTGTAACGGGTCTGGGAGGCGGAACCTCTGAGCTACTATACAAGGGGGCGGCCCTTGTAAGGGAGCGGGTGGCAGTCTCTGGATGAACGGACAGGGAGATACGGCAAGTGATCAGGGCAGTCTCTGGGTAAAGGGTAGGTACGACCTGTGATGGCAGAGCCTCCGGGTAGGCTAGCAGGCAGATGGTAGATGTGTGCTCCCAGGTGAGCAAGTGAGAGTCTCTGGAATAACAGGTGGTCACGGCACGTGACGGCGGAACCTCCGGGCTGGCAAGCAGGCAGGTAACGGAGAAGCGCTCCCAGGTGAGCGGGCAAGAGTCTCTGAAGTAGCTGATGGTCACAGCACGTGACAACGGAGCCTCCGGGCTGGCAAGCAGGCAGGTAACGGAGAAGCGCTCCCAGGTGAGCGGGCAAGAGTCTCTGAAGTAGCTGATGGTCACAGCACGTGACAACGGAGCCTCCGGGCTGGCAAGCAGGCAGGTAACGGAGAAGCGCTCCCAGGTGAGCGGACAAGAGTCTGAAGTAGCTGATGGTCACAGCACGTGACAACGGAGCCTCCGGGCTGGCAAGCAGGCAGGTAACGGAGAAGCGCTCCCAGGTGAGCGGGCAAGCTGGTCCATAGACAGACTGACCGGAGTTGTAAGGCAGACCGTCGGACCTCAGGAAAGTAGGCAGGTAGCTGATGTGCGCTCCCAGGTGAGCGGGCAGGCTGGTCCTTTAGACAGACTGACAGGAGTAGTAAGGCAGACCGTCGGACCTCAGACTGGCAGACAGGTAACAAGTATTCAGGCAGGAATCAGGCAGGTAACTGGCAGGAAACTGGCAGGTAACTGGCAGGTAACTGGCAACGGGACCTGAGGGCTGAAGCACAGGTGAGACACAGGTGCAAACAACATTGCTCGGGCACCTCCATTTTGGAGGAGGTGCCTTATATATGATGAAGTCCTCCGGCCATTGGCCGGGGACTCCTTAGGACGGCGCGCGCGGCCCCTTTAAGAGGAGGGGAGCGCGCGCGCGCGCGCGCCCTAAGCACAGGGGCCGGGAAGGAGCGCGCGCTGAGAGCAGAGCGGGAGGAGGACGCCGGGAAGGAGCGCGCGCTGACAGCAGAGCGGGGAGAGGACGCCGGGCACGGAGCAGAGCGGTGAGGGGAGCAGCGTCCCTGCCTAGCAGAGGGCAGGGACGCCAGCGCTACACTGGGATCTCCACGTCTTCTCCAAGGGGCATTAAAACCGTCTTGTTAAACCACTCTGAACTCCACAGCTCTTCCGAGGGGCATTAAACCGTCTTGTTAAGCTACTGTGACCTCAAGGTCTCTTCCCCGGGGCATTACTATTGTCTTTTTATTCCACTGCGACCTCCACCACTCTTCCAAGGGGCGTTAAAACCGTCGTGTTAAGCTACTGTGACCTACAAGGGGAATTGATATTGTCTTTTTATTCCACTGCGACCTGCACCACTCTTCCAAAAGGCATTGATATTGTCTTTTTATTCCACTGTAACCTCCACCACTCTTCCAGGGGGCATTGATATTGTCTTTTTATTCCACAGCGTCCTCCACCACTCTTCCAATGGGCATTAAAACCGTCTTGTTTAGCTAATGGGATCTCCACGTCTTCTCCAAGGGGCATTAAAACTGTCTTGTTAAACCACTCTGAACTCCACAGCTCTTCCAAGGGGCATTAAAACCGTCTTGTTAAGTACTGTGATATCCACGTCTCTTGCACGTGGCATTGATATTGTCTTTTTATTCCACTGCGACCTCCACCACTCTTCCAAGGGGCAATAAAACCATCTTGTTAAGCTACTGTGACCTCCACATCTCTTCCACGGGGCATTGATATTGTCTTTTTATTCCACTGCGACCTCCACCACTCTTCCAAGGGGCATTAAAACCTTCTTGTTAAGCTACTGTGACCTCCACGTCTCTTCCAAGGGGCATTGATATCGTCTTTTTATTCCACTGCGACCTTCAAGACCCTTCCAAGGGGCATTGATATTGTCTTTTTATTCCTCTGCTAACTCCTCCACTCTTCCAAGGGGCGTTAAAAACGTTTTGTTTAGCTACTGGGATCTCCACGTCTCTTCCACGGGGCATTGATATCGTCTTTTTATTCCACTGCGACCTCCAAGACCCTTCCAAAGGGCATTGATATTATATTTTTATTCCACTGTGACCTCCACCACTCTTCCAAGGGGCATTTAAACCGTTTTGTTTAGCTACTGGGATCTAGACGTCTTCTCAAAGTGGCATTAAAACCGTCTTGTTAAACCACTCTGAACTCCATAGCTCTTCCAAGGGGCATTAAATCCGTCTTCTTAAGCTACTGTGACCTCAACGTCTCTTCCATGGGGCATTGCTATTGTCTTTTTATTCACTGCGACCTCCACCACTCTGACAAGGGGCGTTAAAACCGTCTTGTTAAACTAATGTGACCTACACGGGGCATTGATATTGTCTTTTTATTCCACTGCGACCTCCACCACTCTTCCAAAAGGCATTGATATTGTCTTTTTATTCCTCTGCGAACTCCACCACTCTTCCAAGGAGCATTAAAACCGTATTGTTAAGCTACTTTAATCTCCACGTCTCTTCCACGGGGCATTGATATTGTAATTTTATTCCACTGTAACCTCCACCACTCTTCCAAGGGGCATTGATATTGTCTTTTAATTCCACTGCGAACTCCACCACTCTTCCAAGGGAAATTAAAACCATCTTGTTTGGCTACTGGAAACACCACATCTTCTCCAAGGGGCATTAAAACTGTCTTGTTAAACCACTCTGAACTCCACAGCTCTTCCAAGGAGCATTAAAACCATCTTGTTAAGCTACTGTGATCTCCACGTCTCTTCCACGTTACATTGATATTGTCTTTTTATTCCACTGTAACCTCCACCACTCTTCCAAGGAGCATTAAAACCATCTTGTTAAAATACTTTGACCTCCACGTCTGTTCCACGGGCAATTGATATTGTTTTTTTATTCCACTGCGACCTCCGCCATTCTTCCAAGAGGCATTAAAACCGTCTTGTTAAGCTACTGTGACCTCCACATCTCTTCCACGGGGCATTGATATTGACTTTTTCTTCCACTGCGACCTCCACCACTCTTCCAAGGGGCATTAAAACCTTCTTGTTAAGCTACTGTGACCTCCACGTCTCTTCCACGGGGCATTGATACTGACTTTTTTTTCCACTGTGACCTACACCACTTTTCCAAGGGGCGTTAAAACCGTCTTGTTAAGCTACTGTGACCTCCACATCTTTTCCACGGGGCATTGATATTGTCTTTTTATTCCACTGCGACCTCCACCACTCTTCCAATGGACATAGATATTGTCTTTTTATTCCACTGCAACCTCCATCACTCTTTCAAGGGGCATTCATATTGTCTTATTATTCCACTGCAACCTCCACCACTCTTCCAAGGGGCATTAAAACCATTTTGTTTAGCTCCTGGGATCTCCACGTCTTCTCCAAGGGGCATTGAAATCGTCATGTTAAGCTGCTGTGACCTCCACGGGGCATTGATATTGTCTTTTTAATCCACTGCGACTTCCATCACTCTTGCAAAAGGCATTGATATTGTCTTTTTATTCTACTGCGAACTCCACCACACTTCCAAGGAGCATTAAAACCATCTTGTTAAGCTACTGTGATCTCCACGCCTCTACCACAGGGCATTGATATTGTCTTTTTATTCCAATGTAACCTCCACCACTCTTCCAAGGGGCATTGATATTGTCTTTTTATTCCACTGCGACCTCCACCACTTTTCCAAGGGGCATTAAAACCGTCTTGTTAAACCACTCTGAACTCCACAGCTCTTCCAAGGGGCATTAAAACCATCTTGTTAAACTACTGGGTTGAACTAGATGTACTTAGTCTTCCTTCAACCTTAAAAACTATGTATGTTACTGTGACCTCCATGTCTCTACCAAGGGGCATTAAAACCATCTTGTTTAGCTTCTGGTATCTCCACGTCTACTCCAAGGGTCATTAAAACTGTCTTGTTAAACCACTCTGAACTCCACAGCTCTTCCAAGGGGCATTAAAACCGTCTTGTTAAGCTACTATGATTTCCACGTCTCTTCCACGGGGCATTGATATTGTCTTTCTATTCCACTGTAACCTCCACCACTCTTCCAAGGGGCATTAAAACCGTCTTGTTAAGCTACTGTGACCTCCACGTCTCTTCCACGGGGCATTGATATTGTCTTTTTATTCCACTGCGACCTCCACCACTCTTCCAAGGGGCATTGATATTGCCTTTTTATTCCACTGCGACCTCCACCACTTTTCCAAGGGACATTAAAACCGTCTTGTTAAGCTTCTGTGACCTCTACGTCTCTTCCAAGGGGCATTACAACCGTCTTGTTAAACCACTCTGAACTCCACAGCTCTTCCAAGGGGCATTAAAACCATCTTGTTAAACTACTGTGACCTCCACCTCTATATCAAGGGGCATTAAAAACGTCTAGTTAAACCGCTCTGACCTCCACAGATCTTCCAAGTGGCATTAATATCGTCTTGTAAAGCTACTGTGACCTCCGCGTCTCTTTCACAGGGCATTTATATTGTCTTTTTATTCCACTGCGACCGCCACTACTCTTCCAAGGGACATTAAAAGTGGCTTGTTAAGCTTCTCTGACTTCCTCGTCTCTTCCACGGGGTAATGATATTGTCTTTTTATTCCACTGCGACCTCCACCACTCTTCCAAGGGGCATTGATATTGTCTTTTTATATTACTGCGACCTCCACCAATCTTCCAAGGGTCATTAAAACCGTCTTGTTAAGCTACTGTCACCTCCACGTCTCTTCCACGGGGCAATGATATTGTCTTTTTATTCCACTGCAACCTCCATCACTCTTCCAAGGGGCATTCATATTGTCTTTTTATTCCACTGCAACCTCCAACACTCTTCCAAGGGGCATTGATTTTGTCTTTTTATTCCACTGCGACCTCCACCACTACTCCAAGGAGCATTAAAACCGTCTTGTTTAGCTACTGTGATTTCCACGTCTCTTACAAGGGGAATTAAAACCGTCTTGTTAAACCACTCTTAACTCCACAGGTCTTCCAATGGTCATTAAAACCATCTTGTTAAGCTACTGTGACCTCCACGTCTCTTCCAAGGGGCAATTTTATTGTCTTTTTATTCCACTGAGACCTCCACCACTCTACCCAGGGGCATTAAAACCGTCTTGTTAAGCTACTGTGGCCTACACGGGGCATTGATATTGTCTTTTTATTCCACTGCGACCTCCACTACTCTTCCAAAAGGCATTGATATTGTCTTTTTATTCCTCTGCGAACTCCACCACTCTTCCAAGGAGCATTAAAACCGTATTATTAATCTACTTTGATCTCCACGTCTCTTCCATGGGGCATTGATATTGTATTTTTATTCCACTGTAACCTCCACCACTCTTGCAAGGGGCATTGATATTGTCTTTTTATTCCATTGTGACCTCCACCACTCTTCCAAGGGAAATTAAAACCATCTTGTTTAGCTACTGGGAACACCACGTCTTCTCCAAGGGGCATTAACACTGTCTTGTTAAACCACTCTGAACTCCACAGCTCTTCCAAGGGGCATTAAAACCATCTTGTTAAGATACTGTGACCTCCACGTCTGTTCCATGGGCAATTGATATTGTTTGTTTATTCCACTGCGAACTCCACCATTCTTCCAAGGGGCAATAAAACCGTCTTGTTAAGCTACTGTGACCTCTACATCTCTTCCACGGGGCATTGATATTGTCTTTTTCTTCCACTGCGACCTCCACCACTCTTCCAAGGGGCATTAAAACCTTCTTGATAAGCTACTGTGACCTCCACGTCTCTTGCACGGGGCATAGATATTGTCTTTTTATTCCACTGCGACCTGCACTACTCTTCCAAGGGGCATTAACATTGTCTTTTTATACCACTGCGACCACGATCATACTTACAAGGGGCATTAAAACCATCTTGTTAAGCTACTGTGACCTCCACATCTCTTCCACGGGGCACTGATGTTGTCTTTTTATTTCACCACTCTTCCAAGGGGCATTAAAACCATCTTGTTAAGCTACTGTGATCTCCACGTCTTTTCCACGTGACCTTGATATTGTCTTTTTATTCCACTGTAACCTCCACCACTCTTCCAAGGGGCATTAAAATCATCTTGTTAACCTACTGTGACCTCCACGTCTGTTCCTCGGGCCATTGATATTGTTTTTTATTCCACTGTGAACTCCACCATTCTTCCAAGGGGCAATAAAACCGTCTTGTTAAGCTACTGTGACCTCCACATCTCTTCCACGGGGCATTGATATTGCGTTTTTCTTCCACTGCGACCTCCACCACTCTTCCAAGGGGCATTAAAACCTTCTTGTTATGCTACTTTGACCTCCACGTCTCTTCCACGGGGAATTAATATTGTCTTTTTATTCCACTGTAACCTCCACCACTCTTCCAAGGGGCATTGACATTGTATTTTTATACCACTGCGACCACGATCATACTTACAAGGGGCATTAAAACCGTCTTGTTAAGCTACTGTGACCTCCACATCTGTTCCACGGGGCATTGATATTGTCTTTTTATTCCACTGTAACCTCCACCACTCTTCCAAGGGGCATTAAAACAGCTTTGTTAAGCTACTGTGACCTCCACGTCTCTTCCAAGGGGCATTAAAACTGTCTTTTTAAACCAGTCTGAACTCCACAGCTCTTCTAATGGGCATTAAAACCATCTATTTAAGCTACTGTGACCTCCACGTCTCTTCCACGTGGCATTGATATTATCTTTTTATTCCACTGTGACCTACACCACTTTTCCAAGGGGCGTTAAAGCCGTCTTGTTAAGCTACTGAGACTTCCAAGTGTTTTCCATGGCCCATTGATATTGTCTTTTTATTCCACTGCGACCTCCACCACTCTTCCAAGGGGTATTCATAATGTCTTTTTATTACACTGCGACCTCCACCACTCTTCCAAGGGGCATTAAAACTGTTTTGTTTAGCTACTGGGATCTCCACATCTTCTCCAAGGTGCATTGAAACTGTCATGTTAAGCTACTGTGACCTCCACGGGGCATTGATTTTGTCTTTTTAATCCACTGCGACCTACACCACTCTTAGAAAAGGCATTGATATTGTCTTTTTATTCCACTGCGAACTCCACCACTCTTCCAAGCATCATTAAAACCGTCTTGTTAAGCTACTGTGATCTCCACGCCTCTTCCACGGGGCATTGATATTGACTTTTTATTCCACTGTAACCTCCACCACTCTTCCAAGGGGCATTGATATTGTATTTTTATTCCACTGCGACCTCCACCACTTTTCCAAGAGGCATTAAAACCGTCTTGTTAAGCTTCTGTGACCTCCACGTCTCTTCCAAGGGGCATTACAAACGTCTTGTTAACCCACTCTGAACTCCACAGCTCCTCCAAGGGACATTAAAACCATCTTATTAAACTAGTGTGACCTCCATGTCTCTTCCACTGTGCATCGATATAGTCTTTTTATCCCAATGCGACCTCCACCACTCTTCAAGGGGGCATTGATCTTGTCTTTTTATTCCACTGCTACCTCCACCACTTTTCCAAGGGTCATTAAAACCGTTTTGTTTATCTACTGGGATCTCCACGTGTTCCCCAAGGGGCATAAAAACGGTCTTGTAAAACCACTGTGAACTCCACAGCTCTTCCAAGGGTCATTAAAACCGTCTTGTTAAGCTACTATGACCTCAACGTCTCTTCCACGGGGTATTGCTATTGTCTTTTTACTCCACTGCGACCTCCACCACTCTTCCAAGAGGCGTCAAAACAATCTTGTTCAGCTACTCTGACCTCCACGGGGCATTGATATTGTCTGTTTATTCGACTGCAACCTTCACCACTCTTCCAAAAGGCATTGATATTGTCTTTTTATTGCACTGCGAACTCCACCACTCTTCCAAGGAGCATTAAATCCGTTTTGTTAAGCTACTTTGATCTCCACGTCTCTTCTACGGGGCATTGATATTGTCTTTTTATTCCACTGTAACCTCCACCACTCATCGAAGGGGCATTAATATTGTCTTTTTATTCCACTGCAACGTCCACCACTCTTCCAAGGGGCATTAAAACCGTCTTGTTTAGCTACTGTTATCTCCACGTCTTCTCCAAGGGTCATTAAAACCATCTTGTTAAACCACTCTGAACTCCACAGCTCTTCCAATGGGCATTAAAACCGTCTTGTTAAGCTACTATGATCTCCACGTCTCTTCCACGTGGCATTGATTTTATCTTTTTATTCCACTGTGACCTACACCACTTTTCCAAGGGGCGTTAAAGCCGTCTTGTTAAGCTACTGAGACTTCCACGTCTTTTCCACGGCGCATTGATATTGTCTTTTTATTCCACTGCGACCTCCACCACTCTTCCAAGGGGCATTGATATTGTCTTTTTATTCCACTGCAACCTCCATCTCTCTTCCAAGGGGCATTCATAATTAGAGATGAGCGTTGTTCTACTCGAACTGTTCGCCAATCTCAAATTCGAGCTGTTTTGGGCGGTGTTCGAGCCGTTCGGCGAACACGAACAATTTGATAAAAATTCGGCTGTTCGAGGTTATGTTCGATAACTGTTCGTGCACCAAAATCATAACTGGATTTTTTCTCAGTAATGATGAAAATTAATGTTAATACGCAGTTTGAGTGTACAGCGGGGTGGGGGGAGGGGCAGGGGATGGATCTCTGCAGGAACAATGAAGATCTCCATTTTTTTTTCTCTTTCCCGCATTTGCAGTGGGGAGGTGCAATCTGTCAGCCTATCAGCAGCGCACACACGGAGCGAAGTGCTTTTTTTCACACAAGCAAGGGCATGTGTCATTGGCAGTGTATGTCACATGTCCTTGCCCTATAAGACCAAGCCATTTTCCCCGTCGCCACCATTTTCTCACTGCTGCAGCTGCGTGTTAGACGGCACCGCTGTTGCTGTGTGCGCTATACCTTGTTAATTTCAAGCCAATTTTTGCACAAATATACAGATAGCTTGAGAGTAGGGAATAGTTGTGATTGCAGTCCTTTTAAGGACTAGGTTACAGCATTTCCTACGACTTTTATCAGGGAGGTCTGTGCTCTTAAATAGATAGGTTGTGGGAGTAAAGACTAATTGTAATTGGAGTCCTTTTCAGGACTAGGTTACATGAGTTCCTATCAGTTTTTGCCAGGCAGGTCTGTGCCAGTGCTGTGCAAGTTTTTTTCACAGCATTTGGCTGAATCTAGCAAAGCTAATCCTTTTTGGCCTATTGCAGAGTGTGTTAGTCAGTGGAGTAGCCTATCTGTGTTGCAAGATATACCACCTGTGTATAGAATACCAATTTTTTTACTGCACCTAGTGAAGTAAAATCTTTTGGGCATAGCATCATTCTATTAGTCCATCTATACTGACCTCCATCAGGTTGCAAACTGAATATAATTTTTTTCTGCATCTAGCTCTGAAAAAATATTTGGGCTTCTAGCGGTGTGTGGGACTTGGTCTATTAGTCCATCTATACTGACCTCCATCAGGTTGCAAATTAAAAATAATTTTTTTCTGCATCTAGCTCTGAAAAAATATTTGGGCTTCTAGCAGTGTGTGGGACTTGGTCTATTAGTCCATCTATACTGACCTCCATCAGGTTGCAAATTGAATCAAAAAATTTTCTGCATCTAGCTCTGAAAAAATATTTGGGCTTCTAGCGGTGTGTGGGACTTGGTCTATTAGTCCATCTATACTGACCTCCATCAGGTTGCAAATTAAAAATAATTTTTTTCTGCATCTAGCTCTGAAAAAATATTTGGGCTTCTAGCGGTGTGTGGGACTTGGTCTATTAGTCCATCTATACTGACCTCCATCAGGTTGCAAATTAAAAATAATTTTTTTCTGCATCTAGCTCTGAAAAAATATTTGGGCTTCTAGCAGTGTGTGGGACTTGGTCTATTAGTCCATCTATACTGACCTCCATCAGGTTGCAAATTAAAAATAATTTTTTTCTTCATTTAGCTCTGAAAAAATATTTGGGCTTCTAGCAGTGTGTGGGACTTGTTCTATTAGTCCTTCTATACTGACCTCCAGCAGGTTGCAAATTGAATATAATTTTTTTCTGCATCTAGCTCTGAAAAAATATTTGGGCTTCTAGCGGTGTGTGGGACTTGGTCTATTAGTCCATCTATACTGACCTCCATCAGGTTGCAAATTGAATCAAAAAATTTTCTGCATCTAGCTCTGAAAAAATATTTGGGCTTCTAGCGGTGTATGGGACTTGGTCTATTAGTCCATCTATACTGACCTCCATCAGGTTGCAAATTAAAAATAATTTTTTTCTGCATCTAGCTCTGAAAAAATATTTGGGCTTCTAGCGGTGTGTGGGACTTGGTCTATTAGTCCATCTATACTGACCTCCATCAGGTTGCAAATTAAAAATAATTTTTTTCTTCATTTAGCTCTGAAAAAATATTTGGGCTTCTAGCAGTGTGTGGGACTTGTTCTATTAGTCCTTCTATACTGACCTCCAGCAGGTTGCAAATTGAATATAATTTTTTTCTGCATCTAGCTCTGAAAAAATATTTGGGCTTCTAGCGGTGTGTGGGACTTGGTCTATTAGTCCATCTATACTGACCTCCATCAGGTTGCAAATTAAAAATAATTTTTTTCTGCATCTAGCTCTGAAAAAATATTTGGGCTTCTAGCAGTGTGTGGGACTTGGTCTATTAGTCCATCTATACTGACCTCCATCAGGTTGCAAATTAAAAATAATTTTTTTCTTCATTTAGCTCTGAAAAAATATTTGGGCTTCTAGCAGTGTGTGGGACTTGTTCTATTAGTCCTTCTATACTGACCTCCAGCAGGTTGCAAATTGAATATAATTTTTTTCTGCATCTAGCTCTGAAAAAATATTTTGGGCTTCTAGCGGTGTGTGGGACTTGGTCTATTAGTCCATCTATACTGACCTCCATCAGGTTGCAAATTAAAAATAATTTTTTTCTGCATCTAGCTCTGAAAAAATATTTTGGCTTCTAGCAGTGTGTGGGACTTGGTCTATTAGTCCATCTATACTGACCTCCATCAGGTTGCAAATTAAAAATAATTTTTTTCTTCATTTAGCTCTGAAAAAATATTTGGGCTTCTAGCAGTGTGTGGGACTTGTTCTATTAGTCCTTCTATACTGACCTCCAGCAGGTTGCAAATTGAATATAATTTTTTTCTGCATCTAGCTCTGAAAAAATATTTGGGCTTCTAGCGGTGTGTGGGACTTGGTCTATTAGTCCATCTATACTGACCTCCATCAGGTTGCAAATTAAAAATAATTTTTTTCTGCATCTAGCTCTGAAAAAATATTTGGGCTTCTAGCAGTGTGTGGGACTTGGTCTATTAGTCCATCTATACTGACCTCCATCAGGTTGCAAATTGAATCAAAAAATTTTCTGCATCTAGCTCTGAAAAAATATTTGGGCTTCTAGCGGTGTGTGGGACTTGGTCTATTAGTCCATCTATACTGACCTCCATCAGGTTGCAAATTAAAAATAATTTTTTTCTGCATCTAGCTCTGAAAAAATATTTGGGCTTCTAGCAGTGTGTGGGACTTGGTCTATTAGTCCATCTATACTGACCTCCATCAGGTTGCAAATTGAATCAAAAAATTTTCTGCATCTAGCTCTGAAAAAATATTTGGGCTTCTAGCGGTGTGTGGGACTTGGTCTATTAGTCCATCTATACTGACCTCCATCAGGTTGCAAATTAAAAATAATTTTTTTCTGCATCTAGCTCTGAAAAAATATTTGGGCTTCTAGCAGTGTGTGGGACTTGGTCTATTAGTCCATCTATACTGACCTCCATCAGGTTGCAAATTGAATCAAAAAATTTTCTGCATCTAGCTCTGAAAAAATATTTGGGCTTCTAGCGGTGTGTGGGACTTGGTCTATTAGTCCATCTATACTGACCTCCATCAGGTTGCAAATTAAAAATAATTTTTTTCTGCATCTAACCCAGCCAATAGTTTTGGCCTAATACCACAGTTTGGCCACTCAGCTCTGCTCGGTTACCATCCATTGTTTTTTTGTGCAAACAACTCCAGAGTTGTGAATTAGTTAACCACCAAAATGAGTGGAAAAAGGCCTGCTGCTGGTGGAAAGGGGAATAGGCGTGTTGGGAAGGGAAAAAAAGGTTGTGTCCGTGGGGTAGGTGCAGAAGAAAGACCATCTTCCAGCCAAACTAAAATGTCTACTTCTTTTAGCGGACAATGTGATAAGATCCCTTTCTTACGGCCACGTCAATCGCTACAAATTCCAGATGAGGCACAAAAACAGCAGGTGCTTCAACGGATATCAAGTGCTCCTTTAAGTGGGCTCTCCTCCACATCAACTTCAACATCACAAATACTCCAGTCCTCAAAGGTGTCACCCAAATCGCACTTGCTTCCTCACAGCTCCCAAATCTCCAGCTGCCCGTCTGAGTATGAGGTAGAACAGATGGTTGAGTCTGCAGAGCTGTTTACTCATACTATAGCCTGGGAATCAGAGGTCGACTCCAGCGCTTCTGTGAATCCAGACGAGGAAATGATCTGCACTGATGCCCAGAATCTTTATGAGTCGGATCCAGGACCAGACGCAGAAGGTTCTGACCATAATGTAGACCCTCATTCCCAAACTGTAACTCCTGTTGGTGGAGACAATGAGGAAGACGATGATAAGACTCAAATACCTGATTGGAGCGACAACTTTAGTTTTTTGTCAGGGCAGGAACAGGTTGGCTCTGAGGACGACGGGTGTGATAACGCACAGGGTGATGATGATGAGGTCGGAGATCCCACTTACTGTCAACCCACAGTCAGCCAAGAGATGAGGTCAGCAGAGGAGGTGGAGGAAGATGCTAGTGACGACGAGGTCAGGTTGCGCCTTCCTGGACAGAGACGTAGTACTGGAAGCACGTCAACAACTGCATCCTCAAACACAACTCTGCCTCTCACCACAAGTCGTGGTGGCTCTTCAGGTCGCATGGGTGCTAAGCCTTGCATAGCCTGGGCATTTTTTCAGATCGATAAAGATGACCCAACTCGTGTTATCTGTAACATTTGTCAGCAAAAGCTAAGTAGAGGCCAAAAAATACATAGTTTGAGTACTTCATGCATGAACCGGCACATGGACATGAAGCATAAGTTGCAGTGGGAAGCTCAGTGTGCTACAATGCGGCCTAGCCGGCCGGGCCAACCACCGTCTGCCATATCTTGTGCATCCACGGCCTCTTCATCCTCTGTGACTGGGGGGACAGCAGTCACACCTGTTTTGGGGCGCAGACCTGCCACCTCTTTACCCGCAACAGCCAGCGTGATTGGCAGGTCATCATTTTCTTTGGAGGTGGGAACACCAGCTGGTGTTGAGCGCTGTCCGACATCGATAGCACCACCTTTGGATCAAGGCAACCTAACATGTCCGCCTGCATCTTCCTCACAGACCGGCAGTTTGCCGGGGACACCCTTATCAACCCCGTCTAAGCACAAGAGACAGCCCTCGGTCCCTCAGATGTGGACAAGTAAAAGACCATTTCCTCCTAGCCATGAGAAAGCTAAGAGGTTGAATTTCACCATCTGCAAGCTCTTGGCTACAGAAATGCTGCCTTTCCGCCTGGTGGACACAGAGGATTTTCGAGACCTTATGTCCGTCGCAGTGCCCCAGTACCAGATGCCCAGTCGGCACTACTTCTCAAAGAAAGGTGTGCCTGCGCTCCACCAGCATGTCGCACACAACATCACCGCTTCTTTGAGAAACTCTGTGTGTGACAGGGTGCATTTCACCACAGACACTTGGACGAGTAGGCATGGACAGGGGCGTTACATGTCGCTGACTGGGCACTGGGTAACTATGGTGACAGCAGGACAAGGGGCTGCTGTCCAAGTCTTGCCGTCCCCACGAGTTGTGCGTCAATCCTCTTTATGTCAAAGTTCCTCCACTGCTTCTGCCTCCTCAACCTCCTCTCGGTCTTCCACCTGCACCCAAAGCCTGTCTGGTCATGCCACAAGCTTTCTAACTGCGCAGAAGGGATCCTGCACACCTCCTTACTATGCTGGCAGTAGGGCTCAACGTCATCAGGCGGTTTTTACATTGAAATGTCTGGGAAATGTGAGTCACACAGCTGAGGAGTTGTGGTCAGCTCTGGAGAACCAATTTCATGAATGGTTGTCTCCACTGGACCTGAAACCAGGGAAGGCCGTGTGCGACAATGCTGCAAACCTGGGTGCGGCCCTTCGCCGGGGCAATGTCACACACGTGCCTTGTATGGCTCACGTGTTGAACCTGGTTGTCCAGCAATTTTTAGCCCACTATCCCAGACTAGATGGCCTTCTGCAGAGGGCACGGTCGCTGTGTGCTCACTTCCGCCGTTCGCATCCCGCAGCTCAGCGACTTACATCTCTACAGAAGTTGTTGGGCCTGCCACTTCACCGGCTAAAATGCGATGTGCCTACCCGGTGGAATTCAACTCTGCACATGTTGCAGCGACTGTGGCAGCACCGACAAGCCCTGGTGCAATACGTTCTGACGTATAGCCTGGGCCAACGAGATTCAGAGGTGGGGCAAATCACGCTGGAGGAGTGGTCTCAGATCAGGGACCTATGCACCCTTCTGCACAGTTTTGAAATGGCGACGAAGATGTTTAGTGCTGACGATGCCATTATCAGCATGACTATTCCGGTGATTTACATGCTGGAGCACATGTTAAACAGAATTCGGAGTCAGGTGGTGGCACAAGAGGAGGTGGAGGAAGTAGAGGAGGAGGAGTTGTATGCGGAAGGGCTAACATCTGCAAGGTCCAGACGGTCGGCAGCACCAAGGCGGCAGGCATGTGAGGGTGGGGGAGATGATTTTACCAGGGCGCATGGTAGCAGCCAAACTAGTGAGGAAGGTGCAGGAGCCCAGGAAGAAGTGGAGGACGAACTGATGGAAGACTCATCAGATGAGGGAGACCTTGATCACATTTCTGTTGTGCGAGGTTGCTGGGAGAGGACAGAGGAAGGAAGCATGATTGTTACCTCGCCACCAACACAACAGGGACTTGGTGCTCCTGGATGCGCAACACACATGAGTGCCTTCTTGCTGCACTACCTGCAACATGACCCTCGAATTGTGAGAATTAGAAATAATCCTGACTACTGGGTTGCCACACTGTTAGATCCCCGGTACAAAAGTAAATTTGCAGAAATTATTCCTGCCATAGAAAGGGATGCACGCATGCAGGAGTATCAGCAGAGACTGTTGCAGAATCTTACATGTGCTTTTCCACAAAATACCAGTGGTGCACGTAGTGAATCTCACAGTTCCAACTTGCCAACCGTGGGACCGTCAAGTGTTCAGCACTCAAACCGTAACAGAACCACAGTATCTGCTGGTAACATCAATTTTGCGGAATCATTTCACCACTTTTTTAGCCCATCCTTTGCAAGGCCACAGGAGACAAGAAGTCTGACACATAGTCAACGCCTAGAGACGATGGTACAGGAGTATCTCCAAGTAAACATTGAAGCCACGACTGTGTCACTGGACCCTTGCTCTTTTTGGGCTTCCAATCTGGATAAATGGCCGGAGCTAGCCACTTACGCCTTGGAGATCTTGTCATGCCCCGCAGCCAGCGTTCTGTCTGAACGTGTGTTCAGCGCTGCTGGTGGTGTGCTGACAGATAAGCGCACGCGGCTCTCCACTGATAATGTAGACAGACTCACGTTCATAAAGATGAACAAATTATGGATCCGAAACGACTTTTCTACCCCTGTGTCATCCTGGGGAGAGTAAAAGCTTGATGATTGGTTAAAATCACCCTACCAACCGTTTTAAGCTTTCAAATTACTAATCATGTTTATCTGTATCTTGACTGGAAAATAATTTGGGCTTTGTAGCAGTGTGCAGCACTGATCCTATTAGGCCATCTATAATAAGCTCCACCAGATTTAAAATTAAAAATAATTTTTAGCTGCATCTAGCCCGGAAAATAATTTTGGGGCTCCGAGATGCGCAAGACACATAAGTGCCTTCTTGCTGCACTACCTGCAGCATGACCCTCATATTGTCAGAATTCGAAGTAATCATGACTACTGGGTTGCCACACTCTTAGATCCCCCAAACTTTTTGATCAACCTTTTCATTTTAATAAAGACCAAAAAAATGTTCATTTTTGAAATTATAAGCATTAGCAGGTTGTTAGAAACTGAAATCAAACAGTTTTCAACTCAAAACTTTATTCTAGGTGATGTTACATTTTCACATAGGACCCCTTGTTCGAAAGGAGCTTCTGAACTCTCTCGTCCATTGAATTTGTCAGGTTTTGGATGGTTTCTGCTTCAATTGTTTTGCATGAGGACAGAATACCCTCCCAGAGCTGTTGCTTAGATGTGAACTGCCTCCCGCCATCATAGACACTCCTTTTAATGATGCTCCAAAGGTTCTGAATGGGGTAGAGGTCAGGGGAGCATGGGGGTCACACCATAAGTTTGTCCCCTTTTATGCCCATATCAGCCAGAGATGCAGATGTTTTATGTGCAGCATGAGATGGTGCATTATCATGCAGAAAAATGATCCTGCTGTGAAATACACGGTTCTTCTTCTTGAATCATGGCAGGAAGTGCTGTTTGAGAAAATCCACATACATTATGGAGTTCATCTTTAGCGCCTTCAGGGATCCTAAAGGGGCCGACAATCTCTCTCCCCATGATTCCAGCCCAAAACATTACTCCACCTCCTCCTTGTTGGCGCTGTAGCCGTGTTTGCGTGGGGTGTCCATCAACCAGCCATCCTCCACTCCATCCATCTGGACCATCGAGCGCTGCACGGCACTCATCCGTGAACAAAACAGTTTTGAAATCAGTCTTCATGTAATGTTTGGCCCACTGGAGCCGTTTCTGCTTGTGTGAAGTGGATAGAGGAGGTCGACAGGATGGCGTATGCACAGCTGCAAACCTCTGAAGGACCCTGCATCTTGTTGTTCGGGGGACGTTGGAGGCACAAGCAGCTTCAAAAACTTGTCTGCTGCTATGACAAGGCTTTTTTGCCGCTGCTCTTTCAACCTGACGTAATTGCCTGTAGGAAAGAGTCCTCAATTTGCCCTTATCAGCACGCACACGTGTGTACTGTGAATCAGCTACATACTTCTTGATTGCCAAGACACTTCATCCTGATCATCGCACAATGTTGATTGTAGTCATGCCTTGACCTAAACACTCCACAATTTGTTGCTTCTCAGCAGCTGACACATCCTTTTTCTTTCCCATTTTGGCAGAAAATGTAGGCTGCTGAATAATGTGAGAGCCTTCTTAAGTAGTCTTGCCTTTCATTGGACACACCTGCCAAACTAATTAGCACTGGTGTCTGCAATTGCTTACAGTGATATAAAGAGCCCTGACACACATCACCATCAATGAGTTTAACTGACAAACAAACAAATTCTTCCCTTATCACTCCTAAACACTTTTTGCATAATAATTTGGAACACAGTGTACATGTGCTTTTCCACAAAACACCAGTGGTTCACGTAGTGAATCTTACAGTTCTAACTTGCCAACCGTGGTCTGTATGGAGTTGTTCAATAAAGGGCCCAAAATTAAGATAACATAGATGGGAGAGGTCTCTATGAATAGGAATTCCTAAGTATTTGATACCCTGTGAGGGCCAGGCAAAGGGAAAGTTGGACTGGATGGAATCCTATATGGATTTGGGGAGGGAGACATCGAGGGCCTCAGACTTCGCTGCATTGATTTTAAAATTTGACCATGTAACAAAGTGATCTATTTCAGCCATAACAGCATGGATGGATATATGTGATTGAGTGATATATACTAGGACATCATCAGCAAATAGAGAGCACTTGTACTCGGTGCCTCCCACCTCAATCCACCTAATATTGGGGTTATGGCGAATTGATGAGAGCAGGTGCTCCGTCACTAGGATGTATAAGAGAGGGGACAGAGAACATCCCTGCCTTGTCCCATTGGTGATTGTGAAAGGTGATGAAAATGTTCTGACGCGCCCCCTGGGCCTTGGGACACCCGGAGCCGGACCCTTTTTGGTGGATGCTGGTGGTTGTAGTCTCCGTGGCGGCAACCCGGTTCCGTGGCTCAGGGCGGTCAAACCAGTGGCGGAACTATTTATGTGGTTTTGATGTTTAAATGTCCGACTACGCCACCCGTGGATTGCGGTCAGAGTGAACCGCCGCTCCAGGGCAGACCGCTGAGGCTGGTGTTGTGGGTGCAGCAGAGCGTAGCATAACTCCCCACGGGAGGAGTATAGCCTCAGGGCAGTGTATGCGGAGGATGGGGGTGATGGTGCAGGGCAGCAGCAGTAATGACACGGAGTCAGTGATGCAGTCCAGGGCCTTTAATCACAGTTCTTATTATCCAGATCACGTCTGCAGGTAACGGCTGCCCACGTCGTACTGTGCTCACCAGGTGAGGGGCTCAGACAACTCCCAGATAACTTTGGAGCGCTTCACAGGACCCCCTTTGTGTGTCCTTTGTCTGGCCTTTCTTACCAACCCTTCTGTCCGGCTGCCTCGGGCCTCCTCTTGGTAAACTTGGCGCCAGTTTCCCTGACCCTATGTGGTGCCTTCCTAGCGGGTGTAGCGAGGGGCTGCGCCACATAAAATGTCACAGCCTCCTGTTTCTAGCTGAGGGTCGTTTCCTGCCTCCACTAGTTTCGGGGACCGGTCTCCCCCTTTGGCCTGACCCCTCCACGCAGGTGGATTCTGGCGTGCGGTGGCGACTCGCCCGTCCGCACCCCTGAGATCCCTTCGTTCCTCGTTCCTGGAGCCTTCTCCACTCCTCTTCCTTCCTTCTCCCTCTTCCAGGCCTGGGCCTCTGTTACTAGGCCTGCCTCCGGAGCAGAGCTCATGCAGAGCCCCTGCTCCCTGCCACTTCTGCTCAGACTTCTCTGCACTGAACTAAGATGGTGCCCACCTTTTATACTCCCTTCTCAATGCACCCAGGAACTGCTTCCTCCCTGCTCCTGCACTACAGGGTTCCCCTTCCTCAGTGTTCCCTCCCCCCACTCCAGCCAGGGACAGGGACTGTCGTGCCCATCTCAGGGGCATATTGGTCGCCCTGCCCCACGGCAATGTGGTGTAATGCATGCAGGTGTCGGGTCCTGATCCACACTGCATCCTTACCTGAGAGTGAGATATCACACCTCTGGGTGAGGTGCAATACCTCTGTAGCAACCGAGCCCTCAGGGTGCTACAGTTCCATTTATCTTCAGCCTAGGTGACGTATTGCGATACAGGGCCGTGATTTTGGCTATAAAAGGGTCCCCTAGACCCCTACCCCAAGCTTTTTAAGAGAATCATATATGGCGTGCCAGGAGACTCTATGGAATGCTTTCTCAGCATCCAACGAGAGTATCTAATTACAAATTTTTAACTGCATCTAGCCCAGGAAATACTTTGTGCCTAGTAGCAGGGTCTGCTAGTCAGCGGATTATCCCGGCTGTTAAGCAAGCTACACCACCTGTAGTTTGGACACTTCATTTTTTCAAAGGAAATGCTTCGGGACCACGGGATACTCAGTGAAGAGCATCAGGAGGCACCCCAAGGCATAGGGGCTGGGACTAGCAGTAGGATGCCTTGCGGTGGACAGCCGAGCTCGATCCTTATTAAAGCTTTTTAACTGCAGCAGCTTTAGTGGAGGCTACTGGAGCTGGAATTACGCGGCTGCTGGCATGAGACTTGCCCTCCAATAGATCCTTGTAAATGGATTTAAAGTGTATTCATTCAAAATTAGAGAGACAATTTAAATTAAAAAGCTTAGAGCTGCCTCCACCACAGGGGGGCTCGCTCGACCCACCAGCGGACAGGCACCAGTATTGGGAGAGGGGGGCTGGCCATCAGGGTTCACCGCGGCTCTGGCACAAACCTGGCGACACGGAGGTGGCACGGGCAGGAGCGGACTGGCCGTGTCGGCTTCTCACTTTTTGGATTTTAGAAGGGCATGACATGCCTATATCTGTGTCTCCCCCTCCTTTTACTCCTCCACCTCTTTTATTTTCGCATGACTATATGTACTTGTCACTTTTCCATGTGTTAGTTATGTCTTCTGAGCAGTTTGTCAGCTTTTGGACACCTTTGAAGGTGTTTTCTATGTGTTTCTATGTGTTTTTGTTTGCCTGCCATTGATTTTAACGGTGTTCGAAGGTGTTCGACGAACAGTTCGACGAACAGTTCGGCGAACACACGGGTGTTCGACGAACCGAACCGAACTCGAACACTACGGGGGTGGCTCAACACTATTCATAATGTCTTTTTATTACACTGCGACCTCCACCACTCTTCCAAGGGGCATTAAAACCGTTTTGTTTAGCTACTGGGATCTCCACATCTTCTCCAAGGGGCATTGAAACCGTCATGTTAAGCTACTGTGACCTCCACGGGGCATTGATATTGTCTTTTTAATCCACTGCGACCTACACCACTCTTAGAAAAGGCATTGATATTGTCTTTTTATTCCACTGCGAACTCCACCACACTTCCAAGCATCATTAAAACCGTCTTGTTAAGCTACTGTCATCTCCACGCCTCTTCCACGGGGCATTGATATTGACTTTTTATTCCACTGTAACCTCCACCACTCTTCCAAGGGGCATTGATATTGTCATTTTATTCCACTGCGACCTCCACCACTCTTCCAAGGGGCATTGATATTGTCTTTTTATACCACTGCAACCTCCACAACTCTTAGAAGGGGCAATAAAACCATCTTGTTAAGCTACTGTGACCTCCAAGTCTCTTCCACAGGGCATTGATATTGTCTTTTTATTCCACTACGACCTCCACCACTCTTCCAAGGGGCATTAAAACGTTCTAATTAAGCTACTGTGATTTCCACGTCTCCTTCACGGGGCATTGATATTGTCTTTTTATTCCACTGTAACCTCCACCACTCTTCTAAGGGCATTAAACCCGTCTTGTTAAGCTACTGTGACCTCCACCTGTATATCAAGGGGCATTAAAACCGTCAAGATAAACCGCTCTGACCTCCATAGATCTTCCAATTGGCATTAAAATTGTCTTGTAAAGCTACTGTGACCTCCGCGTCTCTTACACGGGGCATTTATATTGTCTTTATATTCCACTGCGACTGCCACCACTCTTCCAAGGGACATTAAAACCGTCTTGTTAAGCTACTATGATCTCCACGTCTCTTCCACGGGGCATTGATATTGTCTTTCTATTCCACTGTAACCTCCACCACTCTTCCAAGGGGCATTAAAACCGTCTTGTTAAGCTACTGTGACCTCCACGTCTCTTCCACGGGGCATTGATATTGTCTTTTTATTCCTCTGCGACCTCCAACACTCTTCCAAGGGGCATTGATATTGTCTTTTTATACCACTGCGACCTCCACAACTCTTAGAAGAGGCATTAAAACTGTCTTGTTAAGCTACTCTGACCTCCTCGTCTCTTCCACGGGGTAGTGATAATGTCTTTTTATTCCACTGCGACCTCCACCACTCT
This sequence comes from Phyllobates terribilis, assembly GCF_046119375.1. Taxonomy (NCBI): domain Eukaryota; kingdom Metazoa; phylum Chordata; class Amphibia; order Anura; family Dendrobatidae; genus Phyllobates; species Phyllobates terribilis. The sequence continues at coordinate 333,453,297 of NW_027362765.1, read as the reverse complement.
TCCAAGGGGCATTGATATTGTCTTTTTATTCCACTGCGACCTCCACCACTCTTCCAAGTGTCATTAAAACCGTTTGTTAAGCTACTGTCACCTACACGTCTCTTCCATGGGGCAATGATATTGTCTTTTTATTCCACTTCAACCTACACCACTTTTCCAAGGTGCATTAAAACCATCTTGTTAAGCTACTGTGACCTCCATGTCTATTCCACGGTGCATTGATATTTATTCCACTGCAACCTCCACCACTCTTCCAAGGGGCATTGATTTTGTCTTTTTATTCCACTGCGACCTCCACCACTACTCCAAGGGGCATTAAAACCGTTTTGTTTAGCAACTGTGATTTCCACGTCTCTTCCAAGGGGCATTAAAACCGTCTTGTTAAACCACTCTTAACTCCACAGGTCTTCCAATGGGCATTAAAACCGTCTTGTTAAGCTACTGTGACCTCCACGTCTTTTCCAAGTGGCATTGGTATTGTCTTTTTATTCCACTGTGACCTCCACCACTCTTCCAAGGGGCATTAAAACTGTCTAGTTGAGCTACTGTGACCTCCATGTCTCCTTCATGGGGCATTGATATTGTCTTTTTAATCCACTGTGACCTCCACCACTCTTCCAAGGGGCATTAAACCCGTCTTGTTAAGCAATTGTGACCTCCATCTCTCTACCAAGGGGCTTTAAAACCGTCTTGTTAAACAGCTCTGAACTCCACAGATCTTCCAAGGGGCCTTAAAATTGTAAAGCTACTGTGACCTCTGCGTCTCTAACACGGGGCATTTATATTGTCTTTTTATTCCACTGCAACCGCCACCACTCTTCCAAGGGGCATTAAAAGGGTATTGAAAAGCTACTGTGACCTCCACGTCTTTTCCACGGGGTAATGATATTGTATTTTCATTCCACTGCGACCTCCACCACTCTTCCATGGGGCATTGATATTGTATTTTTATTCCACTGCGACCTCCACCATTCTTCCAAGGGGCATTAAAACCGTCTTGTTAAGCTACTGTAACCTGTTAGGAGGGCGGTTGCAGACAACTTTATTAAATGGAACGCAACCGACTCCGGGGTCCGCGATGCAGCCAAGAGGACTGCTGCCGAACACTTTCCGGGTGGAAAGTAAAGTAACCAACTTAAAGATAACCCCTCCGTGTTAACTACACACCGGACAGGGTATAGCGGTATGCTCTATCTCCGTTTAATGCACGGAGGAGAGAGTGACCGGCAACGCACCTAACAAATATCTTAGCTCTTCGTGTTAACGCACACGGAAAGGTAAGACGGTACGCACAATCTCCAAGAACCGCAGGGAGACGTGCGTCTGTGGGAACAGCAGTAGCCCTGTCTTTGATACAGGCGCTACGCTATGGGGATTGGCGCTAAAGCGGTTCACACAATCTCCAAGAACCGCAGGGAGACGTGTGACCGGACTATGAGCAGTAGCCCTGTCTTCGGTACAGGTGCTATGCTATAGGATACGGCGCTAGCGTGCGGGTGATTCCCGCCGGGTACTCGAGCACTCAGCCGGCATGCCACCGGACTGAGCAGACCCGCTCTATTTAATTCACAGGCGGCTCGGGGTGTAAGAGCGAACCCCCTGGTTAGAGCCAGTCAGCGAAGCGAAGCTACCTGCCTCTTTGAAGCTAACCTGCCTCTATGGAGCTAAACCTGCCTAGCGGAAACTATGGCTCTTTGAGCCCGGAGTCAGCGTGCACACCACACACAGCTAGCTCAAATGATCTGAGCGCGCCGCCATGTTTGTGGGCGGGCCTTTTAAAGATTAAGCCCTGCCCCACTGTCACACCATTGGTGACGACACACGTGACCAATCAGGCGGTGCCAGGTCACCGGGTCAGGTGGGTGCCAACCCACCAATCATGATCCGCCAGATCACGGACATGCTCAGTGCGGCAAATCCTGGACTTAGATTCCACAAGCCCTGTCTCCCTCTGCAACCCAGGGTTAACATTGCAAGGCACAACTACCTGGAACACAAACAGTGCTCGCGGGCCAGCTAGGCGTTGGGGCTGATGGTGATGCTGAGCAGCATCAGCCCCAGCTGGACTGAAATGGGAGACCAAAGAAGGTCCTGGACCCATTCCGAACCCAGCACCAGACTGACATCTAACAGTAACTGCCACAGGATATTGATATTGTCTTTTTATTCCATTGTAACTTCCACCACTCTTCCAATGGGTATTAAAACCATCTTGTTATGCTACTGTGACCTCCAGGTCTATTCCAAGGGGCATTAAAACCGTTTTGTTAAACCCCTCTGAACTCCCCAGCTCTTCCAAGGGGCATTAAAACCGTCTTGTTAAGCTACTGTGACCTCCACGTCTCTTCCATGGGGCATTGATATTGTCTTTTTATTCCACTGGGACCATCACCACTCTTACAAGGGTCATTAAAATCGTCTTGTTAATCTACTGTGACCTCCACGTCTCTTCCACGGGGCATTGATATTGTCTTTTTAGTCCACTGCGACCTCCATCACTCTTCCAAGGGGCTTTAAAACCGTCTTGTTAAACTACTGTGACCTCAACGTCTGTTCCACGGGGTATTGAAATTGTCTTTTTATTCCACTGCGACCTCCACCACTGTTCCAAGGGGAATTGAAATTGTCCTTTTATTCCACTGCGACCTCCACCACTTTTCCAAGGGGCATTAAAACCTTATTGTTGAGCTACTGTGACCTCCACATCTCTTCCACGGGGTATTTATATTGTCTTTTTATTCCACTGTAACCTCCACCACTTTTCCAAGGGGCAATAATAATACCGTCTGGTAAAGCTACAGTGTTGTCCACGTCTCTTCCAACTGGCATTAAAAGCGTCTTGCAAAACCTCTCTGAACTCCACAGCTTTTCCAAGTGGCATTAAAACCATCTTGTTAAGCTACTGTGACTACCACGTCTTTTCTACGGGGCATTGATATTGTCTTTTTATTCCACTGAGACCTCCACCACTCTTCCAAGGGTCAATAAAACTGTCTTGTTAACTACAGTTACCTTCACGTCTCCTCCACGGGGCATTGATATTGACTTTTTATTCCACTGCGACCTCCAGCACTCTTCCAAGGGGCATTGATATTGTCTATTTATTCTACTGTAACTTCCACCACTCTACCAATGGGTATTAAAACCATCTTGCTATGCTACTGTGACCTCCACGTCTCTTGCAATGGGTATTAAAGCCGTCTTGTTAAACCATTCTGAACTCCATAGCTCTTCCAACGGGTATTAAAACCATCTTGTTAACCTACTGTGACCTCCACATCTCTTCCACGATGCATTGATGTTGTCTTTTTATTCCACTGCGACCTCCATCACTTTTCCAAGGGGCATAAAGTTCGTCTTGTTAAGCTACTCTGACCTCCATGTCTCCTCCACGGGGCATTGATGTAGCGTCGGCGTCCCTGCCTCCTGCTAGGCAGGGACGCCGTTCCCCTCACCTCTCCGCTCTGTGCCCAGCGTCTTCCTCCCGCTCTGCTGGCAGCGCCCGCTGCTTCCCGGCTACTGCGCTTAGGGAGCGCGCGCGCTCCCCTCCTCTTAAAGGGGCCGCGCGCGCCGTCCTAAGGAGTCCCCGGCCAACGGCCGGAGGACCTCACCATATATAAGGCGCCTCCTCCAAAATGGAGGTGCCCGAGCAGTGTTGTTGCAAAGCTTGTCAACTCTGCTTCAGCCCTCAGGTCCCGTTACCAGATACCTGCCATTTACCTGCCAGATTCCTGCTTGACACCTGCCTGATACCTGTCTATCTGCTTGCATTCCTGTGGTCTGACAGTCTGCCTATCAGCACCTGCCAGTCTGTCTATGGATCAGTCTGCCTGCTCACCTGGGAGCGCTCTCCTGCTACCTGCCTGCTAGCCTACCTGGAGGCTCTGCCGTCACTTGCCGTGACCACCTGCCAGCCAGCCGTGAGACTCTTACCCGCTCACCTGGGAGCGCTCACCTGCTGCCTGCCTGCTAGCCTACCTGGAGGCTATGCCGTCACTTGCCGTGACCACCTGCCAGCCAGCCGTGAGACTCTTACCCGCTTACCTGGAAGCGCTCACCTGCTACCCGCATGCTAGCCTACCTGGAGGCTTAGCCGTCACTTGATGTGACCACCTGCCTATCCAGAGACTCTTGCCCGCTCACCTGGGAGCGCTCACCTGCTACCTGCCTGCTAGCCTACCTGGAGGCTTTGCCGTCACTTGCTCTGACCACCTGCCTGTCCAGAGACTCTTGTCCGCTCACCTGGGAGCGCTCACCTGCTACCTGCCTGCTAGCCTTCCTGGAGGCTCTGCCGTCACTTGCCGTGACCCCCTGCCTGCCTAGAGACTCTTATCCTGCTGTCACTTGCCGTGACCACCCGCCTGCCTAGAGACTCTTATCCTGCTGTCACTTGCCGTGACCACCCGCCTGTCAAGAGACTGTTCTCGTCACTCTCCGTGACCTCCTGCCCTTCTACCCAGAGACTGTCCCTGTCACTTGACGTGACTGCCTGCCCACTTTCCCTGGGAGCCACCCGCTTCCTTACAAGACTTGCCCCTTTGTATAGTAGCTCAGAGGTTCCACCTCCCAGACCCGTTACAATTGATATTGTCTTTTTATTCCACTGCGACCTCCACCACTCTTCCAAGGGGCATTAAACCATCTTGTTAAGCTACTGTGACCTCCACGTCTGATCCAAAGGGTATTGAAATTGTCTTTTTATTCCACTGTGACCTCCACCACTCTTCCATTGGTCATTAAAAGCGTCTTGGTTAGACTACTGTGACCTTGACGTCTCTTCCACGGGGCATTGATATTGTCTTTTTAATCCACTGCGACCACCCCACTCTTCCAAGGTGCATTGATATTGTCTTTTTATTCCACTGCGACCTTCACCACTCTACCAAGGGGCATTAAAACTGTCTTGTTAAGCTACTGTGACCTCCACGTCTCTTCCACGGGGCATTGATATTGTCTTTTTATTAAACTGCGACCTCCACCACTCTTCCTAGGACAATAAAACCATCTTGTTAAGCTACTGTGAACTCCACTTTTCTTCCACGGTGCATTGATATTGTCTTTTTATTCCACTGTGATCTCCACCACATTTCGAAGAGGCATTAAAACCATCTTGATAAGCTACTGTGACCTCCACGTCTCTTCCATGGCGTATTAAAACCATCTTGTTAAGACTACTGTGACCTCCAAGTCTCTTCCACGGGGCATTGATATTGTCTTTTTAATCCACTCCGACCTCCACCACTCTTCCAAGGGGCATTGATATTTTCTCTTTATTCCACTACGACCTCCACCACTCTTCCAAGGGGTATAAAAACCATCTTGTTAATCTACGGTGCATTGATATTTTCTTTTAATTCCACTGTAAACTACTCCACTCTCCCAAGGGGCATTAAAACCATCTTGTTTAGCTACTGTCACCTCCATGTCTCTTCCAAAGGTTATAACAACCGTCTTGTTAAACCACTCTGAACTCCAAAGCTCTTACAAAGGGCATTAAAACCGTCTTGCCACTGGGCATTGTCTTTTTATTCCACTGCGACCTTCACCACCCTACCAAGAGGCATTAAAACCGTCTTGTTAAGTTACTCTCACCTCCACGTCTCTTCCACGGGGCATTGATATTGTCTTTTTATTCCACTGCGACCTCCACCACTTTTCCAAGGGATAATAAAACCATCTTGTTAAACTACTGTAACCATCACGTCTCTTCCATGGCACATTGATATTGTCTTTTCATTCCATTGCGACCTCCCCCACTCTTTGAAGGGGCATTAAAACTGTCTAGTTAAGTTACTGTGACCTCCACGTCTCTTCTACGGGGCAATGATATTGTTTTTTTATTCCACTGCAACCTCCACCACTCTTCCAAGGGGCAATAATACCGTCCTGTTAAGCTACTGTGACCTCCATGTGTCTTTCACGGTGCAATGATATTGGGTTTTTTTTCCACTCCGACCTCCACCACTCTTCGAAGAGGCATTGAAACCGTCTTGTTAAGATACTGTGACCTCCATCTTTCTTCCACAGGGTATTCATATAGTCTTTTTATTCCACTGTAACCTCCACAGCTTTTCCAAGGCATATTAAATCCGTCTTGTTAAGCTACTGTGACCTCCACGTCTCATCCAAGGGGCATTAAAACCGTCTTGTTAAGCTGCTGTGACCTCCACATCTCTTCCTCGGGGCATTGATATAGTCTTTTTATTCCACTGCGACATCCACCACTCTTCCAAGGTGCATTGATATTGTCTTTTTATTACACTGCGACCTCCACCACTCTTCCAAGGGCATTAAAACCATCTTATTAAGCTGCTGTGACCTCCACGTCTCTTCCATGGGGGAATTGATATTGTCTTTTTATTCCACTGTATCCTCCACCACTCTTCCAAGGGGAATTAAAACCGTCTTGTTAAGCTACTGTGACCTCAACATCTCTTTCATGGGGCATAAATGCCATCTCGTTAAACCACTCTGTACTCCACCACTCTTCCAACGGGCAATAAAACCATCTTGTTAATCTACTGTGACCTCCACATCTCTTTCATGGGGCATTGATATTGTCTTTTTATTCCACTGCGACCCACACCACTCTACCAAGGGGCATTAAAACGGTATTGTTAAGCCACTGTTACCTTCACGTCTCTTCCACAGTGAATTAATATTGTCTTTTTATTCCTCTGCGACTTCCACCACTCTTCGTAGGGGCATTAAAGCCGTCTTGTTAAGCTACTGTGACCTCCACGTCTCTTCCACGGGGCATTCATATAGTCTGTTTATTCCACTGTAACCTCCACCACTTTTCCAAGGGGCATTAAATCCATCTTGCTAAGCTACTGTGACCTCCATGTTTCATCCAAGAGGCATTAAAACCTCCTTGTTAAACCACTCTGAACTCCACAGCTCTTCCAAGGGACATTAAAACCGTTTTGTTAAGCTACTGTGACATCCACGTCTCTTCCATGTGGCATTCAAATAGTCTGTTTATTCCACTGTAACCTCCACCACTTTTCCAAGGGGCATTAAATCCATCTTGTTAAGCTACTGTGACCTCCACGTCTCATCCAACAGACATTAAAACCGTCTTGTTAAACCACTCTGAACTCCACAGCTCTTCCAAGGGGCATTAAAACCGTCTTGCTAAGCTACTGTGACCTCCACGTCTCTTCCACGGGGCATTGATATAGTGTTTTTATTCCACTGCGACCTCCACCACTCTTCCAAGGGACATTAAAACCATCTTTTTAAGCTCCTGTGACCTCCACGTCTCTAACATTGGTCACTGATATTGTCTTTTTATTCTGCAGCGACCTCCACCACTCTTCCAAGAGTTAATAATCTGTCTTTTTAAGCTACTGTGACCTTCACGTCTCTTCCACGGGGCATTGATATTGTCTTTTTATTCCACTGCGACCTCCACCACTCTTCCAAGGGGCATTAAAGCTATCTTGTTAAGCTACTGTGACCTCCACGTCTCTTCCAAGGGGCATTAAAACCGTCTTTTTAACCTACACTGACGTCCACGTCTATTCCACGGGGCATCGATATTGTCTTTTTATTCCACTGCGACCTCCACCACTCTTCCAAGGGGCAATAAAACCTTCTTGTTAAGCTACTGTGACCTTCACGTCTCTTCCACGGGGCATTGATATTGTCTCATTATTCCACTGTGAACTTTCAGAGTCTTCCAAGGGGCAATAAAACCATCTTGTTAAGCTACTGTAACCTCCACATCTCTTCTAAGGGGCATTAAAACCATCTTGTTAAACCACTCAGAACTTCACAGCTCTTCCTTGGGGCATTAAAACCATCTTATAAAGCTACTGTGACCTCCACGTCTCTTCCAAGGAACATTGATATTTCCTTTTTATTCCACTGCGACCTCCAGCACTCTTCCAATGAGCATTAAAACCGTCTTGTTAAGCTACTGTGACCTCCACGTCTCTTCCACGTGGAATTGATATTGTGTCTTTATTTCACTGCAACCTCCACCACTTTTCCAAGGGGCATTAATATTGTCTTTTTATTCCACTGCGACCTCCACCACTCTTCCAAGGGGCATAAAAACCATCTTGTTAATCTACTGTGATCTCCACATCTCTTCCACGGGGCATTGATATTTTCTTTTTTTTCCACTGCAACCTCCACCACTCTTCGAAGTGGCATTAAACCGTCTTTTTAAGCTACTATGACCTCCTCGTCTCTTCCACGGGGCATTGTTATTGTCCTTTTATTCCACTGCGACCTCCATCACTCTTCCAAGGGGCAATGATATTGTCTTTTTATTCCACTGCGACCTCCACCACTCTTCCAAGGGGCATAAAAACCATCTTGTTAATCTACTGTGATCTCCACATCTTTTCCACGGGGCATTGATATTTTCTTTTTTCTTCACTGCAACCTCCACCACTCTTCGAAGAGGCATTAAACTGTCTTTTTAAGCTACTATGACCTCCGCGACTCTTCCACGGGGCAATGATATAGTCTTTTTATTGCACTGCGACCTTCACCACTCTTTCAATAGGCATTGATACTGAATTTTTATTGTACTGCGACCTCCACCACTCTTCCAAGGGGCATTAAAACCATATTTTTAAGCTACTGTGACCTCCTCGTCTCTTCCACGGGACATTGATATTGTCTTTTTTTTCAACTGCGACCTCCACCACTCTTCCAAGGGGCAATGATATTGTCTTTTTACTCCACTGCTATATCCACCACTCTTCCAATGGGCATTAAAACTGTCTTGTTAAGCTATTGTGCCTTCAACGTCTCTTCCACGGGTCATTGATATTGTCTTTTTATTGCACTGAAACCTCCTCCACTCTTACAAGTGGCATTAAAACCGTCTTTTTAATCTACTGTGACCTCCACATCTCTTCCAAGGGGCATTAAAACAGTCTTGTTAAACCACTCTGAACTCTACAGCTCTTGCAAGGGGCATTAAAACCATCTCATAAAGCTACTGTGACCTCCACGTCTCATCCCCGGGCATTGACATTGCCTTTTTATTTCACTGCGACCTCCACCACTCTTTCAAGGGGCATTAAAACCGTCTTGTTAAGCTACTGTGACCTCCACATCTCTTCCACGGGGTATTGATATTGTGTTTTTATTTCACTGCGACCTCCACCACTCTTCCAAGGGGCATTGAAGTGATCAATTTATTAAAATGAGACCACCACTCTACCAAGCGTCAATAAAACCGTCTTGTTAAGACTACTTTGACCTCCACGTCTGTTCTATGGGGCATTGATATTGTCTTTTTCATCCACTGCGACCTCCCCGACTCTTCCAAGGGGCATTGATATTGTCTTTTAATTCCACTGCGACCTCCACCACTCTTCCAAGGGGCATTAAAACTTTCTTGTTAATCTACTGTGACCTCCACGTCTCTTCCAAGGGGCATTGATATTGTCTCATTATTCCACTGTGACCTTCCCGAGTCTTCAAATGGGCAATAAAACCATCTTGTTAAGCTACTGTAAACTCCACATCTCTTCTAAGGGGCATTAAAACCATCTTGTTAAAGCACTCAGAACTTCACAGCTCTTCCATGGGGCATTAAAACCGTCTTATAAAGCTACTGTGACCTCCACGTCTCTTCCAAGGAACATTGATATTGCCTTTTAATTCCACTGCGACCTCCAGCACTCTTCCAATGAGCATTAAAACCATCTTGTTAAGCTACTATGACCTCCACGTCTCTTCCACATGGTATTGATATTGTGTGTTTATTTCACTACAACCTCCACCACTTTTCCAAGGGGCATTGATATTGTCTTTTTATTCCACTGCGACCTCCACCACTCTTCCAAGGGGCATAAAAAACATCTTGTTAATCTACTGTGATCTCCACATCTCTTCCACGGGGCATTGATATTTTCTTTTTTTTCCACTGCAACCTCCAACACTCTTCGAAGTGGCATTAAACCGTCTTTTTAAGCTAATATGACCTCCACGACTCTTCCACGCTGCATTGATATTGTCTTTTTATTCCACTGTAACCTCCACCACTCTTCCAAGGGGCATTAAATCCTTCTTGTTAATCTACTGTGACCTCCACATCTCTTCCAAGGGGCATTAAAACCGTCTTGTAAAAACTACTCTGAACTCTACAGCTCTTTCAAGCTGCATTAAAACCGTCTTGTTAAGCTACTGTGACCTCCAAATCTCTTCCACGGGGTATTGATATTGTGTTTTTATTTCACTGCGACCTCCAACACTCTTCCAAGGAGCATTGAAGTTATCTTTTTATTAAAATGAGACCTCCACCACTCTACCAAGGGTCATTAAAACCGTCTTGTTAAGACTACTGTGACCTCCACGTCTGTTACACGGGGCATTGATATTGTCTTTTTATTCCACTGCGACCTCCACCACTCTTCCAAGGGGCAATAAAACCTTCCTGTTAAGCTACTGTTACCTCCACGTCTCTTCCACGGGGCATTGATATTGTCTTTTTATTCTACTGCGACCTCTAAGACTTTTCCAAGGGGCAATAAAAGCGTCCTTTTAAGCAACTATAACCTCCACGTCTCTTCCACGGGGCAGTGATATTGTCACTAAATTCTACTGTGACCTCCGCCACTCTTCCAAGGGGCAATAAAATCATCTTGTTAAGCTTCTGTAACCTCCACATCTCTTCTAAGGGGCACTAAAACCATCTTGTTAAACCACTCAGAACTTCACAGCTCTTCCATGGGGCATAAAAACCGTCTTATAAAGCTACTGTGACCTCCACGTCTCTTCCACAGGGCATTTATATTGCCTTTTTATTCCACTGCGACCTCCAGCACTTTTCCAAGGAGCATTAAAACCGTCTTGTTAAGCTACTGTGACCTCCACGTCTCTTCCACGTGTTGTTGATATTGTGTCTTTATTTCACTGCAACCTCCACCACTTTTCCAAGAGGCATTGATATTGTCTTTTTATTCCACTGCGACCTCCACCACTCTTCCAAGCGGCATAGAAACCATCTTGTTAATCTACTGTGATCTCCACATCTCTTCCACGGGGCATTGATATTTTCTTTTTTTACCACTGCAACCTCCACCACTCTTCGAAGAGGCATTAAACCGTCTTTTTAAGCTACTATAACCTCCACGACTCTTCCACGGGGCATTGATATAGTCTTTTTATTCCACTGCGACCTTCACCACTCTTTCAATGGGCATTGATATTGAATTTTTATTGTACTGCGACCTCCACCACTCTTCCAAGGGGCATTAAAACCATATTTTTAAGCTACTGTGACCTCCTCGCCTCTTCCACGGGACATTGATATTGTCTTTTTTTTCCACTGCGACCTCCACCACTCTTCCAAGGGGCAATGATATTGTCTTTTTACTCCACTGCTATATCCACCACTCTTCCAATGGGCATTAAAACTGTCTTGTTAAGCTACTGTGCCTTCAAAGTCTCTTCCACGGGTCATTGATATTGTCTTTTTATTCCACTGTAACCTCCACCACTCTTCCAAGTGGCATTAAAACCGTCTTGTTATTCTACTGTGACCTCCACATCTCTTCCAAGGGGCATTAAAACTGTCTTGTTAAACCACTCTGAACTCTTCAGCTCTTGCAAGGGGCATTAAAACAGTCTTATAAAGCTACTGTGACCTCCACGTCTCTACCACGGGGCATTGACATTGCCTTTTTATTCCACTGCGACCTCCACCACTCTTTAAAGGGGCATTAAAACCGTCTTGTTAAGCTACTGTGACCTCCACATCTCTTCCACGGGGTATTGATATTGTGTTTTTATTTCACTGCGACCTCCACCACTTTTCCAAGGGGCATTGAAATTATCTTTTTATTAAAATAAGACCTCCACCACTCTACGAAGCGTCATTAAAACCGTCTTGTTAAGACTACTGTGACCTCCACGTCTGTTCCATGGGGCATTGATATTGTCTTTTTTATCCACTGCGACCTCCCCCACTCTTCCAAGGGACATTGATGTTGTCTTTTTATTCTGCAGCGACCTCCACCACTTTTCCAAGGGTTAATAAACCGTCTTTTTAAGCTACTGTGACCTTCACGTCTCTTTCACGGGGCATTGATATTGTCTTTTTATTCCACTGTCACCTCCACCACTCTTCCAAGGGGCATTGATATTGTCTTTTTATTCCACTGCGACCTCCACCACTCTTCCAAGGGGCATTAAAACTTTCTTGTTAATCTACTGTGACCTCCACGTCTCTTCCAAGGGCATTGATATTGGCTTTTTATTCTACAGCGACCTCCAAGACTTTTTCAAGGGGCAAAAAAAACGTCCTGTTAAGCTACTGTAACCTCCACGTCTCTTCCACAGGGCAGTGATATTGTCTTAAAATTCTACTGCGACCTCCACCACTCTTTCATGGGGCATTAAAACCATCTTGTTAAGCTACTGTGACCTCCACTTCTCTTCCACGGGGTACTGATATTGTTTTTTTATTCCACTGCGACCTCCACCACTCTTCCAAGGGGCATAAAAACCGTTTTGTTAATCTACTGTGATCTCAACGTCTCTTCCACGGGGCATTTATATTTTCTTTTTATTCCACTGTAACCTCCACCACTCTTCCAACGGGCATTAAACCCTCTTGTTAAGCTGCTGTGACCTCCACGTCTCTTCCACGGGGCATTGATATTGTCTTTTTATTCCACTATTACCTCCACCACTCTTCCAAGGGGCATTAAAACCATCTTGTTAAGCTACTGTGACCTCAACGTCTCTTTCAAGGGGCATAAAAACCATCTCGTTAAACCACTCTGTACTCCACCCTTCGTCCAAGGGGTATTAAAACCTTCTTGTTAAGCTACTGTGACTTCCACATCTCTTACACGGGGCATTGATATTGTCTTTTTATACCACTGCGACCTCCACCACTCTTCCATGGGGCATTAAAACCTTCTTGTTAAGCTACTGTGACCTCCACGTCTCTTCCACCGGGCATTGATATTGTCTTTTTATTCCACTGTAAACTCCACAACTTTTCTAAGGGGCATTAAAACCGTCTTGATAATCTGCTGTGACATCCACGTCTCTTCAAAGGGGCATTAAAACCATCTTGTTAAACCACTCAGAACTTCACAGCTCTTCCTTGGGGCATTAAAACCGTCTTATGAAGCTACTGTGACCTCCACGTCTCTTCCAAGGAACATTGATATTGCCTTTTTATTCCACTGCGACCTCTAGCACTCTTCCAAGGAGCATTAAAACCTTCTTGTTAAGCTACTGTGACCTCCACGTCTCTTCCACGTGGTATTGATATTGTGTCTTTATTTCACTGCAACCTCCACCACTTTTCCAAGGGGCATTGATAATGTCTTTTTATTCCACTGCGACCTCCACCACTCTTCCAAGGGGCATAAAAACCATCTTGTTAATCTACTGTGATCTCCACATCTCTTCCACGGGGCATTGATATTTTCTTTTTTTTCCACTGCAACCTCCAACACTCTTCAAAGTGGCATTAAACCGTCTTTTTAAGCTAATATGACCTCCACGACTCTTCCACGGGGCATTGATATTGTCTTTTTATTCCACTGCGACCTTCTCCACTATTTCAATGGGCATTGATATTGAATTTTTATTGTACTGCGACCTCCACCACTCTTCCAAGGGGCAATAAAACCATATTTTTAAGCTACTGTGACCTCCTCGTCTCTTCCACGGGGCATTGATATTGTCTTTTTATTCCACTGCGACCTCCACCACTCTTCCAAGGGGAAATTATATTGTCTTTTTATTCCACTGTGACCTCCACCACTCTTCCAAGGGGCATAAAAACCATCTTGTTAATCTACTGTGATCTCCACATCTCTTCCACGGGGCATTGATATTTTCTTTTTTTTTCACTGCAACCTCCACCACTCTTCGAAGAGGCATTAAACTGTCTTTTTAAGCTACTATGACCTCCACGACTCTTCCACGGGGCAATGATATAGTCTTTTTATTGCACTGCGACCTTCACCACTCTTTCAATAGGCATTGATACTGAATTTTTATTGTGCTGCGACCTCCACCACTCTTCCAAGGGGCATTAAAACCATATTTTTAAGCTACTGTGACCTCCTCGTCTCTTCCACGGGACATTGATATTGTCTTTTTTTTCAACTGCGACCTCCACCACTCTTCCAAGGGGCAATGATATTGTCTTTTTACTCCACTGCTATATCCACCACTCTTCCAATGGGCATTAAAACTGTCTTTTTAATCTACTGTGACCTCCACATCTCTTCCAAGGGGCATTAAAACTGTCTTGCTAAACCACTCTGAACTCTACAGCTCTTGCAAGAGGCATTAAAACCATCTCATAAAGCTACTGTGACCTCCACGTCTCTTCCACGGGGCATTGAAATTGCCTTTTTATTCCACTGCGACCTCCACCACTCTTTCAAGGGGCATTAAAACCGTCTTGTTAAGCTACTGTGACCTCCACATCTCTTCCACGGGGTATTGATATTGTGTTTTTATTTCACTGCGACCTCCACCACTCTTCCAAGGGGCATTGAAATGATCAATTTATTAAAATGAGACCACCACTCTACCAAGCGTCAATAAAACCGTCTTGTTAAGACTACTGTGACCTCCACGTCTGTTCTACGGGGCATTGATATTGTCTTTTTCATCCACTGCGACCTCCCCCACTCTTCCAAGGGGCATTGATATTGTCTTTTTATTCCACTGCGACCTCCACCACTCTTCCAAGGGGCATTAAACTTTCTTGTTAATCTACTGTGACCTCCACGTCTCTTCCAAGGGGCATTGATATTGTCTCATTATTCCACTGTGACCTTCCCGAGTCTTCCAATGGACAATAAAACCATCTTTTTAAGCTACTGTAAACTCCACATCTCTTCTAAGGGGCATTAAAACCATCTTGTTAAAGCACTCAGAACTTCACAGCTCTTCCATGGGGCATTAAAACCGTCTTATAAAGCTACTGTGACCTCCACGTCTCTTCCATGGGGCATTGATATTGCCTTTTTATTCCACTGCGACCTCCAGCACTCTTCTAATGAGCATTAAAACCGTCTTGTTAAGCTACTGTGACCTCCACGTCTCTTCCACGTGGTGTTGATATTGTGTGTTTATTTCACTACAACCTCCACCACTTTTCCAAGGGGCATTGATATTGTCTTTTTATTCCACTGCGACCTCCACCACTCTTCCAAGGGGCATAAAACACATCTTCTTAATCTACTGTGATCTCCACATCTCTTCCACGGGGCATTGATATTTTCTTTTTTTTCCACTAAAACCTCCACCACTCTTCGAAGTGGCATTAAACCGTCTTTTTGAGCCACTATGACCTCCACGACTCTTCCACGGGGCATTGATATTGTCTTTTTATTCCACTGCGACCTTCTCCACTGTTTCAATGGGCATTGATATTGAATTTTTATTGTACTGCGACCTCCACCACTCTTCCAAGTGGCATTAAAGCCATATTTTTAAGCAACTGTGACCTCCTCGTCTCTTCCACGGGGCATTGATATTGTCTTTTTATTCCACTGCGACCTCCACCACTCTTCCAAGGGGCAATGATATTGTCTTTTTACTCCACTGCCTTCTCCACCACTCTTCCAACGGGCATTAAAACTGTCTTGTTAAGCTACTGTGACTTCAACATCTCTTCCAAGGTGCATTAAAATCGTCTTGTAAAAAATACTCTGAACTCTACAGCTCTTGCAACGGGCATTAAAACTGTTTTATAAAGCTACTGTGACCTCCACGTCTCTTCCACGGGGCATTGATATTGACTTTTTTTTCCATTGTAACCTCCACCACTCTTCCAAGGGGCATTAAAACCGTCTTGTTAATCTACTGTGACCTCCACATCTCTTCCAAGGGGCATTAAAACCGTCTTGTAAAAACTACTCTGAACTCTACAGCTCTTTCAAGCTGCATTAAAACCGTCTTGTTAAGGTACTGTGACCTCCAAATCTCTTCCACGGGGTATTGATATTGTGTTTTTATTTCACTGCGACCTCCAACACTCTTCCAAGGAGCATTGAAGTTATCTTTTTATTAAAATGAGACCTCCACCACTCTACCAAGGGTCATTAAAACCGTCTTGTTAAGACTACTGTGACCTCCACGTCTGCTACACGGGGCATTGATATTGTCTTTTTATTCCACAGCGACCTCCACCACTCTTCCAAGGGTTAATAAACCGTCTTTTTAAGCTACTGTGACCTTCACGTCTCTTTCACGGGGCACTGATACTGTCTTTTTATTCCACTGTGACCTCCACCACTCTTCCAAGGGGCAATAAAACCTTCTTGTTAAGCTACTGTTACCTCCACGTCTCTTCCACGGGGCATTGATATTGTCTTTTTATTGTACTGCGACCTCTAAGACTTTTCCAAGGGGCAATAAAACCGTCCTTTTAAGCAACTATAACCTCCACGTCTCTTCCACGGGGCAGAGATATTGTCATTAAATTCTACTGTGACCTCCACCACTCTTCCATGGGGCATTAAAACCATCTTGTTAAGCTACTGTGACCTCCACGTCTCTTCCAAGGGGCATTGATATTGTCTCATTATTCCACTGTGACCTTCCAGAGTCTTCCAAGGGGCAATAAAAACATCTTGTTAAGCTTCTGTAACCTCCACAACTCTTCTAAGGGGCATTAAAACCATCTTGTTAAACCACTCAGAACTTCACAGCTCTTCCATGGGGCATAAAAACCGTCTTATAAAGCTACTGTGACCTCCACGTCTCTTCCACGGGGCTTTTATATTACCTTTTTATTCCACTGCGACCTCCAGCACTCTTCCAAGGAGCATTAAAACCGTCTTGTTAAGATACTGTGACCTCCACGTCTCTTCCACGTGGTGGTGATATTGTGTCTTTATTTCACTGCAACCTCCACCACTTTTCCAAGGGGCATTGATATTGTCTTTTTATTCCACTGCGACCTCCACCACTCTTCCAAGCGGCATAAAAACCATCTTGTTAATCTACTGTGATCTCCACATCTCTTCCACGGGGCATTGATATTTTCTTTTTTTTCCACTGCAACCTCCACCACTCTTCGAAGAGGCATTAAGCCGTCTTTTTAAGCTACTATGACCTCCACGACTCTTCCACGGGGCATTGATATAGTCTTTTTATTCCACTGCGACCTTCACCACTCTTTCAATGGGAATTGATATTGAATTTTTATTGTACTGCGACCTCCACCACTCTTCCAAGGGGCATTAAAACCATGTTTTTAAGCTACTGTGACCTGCTCGTCTCTTCCACGGGACATTGATATTGTCTTTTTTTTCCACTGCAACCTCCACCCCTCTTCCAAGGGGCAATGATATTGTCTTTTTAGTCCACTGCTATATCCACCACTCTTCCAATGGGCATTAAAACTGTCTTGTTAAGCTACTGTGCCTTCAAAGTCTCTTCCACGGGTCATTGATATTGTCTTTTTATTCCACTGTAACCTCCACCACTCTTCCAAGTGGCATTAAAACCGTCTTGTTAATCTACTGTGACCTCCACATCTCTTCCAAGGGGCATTAAAACCGTCTTGTTAAACCACTCTGAACTCTACAGCTCTTGCAAGGGGCATTAAAACCGTCTTATAAACCTACTGTGACCTCCACGTCTCTACCACGGGGCATTGACATTGCCTTTTTATTCCACTGCGACCTCCACCACTCTTTAAAGGGGCATTAAAACCGTCTTGTTAAGCTACTGTGACCTCCACATCTCTTCCACGGGGTATTGATATTGTGTTTTTATTTCACTGCCACCTCCACCACTTTTCCAAGGGGCATTGAAATTATCTTTTTATTAAAATGAGACCTCCACCACTCTACCAAGCGTCATTAAAACTGTCTTGTTAAGACTACTGTGACCTCCACGTCTGTTCCATGGGGCATTGATATTGTCTTTTTTATCCACTGCGACCTCCCCCACTCTTCCAAGGGGCATTGATGTTGTCTTTTTATTCTGCAGCGACCTCCACCACTTTTCCAAGGGTTAATAAACCGTCTTTTTAAGCTACTGTGACCTTCACGTCTCTTTCACGGGGCATTGATATTGTCTTTTTATTCCACTGTCACCTTTACCACTCTTCCAAGGGGCATTGATATTGTCTTTTTATTCCACTGCGACCTCCACCACTCTTCCAAGGGGCATTAAAACTTTCTTGTTAATCTATTGTGACCTCCACGTCTCTTCCAAGGGGCATTGGTATTGGCTTTTTATTCTACAGCGACCTCCAAGACTTTTTCAAGGGGCAAAAAAACCGTCCTGTTAAGCTACTGTAACCTCCACGTCTCTTCCACTGGGCAGTGATATTGTCTTTAAATTCTACTGCGACCTCCACCACTCTTCCATGGGGCATTAAAACCATTTTGTTAAGCTACTGTGACCTCCACTTCTCTTCCACGGGGTATTGATATTGTTTTTTTATTCCACTGCGACCTCCACCACTCTTCCAAGGGGCATAAAAACCGTTTTGTTAATCTACTGTGATCTCAACGTCTCTTCCACGGGGCATTTATATTTTCTTTTTATTCCACTGTAACCTCCACCACTCTTCCAACGGGCATTAAACCCTCTTGTTAAGCTGCTGTGACCTCCACGTCTCTTCCACGGGGCATTGATATTGTCTTTTTATTCCACTATTACCTCCACCACTCTTCCAAGGGGCATTAAAACCATCTTGTTAAGCTACTGTGACCTCAACGTCTCTTTCAAGGGGCATAAAAACCATCTCATTAAACCACTCTGTACTCCACCGTTCATCCAAGGGGTATTAAAACCTTCTTGTTAAGCTACTGTGACTTCCACATCTCTTCCACGGGGCATTGATATTGTCTTTTTATACCACTGCGACCTCCACCACTCTTCCATGGGGCATTAAAACCTTCTTGTTAAGCTACTGTGACCTCCATGTCTCTTCCACCGGGCATTGATATTGTCTTTTTATTCCACTGTAAACTCCACAACTTTTCTAAGGGGCATTAAAACCATCTTGATAATCTACTGTGACATCCACGTCTCTTCAAAGGGGCATTAAAACCATCTTGTTAAACCACTCTGAACTCCACAGCTCTTCCAATGGGCATTAAAACCGTCCTATAAATCTACTGTAACCTCCACATCTCTTCCACGGGGCATTGATATTGTCTTTTTATTCCACTGCAACCTCCACCACTCTTCCAAGGGGCATAAAAACCATCTTGTTAATCTACAGTGATTTCCACGTCTCTTCCACGGGGCATTGATATTTTCTTTTTATTCCACTGTAACCTCCACAACTCTTCCAAGGGGCATTAAAACCCTCTTGTTAAACCACTCTGTTCACCACCACTCTTCCAAGTGGCAATAAAACCGTCTTGTTAAGCTACTGTGACCTCCACGTCTCTTCCACGGTGCATTGATATTGTCTTTTTATTCCACTGCGACCTCCACCACTCTACGAATGGGCATGAAAACCGTCTAGTTAAGCTACTGTGAACTCCACGTCTCTTCCACGGGGCATTCATATAGTCTTTTTAATCCACTGTGACCTCCACCACTATTCCAAGGGGCTTTGAAATTGTCTTTTTATTCCACTGCAACGTCCACAACTCTTCCAAGGGGAAATAAAAGTGTCTTGTTAATCTACGGTGATCTCCACGTCTCTTCCACGGGGCATTGATATTTTCTTTTTATTCCACTGTTACCTCCACCACTTTCCCAAGTGGCATTAAATCCATCTACGTAAGCTACTGTGACCTTCACGTCTCTTCCAAGGAGAAATAAAGCCATCTTGTTAAGCTACTGTGACCTCCACGTCTCTTCCAAGGGGCATTAAAACCATATTTTTAAACCACTCTGAACTCCACAGCTTTTCCAAGGGGCATTAAAACCGTCCTGTTAAGCTACAATGACCTCCACGTCTCTTACACGGTCCATTGATATTGTCTTTTTATTCCACTGCGACCTCCACCACTCTTACAAGGGGAATTAAAATCATCTTGTTAAGCTACTGTAACCTCCAAGACTCTACCTCGGGGCATTGATAATGTCTTTTTATTCCACTGCGACCTCCACCACTCTTCCAAGGGGCATGAAACCCGTCTTGTTAAGCTACTGTGACCTCCACGTCTCTTCCACGGGGCATTGATAGTGTTTTTTTATTTCAGTGCGACCTCCACCACTCTTCCAAGGGACATTAAAACAGTCTTGTTAAGCTACAATGACCTCCACGTCTCTTCCAAGGGGCATTAAAACAGTGTTGTTAAACCAAACTGAACTCCATCACTCTTCCAAGGGGCATTAAAACCATATCTTTAAGCTCATGTGACCTCCATGTCACTTCCATTGGTCATTGATATTGTCTTTTTACTCCACTGCGACCTCCACCACTCTTCCAATTGGCAGTGATATTGTCTTTTTTTTCCACTGCTATCTCCACCCCTCTTTCAAGGGGCATTAAAACTGTATTGTTAAGCTACTGTGACTTCAACATCTCTTCCACGGGGCATTGATATTGTCTTTTAATTCCACTGTAACCTCCACCACTCTTCCAAGGGGCATTAAAACCGTCTTGTTAAACCACTCTGAAATCTACAGCTCTTGCAAGAGGCAATAAAACCGTCTTATAAAGCTACTGTGACGTACACATCTCTTCCACGGGGCATTGATATTTTCTTTTAATTCCACTGCGACCTCCACCACTCTTTCAAGAGACATTAAAACCGTCTTGTTAAGCTACTGTGACCTACACATCTCTTCCACGGGGTATTGATATTGAGTTTTTCTTTCACTGCGACCTCCGCCACTCTTCAAACGGGCATTGAAATTGTCTTTTTATTAAAATGAGAACTCCACCACTCTACCAAGGGTCATTAAAACCATCTTGTTAAGACTACTGTGACCTCCACATCTGTTCCACGGTGCAATGATATTGTCTTTTTAATCCACTGCGACCTCCCCCACTCTTCCAAGGGGCATTGATATTGTCTTTTTATTCCACTCCGACCTCTACCACTCTTCCAAGGGGCATAAAAACCATCTTGTTAAGCTACTGTGACCTCCACGTCTCTTCCACCGGGCATTAATATTGTCTTTTTATTCCACTGTAAATTCCACCACTTTTCGAAGGGGCATTAAAACCGTCTTGTTAATCTACTGTGACCTCCACGTCTCTTCCAAGGGGCATTTAAACCATCTTGTTAAACCACTCTGAACTCCACAGCTCTTCCAAGGGGCATTAAAACCGTCTTATAAAGCTACTGTGACCTCCATGTCTCTTTCTCGGGGCCTTGATATTGCCTTTTTATTCCACTGCGACCTCCATCACTCTTCCTAGGGGCAATAAAACCGTCTTGTTAAGATCCTGTGACCTTAACGTATCCTCCATTGGTCATTGATATTGTCTTTTTATTCCTCTACGACCTCCACCATTCTTCCAAGGGACATTAAAACTGTCTTGTTAAGCTTCTGTGACCTTCACGTCTCTTCCACGGGGCATTGATATTGTCTTTTTATTCCACTGCGAACTACAACACTCTTACTTGGGGCATTGATATTGCCTTTTTATTCCACTGCGACCTCCACCACTATTCCAAGGGGCATTAAAACCATCTAATTAAGCTACTGTGACCTCCACGTCTCTTCCAAGGGGCATTAAAACCATCTTGTTAAGCTACTGTGACCTCCACGTCTCTTCCAAGGGGTATTAAAACCGTCTTGTTATATCACTCTGAACTCGACAGCTCTTCCAAGGGACATTAAATCCATCTTCTTAAGCTACTGTAACCTCCACCACTTTTCCAAGGGGCATTAAAACAGTCCTGTTAAGCTACTTTGACCTCCACGTCTCTTCCATGGGGCATTAAAACCGTCTTGTTAAGACTTCTGTGATCTCCACGTCTCTTCCACAGGGCATTGATTTTGTCTTTTTAATACACTGCGACCTCCACCACTCTTCCAAGGGGCATTGATATTGTCTTTTTATTCCACTGTGACCTCCACATCTCTTCCAAGGGGAAATAAAACTGTCTTGTTAATATACTGTGATCTCCACGTCTCTTCCACGGGACATTGATATTTTCTTTTTATTCCACTGTAACCTCCACCACTCTTCCAAGGGGCATTAAAACCATTTTGTTAAGCTACTGTGACCTCTATGTCTTTTCCAAGGGGCATTAAAACCGTTTTGTTAAACCACTCTGAACTCCAAAGCTCTTCCAAGGGGCATTAAAACCGTATTGTTAAGCTACTGTGACCTCCACATCTCTTCCACGGGGCATTGATATTGTCTTTTTATTCCACTGCGACCTCCACCACTCTTCCAATTGGCAATAAAACCTTCTTGTTAAGCTACTGTGACGTCCACATCTCTTGCACGGGACATTCATATAGTCTTTTATTCCACTGTAACCTTCACCACTTTTCCAAAGGGCATTAAATCCGTCTTGTTAAGCTACTGTGACCTCCACGTCTCATCCAAGTGGCATTGAAACGGTCTTGTTAGACCACTCTGAACTCCACAGCTCTTCCAAAGGGCATTAAAACCGTCTTGTTAAGCTACTGTGACCTCCACATCTCTTCCACGGGGCATTGATATAGTGTTTTTATTCCACTGCGACCTAGACCACTCTTCCAAGGTGCATTAAAACCATCTTGCTTAACTACTATGACCTCCAGGTCTCTTCTTGGTCCATTTATATTGTCTTTTTATTCCACTGCGATCTCCACCACTCTTCCAAGGGGAATTAAAACCATCTTTTTAAGGTAATGTGACCCCAACGTCTCTTCCTCGGGACATTGATATTGTCTTTTTATTCCACTTCAACCTCCACCACTCTTACAAGAGGCGTTAAAACCGTCTTGTTAAGCTCCTGTGACCTCCACTTCTCTTCCATTCGTCATTGATATTGTCTTTTTATTCCACTGCGACCTCCACCACTCTTCCAAGGGGCATTAAAACCATCTTGTTAAGCTACTGTGACCTCCACGTCTCTTCCTCGGGGCATTGATATTGTCTTTTTATTCCACTGCGACCTCCACCACTCTTCCGAGGGGCATTAAAACTGTCTTGTTAAGCTTCTGTGACCTCCACGTCTCTTCCACGGGGCATTGATATTGCCTTTTTATTCCACTACGACCTCCACCACTCTTCCGAGGGGCATTAAAACTGTCTTGTTACGCTTCTGTGACCTCCACGTCTCTTCCACGGGGCATTGATATTGCCTTTTTATTCCACTACGACCTCCACCACTCTTCCTAGTGTCATTAAAAAAGTCTAATGAAGCTACTGTGACCTCCACGTCTCTTACAAGGGGCATTAAAACCATCTTGTTAAGCTACTGTGACCTCCACATCTCTTCCAACGGACATTGATATTGTTTTTTTATTCTACTGCGACCTTCACCACCATTCCAAGGGTCATTAAAACAGTCTTGTTAAGCTACAGTGACCTCCACATCTCTTCCATGGGGCATTGATATTGTCTTTTTATTCCACTGCGACCTCCACCACTATTCCGAAGGGGCATTAAAACCATCTTGTTAAGCTACTGTGACCTCCACATCTCTTCCACAGGGCATTCATATAGTCCTTTTATTCCACTGTAACCTCCACCACTTTTCCAAGGGGTACTAAATCCGTCTTGTTAAGCTACTGTGACCTCCACGTCTCTTCCACGGTCCATTGAAATTGACATTTTATTCCACTGCGACCTCCACCACTCTTCCAAGGGGAATTAAAACCATCTTGTTAAGCTTCTGTGACCTCCACGTCCCTTCCTTGGGGCATTGATACTGTCTTTTTAATCCACTGCCACCTCCACCACTCTTGCAAGTGCATTAAAACTGTCTTGTTAAGCTACTGTGACCTCCACGTTACTTCCATGGGGCATTAAAACAGTCTTGTTAAACCACACTGAACTCCAGCACTTTTCTAATCATCATTAAAACCGTCTTTTTAAGCTCCACTTCTCTTCCAATGGTCATTGATATTGTCTTTTTATTCCACTGCAACCTCCACCACTCTTTCAAGGGGCATGATATTGTCTTTTTATTCCACTGCGACCTCCAGCACTCTTCCAAGGGGCATTAAAACTGTCTTGTTAAGCTATTGTGACCTCCAAGTCTCTTACATGGGGCATTGATTTTGTCTTTTTATTCCACTGTAACCTCCACCACTCTTCCAAGGGGCATTAAAACAATCTTGTTAAGCTACTGTGACCTCCACATCTCTTCCAAGGGGCATGTAGATTGTCTTTTAATTCCACTGCAACCTCCAACACCCTTCCAAGGGGCAATAAAACCGTCTTGTTAAGCTACTGTGTCCTCCACGTCTCTTCCACGGGGCAGTGATATGGTATTTTTATTCCACTGCGACGTCCACCACTCTACCAAGGGGCATTGATATTGATTTTTATTTCACTGAGACCTCCACCACTCTTCCAAGGGGAATAAAAACCGTCTTGTAAATCTACTCTGATTTCCACATCTCTTCCACGGGGCAATGATATTTTCTATTTATTCCACAGTAACCTCCACCACTGTTCCAAGGGGCATTAAAACATCTTGTTAAGATACTGTGACCTCCACGTCTCTTCCACGGGGCATTGATATTGTCTTTTCATTCCACTGTAACCTCCACCACTCTTCCAAGGGGCATTAAAACCATCTTGTTAAGCTACTGTGACCTCCACATCTCTTCCATGGGGCATTGATATTGTCTTTTTATTCCACTGCGGCCTACACCACTCTTCCAAGGGCCAATAAAACTGTCTTGTTAAGCTACTGTGACCATCACGTCTTTTGCACTTTGCATTCTTATTGTCTTATTATTACTCTGCGACCTCCACCATTCTTCGAAGGGGCATTAAAACCGTCTTGTTAAGCTACTGTGACCTCCACGTCTCTTACACAGGGCATTCATATTGTCTTTTTATTCGACTGTAACCTCCACCACTTTTCGAAGGGGCATTGAATCCGTCTTGTTAAGCTACTGTGACCTCTACGTCTCATCCAAGGGGCATTAAAATCATCTTATTAAACCACTCTGAACTCCACAGCTCTTCCAAGGGGCATTAAAACCGTCTTGTTAAGCTACTGTGACCTCCACGTCTCTTCCACCGGGCATTGATATTGTCTTTTATTTCCACTGCAACCTCCACCACTATTCCAAGGGGCATTGATATTGTCTTTTTATTCCACTGCGACCTCCACCACTCTTCCAAGGGGCATTAAAACTGTCTTGATAAAACTACTGTGACCTCCATGTCTCTTCCATGGGGCATTGATATTGTCTTTTTATTCCACTGCGACTTCCACTACTCTGCCACGGGGCATTAAAACCATCTTGTTAAGCTACTGTAACCTCCACGTCTCTTCTATGGGGCATTGATATTCTCTTTTTGTTCAACTGTTACCTCCACCACTCTTCCAATGGGCATTAAAACCATCTAGTTAAGCTACTGTGACCTCCACGTCTCTTCCAAGGGGCATTAAAACCGTCTTGTTAATCTACTGTGAATTCCACATTTCTTAAAAGGGGCATTAATACCGTCTTGTTAAACAACTCTGAACTCCACAGCTCTTCCAAGGTGCATTAAAACGTATTGTTAAGCTACACTAACCTTCACATCTCTTCCACAGAGCATGGATATTGTCTTTTTATTCCACTCTAACCTCCACCAATCTTCCAAGGGGCATTAAAACCGTCTTGTTAAGCTACTGTGACCTCCACGTCTCTTCCAAGGGGCATAAAAACCATCTTGTTAAACCACTCTGAACTCCACAGCTCTTCGAAGGGGCATAAAAACCATCTTGTTAAGCTACTGTGACCTCCACAACTCTTCCAAGGGGCATTAAAACTGTCTTGATAAAACTACTGTGACCTCCCCGTCTATTCCACGGGGCATTCATATTGTCTTTTTATTTCACACAGAACTCCACCACTCTACCAAGAGGCAATAAAACTGTCTTGTTAAGCTACTGTGACCTCCAAGTCTCTTCCACGGGGGCATTGATATTGTCTTTTTAATCCACTGTATCCTCCACCACTTTTCCAAGTGGCATTAAAATGTCTTGTTAAGCTACTGTGACCTTCACGTCTCTTGCACGGGGCATTGATATTGTCTTTTTATTCCACTGTATCCTCCACCACTTTTCCAAGTGGCATTAAAACATCTTGTTAAGCTACTGTGACCTCCACATCTCTTCCACGGGGCATTGATATTGTCTTTATATTCCACTGCGACATCCACCACTTTTCCAAGGGGCATTGATATTGTCTTTTTATTCCACCACAACCTCCACCACCCTACCAAGGGGCATTAAAACCGTCTTGTTAAGCTTCTGTGAACGCCACGTCTCTTTCACAGTGCATTGATATTGTCTCTTAATTCCACTGTAATCTCCATCACTCTTCCAAGAGGCATTGAAATCATCTTGTTAAGCTACTGTGACCTCCATGTCTATTCAAAGGGGCATTAAAACCATCTTGTTTATCCACTCTGAACTCCACAGCTCTTCTTATAAAGCTACTGTGACCTCAACTTCTCTTCCACGGGGCATTGATATTGTCTTTTTATTCCAGTGCTACCTCCATTACTCTTCCAAGGGGCATTAAAACCATCTTGATAAGCTACTGTGAACTCCACTTCTCTTCCACGGGGTATTGATATTGTCTTTTTATTTCACTGCGACCTCCACAACTCATCCAAGGGGCATTGATATTGTCTTTTTAATCCAATGAGAACACCACCACTCTTCCAAGGGGCATTGATATTTTTTTTTTATTCCACTGTAACCTCCACCACTCTTCCAAGGGGCATTAAACCGTCTTGTTAAGCTACTCTGACCTCCACGTCTCTTCCACGGGGCATTAAAACCGTCTTGTTAAGCTACAGTGACCTCCACGTCTTTTCCACGGGGCAATGATATTGTCTTTTTATTCCAATAAGACCTTCACCACTCTTCCAAGGGGCATTAAAACCGTCTTGTTAATCTACTGTGACCTCCACGTCTCTTCCAAGGGGCAGTGATATTTTCTTTTTATTCCACTGCGACCTCCAACACTCTTCCATGGGGAATTAAAACCGTCTTGTTAAGCTACACTGACCTCCATGACTCTTCCACGGGGCAGTGATATTGTCTATTTATTCCACTGCGACCTCCACCACTCTTCCAAGGGGCATTAAAAACGTCTTGTTAAGCTACACTTACCTCCACGTCTCTTCAACGGGGCATTGATATTGTCTTTTTATTCCACTGCGACCTCCAACACACTTCTAAGAGGCATTAAAACCATCTTGTTAAACCACTCTGAGCTCCTCAGCTCTTCCAAGGGGCTTTAAAACCGTCTTGTTAAGCTGCAGTGACCTCCACGTCTCTTCCACGTGGCATTGATATTGTCTTTTTATTCCACAGCGACATCCACCACTCTTCCAAGGGGCATTAAAACCATCTTGTTAAGCTTCTGTGACATCCATGTCTCTTCCACAGGGCATTGATATTGTCATTTTATTCCAATGCGAAACCAACCATTCTTGCAAGTGGCATTAAAACTGACTTGTCAAGCTACTGTGACCTACACGTCTCTTCCCCGGGGCATTGATATTGTCAATATATTCCACAGCGACATCCACCACTACTCCAAGGGGCATTAAAACTGTCTTGTTAAGCAACTGTGACCACCACGTCTCTTTCATGGGGCATTGATATTGTCTTTTTATTCCAATGCGACCCCAACCATTCTTCCAAGTGGCATTAAAACCGTCTTGTTAAGCTACTGTGACCTCCACGTATCTTCCACGGGGCATTGATATTGTCTATTTATTCCACAGCGACATCCACCACTCTTCGAAGAGGCATTAAAACCACCTTGTTAGACTTCTGTGACCTCCACGTCTCTTCCTCGGGGCATTGTTATTGTTTTTTTATTTCACTGTAACCTCCACCACTCTTCCAAGGGGCATTAAAACTGTCTTGTTAAGCTACTGTTACCTCCACGTCTCTTCCACGGGGCATTGATATTGTCTTTTTATTCCATTGCGACCTCCACCACTCTCCCAAGGAGTATTGATATTGTCTTTTTATTCCTCTGCGACCTCCATTATTCTTCCAAGGGGCATTAAAACCGTCTTTTTAAGCTTCGATCTCCACGTCTCTTCCAAGGGCCATAGATATTGTCTTTTTATTCCACTGTAACCTCCACCACTCTTCCAAGGGGCATTAAAACCGGATTGTTAAGCTACTGTGACCTCCACGTCTCTTCCAATGGGCATTAATATTGTCCTTATATTCCATTGCGACCTCCACCACTCTTCCAATTGGCATTAATACCGTCTTGTTAAGCTACTGTAAACAATGGTGCAGCGGTCTCAGGGAGCGCCAAAGGAATACTGGACAATTTAAGAGATGGCAACCGACTTTTATTCTTCCTCCAATGCCACTGCCACAACGCGTTTCAACGGTCTAAGCCATCTTCATCAGGTGGAGATGGCTTAGACCGTTGAAACACGTTGTGGCAGTGGTATTGGAGGAAGAATAAAAGTTGGTTGCCATCTATTAAATTGTCCAGTATTAATTTGGCACTCCCTGAGACCGCTGCACCATTGTTTACTTGTTAAATATCTCCATACGGAGCTAAAGCGGCAGGAGCAGCCGGGCATATTTGGATGTTTGAGGACCTGCGGTTATCCAGCCACCGGGTTAAACTACTGAGGACCTGCGGTGATGTGGTATCTGGTCCAGCAGGATCGTGTGACCACTTGAGGAGCACGGAGTTGCGAGGCAAACACCGACAGGGTGGTACTACAAATAGAGGTGACCCGGAGCCTCATTAATCACACGCTTAATCTTGGTTGTGTAGACGTACACAACCATTACAGGTGAGTGCAGTGGCACTTTTTAAATTATATAAATAGCCCTGTGAGTCTACACATGCGCCCTTTCTTTTCTTTTCACTTGTTAAGCTACTGTGACCTACATATCTCTTCCATGGGGCATTAAAACCATCTTGTTAAACTACTTTGAAATCCACAGCTCTTCCAACGGGCATTAAAGCGTATTGGAAAGCTATGGTGAACTCCCCGTCTCTTCCACGGGGCATTGGTATTGTATTTTTATTCAACAGACCTCCACCACTCTTCAAGTTGCATTAAAACTGTCTTGTTAAGCTACTGTGACCTCCACGTCTCTTACACGGACCATTGATATTGTCTTTTATTTCCACTCCGACCTCCACCACTCTTCGAGGGGCATTAAAACCGTCTCGTTAAACCACTCTGTACACCACAGCTATTCCAAGGGGCATTAAAACCGTCTTATAAAGCTTCTGTGACCTCCACGTCTCTTACTCGGGGCATTGATATTGTCTTTTTTTTCCACTGCAACCTCCACCACTATTCAAAGGGGCATTGATATTGTCTTTTTATTCTACAGCGACCTCCATCACTCTTCCAAGGGGCATTAAAACTGTCTTGATAAGACACTGTGACCTCCACGTCTCATCCACGGGGCATTCATATAGTCTTTTTGTTCCACTGTAACATCCACCACTTTTCCAAGGGGCATTAAATACATCATGTAAGCTAATGTGACCTCCACGTCTCATCCAAAGGGCATTAAAACAGTCTTGTTAAGCTGCTGTGACCTCCACATCTCTTCCACAGGGCATTGATATTGTCTTTTTACTCCACTGCCACCTCCACCACTCTTCCAAGGGGCACTTAAACAGTCTTGTTAAGCTACTGTGACCTCCATATCTCTTACATGGGGCATTGATATTGTTTTTTTATTCCACTGCCCCTACCACCACTCTTCCAAGGGGTAAAAAAACCGTTTTGTTAACCTACTGTGACCTCCACGTCTCTTCCACGGGGCATTGATATTGTCATTTTATTCCACTGCGACCTCCACCACACTTCCACGGGGCACTAAAACCGAAATGTGAAGATACTGTGACCTCCACGTCTCTTAAACGGGGCATTGATATTGTCTTGTTATTCCACTGCGACCTCCATCACTCTTCCAAGGGTCATTGATATTGTCTTTTTATTCCATTGCGACCTTCACCAATCTTCCAAGGGGCATTAAAACCACATTGTTAAGCTACTGTGATCTCCACGTCTCTTCCACGGGGCATTGATATTGTACTTTTATTCCACTGTAACCTCCACCACTCTTCCAATTGGCATTAATACCGTCTTGTTAAGCTACTGTGACCTACATGTCTCTTCCAAGGGGCATTAAAACCATCTTGTTAAACTACTTTGAAATCCACAGCTCTTCCAAGGGGCATTACAAGCGTCTTGGTAAGCTATGGTGACCTCCCCGTCTCTTCCACGGGGCAGTGGTATTGTATTTTTATTCAACAGACCTCCACCACTCTTCAAGTTGCATTAAAACTGTCTTGTTAAGCTCCTGTGACCTACACGTCTCTTCCACGGAGCATTGATATTGTCTTTTATTTCCACTCCGACCTCCACCACTCTTCGAGGGGCATTAAAACCATCTTGTTAAACCACTCTGTACACCACAGCTATTCCAAAGGGCATTAAAACCGTCTTATAAAGCTTCAGTGACCTCCACGTATCTTACTCGGGGCATTGATATTGTCTTTTTTTTCCACTGCAACCTCCACCACTATTCAAAGGAGCATTGATATTGTCTTTTTATTCTACTGCGACCTCCATCACTCTTCTAAGGGGCATTAAAACTGTCTTGATAAAACTACTGTGACCTCCACGTCTCTTCCATGGGGCATTGATATTGTCTTTTTATTCCACTACGACCTCCACTACCCTTCCAAGGGGAATTGATATTGTCTTTTTACTCCACTGCAACCTCCACCACTATTCCAAGGGGCATTGATATTGTCTTTTTATTCCACTGCGACTTCCACTACTCTGCCAAGGGCATTAAAACCATCTTGTTAAGCTACTGTAACCTCCACGTCTCTTCCATTGGGCATTGATATTCTCTTTTTGTTCAAATGTTACCTCCACCACTCTTCTAAGAGTCATTAAAACCATATAGTTAAGCTACTGTGACCTCCACGTCTCTTCCAGGGGCATTAAAACCATCTTGTTAATCTACTGTGACTTCCACATCTCTTAAAAGGGGCATTAAAACCGTCTTGTTAAACAACTCTAAACTCCACAGCTTTTCCAAGGGGCGTTAAAACGTCTTGTTAAGCTACACTTACCTCCACATCTCTTCCTCGGAGCATGGATATTGTCTTTTTTTTCCACTGTAAGCTCCACCACTCTTCCAAGGGGCATTAAAACCATCTTGTTAAGCTACTGTGACCTCCACGTCTCTTCCAAGGGGCATAAAAACCATCTTGTTAAACCACTCTGAACTCCACAGCTCTTCCAAGGGGCATTAAAACCGTCTTGTTAAGCTACTGTGACCTCCATAACTCTTCCACGGGGCATTGATATTGTCTTTTTATTCCACTGCGTCCTCCACCCCTCTTCGAAGGGGAATTAAAACCATATCGATAAGACACTGTGACCTCCACGTCTCATCCACGGGGCATTCATATAGTCTTTTTATTCCATTGTAACATCCACCACTTTTCCAAGGGGCATTAAATACGTCATGTAAGCTAATGTGACCTCCACGTCTCATCCAACGGGCATTAAAACAGTCTTGTTAAGCTGCTGTGACCTCCACATCTCTTCCACGGGGCATTGATATTGTTTTTTTATTCCACTGCCCCTACCACCACTATTCCAAGGGGCAAAAAAAACATCTTGTTAAGCTACTGTGACCTCCACGTCTCTTCCACGGGGCATTGATATTGTCATTTTATACCACTGCGACCTCCACCACACTTCCACGGGGCACTAAAACCGAAATGTGAAGATACTGTGACCTCCATGTCTCTTAAACGGGTCATTGATTTTGTCTTGTTATTCCACTGCGACCTCCATCACTCTTCCAAGGGTCATTGATATTGTCTTTTTATTCCACTGCGACCTCCACCACTCTTCCAAGAGCATTAAAACTGTCTTGTTAAGCTACTGTGAACTCCACGTCTCTTCCACGGGGGCATTGATATTGTCTTTTTATTCCACTGTATCCTCCACCATTTTTCCAAGTGGCATTAAAACGTCTTGTTAAGCTACTGTGACCTCCGCGTCTCTTCCACGGGGCATTGATATTGTCTTTATATTCCACTGCGAACTCCACCACTCTTCCAAGGGGCATTGATATTGTCTTTTTATTCCAGCGCAACCTCCACCACTCTACCAAGGGGCATTAAAACCGTCTTGTTAAGCTACTGTGAACTCCACGTCTCTTTCACGGGGCATTGATATTGTCTCTTAATTCCACTGTAATCTCCATCACTCTTCCAAGAGGCATTGAAATCATCTTGTTAAGCTACTGTGACCTCCACGTCTATTCAAAGGGGCATTAAAACCATCTTGTTAAACCACTCTGCACTCCACAGCTCTTCCCAGGGGCATTAAAACCGTCTTATAAAGCTACTGTGACCTCCACGTCTCTACCAAGGGGCATAAAAACCGTCTTGTTAAACCACTCTGAACTCCACAGCTCTTCCAAGGGGCATTAAAGCCATCTTGTTAAGCTACTGTGACCTCCACAACTCTTCCACGGGGCATTAATATTGTCTTTTTATTCCACTGCGACCTCCACTACTCTTCCAAGGGGCATTAAAACCATCTTGATAAGCTACTGTGACCTCCACTTCTCTTCCACGGGGTATTAATATTGTCTTTTTATTTCACTGCGACATCCACAACTCATCCAAGGGGCATTGACATTGTCTTTTTAATCCACTGTGACCTCCACCACTCTTCCAAGGGGCATTAAAACCGTCTTGTTAAAACTACTGTGACCTCAACGTCTCTTCCACGGGGCATTGATATTTTCTTTTTAATCCACTGAGACCACCACCACTCTTCCAAGGGGCATTGATATTTTTTTTTATTCCAATGTAACCTCCACCACTCTTCCAAGTAGCATTAAACCGTCTTATTAAGCTACTCTGACCTCCACGTCTCTTCCACGGGGCATTAAAACCGTCGTGTTAAGCTACAGTGACCTCCACGTCTTTTCCACGGGGCAATGATATTGTCTTTTTATTCCACTAATATCTCCACCACTCTTCCAAGGGGCATTAAAACCGTCTTGTTAATCTACTGTGACCTCCACGTCTCTTCCACGGGGCAGTGATATTTTCTTTTTATTCCACTGCGACCTCCAACACTCTTCCATGGGGAATTAAAACCGTCTTGTTAAGCTACTGTGACCTCCACGTCTCTTCCACGGGTCAGTGATATTGTCTATTTTTTCCACTGCGTCCTCCGCCACTCTTCCAATGGGCATTAAAACCGTCTTTTTAAGCTACACTGACCTCCACGTCTCTTCAACGGGGCATTGATATTGTCTTTTTATTCAACTGCAACCTCCAACACACTTCCAAGGGGTATTAAAACCATCTTGTTAAACCACTCTGAACTCCTCAGCTCTTCCAATGGGCATTAAAACCGTCTTGTTAAGCTTCTGTGACCTCCACGTCTCTTCCACGTGGCATTGATATTGTCTTTTTATTCCACATCAACATCCACTACTCTTCCAAGGGGCATTAAAACCATCTTGTTAAGCTTCTGTGACATCCATGTCTCTTCCACGGGGCATTGATATAGTCTTTTTATTCCAATGCGACCCCAACCTTTCTTCCAAGTGGCATTAAAACCGCCTTGTTAAGCTACTGTGACCTCCACGTCTCTTCCCCGGGGCATTGATATTGTCAATATATTCCACAGCGACATCCACCACTCCTCCAAGGGGCATTAAAACCATCTTGTTAAGCAACTGTGACCTCCATGTCTCTTACATGGGGCATTGATATTGTTTTTTATACCAATGCGACCCCAACCATTCTTCCAAGTGGCATTAAAACCGTCTTGTTAAGCTACTGTGACCTCCACGTATCTTCCATGGGGCATAGATATTGTCTATTTATTCCACAACGACAGCCACCACTCTTCCAAGGGGCATTAAAACCGTCTTGTTAAGCAACTGTGACCTTTACGTCTCTTACACGGGGCATTGATATTGTCTTTTTATTCCACTACGACCTCCACCACTCTTCGAAGGGGAATTAAAACCAACTTGTTAATCTACTGTGACCTCCACGTCTCTTCCACGGGGCATTAAAACCATCTTGTTAAACCACTCTGAACTCCACAGCTCTTCAAAGGGGAATTAAAACTGTCTTGTTAAGCTACTGTGACCTCCACGTCTCTTTCATGGGGCAATGATATTGTCTTTTTATTCCACATCGACCTCCACCACTCTTCCAAGTGGCATTAAAACCGTCTTGTTAAGCTACTGTTACCTCCACGTCTCTTCCACGGGTCATTGATATTGTCTTTTTATTCCATTGCGACCTCCACCACTCTCCCAAGGGGAATTGAAATTGTCTTTTTATTCCTCTGCGACCTCCACCACTCTTCCAAGGGGCATTAAAACCGTCTTTTTAAACTTCTATCTCCACGTCTCTTCCAAGAATCATTGATATTGTCTTTATTCCACTGTAACCTCCACCACTCCTCCAAGGGGCATTAAAACCCTCTTTTTAAGCTACTATCTCTATGTCTCTTCCACGTGGCATTGATATTGTCTTTTTATTCCACTGTAACCTCCACCACTCTTCCAAGGCACATTGAAACCAGCTTGTTAAGCTACTGTGACCTCCACGTCTCTTCCACGGGGCACTGATTTTGTCCTTTTTTTCCACAGCGACCTCCACCACTCTTCCAAGGGGCATTGATATTGTCTTTTTATTCCACAGAGACCTCCACCACTCTTCCAAGGGGCATTAAAACCATCTTGTTAAGCTACGGTGACCTCCAGTTGTCTTTCACGGGGCATTGATATTGTCTTTTTATTCCACTGCGACCTCCAGCACTCTTCCAATGGCCATTAAAACCATCTTGTTAGGCTACTGTGACCTCCACGTCTCTTCCACAGGGCATTGATATTGTCTTTTTATTCCACTGTGACCTCCACCACTCTTTCAAGGGACCAAGCAATGTGAACTGAGATTGTTATATTGTTATATATTGTTATTGTTATATTACTTCTTAGCTTGTGCAATAAAAACATGTATCTAGAGAGTAAGTTTCTTCAAAATGATCTGGTTCTTTAACACTGGCCCATGGCTGTTGTTTAATAGTCTGTTTCGACAGGCCGACCACGCTTCCCTAGCTCACAGAACAATCATTAATATGTTATTCTGTGAGCATATAATACCATTGTTGTTGGCCGCACATGTTCTATTTACTTAGGACAATGTGTTGCCAAGAATGATGGTTTTTTTTAAGTAAGCCGCAAAATCATTTCACCTTACAAATGAGCGTTTTGGTTATTCACTGGGCGACTGGCAGCCTGTTGAGACAGGCTAATTATGCTAAAACAAGCGTTCTAGGAACCACCCTTGCAGATAATTAACCTGCTTAAACAAGCTGCCAATCACTGAACGAATGGCCAAAACAATCGGCCAGTGTAAATGTGCTCTAAGATTATGTTCACAGTATTTACCAAATGTATCCATCGCCTGTAATGGGTTTGATGTATTTTTAACGTTTCTGGTATTCTTTACCATTTGTCATTGTATTGGAAAGTAAAATACAGTTTTTGTGTGGTAAACTATTTGCTTTCATCAGTGAGCTACGTATGCAATTCTATGGCATATAGTTGCATACATTGAGACCTTACGTGTTTCCATATAATTTGAAGAAAGCCTTAAGCTGCTCATACACTTTATGCTACATTCAGACATCCATGTCTACATTTACAGTGGGTACGGAAACAGCTCAACAAGGGGGATGCCACACCCCTAATTTGCACAGAATGCAAACAAGACAAAAAACCAAGCAATGTGAACTGAGGTCTAAGATGGTACACATGCAAGAAATAGGAGCATGTTCACACTAGCAAAAAGATGCAAAACCTACAAAAGACAAAAAATATATCTCATACCCTACCATCATTATATATAAAGGTAAAACAAAGTTGCATATGAAATATAGGGTACTTAGTGAACTATTTTTGATCAAAAAAAGTATACAAGCCGTCCCAACAGCGACAAGGTGACCCTAAATTGGGACGGTCCTACACTGTCTATATTAAAAACCTTACTGTATATCAAAGTTGAAGTAATGCATATAAAAGGGTAGACAAATAGAACCAGGTCCCAATATCAGACCACCTAAGCCCGTGGTAAGCTACATATATACTAACCAGCTCAGCAAGAGGGATGCCACACCCCTAATTTGCACAGAATTCAAACAAGACAAAAAACCAAGCAATGTGAACTGAGGTCTAAAATGGTACACATGCAAGAAATAGGAGCATGTTCACACTAGCAAAAAGATGCAAAACCTACAAAAAATATATCTCATACCCTACCATCATTATATATAAA
Source organism: Phyllobates terribilis (assembly GCF_046119375.1). Classification (NCBI taxonomy): domain Eukaryota; kingdom Metazoa; phylum Chordata; class Amphibia; order Anura; family Dendrobatidae; genus Phyllobates; species Phyllobates terribilis. The sequence continues at coordinate 333,416,877 of NW_027362765.1, read as the reverse complement.
TGTAAAGCAAAGTTGCATATGAAATATAGGGTACTTAGTGAACTATTTTTGATCAAAAAAAGTATACAAGCCGTCCCACCAGCGACAAGGTGACCCTAAATTGGGACGGTCCTACACTGTCTATATTAAAAATCTTACTGTATATCAAAGTTGAAGTAATGCATATAAAAGAGTAGACAAATAGAACCAGGTCCCAATATCAGACCACCTAAGCACGTGGTAAGCTACATATATACTAACCAGCTCAACAAGGGGGATGCCACACCCCTAATTTGCACAGAATGCAAACAAGACAAAAAACCAAGCAATGTGAACTGAGGTCTAAGATGGTACACATGCAAGAAATAGGAGCATGTTCACACTAGCAAAAAGATGCAAAACCTACAAAAGACAAAAATATATCTCATACCCTACCATCATTAAATATAAATGTAAAGTAAAGTTGCAGATGAAATATAGGGTCCTTAGTGAACTATTTTTGATCAAAAAAAAGTATAAAAGCCGTCCTACCAGTGACAAGGTGACCCTAAATTGGGACGGTCCTACACTGTCTATATTAAAAACCTTACTGTATATCAAAGTTGAAGTAATGCATATAAAAGGGTAGACAAATAGTACCAGGTCCCAATATCAGACCACCTAAGCCCGTGGTAAGCTACATATATACTAACCAGCTCAACAAGGGGGATGCCACACCCCTAATTTGCACAGAATGCAAACAAGACAAAAAACCAAGCAATGTGAACTGAGGACTAAGATGGTACACATGCAAGAAATAGGAGCATGTTCACACTAGCAAAAAGATGCAAAACCAACAAAAAATATATCTCATACCCTACCATCATTATATATAAATGTAAAGCAAAGTTGCATATGAAATATAGGGTGTAACATACCTGGCGGCGTCCTTGCATAGTGGTCCATCTCCCACTGTGCAAGAGCGCGCACTTGATCTCCAATCCAGAATGTCTCTCTGGCTTCCCTCCATGCTGTCTGTTTGCTTCTGTGTGCTGCTGCTTAAGGGCGGCGCCCGATCACTTCCTGCTTCTTGTACCTGCTGTGGGCACACCCCTTGTGCGTCCTCAGCCTATTGCTGTCTGTCACCTGGTATTTAAACCAGCTGCTCCAATTAACCCATGCCTGAGCATTGTGTTTCATTCAGTGTGTGCTTTCACTCTGAAGGTGCCAGGTCCCGTTCTGTGTTCTCTTGTCTGCCTATCCTGGAGGCTGTATTTCCAGGCCTGTCTGAACACGCTCCTAGTCTGTTCCTCCCGCCTTCTAGGGGCCGATTACCTAGACCCGCTCCTGTATCTTGTCTGTCCTGTCTGAACACGCTCCTTGCCTGTTCGTCCCGCCTCTCTGGGGGCCGTATTCCCAGACACGCTCCTGTATTCCGCTGCAGTGTCGGTCTCCTCCGTACACTCAGTTCCAGGCTGAACTCTCTCCTATCTTTTACCTGTTTTTTCTCTATGTCCGTTCCTTTCCTTTTTCTGCAGAGTCTGAACTCGTACCTAACTCCTGCTTGTTGTCTCTGTACACCCGTTTGTGAGTTTGTGGTCCACTCGCTACTTCACTGCAAGTACCCTGTGGGTATCTGGCTCTGCCTTTCCCTTCCTGTCTGTTCCGTGTGAACAGAGCCCTGTCCCCCCTGCTCTGCCTTGCTCCGCTCTGACCCTTTTGCTCGCTGCTCCGGCAGCCTTGCTCCGCTCTGACCCTTTTGCTCACTGCTCCGGCAGCCTTGCTCCGCTCTGACCGTTTTGCTCACTGCTCCGGCAGTCTCGCTCTACTCTTGCTCACCGCTCCAGGCGGCCTAGTCCTGCTCTACTCTTGCTCACCGCTCCAGGCGGCCTCGTCCTGCTCTACTCTTGCTCACCGCTCCAGGCGGCCTCGTCCTGCTCTACTCTTGCTCACCGCTCCAGGCGGTCTCGTCCTGCTCTGCCCTTGCTCACCGCTCCAGGCGGTCTCGTCCTGCTCTGCTCTTGCTCACCGCTCCAGGCGGTCTCGTCCTGCTCTGCTCTTGCTCACCGCTCCAGGCGGTCTCGTCCTGCTCTGCTCTTGCTCACCGCTCCAGGCGGTCTCGTCCTGCTCTGCTCTTGCTCACTGCTCCAGGCGGTCTCGTCCTGCTCTGCTCTTGCTCACCGCTCCAGGCGGTCTCGTCCTGCTCTGCTCTTGCTCACCGCTCCAGGCGGTCTCGTCCTGCTCTGCTCTTGCTCACCGCTCCAGAATGCAAACAAGACAAAAAACCAAGCAATGTGGACTGAGGTCTAAGATGGTACACATGCAAGAAATAGGAGCATGTTCACACTAGCAAAAAGATGCAAAACCTACAAAAGACAAAAAATATATCTCATACCCTACCATCATTATATATAAATGTAAAGCAAAGTTGCATTTGAAATATAGGGTACTTAGTGAACTATTGAGCTGGTTGAGCTGGTTAGTATATATGTAGCTTACCACGGGCTTAGGTGGTCTGATATTGGGACCTGGTTCTATTTGTCTACCCTTTTATATGCATACTTCAACTTTGATATACAGTAAGGTTTTTAATATAGATAGTGTAGGACCGTCCCAATTTAGGGTCACCTTGTCGCTGGTGGGACGGCTTGTATACTTTTTTTGATCAAAAATAGTTCACTAAGTGCCCTATATTTCATATGGAACTTTGCTTTACATTTATATATAATGATGGTAGGGTATGAGATATAATTTTTGTCTTTTGTAGGTTTTGCATCTTTTTGCTAGTGTGAACATGCTCCTATTTCTTGCATGTGTACCATCTTAGACCTCAGTTCACATTGCTTGGTTTTTTGTCTTGTTTGCATTCTGTGCAAATTAGGGGTGTGGCATCCCCCTTGTTGAGCTGGTTAGTATATATGTAGCTTACCACAGGCTTAGGTGGTCTGATATTGGGACCTGGTTCTATTTGTCTACCCTTTTATATGCATTACTTCAACTTTGATATACAGTAAGGTTTTTAATATAGACAGTGTAAGACCGTCCCAATTTAGGGTCACCTTGTCGCTGGTGGGACAGCTTGTATACTATTTTTGATCAAAAATAGTTCACTAAGTACCCTATATTTCATATGCAACTTTGTTTTACATTTATATATAATGATGGTAGGGTATGAGATATATTTTTTGTCTTTTGTAGGTTTGCACTCTTTCAAGGGGCATTGAAATTGTCTTTTTATTCGAATGCGACCTCCACCACTCTCCCAAGGGGCATTAAAACGGTCTTGCTAAGCTACTGTGACCTCCACGTCTCTTCCAAGGGGCATTAATATTGTATTTTTATTACACTGCGACCTCCACCACTCTTCCAAGGGGTCATTGATATTGTCTTTTTATTCCACTGTGAACTCCACCACTCCATCAAGGGGCATTAAAACCATCTTGTTAAGCTACTGTGACCTCCACGTCTTTTCCACAGGGCATTGATATTGTCTTTTTATACCACAGCGACCTCCAGTACTCTTCCAAGGGGCATTAAAAACCGTCTTGTTAAGCTACTGTGACTACTACGTCTCTTCCACAGGGCATTGATATTGTATTTTTATTCCACTGCGACCTCCACCACTCTACCAAGGGGCATTAAAATCGTCTTGTCAAGCTACTGTGACCTTCATGTCTCTTCCAAGGGGCATTAAAACCATCTTGTTAAACCACTCTGAACTCCACAGCTCTTCCAAGGGGCATTAAAACCGTCTTGTTAAGCCACTGTGACCTCCACATCTTTTCCACGGGGCATTGACATTGTCTTTTTATTCCACTGCGACCTCCACCACTCTTCCAAGGGGCATTAAAACCACCATGTTGTTAGAACTCTCCTGTTAGTTTTTTTTTAGTTTGCTGGTCACATGACCATTTTTGCCTATTTAATCCGGCTCCGCCCTCCTGGCCTTGCTGGACTTCATTGTATTTACTACTCTTGATCTAGCTTGGTGCTCTGTTACCGTTCTCTGTTAGTTTTGCTAGGTCTTCTGACCTCTATGCTTTTTGTTGTGTGTTTGTCTTTGACTGCTACTATTTCTGCTAGGAGGTGTCCAACTTATCCCAGTCCCTAGTTCTTGTAGGGATCCCTCCCTCACATCTATAGGTCTTCGTACAGACTAGCCGAGGACTTTAGCGGGTCTGATCGCAGGATCAGGTTCCCCGTTACATCGTAGGGATCTAGTTTAGTTATATTGTAGGGACAGATCTCCTGTCTTTCCTTAGTTCCTGTAGCAGATCATAACAGTAAGTCCAGCCTAAAAAAAAAATAATAATTTTTTCTAAGGAAAGACCTCCAGTTTTCTATCATGGTCTCGGTTCAAGATTTGGCTCAACGCTTGCAGGGACTCTCTCTGGAGGTGGACAAGCTCCAACAACACGTGAGTAGCTGTTCTGGAGCACATTTTGTGGAACCAAAGGTACGTCTGCCTGATCTAATTTTTGGCGAACAACAAGATTTTTTTTCTTTTAAAAATGCTTGTTTATTGTATTTTCGTTTGAGACCCGGATCCTCTGGTGATGAATCACAGCGCATAGGGTTCATAATGTCACTTTTGCGCAAAGATCCTCAGGGATGGGCCTTCTCTCTCCAACCTAGTGATCCGTGCTTTAGATCAGTGGATAGTTTTTTTTCTGCTTTGGGTTTGTTGTACGATGATCCTGATCGTGTCTCATCTGCTGAGTCTGAATTGAGACATCTGAGGCAGGGATCAGGTAATGTGGAAAAATATTGTTCTCACTTCCGTCGGTGGTCTTCCCAGGTGGGGTGGAACGATTCAGCTTTGAAAAGCTTGTTTCTTGCAGGGCTTGGTGAAAGGGTTAATGATTTACTGATTGCTTATCCCACACCTGGAAACTTGCAGGAGGCAATGCAATTAGCTATACGGGTGGACAGGAGACTGCGTGCAAGGGTTAATGAGAGCAAATCCTCTGCTATGTCAGCTCCGAGTCCTGAGAGGGTCTGTGCTGACAAAGGAGAGCCGATGGAGATTGGGGCGATGGCAGCCCGCTCTCAGGAAAAAGACAGCAGGCTTTCTGAAGGTTTGTGCTTCTATTGCGGAAATTCTGGTCATTTTATTAAGAACTGTGTGCTTCGTATGAAGAAAGAAAAAAAAATGGTCAGTCATGCACGAATAGCCTGTTTAAATTCTAAGGGAGTATTCCAATCTGCTACTACTGCTGCTCAGGATGAATTAATTGAATTTCGGGTTTTTGTGGATTGCGGTTCTACTCTGAATGTGATTGCTGGGGGATTCTTAGAAAAACTTAAATTAAAACCTAAAACTTTGTCATCCCCTATTACTGTGGTTTCTGTTGATGGCTCTCCCTTGAAGAGTGTTACTCATAAGGTCTGTGAATTTCCCCTCACTATTAATGGTATTCATCAAGAGAATTTGGATTTGGTAGTATTAAATAATTTGCCTTCTCCAGTAATATTGGGGTTGCCCTGGTTAAAATTGCACAATCCTGTACTGGATTGGTCTACCAATGAAATTAAGTCCTGGAGCCCTAAGTGTTATGACAAGTGTTGTAACGGGCGCATTGCTGCTGTGGATAAAGGGGAATTACCTGTACCTATTCAGGATTTTTGGAGAGTTTTTTCTGAGGAGGAGTCACAAATTTTACCTCCCCATAGAGACTATGATTGTACCATTGAATTTGTCCCTGGAGCGACTCTTCCTAAAAGTCGTTTATTTAATCTTACTATTCCTGAGAGAAAGGCTTTGGAGGAATACATACAGACAAGCTTGGCCGCCGGTCACATTAGGCCTTCCAAGTCTCCTGTGGCTGTTGGATTTTTTTTTGTTAAAAAAAAAGATGGCGGGTTACGTCCTTGTCTGGACTTTCGTGAGATTAATAAAATTACTGTACGCAATCCTTACCCACTGCCATTGATTCCTGATTTATTTAACCAGTTAGTGGGGGCCAAGTGGTTCTCTAAAATTGATCTCCGGGGGGCATACAATTTGTTGCGCATGAAGGAGGGTGATGAATGGAAGACTGCTTTTAACACTCCTGTGGGTCATTTTGAGAATCTGGTGATGCCTTTTGGTCTTACCAATGCTCCAGCATTTTTTCAGAATCTTATTAATGACATCCTTAGACCTTTAATAGGCAAAAATGTGGTTGTGTATTTGGATGACATTCTGATTTATTCGCCTGATCTGGAGTCTCATTGGCAGAGCGTACGTGAGGTTTTACAGTTATTTATGGACAATTCGCTTTTTGCTAAGCTAGAGAAATGTGAGTTCGCTGTACAGAGAATTAGTTTTTTGGGTTACATTATCTCCAGTGAAGGTTTTGAGATGGATCCGGTTAAAGTTCAAGCTGTGCAGGAATGGCCTAGGCCTATTGGTTTGAAATCAATACAGAGGTTTTTGGGTTTCGCCAATTATTACAGAAAATTCATAAAAAAAATTCTATTATTGTCAAACCGCTGACCGATCTCACCAGGAAAGGTGCTAATGCGGTTCAGTGGACTTCTGAGGCCATTGAGGCTTTTGTGCTTCTTAAGGAGAGGTTCACCTCTGCTCCCATCCTTATTCAGCCTGATGTGACTAAGCCGTTTTTGGTTGAGGTTGATGCTTCCTCTGTGGGGGTCGGTGCGGTGTTGTCTCAGGAAAATAAGGATGGAATACATCCCTGTGCCTTTTTTTCAAAAAAATTTTCTGAGACTGAACTTAATTACGATATTGGTAATCGGGAATTGCTGGCTATTAAACTCGCATTTGAACACTGGCGTCACCTCTTGGAAGGTGCTGAATTTCCCATTCAAGTTTTCACTGATCATAAAAATCTGATCTATCTTGATGCTGCCAAGCGCTTGAATGCCCGTCAGGCTAGGTGGGCACTTTTTTTCTCGCGGTTTAATTTTTCCATTACTTACATCCCGGGTACCAAGAATGTTAAAGCGGATGCTTTGTCTCGCAGCTTTTCTCCCATGGTCGGTGCTGAGGAGGAAGAGGAGAGCATTTTACAAGAAGGTGTTGTGATTGCTGCTTTGGATTCCGTTTTGGAGGATGAGATTCTTAAAGCTCAGGAGAATGCCCCATCTAACACTCCCCATGGGAGGTTGTTTGTGCCTAGGACCTTTAGGAGAGATTTGTTTGTTGAGTGTCATGAGTCTCGGTTGGCAGGTCATCCAGGAATTTCTGAGACCAAGAGACTTGTGGGTCGCAGTTTTTGGTGGCCTGGATGGCAGAAGGAAGTCATTAAGTGGGTGCGTCAATGTACTGTGTGTGCTAGATCCAAGTCTTCGCATGCTCATGCTGCGGGGTTGCTTTGCCCTCTGGAGGTTCCTAGTGCACCTTGGACACATCTGGCTATGGACTTTATTACTGACCTTCCCCGCTCTGAAGGTTTCACGGTCATCTGGGTGGTCGTGGACCGTTTTAGCAAGATGTGTCACTTGGTTCCCTTCATCAAACTGCCTTGCGCTAAGACACTCGCTAAGGCCTTTGTCAAGGAAATTGTCAGACTACATGGTGTTCCTACTGACATTGTTTCTGATAGGGGACCTCAGTTCGTGGCTCGTTTTTGGCGTGCCTTTTGTGACTGGTTGGGAGTTCATTTGTCGTTTTCATCCGGATATCATCCTGAGTCTAATGGCCAGACAGAAAGGAAGAACCAGGATGTTGAGCAGTTCTTGCATTGTTTTGTGGCAGACAATCAAGAGGGGTGGTCTGAGTTTCTGCCACTTGCTGAATTTGCTCTTAACAACCATACATCCTCTTCTGCTGGGTGTTCGCCTTTTTTTTGTTGTTCTGGGAGACATCCGTCTTTTGGGTCATTCTCCAAATTGGTATCGGCTGTGCCTGAGGAGGAGAGTTTTTCCGGTGATTTGGAGAGAGTTTGGACGGATGTACGTGGTAATCTTCAGGAGGCTAACAAAAAATCTAAGAGGTACTTTGATAGGAAACGGCAAGAGGTTTTGTTTGCTGTTGGTGACATGGTTTGGTTGTCCTCTAAGAATCTGCGATTGAGGATTCCTTCTAAAAAATTGGGTCCCAAGTTCGTAGGGCCCTTTAAGGTGCTTCAGATAGTTAACCAATCTGCTGTTAGGTTGGAGGTTCCTACCTCCTGGAAGATTAACCCGGTGTTTCATGTTTCTCTGTTGAAAAGAGCTGACGTGTCAGATGATGACGCCTCTGCCACTGTTCCTCCGGTGGTGGAGGACGGGGAATATGAAATTTCCCGCATCCTAAATTCTAGACGGTATAGAGGGAGTTTGCAGTATCTCGTCGCTTGGAAGGGTTTCGGACCTGAGGATAACTCATGGGTGAGGGCGGATGATGTTTCTGCTTCCAGACTTCTCAGAGCGTTTCACAGGAGGTTTCCTGATAAGCCTGGGCCTAGGGGATCCGGAGGATCCTCTTAGAAGAGGGGGTACTGTTAGAACTCTCCTGTTAGTTTTTTTTTAGTTTGCTAGTCACATGACCATTTTTGCCTATTTAATCCGGCTCCACCCTCCTGGCCTTGCTGGACTTCATTGTATTTACTACTTTTGAGCTAGCTTGGTGCTCTGTTACCGTTCTCTGTTAGTTTTGCTAGGTCTTCTGACCTCTATGCTTTTTGTTGTGTGTTTGTCTTTGACTGCTACTATTTCTGCTAGGAGGTGTCCAACTTATCCCAGTCCCTAGTTCTTGTAGGGATCCCTCCCTCACATCTATAGGTCTTCGTACAGACTAGCCGAGGACTTTAGCGGGTCTGATCGCAGGATCAGGTTCCCCGTTACATCGTAGGGATCTAGTTTAGTTATATTGTAGGGACAGATCTCCTGTCTTTCCTTAGTTCCTGTAGCAGATCATAACACATGTTAAGCTACTGTGATCTCCACGTCTCTTCTATGGGGCATTGATATTGTCTTTTTATTTCACTGCGCCCTCCACCACTCTTCGAAATGGGCATTAAAACCACCTTGTTAAGCTATTTTGACCTCCTCGTCTCTTCCACGGGGCATTGATATTGTCTTTTTATTCCACTGTAACCTCCACCACTTTTCCAAGGGGCATTAAAAACGTCTTGTTAAGGTACAGTGACCTCCACGTCTCTTCCACGGGGCATTGATATTGTCTTTTTATTCCACTGGGATCTACACCACTTTTCCAAGCGGCATTGATATTGTCTTTTTATTCCCCTTTGACCTCCACCACTCTACCAAGGGGCATTGATATTGTATCTTTATTCCACTGCGACCTCCACCACTCTTCCAAGGGGAATTAAAACCGTTTTAATAAGTTACTGTGACCTCCACGTCTCTTTCAAGGGGCATTAAACCCGTCTTGTTAAAATACTCTGAACTCCACAACTCTTCCACGGGGCATTAAATTTGTCTAGTTAAGCTACTGTGACCTCCACGTCTATTCCACGGGGCATTGATATTGTCTTTTTATTCCACTGCGACCTCCACCACTCTAACAAGGGGCATTAAAACCATCTTGTTAAGCTACTGTGACCTCCACGTCTGTACTAAGGTGCATTAAAACCATCTTGTTAAACCACTCTGAGCTCCACAGCTCTTCCAAGGGGCATTAAAACCGCCTTGTTAAGCTACTATTACCTCCACGTCTCTTCCGCGGGGTATTGATATTGTCTTTTTATTCCACAGCGACCTCTAGTATTCTCCCAAAGGGCATTAAAACTGTCTTGTTAAGCTGCTGTGACCTCTACGTCGCTTCCACAGGGCATTGATATTGTCTTTTCATTCCACTGAGACTTCCACCACTCTTCCAAGGGGCATTAAAACCATATTGTTTAGCTATTGTGACCTCCACGTCTCTTCCAAGGGGCATTAATATTGTCCTAATATTCCATTGAGACCTCCACCACTCTTCCAAGGGGCATTGATATTGTCTTTTTATTCCACTGCGACTTCCACCACTCTTCCAACAGGCATTAAAACCATCTTTTTAAGCTACTGTGATCTCCACGTCTCTTCCACGGGGCATTGATATTGTATTTTTATTCCACTATAACCTCCACCACTCTTCCAAGTGGCATTAATACCGTCTTGTTAAGCTACTGTGACCTACATGTCTCTTTCAAGGGGCATTAAAACCATCTTGTTAAACTACTCTGAACTCCACAGCTTTTCCAAGGGGCATTAAAAGCGTCTTGGTAAGCTATGGCGACCTCCCCGTCTCTTCCACGGGGCATTGGTATTTTAGTTTTATTTAACATACCTCCATCACTCTTCAAGTTGCATTTAAACTGTCTTGTTAAGCTACTGTGACCTCCACTTCTCTTCCACGGGGCATTGATATTGTCTTTTTGTTCCATAGCGATCTCCACCACTCTTCCAAGGGGCATTAAAACCATCTTGTTAAACTACTGTGACCTCCACGTCTCTTCCACGGGGCATTGATATTGTCTTTTTATACCACTGCAACTTCCACCACTCTTCCAAGTGGCATTCATATTGTCTTTTTATTCCACTGTGACCTCCACCACTCTTCCAAAGGGCATTAAAACCGTCTTGTTAAGGTCCTGTGAGCTCCACGTCTCTTCCATGGGACATTAAAACCATCTTGTTAGACCACTCTGAACTCCACAGCACTTCAAAGGGGCATTAAAGCCATCTTGTTAAGCTACTGTGACCTCCACGTCTCTTCCCCGGGGCAATGATATTGTCTTTTTATTCCACAGTGACCTCCACCACACTTCCAAGGGGCATTAAAACCATCTTGCTAAGCTACTGTGACCTCCAAGTCTCTTCCAAGGGGCATTGATATTGTCTTTTCATTCCACTGCGACCTCCACCACTCTTCCAATGGGCATTAAAACCACCTTGTTAAGCTATTTTGACCTCCTCATCTCTTCCTTGGGGCATTGATATTGCCTTTTTATTTCACTGTAACCTCCACCACTTTTCCAAGGGGCATTAAAAATGTCTTGTTAAGGTACTGTGACCTCCACGTCTCTTCCACGGGGCATTGATATTGTCTTTTTATTCCACTGGGATCTCCACCACTCTTCCAAGCGGCATTGATATTATCTTTTTATTCCCCTTTGACCTCCACCACTCTACCAAGGGGCATTGATATTGTCTCTTTATTCCACTGCTACCTCCACCACTCTTCCAAGGGGCATTAAAACCGTCTTGTTAAAATACTCTGAACTCCACAACTCTTCCAAGGGGCATAACATTTTTCTAGATAAGCTACTGTGACCTCCACGTTTATTCCACGGGGCATTGATATTGTCTTTTTATTCCACAGCGACCTCCATCACTCTTCCAAGGGGCAGTAAAACCGTTTTGTTAAGCTACTGTGACCTCCACGTCTCTTCCATGGGGCATTGATATTGTCTTTTTATTCCACTGCGACCTCCACCACTCTTCCAAGGGGCATTAAAACCACAATGTTAAGTTACTGTGATCTTCTTGTCTCTTCCACGGGGCATTAATATTCTCTTTATATTCCATTGCGACCTCCACCACTCTTCCAAGGGGCATTGATTTTGTCTTTTTATTCCACTGTAACCTCGACCACTCTCCCAAGGGGCATTAAAACCGTCTTGTTAAACCACTCTGAACTCCACCGCTCTTCCAAGGGGCATTAAAACCGTCTTGTTAAGCTACGGTGACCTCCACGTATCTTCCATGGTGCATTGATATTGTCTTTTTATTCCACAGCGACTTCCGCCACTCTTCAAGGGGCATTAAAACCGTCTTGTTACGCTACTGTGAACTCCACGTCTCTTCCACGGGGCATTGATATTGTCTTTTAATTCCACTGCGACCTCCACCATTCTTCCAAGGGGCATTGATATTGTCTTTTTATTCCACTGTGTCCTCCACCACTCTTCCTAGCGGCAGTGATATTGTCTTTTTATTACACTTTGACCTCCACCTCTTTTCCAACGGGCATTGATATTGTCTCTTCATTTCACTGTGAACTCCACCACTCCGTCAAGGGGCATTAAAACCGTCTTGTTAAGCTACTGTGACCACCACGTCTCTTCCACTGGGCATTGATATTGTCTTTTTATACCACAGCTACCTTCAGTACTCTACGAAGGGGCATTAAAAACCATCTTGTTAAGCTACTGTGACCACCACTTCTCTTCCACAGGGCATTGATATTGTCTTTTTATTCCACTGCGACCTCCACCACTCTACCAAGGGGCATTAAAATCGTCTTGTTAAGCTACTGTGACCTTCACGTCTCTTCTAAGGGGCATTAAAACCATCTTGTTAAACCACTGTGAACTCCACAGCTCTTCCAAGGGGCATTAAAACCGTCTTTTTAAGCCACTGTGACCTCCACGTCTTTTCCACGGGGCAATGATATTGTCTATTTATTCCACAAAGACATCCACCCCTCTTCCAAGGGGCATTAAAACCGTGTTTTTAAGCTACTGTGACATCCATGTCTCTTTCACGGGGCATTGATATTGTCTGTTTATACCAATGCGACCTCAACCATTCTTCCAAGTGGCATTAAAACCATCTTTTTAAGCTACTGTAAACTCCACGTCTCTTCCCCGGGGCATTGACATTGTCAATTTATTCCACAGCGACATTCTCCACTCTTCCAAGGGGCATTAAACCGTCTTGTTAAGCAACTTTGACCTCCACGTCTCTTCCAAGGGGCATTGATATTGTCTTTTTATTCCACTGTGACCTCCACCACCCTTCAAAGGGGCATCAAAACCGTCTTGTTAAGTTACTGTGACCACCACGTCTCTTCCACGGGGCATTGTTATTGTATTTTTATTCCACTGTAACCTCCACCACTCTTCCAAGTGGCATTAAAACCAACTTGTTAAGCTATTGTGACCTCCACTTCTCTTCCACGGGACATTAAAACCATCTTGTTAAACCACTCTTAACTCCACACCTCTTCCAAAGGGCAGTAAAACTGTCTTGTTAAGCTACTGTGACCTCCACGTCTCTTCCATGGGGCATTGATATTGTCTTTTTATTCCACATCGACCTCCACCACTCCTCCAAGGGCATTAAAACCATCTTGTTAAGCTACTATCTCCACGTCTTATACACGGGGCATTGATATTGTCTTTTTATTCCACTGTAACCTCCACCATTCTTCCAAGGGGCATTAAAACCGGCTTTTTAAGCTACTGTGAACTCCACGTCTCTTCCACGGGGCATTGATATTGTCTTTTTTTTCCACAGCGACCTCAACCACTCTTCCAAGGGGCATTGATATTGTCTTTTTATTCCACAGAGACCTCCACCATTTTCCAATGGGCATTAAAACAATGTTGTTAAGCTACTGAGACCTCCAATTCTCTTCTACGGGGCATTGATATTGTCTTTTTATTCCACTGCGACCTCCACCTCTCTTCCACAGGGCATTGATATTGTCTTTTTATTCCACTGCGACCTCCACCACTCTTCCAAGGGGCATTAAAACCATTTTGACAAACTACTGTGACCTCCAAGTCTCTTCCACGGGGCATTGATATTGTCTTTTTATTCAACTGTATCCTCCATCACTCTTCCAAGGGGCATTAAAACCGTCTTGTTAAGCTACTGTGACCTCCACGTCTCTACCAAGGGGCATTAAAACCATCTTTTTAAACCAATCTTTACTCCACAGCTCTTCCAAAGGGCATTAACGCCGTCTTGTTAAGCTACTATGACCTCTACGTCTCTTCCACGGGTAATTGATATTGTCTTTTTATTCCACAGCGACCTCCACCACTTTTCCAAGAGGCATGAAAACCGTCTCGTTAAGCTACTGTGACCTCCACGTCTCTTCCACGGGGCATTGATATTGTCTTTTTATTCCATTGCGACGTCCACCACGCTCCCAAAGGGAATTGATATTTACTGTTGAGCCACCCCCGTAGTGTTCGGGTTCGGTTCGGTTCGTCGAACACCGGGATGTTCGAGGAACTGTTCGTCGAACACCGTCGAACACCGTTAAAACTAATGGCAGGCAAACAAAAACACATAGAAACACATACAAAACACCTTCAAAGGTGTCCAAAAGCTTACAAACTGCTCAGAAGAAACTCTCTTTAAAAAAGCCGGCCGGCAATTCAGCAGTGGCATACACTGGTACCAGACAATTTAAAGAAGAAGGAATAGAGCATCACACATAGATTAGATAGATAGAAACATGTCAGTCACATATATAAGAAGTACAGTGACAGTGTTGGTTACTGTACTTGTCATTTTGTGTTAAAAGATTTATTAAAAAAAATATTAGTGTTTTCATGCACCGTCTCTTTAAAAAAGCCGGCCGGCAATTTAGCATCGGTACCCGACAATTTATAACAGAAAGAATAGAGCATCACACATAGATTAGATAGATAGAAACATGTCAGTCACATACATAAGAAGTACAGTGATAGTGTTGATTACTGTACTTGTCATTTAGTGTTAAAATAAAGGACTTATTAAAAAAAAAATTGGCGTGGGGTTCCCCGTAATTTTAGTCTCTAGCGGAGGTTAAACAGACGGCTGGGGCAGATGTTTGAAGCCTGGGAAGGGGGTAATACCCACGGAGCTTCCCAGGCTACTAATATCAGCCCCCAGCTGAATACCTAGCCTTTACTAGCTATTAAAATGGGGGACCCCAAAAAAAATTATGTGGGGTCCCCCCTATTTTAATAGCTAGCAAAGACTAGGCAGACTGCTGGGGATGATATTAATAGCCCAGGAAGGGTGCCATGAATATTGGCCCCCTCCCAGTCTAGAAACACCAGCCGTCAGCCGCCCCAGAAATGGCGCATCCATAGAATGCGCCAATTCTGGCACTTAGCCTCGCTCTTCCCACTGCCCTGTAGCGGTGGCAGTGGGGTAATAGGGTTGGGGTTGATGTCAGCTTATAATGCCAGCTGACATCAAGCCCAGGTTAGTAATGGAGAGGCGTCTATAAGACACCCCCATTACTAACCCCATAGTCAAAGTTACAAAAAAACACAAACACCCAGAATAAAGTCCTTTAATTGAAATAAACACACAATTCTTTATTGTTCTAAATTAAACCATACTTACCATCACGCCCATTCCAGCTGAAGCCAACCATCTCCTGCAATAAAAGTAAAATAATAAAGCAACATCATCCTTACCTTTCCATGGTTCCCACGACAGCTTCAGCTCTGCTACATTCACATGACAGGCTGGACCGCAGCAGAATGCTGCCATCCAGCTTGCCATGCGGCATACACTGAGAAGTGCAGGCATGCTTGCGCTCTGCAGTGTCTGGCTGTGACGGCATCCAGATGAGCCGGGTATTACCCCCTTCCCAGGCTTCAAACATCTGCCCCAGCCGTCTGCTTAACCTCCGCTAGAGACTAAAATTACGCGGAACCCCACGCCAATTTTTTTTTTAATAAATCTTAATAAATCCTTTATTTTAACACTAAATGACAAGTACAGTAATCAACACTATCACTGTACTTCTTATATATGTGACTGACATGTTTCTATCTATCTAATCTATGTGTAATGCTCTATTCTTTCTGTTAAAAATTGTCGGGTACCGATGCTGAATTGCCGGCCGGCTTTTTTAAAGAGACGGTGCATGAAAACACTAATATTTTTTTTAATAAATCCTTTACACTAAATGACAAGTACAGTAACCAACACTGTCACTGTACTTCTTTTATATTTGACTGATATGTTTCTATCTATCTAATCTATGTGTGATACTCTATTCTTTCGGTTCTAAATTGTCTGGTACCGGTGTATGCCGCTGCTGAATTGCCGGCTTTTCGTGTTTCACTGTGATCACTGTTCCCATCGATTTGGGCAACCACTGTAATGCCACAACCACCATGGCTGTGGCATTACAGTGAGTGGCAGACAATCCCTGCATGATTGGTGCTCTAAATAGCGCCATACATTCAGGACACGCTTTCGGTGCACAAACAGTTATCGAACATAACCTCGAACAGCCGAATTTTTTGCAAATCGTTCGCGTTCGTCGAACGACTCGAACACCGCCCAAAACAGCTCGAATTTGAGATTGGCGAACATTTCTAGTCGAACACCGGTCATCTCTATTGATATTGTCTTTTTATTCCTCTGAGACCTCCACCACTTCTCCAAGGGGCATTAAAACCGTCTTGTTAAGCTACTGTCTCCACATCTCTTCCACGGGGCATTGATATTTTATTTTTAATCCACTGCAACCTCCACCACTCTTCCAAGGGGCATTATAACCGCCTTGTTAAGCTACTATCTCCACGTCTCTTCCACGGGGCATTGACATTGTCTTTTTATTCTACTGTAACATCCACCACTCTTCCAAGGGGCATTAAAACCGGCTTGTTAAGCTACTGTGACTTTCACGTCTCTTCCACGGGGCATTAATATTGTCTTTTTTTTCCACAGCGACCTTCACCACTCTTCCAAGGGGCATTGATATTCTCTTTTTATTCCACAGAGACCTCCACCACTCTTCCAATGGGCACTAAAACCATCTTGTTAGGCAACTGTGACCTCCACGTCTCTTCCACGGGGCATTGATATTGTCTTTTTATTTGTCTGCGACCTCCACCACTCTTCCAAGGGGCATTAAAACGGTCTTGTTAAGCTACTGTGAACTCCAAGTCTCTTCCAAGGGGCATTATTATTGTATTTTTATTCCACTGCGACTTCCAACACTCTTCCATAGGCCATTGATATTGTATTTTTATTCCACTGCGACCGCCACCTTTCTTCCAAGGGGTCATTGATATTGCCTTTTTATTGCACTGCGACCTCCACCACTCTTACAAGGGGCATTAAAACCATCGTGTTAAGCTACTTTGACCTCCAATTTACTTCCAAGGGGCATTAAAGCCGTCTTCTTAAGCTACTGTGACCTCCACTTATTTTCCACAGGGCATTGATATTGTCTTTTTATTGCACTGCAACCTCAACCACTCTTCCAAGGGGCATTAAAACCATCTTGTTAGACTACTGTGATCTCCACTTCTCTTCCACGGGGCATTGATATTGTCTTTTTATTCCACTGTGACCTCCATCACTCTTTCAAGGGGCATTGATAGTGTCTTTTTATTCAACTGCGACCTCCACAAACTCTTCCAAGGGGCATTAAAACGGTGTTATTAAGCTACTGAGACCTCCAATTCTCTTCTACAGGACATCGATATTGTCTTTTTATTCCACTGCGACCTCCACCACTCTTCCATAGGGCATTGATATTATCTTTTTATGCGACTGCGACCTTCACCACTCTTCCAAGGGGCATTGAAACCATTTTCTTAAGCTACTGGGACCTCCGCTTCTCTTCCACGGGTAATTGATATTGTCTTTTTATTCCACTGCGACCTTCACCACCCTTCCAAGGGGCATTAAAAACATCTTGTTAAGCTACTGTGACCTCCACGTCTCTTCCACTGGGCATTAATATTGTCTTTATATTTTTTTGCGACCTCCATCACTCTTCCAAGGGGCATTGATATTGGCTTTTTATTCCACTGCGACATCCACCACTCTTCCAAGGGGCATTAAAACCATCTTGTTAAGCTACTGTGATCTCCACCTCTTCCAAGGGGCATTGATATGGTATTTTTATTCCACTGTAACCTCCACCACTATTCCAGGGGGCACTAAAACCATCTTGTTAAGCTACTGTGACCTACACGTCTCTTCCAAGGGGCATTAAAATTATGTTGATAAACCACTCTGAACTCCACAGCGCTTCCAAGGGGCATTAAAACTGTCTTGTTAAACTACGGTGACCTCCATGTCTCTTCCAAGGGGCATTGATATTGTCTTTTTATTCCACTGCGACCTCCACCACTCTTCCAAGGGGCATTAATATTGTCTTTTTATTCCACTGCAACCTCGACCACTTTTCCATGGGTCATTGATATTGTCTTTTTATTCCACTGCGACCTCCACCACTCTCCCAAGGGGCATTAGAACCGTGTTGTTAAGCTTCTGTGACCTCCACGTCTTTTCTTATGGGCATTAAACCTGTCATGCTAAATCACTCTGAACTACACAGTTCTTCCAAGGGGAATTAAATTCGTCTTGTATAGCTCCTGTGACCTCCACGTCTCTTCCACAGGGCATTGATATTGTCTTTTTATTCCACTGCGACCTCCACTACTCTTCCAAGGGACAATAAAACCGTCTTGTTAAGCTACTGTAACCTCCATATCTCTTCAACAGGGCATTCATATTGTCTTTTTTTTCCACTGCGACCTCCACCACTCTTCCAAAGGGCATTAAAACCATCTTGTTAAGCTTCTGTGACCTCCACGTCTTTACCAAGGGGCAAAAAAACCATCTTGTTAAACCACGCTGAACTCCACAGCTTTTCCAAGGGGCATTAAAACCGTCTTGTTAAGCTACTGTGACCTCCACATCTCTTCCACGGGGCATTGTTATTGTCTTTTTATTCCACAGCGACCTCCACCACTCTTCCAAGAAGTATTTAAACCGTCTTGCTAGGCTACTGTCACCTCCATGTCTCTTCCACGAGGCATTGATATTGTATTTTAAATACACTGCTACCTCCACCACTCTTCCAAGGGGCATCGATATTCTTTTTTTATTCCACTGCGACCTCCACCACTCTTCCAAGGGGCATTGATAAAGTCTTTTTATTCCACTGCGACCTCCACCACTCTTCCAAGGGACATTAAAACCGTGTTGTTAAGCTACTGTGACCTTCACGTCTCTTCCACGGGGCATTGAAACCATCTTGTTAAACCACTCTGAATTCCACAGCTCTTCCAAGGGGCCTTAAAACTGTCTTGTTAAGCTACTGTGACCTCCGTGTCTCTTACACGGGGTAATGATATTGTCTTTTTATTCCACAGCAGCTTCCACCACTCTTCCAAGGGGCATTAAAACTGTCTTGTTAAGCTACTGAGACCTCCACGTCTCTTCCACGGGGCATTGATATTGTCTTTTTAATTCCATTGCGACCTCCACCACTCTACCAAGGGGCATTAATATTGTCTTTTTATTCCACTGCGACCTCTACCACACTTCCAAGGGGCATTAAAACCGTCTTGTTAAGCTACTGTGATCTGCACGTCTCTACCACTGGGCATTGATTTTGTCTTTTTATTCCACAGCGACCTCCACCACTCTTCCAAGGGTCATTGGTATTGTCTTTTTATTCCACAGCGACCTCCACCACTCTTCCAAGGGGCATTGCACCGTCTCGTTAAGGTACTGTGACCTCCAGGTCTCTACCACTGGTCATTGATTTTGTCTTTTTATTCCACTGCGACCTCCACCACTCTTCCAAGGGGCATTAAAACGATCTTGTTAAGCTTCTGTGACCTGCACGTCTCTGCCACGGGGCATTGATATTGTCTTTTTATTCAACTGCGACCTCCACCACTCTTCCATGGGGCATTGATATTGTCTTTTTATTCAACTCCGACCTCCACTACTTTTCCAAGGGGCATTGATATTGTCTTTTTATTCCACTGCGACCTCCACCACTGTGCCAAGGGGCATTAAAACGATCTTGTTAAGCAACTGTGACCTTCACGTCTCTTCCACGGGGCATTGATATTGCCTTTTTATTCCACTGCGACCTCCACCACTCTTCCATGGGGCATTAAAACCATCTTGTGAAGCTACTGTGACCTCCACATCTCTTCCACGGGGCATTGATATTGCCTTTTTTTTCCACAGCTACCTCAACCACTCTTTAAACGGGCATTGATATTGTCTTTTTATTCCACAGAGACCTCCACCAGTTTTCCAATGGGCAGTAAAACCATCTTGTTAAGCTACTGTGACCTCCAGGTCTCTTCCACGTGGCATTGATATTGTCTTTATATTCCACTGTGACCTCCACCACTCTTCCAATGGACATTAAAACCATCTTGTTAGGCTACTGTGACCTCCACGTCTCTTCCACGGGGCATTGATATTGTCTTTTTATTACACTGCGACCTCCACCACTCTTCCAAGGGGCATTAAAACAGTGTCGTTAAGCTACTGAGACGTCCAATTCTCTTCCACAGGGCATTGATATTCTCTTTTTATTCAACTGCGACCTCCACCACTCTTCCAAGGGGGCATTGATAGTGTCTTTTTATTCCACTGCGACCTCCACCACTCTTCCAAAGGGCATTAAAACCATTTTCTGAAGCTACTCTGACCTCCAAGTCTCATCCACGGGGCTTTGATATTGTCTTTTTAATCAATTGTAACCTCCAGCACTATTCCAAGTGGCATTAAAACCGTCTTGTTAAGCTACTGTGACCTCCACGTCTCTTCCAAGGAGCATTAAAACCATCTAGTTAAACCAATTTGTACTCCACAGCTCTTCCAAGGGGCATTAAAACCGTCTTGTTAAGCTACTGTGACCTCCGCTTCTCTTCCACGGGGCCTTGATATTGCCTTTTTATTCCACTGCGACCTTCACCATCCTTCCAAGGGGCATTAAAAACATCTTGTTAAGCTACTGTGACCTCCACGTCTCTTCCACTGGGCATTAATATTGTCTTTATATTTTATTGCGATCTCCACCACTTTTCCAAAGGGCATTGATATTGTCTTTTTATTCCACTGCGACCTCCACCACTCTTCCAAGGGGCATTAAAACCATCTTGTTAAGCTACTATGATCTCCACGTCTTTTCCATGGGGCACTGATATTGTATTTTTATTCCACTGTAAACTCTACCACTCTTCCAAGGAGCACTAATACTGTCTTCTTAAACCACTCTGAACTCCACAGCTCTTCCAAGGAACATTAAATCTGTCTTGTTAAGCTACGGTGACCTCCACTTCTCTTCCACGGGGCATTGATATTGTCTTTTTATTCCACTGCGACCTCCACCACTTTTCCATGGGGCATTGATATTGTTTTTTTATTCCACTGCGACCTCCACCACTCCCCCAAGGGGCATTAAAACCATCTTGTTAAGTTACTGTGACCTCCACGTCTCTTCTTAGGGTCATTAAACCTGTCTTGTTAAATCACTCTGAACTCCACACCTCTTCCAAGGGGCATTAAATTCATCTTGTATAGCTACTGTGACCTCCATGTCTCTTCCACAGGGCATTGACATTGTCTTTTTATTCCACTGCGACCTCCACCACTCTTCCAAGTGGCATTAAAACCATCTTGTTAAGCTTCTGTGACCTCCATATCTTTACCAAGAGGCATTAAAACCATCTTTTTAAACCACGCTGAACTCCATAGATCTTCCAAGGGGCATGAAAACCGTCTTGTTAAGCTACAGTGACCTCCACATCTCTTCCACGTGGCATTGATATTGACGTTTTATTCCACAGCGACCTCCACCACTCTTCCAAGGGGCATTAAAAATGTCTTGTTAAGCTACTGTGACCTCCACGTCTCTTCCACGGGGCATTGATATTGTCTTTTTATTCCACTCTAACCTCCACCACTCTTCCAAGGGGCATTAAAACCGTCTTATTAAGTTACTGTGACCTCCACGTCTCTTCTTAGGGGCATTAAACCTGTCTTGTTAAATCACTCTGAACTCCACAGCTCTTCCAATGGGCATTAAATTCGTCTTGTTAAGCTACTGTATCCTCCATGTCTCTTCAACAGGGCATTCATATTGTATTTTTTTCCACTGCGACCTCCACCACTCTTCCAAAGGGCATTAAAACCATCTTGTTAAGCTTCTGTGACCTCCACGTCTTTACCAAGGGGCAAAAAAACCATCTTGTTAAACCACGCTGAACTCCACAGCTTTTCCAAGGGGCATTAAAACCGTCTTGTTAAGCTACTGTGACCTCCACGTCTCTTCCACGGGGCATTGTTATTGTCTTTTTATTCCACAGCGACCTCCACCACTCTTCCAAGGAGTATTAAAACCGTCTTGTTAGGCTACTGTCACCTCCATGTCTCTTCGACGAGGCATTGATATTGTATTTTTAATACACTGCTACCTCCACCACTCTAACAAGGGGCATCGATATTCTTTTTTAATTCCACTGCGACCTCCACCACTCTTCCAAGGGGCATTGATAAAGTCTTTTTATTCCACTGCGACCTTCACCACTCTTCCAAGGGGCATTAAAACCGTCTTGTTAAGCTACTGTGACCTTCACGTCTCTTCCACGGGGCATTGAAACCATCTTGTTAAACCACTCTGAACTCCACAGCTCTTCCAAGGGGCCTTAAAACTGTCTTGTTAAGCTACTGTGACCTCCATGTCTCTTCCACGAGGCAATGATATTGTCTTTTTATTCCACAGCAGCTTCCACCACTCTTCCAAGGGGCATTAAAACTGCCCTGTTAAGCTACTGAGACCTCCACGTCTCTTCCACGGGGCATTGATATTGTCTTTTTAATTCCATTGCGACCTCCACCACTCTACCAAGGGGCATTAATATTGTTTTTTTATTCCACTGCGACCTCTACCACACTTCCAAGGGGCATTAAAACCGTCTTGTTAAGCTACTGTGATCTGCACGTCTCTACCACTGGGCATTGATTTTGTCTTTTTATTCCACAGCGACCTCCACCACTCTTCCAAGGGTCATTGATATTGTCTTTTTATTCCACAGCGACCTCCACCACTCTTCCAAGGGGCATTGCACCGTCTCGTTAAGGTACTGTGACCTCCAGGTCTCTACCACTGGTCATTGATTTTGTCTTTTTATTCCACTGCGACCTCCACCACTCTTCCAAGGGGCATTAAAACGATCTTGTTAAGCTTCTGTGACCTGCACGTCTCTGCCACGGGGCATTGATATTGTCTTTTTATTCAACTGCGACCTCCACCACTCTTCCATGGGGCATTGATATTGTCTTTTTATTTAACTCCGACCTCCACTACTTTTCCAAGGGGCATTGATATTGTCTTTTTATTCCACTGCGACCTCCACCACTGTACCAAGGGGCATTAAAACGATCTTGTTAAGCAACTGTGACCTTCACGTCTCTTCCACGGGGCATTGATATTGCCTTTTTATTCCACTGCGACCTCCACCACTCTTCCATGGGGCATTAAAACCATCTTGTGAAGGTACTGTGACCTCCACATCTCTTCCACGGGGCATTGATATTGCCTTTTTTTTCCACAGCTACCTCAACCACTCTTTAAACGGGCATTGATATTGTCTTTTTATTCCACAGAGACCTCCACCAGTTTTCCAATGGGCAGTAAAACCATCTTGTTAAGCTACTGTGACCTCCAGGTCTCTTCCACGTGGCATTGATATTGTCTTTATATTCCACTGTGACCTCCACCACTCTTCCAATGGACATTAAAACCATCTTGTTAGGCTACTGTGACCTCCACGTCTCTTCCACGGGGCATTGATATTGTCTTTTTATTACACTGCGACCTCCACCACTCTTCCAAGGGGCATTAAAACAGTGTCGTTAAGCTACTGAGACGTCCAATTCTCTTCCACAGGGCATTGATATTCTCTTTTTATTCAACTGCGACCTCCACCACTCTTCCAAGGGGGCATTGATATTGTCTTTTTATTCCACTGCGACCTCCACCACTCTTCCAAAGGGCATTAAAACCATTTTCTGAAGCTACTCTGACCTCCAAGTCTCTTCCACGGGGCTTTGATATTGTCTTTTTAATCAATTGTAACCTCCAGCACTATTCCAAGTGGCATTAAAACCGTCTTGTTAAGCTACTGTGACCTCCACGTCTCTTCCAAGGAGCATTAAAACCATCTAGTTAAACCAATTTGTACTCCACAGCTCTTCCAAGGGGCATTAAAACCGTCTTGTTAAGCTACTGTGACCTCCGCTTCTCTTCCACGGGGCCTTGATATTGCCTTTTTATTCCACTGCGACCTTCACCATCCTTCCAAGGGGCATTAAAAACATCTTGTTAAGCTACTGTGACCTCCACGTCTCTTCCACTGGGCATTAATATTGTCTTTATATTTTATTGCGATCTCCACCACTTTTCCAAAGGGCATTGATATTGTCTTTTTATTCCACTGCGACCTCCACCACTCTTCCAAGGGGCATTAAAACCATCTTGTTAAGCTACTATGATCTCCACGTCTTATCCATGGGGCACTGATATTGTATTTTTATTCCACTGTAAACTCTACCACTCTTCCAAGGAGCACTATTACTGTCTTCTTAAACCACTCTGAACTCCACAGCTCTTCCAAGGAACATTAAATCTGTCTTGTTAAGCTACGGTGACCTCCACTTCTCTTCCACGGGGCATTGATATTGTCTTTTTATTCCACTGCGACCTCCACCACTTTTCCATGGGGCACTGATATTGTTTTTTTATTCCACTGCGACCTCCACCACTCCCCCAAGGGGCATTAAAACCATCTTGCTAAGTTACTGTGACCTCCACGTCTCTTCTTAGGGTCATTAAACCTGTCTTGTTAAATCACTCTGAACTCCACACCTCTTCCAAGGGGCATTAAATTCGTCTTGTATAGCTACTGTGACCTCCATGTCTCTTCCACAGGGCATTGATATTGTCTTTTTATTCCACTGCGACCTCCACCACTCTTCCAAAGCGCATTAAAACCATCTTGTTAAGCTTCTGTGACCTCCACGTCTTTACCAAGGGGCAAAAAAACCATCTTGTTAAACCACGCTGAACTCCACAGCTTTTCCAAGGGGCATTAAAACCGTCTTGTTAAGCTACTGTGACCTCCACGTCTCTTCCACGGGGCATTGTTATTGTCTTTTTATTCCACAGCGACCTCCACCACTCTTCCAAGGAGTATTAAAACCGTCTTG
Organism: Phyllobates terribilis; assembly: GCF_046119375.1. Taxonomy (NCBI): domain Eukaryota; kingdom Metazoa; phylum Chordata; class Amphibia; order Anura; family Dendrobatidae; genus Phyllobates; species Phyllobates terribilis. Next base: position 333,392,262 of record NW_027362765.1, on the reverse strand, counting down.
TTAGGCTACTGTCACCTCCATGTCTCTTCGACGAGGCATTGATATTGTATTTTTAATACACTGCTACCTCCACCACTCTAACAAGGGGCATCGATATTCTTTTTTAATTCCACTGCGACCTCCACCACTCTTCCAAGGGGCATTGATAAAGTCTTTTTATTCCACTGCGACCTTCACCACTCTTCCAAGGGGCATTAAAACCGTCTTGTTAAGCTACTGTGACCTTCACGTCTCTTCCACGGGGCATTGAAACCATCTTGTTAAACCACTCTGAACTCCACAGCTCTTCCAAGGGGCCTTAAAACTGTCTTGTTAAGCTACTGTGACCTCCATGTCTCTTCCACGAGGCAATGATATTGTCTTTTTATTCCACAGCAGCTTCCACCACTCTTCCAAGGGGCATTAAAACTGCCCTGTTAAGCTACTGAGACCTCCACGTCTCTTCCACGGGGCATTGATATTGTCTTTTTAATTCCATTGCGACCTCCACCACTCTACCAAGGGGCATTAATATTGTTTTTTTATTCCACTGCGACCTCTACCACACTTCCAAGGGGCATTAAAACCGTCCTGTTAAGCTACTGTGATCTGCACGTCTCTACCACTGGGCATTGATTTTGTCTTTTTATTCCACAGCGACCTCCACCACTCTTCCAAGGGTCATTGATATTGTCTTTTTATTCCACAGCGACCTCCACCACTCTTCCAAGGGGCATTGCACCGTCTCGTTAAGGTACTGTGACCTCCAGGTCTCTACCACTGGTCATTGATTTTGTCTTTTTATTCCACTGCGACCTCCACCACTCTTCCAAGGGGCATTAAAACGATCTTGTTAAGCTTCTGTGACCTGCACGTCTCTGCCACGGGGCATTGATATTGTCTTTTTATTCAACTGCGACCTCCACCACTCTTCCATGGGGTATTGATATTGTCTTTTTATTTAACTCCGACCTCCACTACTTTTCCAAGGGGCATTGATATTGTCTTTTTATTCCACTGCGACCTCCACCACTGTACCAAGGGGCATTAAAACGATCTTGTTAAGCAACTGTGACCTTCACGTCTCTTCCACGGGGCATTGATATTGCCTTTTTATTCCACTGCGACCTCCACCACTCTTCCATGGGGCATTAAAACCATCTTGTGAAGCTACTGTGACCTCCACATCTCTTCCACGGGGCATTGATATTGCCTTTTTTTTCCACAACTACCTCAACCACTCTTTAAACGGGCATTGATATTGTCTTTTTATTCCACAGAGACCTCCACCAGTTTTCCAATGGGCAGTAAAACCATCTTGTTAAGCTACTGTGACCTCCAGGTCTCTTCCATGTGGCATTGATATTGTCTTTATATTCCACTGTGACCTCCACCACTCTTCCAATGGACATTAAAACCATCTTGTTAGGCTACTGTGACCTCCACGTCTCTTCCACGGGGCATTGATATTGTCTTTTTATTACACTGCGACCTCCACCACTCTTCCAAGGGGCATTAAAACAGTGTCGTTAAGCTACTGAGACGTCCAATTCTCTTCCACAGGGCATTGATATTCTCTTTTTATTCAACTGCGACCTCCACCACTCTTCCAAGGGGGCATTGATATTGTCTTTTTATTCCACTGCGACCTCCACCACTCTTCCAAAGGGCATTAAAACCATTTTCTGAAGCTACTCTGACCTCCAAGTCTCTTCCACGGGGCTTTGATATTGTCTTTTTAATCAATTGTAACCTCCAGCACTATTCCAAGTGGCATTAAAACCGTCTTGTTAAGCTACTGTGACCTCCACGTCTCTTACAAGGAGCATTAAAACCATCTAGTTAAACCAATTTGTACTCCACAGCTCTTCCAAGGGGCATTAAAACCGTCTTGTTAAGCTACTGTGACCTCCGCTTCTCTTCCACGGGGCCTTGATATTGCCTTTTTATTCCACTGCGACCTCCACCACTCTTCCAAGGGGCATTAAAACCATCTTGTTAAGCTACTATGATCTCCACGTCTTATCCATGGGGCACTGATATTGTATTTTTATTCCACTGTAAACTCAACCACTCTTCCAAGGAGCACTAATACTGTCTTCTTAAACCACTCTGAACTCCACAGCTCTTCCAAGGAACATTAAATCTGTCTTGTTAAGCTACGGTGACCTCCACTTCTCTTCCACGGGGCATTGATATTGTCTTTTTATTCCACTGCGACCTCCACCACTTTTCCATGGGGCACTGATATTGTTTTTTTATTCCACTGCGACCTCCACCACTCCCCCAAGGGGCATTAAAACCATCTTGCTAAGTTACTGTGACCTCCACGTCTCTTCTTAGGGTCATTAAACCTGTCTTGTTAAATCACTCTGAACTCCACACCTCTTCCAAGGGGCATTAAATTCGTCTTGTATAGCTACTGTGACCTCCATGTCTCTTCCACAGGGCATTGATATTGTCTTTTTATTCCACTGCGACCTCCACCACTCTTCCAAGTGGCATTAAAACCATCTTGTTAAGCTTCTGTGACCTCCATATCTTTACCAAGAGGCATTAAAACCATCTTTTTAAACCACGCTGAACTCCATAGATCTTCCAAGGGGCATTAAAACCGTCTTGTTAAGCTACAGTGACCTCCACATCTCTTCCACGTGGCATTGATATTGACTTTTTATTCCACAGCGACCTCCACCACTCTTCCAAGGGGCATTAAAAATGTCTTGTTAAGCTACTGTGACCTCCACGTCTCTTCCACGGGGAATTGATATTGTCTTTTTATTCCACTCTAACCACCACCACTCTTCCAAGGGGCATTAAAACCGTCTTATTAAGTTACTGTGACCTCCACGTCTCTTCTTAGTGGCATTAAACCTGTCTTGTTAAATCACTCTGAACTCCACAGCTCTTCCAAGGGGCATTAAATTCGTCTTGTATAGCTACTGTCAAATCCACGTCTCTTCCACAGGGCATTGATATTGTCTTTTTATTCCACTGCGACCTCCACCACTCTTCCAAGGGGCATTAAAACCATCTTGTTAAGCTTCTGTGACCTCCATATCTTTAAAAAGAGGCATTAAAACCATCTTGTTAAACCACGCTGAACTCCACAGCTCTTCCAAGGGGCATTAAAACCGTCTTGTTAAGCTACAGTGAACTCCACATCTCTTCCACGTGGCATTGATATTGACTTTCTAATTGCATTGCGACCTCCACCACTCTACCAAGGGGCATTGATATTGTCTTTTTATTCCAATGTAACCTCCACCACTCTTCCAAGAGGCATTAAAACCGTCTTGTTTAGCTACTGTGATCTTCACGTCTCTACCACGGGGCATTGATTTTGTCCCTTTTTTCCACAGTGACCTCCACCACTCTTCCAAGGGGCATTGATATTGTCTTTTTATTCCACAGCGACATCCACGACTCTTCCAAGGGGCATTAAAACCGTCTTGTTAATCTACTGTGACCTCCAGGTCTCTTCCATGGGGCATTGATTTTGTCTTTTTATTCCGCTGCGACCTCCACCACTCTTCCAATGGGCATTAAAACCATCTTGTTAGGCTTCTGTGACCTCCACGTCTCTTCCACGGAGCATTGATATTGTCTTTTTATTTTACTGCGACCTCCACCATTCTTCCAAGGGGCATTGATATTGTTTGTTTATTCCACTGCGACCTCCACCACTCTCCCATAGGACATTGATATTGTCTTTTTATTCAACTCCTACCTCCACTACTCTTCCAAGGGGCATTGATATTGTCTTTTTATTCCACTGCGACCTCCACCACTGTTCCAAGGGGCATTAAAAAAATCTTGTGAAGCTACTGTGACCTCCACATCTCTTCCACGGCGCATTGATATTGTCTTTTTATTCCATTGCGACCTCCACCATTCTTCCAAGGGCCACTGATATTGTCTTTTTATTCCACAGCGACCTCCACCACTCTTCTAAGGGGCATTGATATTGTCTTTTTATTCCACTGCAACCTCCACCACTCTTACAAAGGGCATTAAAACCGTCTTGTTAAGTTACTGTGACCTCCACGTCTCTTCTTAGGGGCATTATACCTGTCTTGTTAAATCACTCTGAACTCCACAGCTCTTTCAAGGGGCATTAAATTCGTCTTGTATAGCTACTGTGACCTCCACTTTTCTTCCACAGGGCATTGATATTGTCTTTTTATTCCACTGCGACCTCCACCACTCTTCCAATGGGCATTAAAACCATCTTGTTAGGCTTCTGTGACCTCCACGTCTCTTCCACGGGGCATTGATATTGTCTTTTTATTCCACTGCGACCTCCACCACTGTACAAAGGGGCATTAAAACGATCTTGTTAAGCTACTGTGACCTTCACGTCTCTTCCACGGGGCATTGATATTGTCTTTTTATTCCACTTTGACCTCCACCACTTTTCCACGAGGCATTGATATTGTCTTTTTATTTCACTGCGAACTCCACCACTCCTTCAAGGGGCATTAAAACCGTCTTTTTAAGTTACTGTGATCTCCACGTCTCTTCTAAGGGGCATTAAACCTGTCTTGTTAAACCTCTCTGAACACAGCTCTTCCAAGGGGAATTAAATTCGTCTCTGTTAAGCTACTGTGACCTCCACATCTCTTCCACAGGGCATTGATTTTGTCTTTTTATACCACAGCGTCCTCCACTACTCTTCCAAGGGACATTAAAAACGTCTTGTTAAGCTACTGTGACCTCCACGTCTCTTCCAAGAGGCATTAAAACCATCTTATTAAACCACTCTGACCTCCACAGTTCTTCCAAGGGGCATTAAAATCGTCTTGTTAAGCTACTGTGACCTCCAAGTCTCTTCCACGGGGCATTGATATTGTCTTTTTATTCCACTGTGACCTCCATCACTCTTTCAAGGGGCATTGATATTGTCTTTTTATTCAACTGCGACGTCCACCACTCTTCCAAGGGGCATTAAAACGATGTTATTAAGCTACTGAGACCTCCAATTCTCTTCTACGGGGCATTGATATTGTCTTTTTATTCCACTGCGACCTCCACCACTCTTCCATAGGGCATTGATATTATCTTTTTATGCGACTGCGACCTCCACCACTCTTCCAAGGGGTCATTGATATTGTCTTTTTATTCCACTGCAACTTCCACCACTCTTCCAAGGGGCATTAAAACCATTTTGTTAAGCTACTGGGACCTCCGCTTCTCTTCCACGGGGCATTGATATTGTCTTTTTATTCCACTGCGACCTTCACCACCCTTCCAAGGGGCATTAAAAACATCTTGTTAAGCTACTGTGACCTCCACGTCTCTTCCAAGAGGCAATAAAACCATCTTATTAAACCACTCTGACCTCCACAGTTCTTCCAAGGGGCATTAAAATCGTCTTGTTAAGCTACTGTGACCTCCAAGTCTCTTCCACGGGGCATTGATATTGTCTTTTTATTCCACTGTGACCTCCATCACTCTTTCAAGGGGCATTGATATTGTCTTTTTATTCAACTGCGACGTCCATCACTCTTCCAAGGGGCATTAAAACGATGTTATTAAGCTACTGAGACCTCCAATTCTCTTCTACGGGGCATTGATATAGTCTTTTTATTCCACTGCGACCTCCACCACTCTTCCATAGGGCATTGATATTATCTTTTTATGCGACTGCGACCTCCACCACTCTACCAAGGGGTCATTGATATTGTCTTTTTATTCCACTGCAACTTCCACCACTCTTCCAAGGGGCATTAAAACCATTTTGTTAAGCTACTGGGACCTCCGCTTCTCTTCCACGGGGCATTGATATTGTCTTTTTATTCCACTGCGACCTTCACCACCCTTCCAAGGGGCATTAAAAACATCTTGTTAAGCTACTGTGACCTCCACGTCTCTTCCACCGGGCATTAATATTGTCTTTATATTTTTTTGCGACCTCCATCACTCTTCCAAGGGGCATTGATATTGGCAATTTATTCCACTGCGACATCCACCACTCTTCCAAGGGGCATTAAAACCATCTTGTTAAGCTACTGTGATCTCCCCCTCTCTTCCATGTGGCATTGATATGGTATTTTTATTCCACTGTAACCTCCATCACTATTCCAAGGGGCATTAAAACCATCTAGTTAAGCTACTGTGACCTACACGTCTCTTCCAAGGGGCATTAAAATTATGTTGATAAACCACTCTGAACTCCACAGCGCTTCCAAGGGGCATTAAAACTGTCTTGTTAAGCTACGGTGACCTCCATGTCTCTTCCAAGGGGCATTGATATTGTCTTTTTATTCCACTGCGACCTCCACCACTCTTCCAAGGGGCATTGATATTGTCTTTTTATTCCACTGCAACCTCCACCACTTTTCCATGGGTCATTGATATTGTCTTTTTATTCCACTGTGACCTCCACCACTCTCCCAAGGGGCATTAGAACCGTGTTGTTAAGCTTCTGTGACCTCCACGTCTCTTCTTATGGGCATTAAACCTGTCATGCTAAATCACTCTGAACTCCACAGCTCTTCCAAGGGGCATTAAATTCGTCTTGAATAGCTCCTGTGACCTCCACGTCTCTTCCACAGGGCATTGATATTGTCTTTTTAATCCACTGCGACCTCCACTACTCTTCCAAGGGACAATAAAACCGTCTTGTTAAGCTACTGTAACCTCCATGTCTCTTCAACAGGGCATTCATATTGTCTTTTTTTTCCACTGCGACCTCCACCACTCTTCCAAAGGGCATTAAAACCATCTTGTTAAGCTTCTGTGACCTCCACGTCTTTACCAAGGGGCAAAAAAACTATCTTGTTAAACCACGCTGAACTTCACAGCTTTTCCAAGGGGCATTAAAACCGTCTTGTTAAGCTACTGTGACCTCCACGTCTCTTCCACGGGGCATTGTTATTGTCTTTTTATTCCACAGCGACCTCCACCACTCTTCCAAAGAGTATTAAAACCGTCTTGTTAGGCTACTGTCACCTCCATGTCTCTTCGACGAGGCATTGATATTGTATTTTTAATACACTGCTACCTCCACCACTCTAACAAGGGGCATCGATATTCTTTTTTAATTCCACTGCGACCTCCACCACTCTTCCAAGGGGCATTGATAAAGTCTTTTTATTCCACTGCGACCTTCACCACTCTTCCAAGGGGCATTAAAACCGTCTTGTTAAGCTACTGTGACCTTCACGTCTCTTCCACGGGGCATTGAAACCATCTTGTTAAACCACTCTGAACTCCACAGCTCTTCCAAGTGGCCTTAAAACTGTCTTGCTAAGCTACTGTGACCTCCATGTCTCTTCCACGAGGCAATGATATTGTCTTTTTATTCCACAGCAGCTTCCACCACTCTTCCGAGGGGCATTAAAACTGCCCTGTTAAGCTACTGAGACCTCCACGTCTCTTCCACGGGGCATTGATATTGTCTTTTTAATTCCATTGCGACCTCCACCACTCTACCAAGGGGCATTAATATTGTTTTTTTATTCCACTGCGACCTCTACCACACTTCCAAGGGGCATTAAAACCGTCTTGTTAAGCTACTGTGATCTGCACGTCTCTACCACTGGGCATTGATTTTGTCTTTTTATTCCACAGCGACCTCCACCACTCTTCCAAGGGTCATTGATATTGTCTTTTTATTCCACAGCGACCTCCACCACTCTTCCAAGGGGCATTGCACCGTCTCGTTAAGGTACTGTGACCTCCAGGTCTCTACCACTGGTCATTGATTTTGTCTTTTTATTCCACTGCGACCTCCACCACTCTTCCAAGGGGCATTAAAACGATCTTGTTAAGCTTCTGTGACCTGCACGTCTCTGCCACGGGGCATTGATATTGTCTTTTTATTCAACTGCGACCTCCACCACTCTTCCATGGGGCATTGATATTGTCTTTTTATTCAACTCCGACCTCCACTACTTTACCAAGGGGCATTGATATTGTCTTTTTATTCCACTGCGACCTCCACCACTGTACCAAGGGGCATTAAAACGATCTTGTTAAGCAACTGTGACCTTCACGTCTCTTCCACGGGGCATTGATATTGCCTTTTTATTCCACTGCGACCTCCACCACTCTTCCATGGGGCATTAAAACCATCTTGTGAAGCTACTGTGACCTCCACATCTCTTCCACTGGGCATTGATATTGCCTTTTTTTTCCACAGCTACCTCAACCACACTTTAAACGGGCATTGATATTGTCTTTTTATTCCACAGAGACCTCCACCAGTTTTCCAATGGGCAGTAAAACCATCTTGTTAAGCTACTGTGACCTCCAGGTCTCTTCCACGTGGCATTGATATTGTCTTTATATTCCACTGTGACCTCCAACACTCTTCCAATGGACATTAAAACCATCTGGTTAGGCTACTGTGACCTCCACGTCTCTTCCACGGGGCATTGATATTGTCTTTTTATTACACTGCGACCTCCACCACTCTTCCAAGGGGCATTAAAACAGTGTCGTTAAGCTACTGAGACGTCCAATTTTCTTCCACAGGGCATTGATATTCTCTTTTTATTCAACTGCGACCTCCACCACTCTTCCAAGGGGGCATTGATATTGTCTTTTTATTCCACTGCGACCTCCACCACTCTTCCAAAGGGCATTAAAACCATTTTCTGAAGCTACTCTGACCTCCAAGTCTCTTCCACGGGGCTTTGATATTGTCTTTTTAATCAATTGTAACCTCCAGCACTATTCCAAGTGGCATTAAAACCGTCTTGTTAAGCTACTGTGACCTCCACGTCTCTTCCAAGGAGCATTAAAACCATCTAGTTAAACCAATTTGTACTCCACAGCTCTTCCAAGGGGCATTAAAACCGTCTTGTTAAGCTACTGTGACCTCCGCTTCTCTTCCACGGGGCCTTGATATTGCCTTTTTATTCCACTGCGACCTTCACCATCCTTCCAAGGGGCATTAAAAACATCTTGTTAAGCTACTGTGACCTCCACGTCTCTTCCACTGGGCATTAATATTGTCTTTATATTTAATTGCGATCTCCACCACTTTTCCAAAGGGCATTGATATTGTCTTTTTATTCCACTGCGACCTCCACCACTCTTCCAAGGGGCATTAAAACCATCTTGTTAAGCTACTATGATCTCCACGTCTTTTCCATGGGGCACTGATATTGTATTTTTATTCCACTGTAAACTCTACCACTCTTCCAAGGAGCACTAATACTGTCTTCTTAAACCACTCTGAACTCCACAGCTCTTCCAAGGAACATTAAATCTGTCTTGTTAAGCTACGGTGACCTCCACTTCTCTTCCACGGGGCATTGATATTGTCTTTTTATTCCACTGCGACCTCCACCACTTTTCCATGGGGCACTGATATTGTTTTTTTATTCCACTGCGACCTCCACCACTCCCCCAAGGGGCATTAAAACCATCTTGTTAAGTTACTGTGACCTCCACGTCTCTTCTTAGGGTCATTAAACCTGTCTTGTTAAATCACTCTGAACTCCACACCTCTTCCAAGGGGCATTAAATTCGTCTTGTATAGCTACTGTGACCTCCATGTCTCTTCCACAGGGCATTGATATTGTCTTTTTATTCCACTGCGACCTCCACCACTCTTCCAAGTGGCATTAAAACCATCTTGTTAAGCTTCTGTGACCTCCATATCTTTACCAAGAGGCATTAAAACCATCTTTTTAAACCACGCTGAACTCCATAGATCTTCCAAGGGGCATTAAAACCATCTTGTTAAGCTACAGTGACCTCCACATCTCTTCCACGTGGCATTGATATTGACTTTTTATTCCACAGCGACCTCCACCACTCTTCCAAGGGGCATTAAAAATGTCTTGTTAAGCTACTGTGACCTCCACGTCTCTTCCACGGGGCATTGATATTGTCTTTTTATTCCACTCTAACCTCCACCACTCTTCCAAGGGGCATTAATACCGTCTTATTAAGTTACTGTGACCTCCACGTCTCTTCTTAGGGGCATTAAACCTGTCTTGTTAAATCACTCTGAACTCCACAGCTCTTCCAAGGGGCATTAAATTCGTCTTGTATAGCTACTGTCAAATCCACGTCTCTTCCACAGGGCATTGATATTGTCTTTTTATTCCACTGCGACCTCCACCACTCTTCCAAGGGGCATTAAAACCATCTTGTTAAGCTTCTGTGACCTCCATATCTTTAAAAAGAGGCATTAAAACCATCTTGTTAAACCACGCTGAACTCCACAGCTCTTCCAAGGGGCATTAAAACCATCTTGTTAAGCTACAGTGAACTCCACATCTCTTCCACGTGGCATTGATATTGACTTTCTAATTGCATTGCGACCTCCACCACTCTACCAAGGGGCATTGATATTGTCTTTTTATTCCAATGTAACCTCCACCACTCTTCCAAGAGGCATTAAAACCATCTTGTTTAGCTACTGTGATCTTCACGTCTCTACCACGGGGCATTGATTTTGTCCCTTTTTTCCACAGTGACCTCCACCACTCTTCCAAGGGGCATTGATATTGTCTTTTTATTCCACAGCGACATCCACGACTCTTCCAAGGGGCATTAAAACCGTCTTGTTAAGCTACTGTGACCTCCAGGTCTCTTCCATGGGGCATTGATTTTGTCTTTTTATTCCGCTGCGACCTCCACGTCTCTTCCACGGGGCATTGATATTGTCTTTTTATTTCACTGCGACCTCCACCATTCTTCCAAGGGGCATTGATATTGTTTGTTTATTCCACTGCGACCTCCACCACTCTCCCATAGGACATTGATATTGTCTTTTTATTCAACTCCTACCTCCACTACTCTTCCAAGGGGCATTGATATTGTCTTTTTATTCCCCTGCGACCTCCACCACTGTTCCAAGGGGCATTAAAACCATCTTGTGAAGCTACTGTGACCTCCAGGTCTCTTCCATGGGGCATTGATTTTGTCTTTTTATTCCGCTGCGACCTCCACCACTCTTCCAATGGACATTAAAACCAACTTGTTAGGCTACTGTGACCTCCACGTCTCTTCCACGGGGCACTGATATTGTCTTTTTATTTCACTGCGACCTCCACCACTCTTCCAAGGGGCTTTATATCCGTCTTGTTAAGCTACTGTGATCTGCATGTCTCTTCCACGGGGCATTGATATTGTCTTTTTATTCCAATGTCACCTCCACCACTCTTCCAAGGGGCATTAAAACCGTGTTGTTTAGCTACTGTGACATTAACGTCTCTACCACGGGGCATTGATTTTGTCCTTTTTTTCCACAGCGACCACCACCACTCTTCCAAGGGGCATTGATATTGTCTTTTTATTCCACAGCGACCTCCACCACTCTTCCAAGGGGCATTAAAACCATCTTGTTAAGCTACTGTGACCTCCAGGTCTCTTCCATGAGGCATTGATTTTGTCTTTTTATTCCGCTGCGACCTCCACCACTCTTTCAATGGGCATTAAAACCATGATGTTAGGCTACTGTGACCACCACGTCTTTTCCACGGGGCAATGATATTGTCTTTTTATTTCACTGCGACCTCCACCACTCTTCCAAGGGGCATTGATATTGTCTTTTTATTCCACTGCGACCTCCACCACTCTTCCATAGGGCATTGATATTGTCTTTTTATTCAACTCCGACCTCCACTACTCTTCCAAGGGGCATTGATATTGTCTTTTTATTCCACTGCGACCTCCACCACTGTTCCAAGGGGCATTAAAACCATCTTGTGAAGCTACTGTGACCTCCACATCTCTTCCACGGCGCATTAATATTGTCTTTTTATTCCATTGCGACCTCCACCACTCTTCCAAGGGCCACTGATATTGTCTTTTTATTCCACAGCGACCTCCACCACTCTTCTAAGGGGCATTGATATTGTCTTTTTATTCCACTGCAACCTCCACCACTCTTCCAAGGGGCATTAAAACCGTCTTGTTAAGTTACTGTGACCTCCACGTCTCTTCTTAGGGGCATTATACCTGTCTTGTTAAATCACTCTGAACTCCACAGCTCTTTCAAGGGGCATTAAATTCGTCTTGTATAGCGACTGTGACCTCCACTTTTCTTCCACAGGGCATTGATATTGTCTTTTTATTCCACTGCGACCTCCACCACTCTTCCAAGGTGCAGTAAAACCATCTTGTTAAGCTTCTGTGACCTCCATGTCTTTTCCAAGAGGCATCAAAACCATCTTGTTAAACCAAGCTGAACTCCACAGCTCTTCCAAGAGGCATTAAAACCGTCTTGTTAAGATACTGTGACCTCCACATCTCTTCCACGGGGCATTGATATTGTCTTTTATTCCACAACGACCTCCACCACTCTTCCAAGGGTCATTAAAAACGTCTTGTTAAGCTACTGTGACGTCCACGTCTCTTCCACGGGGCATTGATATTGTCTTTTTATTCCACTGTGTAGCGTCGACGTCCCTGCCCTCTGCTAGGCAGGGACGCTGTTCCCCTCACCTCTCCCCTCCGAGCCCGGCGTCCTCCTTCCGCTCTGCTGGCAGCGCGTGCTCCTTCCTGGCCACGGTGCTTAGGGCGCGCGCGCCGTCCTAAGGAGTCCTCGGCCAATGGCCGGAGGACTTCACCATATATAAGGCACCTCCTCGAAAATGGAGGTGCCCGAGCAATGTTGTTGCACTGTTCACTACTCTGCTTCAGCCCTCAGGTCCCGTCTCCAGTTACCTGCCAGTTACCTGCCAGTTTCCTGCCAGTTTGCTGTCTGATTCCTGCCTGATAATCCGCTTACCTGCTTGTTAGCCTGAGGTCCGATGGTCTGCCTTCCGACACCTGTCAGTCTGTCTATGGATCAGCTTGCCCGCTCACCTGGGAGCGCACATCTGCTACCTGCCTGCTAGCCTACCTTGAGGCTCCGCCGTCACGTGCTGTGACCACCTGCCTGTCCAGAGACTCTTGTCCGCTCACCTGGGAGCGCTCACCTGCTACCTGCCTGCTAGCCTACCTGGAGGCTCCGCCGTCACGTGCTGTGACCACCTGCCTGTCCAGAGACTCTTGCCCGCTCACCTGGGAGCGCTCACCTGCTACCTGTCTGTTGGCCTACCTGGAGGCTCCGCCGTCACGTGCTGTGACCACCTGCCAGTCCAGAGACTCTTGCCCGCTCACCTGGGAGCGCTCATCTGCTACCTGCCTGTTAGCCTACCTGGAGGCTCCGCCGTCACATGCTGTGACCACCTGCTTATCCAGAGACTCTCGCCTGCTCACCTGGGAGCACACATCTGCCATCTGCCTGCTAGCCTACCTGGAGGCTCAGCCGTCACAGGTCGTACCTACCCTTTACCCAGAGACTGTCCCGGTCACTTGCCGTGACCTCCTGCCCGTTCACCCAGAGACTGCCCCGGTCACTTGCTGTGACCCCCTGCCCGTTCACCCAGAGACTGTCCCGGTCACTTGCCGTGACCTCCTGCCCGTTTACCCAGAGACTGTCCCGGTCACCTGCCCGTCTTCCCTGGTCGCCACCCGCTTCCTTACAAGGACCGCCCCCTTGTATAGTTGCTCAGAGGTTCCGCCTCCCAGACCCGTTACAGTTTGCTCGGGCCATGGAACCCGGTGGCACCCAAGCTCCCTCGCTCTCGGACCTTTGTCATAAACTGTCCCGTCAGAGGTCCCAACAGGAGTCCATCCTGAGTCACCTGCGGAATGTCAATTCTCGCCTGGACACTCTGACTGCTCCACCAGCAACCACTGCTAGTGTCATGACTCGCAACCCGGCAGCTCCGCTGCCCACCAATACCATGGTATCCTGCTCCGGACCCCGGCTTTCTGCACCTCCTCGCTTCGGAGGCGACTCCGCTCAGGCTCGGGGCTTCATAAACCAGTGCACCCTGCACTTTGAACTCCTGTCCCACCAGTTTAACTCCGACCGGGCCAAAGTAGCCTTCATCATGTCCCATCTCACGGGGGAGGCTCTGGCTTGGCTAAATCCTCTATGGGAGAGAGGAGACCCCCTGGTGTCTGACTTGCCTGCCTTTCTCATGGCTTTCCGGAAAGTCTTCGACGAACCCGGACGGAAGACCTCATCCGCATCGTCTCTGCTACGCCTCCGTCAGGGAAGTCTCACCGTGGGCCAATATGCCATACGGTTCCGTACCCTTGCCTCGGAGCTGGCCTGGGATAACGACGCTCTGGTATCTGTCTTCTGGGAGGGTCTGTCCGGCCGTATTAAAGATGAACTCGCCGGTCGGGACATTCCTACCACTCTCGACGACTTAATAACTCTTGCCACCTGGATTGACCTACGGTTCCAGGAGCGTGCCAAAGAGGTCACCCGTGAGAGGAGGTTTCCACGTCTAGCTCCTACCTTCCAGAAACCCGTCACTCCCTCCGTTTCTCCCCAGGTACACTCTCCTGAGCCTATGCAGGTCGACCAGACCAAGATGGTCAAAACCCGTCAGTACTTACGCCGTGCCGAGGGGAGCTGCTTCTACTGTGGCAGTAAGGAGCACCGGATCCGTACCTGCCCGGAGAGGTCGGGAAACGCCTGTGTCTAGGTTCGCTCAGAGAGGTCGACCTAGACAAGAATAAATCCTCTCCATCTCTGCTGCTGTCAGTCTCAATTATCTGCGGGGAGAACCGTTATTTCGAACTAGCCCAACTTGACTCTGGAGCAGCCGGGAATCTTATTTCACAGTCCCTGGTAGAAAAATACCGCATTCCCACCAAACCTCTGGCTGTACCCTTGTCTGTCGCTGCCGTGGATGGGGGCCTCTTACCACGTCCCATCCAACTCATCACCGAATCCATTACTCTGCAGGTGGGAATGCTGCATTCTGAGAGCATCTCTTTTCATGTTCTGCCTGGACTCTCTCACGCCCTCTTACTAGGCCTACCTTGGCTCCAGAAACATGCACCCGTGCTTGACTGGCAGACCGGAGAAGTCCTTCGCTGGGGACAGGACTGCCATAAGACTTGTTCGGTTCCCGTTCATCCCGTCCGTCCTTCTCCTACCCCAACTAATCTACCTGGACTTCCGATTCCTTATTGGTCATTTGCTGATGTCTTTAATAAAAAGGAGGCAGAGACATTACCCCCTCATAGACCATACGACTGTCCTATCGACCTGTTACCCGGTACTACGCCTCCCCGTGGGCGTATTTACCCATTGTCCGCTGCTGAGACCCGGTCGATGTCCGAATATATTGAGGAGAATCTGGCCCGGGGATTCATCCGGAAATCTACCTCCCCGGCGGGAGCAGGCTTCTTTTTTGTTAAAAAGAAGGACGGCTCTCTCCGTCCCTGTATAGACTATAGAGGCCTTAACCAGATCACGGTGAAGAATAAGTACCCCCTTCCGCTCATTCCGGAATTATTTGATCGTCTGAGGGGGGCTAGAATCTTCACCAAACTGGACCTCCGTGGGGCGTACAACCTGGTCCGTATCCGTCAGGGGGATGAATGGAAGACTGCATTTAACACCCGGGACGGCCACTATGAATATCTGGTAATGCCCTTTGGTCTCTGTAACGCTCCTGCCGTCTTTCAAGAGTTGGTCAATGACATCTTCCGGGACCTTCTCTACTCCTGCGTAGTGGTGTACCTGGACGACATCTTGGTCTTCTCTCCGGAACTGTCTGCCATCGAGAAATGGCCTCGACCGGAGGGGTTGAAGGCTATTCAGCGGTTCCTGGGCTTCGCCAACTACTACCGCCTCTTCATACCGCACTTCTCTTCCCGGACTGCCCCAATTTCCACGCTCACCCGTAAGGGCACTAATCCCAGAGAGTGGCCGCCCGAAGCAGAGGAGGCCTTTCTTTCCTTAAAACAGGCCTTCTCTTCCGCCCCGGTGCTGCATCGCCCGGACGGCAACAAGCAGTTCTTCCTGGAAGTTGACGCCTCCTCCTCTGGAGCCGGAGCGGTACTTACCCAAAAATCGTCTTCCGGGAGAATGGTAACTTGCGGCTTCTTCTCCAAACTCTTCTCCTCTTCTGAGCGCAACTATTCCATAGGAGACCGAGAGTTATTGGCCATCAAGCTGGCATTGGAGGAGTGGCGTTACCTACTCGAGGGGGCTCTTCACCCGGTAATAATTTACACTGACCACAAGAACTTGGCTTACCTCCAGCATGCCCAGAGACTTAACCCGCGCCAAGCCCGGTAGTCCTTGTTTTTTGTTCGCTTTGATTTTGTTCTTCATTTTCGCCCGGCTGACAAAAACATCAAAGCGGACGCCTTGTCCCGATCCTTTCTGGTGTCTGATCTCGAGGAAGAACCTAAACATATCATCTATCACGCCAGAGTAATGCAGGTGGCTCCCGTGAGTCTCAATCGTCTCCCTCCCGGTAAGACTTTCGTATCGGTACCTGATCGGGAGAAGATCCTACACTGGGGTCATTCGTCTAAACTAGCTGGCCACGCCGGTCAGAAAAAGACCCTCCAGCTTATTACCCGGCACTACTGGTGGCCTACCCTGCACAAGGACGTAATAGACTTTGTTTCTGCCTGTGTGTCCTGCGCCCGCAACAAAGTTCCGAGACACCTGCCAGCCGGTCGCCTCCTTCCGCTTCCTGTACCTGCTGTCCCCTGGCAGCATATAGCTATGGACTTCATAACTGATCTCCCCGTCTCTGCCGGTTGTACGGTCATTTGGGTGGTCGCTGACCGCTTTTCCAAGATGGCTCACTTCATTCCCCTGCCAGGCCTCCCGTCTGCACCCGAGCTGGCTAAAGACTTTATCCGCCACATCTTCCGTCTTCATGGCCTGCCCCTCCACATCGTGTCGGATCGTGGGGTACAGTTCACCTCACGTTTCTGGAGAGCCACTTGTAAGTTGCTAGACGTCACCCTGGACTTCTCCTCCGCTTACCACCCACAGTCTAATGGTCAAGTGGAGCGGATCAATCAGATCCTGACCAGTTACCTCCGGCACTTCGTTAATGCCCACCATTCTGACTGGGTGGATCTCCTGCCATGGGCCGAATTCTCTTACAACAATCACGAGAGCGAATCTTCCTCCAAATCCCCGTTTTTTGTAGTCTTCGGTCAGCATCCTCGGATCCCATTTCCCGTCTCCACCTCAGTGGATAATCCGGCTGCGGAATCTCTTGTTAACAAATTTTCCTCCATATGGGAGAGTACCCGGTCCGCACTCCTTCAGTCGTCCGAGCGTATGAAAAGACATGCTGACAAAAAACGTCTGCATCCTCCTCAATTCCGTCCAGGGGATAAGGTCTGGCTCTCGTCCAAGTATGTCCGGCTCAAGATTCCTTCCTATAAGTTAGGGCCTCGGTTCATCGGTCCTCTGGAGGTCATCAGTCAGATCAACCCGGTGGCCTATAAATTGAAACTCCCGGCCAACTTGCGGAACCCTAACTCCTTCCATGTATCTCTCCTCAAACCCATGGTACTTAACTCTTTTTCCAAGTCTACAGGTACGCCTCCTGCTCCGGTTTCCGCTGAAAACGAGTTTGAGGTAGAGAACATTCTGGACACCAAAAGGGTAAGAGGAAAGACCTTTTTTCTAGTAGATTGGAAGGGGTTTGGTCCTGAAGAGAGAACGTGGGAGCCCCGGGAGAACATCCATGCCCCTCTCATCCTTGCTAAATTTCTGTCTGGCCTAAAAAAGGGGGGCCTAAAGGGGGGGGTACTGTAGCGTCGGCGTCCCTGCCCTCTGCTAGGCAGGGACGCTGTTCCCCTCACCTCTCCGCTCCGAGCCCGGCGTCCTCCTCCCGCTCTGCTGGCAGCGCGCGCTCCTTCCCGGCCACGGTGCTTAGAGCGCGCGCGCTCCCCCCCCTCATAAAGGGGCCGCGCGCGCCGTCCTAAGGAGTCCCCGGCCAATGGCCGGAGGACTTCACCATATATAAGGCACCTCCTCCAAAATGGAGGTGCCCGAGCAATGTTGTTGCACTGTTCACTACTCTGCTTCAGCCCTCAGGTCCCGTCTCCAGTTACCTGCCAGTTACCTGCCAGTTTCCTGCCAGTTTGCTGTCTGATTCCTGCCTGATAATCCGCTTACCTGCTTGCTAGCCTGAGGTCCGACGGTCTGCCTTCTGACACCTGTCAGTCTGTCTATGGACCAGCTTGCCCGCTCACCTGGGAGCACACATCTGCTACCTGCCTGCTAGCCTACCTGGAGGCTCCGCCGTCACGTGCTGTGACCACCTGCCTGTCCAGAGACTCTTGCCCGCTCACCTGGGAGCGCTCACCTGCTACCTGCCTGCTAGCCTACCTGGAGGCTCCGCCGTCACGTGCTGTGACCACCTGCCTGTCCAGAGACTCTTGCCCGCTCACCTGGGAGCGCTCACCTGCTACCTGTCTGTTGGCCTACCTGGAGGCTCCGCCGTCATGTGCTGTGACCACCTGCCAGTCCAGAGACTCTTGCCCGCTCACCTGGGAGCGCTCATCTGCTACCTGCCTGTTAGCCTACCTGGAGGCTCCGCCGTCACATGCTGTTACCACCTGCTTATCCAGAGACTCTCGCCTGCTCACCTGGGAGCACACATCTGCCATCTGCCTGCTAGCCTACCTGGAGGCTCAGCCATCACAGGTCGTACCTACCCTTTACCCAGAGACTGTCCCGGTCACTTGCCGTGACCTCCTGCCCGTTCACCCAGAGACTGCCCCGGTCACTTGCTGTGACCCCCTGCCCGTTCACCCAGAGACTGTCCCGGTCACTTGCCATGACCTCCTGCCCGTTTACCCAGAGACTGTCCCGGTCACCTGCTGTGACTACCTGCCCATCTTCCCTGGTCGCCACCCGCTTCCTTACAAGGACCGCCCCTTTGTATAGTTGCTCAGAGGTTCCGCCTCCCAGACCCACACACTGCGCCCTCCACCACTCTTTCAAGGGGCATTAAAACCATCTTGTTAGGCTACTGTGACCTCCATTTCTCTAACACGAGGCATTGATATTGTCTTTTTTAATCCACTGTCACCTACACCACTCTTCCAAGGGGCATTGATATTGTTTTTTTATTCCACTGCGACCTCCACCATTCTTCCAAGGGGCATTGATATTGTCTTTTTATTCCACTACGACCTCCACCACTCTTCCAAGGGGCATTAAAACCATCTCGTTAAGCTACTGTGACCTCCACGTCTCTTCCACGGGGCATTAAAACCATCTTGTTAAACCACTCTGAACTCCACAGCTCTTCCAAGGGGCATTAAAACTGTGTTGTTAAGCTACTGTGACCTCCATGTCTCTTCCACGGGGCATTGATATTGTCTTTTTATTCCACAGGGACTACCACCACTCTTCCAAGGGGCGCTAAAACTGTCTTGTTAAGCTACTGTGATCTGCACGTCTCTTCCACAGGGCATTGATATTGTGCTTTTATTCCAATGTAACCTCCACCACTCTTCCAAGGGGCATTAAAACCGTCTTGTTTAGCTACTGTGACCTTTACGTCTCAACCACGGGGCATTGATTTTGTCCTTTTTTATTCAAAGCGACCTCCACCACTCTTCCAAGGGGCATTAAAACCGTCTTTTTAAGCTACTGGGACCTCCAGGTCTCTTCCTTGGGGCATTGATTTTGTCTTTTTATTCCACTGCGACCTCCACCACTCTTCCAATGGGCATTAAAACCATCTTGTTAGGCTTCTGTGACCTCCACGTCTCTTCCACGGGGTATTGATATTGTCTTTTTATTTCACTGCATCCTCCACCACTCTTCCAAGGGGCATTGATATTGTCTTTTTATTCCACTGCGATCTCCACCACTCTTCGTATGGGCATTAAAACCATCTTGTTAGGCTACTGTGACCTCCACGTCTCTTCCACGGGGCATTGATATTGTCTTTTTATTTCACTGCGACCTCCACCACTCTTCGTATGGGCATTAAAACCATCTTGTTAGGCTTCTGTGACCTCCACGTCTCTTCCACGGGGTATTGATATTGTCTTTTTATTTCACTGCATCCTCCACCACTCTTCCAAGGGGCATTGATATTGTCTTTTTATTCCACTGCGATCTCCACCACTCTTCGTATGGGCATTAAAACCATCTTGTTAGGCTACTGTGACCTCCACGTCTCTTCCACGGGGCATTGATATTGTCTTTTTATTTCACTGCGACCTCCACCACTCTTCCACGGGGCATTGATATTGTCTTTTTAATTCCATTGCGACCTCCAAAACTCTACCAAGGGGCATTGATATTGTCTTTTTATTCCACTGCGACCTCCACCACTCTTCCAAGGGGCATTAAAACTGTCTTGTTAAGCTACTGTGACCTCCACGTCTCTTCCACGGGGCATTGATTTTGTCCTTTTTTTTCAAAGCGATCTCCACCACTCTTCCAAGGGGCATTGATATTGTCTTTTTATTCCACAGCGACCTCCACCACTCTTCCAAGGGGCATTAAAACCGTCTTTTTAAGCTACTGTGACCTCCAGGTCTCTTCCATGGGGCATTGATTTTGTGTTTTTTTTCCACTGCGACCTCCACCACTCTTCCATCTTGTTAGGCTACCGTGACCTCCACTTCTCTTCCACGGGGCATTGATTTTGTCCTTTTTTTCCACAGCTACCTCCACCACTCTTTCAAGGGGCATTAAAACCATCTTGGCAAGCTACTCTGACCTCCAGGTCTCTTCCATGGGGCATTGATTTTGTCTTTTTATTCCGCTGCGACCTCCACCACTCTTCCAATGGACATTAAAACCAACTTGTTAGGCTACTGTGACCTCCACGTCTCTTCCACGGGGCACTGATATTGTCTTTTTATTTCACTGCGACCTCCACCACTCTTCCAAGGGGCTTTATATCCGTCTTGTTAAGCTACTGTGATCTGCACGTCTCTTCCACAGGGCATTGATATTGTGTTTTTATTCCAATGTAACCTCCACCACTCTTCCAAGGGGCATTAAAACCGTCTTGTTTAGCTACTGTGACCTTTACGTCTCAACCACGGGGCATTGATTTTGTCCTTTTTTATTCAAAGCGACCTCCACCACTCTTCCAAGGGGCATTAAAACCGTCTTTTTAAGCTACTGGGACCTCCAGGTCTCTTCCTTGGGGCATTGATTTTGTCTTTTTATTCCACTGCGACCTCCACCACTCTTCCAATGGGCATTAAAACCATCTTGTTAGGCTTCTGTGACCTCCACGTCTCTTCCACGGGGTATTGATATTGTCTTTTTATTTCACTGCATCCTCCACCACTCTTCCAAGGGGCATTGATATTGTCTTTTTATTCCACTGCGATCTCCACCACTCTTCGTATGGGCATTAAAACCATCTTGTTAGGCTACTGTGACCTCCACGTCTCTTCCACGGGGCATTGATATTGTCTTTTTATTTCACTGCGACCTCCACCACTCTTCCACGGGCCATTGATATTGTCTTTTTAATTCCATTGCGACCTCCAAAACTCTACCAAGGGGCATTGATATTGTCTTTTTATTCCACTGCGACCTCCACCACTCTTCCAAGGGGCATTAAAACTGTCTTGTTAAGCTACTGTGACCTCCACGTCTCTTCCACGGGGCATTGATTTTGTCCTTTTTTTTCAAAGCGATCTCCACCACTCTTCCAAGGGGCATTGATATTGTCTTTTTATTCCACAGCGACCTCCACCACTCTTCCAAGGGGCATTAAAACCGTCTTTTTAAGCTACTGTGACCTCCAGGTCTCTTCCATGGGGCATTGATTTTGTGTTTTTTTTCCACTGCGACCTCCACCACTCTTCCATCTTGTTAGGCTACCGTGACCTCCACTTCTCTTCCACGGGGCATTGATTTTGTCCTTTTTTTCCACAGCTACCTCCACCACTCTTTCAAGGGGCATTAAAACCATCTTGGCAAGCTACTCTGACCTCCAGGTCTCTTCCATGGGGCATTGATTTTGTCTTTTTATTCCGCTGCGACCTCCACCACTCTTCCAATGGACATTAAAACCAACTTGTTAGGCTACTGTGACCTCCACGTCTCTTCCACGGGGCACTGATATTGTCTTTTTATTTCACTGCGACCTCCACCACTCTTCCAAGGGGCTTTATATCCGTCTTGTTAAGCTACTGTGATCTGCATGTCTCTTCCACGGGGCATTGATATTGTCTTTTTATTCCAATGTAACCTCCACCACTCTTCCAAGGGGCATTAAAACCGTGTTGTTTAGCTACTGTGACATTAATCTCTCTACCACGGGGCATTGATTTTGTCCTTTTTTTCCACAGCGACCACCACCACTCTTCCAAGGGGCATTGATATTGTCTTTTTATTCCACAGCGACCTCCACCACTCTACCAAGGGGCATTAAAACCATCTTGTTAAGCTACTGTGACCTCCAGGTCTCTTCCATGAGGCATTGATTTTGTCTTTTTATTCCGCTGCGACCTCCACCACTCTTTCAATGGACATTAAAACCATGATGTTAGGCTACTGTGACCACCACGTCTTTTCCACGGGGCAATGATATTGTCTTTTTATTTCACTGCGACCTCCACCACTCTTCCAAGGGGCATTGATATTGTCTTTTTATTCCACTGCGACCTCCACCACTCTTCCATAGGGCATTGATATTGTCTTTTTATTCAACTCCGACCTCCACTACTCTTCCAAGGGGCATTGATATTGTCTTTTTATTCCACTGCGACCTCCACCACTGTTCCAAGGGGCATTAAAACCATCTTGTTAAGCTACTGAGACCTCCACATCTCTATCACGGCGCATTGATATTGTTTTTTATTCCACTGCGACCTCCACCACTCTTCCAAGGGGTATTAAAACTGTCTTGTTAAGCTGCTGTGATCTGCATGTCTCTTCCACGGGGCATTGATTTTGTGTTTTTATTCCAATGTAACCTCCACCACTCTTCCAAGGGGCATTAAAACCGACTTGTTTAGCTACTGTGACTTTCACGTCTCTACCACGGGGCATTGATTTTATCCTTTTTTTTCAAAGCGACCTCCATTACTCTTCCAAGGGGCATTGATATTGTCTTTTTATTCCACAGCGACCTCCACCACTCTTCCAAGTGGCATTAAAACCGTCTTTTTAAGCTACTGTGACCTCCAGGTCTCTTCCATGGGGCATTGGTTCTTGTCTATTTTTTCCACTGCGACCTCCACCACTCTTCCATCTTGTTAGGCTACTGTGACCGCCACTTCTCTTCCACGGGGTATTGATATTGTCTTTTTATTTCACTGCATCCTCCACCACTCTTCAAAGGGGTATTGATATTGTCTTTTTATTCTACTGCGACCTCCACCACTCTTCCAATGGGCATTAAAACTATCTTGTTAGGCTACTGTGATCTGCACGTCTCTTCCATGGGGCATTGAGATTGTCTTTTTATTTCACTGCGACTTCCACCACTCTTCCACGTGGCATGGATATTGTCTTTTTAATTCCATTGCGAACTCCACCACTCTACCAAGGGGCATTAATATTGTCTTTTTATTCCACTGCGACCTCCACCACTCTTCCAAGGGGCATTAAAACCGTCTTATTAAGCTACTGTGATCGGCACGTCTCTTCCTCGGGGCATTGATATTGTCTTTTTATTCCAATGTAACCTCCACCACTCTTCCAAGGGGCATTAAAACCATCTTGTTAAGCTTCTGTGACCTCCATGTCTTTTCCAAGAGGCATTAAAACCATCTTGCTAAACGACGCTGAACTCCACAGCTCTTCCAAGGGGCATTAAAACCGTCTTGTTAAGCTACTGTGACCTCCAAATCTCTTCCACGGGGCATTGATATTGTCTTTTTATTCCACAGCAACCTCCACCACTCTTCCAAGGGGCATTAAAAACGTCTTGTTAAGCTACTGTGACCTCCACGTCTCTTCCACTGGGCATTGATATTGTCTTTTTATTACACTGCGCCCTCCACCACTCTTTCAAGGGGCATTAAAACCATCTTGTTAGGCTACTGTGACCTCCATGTCTCTTCCACGAGACATTGATATTGTCTTTTTAATCCACTGCCACCTCCACCACTCTTCCAAGGGGCATTGATTTTTTTTTTTTATTCCACTGCGACCTCCACCACTCTTCCAAGGGGCATTGATATTGTCTTTTTATTCCACTGCGACCTCCACGACTCTTACAAGGGGCATTAAAACTGTCTTGTTAAGCTACTGTGACCTCCAAGTCACTTCCACGGGTCATTAAAACCATCTTGTTAAACGACTCTGAACTCCACAGCTCTTCCAAGGGGCAGTAAAACTGTGTTGTTAAGCTTCTGTGACCTCCATGTCTTTTCCACGGGGCACTGATATTGTCTTTTTAATTACATTGCAACCTCCACCACTCTACCAAGGGGCATTAATATTGTATTTTTATTCCACTGCGACCTCCACCACTCTTCGAATGGGCATTGAAACCATCTTGTTAGGCTACTGTGACCTCCACGTCTTTTCCACGGGGCATTGATATTGTCTTTTTATTTCACTGCGACCTCCACCACTCTTCCACGGGGCATTGATATTGTCTTTTTAATTCCATTGCGACCTCCACCACTCTACCAATGGGCATTAATATTGTCTTTTTATTCCACTGCGACCTCCACCACTCTTCCAAGGGGCATTTAAACCGTCTTGTTAAGCTACTGTGATCTGCACGTCTCTTCCACGGGGAATTGATATTGTCTTTTTATTCCAAAGTAACCTCCACCACTCTTCAAGGGGCATTAAAACCGTTTTGTTTTGCTACTGTGACCTTCACGTCTCTACCACGGAGCATTGATTTTGTCCTTTTTTTCCACAGCGACCACCATCACTCTTCCAAGGGGCATTGATATTGTCTTTTTATTCCACAGCGACCTTCACCACTCTTCCAAGGGGCATTAAAACCGTCTTGTTAAGCTACTGTGACCTCCAGGTCTCTTCCATGGGGCATTGATTTTGTCTTTTTATTCTGCTGCGACCTCCACCACTCTTCCAATGGGCATTAAAACCATGATGTTAGGCTACTGTGACCTCCATGTCTCTTCCACGGGGCACTGATATTGTCTTTTTATTTCACTGCGACCTCCATCTCTCTTCGAAGGGGCATTGATATTGTCTTTTTATTCCACTGCGACCTCCACCACTCTTCCATAGGGCATTGATATTGTCTTTTTATTCAACTCCGACCTCCACGTCTCTTCCACGGGGCATTGATATTGTCTTTTTATTTCACTGCAACCTCCACCACTCTTCCACGGGGCATTGATATTGTCTTTTTAATTCCATTGCGACCTCCACCGCTCTACCAAGGGGCATTAATATTGTCTTTTTATTCCACTGCGACCTCCACCACTCTTCTAAGGGCCATTAAAACCGTCTTGTTAAGCCACTTTGATCTGCCCGTCTCTTCCACGGGGCATTGATATTGTCTTTTTATTCCAATGTAACCTCCACCACTCTTCCAAGGGGCATTAAAACCGTTTTGTTTAGCTACTGTGACCTCCACATGTCTATCACGGCGCATTGATATTGTCTTTTTATTCCACTGCGACCTCCACCACTCTTCCAGGGGGTATTAAAACTGTCTTGTTAAGCTGCTGTGATCTGCACGTCTCTTCCACGGGGCATTGATAATGTGTTTTTATTCCAATGTAACCTCCACCACTCTTCCAAGGGGCATTAAAATCTTCTTGTTTAGCTACTGTGACCTTCACGTCTCTACCACGGGGCATTGATTTTGTCGTTTTTTTTCACAGCGACCTCCACCACTCTTCCAAGGGGCATTGATATTGTCTTTTTATTCCACAGCGACCTCCACCACTCTTCCAAGGGGCATGAAAACCATCTTTTTAAGCTACCGTGACCTTAAGGTCTCTTCCATGGGGCATTGATTTTGTCTTTTTATTCCACTGCGACCTCCACCACTCTTCCATCTTGTTAGGCTACTGTGACCTCCACGTCTCTTCCACAGGGTATTGATATTGTCTTTTTATTTCACTGCATCCTTCCACCACTGTTCCAATGGGCATTAAAACCATCTTGTTAGGCTACTGTGGCCTCCACTTCTCTTCCACGGGGCATTGATATTGTCCTTTTATTTCACTGCGACCTCCACCACTCTTCCAAGGGGAATTGATATTGTCTTTTTATTCCACTGCGACCTCCACCACTCTTCCAATGGGCATTAAAACCATTTTGTTAGGCTTCTGTGACCTCCACGTCTCTTCCACGGGGCATTGATATTGTCTTTTTATTTCACTGCGACCTCCACCACTCTTCCACGGGGCATTGCTATTGTCTTTTTAATTCCATTGCGACCTCCACCGCTCTACCAAGGGGCATTAATATTGTCTTTTTATTCCACTGCGACCTCCACCACTCTTCTAAGGGGCATTAAAACCGTCTTTTTAAGCCACTTTGATCTGCCCGTCTCTTCCACGGGGCATTGATATTGTCTTTTTATTCCAATGTAAACTCCACCACTCTTCCAAGGGGCATTAAAACCGTTTTGTTTAGCTACTGTGACCTTCACGTCTCTACCATGGTGCATTGATTTAGTCCTTTTTTTCCACAGCGACCTCCAACACTCTTCCAAGGGGCATTGATATTGTCTTTTTATTCCACAGCGACCTCCACCACTCTTCCAAGGGGCATTAAAACCGTCTTGTTAAGCTACTGTGACCTCCAGGTCTCTTCCATGGGGCATTGATTTTGTATTTTTATTCCGCTGCGAACTCCTCCACTCTTCCAATGGGCATTAAAACCATCTTGTTAGGCTACTGTGACCTCCACGTCTCTTCCAAGGGGCATTGATATTGTCTTTTTATTTCACTGCGACCTCCACCACTCTTCCATGGGGCATTGATATTGTCTTTTTATTCCACTGTGACCTCCACCACTCTTCCATAGGGCATTAATATTGTCTTTTTATTCAACTCCGACCTCCACTACTCTTCCAAGGGGCATTGATATTGTCTTTTTTTTCCACTGCGACCTCCACCCCTGTTCCAAGGGGCATTAAAACCATCTTGTTAAGCTACTGTGACCTCCACATCTCTTCCACGGCGCATTGATATTGTCTTTTTATTCCACTGCGACCTCCACCACTCTTCCATGGGGCATTAAAACCATCTTGTTAAGCTACTGTGACCTTCACGTCTCTTCCATGGGGCATTGGTATTGTCTTTTTATTCCATTGCAACCTCCACAACTCTTCCAAGGGGCACTGATATTGTCTTTTGATTCCACTGCGATCTCCACCACTCTTTCAAGGGCATTAAAATTGTCTTGTTAAGCTACTATCTCCACGTCTCTTCCAAGTGGCATTGATATTGTGTTTTATTCCACTATGAGCTCCACCACTCTTTCAATGGGCATTAAAACCATCTTGTTAGGCTACTGTGACCTCCACGTCTCTTCCACAGGGCATTGATATTGTCTTTTTATTCCACTGTGACCTCAACCACTCTTACAATGGGCATTGATATTGTCTTTTTATTCGACTGCCACCTCCACCACTCTTACAAGGGGCATTAAAATGGTGCCGTTAAGCTACTGTGACCTCCAAGTGTCTTCCACGGGGCATTGATATTGTCTTTTTAATCCACTGCGAACTCCACCACTCTTCCATAGGGCACTGATACTGTCTTTTTATTCAATTGCGACGTCCACCACTCTTCCAAGAGGTCATTGATATTTTCTTTTTATTCCACTGCGGTCTCCACCACTCTCCCAAGGGGCATTAAAACCATCTTGTTAAGCTCCTGTGAACTCCAAGTCTCTTCAACTGATCATTGATATGTTCTATTATTCAACTGTAACCTCCACCACTCTTCCAAGGGGCATTAAAACCATCTTGTTATGCTACTGTGACCTTCACGTCTCTTCCAAATGGCATTAAAACCATCTTGTTAAACCAATCTGAATTCCACAGCTCTTCCAAGGGGCATTAAAACCGTCTTGTTAAACAACTGTGATCTCCACTTCTCTTCCACGGAGCATTGATATTGTCTTTTTATTCCACTGCGAAGACCACCACTCTTCCAAGGGGCATTAAAACCATCTTGGTAAGCTTCTGTGATCTCCACGTCTCTTCCACGGGGCATTGATATTGTATTTTTATTCCACTGTAACCTCCACCACTCTTCCAAGCGGCATTAATATCGACTTGTTAAGCTACTGTGACCTCTACGTCTCTTCCTCGGGGCATTGATATTGTCCTTTTATTCCTTTGCGACCTCCACCACTCTACCACGGGGCATTGATATTGTCTCTTTATTCCACTGCGACCTCAACCACTCTTCCAAGGGGCATTAAAAGCATCTTGTTAAGCTACTGTGACCTCCACGTCTCTACCACGGGGAATTGATATTGTCTTTTTTTTCCAGAGCGACCTCCACCACTCTTCCAAGGGGCATTAAAACGGTTTTGTTAAGCTACTGTGACCTCTACATCTCTTCCACGTGGCATTGATATTGTCTTTTTTTTTCCACTGCGACCTCCACCACTCTACCAAGGGGCATTAAAAGCATCTTGTTAAGCTACTGTGACCTCCACGTCTCTACCACGGGGAATTGATATTGTCTTTTTTTTCCACTGCGACCTCCACCACTCTTCCAAGGGGTCAATGATATTGTCTTTCTATTCCACTGTGACCTCCACCAGTGTTCCAAGGGGCATTAAAACCATCTTGTTAAGCTACTGTGACCTACAAGTCTCTTCCACAGCGCATTGATATTGTCTTTTTATTCGACTGCGAACTCCACCATTCTTCCATGGGGCATTAAAACCATCTTGTTAAGCTACTGTGACCTTCACGTCTCTTCCACGGGGCATTGATATTGTCTTTTTATTCCACTGCGGCCTCCACCTTTCTTCCATGGGGCATTAAAACCATCTTGTTAAGCTACTGTGACCTTCACGTCTCTTCCACGGGACATTGATATTGTCTTTTTATTCCATTGCGACCTCCACCACTCTTCCAAGGGGCATTGATATTGTCTTTTTATACCAATGCGACCTCCACCATTCTTCCAAGGGGCATTAAAACCGTCTTGTTAAGCTCCTATCTCCACGTCTCTACCACGAGGCATTGATTTTGTCTTTTTATTCCACTGTAACCTCCACCACTCTTCCAATGGGGATTAAAACCATCTTGTTAAGCTACTATCTCCACTGCTCTTCCAAGGGGTCATTGATATTGTCTTTTTTTTCCACTGTGACCTCCACCAGTGTTACAAGGGGCATTAAAACCATCTTGCTAACCTACGGTGACCTTCACGTCTCTTCCAAGGGGCATTGATATTATCTTTTTACTCCAATGGGACCTCCACCACTCTTCCAAGGGGCATTAAAACAGTCTTGTTAATCTGCTATCTCCACGTCTCTATGACGGGGCATTGATTTTGTCTTTTTATTCCACTGTAACCTCCACCACTCTTCCAAGGGGCATTAAAAACATTTTTTAAGCTACTATCTCCACTACTCTTCCAATGGGTCATTGATATTGTCTTTTTTTCCACTGTGACCTCCACCAGTGTTACAAGGAGCATTAAAACCATCTTGCTAATCTACTTGACCTCCAAGTGTCTTCCACGGCGCATTGATATTGTTTTTTATTCCACTGCGACCTCCACCACTCTTCCAAGGGGCATTAAAACCGTCTTGTTAAGCTACTATCTCCACGTCTCTACCACGGGGCATTGATTTTGTCTTTTTATTCCACTGTAACCTCCACCACTCTTCCAAGTGGCATTAAAAACGTTTTTGTAAGCTACTATCTCCACGTCTCTTCCACGGGGCATTGATATTGACTTTTTATTCCACTGTAACCTCCACCACTCTTCCAAGGGGCAATAAAACTGTCTTGTTAAGCTACTGTGACCTCCAGGTCTCTTCCACGGGGCATTGATATTGTCTTTTTATTCCACTGCGACCTCCACTACTCTTCCAATGGGCATTAAAACCAACTTGTTAGGCTACTGTGATCTCCACATCTCTACCACAGGGCATTGATATTGTCTTTTTATTCCACTGCAACCTCAACCACTCTTTCAAGGGGCATTGATACTGTCTTTTTATTCCATCGCGACATCCACCACTCTTCTAAGGGGCATTAAAACGGTGTTGTTAAGCTACTGTGACCTCCAAGTCTCTTCCACGGCTCATTGATATTGTCTTTTTATTCCACTGTGACCTCCACCACTCTTGCATAGGGCATTGATGTTGTCTTTTTATTCCACTGCGACCTCCACCACTCTTCCAAGGGGCATTAAAAGAATCTTGTTAAGCTCCTGTGACCTCGAAGTCTCTTCCACTGGGCATTGATATTGTCTTTTTATTCAACTGTAACCTCCACCACTCTTCCAAGGGGAATTAAAATCGTCTTGCTAAGCTACTGTGACCTCCACGTCTCTACCAAGGGGCATTAAAACCATCTTGTTAAACCAATCTGTACTCCACAGCTCTTCCAAGGGGCATTAAAACCATCTTTTTAAGCTACTGTGACCTCCACATCTCTTCTACGGGCATTGATATTGTCTTTTTATTCCACAGAGACCTCCACCACTCTTCCAAGGGTCATTAAAACCATGTTGTTAGGCTACTGTGACCTTTAGGTCTCTTCCACGTGGCATTGATATTGTCTTTTTATTCCACTACGAGCTCCACCACTCTTTCAATGGGCATTAAAACCATCTTGTTAGGCTACTGTGACCTCCACGTCTCTTCCACAGGTCATTGATATTGTCTTTTTATTCCACTGTGACCTCCACCACTCTTACAAGGGGCATTGATATTGTCTTTTTATTTGACTGCCACCTCCACCACTCTTACAAGGGGCATTAAAACGGTGCCGTTAAGCTACTGTGACCTCCAAGTCTTTTCCACGGGGCATTGATATTTTCTTTTTAATCCACTGTGACCTCCACCACTCTTCCATAGGGCACTGATACTGTCTTTTTATTCAATTGCGACCTCCACCACTCTTCCAAGAGGTCATTGATATTGTCTTTTTATTCCACTGCGGCCTCCACCACTTTCCCGAGGGGCATTAAAACCATCTTGTTAAGCTACTGTAAACTCCAAGTCTCTTCAACTGGGCATTGATATGTTCTTTTTTTCAACTGTAACCTCCACCACTCTTCCAAGGAGCATTAAAACCGTTTTGTTATGCTACTGTGACCTTCACGTCTCTTCCAAGGGTCATTAAAACCATCTTGTTAAACCAATCTGAACTCCACACCTCTTCCAAGGGGCATTAAAACCGTCTTGTTAAACTAATGTGATCTCCACTTCTCTTCCACGGGGCATTGATACTGTCTTTTTATTCCACTTCGAAGACCACCACTCTTCCAAGGGGCATTAAAACCATCTTGTTAAGCTACTGTGATCTCCACGTCTCTTCCACGGGGCATTGATATTGTATTTTTATTCCACTGTAACCTCCACCACTCTTCCAAGTGGCATTAATGTCGACTTGTTAAGCTACTGTGACCTCCACGTCTCTTCCTCGGGGCATTGATATTGTCCTTTTATTCCTTTGCGACCTCCACCACTCCACCAAGGGGCATTGATATTGTCTTTTCATTCCACAGCGACCTCAACTACTCTTCCAAGGGGCATTAAAACCGTCTTGTTAAGCTACTGTGATCTGAACGTCTCTTCCACGGGGCATTGATATTGTCTTTTTATTCTAATGTAAACTCCACCACTCTACCAAGGGGCATTAAAACCATCTTGTTAAGCTACTCTGACCTCCACGTCTCTACCAGGGGGAATTGATATTGTCTTTTTTTTCCAGAGCGACCTCCACCATTCTTCCAAGAGGCATTAAAATCATCTTATTAAGCTCCTGTGACCTCCAGGTCTCTTCCACGGGACATTGATATTGTCTTTTTTTTCCACTGCGACCTCCACCACTCTTCCAATGGGCATTAAAATCATCTTGTTAGGCTCCTGCGACCTCCACGTCTCTTCCACGGGGCATTGATATTGTCTCTTTTTGTCTTTTTATTCCACTGCGACCTCCACCACTCTTCCAAGGGGCATTGATATTGTCTTTTTATTCCACTGCGACCTCCACCACTCTTCCAAGGGGCATTGATATTGTCTTTTTATTCCACTGTGACCTCCACTACTCTTCCAAGGGACATTAAAACGGTCTTGTTAAGCTACTGTGACCTCTACATCTCTTCCACGGGGCATTGACATTGTCTTTTTTTTCCACTGCAACCTCCACCACTCTTCCATAGGGCATTGATATTGTCTTTTTATTCAACTGCGACCTCCACTTCTCTTCCAAGGGGTCAATGATATTGTCTTTTTATTCCACTGTGACCTCCACCAGTGTTCCAAGGGGCATTAAAACCATCTTGTTAAGCTATTGTGACCCCAAGTCTCTTCCACTGCGCATTGATTTTGTCCTTTTCTTCTACTGCGACCTCCACCATTCTTCCATGGGCCATTAAAACCATCTTGTTAAGCTACTGTGAGCTTCACGTCTCTTCCACGGGGCATTGATATTGTCTTTTTATTCCACTGCGGCCTCCACCTTTCTTCCATGGGGCATTAAAACCATCTTGTTAAGCTACTGTGACCGTCACGTCTCTTCCACGGGACATTGATATTGTCTTTTTATTCCATTGCGACCTCCACCACTCTTCCAAGGGGCATTGATATTGTCTTTTTATTCCAATGCGACCTCCACCACTCTTCCAAGGGGCATTAAAACCGTCTTGTGAAGCTACTATCTCCACGTCTATACCACGGGGCATTGGTTTTGTCTTTTTATTCCACTGTAACCTTCACCACTCTTCCAAGGGGCATTAAAAACGTTTTTTTAAGCTACTATCTCCACGTCTCTTCCACGGGGCATTGATATTGACTTTTTATTCCACTGTAACCTCCACCACTCTTCCAAGAGGCATTGATATTGTCTTTTTATACCACAGAGATCTCCACCACTCTTCCAAGGGGCATAAAAACCGTCTTGTTAAGCTCCTGTGACCTCAAGGTCTCTTCCACGGGGCATTGATATTGTCTTTTTATTCCACTGCGACCTCCACCATTCTTCCAATGGGCATTAAAACCATCTTGTTAGGCTACTGTGACCTCCACATCTCTACCACAGGGAATTGACATTGTCTATTTATTCCACTGCAACCTCAACCACTCTTTCAAG
The DNA here is from genome assembly GCF_046119375.1 of Phyllobates terribilis. Taxonomy (NCBI): domain Eukaryota; kingdom Metazoa; phylum Chordata; class Amphibia; order Anura; family Dendrobatidae; genus Phyllobates; species Phyllobates terribilis. The sequence continues at coordinate 333,359,308 of NW_027362765.1, read as the reverse complement.
GGGCATTGATACTGTCTTTTTATTCCATCGCGACCTCCACCACTCTTCCAAGGGGCATTAAAACGGTGTTGTTAAGCTACTGTGACCTCCAAGTCTCTTCCACGGGGCATTGATATTGTCTTTTTATTACACTGTGACCTCCACCACTCTTGCATAGGGCATTGATGTTGTCTTTTTATTCCACTGCGACCTCCACCACTCTTCCAAGGGGCATTAAAAGAATCTTGTTAAGCTCCTGTGACCTCGAAGTCTCTTCCACTGGGCATTGATATTGTCTTTTTATTCAACTGTAACCTCCACCACTCTTCCAAGGGGAATTAAAATCGTCTTGCTAAGCTACTGTGACCTCCACGTCTCTACCAAGGGGCATTAAAACCATCTTGTTAAACCAATCTGTACTCCACAGCTCTTCCAAGGGGCATTAAAACCATCTTTTTAAGCTACTGTGACCTCCACATCTCTTCCACGGGGCATTGATATTGTCTTTTTATTCCACAGAGACCTCCACCACTCTTCCAAGGGTCATTAAAACCATGTTGTTAGGCTACTGTGACCTTTAGGTCTCTTCCACGTGGCATTGATATTGTCTTTTTATTCCACTACGAGCTCCACCACTCTTTCAATGGGCATTAAAACCATCTTGTTAGGCTACTGTGACCTCCACGTCTCTTCCACAGGTCATTGACATTGTCTTTTTATTCCACTGTGACCTCCACCACTCTTACAAGGGGCATTGATATTGTCTTTTTATTTGACTGCCACCTCCACCACTCTTACAAGGGGCATTAAAACGGTGCCGTTAAGCTACTGTGACCTCCAAGTCTTTTCCACGGGGCATTGATATTTTCTTTTTAATCCACTGTGACCTCCACCACTCTTCCATAGGGCACTGATACTGTCTTTTTATTCAATTGCGACCTCCACCACTCTTCCAAGAGGTCATTGATATTGTCTTTTTATTCCACTGCGGCCTCCACCACTTTCCCGAGGGGCATTAAAACCATCTTGTTAAGCTACTGTAAACTCCAAGTCTCTTCAACTGGGCATTGATATGTTCTTTTTTTCAACTGTAACCTCCACCACTCTTCCAAGGAGCATTAAAATCGTTTTGTTATGCTACTGTGACCTTCACGTCTCTTCCAAGGGTCATTAAAACCATCTTGTTAAACCAATCTGAACTCCACAGCTCTTCCAAGGGGCATTAAAACCGTCTTGTTAAACTAATGTGATCTCCACTTCTCTTCCACGGGGCATTGATACTGTCTTTTTATTCCACTTCGAAGACCACCACTCTTCCAAGGGGCATTAAAACCATCTTGTTAAGCTACTGTGATCTCCACGTCTCTTCCACGGGGCATTGATATTGTATTTTTATTCCACTGTAACCTCCACCACTCTTCCAAGTGGCATTAATATCGACTTGTTAAGCTACTGTGACCTCCACGTCTCTTCCTCGGGGCATTGATATTGTCCTTTTATTCCTTTGCGACCTCCACCACTCTACCAAGGGGCATTGATATTGTCTTTTTATTCCACAGCGACCTCAACCACTCTTCCAAGGGGCATTAAAACCGTCTTGTTAAGCTACTGTGATCTGAACGTCTCTTCCACGGGGCATTGATATTGTCTTTTTATTCTAATGTAAACTCCACCACTCTACCAAGGGGCATTAAAACCATCTTGTTAAGCTACTCTGATCTCCACGTCTCTACCAGGGGGAATTGATATTGTCTTTTTTTTCCAGAGCGACCTCCACCATTCTTCCAAGAGGCATTAAAATCATCTTCTTAAGCTCCTGTGACCTCCAGGTCTCTTCCACGGGACATTGATATAGTCTTTTTTTTCCACTGCGACCTCCACCACTCTTCCAATGGGCATTAAAATCATCTTGTTAGGCTACTGCGACCTCCACGTCTCTTCCACGGGGCATTGATATTGTCTCTTTTTGTCTTTTTATTCCACTGCGACCTCCACCACTCTTCCAAGGGGCATTGATATTGTCTTTTTATTCCACTGCGACCTCCACCACTCTTCCAAGGGGCATTGATATTGTCTTTTTATTCCACTGTGACCTCCACTACTCTTCCAAGGGACATTAAAACGGTCTTGTTAAGCTACTGTGACCTCTACATCTCTTCCACGGGGCATTGACATTGTCTTTTTTTTCCACTGCAACCTCCACCACTCTTCCATAGGGCATTGATATTGTCTTTTTATTCAACTGCGACCTCCACTTCTCTTCCAAGGGGTCAATGATATTGTCTTTTTATTCCACTGTGACCTCCACCAGTGTTCCAAGGGACATTAAAACCATCTTGTTAAGCTATTGTGACCCCAAGTCTCTTCCACTGCGCATTGATTTTGTCCTTTTCTTCTACTGCGACCTCCACCATTCTTCCATGGGCCATTAAAACCATCTTGTTAAGCTACTGTGAGCTTCACGTCTCTTCCACGGGGCATTGATATTGTCTTTTTATTCCACTGTGGCCTCCACCTTTCTTCCATGGGGCATTAAAACCATCTTGTTAAGCTACTGTGACCGTCACGTCTCTTCCACGGGACATTGATATTGTCTTTTTATTCCATTGCGACCTCCACCACTCTTCCAAGGGGCATTGATATTGTCTTTTTATTCCAATGCAACCTCCACCACTCTTCCAAGGGGCATTAAAACCGTCTTGTGAAGCTACTATCTCCACGTCTATACCACGGGGCATTGGTTTTGTCTTTTTATTCCACTGTAACCTTCACCACTCTTCCAAGGGGCATTAAAAACGTTTTTTTAAGCTACTATCTCCACGTCTCTTCCACGGGGCAGTGATATTGACTTTTTATTCCACTGTAACCTCCACCACTCTTCCAAGAGGCATTGATATTGTCTTTTTATACCACAGAGATCTCCACCACTCTTCCAAGGGGCATAAAAACCGTCTTGTTAAGCTCCTGTGACCTCAAGGTCTCTTCCACGGGGCATTGATATTGTCTTTTTATTCCACTGCGACCTCCACCATTCTTCCAATGGGCATTAAAACCATCTTGTTAGGCTACTGTGACCTCCACATCTCTACCACAGGGCATTGATATTGTCTATTTATTCCACTGCAACCTCAACCACTCTTTCAAGGGGCATTGATACTGTCTTTTTATTCCATCGCGACCTCCACCACTCTTCCAAGGGGCATTAAAACGGTGTTGTTAAGCTACTGTGACCTCCAAGTCTCTTCCACGGGGCATTGATATTGTCTTTTTATTACACTGTGACCTCCACCACTCTTGCATTCGGCATTGATATTGTCTTTTTATTCAACTGCTTCCTCCATCACTTTTCCAAGGGATCATTGATATTGTCTTTTTATTCCACTGCGACCTCCACCACTCTTCCAAGGGGCATTAAAACCATCTTGTTAAGCTCCTGTGACCTCCAAGTCTCTTCCACTTGGCATTGATATTGTCTTTTTATTCAACTGTAACCTCCACCACTCTTCCAAGGGGAATTAAAATCGTCTTGCTAAGCTACTGTGACCTCCACGTCTCTACCAAGGGGCATTAAAATCATCTTGTTAAACCAATCTGTACTCCACAGCTCTTCCAAGGGGCATTAAAACCATCTTTTTAAGCTACTGTGACCTCCACATCTCTTCCACGGGGCATTGATATTGTCTTTTTATTCCACAGAGACCTCCACCACTCTTCCAAGGGTCATTAAAACCATGTTGTTAGGCTACTGTGACCTTTAGGTCTCTTCCACGTGGCATTGATATTGTCTTTTTATTCCACTACGAGCTCCACCACTCTTTCAATGGGCATTAAAACCATCTTGTTAGGCTACTGTGACCTCCACGTCTCTTCCACAGGTCATTGATATTGTCTTTTTATTCCACTGTGACCTCCACCACTCTTACAAGGTGCATTGATATTGTCTTTTTATTTGACTGCCACCTCCACCACTCTTACAAGGGGCATTAAAACGGTGCCGTTAAGCTACTGTGACCTCCAAGTCTTTTCCACGGGGCATTGATATTTTCTTTTTAATCCACTGTGACCTCCACCACTCTTCCATAGGGCACTGATACTGTCTTTTTATTCAATTGTGACCTCCACCACTCTTCCAAGAGGTCATTGATATTGTCTTTTTATTCCACTGCGGCCTCCACCACTTTCCCGAGGGGCATTAAAACCATCTTGTTAAGCTACTGTAAACTCCAAGTCTCTTCAACTGGGCATTGATATGTTCTTTTTTTCAACTGTAACCTCCACCACTCTTCCAAGGAGCATTAAAACCGTTTTGTTATGCTACTGTGACCTTCACGTCTCTTCCAAGGGTCATTAAAACCATCTTGTTAAACCAATCTGAACTCCACAGCTCTTCCAAGGGGCATTAAAACCGTCTTGTTAAACTAATGTGATCTCCACTTCTCTTCCACGGGGCATTGATACTGTCTTTTTATTCCACTTCGAAGACCACCACTCTTCCAAGGGGCATTAAAACCATCTTGTTAAGCTACTGTGATCTCCACGTCTCTTCCACGGGGCATTGATATTGTATTTTTATTCCACTGTAACCTCCACCACTCTTCCAAGTGGCATTAATATCGACTTGTTAAGCTACTGTGACCTCCACGTCTCTTCCTCGGGGCATTGATATTGTCCTTTTATTCCTTTGCGACCTCCACCACTCTACCAAGGGGCATTGATATTGTCTTTTTATTCCACAGCGACCTCAACCACTCTTCCAAGGGGCATTAAAACCGTCTTGTTAAGCTACTGTGATCTGAACGTCTCTTCCACGGGGCATTGATATTGTCTTTTTATTCTAATGTAAACTCCACCACTCTACCAAGGGGCATTAAATCCATCTTGTTAAGCTACTCTGACCTCCACGTCTCTACCAGGGGGAATTGATATTGTCTTTTTTTTCCAGAGCGACCTCCACCATTCTTCCAAGAGGCATTAAAATCATCTTCTTAAGCTCCTGTGACCTCCAGGTCTCTTCCACGGGACATTGATATTGTCTTTTTTTTCCACTGCAACCTCCACCACTCTTCCAATGGGCATTAAAATCATCTTGTTAGGCTACTGCGACCTCCACGTCTCTTCCACGTGGCATTGATATTGTCTCTTTTTGTCTTTTTATTCCACTGCGACCTCCACCACTCTTCCAAGGGGCATTGATATTGTCTTTTTATTCCACTGCGACCTCCACCACTCTTCCAAGGGGCATTGATATTGTCTTTTTATTCCACTGTGACCTCCACTACTCTTCCAAGGGACATTAAAACGGTCTTGTTAAGCTACTGTGACCTCTACATCTCTTCCACGGGGCATTGACATTGTCTTTTTTTTCCACTGCAACCTCCACCACTCTTCCATAGGGCATTGATATTGTCTTTTTATTCAACTGCGACCTCCACTTCTCTTCCAAGGGGTCAATGATATTGTCTTTTTATTCCACTGTGACCTCCACCAGTGTTCCAAGGGGCATTAAAACCATCTTGTTAAGCTATTGTGACCCCAAGTCTCTTCCACTGCGCATTGATTTTGTCCTTTTCTTCTACTGCGACCTCCACCATTCTTCCATGGGCCATTAAAACCATCTTGTTAAGCTACTGTGAGCTTCACGTCTCTTCCACGGGGCATTGATATTGTCTTTTTATTCCGCTGCGGCCTCCACCTTTCTTCCATGGGGCATTAAAACCATCTTGTTAAGCTACTGTGACCGTCACGTCTCTTCCACGGGACATTGATATTGTCTTTTTATTCCATTGCGACCTCCACCACTCTTCCAAGGGGCATTGATATTGTCTTTTTATTCCAATGCGACCTCCACCACTCTTCCAAGGGGCATTAAAACCGTCTTGTGAAGCTACTATCTCCACGTCTATACCACAGGGCATTGGTTTTGTCTTTTTATTCCACTGTAACCTTCACCACTCTTCCAAGGGGCATTAAAAACGTTTTTTTAAGCTACTATCTCCACGTCTCTTCCACGGGGCATTGATATTGACTTTTTATTCCACTGTAACCTCCACCACTCTTCCAAGAGGCATTGATATTGTCTTTTTATACCACAGAGATCTCCACCACTCTTCCAAGGGACATAAAAACCGTCTTGTTAAGCTCCTGTGACCTCCAGGTCTCTTCCACGGGGCATTGATATTGTCTTTTTATTCCACTGCGACCTCCACCATTCTTCCAATGGGCATTAAAACCATCTTGTTAGGCTACTGTGACCTCCACATCTCTACCACAGGGCATTGATATTGTCTATTTATTCCACTGCAACCTCAACCACTCTTTCAAGGGGCATTGATACTGTCTTTTTATTCCATCGCGACCTCCACCACTCTTCCAAGGGGCATTAAAACGGTGTTGTTAAGCTACTGTGACCTCCAAGTCTCTTCCACGGGGCATTGATATTGTCTTTTTATTACACTGCGACCTCCACCACTCTTGCATTCGGCATTGATATTGTCTTTTTATTCAACTGCTTCCTCCATCACTTTTCCAAGGGATCATTGATATTGTCTTTTTATTCCACTGCGACCTCCACCACTCTTCCAAGGGGCATTAAAACCATCTTGTTAAGCTCCTGTGACCTCCAAGTCTCTTCCACTTGGGATTGATATTGTCTTTTTATTCAACTGTAACCTCCACCACTCTTCCAAGGGGCATTAAAACCGTCTTGCTAAGCTACTGTGACCTCCACGTCTCTTCCACGGGGCATTAATATTGTCTTTTTATTCCACTACGACCTCCACCACTCTTCCAAGGGGCAATGATATTGTCTTTTTATTCCACTGCGACATCCACCACTCTTCCAAGGAGCAATAAAACCATCTTGTTAAGCTACTGTGATCTCCACGTCTCTTCCACGGGGCATTGATATTGTCTTTTTTTTCCACTGCGACCTCCACCACTCTTCCAAGGGGCATTAAAAACGTCTTGTTAAGCTACTTTGACCTCCACATCTCTTCCATGGGGCATTGATATTGTCTTTTTATGCCACTGCGACCTTCTCCACTCTTCCAAGGGGCATTAAATCCGTATTGTTAAGCTACTGTGACCTCAACGTCTCTTCCACGGGGCATTGATATTTTATTTTTATTCCACTGTTACCTCCACCACTCTTCCAAGGGGCATTAATACCGTCTTGTTAAGCTACTGTGACCTACACCTATCTTCCAAGGGGCATTAAAATTATGTTGTTAACCCACTCTGAATTCCTCAGCTCTTCCAAGGGGCATTAAAACTGTCTTGTTGGGCTACTGTGACCTCCACCTCTCTTCCAAGGGGCATTGATATTGTCTTTTTATTCCACTGCGACCTTCACCACTCTTCCAAGTGGCATTGGTATTGTCTTTTTATTCCACTGCGACCTCCACCACTTTTACATGGGGCATTGATATTGTCTTTTTATTCCACTGCGACCTCCACCACTCTTCCAAGAGGCATTAAAACTGTCTTGTTAAGTTACTGTGATCTGCACGTCTCTTCCACGGGGCATTGATATTGTCTTTTTATTCCACTGCGACCTCCACCACTCTTCCAATGGGCATTAAAACCATCTTGTTAGGCTAATGTGACGTCCATGTCTCTTCCACGGGGCATTGAAATTGTTTTTTTATTCCACTGCGACCTCCACCACTCATCCAAGGGGCATTGATATTGTCTTTTTATTCCACTGTGACCTCCACCACTCTTCCAACAGGCATTCAAACGGACTTGTTAAGCTACTGTGACCTTCACGTCACTTCCACGGGGCATTGATATTGTCTTTTTATTCCACTGCGATCTCCACCACTCTTTCATAGGGCATTGATATTGTCTTTTTATACTACTGCGACCTCCACTACTCTTCCAAGGGGTCATTGATATTGTCTTTTTATTCCACTGTGACCTCCAGCACTGTTACAAGGGGCATTAAAGCTGTCTTATTAAGCTACTGTGACCTCCAAGTCTCTTCCACGGGGCATTGATATTGTCTTTTTATTCAACTGTAACCTCCACCACTCTTCCAAGGGGCATTAAAACCGTCTTGTTAAGCTACTGTGACCTTCACGTCTCTACCAAGGGGCATTAAAACCATCTTCTTTAACCAATCTGTACTCCACAGCTCTTCCAAGGATCATTAAAACCATCTTGTTAAGCTACTGTGATCTCCACCTCTCTTCCACGGCACACTGATATTGTCTTTTTTTTCCACTGCGACCTCCACCTCTCTTCCATGGGGCATTAAAACTTCTTGTTAAGCCTATGTGACCTCCACGTCTCTACTAGGGGGAATTAATATTGTCTTTATATTCCATTGCAACCTCCACGACTCTTCCACGGGGCATTGATATTGTATTTTCTTTCTACTGTAACCTCCAAAACTCTTCCAAGGGGCATTAATACCTTCTTGTAAAGCTACTGTGACCTACACCTCTCTTCCAAGGGGCATTAAAACCATCTTGTTAAACCACTCTTAACTCCACAGCTCTTTCAAGGGGCATTAAAACCGTCTTGTTAAGCTACGGTGACCTCCACTTCTCTTCCACGGGGCATTGATATTGTCTTTTTATTCCACTGCGACCTCCACCACTCTTCCAAGGTGCATTAAAACCGTCTTTTTAAGCTACGGTGACCTCCACTTCTCTTCCACGGGGCATTGATATTGTCTTTTTATTCCACTGCGACCTCCACCACTCTTCCAAGGTGCATTAAAACCGTCTTTTTAAGCTACTGTGACCTCCACCACACTTCCAAGGGGCATTAAAAACGTCTTGTTATGCTACTTTGACCTCCACGTCTCTTCCACTGTGCATTGATATTGTCTTTTTTATGCCACTGCGACCTCCACCACTCTTCCAAGGGGCATTAAATCCGCATTGTTAAGCTACTGTGACCTCAACGTCTCTTCCAAGGGGCATTAAAACCATCTTGTTAAACCACTTCGAACTCCAAAGCTCTTCCAAGAGGCATTAAAACCGTCTTGTCAAGCTACTGTGACCTCCACGCGATCACCACCACTCTTCCAAGGGGAAAAAAAAGCGTCTTGTTATGCTGCTGTGACCTCCACGTCTCTTCCAAGTGGCATTGATATTGTCTTTTTTTTCCACTGCGACCTCCACCACTCTTCCATAGGGCATTGATATTGTCTTTTTATTATACTGCGACCTCCACCACTCTTCCAATGTGCATTAAAATGGTCTTGTTAAGCTACTGTGACCTCCATGTCTCTTCCACGGCACATTGATATCGTCTTTTTTTTCCACTGCTACCTCCACCTCTCTTCCATGGGGCATTAAAACTTCTTGTTAAGCTAATGTAACCTCCATGTCTCTTCCAGGGGCATTAATATTGTCTTTATATTCCATTGCGACCTCCACCACTCTTCCACTGGGCATTGATATTGTATTTTTTTTCCACTGTAACCTCCACCACTCTTCCAAGGGGCATTAATACCTTCTTGGAAAGCTTCTGTGACCTACACCTCTCTTCCAAGGGGCATTAAAACCATCTTGTTAAACCACTCTGAACTCCACAGCTCTTCCAAGGGGCATTAAAACCGCTTGTTAAGCTACGGTGACCTCCACATCTCTTCCACGGAGCATTGATATTGTCTTTTTATTCCACAGCGACCTCCACCACTCTTCAAGTTGCACTAATTCCGTCTTCTTAAGCTACTGTGACCTCCACGTCTCTTCCACGGAGCGTTGATATTGTCTTTTTATTCCACTGCGACCTCCACCACTCTTCCAAGGGGCATTAAAACCATCTTTTTAGGCTACTGTGACCTCCACGTCTCTTCCACGGCGCACTGATATTGTCTTTTTATTCCACTGCGACCTCCACCACTCTTCCAAGGAGCATTAAAACCGTCTTTTTAAGCTACTGTGACCTCCACGTCTCTTCCACGGGGCATTGATATTGTCTTTTTATTCCTCTGCGACCTCCACCACACTTCCAAGGGACATTAAATCCGTATTGTTAAGCTACTGTGACCTCAACGTTGTTACGGGTCCGTGTGGTGAAACCTCTGTGCCGAGGTGCAAGGAGGGACCCAGAGAGGCGTGACTAAGTATCAACCCGAACCGACCCTGGTCGGACAGCAGCTAACGACACTGTGACCAGGGAGGATCCGGGCTGAGGGACCAGGTGCTACTCTGGGGACGACCTTGTAAGAGAGCAGGTGGCTCCCACGGGTCAGATGGTTGGGACTGACCGGTATGGCGGATGAACATGGCAAGCAGGCAGAAATCTCTGTTGGCTGACAGGTGGTCACGTTACGTGACGGCAGAGCAGGTAGTAGTCTCTAGTTTTACCAGGAAGGTGGTCACAGCAAGTGACGGCAGAGCCTCCAGACAGGCTGGTAGGAAACAGGCGGGCACTCCCAGGTGAGCGGGCAGATCGACATGGCAGGAAACAGGCAGGTAACAGGTTAGCGCTCCCAGGTGAGCGGGCTGACGGACTCTGCAGGTAATAGACGGATGCTCCCAGGTGAGCGGACTGGCAGACAGGGCAGGTTACAGGCGGATGCTCCCAGGTGAGCGGACTGGCAGACAGGGCAGGTAACAGGCAGATGCTCCCAGGTGAGCGGACTGGCAGACAGCGCAGGTAACAGGCAGGTAACAGGTGAGCGCTCCAGGTGAGCAGGCTGGCAGGCTCGGCAGGTAACGGGCAGATAACAGGCTGGCAGACAGGACGAGGAGTCAGGCTAGCAGCGGGACCTGAGGGCTGAAGCAGAGATAAGTAACTGTGCAACAACTTGCTCGGCACCTCCATTTTGCAGGAGGTGCCTTATATACGGGAGGTCCTCCGGCAATCGGCCGGGGACTCCTTAAGACGACGTGTGTGGTCCCTTTAAGAGAGGGGAAGCGCGCGTGCGAGCCCCCTAAGCACATTGCCGGGGAAGGAGCGCGTGCCGGCAGCAGCGGGGGGAGAAGCGCTGGAGGACACCGCGCCAGGAGCGGGCAGGTGAGAGGGATGGCATCTCTGCCTAGCAAGGGGCAGAGATGCCGATGCTACAGTACCCCCCCCCTTTAGGCCCCCTCTTTTTTTGGCCTGTAAGAAATTTTTCAAGGAGAAGCGGGGCGTGGATGTTCTCCCTGGGTTCCCAAGTTCTCTCCTCAGGACCAAACCCCTTCCAATCCACCAGAAAAAAGGTCTTTCCTCTTACCCTCTTGGTGGACAGAATACTCTCTACCTCAAAGACGTCCTCAGCGAAAACCGGAGCAGGGGGAGTACCTGGATTGTTGGAAAAAGAGTTTAAGACAACGGGTTTGAGGAGAGATACGTGGAAGGAGTTGGGAATCCGTAAGGTGGCCGGGATTTTTAACTTGTAGGCCATTGGATTAATTTGCTTGAGGATTTCGAAAGTGCCGATGAAGCGAGGACCTAACTTGTAGGAGGGTATCTTGAGCCGCACATGTTTGGAGGAGAGCCAAACCTTGTCTCCCGGATGGAATTGAGGTGGATCCAGACGTCTCTTATCAGCATATCTCTTCATCCGCTCGAAGGAGTGAAGAAGTGCGGACCTAGTACTCTCCCAAATGGTAGAAAACTCGCTGACAAGAGACTCCGCGGCAGGGTTGTCCACAGAAGCGGAGATGGGAAACGGAATCCGGGGTTGTTAGCCATAGACAAAAAAGAACAGGGACTTGGAAGAGGATTCGCTCTCGTGGTTATTATAAGAGAATTCGGCCCAAGGAAGTAGGTCCACCCAATCAGAATGATGGGCATTAACAAAGTGCCGGAGGTAGCTGGTAAGGATCTGATTGATCCGCTTCACTTGACCATTGGACTGAGGGTGGTAAGCGGAGGAGAAATCCAGGGTTACATCCAGCAGTTTACATGTGGCTCTCCAGAAGCGTGAGGTGAACTGAACCCCTCGATCCGACACGATGTGGAGGGGTAGGCCATGGAGACGGAAGATATGACGGATAAAGTCCTTAGCCAGCTCAGGTGCAGACGGGAGACCAGGCAGGGGAATGAAGTGGGCCATTTTAGAAAAGCGGTCCACGACCACCCAAATGACAGTACACCCGGCAGAAACAGGGAGATCGGTAATGAAGTCCATAGCGATGTGTTGCCATGGGGCAACAGTTATGGGAAGCGGCAGGAGATGACCGGCTTGTAAGTGTCTGGGAACTTTGTTGCGGCCACAAGATGAACAGGCAGAGACGAAGTCTACCACATCCTTACGCAGGTAGACCACCTGTAATGCCGGGAAATGAGCAGGAAGGTCTTCTTTTGGCCGGCATGGCCAGCTAGTTTAGAAGAATGACCCCAGAGAAAAACCTTCTCACGGTCAGGAACCGCCACGAACGTCTTGCCGGGTGGAAGACGAGTCAAATCCAAGGGGGCCACATTCATCACCTTGGAGGGGTCGATAATTTGCATAGGCTCCTCCTCTTGGTCGGAGGACAGGAAGGATCGGGACAAGGCATCAGCTTTGACATTCTTGTCCACCGGGAGGAAATGAAGGATGAAATCGAAGCGGGCAAAAAACAAAGACCACCGGGCCTGACGTGGATTAAGTCTCTGGGCATTTTGGAGATATGCCAGAGTTTTGTGATCCGTGTAGATGATCACCGGGTATAGAGCCCCTTCAAGCAGATAGCGCCACTCTTCCAGTGCCAATTTGACGGCTAGCAATTCTTGGTCTCCTATGGAGTAATTGCGCTCAGAGGAGGAGAAGATTTTGGAGAAAAAGCCGCAGGTTACCATTCTCCCGGATGAAGACTTTTGGGTGAGCACCGCTCCGGCTCCAGAGGAGGAAGCATCAACCTCCAGGTAGAACTGTTTGTTGCAGTCCGGACGGTGCAGCATAGGGGCAGAGGAGAAGGCTTGCTTCACGGAAAGGAAGGCCTCCTCAGCTTCGGGTGGCCATACCTTGGGATTTGCTCCCTTACAGGTGAGCGCAGATATAGGAGCAGTCCGAGACGAGAAGTGTGGAATGAAGAGACGATAGTAATTAGCGAAGCCCAGGAATCGCTGTATCGCCTTCAACCCCTCCGGACGGGGCCACTTTAGGACAGCAGAGAGCTTCTCGGGATCCATTCGCAAGCCTGTCTGGGAGATAACATAGCCCAGGAATAGAAGAGAGGTCTGCTCAAAAAGGCACTTCTCGTATTTAGCATAGAGGTGGTTCTGCCTGAGCCTAAGCAGGACCTGATGAACATCCCTCCGGTGTGTGGGAAGATCCGGAGAGAAGATCAAGATGTCGTCCAGGTATACCACCACGCAGGAGTAAAGAAGGTCACGGAAGATGTTATTGACCAGTACTTGGAAGAGCATTGCAGAGGCCGAAGGGCATCACATGGTACTCATAGTGTCCATTCCAGGTATTAAATGCCGTTTTCCACTCTTCTCCTTGACGGATACGGACCAGGTTATACGCTCCACGTAGATCTAGCTTGGAAAAGATTCTGGCGCCTTTAAGGTGATCAAATAACTCGGAGATGAGCGTTAGGGGGTATTTATTTTTAACCGTGATCTGATTGAGTCCTCTATAGTCAATACAGGGGCGTAGCGAGCCATCCTTTTTTTTGACAAAGAAGAATCCGGCTCCAACCGGGGAAGTAGACTTCCGGATGAATCCCCTAGCCAGATTTTCCTCTATGTACTCAGACATGGCCCGGGTTTCAGCTGCAGACAACGGATAAATATGCCCATGGGGTGGAGTGGCGCCAGGTACCAGGTCGATCGGGTAATCATATGGCCTATGAGGTGGCAATGTCTCCGCTTCTTTTTTACCGAAGATGTCAGCATAGGGACAGTAAGGAGCCGGAAGACCAGGTAAATTAGCTGGGGTAGGTGGTGGACGAACCGGACGAACCGGAACCAGTCAGGTCTTATGGCAGGGCGGCCCCCACCGGAGTACTTCACCGGAATGCACGTTCAACACGGGTTCATGTGTCTGGAGCCAAGGTAGGCCTAGCAATAGGGAGTGGGAGAGTCCGGGTAGCACATGGAAGGAGATTACCTTAGAGTGCAGCATTCCCACCTGCAGGGTTATGGGTTCCGTGACGAGCAGGATGGTCACCGGAAGGAGTCTTCCATCCACGGAGGCGCCTGACAATGGTTCTGCCAGAGACTTGGTGGGAATATGGTATTTCTCAACCAGGGACTGGGAGATGAGTTTTCCAGCGGATCCAGAATCCAGGTGGGCGAGTTCAAAGTGACTGTCCTCTCCCCAGGAGATAGAAACAGACTAAGTCAGGGATGGAGAGGGCTTACTTTTGTCTAGGGCGACCTCTCCGAGTGGTCCTAGACACTGGAGTTTCCCGGCCTCTCCGGGCAGGAACGGATCAGGTGCTCCTTACTGCCACAATAGAAGCAGCTCCCCTCGGCTCGGCGTGACTCTTGGCGAGATTTGACCATCATGGTCTGGTCGATCTGCATGGGCTCGGGTGAGTGCACCCGGGGAGTGAAAGAAGAGGAGACAGGTCTCTGGAAAGTAGGAGCGAGGCGGGGAAACCTTCTCTCACGGGTGGTCTCCTTGGTGCGTTCTTGAAACCGGATGTCAATCCGGGTAGCCAGCGACACCAGGTCATCGAGGGTGGTAGGAATGTCCCGACCGGCGAGCTCATCTTTAATCAGAGCGGAAAGACCCTCCCAGAAGATGGACACCAGGGCTTTGTTATCCCAGGCAAGCTCAGAAGCGAGGGTGCGGAACCATATGGCATATTGGCCCACGGTGAGAGTCCCTTGCGGAGACATAGCAGAGGGGAGGCTGATGTGGTCTTACGCCCCGGTTCATCGAAGACTCTCCGGAAATCAGTGAGGAAAGACGACAGGTCGGAAACCAGGGGGTCCCCTCTCTCCCACAGGGGGTTAAGCCATGCCAGTGCCTTCCCATTGAGATGGGACATGATGAATGCCACTTTGGCCCGGTCGGAGATAAACTGATGAGCCAAGAGTTCAAAGCGCAGGGTGCACTGGTTTATGAAGCCCCGAGTTTGAGCGGGGTCACCTCCGAAACGAGGAGGTGCAGAAAGCCGGGGTCCGGGGCAAGATGCCATGGTATTGAGGCAGAGACGTTGATGCTACAAACGTCTCTTCCAAGGGGCATTAAAACCATCTTGTTAAACCACTTCGAACTCCAAAGCTCTTCCAAGAGGCATTAAAACCGTCTTGTTAAGCTTCTGTGACCTCCACGTCTCTTCCACGGGGCATTGATATTGTCTTTTTATTCCACAGCGATCTCCACCACTCCTCCAAGGGGCAAAAAAAACATCTTGTTAAGCTACTGTGACCTCCACATCTCTTCCAAGGGGCATTGATATTGTCTTTTTATTCCACTGTAACCTCCACCACTCTTAAAAGGGGCATTAAAACTGTCTTGTTAAGCTACTGTGACCTCCACATGTCTTCCAAGGGTCATTAAAACCATCTTGTTAAACCTCTCTGAACTCCACAGCTCTTCCAAGGGGCATTAAAACTGTATTGTTAAGCTACTGTGACCTCCACATCTATTCCAAGGGGCATTGATATTGTCTTTTTATTCCACGGCGACCTCCACCACTTCTCCAAGGGTCATTAAAACCATCTTGTTAAGCTACTATGACCTCCACGTCTCTTCTACGGGGCATTCATATTGTCTTTTTATTCCATTGTGACCTCCACAAATCTTCCAAGGTGCATTGATATTGTCTTTATATTCCACTGAAACCTTCACATCATTTCCAAGGGGCATTATAATCATTTGTTAAGCTACTGTGACCTCAACGTCTCTTCCACTTAGCATTGATATTGTCTTTTTATTCCACAGTGACCTCCAACACTCTTCCAAGGCGCATCAATGTTGTCTTTTTATTCCACTGTGACCTCCACCACTCTTCCAAGGGGCATTGATATTGTCTTTTTATTCCAATGTGACCTCCACCACTCTTCCAAGGTGCATTAAAACCATCTTTTTAAGCTACTGTGACCTCCAAGTCTCTTCCACTGGGCATTGATATTGTCAAGATGGTTTTAATGCCTTTTGTAGAGTGGTGGAGGTCGCAATGGAATAAAAAGACAATATCAATGCCCCGTGGAAGAGACGTGGAGATCACAGTAGCTTAACAAGACGGTTCTAATGCCCCTTGGAAAATCTGTGGAGTTCAGAGTGGTTTAACAAGACAGTTTTAATGACCCGTGGAAGAGACGTAGAGGTCACTGTAGCTTAATAAGATGGTTTTAATGCCCGTTGGAAGAGAGGTGGAGGTCACAGTGGAATAAAAAGACAATATCAATGCCCCTTGGAATAGTGGTGGAGGTCGCAGTGGAACAAAATGACAATCTCAGTGACCGGTGGAAGAGATGTGGAGGTCACAGTAGCTTAACAAGACGGTTTTAATGCCCCTTGGAAGAGCTGTGGTGTTTAGAGTGGTTTAAAAGGATGGCTTTAATGCCCCTTGGAAGAGACGTGGAGGTCACAGTAGCTTTGCAAGGCGGTTTTAATGCCCTTGGAAGAGTGGTGGAGTTCGCAGCGGAATAAAATGACAATATCAATTCCCCGTGGAAGTGACGTGGAGGTGACAGTAGCTTAACAAGACTGTTTTAATGCCCCGTGGAAGAGCTGTGGTGATTAGAGTGGTTTAACAAGACGGTTATAATGCCCCTTGGAAGAAACTTGGAGGTCACAGTAGCTTTACAAGACAGTTTTAATACCCCTTGGAAGAGTGGTGGAGGTCGCAGTCGATTAAAAAGACAATTTCAATGTCCAGTGAAAGAGACGTGGAGGTGACAGCAGCTTAACAAGACGGTTTTAATGCCCCTTGGAAGTGAGGTGGAGTTCGCAGTGGAATAAAAAGACAATATCAATGCTCCGTGGAAGAGACTTGGAGGTCACAGTAGATTTTTCAAGACCGACTTAGTGCCCCTTGGAAGAGTGGTGGAGGTTGCAGTGGAATAAAATGACAATATAAATGCCCCTTATAGAGACTTGGAGGTCACAGTAGCTTTACAAGACGGCTTTAATGCCCCTTGGAAGAGTGGTGGAGGTTACAGTGGAATAAAAAGACTATATCAATGCCCCGTGGAAGAGACGTGGAGGTCACAGTAGCTTAACAAGACGGTTTTAATGCCCTTTGGAAGAGTGGTGGAGGTCGCAGTGGAATAAAAAGACAATATCAATGCCCCTTGTAAGAGTGGTGGAGTTCGCAGTCTAATAAAAATACAATATCAATGCCCAGTGTAAGAGACGTGGAGGTCACATTAGCTTATCAAGACGGTTTTAATGCCCTTGGAAAAGCTGTGGAGTTCAGAGTGGTTTAGTAACAAGGTTTTAATGCCTCTTGGAAGAGACGTGGAGGTCACAGTAGCTTAACAAGACGGTTTTAATGCCCCTTGGAAGAGTGGTGGAGGTCGCAGCCGAGTAAAAAGACAATATCAATGCCCCTTGGAAGAATGGTGGAGGTCGCAGTGGAATAAAAAGACAATATCAATTCCCCGTGGAAGAGAAGTGGAGGTCACAGTAGCTTAACAAGACAGATTTAGTGCTATGTGGAAGAGTTGTGGAGGTCGCAGTGGAAAAAAAAGAGAATATAAATGCCCCGTGGAAGAGACGTGGAGGTCACAGTAAGCTTAACAAGACGGTTTTAATGCCCCTTGGAAGAACTGTGGAGTTCATCGTGGTTTAACAAGATGGTTTTAATGCCCCTTGGAGAGACATGGAGGTCACAGTAGCTTAACAAGGCAGTTTTAATTCCCCTTGGAAGAGTGGTGGAGGTTACAGTGGAAAAAAAATACATTATCAATGCCCCTTTTAAGAAACGTAGAGGTCACAGTAGCTAAACAAGATGGTTTTAGAGCCCCCTGGAGGAGCTGTGGAGTTCAGAGAGGTACAACAAGATGGTTTTAATGCCCCTTGGAAGAGATGTGGAGGTCACAGTAGCTTTATAAGATGGTTTCAATGCCCTTTGGAAGAGTGGTGGAGGTTACAGTGGAATAAAAAGACTATATCAATGCCCCGTGGAAGAGACGTGGAGGTCACAGTAGCTTAACAAGACGGTTTTAATGCCCTTTGGAAGAGTGGTGGAGGTTACAGTGGAATAAAAAGATATCATCAATGCCCCAGTGTAAGAGACGTGGAGGTCACAATAGCTTAACAAGACAGTTTTAGTGCCCTTTGGAAGAGTGGTGGAGGTCGCAGTGGAATAAAAAGACAATATCAATGCCCCTTGTAAGAGTGGTGGAGTTCGCAGTCTAATATAAATACAATATCAATGCCCAGTGTAAGAGACGTGGAGGTAACATTAGCTTATCAAGACGGTTTTAATGCCCTTGGAAAAGCTGTGGAGTTCAGAGTGATTTAGTAACAAGGTTTTAATGCCCCTTGGAAGAGACGTGGAGGTCACAGTAGCTTAACAAGACGGTTTTAATGCCCCTTGGAAGAGTGGTGGAGGTCGCAGCAGAGTAAAAAGACAATATCAATGCCCCTTGGAAGAATGGTGGAGGTCGTAGTGGAATAAAAAGACAATATCAATTCCCCGTGGAAGAGACGTGGAGGTCACAGTAGCTTAACAAGACAGATTTAGTGCTATGTGGAAGAGTTGTGGAGGTCGCAGTGGAAAAAAAAGAAAATATAAATGCCCCGTGGAAGAGACGTGGAGTTCAAAGTAAGCTTAACAAGACGGTTTTAATGCCCCTTGGAAGAACTGTGGAGTTCATCGTGGTTTAACAAGATGGTTTTAATGCCCCTTGGAGAGACATGGAGGTCACAGTAGCTTAACAAGGCGGTTTTAATTCCCCTTGGAAGAGTGGTGGAGGTTACAGTGGAAAAAAAATACATTATCAATGCCCCTTTTAAGAAACGTGAAGGTCACAGTGGCTAAACAAGATGGTTTTAGAGCCCCCTGGAGGAGCTGCGGAGTTCAGAAAGGTACAACAAGATGGTTTTAATGTCCATTGGAAGAGATGTGGAGGTCACAGTAGCTTTATAAAATGGTTTCAATGCCCTTTGGAAGAGTGGTGGAGGTTACAGTGGAATAAAAAGACAATATCAATGCCCCAGTGGCAGAGACATGGAGGTCGCAGTAGCTAAAGAAGACGGTTTTAAAGCCCCTTGGAAGTGTGGTCGAGGTCAAAGTGGAATAAAAAGACAATATCAATGCACCTTGGAAAAGTGGTGGAGGTAGCAGAGGAATAAAAAGACAATATCAATGTCCAGTGGAAGAGACGTGGAGGTCACAGTAGCTTGACAAGACTGTTTTAATGCCCCTTGGAATAGCTGTGGAGTTCAGAGTCGTTTAACAGGATGGTTTTAATGCCCCTTGTTAGAGACTTGGAGGTCACAGTGGAATAAAAAGACAAGATCAATGCCCGTTGGAAGAGTGGTGGAGGTCGCAGTGGAATAAAAAGACAATATCAATAACCCGTGGAGGAGACATTGAGGTCACAGTAGCTTATCAAGACGGATTTAATGCCCCTTGGAAGAGTGATGGAGGTCGCAGTGGAATAAAAAGACAATATCAATGCCCCGTGGAAGAAAAGTGGAGGTCACAGTAGCTTAGCAAGACGGTTTTAATGCCCCTTGGAATAGCTGTGAAGTTCAGAGTGGTTTAACAAGATGGTTTTAAAGCCCTTTGGAAGAGACTTGGAGGACACAGTACCTTAACAAGACGGTTTTAATGCTCCTTGTAAGAGTGGTGGAGGTTACAGTGGAATAAATAGACAATATAAATACCCCATGAAGGAAAGAGGGAGGTCACAGTATCTTAAAAAGATGGTATTAATGCCCCTTGGAAGAGAGGTGGAGGTCGCAGTGGAATAAAAGCACAATATCAATGACCTTTGGAAGAGTGGTGGAGGTCACAGTGGAATAAAAAGGCAATATCAATGAACCTTGGAGGAGACGTGGAGGTCATAGTAGCTTAACAAGACCGATTTAATGCCCCTTGGAAGAGTGGTGGTGGTCGCAGTGGAATAAAAAGACAATATCAATGCCCCGTGGAAGAGACGTGGAGGTCACAGTAGCTTAACAAGACGGTTTTAATACAACTTGGAAGAGTGGTGGAGGTCACAGTGGAATAAAAAGACAATATCAATGCCCCATGGAAGAGACGTGGAGGTCACAGTAGCTTAACAAGACGGGTTTAATGCCCCTTGGAAGAGTGGTGGATGTCGCAGTGGAATGAAGAGACAATATCAATGCCCCGTGGAAGAGATGTGGAGGTCACAGTAGCTTAACAAGGCAGTTATAATGCCCCTTAAAAGTGTGTTGGAGGTCGCAGTGGAATAAAAAGACAATATCAATGCCCCTTGGAAAAGTGGTGGAGCTCGCAGTGGAATAAAAAGACAATATCAATGCCCCGTGGAAGAGACTTGGAGGTCACAGTAGCTTAAGAAGAAGGTTTTAATGCCCTTGTAAGAGTGGCGGAGGTCGCAGTGGAATAAAAAATTAATATCACTGCCCCGTGGAAGAGACATGGAGGTCACAGTAGCTTAACAAGGCAGTTATAATGCCCCTTGGAAGAGCTGTAGTGTTCAGAGTGGGTTAACAAGACGGATTTAATGCCCCTTGAAAGAGAAGTGGAGGTCACAGTAGCTTTCCAAGACGGTTTTAATGATGCTTGGAAGAGTGGTAGAGGTCGCTGTGGAATAAAAAGACAATATCAATGCCCCGTGGAAGAGATGTGGAGGTCACAGTAGCTTAGCAATACGGATTAAATGCATCTTGGAAGAGATTTGGAGTTCAGAGTCATTTTACAATATGGTTTTAATGCCCCTTGGAAGAGACGTGGAGGTCATATTATCTTTACAAGATGGTTTTATTGCCCCTTGGAAGAGTGGTGGAGGTTACAGTGGAATAAAAAGAAAATATCAATGCCCCGTGGAAGAGACGTGGAGTTCACAGTAGCTTAACAAGACAGTTGTAATGCCCCTTAAAAGTGTGTTGGAGGTCGCAGTGGAATAAAAAGATAACATCAATGCCCCGTGGAAGAGACTTGGAGGTCACAGTAGCTTAACAAGACGGTTTTAATGCCCTTGGAAGAGTGGTGGAGGTCGCAGTGAAATAAAAAAACAATATCACTGCCCTGTGGAAGAGACATGGAAGTCACAGTAGCTTAACAAGACAGTTGTAATGCCCCTTGGAAGAGCTGTAGTGTTCAGAGTGGGTTAACAAGACGGATTTAATGCCCCTTGAAAGATAAGTGGAGGTCACAGTAGCTTTACAAGACGGCTTTAGTGCTCCTTGGAAGAGTGGTGGAGGTTACAGTGGAATAAAAAGACAATATCAATGCCCCGTGGAATAGAAGTGGAGTTCACCATAGCTTAACAAGACGGTTTTAAAGCCCCTTGAAATAGAGGTGGAGGTCGCAGTGGAATAAAAAGACAATACCAATGCGCATTGTAAGAGTGGTGGAGATCGTAGTTGAATAAAAAAATAATATCAATGCCCCGTGGAGGAGACGTGGAGGTCACAGTAGCTTAAATAAGATGGTTTTAATGCCCATTGGAAGAGTGGTGGAGGTCGCAGTGGAATAAAAAGACAATATCAATTCACCGTCGAAGAGACGTGAAGGTCACAGTAGCTTAAAAAAGACGAATTTAATGCCCTTTGGAAGAGTGGAGGAGGTCTCAGTGGAATAAAAAGACAATATCAATGCCCCGTGAAAGAGACGTGGAGGTCACAGTATCTTTACAAGATGGTTTTAATGCCCCTTGGAAGAGCTGTAGAGTTATGAGTGGTTTAAATGCCCTTAGGAAGAGACGTGGAGATCACATTAGCTTAAGAAAACTATTTTACTGCCCCTTGGAAGAGTGTTTGAGGTTACAGTGGAATAAAAAGACAATATCAATGCCCTGGGGAAGAGATGTGGAGATCACATTTGTTTTACAAGACAGTTTTAATGCCCCTTGTAAGAGAGGTGGAGGTTACAGTGGAATGAAAAGACAATATCAATGCCCTGGGGAAGAGATGTGGAGATCACAATAGCTTAACAAGATGGTTGTAATGCTGATTGGAAGAGTGGAGGAGGTCACAGTGGAATTGAAAGACAATATCAATGCCCCTTGGAAAAGTGGTGGAGGTCGCAATGGAATAAAAAGACAATATCAATGCCCCGTGGAAGAGATGTGGAGGTCACAGTAGCTTAACAAGACGACTTTAATGCCCATGGAAGAGTAGTGGAGGTCTCAGTGGAATTAAAAGACAATAACAATGCCCCTTGGAAGAATGGTGGAGGTCGAAATGGAATAAAAAGAAAATATCAATGTACAGTGAAAGGGACGTGGAGGTCACAGTAGCTTAACTAGACGATTTTAATGCCAATTGGAAGAGTAGTGGAGGTTATAGTGGTATAAAAAGACAATATCAATGCCCCGTGGAAGAGACGTGGAGTTCAGAGTGGTTTAACAAGATGGTTTTAATGCCCCTTGATAGAGATGTGGAGGTCTCAGTAGCTTAACAAGATGGTTTTAATGATCCTTGAAACAGTGGAGGAGGTTACAGTGGAATAAAAAGACAATATCAATGCCCCTTGGAAGAGTGGTGAAGGTCGCAGTGGAATAAAAAGACAATGTCAATGCCGCGTGAAAGAGACGTGGAGGACACAGTAGCTTAACAAGATGGTTTTAATGCCCCTTGGAAGAGTGGTGGAGGTCTCAGTGGAATAAAAAGACAATAACAATGCCCTGTAAGAGACGTGGAGGTCACAGTAGCTTAACAAGATGGTTTAAATGCCCCTTGGAAGAGCTGTGGAGTTCAGAGTGGTTTAACAAGACGGTTTTAATGCCCCTTGATAGAGATGTGGAGGTCTCAGTAGCTTAACAAGATGGTTTTAATGCTCCTTGGAACAGTGGAGGAGGTTACAGTGGAATAAAAAGACAATATCAATGCCCCTTGGAAGAGTGGTGGAGGTCGTAGTGGAATAAAAAGACAATATCAATGCCCCGTGGAATAGACGTGGAGGTCACAGTAGCTTAACATGACGGTTTTAATGCTACTAGGTAGCGTGGTGGAGGTCGCTGTGGAATAAAACGACAACATCAATGCCCCGTGGAAGAGACATGGTAGTCACATTAGCTTAACAATACGATTTTATTGCCCCTTGGAAGAGCTGTGGAGTTTAGAGTGGTTTTACAAGATGGTTTTAATGCCCCTTGGAAGAGACGTGGAGGTCACATTAGCTTTACAAGACTTTTTTTAATGCCCCTTGGAAGAGTGCTGGAGGTTACAGAGGAATAAAAAGACAAAATCACTGCCCCGTGGAAGAGACGTTGAGGTCACAGTAGCTTATTAAGACGATTTTAATGCTACTTGGAAGAGTGGTGGAGATCACTGTGGAATAAAAAGACAATATCAATGCCCCTTGGAAGAGTGGTGGAGGTCGTAGTGGAATAAAAAGACAATATCAGTGCCCTAGTGGAATAGACGTGGAGGTCACAGTAGCAAAACAAGACGGTTTTAATGCTACTAGTAAGAGTGGTGGAGGTCGCTGTGTAATAAAAAGACAACATCAATGCCCCGTGGAAGAGACATGGTGGTCATATTAGCTTAACAATACGGTTTTATTGCCCCTTGGAATAGCTGTGAAGTTTAGAGTGGTTTTACAAGATGGTTTTAATGCCCCTTAGAAAAGACGTGGAGGTCACATTAGCTTTACATGACTGTTTTAATGCCCCTTGGAAGAGTGCTGGAGGTTACAGAGGAATAAAAAGACAAAATCACTGCCACGTGGAAGATACGTTGAGGTCACAGTAGCTTATCAAGACAGTTTTAATGCCCTTTGGAAGAGTGGTGGAGATCACTGTGCAATGAAAAGACAATATCAATGCCCCGTGGAAGAGACGTGGAGGTGACAGCAGCTTAACAATACGGTATTAATGCCCTTTGGAAGAGCTGTGGAGTTCAGAGTGGTTTTTCAAGTTGGTTTTAAAGCCCCTTGGAAGAGACATAGTGGTCACATTAGCTTTACAAGACGGTTTTAATGCCCTTTGGAAGAGTGGTGGAGGTCGCATTGGAATAAAAAGACAGTATCAATGCCCCGTGGAAGAGACGTGGAGGTCACAGTAGCTTAACAAGACGGTTCTAATGCCCCATGGAAGAGCTGTGGAGATCACAGTGGTTTAACAAGACGGATTTAATGCCCCTTGGATGAGACTTGGAGTCCACAGTAGCTTAACAATTTAGTTCTAATGCCCCTTGGAAAGGTGGTGAAGGTTACATTGGAATAAAAAGACAATATCAATGCCCCGTGGAAGAGACGTGGAGGTCACAGTAGCTTAACAAGACAGTTTAATGCCCCTTGGAAGAGTGTTGGAGGTTACAGTGGAATAAAAAGACAATATCAATGCCTTTTGGAAGAGTGGTGGATGTCGCAGTGGAATAAAAAGACAATATCATTGCCACGTGGAAGAAACGTGGAGGTCACATTAGCTTAAAAAGATGGTTTTATTACCCCTTAGAAGAGTGGTGGAGGTCGAAGGCAATAAAAAGACAATATCAATGCCCCTTGGAAGAGTGGTGGAGGTCGCAGTGGAATAAGAAGACAATATCAATGCCCCGTAAAAGAGACGTGGAGGTCACAGTAGCTTAACAAGACGGTTTTAATGCCCCTTGGAAGAGCTGTGGAGTTCAGAGTGGTTTAACAAGACGCTTTTAATGCCTCTTGATAGAGATGTGAAGGTCTCAGTAGCTTAACAAGATGGTTTTCATGCCCCTTGGAACAGTGGAGGAGGTTACAGTGGAATAAAAACATAATATTAATGCCCCTTGGAAGAGTGGTGGAGGTCGCAGTGGAATAAAAAGACAATGTCAATGCCCCGTGAAAGAGACTTGGAGGACACAGTAGCTTAAAAAGATGGTTTCAATGCCCCTTGGAAGAGTGGTGGAGGTCTCAGTGGAATAAAAAGACAATAACAATGCCCTGTAAGTGACGTGGAGGTCACAGTAGCTTAACAAGACGGTTTAAATGCCCCTTGGAAGAGCTGTGGAGTTCAGAGTGGTTTAACAAGACGGTTTTAGTGCCCCTTGATAGAGATGTGGAGGTCTCAGTAGCTTAACAAGATGGTTTTAATGCCCCTTGGAACAGTGGAGGAGGTTACAGTGGAATAAAAAGACAATATCAATGCCCCTTGGAATAGTGGTGGAGGTTGCAGTGGAATAAAAAGACAATATCAATGCCCCGTAAAAGAGACGTGGAGGTCACAATAGCTTAACAAGACGGTTTTAATGCCCCTTGAAAGAGCTGTGGAGTTCAGAGTGGTTTAAAAAGACGGTTTTAATGCCCCTTGATAGAGATATGGAGGTCTCAGTAGCTTAACAAGATGGTTTTAATGCTCATTGGAACAGTGGAGGAGGTTACAGTGGAATAAAAAGACAATATCAATGCCCCTTGGAAGAGTGGTGGAGGTCGTAGTGGAATAAAAAGACAATATCAGTGCCCCAGTGGAATAGACGTGGAGGTCACAGTAGCAAAACAAGATGGTTTTAATGCTACTAGGTAGAGTGGTGGAGGTCGCTGTGGAATAAAAAGACAACATCAATGCCCCGTGGAAGAGACATGGTGGTCACATTAGCTTAACAATACGGTTTTATTGCCCCTTGGAAGAGCTGTGGAGGTCACATTAGCTTTACAAGACGGTTTTAATGCCCCTTGGAAGAGTGCTGGAGGTTACAGAGGAATAAAAAGACAAAATCACTGCCCCGTGGAAGAGACGTTGAGGTCACAGTAGCTTATCAAGATGGTTTTAATGCTACTTGGAAGAGTGGTGGAGATCACTGTGGAATAAAAAGACAATATCAATGCCCCGTGGAAGAGACGTGGAGGTGACAGTAGCTTAACAATACGGTATTAAAGTCCCTTGGAAGAGCTGTGGAGTTCAGAATGGTTTTTCAAGATGGTTTTAATGCCCCTTGGAAGAGACATGGTGGTCACATTAGCTTTACAAGACTGTTTTAATGCCCTTTGGAGGAGTGGTGGAGGTCGCATTGGAATAAAAAGACAGTATCAATGCCCCGTGGAATAGACGTGGAGGTCACAGTAGCTTAACAAGACGGTTCTAATGCCCCTTGGAAGAGCTGTGGAGATCACAGTGGTTTAACATGACGGATTTAATGCCCCTTGGATGAGACGTAGAGGCCACAATAGCTTAACAATTTAGTTCTAATGCCCCTTGGAAAGGTGATGAAGGTTACATTGGAATAAAAAGACAATATCAATGCCCTGTGGAAGAGACGTGGAGGTAACAGTAGCTTAACAAGACAGTTTAATGCCCCTTGGAAGAGTGTTGGAGGTTACAGAGAAATAAAAAGACAATATCAATGCCTTTTGGAAGAGTGGTGGATGTCACAGTGGAATAAAAAGACAATATCATTGCCACGTGGAAGAAATGTGGAGGTCACATTAGTTTAAAAAGATGGTTTCATTGCCCCTTGGAAGAGTGGTGGAGGTCGCAGGCAATAAAAAGACAATATCAATGCCCCTTGGATGAACCGTGGAGGTCAAAGTAGCTTAACAATACGGTTTTATTTCCCCTTGGAAGAGTGGTGGAGGTTACAGTGGAATTTAAAGACAATAACAATGCCCCGTGGTAGAGAAGTGGAGGTTACAGTAGCTTAACAAGATGGTTTCAATGCCGCTTGGTAGAGTGGTGAAGTTTGGAGTGGAATAAAAATACAACATCAATGCCCCTTGAAAGAGTCGTGGAGGTCGCAGTGGATTAAATAGACAATATCAATGCCCCTTGGAGGTGTGGTGGAGGTCGCAGTGGAATAAAAAGACGATATTAATGCCACTTGGAAGAAATGTGGAGGTCACAGTAGCTTAACAAGACGGTTTAAATGCCCCTTGGAAGAGTGGTGGATTTCGCAGTGGAATAAAAAGACAATATTAATGCCCCGTAGAAGAGACGTGGAGGTCACAGTAGCTTAACAAGACAGTTTTAATGCCCCTTCGAAGAGCTGTGGACTTCAGAGTGGTTTAACAAGACGGTTTGAATGCCCCTTGGAAGAGACGTGGATCTCAAAGAAGCTGAAAAAGACGGTATTAATGCCCATTGGAAGAGTGGGCGAGATTACAGTGAAATAAAAAGACAATATCATTGCCCCGTGGAAGAGACGTGGAGGTCACAGTAGCTTAACAAAATGGTTTTAAAGCCTCTTGGAAGAGTGGTGAAGGTTGCAGTGGAATAAAAAGACAATATCAATGCCTCTTGGAAGAGTGGTGGAGGTCGTAGTGGAATAAAAAGACAATATCAATGCCCTGTGAAAGAGACGTGGAGGTCACAGTAGCATAACAAGATGGTTTTAATGCCCCTTGTAAGAGTGGTGGAGGTTGCTGTGGAATAAAAAGACAATATCAATGCCCCGCTGAAGAGACTTGGAGGTCACAGTAGCTTTACAAGACGGTTTTAATGCCCTTTGGAAGAGTGGTGGAGGTTACAGTGGAATAAAAAGACAATATCAATGCCCCAAGAAAGAGACGTGGAGATCACAGTAGCTTAACAAGATGGTTTCAATGCCCCTTGGAAAAGTGGTGGAGGTCACAGTGGAATAAAAAGACAATATCAATGCCCCTTGGTAGAGTGGTGGAGGTCGCAGTGGAATAAAAAGCCAATATCAATGCACCGTGGAAGAGACCTGGAGGTCACAGTAGCTTAACAAGATAGTTTTAATGCCCCTTGGAAGAGTGTTGGAGGTCGCAGGGAAGAAATAGACAAAATCAATGCCCCGTCGAAGAGACGTGGAGGTCAAATTAGCTTAACAATATGGTTTTATTGCCCCTTGGAAGAGTGGTGGAGGTTACAGTGGAAAAAAAAGACACTCTCAATGCTCCGTGGAAGAGACGTGGAGGTCACAGTAGCTTAACAAGACGGTTTTAATGCCCCTTGGAAGAGTGGTGGAGGTCGCATTGGAATAAGAAGACAATATCAATGGCTCTTGGAAGAGACGTGGAGGACACAGTAGCTTAACAAGACGGTTTTAATGCCCCTTGGAAGAGTGGTGGAGATCGCAGTGGAATAAAAAGACAATATCAATCCCCCTTGGAAGAGTGGTGGAGGTCGCAGTGGAATAAAAAGACAATATCAATGCCCCGTGGAATAGACGTGGATGTCACAGTAGCTTAACAAGACGGTTTTAATGCCCCTTGGAAGAACTGTGGAGTTGAGAGTGGTTTAACAAGACGGTTTTAATGACCCTTGGATGAGACGTGGCGAACACAGTATCTTAACAACGAGGTTCTAATGCCCTTTGGAAAGGTGGTGAAGGTTAAAGTGGAATAAAAAGACAATATCAATGCCCCGTGGTAGAGACGTGGAGGTCAAATTAGCATAACAATACGGTTTTATTGCCCCTTGGAAGAGTGGTGGAGGTTACAGTGGAATAAAAAGACAATATCAATGCCCCGTGGTAGAGACGTGGAGGTCAAATTAGCATAACAATACGGTTTTATTGCCCCTTGGAAGAGTGGTGGAGCTTACAGTGGAAAAAAAAGACACTCTCAATGCTCCGTGGAAGAGACGTGGAGGTCACAGTAGCTTAACAAGACTGTTTTAATGCCCTTTGGAAGAGTGTTGGAGGTCGCAGTGGAATAAAAAGACGATATCAATGGCTCTTGGAAGAGATGTGGAGGACACAGTAGCTTAATTAGACAGTTTTAATGCCCCTTGGAAGAGTGGTGGATATCGCAATGGAATAAAAAGACAATATCAATGCCCCTTGGAAGAGTGGTGGAGGTCGCAGTGGAATAAAAAGACAATATCAATACCCCGTGAAATAGACGTGGAGGTCACAGTAGCTTATCAAGACGTTTTTAATGCCCCTTGGATGAGCTGTGGAGTTCAGAGTGGTTTAACAAGACGGTTTTAATGCCCCTTGGATGAGACATGGAGGCCACAGTAGCTTAACAAGGTGGTTCTAATGCCCCTTGGAAAGGTGGTGAAGGTTAAATTGGAATAGAAAGACAATATCAATGCCCCGTGGAAGAGACATGGAGGTCACAGTAGCTTAACAAGACAGTTTTAATGCCCCTTGGAAGAGTGGTGGATGTCGCAGTGGAATTTAAAGACAATATCAATGCCCCTTGGAAGAAACGTGGAGTTCACAGTACCTTAAAAAGACGGTTTTATTGCCCCTTGGAAGAGTGGTGGAGGTCGCAGGGAATAAAACAACAATATCAATGACCCTTGGAAGAGACGTGGAGATCAAAGTAGCTTAACAATATGGTTATATTGCCCTTTGGAAGAGTGGTAAAGGTTACAGTGGAATTTAAAGACAATATCAATGCCGCTTGGAAGAGACGTGGAGGTCACAGTAGCTTAACAAGACGGTTTTAATGCTTTTGGAAGAGTTGTGGAGTTCGCAGTGGAATAAAAAGACAATATCAAGGCCCCTTGGAAGAGTGGTGGAGGTCGCAGTGGAAAAAAAAGACAATATCAATGCCCCTTGGAACAGTGGTGGAGCTCACAGTGGAATAAAATGATGATATCAATGCCACTTGCAAGAGACGTGGAGGTCACAGTAGCTTAACAAGACAGTTTAAATGCCCCTTGGAAGAGTGGTGGAGTACACAGTGGTTTACCAAGACGGTTTGAATTCCCCTTGGAAGAGATGTGGAGGTCACAGTATCTTAAAACGAAGGTTTTAATGCCCCTTGGAAGAGTGGCAGAGGTCGCAGTGGAATAAAAAGACAATATCAATGCCCCTTGGAAGAGTGGTGGAGGTCGCAGTGGAATAAAAGACAATATCAATGCCCCGGGGAAGAGACGTGGAGGTCACAGAAGCATAACAAGATGGTTTTAATGCCCCTTGTAAGAGTGGTGGAGCTCGCAGTGGATTAAAAAGACATCAATTCCCTGTGGAAGAGACGTGGAGGTCATTTTAGCTTTACAAGACGGTTTTAATGCCCCTTGGAAGAATGGTGGAGTTCGCAGTGTAATAAAAAGACAATATCACGGCCCCTTAGAAGAGTGGTGGAGGTCGCAATGGAATAAAATGACAATATCAATGCCCATTGGAAGAGTTGTGGAGGTCCCAGTGGAATAAAAAAAAATAAATGAATGCCCCTTCCATGAGACGTGGAGGTCACAGTAGCTTAACAAGACGGTTTAAATGCCCCTTGGAAGAGTTTTGGAGTTCGAAGTGGAATAAAAAGACAATATTAATGCCCTGTAGAAGAAACGTGGAGGTCACAGTAGCTTAACAAGTCAGTTTTACTCCCCCTTGGAAGAGCTGAGGAGTTCAGAGTGTTTTATCAAGACGGTTTGAAAGACCCTTGGAAGAGACGTGGAGGTCACAGTAGCTTAAAAAAATGGTATTAATGCCCCTTGTAAGAGTGGTGGAGGTTACAGTGAAATAAAAAGACAATATCAATGTCCCGTCGAAGAGAAGTGGAGGTCACAGTAGCTTAACAAAATGGTTTTATTGCCTCTTGGAAGAGTGCTGGAGGTTGCAGTGGAATAATAAGAAAATATCAATGCCTTTTGGAAGAGTGGTGGAGGTTGCAGTGGAATAAAAAGACGATATCAATGCCCCGTGGAAGAGACGTGGAGGTCACAGTAACTTAACAAGACGGTTTTAATGCCCGTTGAAGGAGTGGTGGAGTTCGCAGTTTAATAAAACTACAATATCAAGGCCCCTTGGAAGAGTGGTGGAGGTTGCAGTGGAATAAAAAGACAATATCAATACCCCTTGAAAGATTGCTGGAGGTCGCAGTGGAATAAAAAGACAATATCAATGCCCCTTGGAAGAGACGTGGAGGTCACAGTAGCTTAACAAGACGGTTTAAATGCCCCTTGGAAAAGTGGTGGAGTTCAGAGTGGTTTTACAAGATGGTTTTATTAACCCTTGGAAGAGACGTGGAGGTCACATTACCTTTACAAGATGGTTTTAATGCCCCTTGGAAGAGTGATGGAGGTTACAGTGGAATAAAAAGACAAAATCAATGCCCCGTGGAAGAGACGTGGAGGTCAGAGTAGCTTAACAAGACGGTTTTAATGCCCATTGGAAGAGTAGTGGGGGTCGCTGTGGAATAAAAAGACAATATCAATGCCCCGTGGAAGAGACGTGGAGGTCACAGTAGCTTTACAAGATGGTTTTAATGCCCCTTGGAAGAGCTGTGGAGTACAGAGTGGTTTAACCAGATGGTTTTAATACCCCTTGGAAGAGACGTGGAGGTAGCAGTAGCTTAACAAGACAGTTTTAATGCCTCTTGGAAGAGTGGTGGAGGTTACAGTGAAAAAAAAGACAATATCAATGCCCTGTGGAAGAGACGTGGAGGCCACAGTAGCTTAACAAGACACTTTTTAATGCCCCTTGGCAGAGCTGTGGCATTCAGAGTGGTTTAACAAGAAGGATTTAATGCCCTTGGAAGAGACGTGAAGATGACAGTAGCTTAACAAGACAGTTTTAATGCCCCTTGGAAGAGTGGTGGAGGTTACAGTGGAATAAAAATACAATATGAATGCCCCGTGGAAGAGACTTGGAGGTCACAGTAGCTTAAAAAGATGGCTTTACTGCCCCTTGGTGGAGGTCGCAGAGTAAGAAAAAGACAATATCAAAGTCACTTGGAAGAGTAGTGAAGGTCGCAGTGGAATAAAAAGACAATAACAATGCCCCTTGGAAGAGTGGTGGAGGTTGCAGTGGAATAAAAAGACAATATCAATGCCCCGTAGAAGGAACGTGGAGGTCACAGTAGCTTAACAAGACTATTTTAATGCCCCTTGTAAGAGTGGTGGAGGTCGCAGTGGTATAAAAAGACAATATCAATACCCCGTGGAACAGACGTGAAGGTCACAGTAGCATAACAAGACTGTTTAAATGCCCTTGGAAGAACTGTGGAGTTCAGAGAGGTTTAACAAGACAGTTTCAATGCCCCTTGGAAGAGACGTGGAGGTCACAGTAGCTTAACAAGACGGTTTTAGTGGCAATTGGAAACGTGGTGTAGGTTACAGTGGAATAAAAAGACAATATCAATGCCCAGTGGAAGAAACGTGGAGGTCACAGTAGCATAACAAGACGTTTTAATGCCCCTTGGAAGAGCTGTGGAGTTCAGAGAGGTTTAGCAAGACGGTTTTAATGACCCTTGGAAGAAACGTGGAGGTCACAGTTGCTTAAAAAGTAGATTTTATTGCCCCTTGGAAGAGTGGTGTAGGTCGCTGGGAATAAAAAGAAAATATCAATGCCCCGTAGAAGAGACGTGGAGGTCACAGTAGCTTAAGACGATGGTTTTAATGCCTCTTGGAAGAGTGATGGAGGTTACTGTGGGATAAAAATACAATATCAATGCGCCATGGAAATGGCATGGAGGTTACAGTAGCTTAACAAGATGGTTTTATTGCCCCTTGGAAGAGTGGTGAAGATCGTAGTGGAATAAAAAGACAATATCAATGTCCCTTGGAAGAGTGGTGGAGTTCGCAGTGGAATAAAAAGACAATATCAATGCCCCTCGGTAGAGTGGTGGAGGTCACAGTAGCTTATCAAGACGCTGTTAATGCCCCTTGGGAGAGTGGTGGAGGTCACAGTGGAATAAAAGACAATATCAATGCCCCGTGGACCAGACGTGGAGGTTAGAGTACCATAACAAGACTTTTATAATGCCCCTTGGAAGAGCTGTGGAGTTCAGAGAAGTTTAACAAGACGGTTTTAATGCCCCTTGGAAGAGACGTGGAGGTCACAGTAGCTTAACTAGACGGTTTTAGTGGCAATTGGAAACGTGGTGTAGGTTACAGTGGAATAAAAAGACAATATCAATGCCCAGTGGAAGAAACGTGGAGGTCACAGTAGCATAACAAGACGTTTTAATGCCCCTTGGAAGAGCTGTGGAGTTCAGAGAGGTTTAGCAAGACGGTTTTAATGACCCTTGGAAGAGACGTGGAAGTCACAGTAGCTTAACAAGATGGTTTTAATGCCCGTTGGAAGAGTTGTGGGGGTCACAGTGGAATAAAAAGACAATATCAATGTTCCTTGGAAGAGTGATGTTGGTCGCAGTGGAATAAAAAGACAATATCAATGCCCCGTGGAAGAAACGTGGAGGTAATAGTAGCTTAACTAGACAGTTTTAATGCCGCTTGGAAGATTGGTGGAGGTCGCAGTGGAATAAAAAGACAATATCAATGCACTGTGGAAGAGACGTTGTGGTCACAGTAGATTAACAATACAGCTTTAGTGCCCCTTAGAAGAGTGGTGGAGGTCGCAGTGGAGTAAAAAGACAATATCAATGCCCCGTGGAAGAGACGTGGACGTAGAAGTAGCTTAACAAGATGGTTTTAATGCCCCTTGGAAGAGTGGTGGAGGTCGCAGTGGAATAAAAAGCCAATATCAATGCCCCGTGGAAGAGACGTGGAGGTCAAAGTAGCTTAACAAGACGGTTTTAATGCCCCTTGGAAGAGCTGTGGAGTTCAGAGTGGTTTAACAAGACGTTTTTAATGCCCCTTGAATGAGACGGGGAGGCCACAGTAACTTAACAAGGTCGTTATAATGCACGTTGGAAAGGTGGTGAGGGTTACAGTGGAAGAAAAAGACAATATCAATTCCCCGTGGAAGAGATGTGGAGGTCACAGTAGCTTATCAAGACAGTTTTAATGCCTCTTGGAAGAGTGTTGGAGGTTGCAGTGGAATAAAAAGTCAATATCAATGCACCTTGGAAGAGTGGTGGATGTCGCAGTGGAATAAAAAGAAAATATCTCTGCCCCGTGGAAGAAACGTGGAGGTCACAGTTGCTTAAAAAGTAGATTTTATTGCCCCTTGGAAGAGTGGTGTAGGTCGCTGGGAATAAAAAGAAAATATCAATGCCCCGTAGAAGAGACGTGGAGGTCACAGTAGCTTAAGAAGATGGTTTTAATGCCTCTTGGAAGAGTGATGGAGGTTACTGTGGGATAAAAATACAATATCAATGCGCCATGGAAATGGCATGGAGGTTACAGTAGCTTAACAAGATGGTTTTATTGCCCCTTGGAAGAGTGGTGAAGATCGTAGTGGAATAAAAAGAGAATATCAATGTCCCTTGGAAGAGTGGTGGAGTTCGCAGTGGAATAAAAAGACAATATCAATGCCCCTCGGTAGAGTGGTGGAGGTCACAGTAGCTTATCAAGACGCTGTTAATGCCCCTTGGGAGAGTGGTGGAGGTCGCAGTGGAATAAAAGACAATATCAATGCCCCGTGGACCAGACGTGGAGGTTAGAGTACCATAACAAGACTTTTATAATGCCCCTTGGAAGAGCTGTGGAGTTCAGAGAAGTTTAACAAGACGGTTTTAATGCCCCTTGGAAGAGACGTGGAGGTCACAGTAGCTTAACTAGACCATTTAATTGCCCCTTGGAAACGTGGTGTGGGTTACAGTGGAATAAAAAGACAATATCAATGCCCCGTGGAACAGACGTGGAGGTCACAGTAGCATAACAAGACGGTTTTAATGCCCCTTGGAAGAGCTGTGGAGTTCAGAGAGGTTTAACAAGACGGTTTTAATGCCCTTGGAAGAGACATGGTGTTCACAGTCGCATAACAAGATGATCTTAGTGCCCCTTGGAAGAGTGGTGGAGTTCGCAGCGGAATAAAAAGACAATATTATTGCCCCACAGAAGAGACGTGGATGTCACAGTAGCTTAACAAGACACCTTTAATGCCCCTTGGAAGAGCTGTGGAGTTCAGAGTGGTTTAACAAGATGGTTTGAATGCCCCTTGGATGAGTCGTGGAGCTCACAGTAGCTTAAAAAGACGGTATTAATACCCCTTGGAAGAGACGTGGAGGTCACAGTAGCTTAACAAGACGGTTTTAATGCCCCTTGGAAGAGTGGTGGAGTTTTTAGTGGTATAAAAAGACAATACTAATGCCCCGTAGACGAGACGTAGAGGTCACAGTAGCATAACAAGACAGTTTTAATGCCCCTTGGAAGAGCTGTGGAGTTCAGAGTGGTTTAACAAGACATTTTGAGTGCCCCTAGGAAGAGACGTGGAAGTCATTGTAGCTTAAAAAGACGGTTTTAATGCCCCTTGGAAGAGTGCTGGAGGTTACAGTGACATAAAAAGACAATATCAATGCCCCATGGAAGAGACGTGGAGGTCACAGTAGCTTAACAAAGTGGTTTTAATGCCCTTTGGAAGAGTGGTGGAAGTCGCAGTGGAATAAAATGACAATATCAATGCCCCGTGCAAGAGACGTGGAGGTCACAGTAGCTTAACAAGATGGTTTTAATGGCCCTTAGAAAAGTGGTGGAGGTTGCAGTGGAATAAAAAGACAATATCAATGCCCCTTGGAAGAGTGGTGGAGGTCGTATTGGACTAAAAATACAATATCAATTCCCCGTGGAAGAGACATGGAGGTCACAGAAGCTTAACAAAATGGTTTTCATGCCCCTTGGAAGAGTGGTGGAGGTAGCAGTGAAATAAAAAGACAAAATCAATGCCCTGTGGAAGAAACGTTTAGGTCAGGGTAGCTTAACAAGATGGTTTTAATGTCCATTGGAAGAGTAGTGGGGGTCGCTGTGGAATAAAAAGACAATATCAATGCCCCGTGGAAGAGACGTGGAGGTCACAGTAGCTAAACAAGATGGTTTTAATGCCCCTTGGAAGAGACGGGGAGGTCACAGTAGCTTAACAAGACGGTTTTAATGCCCTTGGAAGAGTGGTGGAGGTCTCAGTGGAATAAAAAGACAATATCAATGGCCTGTGGAAGAGACGTGGAAGTCACATTAGCTTAACAAGACGGTTTTAATGCCCCTTGGAAGAGCTGTGGTTTTCAGAGTGGTTTAACAAGACGGTTTTAATGCCCCTTGGATGAGACGTGGAGGTCACAGTGGATTTGCAAGACGGTTTTATTGCCCCTTGGAAGAGTGGTGGAGGTTGCAGTGGAATAAAAAGACAATGTCATTGCCCCGTGGAAGAGACATGGAGGTCACAGTAGCTTAACAAGGCAGATTTAGTGCACCTTGGAAGAGTGGTGGAGGTCGCAGTGGCATAAAAAGACAATATCAATGCCCCATGGAAGAGACATGGAGGTCACAGTAGCTTAACAAGATGGTTTTAATGCCCCATGGAAGAGCTGTGAAGGTCACAGTAGCTTAACGAGACTGTTTTAATGGCGCTTGGAAGAGTGGTGGAGGGAACAGTGGAAAAAAATAACAACATCAATGCCCCGTGGATGAGACGTGGAGGACACAGTAGCTTAAGTAGACGCTTTTTGTACCCCTTGGAAGAGCTGTGCAGTTCAGAGTGGTTTAACAAAATGGTTTTAATGCCCCTCAGAAGAGACATGGAGGTCACAGTAGCTTTACAAGACGGTTTTAATGCCCCTTGGAAGAGTGGTGGAGGTTACAGTGGAGTAAATAGACAATATCAATGAACCATGAAAGAGACGTGGCATTCACAGTAGCTTAGCAAGACGGTTTTAAAGCCCCTTGGAAGAGTGGTGGAAGTCGAAGTGGAATAAAAAGACAATATCAATGCCCCTTGGAAGAGTGGTGGAGGTCGCAGTGGAATAAAAAGACAATATCAATGCCCCATAAAAGAGACTTGGAGGTCACAGTAGCTTAACAAGACGGTTTTAATGCCCCTTGGAAGAGCTGTGAAGTTCCGAGTGGTTTAACAAGTTTTAATGCCCCTTGAAAGAGATGTGGAGGTCTCAGTAGCTTAACAAGACGGTTTTAATGCCCCTTGGAACAGTGGAGGAGGTTACAGTGGAATAAAAAGATAATATCAATGCCCATTGGAAGAGTGGTGGAGGTCGCAGTGGAATAAAAAGACAATGTCAATGCCCCGTGAAAGAGACGTAGAGGACACAGTAGCTTAACAAGATGGTTTTAATGCCCCTTGGAAGAGTGGTGGAGGTCTCAGTGGAATAAAAAGACAATAACAATGCCCTGTAAGAGACGTGGAGGTCACAGTAGCTTAACAAGACGGTTTAAATGCCCCTTGGATGAGCTGTGGAGTTCAGAGTGGTTTAACAAGACGGTTTTAATGCCCCTTGATAGAGATGTGGAGGTCTCAGTAGCTTAACAAGATGGTTTTAATGCTCCTTGGAACAGTGGAGGAGGCAACAGTGGAATAAAAAGACAATATCAATGGCCCTTGGAAGAGTGGTGGAGGTCGTAGTGGAATAAAAAGACAATATCAATGCCCCGTGGAATAGACGTGGAAGTCATAGTAGCTTCACAAGATGGTTTTAATGCTACTAGGAAGAGTAGTGGGGGTCGCTGTGGAATAAAAAGACAATATCAATGCCCCGTGGAAGAGACGTGGAGGTCACAGTAGCTAAACAAGATGGTTTTAATGCCCCTTGGAAGAGACGTGGAGGTCACAGTAGCTTAACAAGACGGTTTTAATGCCCTTGGAAGAGTGGTGGAGGTCTCAGTGGAATAAAAAGACAATATCAATGGCCTGTGGAAGAGACGTGGAAGTCACATTAGCTTAACAAGACGGTTTTAATGCCCCTTGGAAGAGCTGTGGTTTTCAGAGTGGTTTAACAAGACGGTTTTAATGCCCCTTGGATGAGACGTGGAGGTCACAGTGGATTTGCAAGACGGTTTTATTGCCCCTTGGAAGAGTGGTGGAGGTTGCAGTGGAATAAAAAGACAATGTCATTGCCCCGTGGAAGAGACATGGAGGTCACAGTAGCTTAACAAGGCAGATTTAGTGCACCTTGGAAGAGTGGTGGAGGTCGCAGTGGCATAAAAAGACAATATCAATGCCCCATGGAAGAGACATGGAGGTCACAGTAGCTTAACAAGATGGTTTTAATGCCCCATGGAAGAGCTGTGAAGGTCACAGTAGCTTAACGAGACTGTTTTAATGGCGCTTGGAAGAGTGGTGGAGGGAACAGTGGAAAAAAATAACAACATCAATGCCCCGTGGATGAGACGTGGAGGACACAGTAGCTTAAGTAGACGCTTTTTGTACCCCTTGGAAGAGCTGTGCAGTTCAGAGTGGTTTAACAAAATGGTTTTAATGCCCCTCAGAAGAGACATGGAGGTCACAGTAGCTTTAAAAGACGGTTTTAATGCCCCTTGGAAGAGTGGTGGAGGTTACAGTGGAGTAAATAGACAATATCAATGAACCATGAAAGAGACGTGGCATTCACAGTAGCTTAGCAAGACGGTTTTAAAGCCCCTTGGAAGAGTGGTGGAAGTCGAAGTGGAATAAAAAGACAATATCAATGCCCCTTGGAAGAGTGGTGGAGGTCGCAGTGGAATAAAAAGACAATATCAATGCCCCATAAAAGAGACTTGGAGGTCACAGTAGCTTAACAAGACGGTTTTAATGCCCCTTGGAAGAGCTGTGAAGTTCAGAGTGGTTTAACAAGTTTTAATGCCCCTTGAAAGAGATGTGGAGGTCTCAGTAGCTTAACAAGACGGATTTAATGCCCCTTGGAACAGTGGAGGAGGTTACAGTGGAATAAAAAGATAATATCAATGCCCATTGGAAGAGTGGTGGAGGTCGCAGTGGAATAAAAAGACAATGTCAATGCCCCGTGAAAGAGACGTAGAGGACACAGTAGCTTAACAAGATGGTTTTAATGCCCCTTGGAAGAGTGGTGGAGGTCTCAGTGGAATAAAAAGACAATAACAATGCCCTGTAAGAGACGTGGAGGTCACAGTAGCTTAACAAGACGGTTTAAATGCCCCTTGGATGAGCTGTGGAGTTCAGAGTGGTTTAACAAGACGGTTTTAATGCCCCTTGATAGAGATGTGGAGGTCTCAGTAGCTTAACAAGATGGTTTTAATGCTCCTTGGAACAGTGGAGGAGGTAACAGTGGAATAAAAAGACAATATCAATGGCCCTTGGAAGAGTGGTGGAGGTCGTAGTGGAATAAAAAGACAATATCAATGCCCCGTGGAATAGACGTGGAAGTCATAGTAGCTTCACAAGATGGTTTTAATGCTACTAGGAAGAGTGGTGGAGGTCGCTGTGGAATAAAACGACAACATCAATGCCCCGTGGAAGAGACATGGTGGTCACATTAGCTTAACAATACGATTTTATTGCCCCTTGGAAGAACTGTGGAGTTTAGAGTGGTTTTACAAGATGGTTTTAATGCCCCTTGGAAGAGACGTGAAGTTCACATTAGCTTTATAAGACGGTTTTAATGCCCCTTGGAAGACTGCTGGAGTTTACAGAGGAATAAAAAGAAAAAATCACTGCCCCGTGGAAGAGACATTGAGGTCACAGTAGCTTATTAAGACAGTTTTAATGCTACTTGGAAGAGTGGTGGAGATCACTGTGGAATAAAAAGACAATATCAATGCCCCGTGGAAGAGATGTGGAGGTGACAGTAGCTTAACATTACGATATTAATGCCCCTTGGAAGAACTGTGGCTTTCAGAGTGGTTTTTCAAGATGGTTTTAATGCCCCTTGGAAGAGACGTGGTGGTCACATTAGCTTTACAAGACGGTTTTAATGCCCCTTGAAAGAGTGGTGGAGGTCGCATTGGAATAAAAAGACAGTATCAATGCCAAGTGGAATAGACGTGGAGGTCACAGTAGCTTAACAAGACGGTTCTAATGCCCCTTGGAAGAGCTGTTGAGATCACAGTGGTTTAACAAGACGGATTTAATGCCCCTTGGATGAGACTTGGAGGCAACAGTAGCTTAACAATTCAGTTCTATTGCCCCTTGGAAAGGTGGTGAAGGTTACATTGGAATAAAAAGACAATATCAATGCCCCGTGGAAGAGACGTGGAGGTCACAGTAGCTTAACAAGACAGTTTAATGCCCCTTGGAAGAGTGTTGGAGGTTACAGTGGAATAAAAAGACAATATCAATGCCTTTTGGAAGAGTGGTGGATGTCGCAGTGGAATAAAAAGACAATATCATTGCCATGTGGAAGAAACGTGGAGGTCACATTAGCTTAAAAAGATGGTTTTATTGCCCCTTGGAAGAGTGCTGGAGGTCGCAGGCAATAAAAAGACAATATCAATGCCCCTTGGATGAACCGTGGAGGTCAAAGTAGCTTAACAATACGGTTTTATTTCCCCTTGGAAGAGTGGTGGAGGTTACAGTGGAAATTAAAGACAATATCAATGCCCCGTGGTGGAGACGTGGAGATCACAGTAGCTTAACAAGATGGTTTTAATGCCGCTTGGTTGAGTGGTGGAGTTTGGAGTGGAATAAAAATACAACATCAATGCCCCTTGGAAGAGTCGTGGAGGTCGCAGTGGAATAAAAAGACGATATCAATGCCACTTGGAAGAGACGTGGAGGTCACATTAGCTTAACAAGATGGTTTAAATGCCCCTTGGAAGAGTGGTGGATTTCGCAGTGGAATAAAAAGACAATGTTAATGCCCCGTAGAAGAGACGTGGAAGTCACAGTAGCTTAACAAGAAAGTTTTAATGCCCCTTCGAAGAGCTGTGGAGTTCAGAGTGGTTTAACAAGAAGGTTTGAATGCCCCTTTGAAGAAACATGGAGGTCACAGTAGCTGAAAAAGACGGTATTAATGCCACTTGGAGGAGTGGGCGAGATTACAGTGAAATAAAAAGACAATATCATTGCCCCGTGGAAGAGACGTGGAGGTCACAGTAGCTTAACAAAATGGTTTTAAAGCCTCTTGGAAGAGTGGTGAAGGTTGCAGTGGAATAAAAAGACAATATCAATAGAGATGAGCGGTGTTCGACTAGAACTGTTCGCCAATCTCAAATTCGAGCTGTTTTGGGCGGTGTTCGAGTTGTTCGACGAACCCGAACGATTTGCAAAAAATTCGGCTGTTCGAGGTTATGTTCGATAACTGTTCGTGCACCAAAAGCGTGTCCTGCATGTCTGGCGCTATTTAGAGCACCAATCATGCAGGGATTGTCTGCCACTCACTGTAATGCCACAGCTATGGTGGTTGTGGCATTACAGTGATTGCCCAAATCGATGGGAACAGTGCTCACAGTGAAACATGAAAAGCCGGCAATTCTTCAGCGGCATACACCGGTACCCGACAATTTAGAACCGAAAGAATAGAGCTTCACACATAGATTAGATAGATAGAAACATGTCAGTCACACATATAAGAAGCACAGTGACAGTGTTGCTTACTGTACTTGTCATTTAGTGTAAAGGATTTATTAAAAAAAATAATAGTGTTTTCATGCACTGTCTCTTTAAAAAAGCCGGCCGGCAATTCAGCATCTGTACCCGACAATTTATAACAGACAGAATAGAGCTTCACACATAGATTAGATAGATAGAAACATGTCAGTCACATATATATGAAGTACAGTGACAGTGTTGATTACTGTACTTGTCATTTAGTGTAAAGGATTTATTAAAAAAAATAATAGTGTTTTCATGCACCGTCTCTTTAAAAAAGCCAGCCGGCAATTCAGCATCTGTACCCAACAATTTAGAATAGAAGGAATAGAGAATCACACATAGATTAGGTAGATAGAAACATGTCAGTCACATATATATGAAGCACAGTGACAGTGTTGCTTACTGTACTTGTCATTTAGTGTAAAGGATTTATTAAAAAAAATAATAGTGTTTTCATGCACTGTCTCTTTAAAAAAGCCGGCCGGCAATTCAGCATCTGTACCCGACAATTTAGAATAGAAGGAATAGAGAATCACACATAGATTAGATAGATAGAAACATGTCAGTCACATATATATGAAGTACAGTGACAGTGTTGCTTACTGTACTTGTCATTTAGTGTAAAGGATTTATTTAAAAAAATATTAGTGTTTACGTGCACCGTCTCTTTAAAAAAGCCGGCCGGCAATTCAGCATCTGTACCCGACAATTTAGAATAGAAGGAATAGAGAATCACACATAGATTAGATAGATAGAAACATGTCAGTCACATATATATGAAGTACAGTGACAGTGTTGATTACTGTAGTTGTCATTTAGTGTTAAAATAAAGGATTTATTTAAAAAAAAATTGGCGTGGGGATCCCCATAATTATAGGCTCTAGCGGAGGTTAAGCAGACGGCTGGGGCAGATGTTTGA
The DNA here is from genome assembly GCF_046119375.1 of Phyllobates terribilis. Taxonomy (NCBI): domain Eukaryota; kingdom Metazoa; phylum Chordata; class Amphibia; order Anura; family Dendrobatidae; genus Phyllobates; species Phyllobates terribilis. Next base: position 333,317,468 of record NW_027362765.1, on the reverse strand, counting down.
AGCCTGGGAAGGGGGTAATACCCACGGAGCTTCCCAGGCTACTAATATCAGCCCCGAGCGGAATACCTAGCCTTTACTAGCTATTAAAATGGGGACCCCCCAAAAAAATGACGTGGGGTCCCCCCTATTTTAATAGCTAGCAAAGGCTAGGCAGACAGCTGGGGCCTGATATTAATAGCCCAGGAAGGGTTCCATGAATATTGGCCCCCTCCCAGGCTAGAAACACCAGCCGTCAGCCGCCCCAGAAATGGCGCATCCTTAGGATGCGCCAATTCTGGCACTTAGCCTCGCTCTTCCCACTGCCCTGTAGCGGTGGCAGTGGGGTAATAGGGTTGGGGTTGATGTCAGCTTATAATGCCAGCTGACATAAAGCCCAGGTTAGTACTAACCCCATAGTGAAAGTTAAAAAAAAAACACAAACACCCAGAATAAAGTCCTTTAATTGAAATAAAGACACATTCCTTTATTGTTCTAAATTAAACCATACTTACCATCACGCCCATTCCAGCTGAAGCCAACGATCTCCTGCAATAAAAGAAAAATAATAAAGCAACATAATCCTTACCTTTCCATGGTTCCCACGACAGCTTCAGCTCTGCTACATCGAGATAACAGGCTGGACCGCAGCAGAAAGCTGCCATCAAGCCTGTCATCCCGCAGACACTGAGAAGCGCAGGCATGCTTGCGTTCTGCAGTGTCTGGCTGTGACGGCATCCAGATGAGCCGAGGTCATTTCCAATGAACTCGGCGCCCCTCATGCAAGTCACTGACAGCGTGGGAAAATTCTCCTGCACTCAGCACTTCAGCGTGAGAATTCTCCCACGCTGTCAGTGACGTACATGAGGTCAGCTGAGTTCATTGGACATGAATGAGCTCACCTCATGCACGTCACTGACAGCGTGGGAGAATTCTCACGCTGTAGCGCTGAGTGCAGGAGAATTCTCCCACGCTGTCAGTGACGTGCATGAGGTGAGCTCATTCATGTCCAATGAACTCAGCTGACCTCATGTACGTCACTGACAGCGTGGGAGAATTCTCACGCTGAAGTGCTGAGTGCAGGAGAATTCTCCCACGCTGTCAGTGACGTGCATGAGGTGCGCCGAGTTCATTGGACATGAACTTGTCTCATCTTTATGCCGTCACAGCGAGACACTGAGGAGCGCAAGCATGCGTACTCTTCTCAGTGTCTGCGGGATGACAGGCTGGATGGCAGCTTTCTGCTGCGGTCCAGCCTGTCATCTCGATGTAGCAGAGCTGAAGCTGTCGTGGGAACCATGGAAAGGTAAGGATGATGTTGCTTTATTATTTTTCTTTTATTGCAGGAGATCGTTGGCTTCAGCTGGAATGGGCGTGATGGTAAGTATGGTTTAATTTAGAACAATAAAGAATTGTGTGTTTATTTCAATTAAAGGACTTTATTCTGGGTGTTTGTGTTTTTTTTTTAACTTTGACTATGGGGTTAGTAATGGGGGTGTCTTATAGACGCCTCTCCATTACTAACCTGGGCTTGATGTCAGCTGGCATTATAAGCTGACATCATCCCCAGCCCTATTACCCCACTGCCACCGCACCAGGGCAGCGTGGAAGAGCGAGGCTAAGTGCCAGAATTGGCGCATCCTATCTAGCCTGGGAGGGGGCCAATATTCATGGCTCCCTTCCTGGGCTATTAATATCAGCCCCCAGCTGTCTGCCTAGCCTTTGCTAGCTATTAAATTAGGGGGGACCCCACGTCATTTTTTTTGGGGGGGTCCTCCATTTTAATAGCCAGTAAAGGCTAGGTATTCAGCTGGGGGCTGATATTAGTAGCCTGGGAAGCTCCGTGGGTATTACCCCCTTCCCAGGCTTCAAACATCTGCCCCAGCTGTCTGCTTAACCTCCGCTAGAGACTAAAATTATGGGGAACCCCACGCCAATTTTTTTTAATAATAAATCCTTTATTTTAATACTAAATGACAAGTACAGTAACCAACACTATCACTGTACTTATTATATATGTGACTGACATGTTTCTATCTATCTAATCTATGTGTGAAGCTCTATTCTGTCTGTTATAAATTGTCGGGTACAGATGCTGAATTGCCGGCCGGCTTTTTTAAAGAGACGGTGCATGAAAACACTATTATTTTTTTTGATAAATCCTTTACACTAAATGACAATTACAGTAAGCAACACTGTCACTGTACTTCATATATATGTGGCTGACATGTTTCTATCTATCTAATCTATGTGTGATTCTCTATTCCTTCTATTCTAAATTGTCGGGTACAGATGCTGAATTGCCGGCCGGCTTTTTTAAAGAGACGGTGCATGAAAACACTATTATTTTTTTTAATAAATCCTTTGCAGTAAATGACAAGTACAGTAAGCAACACTGTCACTGTACTTATTATATATGTCACTGACATGTTTCTATCTATCTAATCTATGTGTGAAGCTCTATCTTTCTGTTCTAAATTGTCGGGTACCGCTGCTGAATTGCCGGCCGGCTTTTTTAAAGAGACGGTGCATGAAAACACTATTATATTTTTTAATAAATCCTTTACACTAAATGTCAAGTACAGTAAGCAACACTGTCACTGTACTTCATATATATGTGACTGACATGTTTCTATCTATCTAATCTATGTGTGATGCTCTATTCCTTCATGTCTAAATTGTCGGGTACCGGTGTATGCCGCTGCTGAATTGCCGGCCGGCTTTTTTAAAGAAAGCGTCTTCTGAGCAGTTTGTGAGCTTTTGGACACCTTTGAAGGTGTTTTCTATGTGTTCCTATGTGTTTTTGTTTGCCTGCCATTGGTTTTAACGGTGTTCGACGGTGTTCTAAGGTGTTCGACGAACAGTTCGACGAACAGTTCCTCGAACATCCCGGTGTTCGACGAACCGAACCGAACCCGAACACTAAGGGGGTGGCTCAACACTAAATATCAATGCCCCTTGGAAGAGTGTTGAGGGTCACAGGGAAGAAATAGACAAAATCAATGCCCCGTGGAAGAGACGTGGAGGTCAAATTAGCTTAACAATACGGTTTTATTGCCCCTTGGAAGAGTGGTGGAGGTTACAGTGGAAAAAATAGACACTATCAATGATCCGTGGAGAGACGTGGAGGTCACAGTAGCTTAACAAGACAGTTTTAATGCCCCTTGGAAGAGTGGTGGAGGTCGCAGTGGAATAAAAAGACGATATCAATGGTTCTTGGAAGAGACGTGGAGGACACAGTAGCTTAACAAGATAGTTTTAATGCCCCTTGGAAGAGTGGTGGAGATCGAAGTGGAATAAAAAGACAATATCAATCCCCCTTGGAAGAGTGGTGGAGGTCGCAGTGGAATAAAAATACAATATCAATGCCCCGTGGAATAGACGTGGATGTCACAGCAGCTTAACAAGACGGTTTTAATGCCCCTTGGAAGAACTGTGGAGTTGAGAGTGGTTTAACAAGACGGTTTTAATGCCCCTTGGATGAGACGTGGAGACCACAGTAGCTTAACAACGAGGTTCTAATGCCCCTTGTAAAGGTGGTGAAGGTTAAAGTGGAATAAAAAGACAATATCAATGCCCTGTGGAAGAGACGTGGAGGTCACAGTAGCTTAACAAGACGGTTTTAATGCCCCTTGGAAGAGTGTTGGAGGTTGCAATGGAATAAAAAGACGATATCAATGGCTCTTGGAAGAGAAGTGGAGGACACAGTAGCTTAATTAGACAGTTTTAATGCCCCTTGGAAGAGTGGTAGATATCGCACTTGAATAAAAAGACAATATCAATGCCCCTTGGAAGAGTGGTGGAGGTCGCAGTGGAATAAAAAGACAATATCAATGCCCCGTGGAATAGACGTGGATGTCACAGCAGCTTAACAAGACGTTTTTAATGTCCCTTGGATGAGCTGTGGAGTTCAGAGTGGTTTAACAAGACGGTTTTTATGCCCCTTGGATGAGACATGGAGGCCACAGTAGCTTAACAAGGTGGTTCTAATGCCCCTTGGAAAGGTGGTGAAGGTTAAAGTGGAATAGAAAGACAATATCAATGCCCCGTGGAAGAGACGTGGAGGTCACAGTAGCTTAACAAGACAGTTTTAATGCCCCTTGGAAGAGTGATGGTTGTCGCAGTGGAATATAAAGACAATATCAATGCCCCGAGGAAGAAACGTGGAGGTCACAATACCTTAAAAAGACGGTTTTATTGCCCCTTGGAAGAGTGGTGGAGGTCGCAGGGAATAAAACGACAATATCAATGCCCCTTGGAAGAGACGTGGAGCTCAAAGTAGCTTAACAATATGGTTATATTTCCCTTTGGAAGAGTGGTAAAGGTTACAATGGAATTTAAAGACAATATTAATGCCGCGTGGAAGAGACATGGAGGTCACAGTAGCATAACAAGATGGTTTTAATGCCTTTTGGAAGAGTTGTGGTGTTCGCAGTGGAATAAAAACACAATATCAAGGCCCTTTGGAAGAGTGGTGGAGGTCGCAGTGGAAAAAAAAGACAATATCAATGCCCCTTGGAAGAGTGGTGGAGCTCACAGTGGAATAAAATGACGATATCAATGCCCCTTGCAAGAGACGTGGAGGTCACAGTAGCTTAACAAGACAGATTAAATTCCCCTTGGAAGAGTGGTGGAGTTCACAGTGGTTTACCAAGACGGTTTGAATGCCCCTTGGAAGAGACGTGGAGGTCACAGTATCTTAAAACTACGGTTTTAATGCCCCTTGGAAGAGGTAGAGGTCGCAGTGGAATAAAAAGACAATATCAATGAAGCTTGGAAGAATGGTGGAGTTCGCAGTGGAATAAAAGACAATATCAATGCCTCGGGGAAGAGACGTGGAGGTCAAAGAAGCATAACAAGATGGTTTTAATGCCCCTTGTAAGAGTGGTGGAAGTCGCAGTGGATTAAAAAGACATCAATTCCCCGTGGAAGAGACGTGGAGGTCATTTTAGCTTTACAAGATGGTTTTAATGCCCCTTGGAAGAATGGTGGAGTTCGCAGTGTAATAAAAAGACAATATCACGGGGCCTTGGAAGAGTGGTGGAGGTCGCAATGGAATAAAATGACAATATCAATGCCCATTGGAAGAGTTGTGGAGGTCGCAGAGGAATAAAAAAAAATAAATGAATGCCCCTTGGATGAGACGTGGAGGTCACAGTAGCTTAACAAGACGGTTTAAATGCCCCTTGGAAGAGTGTTGGAGTTCGAAACAAGACGGTTTAAATTCCCCTTGGAAGAGTGTTGGAGTTCGAAGTGGAATAAAAAGACAAAATTAATGCCCCGTAGAAGAAACGTGGAGGTGACAGTAGCTTAATAAGTCAGTTTTACTCCCCCTTGTAAGAGCTGAGGAGTTCAGAGTGGTTTAACAAGACGGTTTGAAAGCCCCTTGGAAGAGACGTGGAGGTCACAGTAGCTTAAAAAAACGGTATTAATGCCCCTTGGAAGAGTGGTGGAGGTTACAGTGAAATAAAAAGACAATATCAATGCCCCGTCGAAGAGAAGTGGAGGTCACAGTAGCTTAACGAAATGTTTTTTTTGCCCCTTGGAAGAGTGCTTGAGGTTGCAGTGGAATAAAAAGAAAATATCAATGCCCTTTGGAAGAGTGGTGGAGGTTGCAGTGGAATAAAAAGACGATATCAATGCCCTGTGGAAGAGACGTGGAGGTCACAGTAACTTAACAAGACGGTTTTAATGCCCGTTGAAGGAGTGGTGGAGTTCGCAGTTTAATAAAACGACAATATCAAGGCCCCTTGGAGGAGTGGTGGAGGTTGCAGTGGAATAAAAAGACAATATCAATACCCCTTGGAAGATTGCTGGAGGTCGCAGTGGAATAAAAAGACAATATCAATGCCCCTTGGAAGAGACGTGGAGGTCACAGTAGCTTAACAAGACGGCTTAAATGCCCCTTGGAAAAGTGGTGGAGTTCAGAGTGGTTTTACAAGATGGTTTTATTGACCCTTGGAAGAGACGTGGAGGTCACATTAGCTTTACAAGATGGTTTTAATGCCCCCTGGAGAGTGATGGAGGTTACAGTGGAATAAAAAGACAAAATCAATGCCCCGGGGAAGAGACGTGGAGATCTAAATAGCTTAAAAAGACAGTTGTAATGCCGCTTAAAAGAGTGGTAGAGTTCGCAGTGGATTAAAAAGACATCAATTCCCAGTGGAAGAGACGTGGAGGTCATTTTAGCTTTACAACACGGTTTTAATGGCCCTTGGAAGAATGGTGGATTTCGCAGTGGAATGGAAAGACAATATCAATGCCCCTTGGAAGAATGGTGGATTTCGAAGTGGAATGAAAAGACAATATCACGGCCCCTTGGAAGAGTGGTGGAGGTCGCAATGGAATAAAATGACAATATCAATGCCCATTGGAAGTGTTTTGGAGGTCGCAGTGGAATAAAAAAAAATAAATGAATGCCCCTTGGATGAGACGTGGAGGTCACAGTAGCTAAACAAGACGGTTTAAATGCCCTTTGGAAGAGTGTTGGAGTTCGAAGTGGAATAAAAAGACAATATTAATGCCCAGTAGAAGAAACGTGGAGGTCACAGTAGCTTAACAAGTCAGTTTTACTCCCCCTTGGAAGAGCTGTGGAGTTCAGAGTGGTTTAACAAGACGGTTTGAAAGCCCCTTGGAAGAGACGTGGAGGTTACAGTAGCTTAAAAAAACGGTATTAATGCCCTTGGAAGAGTGGTGGAGGTTACAGTGAAATAAAAAGACAATATCAATGCCCCGTGGAAGAGACGTTGAGGTCACAGTAACTTAACAAGACGGTTTTAATGCCCGTTGGAGGAGTGGTGGAGTTCGCAGTTTAATAAAGCAACAATATCAAAGCCCCTTGGAAGAGTGGTGGAGGTTGCAGTGGAATAAAAAGACAATATCAATACCCCTTGGAAGATTGCTGGAGGTCGCCGTGGAATAAAAAGACAATATCAATGCCCTTTCGAAGAGACGTGGAGGTCACAGTAGCTTAACAAGACGGTTTAAATGTCTCTTGGAAAAGTGGTGGAGTTCAGAATGGTTTTACAAGATGGTTTTATTGACCCTTGGAAGAGACGTGGAGGTAACATTAGCTTTACAAGATGGTTTTAATGCCCCTTGGAAGAGTGATGGAGGTTACAGTGGAATAAAAAGACAAAATCAATGCCCCGTGGAAGAGACGTGGATTTCACAGCAGCTTAACAGGACGATTTTAATACTACTTGGAAGAGTGATGGAGGTCGCTGTGGAATAAAAAGACAATTTCAATGCCCCTTGGAAGAGACGTGAAGGTCACACTAGCTTAACAATACAGTTTTAATGCCCCTTGGAAGAGCTGTGGAGTTCAGATTGGTTTTACAAGATGGTTTTAATGCCTTTTGGAAGAGACGTGGTGGTCACATTAGCATTACAAGACGGTTTTACTGCTTCTTAGAGGAGTGGTGGAGGTTACAGTGGAATAAAAAGACAATATCAATGCCCCGGGGAAGAGACGTGGAGATCTAAATAGCTTAAAAAGACAGTTGTAATGCCCCTTAAAAGAGTGGTGGAGTTTGCAGTGGAATAAAAATACAATATCAATGCCCGGTGCAAGAGACGTGGAGGTCACAGTAGCTTAACAAGTTGGTTTTAATGGCCCTTAGAAAAGGGGTGGAGGTCGCAGTGGAATAAAAAGACAATATCAATGTTCCTTGGAAGAGTGGTGGAGGTCGCATTGGACTAAAAAGACAATATCAATGCCCCGTGGAAGAGACATGGAGGTCGCAGAAGCTTAACAAGATAGTTTTCGTGCCCCTTGGTAGAGTGGTGGAGGTAGCGGTGGAATAAAAAGACAAAATCAATGCCCCTTGGAAAAGACGTGGAGGTCACAGTAGCTTAACAAGACGGTTTTAATGCCCCTTGGGAGAGTAGTGGAGGTCGCTGTGGAATAAAAATACAATATCAATGCCCCGTGGAAAAGACGTGTAGGTCACAGTAGTTTAACAAAGCGGTTTTAATGCCCCTTGGAAGAATGGTGGAGGTCGCAGTGGAATAAAAAAACAATGTCAATGCCCCGTGTAAGAGACGTGGAGGTCACAGTAGCTTAACAAGATGGTTTTAATGGCTCTTAGAAAAGTTGTGGCGGTTGCAGTGGAATAAAAAGACAATATGAAAGCCCCTTGGAAGAGTGGTGGAGGTCGTATTGGACTAAAAAGACAATATTAATTCCCCGTATCCCCGTAGAAGAGACATGGAGGTCACAGAAACTTAACAAAATGGTTTTCATGCCCCGTGACAGAGTGGTGGAGGTAGCAGTGGAATAAAAAGACAAAATCAATGCCCCGTGGAATAGACGTGGAGGTCACAGTAGCTTAACAAGATGGTTTTAATTCCCCTTGGAGGAGCTGTGGAGTACAGAGCGGTTTAACAAGATGGTTTTAATGCCCCTTGGAAGAGACGTGGAGGTAGCAGTAGCTTAACAAGACAGTTTTAATGCCTCTTGGAAGAGTGGTGGAGGTTACAGTGAAAAAAAAAAACAATATCAATGCCCTGTGGAAAAGACGTGGAGGCCACAGTAGCTTAACAAGACACTTTTTAATGCCCCTTGGCAGAGCTGTGGCATTCAGAGTAGTTTAACAAGAAGGATTTAATGCCCCTTGGAAGAGACGTGAAGATGACAGTAGCTTAACAAGACAGTTTTAATGCCCATTGGAAGAGTGGTGGAGGTTACAGTGGAATAAAAAGACAATATGAATGCCCCGTGGAAGAGACTTAGAGGTCACAGTAGCTTAAAAAGATATCTTTATTGCCCCTTGGTGGAGGTCGCAGAGTAATAAAAAGACAATATCAAAGTCCCTTGGAAGAGTAGTGGAGGTCGCAGTGGAATAAAAAGACAATAACAATGCCCCTTGGAAGAGTGGTGGAGGTTGCAGTGGAATAAAAAGACAATATCAATGCCCCATAGAAGGGACGTGGAGGTCACATTAGCGTAACAAGACTATTTTAATGCCCCTTGGAAGAGTGGTGGAGGTCGCAGTGGTATAAGAAGACAATATCAATACCCAGTGGAACAGACGTGAAGGTCACAGTAGCATAACAAGACTGTCTTAATGCCCCTTGGAAGAACTGTGGAGTTCAGAGAGGTTTAACAAGACAGTTTTAATGCCCCTTGGAAGAGACGTGGAGGTCACAGTAGCTTAACAAGACGGTTTTAGTGCCAATTGGAATCGTGGTGTAGGTTACATTGGAATAAAAAGACAATATCAATGTTCCTTGGAAGAGTGATGTTGGTCGCAGTGGAATAAAAAGACAATATCAATGCCCAGTGGAAGAGACGTGGAGGTAATAGTAGCTTAACAAGACAGTTTTATTGCCGCTTGGAAGATTGGTGGAGGTCGCAGTGGAATAAAAAGACAATATCAATGCCCCTTGGAAAAGATGTGGAAGTCACAGTAGCTTAACAAGACGGTTTTAATGCCCCTTGGAAGAGTCGTGGAGGTCGCTGTGGAATAAAAATACAATATCAATGCCCTGTGGAAGAGACGTGGAAGTCACAGTAGTTTAACAAAGCGGTTTTAATGCCCCTTGGAAGAGTGGTGGAGGTCGCAGTGGAATAAAAAAACAATATCAATGCCCCGTGGAAGAGACGTGGCGGTCACAGTAGCTTAACAAGATGGTTTTAATGGCCCTTAGAAAAGTTGTGGCGGTTGCAGTGGAATAAAAAGACAATATCAATGCCCCTTGGAAGAGTGGTGGAGGTCGAATTGGACTAAAAAGACAATATCAATTCCCCGTAGAAGAGACATGGAGGCCACAGATATTTAACGAAATGGTTTTCATGCCCCGTGGAAGAGTGGTGGAGGTAGTAGTGGAATAAAAAGACAAAATCAATGCCCCGTGGAAGAGACGTGGAGGTCAGAGTAGCTTAACAAGACGGTTTTAATGCCCATTGGAAGAGTAGTGAGGGTCGCTGTGGAATAAAAAGACAATATCAATGCCCCGTGGAAGAGACGTGGAGGTCACAGTAGCTTAACAAGATGGTTTTAATGCCCCTTGGAAGAGCTGTGGAGCACAAAGTGGTTTAACAAGATGGTTTTAATGCCCCTTGGAAGAGACGTGGAGGTAGCAGTAGCTTAACAAGACAGTTTTAATGCCTCTTGGAAGAGTGGTGGAGGTTACAGTGAAAAAAAAAGACAATATCAATGCCCTGTGGAAAAGACGTGGAGGCCACAGTAGCTTAAGAAGTCACTTTTTAATGCCCCTTGGCAGAGCTGTGGCATTCAGAGTGGTTTAACAAGAAGGATTTAATGCCCCTTGGAAGAGACGTGAAGATGACAGTAGCTTAACAAGACAGTTTTAATGCCCCTTGGAAGAGTGGTGGAGGATACAGTGGAATAAAAAGACAATATCAATGTCCCGTAGAAGGGACGTGGAGGTCACAGTATCTTAACAAGACTATTTTAAAGCCCCTTGGAAGAGTGGTGGAGGTCGCAGTGGTATAAGAAGACAATATCAATACCCAGTGGAACAGACATGAAGGTCACAGTAGCATAACAAGACTGTTTTAAGGCCCCTTGGAAGAACTGTGTAGTTCAGAGAGGTTTAACAAGACAGTTTTAATGCCCCTTGGAAGAGGCATGGAGGTCACAGTAGCTTAACAAGACGGTTTTAGTGCCAATTGGAATCGTGGTGTAGGTTACATTGGAATAAAAAGACAATATCAATGCCCAGTGGAAGAAACGTGGAGGTCACAGTAGCATAACAAGATGGTTTTAATGCCCCTTGGAAGAGCTGTGGAGTTCAGTTCAGAGAGGTTTAACAAGACGGTTTTAATGCCCGTTGGAAGAGCTGTGGGGGTCGCAGTGGAATAAAAAGACAATATCAATGTTCCTTGGAAGATTGATGTTGGTCGCAGTGGAATAAAAAGACAATATCAATGCCCCGTGGAAGAGACGTGGAGGTAATAGTAGCTTAACAAGACCGTTTTAATGCCACTTGGAAGATTGGTGGAGGTCGCAGTGGAATAAAAAGACAATATCAATGCCCTGTGGAAGAGACATTGTGGTCACAGTAGCTTAACAATACAGTTTTAGTGCTCCTTAGAAGAGTGGTGGAGGTCGCAGTGGAGTAAAAAGAGAATATCAATGCCCTCTGTACCTTTAACAGTACCTCCAGGTAGAGGGATTAGTCAGGGCCCCAGCTTAGGGTCAGCTTAGGCCCCCTACCTCCAGTACACAGAGACAGCGTGACATTTTCACCGACCACTTAGATTTTCTCCAGCTACCATGGATCCAGTAGCCGGTCTAGCTAGGCAGTTGCAGAGTTTGTCCATGGAGCTGGCGGACGTTAGGTCCAAGGTTTTGTATCCTCAGGAGCAAGCCGGTCCAGAACCTAAAGTAGCTCTCCCTGACAGGTTCACTGGGGGGCGGGACAAGTTTTTTGTTTTCCGGGAGGCATGCAAGTTGTACTTTCGGCTGCGGCCTCGGTCATCGGGGAGTGAAGAACAAAGGGTGGGAATTGTCATCTCGCTCCTACAAGGGGACCCACAATCTTGGGCGTTCTCTCTTCCCCCGGGCTCCCCGGCTCTCCAGTCAGTGGATAGGTTTTTTGCTGCTCTGGGTCTTGTATATGATGACCCGGATCGGATCTCCCTTGCTGAATCTAAGTTACGTAGGATCCAGCTGGAAGATCGTCCGGCGGAGGAATTCTGTTCGGAGTTCCGTAGGTGGGCCACTGACACCCAATGGAATGACCCGGCTCTTAGGAGCCAGTTTTGTCAAGGTTTATCCGACAAATTACAGGATGTGTTGGCACAGTATGACTCTCCCGCGTCACTGGAAGCCGCTATGGCCCTTGCTATTCGCATTGACAGATGGCTTCGGGAGAGGTGCGGGATAACTCCACCCCCTGTGATGACTCCACCTCCTACAAGGTCCCCTCATATGGTGGTTCCCCTGGTCAGTCCAGAGGAGCCTATGCAATTAGGAGGGACATCATTTCGGGGGAGGGGACTGGTGGTGTGCCATAAGACAAGAAGGTGTTTCTTCTGCGGGAGAAAGGGACATTTTATTGGGGGGTGTCCATCCCGTCCCTTGCAGAGTGAAGAGTCGTCAGAAAACTGTAGATCCCAGGTTGTGTGGTGGACGGCAATCTGGGAGTAGGTATTTCGTCCCTAGGTTCGTCTCAGTTTTTCGTTCCGGCGGAGGTGGTGGTGGGTACGAGAACTGAGAGGATATCTGTTCTTCTGGATAGTGGGGCCGGGGCTAATCTGGTGGACGCTCGGTTTGCCCGGGTTCAAGGTATGCGATTGAGTGAGTTGGCTAAACCCATCCCCATATTCTCGATCGATGCCAGGCCTCTCGGTCAGGGAAGTTTTTTGCAAGCTGTGCATAACGTAAAACTTCAAGTGGGGGCGATACATAAAGAACTGTTGTCTTGCTACGTGTTGGAGGGTCTTCCCACTCCTATAGTGTTGGGCCTTCCTTGGTTAACTAAGCATAACCCGGTTATTAATTGGCAATCCGGAGAGATAAGCCAATGGAGTAAATTCTGTAATAAAAACTGCATGAATACGGTCATCGGTGCGGTTACTCCTAGGGTCTTACCTCCATTTCTGGCGGACTTTGAGGATGTATTCTCGGAGAAAGGGTGTCAGGAACTACCTCCTCATCGCGAGTATGACTGTTCTGTAAAACTGCTCCCTGAGGCCAAGTTACCTAAAGCTAGGTTGTATAACCTTTCTGGTCCTGAGAGGCAGGCCATGAAGGATTATATTTCAGAAAGTCTGGCTAAGGGGCATATTAGACCTTCATCTTCACCGGTGGCCGCGGGGTTCTTCTTTGTTAAGAAGAAAGATGGAGGCCTACGCCCTTGCCTGGATTTCCGTGAACTTAATCGGATTACGGTCCGAGATCCGTATCCGCTCCCACTTATTCCCGATCTCTTTAATCAGATCGTGGGCGCCAAATGGTTCTCTAAGTTGGATCTCAGGGGGGCGTACAATCTGCTTAGGATGAAGGAGGGGGATGAGTGGAAGACGGCGTTTAACACTCCGGAGGGGCATTATGAGAACCTTGTCATGCCATTCGGTCTGACTAATGCCCCGGCGGTGTTCCAACACTTTGTTAATGACATTTTTCGCCGCCTGGTGGGACAGTTTGTTGTCATATATCTGGATGATATCTTAATTTACTCGCCGGATCTGGTGTCTCATCAGGAGCACGTTAGGCAGGTGTTACACATCTTGCGGGATAATAAACTGTATGCCAAATGGGAAAAGTGTGTGTTCGCCGTACAGGAACTCCAGTTTTTAGGCTTCCTGGTTTCAGCGTCCGGTTTTCGTATGGACCCTGGGAAAGTGCGGGCAGTTCTTGAGTGGGATCGGCCAGAGAATCTTAAGGCACTACAACGTTTCCTGGGGTTTGCTAATTATTACCGGAAGTTCATTCGTAATTTCTCGTCCATGGTTAAGCCTCTCACAGACATGACTAAAAAGGGGACGGATTTTTCTAGGTGGTCTGACAAGGCTTGTCAAGCATTCTCCTCCTTGAAAAAATGTTTTTCCTCAGCACCCATACTCATTCAACCTGATGCGTCACAGCCATTCATTGTAGAGGTAGACGCTTCCGAGGTAGGGGTGGGAGCAGTATTGTCACAAGGTTCGTCCCCTGGTAAGTGGCATCCGTGCGCCTTTTTCTCTAAAAAATTGTCGTCCGCTGAGAGGAATTACGATGTCGGCAATAGGGAACTCTTGGCCATTAAGTTAGCTTTTGAGGAGTGGCGCCATTTTTTAGAGGGGGCAGTCCATCCGGTCACCGTCATCACCGATCACAAGAACCTGCTTTATCTGGAGTCCGCGAAACGTCTGAATCCCAGACAAGCTAGGTGGTCATTGTTTTTTACCAGGTTTAATTTTGTCGTTACATATCGTCCTGGGTCAAAAAATGTAAAGGCGGATGCCTTATCTCGTAGTTTCCCTGGGGCCGGGAATACGGACGACCCGATTCCTATCCTTCAGGAGGGGGTGGTGGTTTCGGCAGTATGCTCTGAGCTTGAGGAGGAGGTATTGGAGGCTCAGGGGGACGCCCCTGTTGGACCTCCGGGGAGACTGTTTGTTCCAGATCAGTTGCGACAAAAGGTGATCGAGGCACACCATAACTCAGCTTTAGCAGGACACCCAGGGAGTAAAGCAACTGTGGATCTCCTCTCGCGTCGGTTTTGGTGGCCTAACTTACATAAGGAGGTGGTAACTTTTGTCGCGTCCTGTGGGGTTCGCTCTAAGACCTCACATACCCGTCCGTCTGGGGCCCTCTTACCTTTGAAGATCCCGGAGCGTCCTTGGACTCATCTGTCTATGGACTTTATTACGGACCTCCCTCCGTCTTCAGGTAAAACGGTCATACTCGCTGTAGTGGACAGGTTCAGCAAGATGGCACATTTTATCGCTCTTCCTGCTCTTCCTAATGCTAAAACTCTTGCGCAGGTGTTCATTGGGGAGATTGTGAGGCTTCACGGGGTACCCTCCGAGGTGGTGTCAGATCGGGGGTCTCAGTTTGTGTCCAAATTCTGGAAGGCGTTTTGTACATGGCGGGGGATGCATTTATCGTTCTCATCGGCTTTTCATCCTCAGACCAATGGTCAGACGGAACGTATGAACCAGAGCTTGGAGACATATCTCCGGTGTTTTGTGTCAGAGAACCAGGAGGACTGGGCTTCTTTCTTACCTCTGGCAGAGTTTGCTCTTAATAATAGGCGGAGCGAGTCCACTGGTAAGTCCCCGTTTTTTGGGGCATATGGTTTTCACCCCCAGTTTTGTACTTTCAGTAGGGGGTCTCTTCGGGGGTTCCTGAGGAGGAACGATTTTCTTCATCACTCGCTTCAGTATGGAGAGGGGTGCTGAAGAATCTGAATACTATGGGGAACCGATACAAACGTATGGCTGATAGGAGGAGAGTGTCTGGTCCGGACCTAAGTGTGAACGATCGGGTATGGTTGTCTACCAGGAATATAAAACTTAAGGTTCCCTCCTGGAAACTGGGTCCCAGGTTCATCGGGCCGTACAGGATCAGTTCTATAATTAATCCGGTGGCATTCCGTCTTGACCTCCCCCCTACGTTTAAAATTCACAACGTGTTCCACAGATCATTGCTTAAGAGGTATGTGGCGCCGGTGGTACCGTCACCTTTACCTCCCCCTCCAGTGGTGGTCAATGGTAACTTGGAGTTCCAGGTATCGAGGGTCATCGATTCACGCTTTAATCTCCGGTCCCTTCAGTACCTGGTTCATTGGAAGGGGTATGGTCCTGAGGAGAGGATGTGGGTTCCTGCGTCGGATATTAACGCAGACCGATTAGTTCGGGCCTTCCACACGACTCACCCGGATAAACCTGGCCCTGAGGGCCTGGAGGCCCCTCGTAGAAGGAGGGGTACTGTCACGGGTGTGTCGCCACGAAGATCCTCACGATTACACAGCCTGACTTCTCGCAGCTGAGTTTTTGGTGCTTTGTGTTTTTCGGCAGTGAGGGAGTTAACTCTCTCTCTCTGTGCTAGGCAAGGTCCAGCCTCGCCCAGCTGCAATCAATGCTGCTGTAGTGGGACTCCTTCAAATGCCTGCCGGTCTGTTAGGGAAGTGTCGGTGAAAGCATTTCATGCAGACTAACAGAGCGGATCGTGGTATTTGGAGTTTCAGAGCTAAGTGTATTTGGAGTGTTTTTTTCCCTTCCTCACTTTATCATTTATCTCCTTTCCCGTTGGTGTTCCCTCTGTTGTAGTTGTGTAGTTTTTGTATGCAAGGTGGTTTTGGTTTTACCCTTGTACTGTCTCGTTCGTCTAAGTACTGAGTGTGGGCATATTATTACCTGTCCCCTTTTGTTGTGATCAGGGGTCCTTCTCAGGACTAGATTACTTAGGTGCAGGGGTCCTCAGGAGGTAGGGGTTACGCTGGCGGCCTGGACCTCTGTACCTTTAACAGTACCTTCAGGTAGAGGGATTAGTCAGGGCCCCAGCTTAGGGTCAGCTTAGGCCCCCTACCTCCAGTACACAGAGACAGCGTGACAAAGAAAGGTGAAGGTCGCAGTGGAATAAAAAGACAATATCAATGTCCCTTGGAAGAGTGGTGGAGTTCGCAGTGGAATAAAAAGACAATATCAATGCCCCTTGGTAGAGTGGTGGAGGTCGCAGTGGAATAAAAAGACAATATTAATGCCCCGTGGAAGGGACGTGGAGGTCACAGTAGCTTATCAAGACGCTTTTAATGCCCCTTGGGAGAGTGGTGGAGGTCGCAGTGGAATAAAAAGACAATATCAATGCCCCGTAAAAGAGACGTGGAGGTTATAGTAGGTTAACAAGACGGTTTTAATGCCCCTTGGAAGGGCTGTGGAGTTCAGAGTGGTTTAACAAGATGGTTTTAATGCCCCTTGATAGAGATGTGAAGGTCTCAGTAGCTTAACAAGATGGTTTTAATGCCCCTTGGAACAGTGGAGGAGGTTACAGTGGAATAAAAAGACAATATCAATGCCCCTTGGAAGAGTGGTGGAGGTCGCAGTGGAATAAAAAGACAATGTCAATGCCCCGTGAAAGAGACGTGGAGGACACAGTAGCTTAACAAGATGGTTTTAATGCCCCTTGGAAGAGTGGTGGAGGTCTAAGTGGAATAAAAAGACAATAACAATGCCCTGTAAGAGACATGGAGGTCACAGTAGCTTAACAAGACGGTTTAAATGCCCATTGGAAGAGCTGTGGAGTTCAGAGTGGTTTAACAAGACAGTTTTAATGCCCCTTGATAGAGATGTGGAGGTCTCAGTAGCTTAACAAGATGGTTTTAATGCTCCTTGGAACAGTGGAGGAGGTTACAGTGGAATAAAAAGACAATATCAATGCCCTTTGGAAGAGTGGTGGAGGTCGTAGTGGAATAAAAAGACAATATCAGTTCCCCCTGTGGAATAGACGTGGAGGTCACAATAGCAAAACAAGACAGTTTTAATGCTACTAGGAAGAGTGGTGGAGGTCGCTGTGGAATAAAAAGACAACATCAATGCCCCGTGGAAGAGACATGGAGGTCACATTAGCTTTACAATACTGTTTTAATGCCCCTTGGAAGAGTGCTGGAGGTTACAGAGGAATAAAAAGACAAAATCACTGCCCCGTGGAAGAGACGTTGAGGTCACAGTAGCTTATCAAGACGGTTTTAATGCTACATGGAAGAGTGGTGGAGATCACTGTGGAATAAAAAGACAATATCAATGCCCCGTGGAAGAGACGTGGAGGTGACAGTAGCTTAACAATACGGTATTAATGCCCCTTGGAAGAGCTGTGGAGTTCAGAGTGGTTTTTCAAGATGGTTTTAATGCCCCTTGGAAGAGACACGGTGGTCACATTAGCTTTACAAGACGGTTTTAATGCCCCTTGGAAGAGTGGAGGAGGTCGCATTGGAATAAAAAGACAGTATCAATGCCCCATTGAATAGACGTGGAGGTCACAGTAGCTTAACAAGACGGTTCTAATGCCCCTTGGAAGAGCTGTGGAGATCACAGTGGTTTAACAAGACGGATTTAATGCCCCTTGGATGAGACTTGGAGGCCACAGTAGCTTAACAATTTAGTTCTAATGCCCTTTGGAAAGGTGGTTAAGGTTACATTGGAATAAAAAGACAATATCAATGCCCCGTGGAAGAGACGTGGAGGTCACAGTAGCTTAGCAAGACAGTTTAATGCCCCTTGGAAGAGTGTTGGAGGTTACAGTGGAATAAAAAGACAATATCAATGCCTTTTGTAAGAGTGGTGGATGTCGCAGTGGAATAAAAAGACAATATCATTGCCATGTGGAAGAAAAGTGGAGGTCACATTAGCTTAAAAAGATGGTTTTATTGCCCCTTGGAAGAGTGCTGGAGGTCGCAGGCAATAAAAAGACAATATCAATGCCCCTTGGATGAACCGTGGAGGTCAAAGTAGCTTAACAATACGGTTTTATTTCCCCTTGGAAGAGTGGTGGAGGTTACAGTGGAAATTAAAGACAATATCAATGCCCCGTGGTAGAGATCTGGAGATCACAGTAGCTTAACAAGATGGTTTTAATGCCACTTGCTAGAGTGGTGGAGTTTGGAGTGGAATAAAAATACAACATCAATGCCCCTTGGAAGAGTCGTGGAGGTCGCAGTGGAATGAAAAGACAATATCAATGCCCCTTGGAGGAGTGGTGGAGGTCGCAGTGGAATAAAAAGACGATATCAATGCCACTTGGAAGAGACGTGGAGGTCACATTAGCTTAAAAAGATGGTTTAAATGCCCCTTGTAAGAGTGGTGGATTTTGCAGTGGAATAAAAAGACAATGTTAATGCCCCGTAGAAGAGACGTGGAAGTCACAGTAGCTTAACAAGAAAGTTTTAATGCCCCTTCGAAGAGCTGTGGAGTTCAGAGTGGTTTAACAAGAAGGTTTGAATGCCCCTTTGAAGAGACATGGAGGTCACAGTAGCTGAAAAACACGGTATTAATGCCACTTGGAGGAGTGGGCGAGATTACAGTGAAATAAAAAGACAATATCATTGCCCCATGGAAGAGACGTGGAGGTCACAGTAGCTTAACAAAATGGTTTTAAAGCCTCTTGGAAGAGTGGTGAAGGTTGCAGTGGAATAAAAAGACAATATCAATAGCCCTTGGAAGAGTGTTGGGGGTCGCAGGGAAGAAATAGACAAAATCAATGCCCCGTGGAAGAGACGTGGAGGTCAAATTAGCTTAACAATACGGTTTTATTGCCCCTTGGAAGAGTGGTGGAGGTTACAGTGGAAAAAATAGACACTATCAATGATCCGTGGAGAGACGTGGAGGTCACAGTAGCTTAACAAGACAGTTTTAATGCCCCTTGGAAGAGTGGTGGAGGTCGCAGTGGAATAAAAAGATGATATCAATGGTTCTTGGAAGAGACGTGGAGGACACAGTAGCTTAACAAGATAGTTTTAATGCCCCTTGAAAGAGTGGTGGAGATCGCAGTGGAATAAAAAGACAATATCAATCCCCCTTGGAAGAGTGGTGGAGGTCGCAGTGGAATAAAAATACAATATCAATGCTCCGTGGAATAGACGTGGATGTCACAGTAGCTTAACAAGACGGTTTTAATGCCCCTTGGAAGAACTGTGGAGTTGAGAGTGGTTTAACAAGATGGTTTTAATGCCCCTTGGATGAGACGTGGAGACCACAGTAGCTTAACAACGAGGTTCTCATGCCCCTTGGAAAGGTGGTGAAGGTTAAAGTGGAATAAAAAGACAATATCAATGCCCTGTGGAAGAGACGTGGAGGTCACAGTAGCTTAACAAGACGGTTTTAATGCCCCTTGGAAGAGTGTTGGAGGTCGCAGTGGAATAAAAAGACGATATCAATGGCTCTTGGAAGAGACGTGGAGGACACAGTAGCTTAATTAGACAGTTTTAATGCCCCTTGGAAGAGTGGTAGATATCGCACTTGAATAAAAAGACAATATCAATGCCCCTTGGAAGAGTGGTGGAGGTCGCAGTGGAATAAAAAGACAATATCAATGCCCCGTGGAATAGACGTGGAGGTCACAGTACCTTAACAAGACGTTTTTAATGCCCCTTGGATGAGCTGTGGAGTTCAGAGTGGTTTAACAAGATGGTTTTTATGCCCCTTGGATGAGACATGGAGGCCAGAGTAGCTTAACAAGGTGGTTCTAATGCCCCTTGGAAAGGTGGTGAAGGTTAAAGTGGAATAGAAAGACAATATCAATGCCCCGTGGAAGAGACGTGGAGGTCACAGTAGCTTAACAAGACAGTTTTAATGCCCCTTGGAAGAGTGGTGGATGTCGCAGTGGAATATAAAGACAATATCAATGCCCCGAGGAACAAACGTGGAGGTCACAATACCTTAAAAAGACGGTTTTATTGCCCCTTGGAAGAGTGGTGGAGGTCGCAGGGAATAAAACGACAATATCAATGCCCCTTGGAAGAGACGTGGAGCTCAAAGTAGCTTAACAATATGGTTATATTGCCCTTTGGAAGAGTGGTAAAGATTACAATGGAATTTAAAGACAATATTAATGCCGCGTGGAAGAGACATGGAGGTCACAGTAGCATAACAAGATGGTTTTAATGCCTTTTGGAAGAGTTGTGGAGTTTGCAGTGGAATAAAAACACATTATCAAGGCCCTTTGGAAGAGTGGTGGAGGTCGCAGTGGAAAAAAAAGACAATATAAATGCCCCTTGGAAGAGTGGTGGAGCTCACAGTGGAATAAAATGACGATATCAATGCCCCTTGCAAGAGACGTGGAGGTCACAGTAGCTTAACAAGACAGTTTAAATTCCCCTTGGAAGAGTGGTGGAGTTCACAGTGGTTTACCAAGACGGTTTGAATGCCCCTTGGAAGAGACGTGGAGGTCACAGTATCTTAAAATGACGGTTTTAATGCCCCTTGGAAGAGTGGTAGAGGTCGCAGTGGAATAAAAAGACAATATCAATGCCGCTTGGAAGAATGGTGGAGGTCGCAGTGGAATAAAAGACAATATCAATGCCTCGGGGAAGAGACGTGGAGGTCAAAGAAGCATAACAAGATGGTTTTAATGCCCCTTGTAAGAGTGGTGGAAGTCGCAGTGGATTAAAAAGACATCAATTCCCCGTGGAAGAGACGTGGAGGTCATTTTAGCTTTACAAGATGGTTTTAATGCCCCTTGGAAGAATGGTGGAGTTCGCAGTGTAATAAAAAGACAATATCACGGCCCCTTGGAAGAGTGGTGGAGGTCGCAATGGAATAAAAAAAAATAAATGAATGCCCCTTGGATGAGACGTGGAGGTCACAGTAGCTTAACAAGACAGTTTAAATACCCCTTGGAAGAGTGTTGGAGTTTGAAACAAGATGGTTTAAATGCCCCTTGGAAGAGTGTTGGAGTTCGAAGTGGAATAAAAAGACAATATTAATGCCCCGTAGAAGAAACGTGGAGGTGACAGTAGCTTAATAAGTCAGTTTTACTCCCCCTTGGAAGAGCTGAGGAGTTCAGAGTGGTTTAACAAGACGGTTTGAAAGCCCCTTGGAAGAGACGTGGAGGTCACAGTAGCTTAAAAAAACGGTATTAATGCCCCTTGGAAGAGTGGTGGAGGTTACAGTGAAATAAAAAGACAATATCAATGCCCCGTCGAAGAGAAGTGGAGGTCACAGTAGCTTAACAAAATGTTTTTTTTGCCCCTTGGAAGAGTGCTGGAGGTTGCAGTGGAATAAAAAGAAAATATCAATGCCCTTTGGAGAGTGGTGGAGGTTGCAGTGGAATAAAAAGACGATATCAATGCCCCGTGGAAGAGACGTGGAGGTCACAGTAGCTTAACAAGACAGTTTTAATGCCCCTTGGAAGAGTGGTGGATGTCGCAGTGGAATATAAAGACAATATCAATGCCCCGAGGAACAAACGTGGAGGTCACAATACCTTAAAAAGACGGTTTTATTGCCCCTTGGAAGAGTGGTGGAGGTCGCAGGGAATAAAACGACAATATCAATGCCCCTTGGAAGAGACGTGGAGCTCAAAGTAGCTTAACAATATGGTTATATTGCCCTTTGGAAGAGTGGTAAAGATTACAATGGAATTTAAAGACAATATTAATGCCGCGTGGAAGAGACATGGAGGTCACAGTAGCATAACAAGATGGTTTTAATGCCTTTTGGAAGAGTTGTGGAGTTTGCAGTGGAATAAAAACACATTATCAAGGCCCTTTGGAAGAGTGGTGGAGGTCGCAGTGGAAAAAAAAGACAATATAAATGCCCCTTGGAAGAGTGGTGGAGCTCACAGTGGAATAAAATGACGATATCAATGCCCCTTGCAAGAGACGTGGAGGTCACAGTAGCTTAACAAGACAGTTTAAATTCCCCTTGGAAGAGTGGTGGAGTTCACAGTGGTTTACCAAGACGGTTTGAATGCCCCTTGGAAGAGACGTGGAGGTCACAGTATCTTAAAATGACGGTTTTAATGCCCCTTGGAAGAGTGGTAGAGGTCGCAGTGGAATAAAAAGACAATATCAATGCCGCTTGGAAGAATGGTGGAGGTCGCAGTGGAATAAAAGACAATATCAATGCCTCGGGGAAGAGACGTGGAGGTCAAAGAAGCATAACAAGATGGTTTTAATGCCCCTTGTAAGAGTGGTGGAAGTCGCAGTGGATTAAAAAGACATCAATTCCCCGTGGAAGAGACGTGGAGGTCATTTTAGCTTTACAAGATGGTTTTAATGCCCCTTGGAAGAATGGTGGAGTTCGCAGTGTAATAAAAAGACAATATCACGGCCCCTTGGAAGAGTGGTGGAGGTCGCAATGGAATAAAAAAAAATAAATGAATGCCCCTTGGATGAGACGTGGAGGTCACAGTAGCTTAACAAGACAGTTTAAATACCCCTTGGAAGAGTGTTGGAGTTTGAAACAAGATGGTTTAAATGCCCCTTGGAAGAGTGTTGGAGTTCGAAGTGGAATAAAAAGACAATATTAATGCCCCGTAGAAGAAACGTGGAGGTGACAGTAGCTTAATAAGTCAGTTTTACTCCCCCTTGGAAGAGCTGAGGAGTTCAGAGTGGTTTAACAAGACGGTTTGAAAGCCCCTTGGAAGAGACGTGGAGGTCACAGTAGCTTAAAAAAACGGTATTAATGCCCCTTGGAAGAGTGGTGGAGGTTACAGTGAAATAAAAAGACAATATCAATGCCCCGTCGAAGAGAAGTGGAGGTCACAGTAGCTTAACAAAATGTTTTTTTTGCCCCTTGGAAGAGTGCTGGAGGTTGCAGTGGAATAAAAAGAAAATATCAATGCCCTTTGGAGAGTGGTGGAGGTTGCAGTGGAATAAAAAGACGATATCAATGCCCCGTGGAAGAGACGTGGAGGTCACAGTAACTTAACAAGACGGTTTTAATGCCCGTTGAAGGAGTGGTGGAGTTCGCAGTTTAATAAAACGACAATATCAAGGCCCCTTGGAGGAGTGGTGGAGGTTGCAGTGGAATAAAAAGACAATATCAATACCCCGTGGAAGATTGCTGGAGGTCGCAGTGGAATAAAAAGACAATATCAATGCCCCTTGGAAGAGACGTGGAGGTCACAGTAGCTTAACAAGACGGTTTAAATGCTCCTTGGAAAAGTGGTGGAGTTCAGAGTGGTTTTACAAGATGGTTTTATTGACCCTTGGAAAAGACGTGGAAGTCACATTAGCTTTACAAGATGGTTTTAAAGCCCCCTGGAAGAGTGATGGAGGTTACAGTGGAATAAAAAGACAAAATCAATGCCCCGGGGAAGAGACGTGGAGATCTAAATAGCTTAAAAAGACAATTGTAATGCCGCTTAAAAGAGTGGTGGATTTCGCAGTGGAATGAAAAGACAATATCAATGCCCCATGGAAGAATGGTGGATTTCGAAGTGGAATGAAAAGACAATATCACGGCCCCTTGGAAGAGTGGTGGAGGTCGCAATGGAATAAAATGACAATATCAATGTACATTGGAAGTGTTGTGGAGGTCGCAGTGGAATAAAAAAAAATAAATGAATGCACCTTGGATGAGACGTGGAGGTCACAGTAGCTAAACAAGACGGTTTAAATGCCCTTTGGAAGAGTGTTGGAGTTCGAAGTGGAATAAAAAGACAATATTAATGCCCCGTAGAAGAAACGTGGAGGTCACAGTAGCTTAACAAGTCAGATTTACTCCCCCTTGGAAGAGCTGTGGAGTTCAGAGTGGTTTAACAAGACGGTTTGAAAGCCCCTTGGAAGAGACGTGGAGGTTACAGTAGCTTAAAAAAACGGTATTAATGCCCCTTGGAAGAGTGGTGGAGGTTACAGTGAAATAAAAAGACAATATCAATGCCCCGTGGAAGAAACGTTGAGGTCACAGTAACTTAACAAGACGGTTTTAATGCCCGTTGGAGGAGTGGTGGAGTTCGCAGTTTAATAAAACAACAATATCAAGGCCCCTTGGAAGAGTGCTAGAGGTTGCAGTGGAATAAAAAGACAATATCAATACCCCTTGGAAGATTGCTGGAGGTCGCAGTGGAATAAAAAGACAATATCAATGCCCCTTCGAAGAGACGTGGAGGTCACAGTAGCTTAAGAAGACGGTTTAAATGTCTCTTGGAAAAGTGGTGGAGTTCAGAATGGTTTTACAAGATGGTTTTATTGACCCTTGGAAGAGACGTGGAGGCCACATTAGCTTTACAAGATGGTTTTAATGCCCCTTGGAAAAGTGATGGAGGTTACAGTGGAATAAAAAGACAAAATCAATGCCCCGTGGAAGAGACGTGGATTTCACAGCAGCTTAACAGGACGATTTTAATACTACTTGGAAGAGTGGTGGAGGTCGCTGTGGAATAAAAAGACAATTTCAATGCCCCTTGGAAGAGATGTGGAGGTCACACTACCTTAACAGTACAGTTTTAATGCCCCTTGGAAGAGCTGTAGAGTTCAGATTGATTTTACAAGATGGTTTTAATGCCTTTTGGAAGAGACGTGGTGGTCACATTAGCATTACAAGACGGTTTTACTGCTCCTTAGAAGAGTGGTGGAGGTTACAGTGGAATAAAAAGACAATATCAATGCCCCGGGGAAGAGACGTGGAGATCTAAATAGCTTATAAAGACAGTTGTAATGCCCCTTAAAAGAGTGGTGGAGTTTGCAGTGGAATAAAAATACAATATCAATGCCCGGTGCAAGAGACGTGGAGGTCACAGTAGCTTAACAAGTTGGTTTTAATGGCCCTTAGAAAAGGGGTGGAGGTCGCAGTGGAATAAAAAGACAATATCAATGTTCCTTGGAAGAGTGGTGGAGGTCGCATTGGAATAAAAAGACAAAATCAATGCCCCGTGGAAAAGACGTGTAGGTCACAGTAGTTTAACAAAGCGGTTTTAATGCCCCTTGGAAGAGTGGTGGAGGTCGCAGTGGAATAAAAAAACAATATCAATGTCCCGTGTAAGAGACGTGGAGGTCACAGTAGCTTAACAAGATGGTTTTAATGGCCCTTAGAAAAGTTGTGGCGGTTGCAGTGGAATAAAAAGACAATAATAATGCCCCTTGGATGAGTGGTGGAGGTCGTATTGGACTAAAAAGACAATATCAATTCCCCGTAGAAGAGACATGGAGGTCACAGAAACTTAACAAAATGGTTTTCATGCCCCGTGGAAGAGTGGTGGAGGTAGCAGTGGAATAAAAAGACAAAATCAATGCCCCGTGGAAGAGACGTGGAGGTTACAGTAGCTTAACAAGATGGTTTTAATGCACCTTGGAAGAGCTGTGGAGTACAGAGCGGTTTAACAAGATGGTTTTAAAGCCCTTTGGAAGAGACGTGGAGGTAGCAGTAGCTTAACAAGACAGTTTTCATGCCTCTTGTAAGAGTGGTGGAGGTTACAGTGAAAAAAAAAGACAATATCAATGCCCTGTGGAAAAGACGTGGAGGCCACAGTAGCTTAACAAGACACTTTTTAATGCCCCTTGGCAGAGCTGTGGCATTCAGAGTGGTTTAACAAGAAGGATTTAATGCCCCTTGGAAGAGACGTGAAGATGACAGTAGCTTAAAAAGATGGCTTTATTGCCCCTTGGTGGAGGTCGCAGAGTAATAAAAAGACAATATCAAAGTCCCTTGTAAGAGTAGTGGAGGTCGCAGTAGAATAAAAAGACAATAACAATGCCCCTTGGAAGAGTGGTGGAGGTTGCAGTGGAATAAAAAGACAATATCAATGCGCCGTAGAAGGGACGTGGAGGTCACAGTAGCGTAACAAGACTATTTTAATGCCCCTTGGAAGAGTGGTGGAGGTAGCAGTGGTATAAGAAGACAACATCAATACCCAGTGGAACAGCCATGAAGGTCACAGTAGCATAACAAGACTGTTTTAATGCCCATTGGAAGAACTGTGGAGTTCAGAGAGGTTTAACAAGACAGTTTTAATGCCACTTGGAAGAGACGTGGAGGTCACAGTAGCTTAACAAGACGGTTTTAGTGCCAACTGGAATCGTGGTGTAGGTTACATTGGAATAAAAAGACAATATCAATGCCCATTGGAAGAAACGTGGAGGTCACAGTAGCATAACAAGACAGTTTTAATGCCCCTTGGAAGAGCTGTGGAGTTCAGAGAGGTTTAACAAGGCGGTTTTAATGCCCCTTGGAAGAGACGTGGAAGTCACAGTAGCTTAACAAGATGGTTTTAATGCCCGTTGGAAGAGTTGTGGGGGTCGCAGTGGAATAAAAAGACAATATCAATGTTCCTTGGAAGAGTGATGTTGGTTGCAGTGGAATAAAAAGACAATATCAATGCCCCGTGGAAGAGACGTGGGGGTAATAGTAGCTTAACAAGACAGTTTTAATGCCGCTTGGAAGATGGGTGGAGGTCGCAGTGGAATAAGAAGACAATATCAATGCCCCTTGGAAAAGACGTGGAGGTCACAGTAGCTTAACAAGACGGTTTTAATGCCCCTTGGAAGAGTCGTGGAGGTCGCTGTGGAATAAAAATACAATATCAATGCCCCGTGGAAGAGACGTGGAGGTCACAGTAGTTTAACAAAG
This sequence comes from Phyllobates terribilis, assembly GCF_046119375.1. Taxonomy (NCBI): domain Eukaryota; kingdom Metazoa; phylum Chordata; class Amphibia; order Anura; family Dendrobatidae; genus Phyllobates; species Phyllobates terribilis. The sequence continues at coordinate 333,291,031 of NW_027362765.1, read as the reverse complement.
CGGTTTTAATGCCCCTTGGAAGAGTGGTGGATGTCCCAGTGGAATAAAAAAACAATATCAATGCCCCGTGTAAGAGACGTGGAGGTCACAGTAGCTTAACAAGATGGTTTTAATGGCCCTTAGAAAAGTTGTGGCGGTTGCAGTGGAATAAAAAGACAATATCAATGCCCCTTGGAAGAGTGGTGGAGATCGTATTGGACTAAAAAGACAATATCAATTCCCCGTAGAAGAGACATAAAGGTCACAGAAATTTAACAAAATGGTTTTCATGCCCCGTGGAAGAGTGGTGGAGGTAGCAGTGGAATAAAAAGACAAAATCAATGCCCCGTGGAAGAGACGTGGAGGTCAGAGTCGCTTAACAAGACGGTTTTAATGCCCATTGGAAGAGTAGTGGGGGTTGCTGTGGAATAAAAAGACAATATCAATGCCCCGTGGAAGAGACGTGGAGGTCACAGTAGCTTAACAAGATGGTTTTAATGCCCCTTGGAAAAGCTGTGGACCACAGAGTGGTTTAACAAGATGGTTTTAATGCCCCTTGGAAGAGACGTGGAGGTAGCAGTAGCTTAACAAGACAGTTTTAATGCCTCTTGGAAGAGTGGTGGAGGTTACAGTGAAAAAAAAAGACAATATCAATGCCCTGTGGAAAAGACATGGAGGCCACAGTAGCTTAACAAGACACTTTTTAATGCCCCTTGGCAGAGCTGTGGCATTCAGAGTGGTTTAACAAGAAGGATTTAATGCCCCTTGGAAGAGACGTGAAGATGACAGTAGCTTAACAAGACAGTTTTAATGCCGCTTGGAAGAGTGGTGGAGGATACAGTGGAATAAAAAGACAATATCAATGCCCCGTAGAAGGGACGTGGAGGTCACAGTATCTTAACAAGGCTATTTTAAAGCCCCTTGGAAGAGTGGTGGAGGTCGCAGTGGTATAAGAAGACAATATCAATACCCAGTGGAACAGACATGAAGGTCACAGTAGCATAACAAGACTGTTTTAATGCCCCTTGGAAGAACTGTGTAGTTCAGAGAGGTTTAACAAGACAGTTTTAATGCCCCTTGGAAGAGGCGTGGAGGTCACAGTAGCTTAACAAGACGGTTTTAGTGCCAATTGGAATCGTGGTGTAGGTTACATTGGAATAAAAAGACAATATCAATGCCCAGTGGAAGAAACGTGGAGGTCACAGTAGCTTTATAAGACTGTTTTAATGCCCCTTGGAAGAGCTGTGGAGTTGAGAGAGGTTTAACAAGACGGTTTTAATGCCCCTTGGAAGAGACGTGGAAGTCACAGTAGCTTAACAAGACGGTTTTAATGCCCGTTGGAAGAGCTGTTGGGGTCGCAGTGGAATAAAAAGACAATATCAATGTTCCTTGGAAGAGTGATGTTGGTCGCAGTGGAATAAAAAGACAATATCAATGCCCCGTGGAAGAGACGTGGAGGTAATAGTAGCTTAACAAGACTGTTTTAATGCCACTTGGAAGATTGGTGGAGGTCGCAGTGGAATAAAAAGACAATATCAATGCCCTGTGGAAGAGACATTGTGGTCACAGTAGCTTAACAATACAGTTTTAGTGCCCCTTAGAAGAGTGGTGGAGGTCGCAGTGGAGTAAAAAGAGAATATCAATGCCCCATGCAAGAGACGTGAACGTAGAAGTAGCTTAACAAGATGGTTTTAATGCCCCTTGGAAGAGTGGTGGAGGTCGCAGTGGAATAAAAAGCCAATATTAATGCCCCGTGGAAGAGACGTGGAGGTCAAAGTAGCTTAACAAGACGGTTTTAATATACCTTGGAAGAGCTGTGAAGTTCAGAGTGGTTTATAAAAACGGTATTAATGATCCTTGGATGAGACGTGGCGGTCACAGTAGCTTAAAAAGAGAGGTTTAATGCCCATTGGAAAAGTGGTGGAGGTTACAGTGGAAGAAAAAGACAATTTCAATGCCCCGTGGAAGAGATGTCGAGGTCACAGTAGCTTAACAACACAGTTTTAATGCCCCTTGGAAGAGTGGTGGAGATCGCATTGGATTAAAAAGTCAATATAAATGCCCCGTGGAATATACGTGGAGGTCACAGTAGCTTAACAAGACGGTTTTAATGCCCCTTGGAAGAGCTGTGGAGTTCAGATTGGTTTAACAAGACGGTTTTAATTCCCCTTGGATGAGACGGGGAGGCCACAGTAGCTTAACAAGGCAGTTCTAATGCACGTTGGAAAGGTGGTGAAGGTTACATTGGAATAAAAAGATAATATCAACGCCCCGTGGAAGAGATGTGGTGGTCACAGTAGCTTATCAAGACAGTTTTAATGCCCCTTGGAAGAGTGTTGGAGGTTGCAGTGGAATAAAAAGACAATATCAATGCACCTTGGAAGAGTGGTGGATGTCGCAGTGGAATAAAAAGAAAATATCTCTGCCCCGTGGAAGAAACGTGGAGGTCACAGTTGCTTAAAAAGAAAATTTTATTGCCCCTTGGAAGAGTGGTGTAGGTCGCAGGGAATAAAAAGACAATATCAATGCCCCGTAGAAGAGACGTGGAGGTCACAGTAGCTTAACAAGACGGTTTTAATGCCCCTTGGAAGAGTGGTGGAGGTCGCAGTGGAATAAAAAGACAATATCAATGCCCCGTGGAAGAGACGTGGAGGTCACAGTAGCTTAACAAGTCGGTTTTAATGCACCTTCGAAGAGTGGTGGTGGTCGCAGTGGAATAAAAAGACAATATCAATGCCCCTTGGAAGAGTGGTGGAGGTCGCAGTGGAATAAAAAGACAATATCAACGCCCCGTGGAAGAGACGTGGAGGTCACAGTAGCTTAACAAAATGGTTTTAATGTCCCTTCGAAGAGTAGTGGTGGTCGCAGTGGAATAAAAAGACAATATCAATGCCTCTTGGAAGAGACGTGGAGGTCACAGTAGCTTTACAAGATGGTTTTAATGCCCCTTGGAAGAGTGGTGGAGGTTACAGTGTAATAAAAAGACAATATCAATGCCCCGTGGAAGAGACGTGGAGATCACAGTAGCTTAACAAAACGGTTTCAATGCCCCTTGGAAGAGTGGTGGAGATCGCAGTGGAATATAAAGATAATATGAATGCCCCTTGGAAGAGTGGTGGAGATCACAGTGGAAAAAAGACAATATCAATGCCCCATGGAAGAGATGTCGTGGTCACAGCAGCTTAACAATACAGTTTTAATACCCTTTTGAAGAGTGATGGAGGTCGCAGTGGAATAAAAAGACAATATCAATGCCCCGTGGAAGAGACCTGGATGTCACAGTAGCTTAACAAGACGGTTTTAATGCCCCTTCGAAGAGTTATGGTGGTCGCAGTGGAATAAAAAGACAATATCAATGCCCCTTGGAAGAGTGGTGGAGGTCGCAGTGGAATAAAATGACAATATCAATGCCCCGTGGAAGAGACGTAGAGGTCACAGTAGCTTAAGAAGATGGTTTTAATGCCCATTGGAAAAGTGGTGGAGGTAGCAGTGGAATAAAAAGACAAAATCAATGCCCCTTGGATGAGACGTGGGGGCCACAGTAGCTTAACAAGGCGGTTCTAATGCCCCTTGGAAGAGTGGTGGAGGTCGCAGTGGATTAAAAATACAATATCAATGCCCCGTGGAAGAGACGTGGAGGTCACAGTAGCTTAACAAGACGGTTTTAATGCCCCTTCGAAGAGTGGTGGTGGTCGCAGTGGAATAAAAAGACAATATCAATGCCCCTTGGAAGAGTGGTGGAGGTAGCAGTGGAATAAAAAGACAATATCTATGCCCCGTGGAAGAGACATGGAGGTCACAGTAGCTTTACAAAACAGTTTTAATGCCCCTTGGAAGAGTGGTGGAGGTTACAGTGGAATAAAAAGACAATATCCATTCCCTGTGGAAGAGAAGTGTAGATCACAGTAGCTTAACAAAATGGTTTTAATGCCCCTTCGAAGAGTAGTGGTGGTCGCAGTGGAATAAAAAGACAATATCATTGCCCCTTGGAAGAGACGTGGAGGTCACAGTAGCTTTACAAGATGGTTTTAATGCCCCTTGTAAGAGTGGTGGAGGTTACAGTGTAATAAAAAGACAATATCAATGCCCCGTGGAAGAGACGTGGAGATCACAGTAGCTTAACAAGACGGTTTCAATGCCCCTTGGAAGAGTGGTGGAGATTGCAGTGGAATATAAAGATAATATGAATGCCCCTTGGAAGAGTGGTGGAGATCACAGTGGAAAAAAGACAATATCAATGCCCCATGGAAGAGATGTCGTGGTCACAGCAGCTTAACAATACAGTTTTAATAGACCTTTGAAGAGTGATGGAGGTCGCAGTGGAATAAAAAGACAATATCAATGCCCCGTGGAAGAGACCTGGATGTCACAGTAGCTGAACAAGACGGTTTTAATGCCCCTTCGAAGAGTTATGGTGGTCGCAGTGGAATAAAAAGACAATATCAATGCCCCTTGGAAGAGTGGTGGAGGTCGCAGTGGAATAAAATGACAATATCAATGCCCCGTGGAAGAGACGTAGAGGTCACAGTAGCTTAAGAAGATGGTTTTAATGCCCATTGGAAAAGTGGTGGAGGTAGCAGTGGAATAAAAAGACAAAATCAATGCCCCTTGGATGAGACGTGGGGGCCACAGTAGCTTAACAAGGCGGTTCTAATGCCCCTTGGAAGAGTGGTGGAGGTCGCAGTGGAATAAAAATACAATATCAATGCCCCATGGAAGAGACGTGGAGGTCACAGTAGCTTAACAAGACGGTTTTAATGCCCCTTCGAAGAGTGGTGGTGGTCGCAGTGGAATAAAAAGACAATATCAATACCCCTTGGAAGAGTGGAGGAGGTAGCAGTGGAATAAAAACACAATGTCTATGCCCCGTGGAAGAGACATGGAGGTCACAGTAGCTTTACAAAACAGTTTTAATGCCCCTTGGAAGAGTGGTGGAGGTTACAGTGGAATAAAAAGACAATATCAATTCCCCGTGGAAGAGAAGTGTAGATCACAGTAGCTTAACAAGATGATTTCAATGTCCCTTGGAAGAGTGGTGGAGATCGCAGTGGAATATAAAGATAATATCAATGCCCCTTGGAAGACTGGTGGAGATCACAGTGGAAAAAAGACAATATCAATGCCCCGTGGAAGAGACGTGGTGGTCACAGCAACTTAACAATACTGTTTTAATGCCCCTTTGAAGAGTGATGGAGGTCGAAGTGGTATAAAAAGACATTATCATTGCCCCGTGGAAGAGACGTCGAGGTCAAAGTAGCTTAATAACATGGCTTTACTGCCCATTGGAAGAGGTGTGGAATTCAGAGTGGTTTAACAAGATGGTGTTAATGCCCCTTGGAAGAGACATGGAGGTCACAGTAGCTTAACAAGAAGGTTTTAATGTCCCTTGGATGAGTGGTGTAAGTCGCAGTGGAAAAAAAAGACAATATCAATGCCCAGTTGAAGAGACGTGGAGGTCACAGTAGCTTAACAAAACAGTTTTAATGCCCTTTGAAAGAGTGGTGGAGGTCGCAGTGGAATAAAAAGACAATATCAATGCCCCGTGGAAAAGACTTGGAGGGTCACAGCAGCTTAACAAGACGGTTTTAATGCCCCTTGGAAAAAGTGGTGGAGGTTGCAGTGGAATAAAAAGACAATATTAATGCCCCGTGGAAGAGACATGGAGGTCACAGTAGCTTAACAAGACGGTTTTAATGCCCCTTGGAAATGTGGTGGAGTACAGAGTGGTTTAAAAAGAAAGTTTTAATGCCCCTTGGCAGAGAAGTGGAGGTCGCAGCAGCTAAACAAGATGGTTTTAATGCCCCTTGGAAGAGTGGTGGAGGTCGCAGTAGAATAAAAAGACAATATCAATGCCCCGTGGAAGAGACGTGGAGGTCACAGTAGCTTAACCAGACAAATTTAATGCCCCTTGGAAGAGTGGTGGAGGACGCAGTGGAATGAAAAGACAATATCAATATCCCGTTTAAGAGACATGGAGGTAACAGTAGCATAAAAAGACGGTTTTAATGCCCCTTGGAAGAGCTGTGGAGTTCAGAGAGGTTTAAAAAGATGGCTTTAATGTCCCTTGGAAGAGACATGGAGGTAACAGTAGCTTAACAAGACAGTTTTCGTGCCCCTTGGAAAAGTGGTGGAGGTTACATTGGAATAAAAAGACATTACCAGTGCCCCATGGAAGAGACATGGAGGTCACAGTAGCTTAACAAGACGGTTTTATTTCAAACTTGTAAGAGTGGTGGACGTCGCAGTGGAATAAAAATACAATATCATTGCCGCGTGGAAGAGACGTGGAGGTCACAGTAGATTATCAAGACGGATTTAATGCCCCTTGGCAGAACTGTGGAGTTCAGAGTGGTTTAACAAGATGGTTTTAATGCCCCTTGGAAAAGAGGTGAAGGTCAGAGTAGCTTAACAAGACGGTTTTAATGCCCCTTGGAAGAGTGGTGGAGGTCTTAGTGGAATAAAAAGACATTATCAATGCCCCTTGGAAGATTGGTGGAGGTCACAGTGGAATAAAAAGACAATATCAATACCCCGTGGAAGAGACGTGGAGATCACAGTAGCTTAACAAGAAGGTTTAATGCCCCTTGGGAGAGTGGTGGAGGTTACAGTGGAATATAAAGACAATATCAATTCCCCGTAAAAGAGACGTGGAAGTCAAAGTAGCTTAATAAGACGGATTTAATGCCCCTTGGAAGAGCTGTGGAGTTCAGAGTGGTTTAACAAGACGGTTTTAATTCCCCTTGGAAGAGACGTGGAGGTCACAGTAGCTTAAGAGGAAAGGTTTAATGCCCCTTGGAAGAGTGGTGGAGGTTACAGTGGAATATAAAGACAATATTAATGCCCAGTGGAAGAGAAGAGGAGGTCACAGTAGCGTAACAAGACGATTTTAATGCCTCTTGGAAGAGTGGTGGTGGTTCACAGTATAATAAAATGACAATATCAATGCCCCTTGGAAGAGTGGTGGAGGTCGTGGTGGAATAAAAAGACAATATCAATGCCCCGAGGAAGAGACGCGGAGGTCACAGTGGCTTAACAAGACAGTTTTATTGCCCCTTTGAAGAGTGGTTGTGATCGCAGTGGAATAAAAAGAAAATATCATTGCCACGTAGAAGAGACATGGAGGTCACAGTAGATTATCAAGACGGTTTTAATGCACCTTGGCAGAGCTGTGGAGTTCAGAGTGGTTTAACAAGACGATTTTAATGTCCCTTGGAAGAGATATGAAGGTCACAGTAGCTTTACAAGACGATTTTAATGCCCCTTGGAAGAGTGGTGGAGGTTACAGTGGAATAAAAACACTACATCAATGCCCAGTGGAAGAGATGTGGAGGTCACATTAGGTTAACCAGATAATTTTAATGCCCCTTGGCAGAGGGCAGAGCTGTGGAGTTCAGAGTGGCTTAACAAGACGATTTTAATGCCCCTTGGAAGAGACGTGAAGGTAACTGTAGCTTAACAAGACGGTTTTAATGCCCCTTGGAAAAGTGGTGGAGGTTACAATGGAATAAAAAGACAATATCAATGCCCCGTGGAATAGACGTGGAGGTCACAGAAGCTTAGCAAGATGTTTTTTTTGCCCCTTGGAAGAGTAGTGGAGGTCGCAATGGAAAAAAAAGAAAATATCAATCACCCTTGGAGGAGTGGTGGAGGTCGCAGTGGAATAAAAACACAATATCAATGCCCCGTGGAAGAGACGTCAAGGTCATAGTAGCGTAACAAGACGGTTTTAAAGCCCTTTGGAAGAGTCGTGGAGGTTACAGTGGAATAAAAAGACAATATCAATGCCCCGTGGAAGAGACGTGGAGGTCAGAGTAGCTTAACAAGACGGTTTTATTACCCACTTGTAAGAGTGGTGGATGTCGCAGTGGAATAAAAAGACAATATCATTGCCGCGTGGAAGAGACGTGGAGGTCACAGTAGATTATCAAGACGGTTTTAATGCCCCTTGGCAGAACTGTGGAGCTCAGAGTGGTTTAACAAGACGGTTTTATTGCCCCTTGGAAGAAAGGTGAAAGTCACAGTAGCTTAACAAGATGGTTTTAATGCCCCTTGGAAGAGTGGTGGAGGTTACAGTGGAATAAAAAGACAATATCAATGCCCCGTGGAAGAGACGTGGAGATCACAGTAGCTTAAAAAGATGATTTTAATACTCCTTGGAAGAGTGGTGAAGGTCTCAGTGGAATAAAAAGACAATATCAATGCCCCGTGGAAGAGACGTGGAGGGCACAGTATCTTAACAAGACGGTTTTAATGCCCCTTGTAAGAGCTGTGGAGTTCAAAGTGGTTTAACAAAACGGTTTAAATGCCCCTTGGAAGAGACGTGGATGTCACAGTAGCTTAAAAGGCTGATTTTAATACTCCTTGGAAGAGTGGTGAAGGTCTCAGTGGATTAAAAAGACAATATCAATACCCCGTGGAAGAGACGTGGAGGGCACAGTATCTTAACAAGATGGTTTTAATGCCCCTTGGAAGAGCTGTGGAGTTCAGAGTGATTTAACAAGATGGTTTTAATGCCCCTTGGAAGAGTGGTGGAGGTCGTAGTGGAATAAAAAGACAATATCAATGCCCCTTGGAAAACTGGTGGAGGTTGCAGTGGAATAAAAAGACAATATCAATATCCCGTGGAAGAGATGTGGAGATGACAGTAGATTAACAAGACAGTTTTAATGCCCCTTGGAAGAGCGGTGGAAGTCGCAGTGGAAGAAAAAGACAATATCAATGCCCCGTGGAAGGGACGTGGAGGTCAAAGTAGCTTAATAAGACGGTTTTAATGCCCCTTCGAAGAGCTCTGGAGTTCAAAGTGGTGTAACAAGATGGTTTTAATGCCCCTTGGAAGAGACGTGGAGGACACTGTAGCCTAACAAGACGGTTTTAATTCCCCTTGTAAGAGCAGTGGAGTTCAGAGTGGGTAAACAAGACGGTTTAAATGCCCCTTGGAAGAGACGTGGATGTCACAGTAGCTTAAAAAGATGATTTTAATACTCCTTGGAAGAGTGGTGAAGGTCTCAGTGGAATAAAAAGACAATATCAATGCCCCGTGGAAGAGACGTGGAGGGCACAGTATCTTAACAAGACGGTTTTAATGCCCCTTGGAAGAGCTGTGGAGTACAGAGTGGTTTAACAAGACGGTTTTAATGCCCCTTGGAAGAGTGGTGGAGGTCGTAGTGGAATAAAAAGACAATATCAATGCCACTTGGAAGACTGGTGGAGGTTGCAGTGGAATAAAAAGACAATATCAATGCCCCGTGGAAGAGACGTGGAGGTCACAGTAGCTTAACAAGATGGTTTCATTGCCCCTTGGAAGAGTGGTAAAGGTCGCAGTGGAATAAAAACACTACATGAATGCCAAGTGGAAGAGACGTGGAGGTCACATTAGGTTAACCATATAATTTCAATGCACCTTGGCAGAGAGCAGAGCTGTGGAGTTCAGAGTGGCTTAACAAGACGGTTTTAATGCCCCTTGGAAGAGACGTGATGGTAACTTTAGCTTAACAAGACGGTTTTAATGCCCCTTGGAAGAGTGGTTGAAGTTACAATGGAATAAAAAGACAATATCAATGCCCCATGGAATAGACGTGGAGGTCACAGTAGCTTAGCAAGATGTTTTTTTTGCCCCTTGGAAGAGTAGTGGAGGTCAAAATGGAAAAAAAAGAAAACCTCAATCACCCTTGGAGGAGTGGTGGAGGACGCAGTGCAATAAAATCCCAATATCAATGCCCCGTGGAAGAGACGTGAAGGTCATAGTAGCGTAACAAGACGGTTTTAAAGCCCTTTGGAAGAATAGTGGAGGTTACAGTGGAATAAAAAGACAATATCAATGCCCCGTGGAAGAGACGTGGAGGTCACAGTAGCTTAACAAGACTGTTTTTTTGCCCACTTGTAAGAGTGGTGGAAGTCGCAGTGGAATAAAAAGACAATATCATTGCCGCGTGGAAAAGACATGGAGGTCACAGTAGCTTAACAAGACGGTTTTAATGCCCCTTGGCAGAACTGTGGAGTTCATAGTGGTTTAACAAAACGGTTTTAATGCCCCTTGGAAGAAAGGTGAAAGTCACAGTAGCTTAACAAGATGGTTTTAATGCCCCTTGGAAGAGTGGTGAAGGTAACAGTGGAATAAAAAGACAATATCAATGCCCCGTGGAAGAGACGTGGATGTCACAGTAGCTTAAAAAGATGATTTTAATACTCCTTGGAACAGTGGTGAAGGTCTCAGTGGAATAAAAAGACAATATCAATGCCCCGTGGAAGAGACATGGAGGGCACAGTATCTTAACAAGATGGTTTTAATGCCCCTTGGAAGAGCTGTGGAGAACAGAGTGGTTTAACAAGACGGTTTTAATGCCCCTTGGAAGAGTGGTGGAGGTCGTAGTGGAATAAAAAGACAATATCAATGCCTCTTGGAAGACTGGTGGAGGTTGCAGTGGAAAAAAAAGACAATATCAATGCCCCGTGGAAGAGACGTGGAGGTCACAGTAGCTTAGCAAGACGGTTTCATTGCCCCTTGGAAGAGTGGTGAAGGTCGCAGTGTAATAAAAACACTACATCAATGCCTAGTGGAAGAGACGTGGAGGTCACATTAGTTTAACCAGATAATTTTAATGCCCCTTGGCAGAGAGCAGAGCTGTGGAGTTCAGAGTGGCTTAACAAGACGGTTTAATGCCCCTTGGAAGAGACGTGAAGGTAAACTGTAGCTTAACAAGACGGTTTTAATGCCCCTTGGAAGAGTGGTGGAGGTTACAATGGAATAAAAAGACAATATCAATGCCCCGTGGAATAGACGTGGAGGTCACAGTAGCTTAGCAAGATGGTTTTTTTGCCCCTTGGAAGAGTAGTGGAGGTCGCAATGGAAAAAAAAGAAAACATCAATCGCCCTTGGAGGAGTGGTGGAGGTCGCAGTGGAATAAAAAGACAATATCAATGCCCCTTGGAAAAGTGGTGAAGGTCGCAGTGGAATAAAAAGACAATATCAATGCCCAGTGGAAGAGACGTGAAGGTCACATTAACTTAACAAGATGGTTTTAATGCCCCTTGGAAGAGTGGTGGAGGTTACAGCGGAATAAAAAGACAATATCAATGCCCCGAGGAAGAGACGCGGAGGTCACAGTGGCTTAACAAGACAGTTTTATTGCCCCTTTGAAGAGTGGTTGTGATCGCAGTGGAATAAAAAGAAAATATCATTGCCACGTAGAAGAGACATGGAGGTCACAGTAGATTATCAAGACGGTTTTAATGCACCTTGGCAGAGCTGTGGAGTTCAGAGTGGTTTAACAAGACGATTTTAATGTCCCTTGGAAGAGATGTGAAGGTCACAGTAGCTTTACAAGATGATTTTAATGCCCCTTGGAAGAGTGGTGGAGGTTACAGTGGAATAAAAACACTACATCAATGCGTAGTGGAAGAGACGTGGAGGTCACATTAGGTTAACCAGATAATTTTAATGCCCCTTGGCAGAGGACAGAGCTGTGGAGTTCAGAGTGGCTTAACAAGACGGTTTTAATGCCCCCTGGAAGAGACGTGAAGGTAACTGTAGCTTAACAAGACGGTTTTAATGCCCCTTGGAAAAGTGGTGGAGGTTACAATGGAATAAAAAGACAATATCAATGCCCCGTGGAATAGACGTGGAGGTCACAGAAGCTTAGCAAGATGTTTTTTTTGCCCCTTGGAAGAGTAGTGGAGGTCGCAATGAAAAAAAAGAAAATATCAATCACCCTTGGAGGAGTGGTGGAGGTCGCAGTGGAATAAAAACACAATATCAATGCCCCGTGGAAGAGACGTCAAGGTCATAGTAGCGTAACAAGACGGTTTTAAAGCCCTTTGGAAGAGTCGTGGAGGTTACAGTGGAATAAAAAGACAATATCAATGCCCCGTGGAAGAGACGTGGAGGTCAGAGTAGCTTAACAAGACGGTTTTATTACCCACTTGTAAGAGTGGTGGATGTCGCAGTGGAATAAAAAGACAATATCATTGCCGCGTGGAAGAGACGTGGAGGTCACAGTAGATTATGAAGACGGTTTTAATGCCCCTTGGCAGAACTGTGGAGCTCAGAGTGGTTTAACAAGACGGTTTTATTGCCCCTTGGAAGAAAGGTGAAAGTCACAGTAGCTTAACAAGATGGTTTTAATGCCCCTTGGAAGAGTGGTGGAGGTTACAGTGGAATAAAAAGACAATATCAATGCCCCGTGGAAGAGACGTGGAGATCACAGTAGCTTAAAAAGATGATTTTAATACTCCTTGGAAGAGTGGTGAAGGTCTCAGTGGAATAAAAAGACAATATCAATGCCCCGTGGAAGAGACGTGGAGGGCACAGTATCTTAACAAGACGGTTTTAATGCCCCTTGTAAGAGCTGTGGAGTTCAAAGTGGTTTAACAAAACGGTTTAAATGCCCCTTGGAAGAGACATGGATGTCACAGTAGCTTAAAAGGCTGATTTTAATACTCCTTGGAAGAGTGGTGAAGGTCTCAGTGGATTAAAAAGACAATATCAATACCCCGTGGAAGAGACGTGGAGGGCACAGTATCTTAACAAGATGGTTTTAATGCCCCTTGGAAGAGCTGTGGAGTTCAGAGTGATTTAACAAGATGGTTTTAATGCCCCTTGGAAGAGTGGTGGAGGTCGTAGTGAAATAAAAAGACAATATCAATGCCCCTTGGAAGACTGGTGGAGGTTGCAGTGGAATAAAAAGACAATATCAATATCCCGTGGAAGAGATGTGGAGATCACAGTAGATTAACAAGACAGTTTTAATGCCCCTTGGAAGAGCGGTGGAAGTCGCAGTGGAAGAAAAAGACAATATCAATGCCCCGTGGAAGGGACGTGGAGGTCAAAGTAGCTTAATAAGACGGTTTTAATGCCCCTTCGAAGAGCTCTGGAGTTCAAAGTGGTGTAACAAGATGGTTTTAATGCCCCTTGGAAGAGACGTGGAGGTCACTGTAGCCTAACAAGACGGTTTTAATTCCCCTTGTAAGAGCAGTGGAGTTCAGAGTGGTTAAACAAGACGGTTTAAATGCCCCTTGGAAGAGACGTGGATGTCACAGTAGCTTAAAAAGATGATTTTAATACTCCTTGGAAGAGTGGTGAAGGTCTCAGTGGAATAAAAAGACAATATCAATGCCCCGTGGAAGAGACGTGGAGGGCACAGTATCTTAACAAGACGGTTTTAATGCCCCTTGGAAGAGCTGTGGAGTACAGAGTGGTTTAACAAGACGGTTTTAATGCCCCTTGGAAGAGTGGTGGAGGTCGTAGTGGAATAAAAAGACAATATCAATGCCACTTGGAAGACTGGTGGAGGTTGCAGTGGAATAAAAAGACAATATCAATGCCCCGTGGAAGAGACGTGGAGGTCACAGTAGCTTAACAAGATGGTTTCATTGCCCCTTGGAAGAGTGGTAAAGGTCGCAGTGGAATAAAAACACTACATGAATGCCAAGTGGAAGAGACGTGGAGGTCACATTAGGTTAACCATATAATTTCAATGCACCTTGGCAGAGAGCAGAGCTGTGGAGTTCAGAGTGGCTTAACAAGACGGTTTTAATGCCCCTTGGAAGAGACGTGATGGTAACTTTAGCTTAACAAGACGGTTTTAATGCCCCTTGGAAGAGTGGTTGAAGTTACAATGGAATAAAAAGACAATATCAATGCCCCATGGAATAGACGTGGAGGTCACAGTAGCTTAGCAAGATGTTTTTTTTGCCCCTTGGAAGAGTAGTGGAGGTCAAAATGGAAAAAAAAGAAAACCTCAATCACCCTTGGAGGAGTGGTGGAGGACGCAGTGCAATAAAATCCCAATATCAATGCCCCGTGGAAGAGACGTGAAGGTCATAGTAGCGTAACAAGACGGTTTTAAAGCCCTTTGGAAGAATAGTGGAGGTTACAGTGGAATAAAAAGACAATATCAATGCCCCGTGGAAGAGACGTGGAGGTCACAGTAGCTTAACAAGACTGTTTTTTTGCCCACTTGTAAGAGTGGTGGAAGTCGCAGTGGAATAAAAAGACAATATCATTGCCGCGTGGAAAAGACATGGAGGTCACAGTAGCTTAACAAGACGGTTTTAATGCCCCTTGGCAGAACTGTGGAGTTCATAGTGGTTTAACAAAACGGTTTTAATGCCCCTTGGAAGAAAGGTGAAAGTCACAGTAGCTTAACAAGATGGTTTTAATGCCCCTTGGAAGAGTGGTGAAGGTAACAGTGGAATAAAAAGACAATATCAATGCCCCGTGGAAGAGACGTGGATGTCACAGTAGCTTAAAAAGATGATTTTAATACTCCTTGGAACAGTGGTGAAGGTCTCAGTGGAATAAAAAGACAATATCAATGCCCCGTGGAAGAGACATGGAGGGCACAGTATCTTAACAAGATGGTTTTAATGCCCCTTGGAAGAGCTGTGGAGAACAGAGTGGTTTAACAAGACGGTTTTAATGCCCCTTGGAAGAGTGGTGGAGGTCGTAGTGGAATAAAAAGACAATATCAATGCCTCTTGGAAGACTGGTGGAGGTTGCAGTGGAAAAAAAAGACAATATCAATGCCCCGTGGAAGAGACGTGGAGGTCACAGTAGCTTAGCAAGACGGTTTCATTGCCCCTTGGAAGAGTGGTGAAGGTCGCAGTGTAATAAAAACACTACATCAATGCCTAGTGGAAGAGACGTGGAGGTCACATTAGTTTAACCAGATAATTTTAATGCCCCTTGGCAGAGAGCAGAGCTGTGGAGTTCAGAGTGGCTTAACAAGACGGTTTAATGCCCCTTGGAAGAGACGTGAAGGTAAACTGTAGCTTAACAAGACGGTTTTAATGCCCCTTGGAAGAGTGGTGGAGGTTACAATGGAATAAAAAGACAATATCAATGCCCCGTGGAATAGACGTGGAGGTCACAGTAGCTTAGCAAGATGGTTTTTTTGCCCCTTGGAAGAGTAGTGGAGGTCGCAATGGAAAAAAAAGAAAACATCAATCGCCCTTGGAGGAGTGGTGGAGGTCGCAGTGGAATAAAAAGACAATATCAATGCCCCTTGGAAAAGTGGTGAAGGTCGCAGTGGAATAAAAAGACAATATCAATGCCCAGTGGAAGAGACGTGAAGGTCACATTAACTTAACAAGATGGTTTTAATGCCCCTTGGAAGAGTGGTGGAGGTTACAGCGGAATAAAAAGACAATATCAATGCCCCGAGGAAGAGACGCGGAGGTCACAGTGGCTTAACAAGACAGTTTTATTGCCCCTTTGAAGAGTGGTTGTGATCGCAGTGGAATAAAAAGAAAATATCATTGCCACGTAGAAGAGACATGGAGGTCACAGTAGATTATCAAGACGGTTTTAATGCACCTTGGCAGAGCTGTGGAGTTCAGAGTGGTTTAACAAGACGATTTTAATGTCCCTTGGAAGAGATGTGAAGGTCACAGTAGCTTTACAAGATGATTTTAATGCCCCTTGGAAGAGTGGTGGAGGTTACAGTGGAATAAAAACACTACATCAATGCGTAGTGGAAGAGACGTGGAGGTCACATTAGGTTAACCAGATAATTTTAATGCCCCTTGGCAGAGGACAGAGCTGTGGAGTTCAGAGTGGCTTAACAAGACGGTTTTAATGCCCCCTGGAAGAGACGTGAAGGTAACTGTAGCTTAACAAGACGGTTTTAATGCCCCTTGGAAAAGTGGTGGAGGTTACAATGGAATAAAAAGACAATATCAATGCCCCGTGGAATAGACGTGGAGGTCACAGAAGCTTAGCAAGATGTTTTTTTTGCCCCTTGGAAGAGTAGTGGAGGTCGCAATGAAAAAAAAGAAAATATCAATCACCCTTGGAGGAGTGGTGGAGGTCGCAGTGGAATAAAAACACAATATCAATGCCCCGTGGAAGAGACGTCAAGGTCATAGTAGCGTAACAAGACGGTTTTAAAGCCCTTTGGAAGAGTCGTGGAGGTTACAGTGGAATAAAAAGACAATATCAATGCCCCGTGGAAGAGACGTGGAGGTCAGAGTAGCTTAACAAGACGGTTTTATTACCCACTTGTAAGAGTGGTGGATGTCGCAGTGGAATAAAAAGACAATATCATTGCCGCGTGGAAGAGACGTGGAGGTCACAGTAGATTATGAAGACGGTTTTAATGCCCCTTGGCAGAACTGTGGAGCTCAGAGTGGTTTAACAAGACGGTTTTATTGCCCCTTGGAAGAAAGGTGAAAGTCACAGTAGCTTAACAAGATGGTTTTAATGCCCCTTGGAAGAGTGGTGGAGGTTACAGTGGAATAAAAAGACAATATCAATGCCCCGTGGAAGAGACGTGGAGATCACAGTAGCTTAAAAAGATGATTTTAATACTCCTTGGAAGAGTGGTGAAGGTCTCAGTGGAATAAAAAGACAATATCAATGCCCCGTGGAAGAGACGTGGAGGGCACAGTATCTTAACAAGACGGTTTTAATGCCCCTTGTAAGAGCTGTGGAGTTCAAAGTGGTTTAACAAAACGGTTTAAATGCCCCTTGGAAGAGACGTGGATGTCACAGTAGCTTAAAAGGCTGATTTTAATACTCCTTGGAAGAGTGGTGAAGGTCTCAGTGGATTAAAAAGACAATATCAATACCCCGTGGAAGAGACGTGGAGGGCACAGTATCTTAACAAGATGGTTTTAATGCCCCTTGGAAGAGCTGTGGAGTTCAGAGTGATTTAACAAGATGGTTTTAATGCCCCTTGGAAGAGTGGTGGAGGTCGTAGTGAAATAAAAAGACAATATCAATGCCCCTTGGAAGACTGGTGGAGGTTGCAGTGGAATAAAAAGACAATATCAATATCCCGTGGAAGAGATGTGGAGATCACAGTAGATTAACAAGACAGTTTTAATGCCCCTTGGAAGAGCGGTGGAAGTCGCAGTGGAAGAAAAAGACAATATCAATGCCCCGTGGAAGGGACGTGGAGGTCAAAGTAGCTTAATAAGACGGTTTTAATGCCCCTTCGAAGAGCTCTGGAGTTCAAAGTGGTGTAACAAGATGGTTTTAATGCCCCTTGGAAGAGACGTGGAGGTCACTGTAGCCTAACAAGACGGTTTTAATTCCCCTTGTAAGAGCAGTGGAGTTCAGAGTGGTTAAACAAGACGGTTTAAATGCCCCTTGGAAGAGACGTGGATGTCACAGTAGCTTAAAAAGATGATTTTAATACTCCTTGGAAGAGTGGTGAAGGTCTCAGTGGAATAAAAAGACAATATCAATGCCCCGTGGAAGAGACGTGGAGGGCACAGTATCTTAACAAGACGGTTTTAATGCCCCTTGGAAGAGCTGTGGAGTACAGAGTGGTTTAACAAGACGGTTTTAATGCCCCTTGGAAGAGTGGTGGAGGTCGTAGTGGAATAAAAAGACAATATCAATGCCACTTGGAAGACTGGTGGAGGTTGCAGTGGAATAAAAAGACAATATCAATGCCCCGTGGAAGAGACGTGGAGGTCACAGTAGCTTAACAAGATGGTTTCATTGCCCCTTGGAAGAGTGGTAAAGGTCGCAGTGGAATAAAAACACTACATGAATGCCAAGTGGAAGAGACGTGGAGGTCACATTAGGTTAACCATATAATTTCAATGCACCTTGGCAGAGAGCAGAGCTGTGGAGTTCAGAGTGGCTTAACAAGACGGTTTTAATGCCCCTTGGAAGAGACGTGATGGTAACTTTAGCTTAACAAGACGGTTTTAATGCCCCTTGGAAGAGTGGTTGAGGTTACAATGCAATAAAAAGACAATATCAATGCCCCATGGAATAGACGTGGAGGTCACAGTAGCTTAGCAAGATGTTTTTTTTGCCCCTTGGAAGAGTAGTGGAGGTCAAAATGGAAAAAAAAGAAAACCTCAATCACCCTTGGAGGAGTGGTGGAGGACGCAGTGCAATAAAATCCCAATATCAATGCCCCGTGGAAGAGACGTGAAGGTCATAGTAGCGTAACAAGACGGTTTTAAAGCCCTTTGGAAGAATAGTGGAGGTTACAGTGGAATAAAAAGACAATATCAATGCCCCGTGGAAGAGACGTGGAGGTCACAGTAGCTTAACAAGACTGTTTTTTTGCCCACTTGTAAGAGTGGTGGAAGTCGCAGTGGAATAAAAAGACAATATCATTGCCGCGTGGAAAAGACATGGAGGTCACAGTAGCTTAACAAGACGGTTTTAATGCCCCTTGGCAGAACTGTGGAGTTCATAGTGGTTTAACAAAACGGTTTTAATGCCCCTTGGAAGAAAGGTGAAAGTCACAGTAGCTTAACAAGATGGTTTTAATGCCCCTTGGAAGAGTGGTGAAGGTAACAGTGGAATAAAAAGACAATATCAATGCCCCGTGGAAGAGACGTGGATGTCACAGTAGCTTAAAAAGATGATTTTAATACTCCTTGGAACAGTGGTGAAGGTCTCAGTGGAATAAAAAGACAATATCAATGCCCCGTGGAAGAGACATGGAGGGCACAGTATCTTAACAAGATGGTTTTAATGCCCCTTGGAAGAGCTGTGGAGAACAGAGTGGTTTAACAAGACGGTTTTAATGCCCCTTGGAAGAGTGGTGGAGGTCGTAGTGGAATAAAAAGACAATATCAATGCCTCTTGGAAGACTGGTGGAGGTTGCAGTGGAAAAAAAAGACAATATCAATGCCCCGTGGAAGAGACGTGGAGGTCACAGTAGCTTAGCAAGACGGTTTCATTGCCCCTTGGAAGAGTGGTGAAGGTCGCAGTGTAATAAAAACACTACATCAATGCCCAGTGGAAGAGACGTGGAGGTCACATTAGGTTAACCAGATAATTTTAATGCCCCTTGGCAGAGAGCAGAGCTGTGGAGTTCAGAGTGGCTTAACAAGACGGTTTAATGCCCCTTGGAAGAGACGTGAAGGTAAACTGTAGCTTAACAAGACGGTTTTAATGCCCCTTGGAAGAGTGGTGGAGGTTACAATGGAATAAAAAGACAATATCAATGCCCCGTGGAATAGACGTGGAGGTCACAGTAGCTTAGCAAGATGGTTTTTTTGCCCCTTGGAAGAGTAGTGGAGGTCGCAATGGAAAAAAAAGAAAACATCAATCGCCCTTGGAGGATTGGTGGAGGGCGCAGTGGAATAAAAACACAATATCAATGCCCCGTGGAAGAGACGTGAAGGTCATAGTAGCGTAACAAGACGGTTTTAAAGCCCTTTGGAAGAGTGGTGGAGTTCGCAGTGGAATAAAAAGACAATATCAATGCCCCGTGCAAGAGACGTGGAGGTCACAGTAGCTTAACAAGATAGTTTTAATGGCCCTTAGAAAAGTGGTGGAGGTTGCAGTGGAATAAAAAGACAATATCAATGCCACTTGGAAGAGTGGTGGAGGTCGTATTGGACTAAAAAGACAATATCAATTCCCCGTGAAAGAGACATGGAGGTCACAGAAGCTTAACAAAATGGTTTTCATGCCCCTTGGAAGAGTGGTGGAGGTAGCAGTGGAATAAAAAGACAAAATCAATGCCCTGTGGAAGAGACGTTTAGGTCAGAGTAGCTTAACAAGACGGTTTTAATGCCCCTTGGAAGAGCTGTGGAGTACAGAGTGGTTTAACAAGATGGTTGTAATGCCCCTTGGAAGAGACGTGGAGGTAGCAGTAGCTTAACAAGACAGTTTTAATGCCTCTTGGAAGAGTGTTGGAGGTTACAGTGAAAAAAAAAAGACAATATCAATGCCCTGTGGAAGAGACGTGGAGGCCACAGTAGCTTAACAAGACACTTTTTAATGCCCCTTGGCAGAGCTGTGGCATTCAGAGTGGTTTAACAAGAAGGATTTAATGCAACTTGGAAGAGACGTGAAGATCACAGTAGCTTAAAAAGACAGTTTTAATGCCCCTTGGAAGAGTGGTGGAGGTTACAGTGGAATAAAAAGACAATATGAATGCCCCGTGGAAGAGACATAGAGGTCACAGTAGCTTAACAAGACGATTTTCATGCCCCTTCGAAGAGTGGTGGTGGTAGAAGTGGAATAAAAAGTCAATATCAATGCCCCTTGGAAGAGTGGTGTAGGTCGCAGTGGGATAAAAAGACAATATCAATGCCCCGTGGAAGAGACGTAGAGGTCACAGTAGCTTAAGAAGATGGTTTTAATGCCCATTGGAAAAGTGGTGGAGGTAGCAGTGGAATAAAAAGACAAAATCAATGCCCCTTGGATGAGACGTGGAGGCCACAGTAGCTTAACAAGACGGTTCTAATGCCCCTTGGAAGAGAGGTCGAGGTCGCAGTGGATTAAAAAGACAGTATCAACGCCCCGTGGAACAGACGTGGAGGTCACAGTAGCTTAACAAAACGGTTTTAATGCCCCTTCGAAGAGTGGTGGTGGTCGCAGTGGAATAAAAAGACAATATCAATGCCCCTTGGAAGAGTGGTGGAGGTCGCAGTGGAATTAAAAGACAATATCAATGCCAAGTGGAAGAGACGTGGAGGTCACAGTAGCTTTACAAGACGGTTTTAATGCCCCTTGGAAGAGTGGTGGAGGTTACAGTGGAATAAAAAGACAATATCAATGCCCCGTGGAAGAGACGTGGAGATCACAGTAGCTTAACAAGACGGTTTCAATGTCCCTTGGAAGAGTGGTGGAGATCGCAGTGGAATATAAAGATAATATCAATGCCCCTTGGAAGAGTGGTGGAGATCACAGTGGAAAAAAGACAATATCAATGCCCCGTGGAAGAGATGTGGTGGTCACAGCAGCTTAACAATACGGTTTAATACCCCTTTGAAGAGTGATGGAGGTCGCAGTGGAATAAAAAGACAATATCAATGCCCCGTGGAAGAGACATGGATGTCACAGTAGCTTAACAAGACCGTTTTAATGCCCCTTCGAAGAGTGGTGGTGGTCGCAGTGGAATAAAAAGACAATATCAATGCCCCTTGGAAGAGTGGTTGAGGTCGCAGTGGAATAAAATGTCAATATCAATGGCCCATGAAAGAGACGTAGAGGTCACAGTAGCTTAACAAGACGGTTTTAATGCCCCTTCGAAGAGTGGTGGTGGTCGCAGTGGAATAAAAAGAAAATATCAATGCCACTTGGAAGAGTGGTGGATGTAGCAGTGGAATAAAAAGACAATGTCAATGCCCATTGGAAAAGTGGTGGAGGTAGCAGTGGAATAAAAAGACAAAATCAATGCCCCTTGGATGAGACGTGGAGGCCACAGTAGCTTAACAAGGCGGTTTTAATGCCCCTTGGAAGAGTGGTGGAGGTCGCAGTAGAATAAAAATAAAATATCACTGCCACTTGTAAGAGTGGTGGATGTAGCAGTGGAATAAAAAGACAATATCAATGCCCCGTGGAAGAGACATGGAGGTCACAGTAGCTTTACAAAATGGTTTTAATGCCCCTTGGAAGAGTGGTGGAGGTTACAGTGGAATAAAAAGACAATATCAATACCCCGTGGAAGAGACGTGGAGATCACAGTAGCTTAACAAGATGGTTTCAATGTCCCTTGGAAGAGTGGTGGAGATCGCAATGGAATATAAAGATAATATCAATGTCCCTTGGAAGAGTGGTGGAGATCACAGTGGAAAAAAGACAATATCAATGCCCCGTGTAAGAGACGTGGTGGTCACAGCACCTTAACAATACGGTTTTCATGCCCCTTTGAAGAGTGTTGGAGGTCGAAGAGGAATAAAAAGACATTATCATTGCCCCGTGGAAGAGACGTCGAGGTCAAAGTAGCTTAATAACATGGTTTTACAGCCCCTTGGAAGAGCTGTGGAATTCAGAGTGATTTAACAAGACGGTGTTAATGCCCCTTGGAGGAGACATGGATGTCACAGTAGGTTAACAAGACGGTTTTAATGCCCCTTGGAAGAGTGGTGGAGGTCGCAGTGGAAAAAAAAGACAATATCAATGCCCAGTTGAAGAGACGTGGAGGTCACAGTAGCTTAACAAAACAGTTTTAATGCCCTTTGAAAGAGTGGTGGAGGTCGCAGTGGAATAAAAAGACAATATCAATGCCCCATGGAAAAGACTTGGAGGTCACAATAGCTTAACAAGACGGTTTTAATGCACCTTGGAAGAGAGGTGGAGGTTGCAGTGGAATAAAAAGACAATATTAATGCCCCGTGGAAAAGACGTGGAGGTCACAGTAGCTTAACAAGACGGTTGTAATGCCCCTTGGAAATGTGGTGGAGTACAGAGTGGTTTAACAAGAAAGTTTTAATGCCCCTTCGCAGAGAAGTGGAGGTCACAGTAGCTTAACATGATGGTTTTAATGCCCCTTGGAAGAGTTGTGGAGGTCGCAGTGGAATAAAAAGACAATATCCATGCCCCGTGGAAGAGACGTGGAGGTCACAGTAACTTAACAAGACAAATTTAATGCCGCTTGGAAGAGTGGTGCAGGACGCAGTGGAATGAAAAGACAATATTAATTTCCCGTGGAAGAGACATGAAGGTAACAGTTGCATAATAAGACGGTTTTAATGCCCCTTGGAAGAGCTGTTGTGTTCAGAGAGGTTTAAAAAGATGGTTTTAATGTCCCTTGGAAGAGACATGGAGGTCACAGTAGCTTAACAAGATGGTTTTTCTGCCCCTTGGAAAAGTGGTGGAGGTTACATTGGAATAAAAAGACATTATCAGTGCCCCATGGAAGAGACATGGAGGTCACAGGAGCTTAAAAAGACGGTTTTATTTCCAACTTGTAAGAGTGGTGGACGTAGCAGTGGAATAAAAATACAATATCATTGCCGCGTGGAAGAGACGTGGAGGTCACAGAAGATTATCAAGACGGATTTAATGCCCCTTGGCAGAACTGTGGAGTTCAGAGTGGTTTAACAAGACGGTTTTAATGCCCCTTGGAAAAGAGGTGAAGGTCACAGTAGCTTAACAAGATGGTTTTAATGCCCCTTGGAAGAGTGGTGGAGGTCTTAGTGGAAGAAAAAGACATTATCAATGCCCCTTGGAAGATTGGTGGAGGTCACAGTGGAATAAAAAGACAATATCAATACCCTGTGGAAGAGACGTGGAGATCACAGTAGCTTAACAAGATGGTTTTAATGCCCCTTGGAAGAGCTGTGGAGTACAGAGTGATTTAACAAGATGGTTTTAATGCCCCTTGGAAGAGTGGTGGAGGTTACAGTGGAATATAAAGACAATATCAATTCCCCGTAAAAGAGACGTGGAGGTCAAAGTAGCTTAATAAGAAGGTTTTAATGCCCCTTGGAAGAGCTGTGGAGTTCAGAGTGGTTTAACAAGACGGTTTTAATTCCCCCTGGAAGAGACGTGGAGGTCACAGTAGTTTAACAAGAAGGTTTAATGCCCCTTGGAAGAGTGGTGGAGGTTACAGTGGAATATAAAGACAATATTAATGCCCAGTGGAAGAGAAGAGGAGGTCACAGTAGCGTAACAAGATGATTTTAATGCCTCTTGGAAGAGTGGTGGTGGTTCGCAGTATAATAAAATGACAATATCAATGCCGCTTGGAAGAGTGATGGAGGTCGCAGTGGAATAAAAAGACAATATCAATGCCCAGTGGATGAGACGTGAAGGTCACAGTAGCTTAACAAGACGGTTTTAATTCCCCTTGGAAGAGGGGTGGAGGTTACAGCGGAATAAAAAGACAATATCAATGCCCCGTGGAAGAGACGTGGAGGTCACAGTGGCTTAACAAGACAGTTTTATTGCACCTTCTAAGAGTGGTTGTGATCGCAGTGGAATAAAAAGACAATATCATTGCCGTGTGGAAGAGACATTCAGGTCACAGTAGATTATCAAGACGGTTTTAATGCACCTTGGCAGAGCTGTGGAGTTCAGAGTGGTTTAACAAGATGATTTTAATGTCCCTTGGAAGAGATGTGAAGGTCATAGTAGCTTTACAAGACGATTTTAATGCCCCTTGGAAGAGTGGTGGAGGTTACAGTGGAATAAAAACACTATATCAATGCCCAGTGGAAGAGGCGTGGAGGTCACATTAGGTTAACCAGATAATTTTAATGCCCCTTGGCAGAGGGCAGAGCTGTGGTGTTCAGAGTGGCTTAACAAGACGGTTTTAATGCCCCTTGGAAGAGACGTGAAGGTAACTGTAGCTTAACAAGACGGTTTTAATGCCCCTTGGAAGAGTGGTGGAAGATACAATGGAATAAAAAGACAATATCAATGACCCGTGGAATAGACGTGGAGGTCACAGTAGCTTAGCAAGATGTTTTTTTTGCCCCTTGGAAGAGTAGTGGAGGTCGCAATGGAAAAAAAAAGAAACTATCAATCACCCTTGGAGGAGTGGTGGAGGTCGCAGTGGAATAAAAACACAATATCAGTGCCCCGTGGAAGAGACGTGAAGGTCATGGTAGCGTAACAAGACGGTTTTAAAGCCCTTTGGAAGAGTCGTGGAGTTTACAGTGGAATAAGAAGACAATATCAATGCCCCGTGGAAGAGAGGTTGAGGTCACAGTAGCTTAACAAGACGGTTTTATTGCCCACTTGTAAGAGTGGTGGAAGTCACAGTTAAATAAAAAGACAATATCATTGCCGCGTGGAAGAGAGGTGGAGGTCACAGTAGATTATCAAGACGGTTTTAATGCCCCTTGGCAGAACTGTGGAGTTCAGAGTGGTTTAACAAGACGGTTTTAATGCCCCTTGGAAGAAATGTGAAATTCACAGTAGCTTAACAAGATGGTTTTAATGCCCCTTGGAAGAGTGGTGGAGGTTACAGTGGATTAAAAAGACAATATCAATGCCCCGTGGAAGAGACGTGGAGATCACAGTAGCTTAAAAAGATATTAATGCCCCTTGTAAGAGCTGTGGAGTTCAGAGTGGTTTAACAAGACCGTTTAAATGCCCCGTGGAAGAGACGTGGAGGGCACAGAATCTTAATAAGATGGTTTTAATGCCCCTTGGAAGAGCTGTGGAGTACAGAGTGGTTTAACAAGATGGTTTTAATGCCGGTTGGAAGAGTGGTGAAGGTCGTAGTGGAATAAAAAGACAATATCAATGTCCCTTGGAAGACTGGTGGAGGTTGCAGTGGAATAAAAAGACAATATCAATATCCCGTGGAAGAGATGTGGAGATCACAGTAGATTAACAAGACAGTTTTAATGCCCCTTGGAAGAGTGGTGGAAATCGCAGTGGAATAAAAAGACAATATCAATGCCCCGTGGAAGGGACGTGGAGGTCAAAGTAGCTTAATAAGACAGTTTTAATGCCCCGTGGAAGAGCTCTGGAGTTCAGAGTGGTGTAACAAGACGGTTTTAATGCCCCTTGGAAGAGACGTGGAGGTCACAGTAGCCTAACAAGACGGTTTTAATGCCCCTTGTAAGAGCAGTGGAGATCAGAGTGGTTTAACAAGACGGTTTAAATGTCCCTTGGAAGGGACGTGGAGGGCACAGTATCTTATCAAGACAGTTTTAATGCCCCTTGGAAGAAAGGTGAAAGTCACAGTAGCTTAACAAGATGGTTTTAATGCCCCTTGGAAGAGTGGTGAAGGTTACAGTGGAATAAAAAGACAATATCAATGCCCCGTGGAAGAGACGTGGAGAACACAGTAGCTTAAAAAGATGATTTTAATACTCCTTGGAAAAGTGGTGAAGGTCTCAGTGGAATAAAAAGACAATATCAATGCCCTGTGGAAGAGACGTGGAGGGCACAGTATCTTAACAAGACGGTTTTAATGCCCCTTGTAAGAGCTGTGGAGTTCAGAGTGGTTTAACAAGATGGTTTAAATGCCCCTTGGAAGAGACGTGGATGTCACAGTAGTTAAAAAGATGATTTTAATACTCCTTGGAAGAGTGGTGAAGGTCTCAGTGGATTAAAAAGACAATATCAATGCCCCGTAGAAGAGACGTGGAGGGCACAGTATCTTAACAAGATGGTTTTAATGCCCCTTGGAAGAGCTGTGGAGTACAGAGTGGTTTAACAATATGGTTTTAATGCCCCTTGGAAGTGTGGTGGAGGTCGTAGTGGAATAAAAAGACAATATCAATGCCCCTTGGAAGACTGGTGGAGGTTACAGTGGAATAAAAAGACAATATCAATATCCCGTGGAAGAGATGTGGAGATCACAGTAGATTAACAAGACAGTTTTAATGACCCTTGAAATAGTGGTGGAAATCGCAGTGGAATAAAAAGACAATATCAATGCCCCGTGGAAGGGACGTGGAGGTCAAAGTAGCTTAATAAGACGGTTTTAAAGCCCCTTGGAAGAGCTCTGGAGTTCAAAGTGGTGTAACAAGATGGTTTTAATGCCCCTTGGAAGAGACGTGGTGGTCACTGTAGCCTAATAAGACGGTTTTAATGCCCCTTGTAAGAGCAGTGGAGTTCAGAGTGGTTAAATAAGACAGTTTAAATGCCCCTTGGAAGAGACGTGGATGTCACAGTAGCTTAAAAATATGATTTTAATACTCCTTGGAACAGTGGTGTAGGTCTCAGTGGAATAAAAAGACAATATCAATGCCCCGTGGAAGAGACATGGAGGGCACAGTATCTTAACAAGACGGTTTTAATGCCCCTTGGAAGAGCTGTGGAGAACAGAGTGGTTTAACAAGACGGTTTTAATGACCCTTGGAAGAGTGGTGGAGGTCGTAGTGGAATAAAAAGACAATATCAATGTCCCTTGGAAGACTGGTGGAGGTTGCAGTGGAATAAAAAGACAATATCAATATCCCGTAGAAGAGATGTGGAGATCACAGTAGATTAACAAGACAGTTTTATTGCCCCTTGGAAGAGTGGTGGAAGTCGCAGTGGAATAAAAAGACAATATCAATGCCCCGTGGAAGGGACGTGGAGGTCAAAGTAGCTTAATAAGACAGTTTTAATGCCCCTTGGAAGAGCTCTGGAGTTCAGAGTGGTGTAACAAGACGGTTTTAATGCCCCTTGGAAGAGACGTGGAGGTCACAGTAGCCTAACAAGACGGCTTTAATGCCCCTTGTAAGAGCAGTTGAGTTTAGAGTGGTTTAACAAGACGGTTTAAATGTCCCTTGGAAGGGACGTGGAGGACAAAGTATCTTAACAAGACGGTTTTAATGCCCCTTGGAAGAAAGGTGAAAGTCACAGTAGCTTAACAAGATGGTTTTAATGCCCCTTGGAAGAGTGGTGAAGGTTACAGTGGAATAAAAAGACAATATCAATGCCCCGTGGAAGAGACGTGGAGAACACAGTAGCTTAAAAAGATGATTTTAATACTCCTTGGAAGAGTGGTGAAGGTCTCAGTGGAAGAAAAAGACAATATCAATGCCCTGTGGAAGAGACGTGGAGGGCACAGTATCTTAACAAGACGGTTTTAATGCCCCTTGTAAGAGCTGTGGAGTTCAGAGTGGTTTAACAAGATGGTTTAAATGCCCCTTGGAAGAGACGTCGATGTCACAGTAGTTAAAAAGATGATTTTAATACTCCTTGGAAGAGTGGTGAAGGTCTCAGTGGATTAAAAAGACAATATCAATGCCCCGTAGAAGAGACGTGGAGGGCACAGTATCTTAACAAGATGGTTTTAATGCCCCTTGGAAGAGCTGTGGAGTACAGAGTGGTTTAACAAGATGGTTTTAATGCCCCTTGGAAGTGTGGTGGAGGTCGTAGTGGAATAAAAAGACAATATCAATGCCCCTTGGAAGACTGGTGGAGGTTGCAGTGGAATAAAAAGACAATATCAATATCCCGTGGAAGAGATGTGGAGATCACAGTAGATTAACAAGACAGTTTTAATGCCCCTTGGAAGAGTGGTGGAAGTCGCAGTGGAAGAAAAAGACAATATCAATGCCCCGTGGAAGGGACGTGGAGGTCAAAGTAGCTTAATAAGACGGTTTTAAAGCCCCTTGGAAGAGCTCTGGAGTTCAAAGTGGTGTAACAAGATGGTTTTAATGCCCCTTGGAAGAGATGTGGAGGTCACTGTAGCCTAATAAGACGGTTTTAATGCCCCTTGTAAGAGCAGTGGAGTTCAGAGTGGTTAAACAAGACAGTTTAGATGCCCCTTGGAAGAGACGTGGATGTCACAGTAGCTTAAAAAGATGATTTTAATACTCCTTGGAACAGTGGTGAAGGTCTCAGTGGAATAAAAAGACAATATCAATGCCCCGTGGAAGAGACATGGAGGGCACAGTATCTTAACAAGACGGTTTTAATGCCCCTTGGAAGAGCTGTGGAGAACAGAGTGGTTTAACAAGACGGGTTTAATGCCCCTTGGAAGAGTGGTGGAGGTCGTAGTGGAATAAAAAGACAATATCAATGCCTCTTGGAAGACTGGTGGAGGTTGCAGTGGAAAAAAAAGACAATATCAATGCCCCGTGGAAGAGACGTTGAGGTCACAGTAGCTTAGCAAGATGGTTTCATTGCCCCTTGGAAGAGTGGTGAAGGTCGCAGTGTAATAAAAACACTACATCAATGCCCAGTGGAAGAGACGTGGAGGTCACATTAGGTTAA
The DNA here is from genome assembly GCF_046119375.1 of Phyllobates terribilis. NCBI lineage: Eukaryota > Metazoa > Chordata > Amphibia > Anura > Dendrobatidae > Phyllobates > Phyllobates terribilis. Next base: position 333,262,734 of record NW_027362765.1, on the reverse strand, counting down.
CCAGATAATTTTAATGCCCCTTGGCAGAGAGCAGAGCTGTGGAGTTCAGAGTGGCTTAGCAAGACGGTTTAATGCCCCTTGGAAGAGACGTGAAGGTAACTGTAGCTTAACAAGACGGTTTTAATGCCCCTTGGAAGAGTGGTGGAGGTTACAATGGAATAAAAAGACAATATCAATGCGCCGTGAAATAGACGTGGAGGTCACAGTAGCTTAGCAAGATGGTTTTTTTGCCCCTTGGAAGAGTAGTGGAGGTCGCAATGGAAAAAAAAGAAAACATCAATCGCCCTTGGAGGAGTGGTGGAGGGCGCAGTGGAATAAAAACACAATATCAAAGCCCCGTGGAAGAGACGTGAAGGTCATAGTAGCGTAACAAGACGGTTTTAAAGCCCTTTGGAAGAGTGGTGGAGTTCGCAGTGGAATAAAAAGACAATATCAATGCCCCGTGCAAGAGACGTGGAGGTCACAGTAGCTTAACAAGATAGTTTTAATGGCCCTTAGAAAAGTGGTGGAGGTTGCAGTGGAATAAAAAGACAATATCAATGCCACTTGGAAGAGTGGTGGAGGTCGTATTGGACTAAAAAGACAATATCAATTCCCCGTGAAAGAGACATGGAGGTCACAGAAGCTTAACAAAATGGTTTTCATGCCCCTTGGAAGAGTGGTGGAGGTAGCAGTGGAATAAAAAGACAAAATCAATGCCCTGTGGAAGAGACGTTTAGGTCAGAGTAGCTTAAGAAGACGGTTTTAATGCCCATTGGAAGAGTAGTGGGGGTCGCTGTGGAATAAAAAGACAATATTAATGCCCCGTGGAAGAGACGTGGAGTTCACAGTATCTTAACAAGATGGTTTTAATGCCCCTTGGAAGAGCTGTGGAGTACAGAGTGGTTTAACAAGATGGTTGTAATGCCACTTGGAAGAGACGTGGAGGTAGCAGTAGCTTAACAAGACAGTTTTAATGCCTCTTGGAAGAGTGTTGGAGGCTACAGTGAAAAAAAAAAGACAATATCAATGCCCTGTGGAAGAGACGTGGAGGACACAGTAGCTTAACAAGACACTTTTTAATGCCCCTTGGCAGAGCTGTGTCATTCAGAGTGGTTTAACAAGAAGATTTTAATGCCCCTTGGAAGAGACGTGAAGATCACAGTAGCTTAAAAAGACAGTTTTAATGCCCCTTGGAAGAGTGGTGGAGGTTACAGTGGAATAAAAAGACAATATGAATGCCCTGTGGAAGAGACATAGAGGTCACAGTAGCTTAACAAGACGATTTTCATGACCCCTTGGAAGAGTAGTGGAGGTCGCAATGGAAAAAAAAGAAAACATCATTCGCCCTTGGAGGAGTGGTGGAGGGCGCAGTGGAATAAAAACACAATATCAATGCCCCGTGGAAGAGACGTGAAGGTCATAGTAGCGTAACAAGACGGTTTTAAAGCCCTTTGGAAGAGTGGTGGAGTTCGCAGTGGAATAAAAAGACAATATCAATGCCCCGTGCAAGAGACGTGGAGGTCACAGTAGTTTAACAAGATAGTTTTAATGGCCCTTAGAAAAGTGGTGGAGGTTGCAGTGGAATAAAAAGACAATATCAATGCCACTTGGAAGAGTGGTGGAGGTCGTATTGGACTAAAAAGACAATATCAATTCCCCGTGAAAGAGACATGGAGGTCACAGAAGCTTAACAAAATGGTTTTCATGCCCCTTGGAAGAGTGGTGGAGGTAGCAGTGGAATAAAAAGACAAAATCAATGCCCTGTGGAAGAGACGTTTAGGTCAGAGTAGCTTAACAAGACGGTTTTAATGCCCCTTGGAAGAGTGGTGGAGGTTACAGTGGAATAAAAAGACAATATGAATGCCCCGTGGAAGAGACATAGAGGTCACAGTAGCTTAACAAGACGATTTTCATGCCCCTTCGAAGAGTGGTGGTGGTCGAAGTGGAATAAAAAGTCAATATCAATTCCCCTTGGAAGAGTGGTGTAGGTCGCAGTGGGATAAAAAGACAATATCAATGCCCCGTGGAAGAGACGTAGAGGTCACAGTAGTTAAGAAGATGGTTTTAATGCCCATTGGAAAAGTGGTGGAGGTAGCAGTGGAATAAAAAGACAAAATCAATGCCCCTTGGATGAGACGTGGAGGCCACAGTAGCTTAACAAGATGGTTCTAATGACCCTTGAAAGAGAGGTGGAGGTCGCAGTGGAATAAAAAGAAAATATCAATGCCCCGTGGAAGAGACGTGGAGGTCACAGTAGCTTAACAAAACGGTTTTAATGCCCCTTCGAAGAGTGGTGGTGGTCGCAGTGGAATAAAAAGACAATATCAATGCCCCTTGGAAGAGTGGTGGAGGTCGCAGTGGAATTAAAAGACATTATCAATGCCAAGTGGAAGAGACGTGGAGGTCACAGTAGCTTTACAAGACGGTTTTAATGCCCCTTGGAAGAGTGGTGGAGGTTACAGTGGAATAAAAAGACAAAATCAATGCCCCTTGGATGAGACGTGGAGGCCACAGTAGCTTAACAAGATGGTTCTAATGACCCTTGGAAGAGACGTGGAGGTCGCAGTGGAATAAAAAGAAAATATCAATGCCCCGTGGAAGAGACGTGGAGGTCACAGTAGCTTAACAAAACGGTTTCAATGTCCCTTGGAAGAGTGGTGGAGATCGCAGTGGAATATAAAGATAATATCAATGCCCCTTGGAAGAGTGGTGGAGATCACAGTGGAAAAAAGACAATATCAATGCCCCGTGGAAGAGACGTGAATGTCACAGTAGCTTAACAAGACCGTTTTAATGCCCCTTCGAAGAGTGGTGGTGGTCGCAGTGGAATAAAAAGACAATATCAATGCCCCTTGGAAGAGTGGTGGAGGTCGCAGTGGAATAAAATGTCAATATCAATGGCACATGGAAGAGACGTAGAGGTCACAGTAGCTTAAGAAGATGGTTTTAATGCCCATTGGAAAAGTGGTGGAGGTAGCAGTGGAATAAAAAGACAAAATCAATGCCCCATGGATGAGACGTGGAGGCCACAGTAGCTTAACAAGGCGGTTTTAATGCCCCTTGGAAGAGTGGTGGAGGTCGCAGTGGAATAAAAAGACAATATCAATGCCCCGTGGAAGAGACGTGGAGGTCACAGTAGCTTAACAAGACGGTTTTAATGCCCCTTCGAAGAGTGGTGGTGGTCGCAGTGGAATAAAAAGAAAATATCAATGCCACTTGGAAGAGTGGTGGATGTAGCAGTGGAATAAAAAGACAATATCAATGCCCCGTGGAAGAGACATGGAGGTCACAGTAGCTTCACAAAATGGTTTTAATGCCCCTTGGAAGAGTGGTGGAGGTTACAGTGGAATAAAAAGACAATATCAATGCCCCGTGGAAGAGACGTGGAGATCACAGTAGCTTAACAAGACGGTTTCAATGTCCCTTGGAAGAGTGGTGGAGATCGCAATGGAATATAAAGATAATATCAATGCCCCTTGGAAGAGTGGTGGAGATCACAGTGGAAAAAAGACAATATCAATGCCCCGTGGAAGAGACATGGTGGTCACAGCACCTTAACAATACGGTTTTAATGCCCCTTTGAAGAGTGATGGAGGTCGAAGTGGAATAAAAAGACATTATCATTGCCCCGTGGAAGAGACGTCGAGGTCAAAGTAGTTTAATAACATGGTTTTACAGCCCCTTGGAAGAGCTGTGGAATTCAGAGTGGTTTAACAAGACGGTGTTAATGCCCCTTGGAGGAGACATGGATGTCACAGTAGGTTAACAAGACGGTTTTAATGCCCCTTGGAAGAGTGGTGGAGGTCGCAGTGGAAAAAAAAGACAATATCAATGCCCAGTTGAAGAGACGTGGAGGTCACAGTAGCTTAACAAAACAGTTTTAATGCCCTTTGAAAGAGTGGTGGAGGTCGCAGTGGAATAAAAAGACAATATCAATGCCCTGTGGAAAAGACTTGGAGGTCACAATAGCTTAACAAGACGGTTTTAATGCCCCTTGGAAGAGTGGTGGAGGTTGCAGTGGAATAAAAAGACAATATTAATGCCCCGTGGAAAAGACGTGGAGGTCACAGTAGCTTAACGAGATGGTTGTAATGCCCCTTGGAAATGTGGTGGAGTACAGAGTGGTTTAACAAGAAAGTTTTAATGCCCCTTCGCAGAGAAGTGGAGGTCACAGTAGCTTAACATGATGGTTTTAATGCCCCTTGGAAGAGTTGTGGAGGTCGCAGTGGAATAAAAAGAAAATATAAATGCACAATGGAAAAGTGGTGGAGAGTGGTGGAGGACGCAGTGGAATGAAAAGACAATATCAATTTCCCGTGGAAGAGACATGAAGGTAACAGCAGCATAATAAGACCGTTTTCGTGCCCCTTGGAAGAGCTGTTGTGTTCAGAGAGGTTTAAAAAGATGGTTTTAATTTCCCTTGGAAGAGACATGGAGGTCACAGTAGCTTAACAAGACGGTTTTTCTGCCCCTTGGAAAAGTGGTAGAGGTTACATTGGAATAAAAAGACATTATCAGTGCCCCGTGGAAGAGACATGGAGGTCACAGTAGCTTTACAAAATGGTTTTAATGCCCCTTGGAAGAGTCGTGGAGATCACAGTAGCTTAACAAGACGGTTTCAATGTCCCTTGGAAGAGTGGTGGAGATTGAAATGGAATATAAAGATAATATCAATGCCCCTTGGAAGAGTGGTGGAGATCACAGTGGAAAAAAGACAATATCAATGCCCCATGGAAGAGACATGGAGGTCACAGGAGCTTAAAAAGACGGTTTTATTTCCAACTTGTAAGAGTGGTGGACGTAGCAGTGGAATAAAAATACAATATCATTGCCGCGTGGAAGAGACGTGGAGGTCACAGTAGATTATCAAGACGGATTTAATGCCCCTTGGCAGAACTGTGGAGTTCAGAGTGGTTTAACAAGACGGTTTTAATGCCCCTTGGAAAAGAGGTGAAGGTCACATTAGCTTAACAAGATGGTTTTAATGCCCCTTGGAAGAGTGGTGGAGGTCTTAGTGGAATAAAAAGACATTATCAATGCCCCTTGGAAGATTGGTGGAGGTCACAGAGGAATAAAAAGACAATATCAATACCCCGTGGAAGAGACGTGGAGATCACAGTAGCTTAACAAGAAGGTTTAATGCCCCTTGGAAGAGTGGTGGAGGTTACAGTGGAATATAAAGACAATATCAATTCCCCGTAAAAGAGACGTGGAGGTCAAAGTAGCTTAATAAGAAGGTTTTAATGCCCCTTGGAAGAGCTGTGGAGTTCAGAGTGGTTTAACAAGACGGTTTTAATTCCCCTTGGAAGAGACGTGGAGGTCACAGTAGCTTAACAAGAAGGTTTAATGCCCCTTGGAAGAGTGGTGGAGGTTACAGTGGAATATAAAGACAATATTAATGCCCAGTGGAAGAGAAGAGGAGGTCACAGTAGCGTAACAAGACGATTTTAATGCCTCTTGGAAGAGTGATGGTGGTTCGCAGTATAATAAAATGACAATATCAATGCCCCTTGGAAGAGTGATGGAGGTCGCAGTGGAATAAAAAGACAATATCAATGCCCAGTGGATGAGACGTGAAGGTCACCGTAGCTTAACAAGACGGTTTTAATTCCCCTTGGAAGAGTGGTGGAGGTTGCAGGGGAATAAAAAGACAATATCAATGCCCCGTGGAAGAGACGTGGAGGTCACAGTGGCTTAACAAGACAGTTTTATTGCACCTTGGAAGAGTGGTTGTGATCACAGTGGAATAAAAAGACAATATCATTGCCGTGTGGAAGAGACATTCAGGTCACAGTAGATTATCAAGACGGTTTTAATGCACCTTGGCAGAGCTGTGGAGTTCAGAGTGGTTTAACAAGACGATTTTAATGTCCCTTGGAAGAGATGTGAAGGTCATAGTAGCTTTACAAGACGATTTTAATGCCCCTTGGAAGAGTGGTGGAGGTTACAGTGGAATAAAAACACTATATCAATGCCCAGTGGAAGAGGCGTGGTGGTCACATTAGGTTAACCAGATAATTTTAATGCCCCTTGGCAGAGGGCAGAGCTGTGGTGTTCAGAGTGGCTTAACAAGACGGTTTTAATGCCCCTTGGAAGAGTGGTGGAGGATACAATGGAATAAAAAGACAATATCAATGCCCTGTGGAATAGACGTGGAGGTCACAGTAGCTTAGCAAGATGTTTTTTTTGCCCCTTGGAAGAGTAGTGGAGGTCGCAATGGAAAAAAAAGAAACTAGCAATCACCCTTGGAGGAGTGGTGGAGGTCGCAGTGGAATAAAAACACAGTATCAATGCCCCGTGGAAGAGACGTGAAGGTCATGGTAGCGTAACAAGACGGTTTTAAAGCCCTTTGGAAGAGTCGTGGAGTTTACAGTGGAATAAGAAGACAATATCAATGCCCCGTGGAAGAGACGTGGAGGTCACAGTAGCTTAACAAGACGGTTTTATTGCCCACTTGTAAGAGTGGTGGAAGTCACAATTAAATAAAAAGACAATATCATTGCCGCGTGGAAGAGAGGTGGAGGTCACAGTAGATTATCAAGACGGTTTTAATGCCCCTTGGCAGAACTGTGGAGTTCGGAGTGGTTTAACAAGACGGTTTTAATGCCCCTTGGAAGAAATGTGAAAGTCACAGTAGCTTAACAAGATGGTTTTAATGCCCCTTGGAAGAGTGGTGGAGGTTACAGTGGAATAAAAAGACAATATCAATGCCCCGTGGAAGAGACGTGGAGATCACAGTAGCTTAAAAAGATGATATTAATGCCCCTTGTAAGAGCTGTGGAGTTCAGAGTGGTTTAACAAGACGGTTTAAATGCCCCGTGGAAGAGACGTGGAGGGCACAGTATCTTAACAAGATGGTTTTAATGCCCCTTGGAAGAGCTGTGGAGTACAGAGTGGTTTAACAAGATGGTTTTAATGCCCGTTGGAAGAGTGGTGAAGGTCGTAGTGGAATAAAAAGACAATATCAATGTCCCTTGGAAGACTGGTGGAGGTTGCAGTGGAATAAAAAGACAATATCAATATCCCGTGGAAGAGATGTGGAGGTCACAGTAGCTTAACCAAACAGTTTTAATGACCTTTGGAAGAGTGGTGGAAGTCGCAGTGGAATAAAAAGACAACATCAATGCCCCGTGGAAGAGACGTGGAGGTCACAGTAGCTTAACCAAACAGTTTTAATGACCTTTGGAAGAGTGGTGGTGGTCGCAGTGGAATAAAAAGACAATATCAGTGGCCCGGAAAAGAGACGTGGAGGTCACAGTAGCTTAACAAGATGGTTTTAATGCCCCTTGCAAGAGCTGTGGAGTTCAGAGAGGTCTAAAAAGATGGTTTTAATGTCCCTTAGAAGAGATGTGGAGGTCACAGAAGCTTAACAAGACGGTTTTTGTGCCCCTTGGAAAAGTGGTGGAGGTTACATTGGAGTAAAAAGACATTATCAGTGCCCCGTGGGAGAGACGTGGAGGTCACAGTAGCTTAACAAGACAGTTTTAATGTCTCTTGGAAGAGTGGTGAAGGTCGCAGTGCAATAAAAGACAATATAAATGCCCCGAGGAAGAGACGTAGAGGTCACAGTAGCTTAACAAGACAATTTTAATGCCACTTGGAAGAGTGGTGGAGGTCACAGGAGCTTAACAATACAGTTTTAATGTCCCTTTGAAGAGGGATGGAGGTCGCAGTGGAATAAAAAGACAATTTCATTGCCCGGTGGAAGAGATGTTGAGGTCACAGTACCTTTACAAGACGGTTTTAATGTCCATTGGAAGAGTGATGGAGGATATAGTGGAATAAAAAGAAAATATCAATGCCCAGTGGAAGAGACGTGGAGGTCACAGGAGCTTAACAATACAGTTTTAATGCCCCTTGGAAGAGTGGTGGAGGTTGCAGTGGAATAAAAAGAAAATATCAATGCCCGTGGAAGAGACGTGGAGGTCAGAGTAGCTTAACAAGACGGTTTTAATGCCCCTTGGAACAGTGGTGGAGGTCGCAGTGGAATAAAAAGAAAATATAAATGCCCAATGGAAGAGACGTGGAGGACACAGTAGCTTAACAATGCGGTTTTAATGCCCATTGGAAGAGTGGTGGAGGTCGCTGTGGAATAAAAAGACAATATCAATGCCCAGTGGAAGAGACGTGGAGGTCACAGTAGCTTAACAAGATGGTTTTAATGCCCCTTGGAAGAGTGGTGGAGGTCACTGTGGAATATAAAGACAATATTAATGCCCCGTGGAAGAGATGTGGAGGACACAGTAGCTTAAAATGCGTTATTAATGCCCCTTGAAAGATCTGTGGAGTTCAGAGTGCTTTAACAAGATGGTTTTAAAGCCCTTTGGAAGAGACGTGGAGGTCACAGTAGCTTAAAAAGACGGTTTTAATGCCCCTTGGAAAAGTGGTGGAGGTTAAATTGGAATAAAAAGACATTATCAGTGCCCCATGGAAGAGACATGAAGGTCACAGTAGCTTAAAAAGACGGTTTTATTTCCAACTTGTAAGAGTGGTGGACGTCGCAGTGGAATAAAACTACAATATCATTGTAGCGTGGAAGAGACGTGGAGGTCACAGTAGAAGTTCAGAGTGGTTTAACAAGACGGTTTTAATGCCCCTTGGAAAAGAGGTGAAGGTCACAGTAGCTTAAAAAGACGGTTTTAATGCCCCTTGGAAGAGTGGTGGAGGTCTTAGTGGAATAAAAAGACATTATCAATGCCACTTGGAAGATTGGTGGAGGTCACAGTGGAATAAAAAGACAATATCAATACCCCGTGGAAGAGACGTGGAGATCACAGTAGCTTAACAAGAAGGTTTAATGCCCCTTGGAAGAGTGGTGGAGGTTACAGTGGAATATAAAGACAATATCAATTCCCCGTAAAAGAGACGTGGAGGTCAAAGTAGCTTAATAAGAAGGTTTTAATGCCCCTTGGAAGAGCTGTGGAGTTCAGAGTGGTTTAACAAGACGGTTTTAATTCCCCTTGGAAGAGACGTGGAGGTCACAGTAGCTTAACAAGAAGGTTTAATGCCCCTTGGAAGAGTGGTGGAGGTTACAGTGGAATATAAAGACAATATTAATGCCCAGTGGAAGAGAAGAGGAGGTCACAGTAGCGTAACAAGACGATTTTAATGCCTCTTGGAAGAGTGGTGGTGGTTCGCAGTATAATAAAATGACAATATCAATGCCCCTTGGAAGAGTGATGGAGGTCGCAGTGGAATAAAAAGACAATATCAATGCCCAGTGGATGAGACGTGAAGGTCACAGTAGCTTAACAAGACGGTTTTAATTCCCCTTGGAAGAGTGGTGGAGGTTACAGCGGAATAAAAAGACAATATCAATGCCCCGTGGAAGAGACGTGGAGGTCACAGTGGCTTAACAAGACAGTTTTATTGCCCCTTGGAAGAGTGGTTGTGATCGCAGTGGAATAAAAAGACAGTATCATTGCCACGTGGAAGAGACATGGAGGTCACAGTAGATTATCAAGACGGTTTTAATGCACCTTGGCAGAGCTGTGGAGTTCAGAGTGGTTTAACAAGACGATTTTAATGTCCCTTGGAAGAGATGTGAAGGTCACAGTAGCTTTACAAGACGATTTTAATGCCCCTTGGAAGAGTGGTGGAGGTTACAGTGGAATAAAAACACTACATCAATGCCCAGTGGAAGAGACGTAGAGGTCACATTAGGTTAACCAGATAATTTTAATGCCCCTTGGAAGAGTAGTGGAGGTCGCAATGGAAAAAAAAGAAATTATCAATCACCGTTGGAGGAGTGGTGGAGGTCGCAGTGGAATAAAAACACAATATCAATGACCCGTGGAAGAGACGTGAAGGTCATAGTAGCGTAACAAGACGGTTTTAAAGCCATTTGGAAGAGTCGTGGAGTTTACAGTGGAATAAAAAGACAATATCAATGCTCCGTGGAAGAGACATGGGGGTCACAGTAGCTTAACAAGACGGCTTTAATGCCCCTTGGCAGAACTGTGGAGTTCAGAGTGGTTTAACAAGACGGTTTTAATGCCCCTTGGAAGAAATGTGAAAGTCACAGTAGCTTAACAAGATGGTTTTAATGCCCCTTGGAAGAGTGGTGGAGGTTACAGTGGAATAAAAAGACAATATCAATGCCCCGTGGAAGAGACGTGGAGATCACAGTAGCTTAAAATGATGATTTTAATGCCCCTTGTAAGAGCTGTGGAGTTCAGAGTGGTTTAACAAGACGGTTTAAATGCCCCGTGGAAGAGACATGGAGGGCACAGTATCTTAACGAAACAGTTTTAATGCCCATTGGAAGAGCTGTGGAGTACAGAGTGGTTTAACAAGATGGTTTTAATGCCCCTTGGAAGAGTGGTGGAGGTCGTAGTGGAATAAAAAGACAATATCAATGTCCCTTGGAAGACTGGTGGAGGTTGCAGTGGAATAAAAAGACAATATCAATATCCTGTGGAAGAGATGTGGAGATCACAGTAGATTAACAAGACAGTTTTAATGCCCCTTGGAAAAGTGGTGGAAGTCGCAGTGGAATAAAAAGACAATATCAATGCCCAGTGGAAAGATTGTGGAGATCAAAGTAGCTTAATAAGACAGTTTTAATGCCCCTTGGAAGAGCTCTGGAGTTCAGAGTGGTGTAACAAGACGGTTTTAATGCCCCTTGGAAGAGACGTGGAGGTCACAGTAGCCTAACAAGACGGTTTTAATGCCCCTTGTAAGAGCAGTGGAGTTCAGAGTGGTTTAACAAGACCGTTTAAATGTCCCTTGGAAGAGACGTGGCTGTCACAGTAGCTTAAAAAGATGATTTTAATACTCCTTGGAAGAGTGGTGAAGGTCTCCGTGAAATAAAAAGACAATATCAATGCACCGTGGAAGAGACGTGGAGGGCACAGTATCTTAACAAGACGGTTTTAATGCCCCTTGGAAGAGCTGTGGAGTACAGAGTGGTTTAACAAGACGGTTTTAATGCCCCTTGGAAGAGTGGTGGAGGTCATAGTGGAATAAAAAGACAATATCACTGCCTCTTGGAAGACTGGTGGAGGTTGAAGTGGAATAAAAAGACAATATCAATATCCCGTGGAAGAGATGTGGAGATCACAGTAGCTTAACTAGACAGTTTTAATGCCCCTTGGAAGAGTGGTGGAAGTAGCAGTAGAATAAAAAGACAATATCAATGCCCCGTGGAAGGGACGTGTAGGTCAAAGTAGCTTAATAAGACGGTTTTAAAGCCCCTTGGAAGAGCTCTGGAGTTCAGAGTGGTGTAACAAGACGGTTTTAATGCCCCTTGGAAGAGACGTGGAGGTCACAGTAGCCTAACAAGATGGTTTTAATGCCCTTTGGAAGAGTGGTGGAGGTTACAGTGGAATTTAAAGACAATATCAATGCCCAGTGTAAGAGACGTGGAGGTCACATTAGCGTAACAAGACGGTTTTAATGCCCCTTGGAAAAGAGGTGGAGGTTCGCAGTGGAATAAAAAGACAATATCAATGCCCCGTGGAATAGACGTGGAGGTCACATTAGGTTAACCAGATGGTTTTTATGCCCCTTGGCAGAGCTGTGGAGTTCAGAGTGGTTTAACAAGACAGATTTAATGCCCCTTGGAAGAGACGTGAAGGTCATTGTAGCTTAACAAGACGGTTTTAATGCCCCTTGGAAAAGTGGTGGAGGTTACAGTGGAATAGAAAGACAATATCAATGCCTTGTGGAAGAGACGTGGAGGTCACAGTAGCTTAACAAGACGGTTTTATTGCCCCTTGTTAGAGTGGTGGAGGTTGAAGTGGAAAAAAAAGAAAATATCAATGCCCCTTGGAGGAGTGGTGGAGGTCGCAGTGGAATAAAAAGACAATATCAATGCCCTGTGAAAGAGACGTGGAGGTCACAGTAGCTTAACAAGATGACTTTAATGCCCCTTGGAAGAGTTGTGAAGTTCAGAGAGGTCTAAAAAGATGGTTTTAATGTCCCTTGGAAGAGATGTGGAGGTCACAGTAGCTTAACAAGACGGTTTTTGTGCCCCTTGGAAAAATGGTGGAGGTTACATTGGAAGAAAAAGACATTATCAGTGCCCCGTGGGAGAGACGTGGAGGTCACAGTAGCTTAATAAGACTGTTTTAATGCCTCTTGGAAGAGTGGTGAAGGTGGCAGTGCAATAAAAGACAATATCAATGCCCCGTGGAAAAGACGTAGAGGTCACAGTAGCTTAACAAGATGGTTTTAATGCCCCTTGGAATAGTGGTGGAGGTCACAGTGGAATAAAAAGACAATATCAATGCCCCGTGGAAGAGACTTGGAGATAACATTAGCTTAACAAGACAATTTAAATGCCCCTTGGAAGAGTGGTGGAGGTCGCAGTGGAATAAAAAAACAATATCAATGCCCCTTGGAAATGTGGTGGAGTTCACAGTGGAATAAAAAGACAATATCAATGCCCCGTGGAAGAGACTTGGAGGTCAGAGAAGCTTAACAAGACGGTTTTAATGCCCACTGGAAGAGTGGTGGAGGTCGTAGTGGAATAAAAAGACAATATCAATGCCCCGTGGAAGAGACTTGGAGATCACAGTAGATTAACAAGACGATTTCAATGCCCCTTGGAAGAGTCATGGAGGTCGCATTGAAATAAAAAGACAATATCAAAGCCACTTGGAAGAATGGTGGAGGTCGCAATGGAATAAAATGACAATATCAATGCCCCCGTGGAAGAGACGTGGAGGTAAAAGGAGCTTAACAATACAGTTTTAATGCCCCTTTGAAGAGAGATGGAGGTCGCAGTGGAATAAAAAGACAATTTCATTGCCCCGTGGAAGAGACGTTGAGGTCACAATATCTTTACAAGACGGTTTTAATGTCCATTGGAAGAGTGGTGGAGGATATAGTGGAATAAAAAGAAAATATCAATGCACAGTGGAAGAGACGTGGAGGTCACAGGAGCTTAACAATACAGTTTTAATGCCCCTTGGAAGAGTGGTGGAGGTTGCAGTGGAATAAAAAGAGAATATCAATGCCCGTGGAAGAGACGTGGAGGTCAGAGTAGCTTAACAAGATGGTTTTAATGCCCCTTGGAACAGTGGTGGAGGTCGCAGTGGAATAAAAAGAAAATATAAATGCCCAGTGGAAGAGACGTGGAGGACACAGTAGCTTAACAATGCGGTTTTAATGCCCATTGGAAGAGTGGTGGAGGTCGCTGTGGAATAAAAAGACAATATCAATGCCTGGTGGAAGAGACGTGGAGGTCACAGTTGCTTAACAAGATGGTTTTAATGCCCCTTGGAAGAGTGGTGGAGGTCACTGTGGAATAAAAAGACAATATTAATGCCCCGTGGAAGAGATGTGGAGGACACAGTAGCTTAAAATGCGTTTTTAATGCCCCTTGAAAGATCTGTGGAGTTCAGAGTGCTTTAACAAGATGGTTTTAAAGCCCTTTGGAAGAGACATGGAGGTCACAGTAGCTTAAAAAGACGGTTTTAATGCCCCTTGGAAGTGTGGTGGAGGTCGCAGTGGAATAAAACGACAATATCAATGCCCCGTGGAAGAGTGGTGGAGGTCACAGTGGAATAAAATGACAATATCATTGCCCCGTGGAAGAGACGTGGAGGTCAAAGTAGCTTAGCAAGATGGTTTTAATGCCCCTTGGAAGTGTGGTGGAGGTCGCAGTGGAATAAATCGACAATATCAATGCCCCGTGGAAGAGCGGTGGAGGTCGCAGTGGCATAAAATGACAATATCAATGCCCCGTGGAAGAGACGTGGAGGTCACAGTAGCTTAACAAGACGGTTTTATTGCCCCTTAGAAGAGTGGTGGAGGTTGCAGTGGAATCAAAAGACATTATCATTGCCCTTGGAAGAGACCTTGAGGTCATAGTAACTTAACAAGACGGTTTTAATGCCCCTAGGAAGAGTGGTGGAGGTCGCAGTGGAATAAAGAGACAATATCAATGCCCCGTGGAAGAGACGTGGAAGTCACAGTAGCTTAACAAGATGGTTTTAATGCCCCTTGGAAGAGTGGTGGAGGTCGCAGTGGAATAAAAAGACAAAATAAATGCCCCGTGGAAGAAACGTGGAGGTCACAGTAGCTTAACAAGACTGTTTAAATGCCCCTTGAAAGAGTGGTGGAGGTTGCAGTGGAATAAAAAAAAATATATATCAATGCCCGTGGAAGAGACATGGAGGTCACAGTAACTTAGCAATAATGTTTTAATGCCCATTGGAAGAGCTGTGGAGTTCAGAGTGGCTTAACAGTTCTTTTTTAATGCCCCTTGGAATAGACGTGGAGGTCACAGTAACTTAACAAGATGGTTTTAATGCCCCTTGGAAGAGTGGTGGAGGTTACAGTGGAATAAAAAGACAATATGAATGTCCCCGTGGAAGAGACGTGGCGGTCAGAGTAGCTTAACAAGACGGTTTTAATGCCCCTTGGAACAGTGGTGGAGGTCGCAGTGGAATAAAAAGACATTATCAATGCCCAGTGGAAGAGACGTGGAGGACACAGTAGCTTAACAATGTGGTTTTAATGCCCATTGGAAGTGTGATGGAGGTCGCAGTGGAATAAAAAGACAATATCAATGCCGCGTAGAAGAGAAGTGTAGGTCACAGTAGCTTAACAAGACGGTTTAAATGCCCCTTGAAAGAGTAGTGGAGGTTGCAGTGGAATAAAAAAAATATATGAATGCCCGTGGAAGAGACATGGATGTCACAGTAACTTAACAAGACTATTTTAATGCCGATTGGAAGAGCTGTGGAGTTCAGAGTGGTTTAACAATTCAGTTTTAATGCCCCTTGGAAGAGTGGTGGAGGTTACAGTGGAATAAAAAGACAATATCAATGTCTCCGTGGAAGAGACATGGAGGTCAGAGCAGCTTAACAAAATGGTTTTAATGCCCCTTGGAAGAGTGGTGGAGATTGCAGTGGAATAAAAAGACAATATCAATGCCCCTTGGAAGAGTGGTGGAGGTCGTAGTGGAATAAAAAGACAATATCAATGTCCCCATGGAAGAGACCTGGAGGTCAGAGTAGCTTAACAAGACGGTTTTAATGCCTCTTGGAACAGTGGTGGAGGTCGCAGTGGAATAAAAAGAAAACATAAATGCCCAGTGGAAGAGACGTGGAGGACACAGTAGCTTAACAATGCGGTTTTAATGCCCATTGGAAGAGTGGTGGAGGTTGCTGTGGAATAAAAAGACAATATCAATGCCCTGTGGAAGAGATGTGGAGGTCACAGTAGCTTAACAAGATGGATTTAATGCCCCTTGGAAGAGTGGTGGAGGTCGCTGTGGAATAAAAAGACAATATTAATGCCCCGTGGAAGAGATGTGGAGGACACAGTAGCTTAAAATGCGGTTCTAATGCCCCGTGGAAGATCTGTGGAGTTCAGAGTGCTTTAACAAGTTGGTTTTAATGCCCTTTGGAAGAGACGTGGAGATCAGAGTAGCTTAAAAAGACGGTTTTAATGTCCCTTGGAAAAGTGGTGGAGGTTACAGTGGAATAAAAAGACAATATCAATGCCCCTTGGAAGAGTGGTGGAGGTCGCAGTGGAATAAAATGACAATATCAATGCACCGTGGAAGAGACGTGGAGGTCACAGCAGCTTAACAAGACGGTTTTATTGCCCCTTGGAAGAGTGGTGGCTGTCGCAGTGGAATAAAAAGATAATATCATTGCCCGTGGAAGAGACCTTGAGGTCATAGTAGCTTAACAAGACGGTTTTAATGCCCCTTGCAAGAGTGGTGGAGGTCGCAGTGGAATAAAAAGACAATATCAATGCTCCGGGGAAGAGACATGGAGATCACAGTAGCTTAACAAGACGGTTTTAATGCCCCTTGGGAGAGCTGTGGAGTTCAGAGTGGTTCAACAAGATGGTTTTAATTCCCCTTGGAAGAGACGTGGAGGTCACAGTAGCTTAAAAAGACGGTTTTAATGCGCCTTGGTAGAGTGCTGGAGGTTACAGTGGAATAAAAAGACAATATCAATGCCCCATGGAAGAGACTTGGAGATCACAGTAGCTTTACAAGACGGTTTTAATGCCCCTTGGAAGAGCGGTGGAGGTCGCAGTGGAATACAAAGACAATATAAATTCCCCTTGGAAGAGTGGTGGAGGTCGCAGTGGAATTAAAAGACAAAATCAATGCCCCTTGGAAGAGTGGTGGAGGTCGCAGTTTATTAAAAAGACAATATCAATGCCCAGTGGAAGAGACGTGGAGGTCACAGTCGTTTAACAAACAGATTTAATGCCCTGTGGAAGAGTGGTGGTGGTCGCAGTGGAATAAAAAATAATATCAATGCCCCTTGGAAGAGTGGTGGAGGTCGCAGTGGAATAAAGAGACAATATCAATGCCCTGTGGAAGAGACGTGGATGTCACAGTAGCTTAAGAAGATGGTTTTAATGCCTCTTGGAAGAGTGGTGGAGGTCGCAGTGGAATAAAAAGACAAAATAAATGCCCCGTGGAAGAAACGTGGAGGTCACTGAAGCTTAACAAGATGGTTTTAATGCCCCTTGGAAGAGTGGTGGAGGGCGCAGTTTGCAATTGAGATTACTCTTTTCTTCAGAGCACCCGAATAGATCAGTGAGCGACCCCTCTCTTTTTTCTATTAATCATTTTTGGGATCCCGCTCCTGGAGCATTACAGCAGGTACGTGTTCACACTATTAGAAGTTTGACAGCCTTTTTTCTGACCATGTGTCCCTCCCATTCAGTCACAGGTGGTTTTAACTAGCTCTACCAGCCCATACATTGTAGGTTAAAAGCCCAAGCAGAGACATATTGTCCATACAGGCTTACAGCCCAAGAGTGGCATATCCAGTGGTAGCGTAGCGTAGTTTCCCATCATACGAAGGTGACCTTGTCGTGGTTGATGGGCACACATAAATTGGCCAAATTATGCGCAAAAAACCTTCATTTTTCAAAGTGACATTAGTCTAGATACAATATTTCTTATATATTCATGTATGGAGTGCCGAAGTTCTTTTTGCAATTGAGATTACTCTTTTCTTCAGAGCACCCGAATAGACCAGTGAGCGACCCCTCTCTTTTTTCTATTAATCATTTTTGGGATCCCGCTCCTGGAGCATTGCAGCAGGTACGTGTTCACACTATTAGAAGTTTGACAGCCTTTTTTCTGACCATGTGTCCCTCCCATTCAGTCACAGGTGGTTTTAACTAGCTCTACCAGCCCATACATTGTAGGTTAAAAGCCCAAGCAGAGACATATTGTCCATACAGGCTTACAGCCCAAGAGTGGCATATCCAGTGGTAGCGTAGCGTAGTTTCCCATCATACGAAGGTGACCTTGTCGTGGTTGATGGGCACACATAAATTGGCCAAATTATGCGCAAAAAACCTTCATTTTTCAAAGTGACATTAGTCTAGATACAATATTTCTTATATATTCATGTATGGAGTGCCGAAGTTCTTTTTGCAATTGAGATTACTCTTTTCTTCAGAGCACCCGAATAGACCAGTGAGCGACCCCTCTCTTTTTTCTATTAATCATTTTTGGGATCCCGCTCCTGGAGCATTGCAGCAGGTACGTGTTCACACTATTAGAAGTTTGACAGCCTTTTTTCTGACCATGTGTCCCTCCCATTCAGTCACAGGTGGTTTTAACTAGCTCTACCAGCCCATACATTGTAGGTTAAAAGCCCAAGCAGAGACATATTGTCCATACAGGCTTACAGCCCAAGAGTGGCATATCCAGTGGTAGCGTAGCGTAGTTTCCCATCATACGAAGGTGACCTTGTCGTGGTTGATGGGCACACATAAATTGGCCAAATTATGCGCAAAAAACCTTCATTTTTCAAAGTGACATTAGTCTAGATACAATATATCTTATATATTCATGTATGGAGTGCCGAAGTTCTTTTTGCAATTGAATTTTTTCTCAGTAATGCTGAAAATTAATGTTAATACGCAGTTTGAGTGTACAGCGGGGCGGGGGGAGGGGCAGGGGATGGATCTCTGCAGGAATAATGAAGATCTCCATTTTTTTTTCTCTTTCCCGCATTTACAGTAGGGAGGTGCAATCTGTCAGCCTATCAGCAGAGCACACATTGATCGAACTGCTTTTTTTCACACAAGCAAGGGCATGTGTCATTGGCAGTGTATGTCACATGTCCTTGCCCTATAAGACCCAGCCATTTTCCCCGTCGCCACCATTTTCTCACTGCTGCAGCTGCGTGTTAGACGGCACCGCTGTTGCTGTGTGCGCTAAACCTTGTTAATTTCAAGCCAATTTTCGCACAAATCTACAGATAGCTTGGGAGTAGGGAATAGTTGTGATTGCAGTCCTTTTAAGGACTAGGTTACAGCATTTCCTACGACTTTTATCAGGCAGGTCTGTGCTCTTAAATAGATAGGTTGGGAGTAAAGACTAATTGTAATTGCAGTCCTTTTCAGGACTAAGTTACATCAGTTCCTATCAGTTTTTGCCAGTCAGGTGTGTGCCAGTACTGTGCAAGTTTTTTTCACAGCATTTTGCTAAATCTAGCAAAGCAAATCCTTTCTGGCCTATTGCAGAGTGTGTTAGTCAGTGGAGTAGCCTATCTGTGTTGCAAGCTACACCACCTGTGTATAGAATACCAATTTTTTTAATGCACCTAGTGAAGTAAAACCTTTTGGGCATAGCATCATTCTATTAGTCCATCTATACTAACCTCCACCAGGTTGCAAATTCAATATAATTTTTTTCTGCATCTAGCTCTGAAAAAATATTTGGGCTTCTAGCACTGTGTGGGACTTGGTCTATTAGTCCATCTTTACTAACCTCCACCAGGTTGCAAATTAAAAATATTTTTTATCTGCATCTAGCTCTGAAAAAATATTTGGGCTTCTAGCAGTGTGTGGGACTTAGTCTATTAGTCCATCTATACTGACCTCCATCAGGTTGCAAATTCAATATAATTTTTTTCTGCATCTAGCTCTGAAAAAATATTTGGGCTTCTAGCAGTGTGTGGGAGTTGTTCTATTAGTCCATCTATACTGACCTCCATCAGGTTGCAAATTGAATATAATTTTTATCTGCATCTAGCTCTGAAAAAATATTTGAGCTTCTAGCAGTTTGTGGGACTTGGTCTATTAGTCCATCTATACTGACCTCCATCAGGTTGCAAATTGAATATAATTTTTATCTGCATCTAGCTCTGAAAAAATATTTGGGCTTCTAGCAGTGTGTGGGACTTAGTCTATTAGTCCATCTATACTGACCTCCACCAGCTTGCAAATTAAATATAATTTTTATCTGCATCTAGCTCTGAAAAAATATTTGGGCTTCTAGCAGTGTGTGGGACTTGGTCTATTAGTCCATCTATACTGACCTCCATCAGGGTGCAAATTCAATATAATTTTTTTCTGCATCTAGCTCTGAAAAAATATTTCGGCATCTAGCAGTGTGTGGGACTTAGTCTATTAGTCCATCTATACTGACCTCCATCAGGGTGCAAATTCAATATAATTTTTTTCTGCATCTAGCTCTGAAAAAATATTTCAGATTCTAGCAGTGTGTGGGACTTGTTCTATTAGTGTTAGAACTCTCCTGTTAGGTTTTTTTCTAGTTTGCTGGTGACATGACCATTTTTGCCTATTTAATCCAGCTCCACCCTCCTGGCCTTGCTGGACTTCATTGTAATTTCTACTCTTGAGCTAGCTTGGTACTCTGTTACCTTTCTCTGTCAGTTTTGCTAGGTCTTCGGACCTCTATGTTCTATGTTGTTTGTTTGTCCTATTTCTGCTACAATTTCTGCTAGGAGGTGTCCATCTTTCTCCCAGTCCCTAGTTCTTGTAGGGATCCCTTCCCTCACATCTATAGGTCTTGGTTCAGACTAGCCGAGGACTTTAGCGGGTCTGATCGCAGGATCAGGTTCCCCGTTACATCATAGGGATCCAGCTTAGTTCTATTGTAGGGACAGATCTCCTGTCTTTCCTTAGTGCTTGTAGCAGATCATAACAGTAAGTCCAGCCCAAAAAAATTTCTCTAAGGAAAGGCCCCCAGTTTCCATCATGGTCTCGGTTCAGGATTTGGCTCAACGCCTGCAGGGACTCTCTCTGGAGGTGGCCGAGCTCCAACAACACATGAGTAGCTGCCTTGGAGCACATTTTGTAGAGCCAAAGGTACGTCTGCCTGATCTATTTTTTGGTGAACAACAAGATTTTTTTACTTTAAAAATGCTTGTTTATTGTATTTTCGTTTAAGACCCAGATCCTCTGGTGATGAATCACAGCGCATAGGGTTCATAATGTCACTTTTGCGCAAAGAACCTCAGGGATGGGCCTTTTCTATCCAACTTAGTGATCCGTGCTTTAGATCAGTGGATAGTTTTTTTTCTGCTTTGGGGTTGTTGTATGATGATCCTGATCGTGTCTCATCTGCTGAGTCTGAATTAAGACGTTTGAGACAGGGATCAGGTAATGTGGAAAATTATTGTACTCACTTCCGTCGGTGGTCTGCTCAGGTGGAGTGGAAAGATTCAGCTTTGAAAAGCTCATTTCTTGCGGGGCTAGGTGAAAGGGTTAAGGATCTGCTGATTGCTTATCCTTCACCTGGAAACTTGCAGGAGGCAATGCAATTAGCTATACGGGTGGACAGGAGACTGCGTGCTAGGGTTAATAAGAGTAAATCCTCTGCCATGTCAGCTCCGAGTCTTGAGAGGGTCTGTACTGACATTGGTGAGCCGATGGAGATTGGGGCGATGTCACCCCGCTCTCAGGAAAAAGACCGCAGATTTTCTGAAGGTTTGTGCTTTTATTGCGGAAAATCTGATCATTTCATTAAGAACTGTGTGCTTCGTATGAACAAAGAAAAAAAAAAAGGTCAGTTACGCTCGTATAGCCTGTTTAAATACTAAGGGTGTACTTCTTTCTGCTACTATCACTGCTCAAGAAGAATTAATTGAATTTCGGGTATTTGTGGATTGTGGTTCTACTCTGAATGTGATTGATGGGGGATTCCTGGAAAAACTTAAATTAAAACCCAAACCTTTGTCATCCCCTATTGCTGTGGTTTCTGTCGATGGCTCTCCCTTAAAGAGTGTTACTCACAAGGTCTGTGAATTTCCCCTCACTATTAATGGTATTCACCAAGAGAATTTGGATTTGGTAGTATTAAATAATTTGCCTTCTCCAGTAGTGTTGGGGTTACCCTGGTTAAAATTGCACAATCCTGTACTGGATTGGTCTACCAATGAAATTAAGTCCTGGAGCCCTAAGTGTTATGACAAGTGTTGTAACGGGCGCATTGCTGCTGTGGATAAAGGGGAATTACCTGTACCTATTCAGGATTTTTGGAAAGTTTTTTCTGAGAAGGAATTGCAAATTTTGCCTCCCCATAGAGACTATGATTGTACCATTGAATTTGTCCCTGGAGCGACTCTTCCTAAAAGTCGTTTAT
The DNA here is from genome assembly GCF_046119375.1 of Phyllobates terribilis. Taxonomy (NCBI): domain Eukaryota; kingdom Metazoa; phylum Chordata; class Amphibia; order Anura; family Dendrobatidae; genus Phyllobates; species Phyllobates terribilis. Next base: position 333,241,421 of record NW_027362765.1, on the reverse strand, counting down.
TTAATCTTACTATTCCTGAGAGAAAGGCTTTGGAGGAATACATACAGACAAGCTTGGCCACCGGTCACATTAGGCCTTCCAAGTCTCCTGTGGCTGTTGGATTTTTTTTTGTTAAAAAAAAAGGACGACGGTTTACTTCCTTGTCTGGACTTTCGTGAGATTAATAAAATTACTGTACGCAATCCCTACCCACTGCCATTGATTCCTGATTTGTTTAACCAGTTAGTGGGGGCCAAGTGGTTCTCTAAAATTGAACTCCGGGGGGCATACAATTTGTTGCGCATGAAGGAGGGTGATGAATGGAAGACTGCTTTTAACACTCCTGTGGGTCATTTTGAGAATCTGGTTATGCCTTTTGGTCTTACCAATGCTCCAGCATTTTTTCAGAATCTTATTAATGACATCCTTAGACCTTTGATCAGCAAAAATGTGGTTGTGTATTTGGATGACATTTTGATTTATTCGCCGGATCTGGAGTCTCATTGGCAGAGCGTACGTGAGGTTTTACAGTTATTAATGGACAATTCGCTTTTTGCTAAGCTAGAGAAATGTGAGTTCGCTGTACAGAGAATTAGTTTTTTGGGCTACATTATCTCCAGTGAAGGTTTTGAGATGAATCCGGTTAAAGTTCAAGCTGTGCAGGAATGGCCTAGGCCTATTGGTTTGAAATCGATACAGAGGTTTTTGGGTTTCGCCAATTATTACAGAAAATTCATAAAAAAAATTTCTATTATTGTCAAACCACTGACTGATCTCACCAGGAAAGGTGCTAATGCGGTTCAGTGGACTTCTGAGGCCATTGAAGCTTTTGTGTTTCTAAAGGAGAGGTTCACCTCTGCTCCCATCCTTATGCAGCCTGATTTGACTAAGCCGTTTTTGGTTGAGGTTGATGCTTCTTCTGTGGGGGTCGGTGCGGTGTTGTCTCAGGAAAACAAGGATGGAGTACATCCCTGTGCCTTTTTTTCAAAAAAATTTTCTGAGACTGAACTTAATTACGATATTGGTAATCGGGAATTGCTGGCGATTAAACTCGCATTTGAACACTGGCGTCATCTCTTGGAAGGTGCTGAATTTCCCATTCAGGTTTTCACTGATCATAAAAATCTGATCTATCTTGATGCTGCCAAGCGCTTGAATGCCCGTCAGGCTAGGTGGGCACTTTTTTTCTCGCGGTTTAATTTTTCCATTACTTACAACCCGGGTACCAAGAATGTTAAAGCTGATGCTTTGTCTCGCAGCTTTTCTCCCATGGTCGGTGCTGAGGAGGAGGAGGAGAGCATTTTACAAGAAGGTGTTGTGATTGCTGCTTTGGACTCCGTTTTGAAGGATGAGATTCTTAAAGCTCAGGAGAATGCCCCATCTAACACTCCCCATGGGAGGTTGTTTGTGCCTAGACCTTTAGTAGAGATTTGTTTGTTGAGTGTCATGAGCCTCGGTTGGCAGGTCATCCAGGAATTTCTGAAACCAAGAGACTTGTGGGTCGCAGTTTTTCGTGGCCTGGATGGCAGAAGGAAGTCATTAAGTGGGTGCGTCAATGTTCTGTGTGTGCTAGATCTAAGTCTTCGCATGCTCCTGCTGCGGGGCTGCTTTGCCCTCTGGAGGTTCCTAGTGCACCTTGGACACATCTGGCTATGGACTTTATTACTGACCTTCCCCCCTCTGAGGGTTTCACTGTCATCTGGGTGGTCATGGACCGTTTTAGCAAGATGTGTCACTTGGTTCCCTTCATCAAACTGCCCTGCGCTAAGACACTCGCTAAGGCCTTTGTCAAGGAAATTGTCAGACTACATGGCGTTCCTACTGACATTGTTTCTGATAGGGGACCTCAGTTCGTGGCTCGTTTTTGGCGTGCCTTTTGTGACAGGTTGGGAGTTCATTTGTCGTTTTCATCCAGATATCATCCTGAGTCCAATGGCCAGACAGAAAGGAAGAACCAGGATGTTGAGCAGTTCTTGCGTTGTTTTGTGGCAGACAATCAAGAGGGGTGGTCTGAGTTTCTTCCGCTTGCTGAATTTGCTCTTAACAACCATACATCCTCTTCTGCTGGGTGTTCGCCTTTTTTTTGTTGTTCTGGGAGACATCCGTCTTTTGGGTCATTCTCCAAATTGGTATCGGCTGTGCCTGAGGAGGAGAGTTTTTCTGGTGATTTGGAGAGAGTTTGGACGGATGTGCATAGTAATCTTCAGGAGGCTAACAAAAAATCTAAGAGGTACTTTGATAGGAAATGGCAAGAGGTTTTGTTTGCTGTTGGTGACATGGTTTGGTTGTCCTCTAAGAATCTGCGATTGAGGATTCCTTCTAAAAAATTGGGTCCCAAGTTCGTAGGGCCCTTTAAGGTGCTTCAGATAGTTAACCAATCTGCTGTTAGGTTGGAGGTTCCTACCTCCTGGAAGATTAATCCGGTATTTCATTTTTCTCTGTTGAAAAGAGCTGATGTATCGGATGGTGATGCCTCTGCCACTGTTCCTCCGGTGGTGGAGGACGGGGAATATGAAATTTCCCGCATCCTAAATTCTAGACGGTATAGAGGGAGTTTGCAGTATCTCGTCGCTTGGAAGGGTTTCGGACCCGAGGATAACTCATGGGTGAGGGCGGATGATGTTTCTGCTTCCAGACTTGTCAGAGCGTTTCACAGGAGGTTTCCTGATAAGCCCGAGCCTAGGGGATCCGGAGGATCCTCTTAGAAGAGGGGGTACTGTTAGAACTCTCCTGTTAGTTTTTTTTTAGTTTGCTAGTCACATGACCATTTTTGCCTATTTAATCCGGCTCCGCCCTCCTGGCCTTGCTGGACTTCATTGTAATTTCTACTCTTGAGCTAACTTGGTACTCTGTTACCTTTCTCTGTCAGTTTTGCTAGGTCTTCGGACCTCTATGTTCTATGTTGTTTGTTTGTCCTGTTTCTGCTACAATTTCTGCTAGGAGGTGTCCATCTTTCTCCCAGTCTCTAGTTCTTGTAGGGATCCCTTCCCTCACATCTATAGATCTTCGTTCAGACTGGCCGAGGACTTTAGCGGGTCTGATCACAGGATCAGGTTCCCCGTTACATCGTAGGGATCCAGCTTAGTTCCATTGTAGGGACAGATCTCCTGTCTTTCCTTAGTGCTTGTAGCAGATCATAACAATTAGTCCATCTATACTGACCTCCATCAGGGTGCAAATTCAATATAATTTTTTTCTGCATCTAGCTCTGAAAAAATATTTTGGCTTCTAGCAGTGTGTGGGACTTGGTCTATTAGTCCATCTATACTAACCTCCACCAGGTTGCAAATTAAAAATAATTTTTTTCTGCATCTAGCTCTGAAAAAATATTTGGGCTTCTAGCAGTGTGTGGGACTTGGTCTATTAGTCCATCTATACTAACCTCCACCAGGTTGCAAATTAAAAATAATTTTTTTCTGCATCTAGCTCTGAAAAAATATTTCGGCTTCTAGCAGTGTGTGGTACTCATTGTATTAGGCCATCTATACTGACCTCCACCAGCTTTGAAATTAATAATAATTTTTAGCTGCATCTAGCCCTGAAAATAATTTTTCTTCCCAATAGTGGTAGCAATAGAAATATGGGGCGCGCCTGGCTAACAAAAATATACGCTTCATAACAAAAAACACCAGCCTAGAGCATTGCATTAATAAGATGGCCTCATCGTCTCTCCCAGTACTAGGCCTACTTCGCCGGCTAGCATTCCTGTGCCTAAAACACAATGTATGGGTCCACGCTAGCCACTATGCTGAGGGGTGTAAAGCTGCTGCTAATGCTTTATAACAATTCAATTGGCAGATTTTCACAGAGCTCTTCCCCAACGCCCACCCATTGGGCAGCAGTTGCCCACCCTCCCTATGGGATCTAGTGGCTAATAGTTGATGCCATTAATCAGAGCGTCAGTTGCCCCGTCGACGTGGCAAGCATACGGTAAGGCATGGGAAGAGTGGACACGACTAGTAGCAGGCAGACGGGTTGACCAATGTGAACAAGCCAGATCACAAGTCACCATAGAGTTTCTCCACCAGCTAATGATGAGGGGCATATCAGGGGCGTCAGCGCAGCGGTGTCTGACCGGAGTAGCATTTCACTTCCAACTACTGAATTGGGGAGATGTGACAAAGATTCATCATCAGACAATCCATAAAAGGGTGGAAAAGGCGTCAGCCAAGTCAGGAGTGTAGACGTCCCGTCCCGTGTCACTAAAACTGATTTCTCACATCATATCCCTAACACCATTAACATGACACTCACAATTTGAAGCAACAGTACTGTCTACTGCATTTGTGATCGCCTTCTTCGGGGCGCTATGCATAAGCGAATTAGTCCCTCAATCCAAAATTACCACCAGTGGAGGCTTATTACACCAGGACGTAGTCATAGCCAATAATGCAATACATCTACGCATACGCCAATCGAAAACGGTTCCAGCGGGCAGGGGTACTTGGGTACTTCTACAACCCACAAACGGTACACTGAGTTGGGTAACAATAGTAAAAACATATATAACCATCAGATCACAAAGTAATTTATTCCTATCACACATTGATGGAACGCCATTATCAAAATACCAGTTTCAAGCTATATTTAATAAATGCATAACATCGGCAGGGAACTACCCCAAAGATTATGGCACACACTCATTCCGCATAGGGGCGGCCACGGAAGCAGCAAGAGCAGGACTGTCAGAAACGGAAGTTCAGAGGATAGGGATATGGCGATCCACGTGTTTGGCGAGATACATAAGACCGGACTTGTTATCCTAACGTGGTTTGTTTCTTTTACAGGTGACGCTAAGCCAACAGTGTGGGTGATAGGCCACTCGTATATATATTTGGCAGAAAAAACGGCGAAAGTCCGCCCAGGCGGGAGGAAATTAGAGTTTCATAACACATATTTCAACTGGAGAGGTATTAGAGGCCTGCTATGGCCACAGGTACTAATGGAGGTAATCAAGGTAGGGAGAGAGGCAAGAGGTCTGGTCATCTTAGTTATACAGGCCCGGGGAAACAACCTAGGTCATCACAAGAGCGCATAACTAATGGCAATAATGAAAGTAGACACTGAGCGCTTCAGAGAATTTTTCACAAAACTAGCTATAGTATGGTCAGAGATTGTGCCGATAGCGGTATGGCAAGGTGCGCAAGACATCACGGCCATCGAACGGACAAGGCGGGTAATAAATATTCGGATGGCAAAATTTAGAAGAGACAGAGACAGTGTAGTGATACGACACCGACAACTGGAGGTAGATAAAGCAGGTCTCATACGGCCCGATGGTGTTCACTTAATGGATATTGGACTGGACATATTCCTGTCAGGACTAAAGGACGGAGTGGAACAAGCGTTAGGAGTGATAGGTGGGGGTCAGAGTCCTGCATACGAGTACGCAGGATCCTCCGTGGCCTGGAAATAGAAAGGACAAGTTGGAGAGTTACACTTGTTGGCCAACTTGCTGGAGTGGAGACCCAGGGCATGCTGCAACAAGCTGAATTATTTTAGAAATAAAATTCCTTTCTAATGGAATGAGTATAAAGAGTTAATAAAGCTGTGACCGATCCTCACCCATCCAGTTGTAAGAGTTACATTATTGTATTGTCAAGGAAAGGGTGGTGGTAGGGGGCCTGAGCGTCTGGGTTTGTTTGGGGGTCCCCACAGTCTGCCTAGGCTAGATGCATTTAAAAATTCTTATTAGATAAACAGGCGGTGCAGCTTGCTTCGCAGCTTGGCTACTACGCCCAAAGTATTGCCTAGGCTAGATGCAGTTAAAAATTCTACGCTGACTAGCAGACACTGAAGCTTTGGAGCAGACCTCTGAGTAAACAGCTCTTCAGACTCAACCATCTGTGTTACCCCAAGCCATAGTGTATGTAGCTTCTTACAGTTAAAAGGGGGGGGGGAGCGACCCAACCCACCTGGAATTGACGATGACAACGTCACGTAAAACACAGCAAGGGGACTCCAAAAAGAGTCTCCATTTTTTCACAAAATTGTGGCACAGACACCACTTAACCCTAGAACGCATACCTGGGGCCTCGCAGGCCCGCCCTGTTAGTTGTTTTCTATTTTCTGCAAGATTCTTTTAGTTAGAATTTTGAAACTCTAGGTATTCTTCATGTATATAGTTGTTTGTCATTTGACTTTGAGTTATTCCATGTTATTTGCACACGGGCCTAAAAGGTCCCAGGTACGTGAAAGTGTAGATTTTTATGGTCATGCGTTCTAGGGTTAAGTGGCATCAATTGCCCCACAGTTGCTTAAAACGGTTGGTGAGGTGATTTTACGAAATCCTCAAGCTTTTAGTCTCCCCAGGATGACACAGGGGTAGAAAAGTCCTTGCGAATCCATGATTTGTTCATCTTTATGAACGTGAGTCTGTCTACATTATCAGTGGAGAGCCGCGTGCGCTTATCTGTCAGCATACCACCAGCAGCACTGAACACACGCTCAGAGAGAACGCTGGCTATGGGGCATGACAAGGTCTCCAAGGCGTGAGTGGCGAGCTCTGGCCATTTTTCCAGATTGGAATCCCAAAATGAGCAAGGGTCCAGTGACACAGTCATGGCTTCAATGTTTACTTGGAGATACTCCTGTACCATCCTCTCTAGGCATTGACTATGTGTCAGACTTCTTGTCTCCTGTGTCCTTGCAAAGGATGGTCTAAAAAAGTGGTGAAACGATTCCACAAAATTGCTGTTACCAGCAGATACTGTGTTACTGTTACAGTTTGAGTGATGAAGACTCGACAGTCCAACGGTTGGCAAGTTAGAACTGTGAGATTCACTACGTGCACCACTGGTGTTTTGTGGAAAAGCACATGTAAGATTCTGCAACAGCATCTGCAGATACTCCTGCATGCGTAAATCCCTTTTTATGGCAGGAATTATTTCGGCAAATTTACTTTTGGGATCTAAGAGTGTGGCAACCCAGTAGTCAGGATTACTTCGAATTCTGACAATCCAAGGGTCATTTTGCAGGTAGTGCAGCAAGAAGGCACTCATGTGTCTTGCGTATCCAGGAGGACCAAGTACTTGTTGTGTTGGTAGCGAGGTAAGAATCATGCTTCCTTCCTCTGCCCTCTCCACCCAACCTCGCACAACAGAAATGTGATCAAGGTCTCCCTCATCTGATGAGTCTTCCATGCCCATCGCTAGTTCGTCCTCCACTTCTTCCTCGGCTCCTGCACCTTCCTCAACAGTTTGGCTGCTACCATGTGCCCTGGTTAATCCCTCTCTCCCACCCTCCCATGCCTGCCACCTTAGTGCTGCCGACCGTCTGGACCTTGGAGATGTTATCCCTTCCGCATACGACTCCTCCTCTACTTCCTCCACCTCCTCTTGTCCCACCACCTGACTCTGAATTCTGTTTAATGTGTGCTCCAGCATGTAAGTCACCGGAATAGTCATGCTGATAATGGCATCGTCGTCAGCACTAAACATCTTCGTCACCATTTCAAAACTGTGCAAAAGGGTGTGTGGCGCCCCTGAGGATTCAGTCACCACAGAGTTACTGCATCTCACCCAGAGGTGTGGTATCTCACCCTCAGGTAAGGAAAGCGTATGGCTCGGGACCCTAACACCTGCATCCAACACATACCCGCAGTGGGGGTAGTGCGAGATTACTCCTAAGGGAGAGCAGAGTCCCAGGTCCCTAGCTTTTGGGAGGGTCCTATGTAGTGGGTGCTTAGGGGAGCACATGACAGGGAGAGTATAAATAGGAAGCCATCTTAGAAAGAGCAAGCCAGTCAGAGGAGGAAAAGTGACAGGAGCAGAGGCTCTGCATGAGCTCTGCTCCGGAGGCGGGCCTAGCCTGGGAGGCCCAGGACTGAAGGAGAGAAGAGAGGAGTGGGAGCAGGAAGGCTCCAGGAACCAAATGGACCCTAGGGGTATGGGCTGTGCAGAAGGCCACCCGTACTCCCGCTGCTACCAGGAGGTAGAGGGGTCAGGCCAGATAAGGGGAACCGGTCCCTCAACTAGCGGAGAAACAGCAAGGCTCAACTAGAAACCGGAGGCTGCAGCATTTCATGTACTGCAGGCCAAAGTCCACACCAGTCTCACTAAGAAGGTAGCCACATAGGACCCAGGGGACGGAACACACGTCGCCCGCCAAGGCCCGAGGATACCGGATAGAAGTGTCACTGGGTGTGAGGTGCAGGGAGAAGGCCAGAGAAAGGACACACAGAAGGGGGTCCTGCTAAGTACTCCAGAGCTATCTGGGGGTGGACTGAGCCCCTCACTGAGTACGCACAGCACGACGGGGGAGATTGCTCTGGTACCTGTAATCTGGACTGCAACAACTGTGAGTAAAGATCTTGGGACTGCATCACACGGACTCTGTGTTCATTACTGACTCCCTGCACTACAACCACCATCATCCACCCACACTGCCCTGAAGCTACACTCTTCCTGTGGGGAGTAATAATACCATTGCTGCAAAACCACCAGCTTCAGAGGACTGTTCCGCAGCGGCGGCCCCATTTGCCGCACTCCAGAGGTGGCGTAGTCGGACATTATAAAACCCATATATACAAATTACCCTTGGATTGACCGCCCTGGGTCACGGACCGGGTCACCGCCACAGTGACTACAACCCCCAGCGTCTACCGGCCCAGTTCCGGGTACCCCATGGCCCAGTGGGTGCGTCAACTTCATAGGTCCCTGATCTGAGACCACTCCTGCAGCGTGATTTGCCCCACCTCTGGATCTCATTGGCCCAGGCTATACGTCAGTACGTATTGCACCAGGGTTTGTCGGTGCTGCCACAGTCGCTGCAACATGTGCAGAGTTGAATTCCACCGTGTCGGCACATCGCATTTCAGCCGGTGAACTGGCAGGCCCAACGACTTTTGTAGAGATGTATGTCGTAGAGCTGCGGGATGCGAATGGCGGAAGTGAGCACACAGCGACCGTGCTGTCTGCAGAAGGCCATCTAGTCCGGGATAGTGGGCTAAAAATTGATGGACAACCAGGTTCAACACGTGAGCCATACAAGGCACGTGTGTGACATTGCCCCGGCGAAGGGCCGCACCCAGGTTTGTAGCATTGTCGCACACAGCCTTCCCTGGTTGCAGGTCCAGTGGAGACAACCATTCATGAAACTGGGTCTCCAGAGCTGTCCACAACTCCTCAGCTGTGTGACTCACATTTCCCAGACATTTCAAAGTAAAAACCGCCTGATGACGTTGAGCCCTGCTGCCAGCATAGTAAGGGGGTGTGCAGCAGGGGCGGAACTACCGCCCGTGCAGCCGGTTCATTGAACGGGGGGCCCCGAGGGAGAGGGGGCCCCTCCAGCAGGGCCGCCATCAGGGCATGACTGCCCTGACTCCAGTATGGGGCCCAGCCAGTAGGGGCCCCCTTGGGGGCCCCCCTCTTGTGCGTCTCTCTCCTCATGGGGCCCCCGGCCCCATGCTAAGAGCCGGGTCCGGGACATCTCAGCGCTGCGCTGCTGCGGCAGCGCTTTCATGATTCCCCTGACTTCCGGTCATGTGACGGCACCGTCACATGACCGGAAGTCAGGAGAACCTGGTGTCAGCGATTTGGACGAGCGCCAGGATTCTGCAGGGATCGCATGGGGGTAAGTATAGCAAGTTTTATTTTTTTTTTAAATACAATTTACTAGGAGTGGGGGGAATGGGAGATGCACATGTGGTGGAGGGGGATGAGAGATGCACATGGGGGGGATGAGAGAGGGGCACATGTGGGGGATGAGAGAGGGGCACATGGGGGGGATGAGAGAGGGGCACATGGGGGGGATGAGAGAGGGGCACATGGGGGGGAGGGGGATGAGAGATGTGCACATGAAGGGGTGAGTGCTGCACATGGGGGGATGAGAGCTGCACATGGGGGAATTGGGAGAAAATGAGCTGCACATGGTGGAATTGGGAGAAAATGAGCTGCACATGGGGGAATTGGGAGTAGGGGGATAACGAGCTGCACATAATGAATGTGGGGTGGGGGACAGTAAATGATAAATGATGATGGGGTGGGGAGAGCACGGACATGATATAATGAATTGCGGCAGGGGGTGCATGTAAATAATGAATGCGGGGAGCAGGAAGTATAGAGTAGGGGGCGTTGCGGATGCAGGAGTGTAACTGGTAACAAATTGGCGGAAAGAGTAGAGGTTCTAATTAAATTATATATTAAGTGCCTATTTAAAGTTAATGGGGGCACCGTGGTGGATTACAATTTATATTTGGAATGGTAGGTTGCATAATAACTAACCATATATTGATGGTGGATGCACGTCTGTATTCAGCTGCGTAATGTAGAAGTTGGGGAATGTGCTCTAGATAACTGTGTTATTTTATGCAGAGACGAGTCCTGGCTGGAAGACGTGATGGCGGTCTGTGCTGGATGAAGGAGAAAAGTGTAGCTGAAGGACTTCACCTAGAGACGTCACCAGTGAGTCAGTGTATTACATGTACACTTACACTATATACTATGTACCGGGCTCCTGTGTATAATGTCACTGGTGATCCCTGTATTACCTGTAAACTATATACAGAGCTCCTGTGTATAATGTCACTGGTGATCACTGTATTACCTGTACACTGACACTATATACAGAGCTCCTGTGTATAATGTCACTGGTGATCACTGTATTACCTGTACACTATACACTATATACAAAACTCCTGTGTATAATGTCACTGGTGATCGCTGTATTACCTGTACACTATATACAGAGCTCCTGTGTATAATGTCACTGGTGATCACTGTATTACCTGTACACTGACACTATATACAGAGCTCCTGTGTATAATGTCACTGGTGATCACTGTATTACCTGTACACTGACACTATATACAGAGCTCCTGTGTATAATGTCACTGGTGATCACTGTATTACATGTACACTTACACTATATACTATGTACCGGGCTCCTGTGTATAATGTCACTGGTGATCACTAGATTACCTGGACACTTACATTATACATACCATGTATAGAGCTCCCGTGTATAATGACACTTATGGTAATATTAGTAATGTGGTGGTAATATTAGTAATGTGGTGGTAATATGTGGTCTGGTCATGGTGTGCCAGTTTTTCCCCCTTCTGTGTGGTATTATTCAGTCACTATGTTGTGGTAATATGTGGTCTGGTCATGGTGTGGCGGTATTCCCTGTATGTGGTATTATTGGTCATTTTAAAAAAAAAATGTATATGACACATTCCCTTAGAGAAAACTAAATAAAAATATATCTAAAAAGAGTATTGGATATTTTAAGAAAATTTTAATAGGTTAGAGTAGGGCCCGGCCAGAAGAGTCTACCTTATCGTGGTGGCGGCTTTAAAAATCTTTTGGCCAAAACAAAAGCTGATGGCTATGCATGTGGCACCGTCACATGGCCGAACGTCAGGAGAACGTGGTGGCAGCGACGTGGACGAGCGCCAGGATTCTGCAGGGATCGCATGGGGGTAAGTATAACAAGTTTTATTTGTTTTAAATACAATTAATTAACTAGGAGTGGGTGGGTGAGAGATGCACACGGGGGGGGGTGAGAGATGCACATGGGGGGGTGAGAGATGCACACGGGGGGGGTGAGAGATGCACACCGGGGGGGTGAGAGATGCACACGGGGGGGTGAGAGATGCACACGGGGGGGGTGAGAGATGCACATGGGGGGGTTAGAGATGCACATGGGGGGGGATGAGAGATGCACGGGGGGGATGGGAGATGCACGGGGGGGTGAGCTGCACATGGGGGGGTTATGTTTACATAACTTTGTTGCCTTATGAAGCGCAGGGGGGGCCCCCCAAAAATTTCTTGCACAGGGGCCCACTACAGTCTGTGTCCGCCCCTGGTGTGCAGGATCCCTTCTGCGCAGTTAGAAAGCTTGTGGCATGACCAGACAGGCTTTGGGTGCAGGTGGAGGACCAAGAGGAGGTTGAGGAGGCAGAAGCAGTGGAGGAACTTTGAGATAAAGAGGATTTACGCACAACTCGTGGGGACGGCAAGACTTGGACAGCAGCCCCTTGTTCTGCTGTCACCATAGTTACCCAGTGCCCAGTCAGCGACATGTAACGCCCCTGTCCATGCCTACTCGTCCAAGTGTCTGTGGTGAAATGCACCCTGTCACACACAGAGTTTCTCAAAGAAGTGGTGATGTTGTGTGCGACATGCTGGTGGAACGCAGGCACACCTTTCTTTGAGAAGTAGTGCCGACTAGGCATCTGGTACTGGGGCACTGCGATGGACATAAGGTCTCGAAAATCCTCTGTGTCCACCAGGCGGAAAGGAAGCATTTCTGTAGCCAAGAGCTTGCAGATGGTAAAATTCAACCTCTTAGCTTTCTCATGGCTAGGAGGAAATGGTCTTTTACTTGTCCACATCTGAGGGATCGAGGGCTGGCTTTTGTGCTTAGATGGGGTTGAGAAGGGTGTCCCCGGCAAACTGCCGGTCTCTGAGGAAGATGCAGGCGGACATGTTAGGTTGCCTTGATCCAAAGGTGGTGCTCTCGATGTCGGAGTGCGCTCAACACCAGCAGGTGTTTCCACTTCTCAATGAACTGACGACCTGCCAATCACACTGGCTGTTGCGGGTAAAGAGGTGGCAGGTCTGCGTCCAAAAACATGTGTGACTGCTGTCCCCCCAGTCACAGAGGATGAAGAGGCTGCGGATGCACAAGATGGGGCAGACAGTGGTTGGCCCGGCCCGCTAGGCCGCATTGTAGCACGGTGAGCTTCCCACTGCAACTTATGCTTCATATCCATGTGACGGTACATGCATAAAGTACTCAAACTATGGATTTTTTGGCCTCCACTTAGCTTTTGGTGACAAATATTACAGATAACACGAGTTGGGTCATCGTTATCGATCTGAAAAAATGCCCAGGCTATACAAGGCTTAGAGCCCATGCGACCTGAAGAGCCACCACGACTTGTGGTCAGAGCCAGAGTTGTGGTTGAGGATGCAGTTGTTGACGTGCTTCCAGTACTCCGTCTCTGTCCAGGAAGGCGCAACCAAACCTCATCGTCAATAGCATCTGTGACGCCCCGCTGCGCTTGGTATCACAGATCCTAGAAGAGTGCATTGATGGAACCCTCCACAAGAGGCCCCCATAAACATTCACACATCTCCACCTTCCACCTCAGATCAACAGAGGGAGCCCGTTAGGGATATAAATAGGGAAGGTGGAGCTAGGCAGTTCATTTCCTCTGAAGAGTTCCTGCAGTAGAGAAGCCTAAGAGAGGTCAGTCTGCAGTGGAGCTCAGTCTAGTCTAGAGAACTCAGTTAATAGTTCAGCAGTGGAGCACGAGGCTCCTGCTAGCTAGATTCAGGGAGCCCAGATAGAGCTTAAGGTGTGCCGGCGCCATGAGATCGGTGAAGCGCGGCAAGCTGCCGTTAGTGTGTATAGCCTAGTGAGGGCCCAAGTAGGCCGAAGGCGAGTGGCGAGTTAGTACATAAGGGGCAGAGGAGCTTAACCAGCTCACCCCGAAGCATTTACCGGACACCGGATCCGAGCTTACCGGGATCTCTATGACCCAGTAAGGCATAACCGGAATCCCTGGAGAACTACAAGTCGCAGGATCGCTAAGGTGCTGATAAGTAACAGAGCCAGGAGACGCTTAGGCCTCGCATACTGGGAGCGTGAACTCCAAGAGAAGGCCCTACCACAAGGTCAGCCAGTGCAGGACAGAGACAAAGTTAGGCCTAGCTCCAGGCAAGTCAGAAACTTACTACGCAGAGGCAAGAAACAGGAGGCCCTACACCCGCTCATTGGGGAGGATCCTGATATGCACCCTTCACCCTACAGTGCTCCGGGATGTGCCTGAATTTCCACCAGTAAAAGGTACTGAAGTGACTACCGTGTCCGTTCCCGTTCTTGGTCTGACCCAGCTGGGTCTTGCCTGTCCTGCATTCCCCCTGCATACGCTGCCCTGAGACCTAGCTCCACCTGTGGGGAGCTATACCATTGAGCTGCCTTATTACGGGACTCAGTGGACTGCTGCAGCGCTGGTGCTTCTCACCAGATACCACAGGTGGCGTCACGAACTCTTATAAAATTAACAATTATCCACCCTTTTAAAGAGTGACCCCAGGGTACGGGCCAGGGAGCCGACCACCGCGACATCCCCAAGGCCAGGCAAAGGCCCGGGTACTGAGTCATCCCCATCCCCTGGGCTAGTCACATCCTCCTCCACCTCCTCTGCTGACCTCATCGACTGGCTGACTGTGGGTTGACAGTAAGTGGGATCTCCAACCTCGTCATCATCACCCTGTGTGTTCTCACACCCATCGTCCTCAGAGCCAACCTCTTCCTGCCCTGACCGAAAAGTCAAGTTGTCGCTCCAATCAGGTATTTGAGTCTCATCATCATCTTCCTCATTGTCTCCACCAACAGGAGTTACAGTTTGGGAACAAGGGTCTACATTATGCTCAGAACCTTCTTCATCTGGTCCTGGATCCGACTTATAAAGATTCTGGGCATCAGTGCAGATCATTTCCTCGTCTGGATTAACAGAAGCTCTGGAGTAGACCTCCGTTTCTCAGGCTATAGTATGAGTAAACAGCTGTGCAGACTCAACCATCTGTGTTACCCCATACTCAGAAGGGCAGCTGGAGACTTGGGAGCTGTGAGGAAGCAAGTGCGATTGGGGTGACACCTCTGAGGACTGGAGTATTTGTGATGTTGAAGTTGAGGTGGAGGAGAGCCCACTTGAAGGAGCACTTGATATCTGTTGAAGCACCTGCTGTTTTTGTGCCTCATCTGGAATTTGTAGCGATTGGCGTGGCTGTAAGAAAGGGATCTTATCACATTGTCCACAAAAAAAAGTCGACATCTTAGTTTGGCTGGAAGATGGACTTTCTTCTGCAGATGTTACTCCCCCCCCCCCACTGCGGGGGCGCTCGACCCACCAGCGGACGGGCACCAGTATTGGGAGAGGGGGGGGCTGGCCGTCAGGGTCCACCACGGCTCTGGCACGAACCCAGCGACACGGAGGTGGCACGGGTAGGAACGGACTGGCCGGGTCGGCTTCGCACTTCTTTGCTTTTAGAAGGGCATGGCATGCCTATATCTGTGTCTCTGCCTCCTTTTACTCCTCCACCTCTTTTCTTTTCACATGACTATATGTACTTGTCACTTTTCCATGTATTAGTTGTGTCTTCTGAGCAGTTTGTCAGGTTTTGGACACCTTTGAAGGTGTTTTCTATGTGTTTCTATGTGTTTTTGTTTGCCTGCCATTGGTTTTAATGGTGTTCATAGGTGTTCGATAAACAGTTCGACGAACAGTTCGGCGAACACACGGGTGTTCGACGAACCGAACCGAACTCGAACACTACGGGGGTGGCTCAACACTAGTCGCAGTGGAAGAAAAAGACAATATCAATGCGGCGTAGAAGAGAAGTGTAGGTCACAGTAGCTTAACAAGATGGTTTAAATGCCAATTGAAAGAGTGGTGGAGGTTGCAGCGGAGTAAAAAAAATATACCAATGCCCGTGGAAGAGACATGGAGGACACAGTAACTTAACAAGACTGTTTTAATGCCCCTTGGAATAGACGTGGAGGTCACAGTAACTTAACAAGATGGTTTTAATGCCCCTTGGAAGAGTGATGGAGGTTACAGTGGAATAAAAAGACAATATCAATGTCCCCGTGGAAGAGACGTGGAGGTCAGAGTAGCTTAACAAGATGGTTTTAATGCCCCTTGGAAGAGTCGTGGAGGTCGCAGTGGAATAAAAAGAAAATATAAATGCACAATGGAAGAGACGTGGAGGACACAGTAGCTTAACAATGCGGTTTTAATGCCCATTGGAAGTGTGATGGAGGTCGAAGTGGAATAAAAAGACAATATCAATGCCCCTTGGAAGAGTGGTGGAAGTCGCAGTGGAAGAAAAAGACAATATCAATGCCCCGTGGAAGAGACGTGGAGGTCAGAGTAGCTTAACAAGACGGTTTTAATGCCCATTGGAACAGTGGTGGAGGTCCCAGTGGAATAAAAAGAAAATATAAATGACCAGTGGAAGAGAAGTAGAGGATACAGTAGCTTAACAATGCGGTTTAAATGCCCATTGGAAGAGTGGTGGAGGTCGCTGTGGAATAAAAATACAATATCAATGCCCCGTGGAAGAGACGTGGAGGTCACAGGAGCTTAACAAGATGGTTTTACTGCCCCTTGGAAGAGTGGTGGAAGTCGCTGTGGAATAAAAAGACAATACTAATGCCCCGTGGAAGAGATGTGGAGGACACAGTAGCTTAAAATGCGGTTTTAATGCCCCTTGGAAGATCTGTGGAGTTCAGAGTGCTTTAACAAGATGGTTTTAATGCCCTTTGGAAGAGACGTGGAGGTCACAGTAGCTTAAAAAGACGGTTTTAATGCCCCTTGGAAAAGTGGTGGAGGTTACAGAGGAATAAAAGGACAATATCAATGCCCCTTGGAAGGGTGGTGGAGGTCGCAGTGGAATAAAAAGACAACATCGATGCCCCGTGGAGGAGACGTGGAGGTGACAGAAGCTTAGCAAGACGGTTTTAATGCCCCTTAAAAGTGTGGTGGAGGTCACAGTGGAATAAAACGACAAAATCAATGCACCGTGGAAGAGTGGTGGAGGTTACAGTAGCTTAACAAGACAGTTTTCATGCCCCTTGGAAGTGTGGTGGAGGTCGCAGTGGAATAAAACGACAATATCAATGCCCCGTGGAAGAGTGGTGGAGGTCGCAGTGGAATAAAAATACAATATCATTGCACCTGGGAAGACACGTGGAGATCACAGTATCTTAACAAGACGGTTTTAATGCACCTTAAAAATGAGGTGGAGGTCGCAGTGGAATAAAACGACAAAATCAATGCACCATGGAAGAGTGGTGGAGGTCACAGTAGCTTAACAAGACCGTTTTCATGATCCTTGGAAGTGTGGTGGAGGTCGCAGTGGAATAAAACGACAATATCAATGCCCCGTGGAAGAGTGGTGGAGGTCGCAGTGGAACAAAATGACAATATCAATGCCCCGTGGAAGAGACGTGGAGGTCACAGTAGCTTAACAAGACGGTTTTAATGCCCCATGGAAGTGTGGTGGAGGTCGCAGTGAAATAAATCGACAATATCAATGCCCCGTGGAAGAGTGGTGGAGGTCGCAGTGGCATAAAATGACAATATCAATGCCCCGTGGAAAAGACGTGGAGGTCACAGTAGCTTAACAAGACTGTTTTATTGCCCCTTGGAAGAGTGGTGGAGGTTGCAGTGGAATAAAAAGACAATATCATTGCCCGTGGAAGAGAACTTGAGGTCATAGTAGCTTAATAAGACGGTTGTAATGCCCCTTGGAAGAGTGGTGAAGGTCGCAGTGGAATAAAAAGACAATATCAATGCTCCGGGGAAGAGACGTGGAGATCACAACGGTTTTAATGCCCCTTGGAAGAGACGTGGAGGTCACAGCAGCTTAAAAAGATGGTTTTAATGCCCCTTGGTAGAGGTTACAGTGGAATAAAAAGACAATATCAATGCCCCGTGGAAGAGACGTGGAGATCACAGTAGCTTAACAAGACGGTTTTAATGCCCCTTGGAAGAGCTGTGGAGTTCAGAGTGGTTCAACAAGACGGTTTTAATGCCCCTTGGAAGAGACGTGGAGATCACAGTAGCTTT
The DNA here is from genome assembly GCF_046119375.1 of Phyllobates terribilis. Lineage (NCBI taxonomy): Eukaryota > Metazoa > Chordata > Amphibia > Anura > Dendrobatidae > Phyllobates > Phyllobates terribilis. Next base: position 333,223,855 of record NW_027362765.1, on the reverse strand, counting down.
ACAAGACGGTTTTAATGCCCCTTGGAAGAGCGGTGGAGGTCGCAGTGGAATACAAAGACAATATCAATGCCCCTTGGAAGAGACGTGGAGGTCACAGTAGCATAACATGATGGTTTTATTGCCCCTTGGAAGAATGGTGGAGGTCGCAGTTTATTAAAAAGACAATATCAATGCCCAGTGGAAGAGACGTGGAGGTCACAGGCGTTTAACAAGACAGATTTAATGCCCCTTGAAAAAGTGGTGGAGGTCGCAGTGGAATAAAAAATAATATCAATGCCCCTTGGAAGAGTGGTGGAGGTCGCAGTGGAATAAAAAGACAATATCAATGCCCCGTGGAAGAGACGTGGAGGTCACAGTAGCTTAACAAGACAGATTAAATGTCCCTCGGAAAAGTGGTGGAGGTAGCAGTGGAATAAAAAGACAATATCAATGCCCTGTGGAAGAGACGTGGAGGTCACAGTAGCTTAACAAAACGGTTTTTATGCCCCTTGGAAGAGTGGTGGAGGTCGCAGTGGAATAAAAAGACAATATCAATGCCCCTTGGAAGAGTGGACGAGGTCACAGAGGAATAAAAACACAATATCAATGCCCCGTGGAAAAGACGCGGAGGTCACAGTAGCTTAACGATACAGTTTTAATACCCCATGGAAGAGTGGTGGAGGTCGCAGTGAAATAAAAAGACAACATCAATGCCCCTTGGAAGAGACGTGAAAATCACAGTAGTTTAACAAGATGGTTTTAATGCCCGTTGGACGAGTGGTGGAAGTTACAGTGGAATAAAAACACAATATCAATGCCAGTAGAAGAGACGTGGAGGTCACAGTAGCTTATCAAGACGGTTTTAATGCCCCTTGGAATAGTGGTGGAGGTCGCAGTGGAATAAAAAGACAATATCAATGCCCCGTGGAAAAGATGTGGAGTTCACAGTAGCTTAACAAGACGGTTTTAATGCCCCTTGGAAGAGCTGTGGAGTTCAAAGTGGTTTAAAAAGACGATTTTAATGTGCCTTGGAAGAGACGTAATGGTGACAGTAGCTTAACAAGATGGTTTTATTGCCCCTTGGAAGTGTGGTGGGGTTGCAGTGGAATAAAACGACAATATCAATGCCCCGTGGAAGAGTGGTGGAGGTCACAGTGGAATAAAATGACAATATCAATGCCCAGTGAAAGAGACGTGGAGGTCACAGTAGCTTAACAAGACGGTTTTAATGCCCCTTGGAAGTGTGGTGGAGGTTGTAGTACAATATCAATGCCCCGTGGAAGAGTAGTGGAGGTCGCAGAGGAAAAAAATTACAATATCAATACGCGATGAAAGAGACGTGGAGGTCACAGTAGCTTAACAATGCGGTTTTAATGCCCCTAAGAAGAGAGATGGAGGTCGCAGTGGAATATAAAGACAATATCAGTGCCCGTGGAAGAGAATTGGAGATCACAGTAGATTAACAAGACAGTTTTATTGCCCCTTGGAATAGCTGTGGAGTTCAGAGTGGTTCAACAAGACGGTTTTAATGCCCCTTGGAAGAGACGTGGAGGTCACAGTAGCTTAACAAGACGGTTTTAATGCCCCTTGGAAAAGTGGTGGAGGTTACAGTGGAATAAAAAGGCAATATCAATGCCCCGTGGAAGAAAAGTGGAGGTCACAGTAGCTTTACAAGATGGTTTTAATGCCCCTTGGAGGAGCGGTGGAGGTCGTAGTGGAATAAAAAGACAATATCAATGTCCAGTGGAAGAGACTTGGAGGTTACAGCAGCTTAACAAGATGGTTTTAATGCCCCTTGTAAGAGTGTGGAGGTTGCAGTGGAATAAAAATACAATACCAATGACCCTTGGAAGAGTGGTGGAGGTCGTAGTGTTATAAAAAGACAATATAAATTTCCTGTGGAAGAGACGTGGTGGTCACAGTAGCTTAACAAGACAGTTTTAATGCCAATTGGACGAGTGGTGGAGGTTACAGTGGAATAAAAACACAATATCAATGCCGCGTAGAAGAGACGTGGGGGTCACAGTAGCTTAACAAGATGGTTTTAATGCCCCTTGGAAGAGCTGTGGAGTCCAAAGTCGTTTAACAAGATGGTTTTAATGCCTATTGGAAGAGAAATCGAGGTGACAGTATCTTACCAAGATGGTTTTAATGTTCCTTGGAAGGGTCGAGGAGGTTACAGTAGAATAAAAAGACAATATGAATGCCCCGTGGAAGAGATATGGAGGTCACAGTAGCTTAACAAAATGGTTTAATGCCCCTTGGAAGAGAGGTGGAGGTCGCAGTGGAATAAAAAGACAATATCAATGCCCCTTGGAAGAGTGGTGGACGTCGCAGTGGAGGAAAAAGACAACACCAATGCCCCGTGGAAGAGACGTGGAGGTCACAGTAGCTTAACAAGATGGTTTAAATGCCCTTTGGAAGAGTGGTGGAGGTCGCAGTGGAATAATAAGACAATATCAATGCCCCTTGGAAGAGTGGTGGACGTCGCAGTGGAGGAAAAAGACAACACCAATGCCCCGTGGAAGAGACGTGGAGGTCACAGTAGCTTAACAAGATGGTTTTAATGCTCCTTGGAAGTGTGGTGGAGGTTGCAGTGGAATAAAACGACAATATCAATGCCCCGTGGAAGAGTGGTGGAGGTCACAGTAGCATAATAAGACTTCTTTAATGCCACTTTGAAATGTGGTGGAGGTCGCAGTGGAATAAAACGACAATATCAATGCCCCGTGAAAGAGTGGAGGAGGTCACAGTGGAATAAAATGACAATATCAATGCCCCGTGAAAGAGACGTGGAGGTCACAGTAGCTTAACAAGACAGTTTTAATGCCCCTTGAAACTGTGGTGGAGGTTGTAGTGGAATAATAAGACAATATCAATACCCCGTGGAAGAGACATGGAGGTCACAGTAGCTTAACATGATGGTTTTATTGTCCCTTGGAAGAGTGGTGGAGGTTGCAGTGGAATAAAAAGATAATATCAATGCCCCTTGAAAGAGTGGTGAAGGTCGCAGTGGAATAAAAAGACAATATCAATGCCCCGTGGAAGAGACGTGGAGGTCACAGTAGCTTAACAAGACAGATTAAATGTCCCTTGGAAGACTGGTGGAGGTCGCAGTGGAATAAAAAGACAATATCAATGCCCCGTGGAAGAGACGTGGAGGTCACAGTAGCTTAACAAGATGGTTTTAATGCCCCTTGGAGGAGTGGTGGAGGATACAGTGGAATAAACACCCAATATCAATGCCCCGTGGAATATACGTGGAGGTCACAAGGTCACAGTAGCTTAACAAGATGGTTTTAATGCTCCTTGGAAGTGTGGTGGAGGTCACAGTAGCATAATAAGACTTCTTTAATGCCACTTTGAAATGTGGTGGAGGTCGCAGTGGAATAAAACGACAATATCAATGCCCCGTGAAAGAGTGGAGGAGGTCACAGTGGAATAAAATGACAATATCAATGCCCCCTGAAAGAGACGTGGAGGTCACAGTGGAATAAAATTACAATATCAATGCCCCATGGAAGAGACGTGGAGGTCACAGGAGCTTAACAAGGCAGTTTTAATGCCCCTTGGAAGAGTGGTGGAGGTCGCAGTGGAATAGAAAGACAATATCAATGGCCGTGGAAGAGACGTGGAGATCACAGTAGCTTAACAAAACGGTTTTATTGCCCCTTGGAAGAGCTGTGGAATTCAGAGTGGTTCAACAAGACGGTTTTAATGCCCCTTGGAAGAGACGTGGAGGTCACAGTAGCTTAACAAGATGGTTTTAATGCCCCTTGGAAAAGTGGTGGAGGTTACAGTGGAATAAAAAGACAATATCAATGCCCCATGGAAGAAACGTGGAGGTCACAGTAACTTTACAAGACGGTTTTAATGCCCCTTGGAAGAGCGGTGGAGGTCGCAGTGGAATAAAAAGACAATGTCAATGTCCACTAAAAGAGACTTGAAGGTTACAGCAGGGTAACAAGATGGTTTTAATGCCCCTTGAAAGAGTGTGGAGGTCGCAGTGGAATAAAAAGACAATACCAATGCCCATTGGCAGAGTGGTGGAGGTCGTAGTGGAATAAAAAGACAATATAAATTTCCTGTGGAAGAGACGAGGATTTCAAAGTAGCTTAACAAGATGGTTTTAATGCCCCTTGGAAGAGCTGTGGAGTCCAAAGTCGTTTAACAAGATGGTTTTAATGCCCCTTGGAAGAGACGTGGAGATGACAGTAGCTTAACAAGATGGTTTCAATGTTCCTTGGAAGACTGGGGGAGGTTACAGTAGAATAAAAAGACAATATGAATGCCCCGTGGAAGAGACGTGGAGGTCACAGTATCTTAAAAAAAACGGTTTTAATGCCCCTTGGAAGAGAGGTGCAGGTTGCAGTGGAATAAAAAGACAATATCAATGCCCCTTGGAAGAGTGGTGGAGGTCGCAGTGGAAGAAAAAGACAACACCAATGCCTCGTGTAAGAGACGTGGAGGTCACAGTAGCTTAACAAGATGGTTTAAATGCCCCTTGGAAGAGTGGTGAAGGTGGCAGTGGATAATAAGACAATATCAATACCCCGTGGAAGAGACGTGGAGGTCACAGTAGCTTAACTTGATGGTTTTATTGCCCCTTGGAAGAGTGGTGGAGGTTGCAGTGGAATAAAAAGATAATATCAATGCCCCTTGAAAGAGTGGTGGAGTTCGCAGTGGAATAAAAAGACAATATCAATGCCCCGTGGAAGAGACGTGGAGGTCACAGTAGCTTAACAAGACAGATTAAATATCTCTTGGAAGAGTGGTGGAGGTCGCAGTGGAATAAAAAGACAATATCAATGCCACGTGGTAGAGACGTGGAGGTCACAGTAGCTTAACAAGACGATTTTAATGCCCCTTGGATGAGTGGTGGAAGTTACAGTGGAATAAAAACCCAATATCAATGCCCCGTGGAATATACGTGGAGGTCACAGTAGCTTAACAAGACGGTTTTAATGCCCAATGGAAGAGTGGTGGAGGTCGCAGTGGAATAAAGAGACAATATCAATGCCCCGTGGAAGAAACGTGGAGGTCACAGTAGCTTTACAAGACGGTTTTAATGCCCCTTGGAAGAGCGGTGGAGGTCGCAGTGGAATAAAAAGACAATGTCAATGTCCACTGGAAGAGACTTGGAGGTTACAGCAGGGTAACAAGATGGTTTTAATGCCCCTTGAAAGAGTGTGGCGGTCGCAGTGGAATAAAAAGACAATACCAATGCCCATTGGTAGAGTGGAGGAGGTCGTAGTGGAATAAAAAGACAATATAATTTTCCTGTGGAAGAGACGAGGCTTTCACAGTAGCTTAACAAGATGGTTTTAATGCCCCTTGGAAGAGCTGTGGAGTCCAAAGTCGTTTAACAAGATGGTTTTAATGCCCCTTGGAAGAGACGTGGAGATGACAGTAGCTTAACAAGATGGTTTCAATGTTCCTTGGAAGACTGGGGGAGGTTACAGTAGAATAAAAAGACAATATGAATGTGCCGTGGAAGAGACACGGAAGTCACAGTAGCTTAACAATATCGTTTTAATGCCCCTTGGAAAAGAGGGGGAGGTCGCAGTGGAATAAAAAGACAATATTAATGCCCCTTAGAAGAGTGGTGGACGTCGCAGTGGAGTAAAAAGACAACACCAATGCCCCGTGGAAGAGACGTGGAGGTCACAGTAGCTTAACAAGATGGTTTAAATGCCCCTTGGAAGAGTGGTGGAGGTCGCAGTGGAATAAAAAGATAATATCAATGCCCCTTGGAAGAGTGGTGAAGGTCGCAGTGGAATAAAAAGACAATATCAATGCCCCGTGGAAGAGACGTGGAGGTCACAGTAGCTTAACAAGATGGTTTTAATGCCCCTTGGAGGAGTGATGGAGGATACAGTGGAATAAACACCCAATATCAATGCCCGTGGAATATACGTGGAGGTCACAGTAGCTTAACCAGATGGTTTTAATGCTCCTTGGAAGTGTGGTTGAGGTTGCAGTGGATTAAAACGACAATATCAATGCCCCGTGGAAGTCACAGTAGCATAATAAGAGTTCTTTAATGCCACTTTGAAATGTGGTGGAGGTCGCAGTGGAATAAAACGACAATATCAATGCCCCGTGAAAGAGTGGAGGAGGTCACAGTGGAATAAAATGACAATATCAATGCCCCATGAAAGTGACGTGGAGGTCACAGTAGCTTAACAAGACGGTTTTAATGCCCCTTGAAAGTGTGGTGGAGGTTGTAGTGGAATAAAACGACAATATCAATGCCCCGTGGAAGAGTAGTGGAGGTCGCAGTGGAATAAAATTACAATATCTATGCCCCATGGAAGAGACGTGGAGGTCACAGTAGCTTTACAAGACGGTTTTAATGCCCCTTGGAAGAGCGGTGGATGTTGCAGTGGAATAAAAAGACAATGTCAATGTCCACTGGAAGAGACTTGGAGGTTACAGCAGGGTAACAAGATGGTTTTAATGCCCCTTGAAAGAGTGTGGAGGTCGCAGTGGAATAAAAAGACAATACCAATGCCCATTGGCAGAGTGGTGGAGGTCGTAGTGGAATAAAAAGACAATATAAATTTCCTGTGGAAGAGACGAGGATTTCACAGTAGCTTAACAAGATGGTTTTAATGCCCCTTGGAAGAACTGTGGAGTCCAAAGTCGTTTAACAAGATGGTTTTAATGCCCCTTGGAAGAGACGTGGAGATGACAGTAGATTAACAAGATGGTTTCAATGTTCCTTGGAAGACTGGGGGAGGTTACAGTAGAATAAAAAGACAATATGAATGCCCTGTGGAAGAGACGTGGAGGTCACAGTAGCTTAAAAAACCGGTTTTAATGCCCCTTGGAAGAGAGGTGGAGGATGCAGTGGAATAAAAAGACAATATCAATGCCCCTTGGAAGAGTGGTGGAGGTCGCAGTGGAAGAAAAAGACAACACCAATGCCCCGTGGAAGAGACGTGGAGGTCACAGTAGCTTAACAAGATGGTTTAAATGCCCCTTGGAAGAGTGGTGGAGGTCGCAGTGGAATAATAAGACAATATCAATACCCCGTGGAAGAGACATGGAGGTCACAGTAGCTTAACTTGATGGTTTTATTGCCCCTTGGAAGAGTGGTGGAGGTTGCAGTGGAATAAAAAGATAATATCAATGCCCCTTGAAAGAGTGGTGGAGTTCGCAGTGGAATAAAAAGACAATATCAATGCCCCGTGGATGAGACGTGGAGGTCACAGTAGCTTAACAATACAGATTAAAAATCCCTTGGAAGATTGGTGGAGGTCGCAGTGGAATAAAAAGACAATATCAATGCCACGTGGTAGAGACGTGGAGGTCACAGTAGCTTAACAAGACGGTTTTAATGCCCCTTGGATGAGTGATGGAAGTTACAGTGGAATAAAAACCCAATATCAATGCCCCGTGGAATATACGTGGAGGTCACAGTAGCTTAACAAGATGGTTTTAATGCCCAATGGAAGAGTGGTGGAGGTAGCAGTGGAATAAAGAGACAATATCAATGCCCCGTGGAAGAGATGTGGAGGTCACAGTAGCTTAACAAGATGGTTTTAATGCCCCTTGGAAGAGTGGTGGAGGTCGCAGTGGAATAAAAAGAAAATATCATTGCCCCTTGGAGGAGTGGTGGAGGTCGCAGTGGAATAAAAAGACAAAGTCAATGCCCGGTGGAAGAGACTTGGAGGTCACAGTAGCTTAACAAGACGGTTTTAATGCCCCTTGGAACAGCTGTGGAGTTCAGAGTGGTTTAGCAAGACTTTTTTTAATGCCCCTTGGAAGAGACGTGGAGGTCAAAGTAGCTTAACAAGACTGTTTTAATGCCCCTTGTCAGGGAGGTGGGGGTTACAGTAGAATAAAATAACAATATCAATTTCCCGTGGAAGAGACGTGGAGGTCACATTATCTCAACAAGACGGTTTTAATGCCCCTTGGAAGTGTGATGGAGGTCTCAGTGGAATAAAAAGATAATATCAATGACACTTGGAAGAGTAGTGGAGGTCGCAGTGGAAGAAAAAGACAATATCAATGCCGCGTAGAAGAGAAGTGTAGGTAACAGTAGCTTAACAAGACGGTTTAAATGCCACTTGAAAGAGTGATGGAGGTTGCAGTGGAATAAAAAAAATATATCAATGCCCGTGGAAGATTCATGGAGGTCACAGTAACTTAACAAGGCTGTTTTAATGCCCAATGGAAGAGCTGTGGAGTTCAGAGTGGTTTAACAAGACAGTTTTAATGCCACTTGGAAGAGACGTGGAGGTGACAGTAGCTTACCAAGAAGATTTTAATGCCCCTTGGTAGAGTGGTGGAGGTTACAGTGGAATGAAAAGACAATATCAATGCCCCTGGAAGAGACGTGGAGGTCACAGTAGCTTAACATGACGGTTTTAATGCCCCTTGGAAGTGTGGTGGAGGTCGCAGTGGAATAAAATGACAATATCAATGCCCCGGGGAAGAGACTTGAAGGTCACAGTATCTTAACAAAACGGTTTTAATACCCCTTGGTAGAGTGGTGGAGGTTACAGTGGAATAAAAAGATAATATCAATGCCCCGTGGAAGAGACGTGGAGATCACATTAGCTTTACAAGACTGTTTTAATGCCCCTTGGAAGAGTGGTGGAGGTCGCAGTAGAATACAGAGACAATATCAATGGTCCTTGGAAGAGACGTGGAGGTCACAGTAGCTTAACATGATGGTTTTATTAAACCTTGGAAGAGTGGTGGAGGTCGCAGTGGAATTAAAAGACAAAATCAATGCCCCTTGGAAGAGTGGTGGAGGTCGCAGTTTATTAAAAAGACAATAACAATGCCCATGGGAAGAGACGTGGAGGTCACAGTCGTTTAACAAGACAGATTTAATGCCCTTTGGAAGAGTGGTGGAGGACGCAGTGGAATAAAAAATAATATCAATGCCCCTTGGAAGAGTGGTGGAGGTCGCAGTGGAATAAAAAAACAATATCAATGCCCCGTGGAAGAGACGGGGAGGTCACAGTAGCTTAACAAGACAGATTAAATGTCCCTGGGTAAAGTGGTGGAGGTCGCAGTGGAATAAAAAGACAATATCAATGCCCAGTGGAAGAGACGTGGAGGTCACAGTAGCTTAACAAAACGTTTTTTATGCCCCTTGGAAGAGTGGTGGAGATCGCAGTTTAATAAAAAGACAATATCAATGTCCCTTGGAAGAGTGGTGGAGGTCACAGTGGAATAAAAATACAATATCAATGCCCCGTAGAAAAGACGTGGAGGTCACAGTAGCTTAACAATACAGTTTTAAAGCCCCTTGGAACAGTGGTGGAGGTCGCAGTGGAATAAAAAGACAATATCAATGCCCCGTGGAAGAGACGTGAAGATCACAGTAGCTTTACAAGACGGTTTTAATGCCCCCTGGAAGAGAGGTGGAGGTCGCAGTGGAAAACAAAGACAATATCAATACCCCGTGGAAAAGACGTGGAGGTCACAGTAGCTTAACAATACAGTTTTAATGCCCCGTGGAACAGTGGTGGAGGTCTCAGTGGAATAAAAAGACAATATCAATGCCCCTTGGAAGAGACGTGGAAATCACAGCAGCTTAACAAGATGGTTTTAATGCTCCTTGGATGAGTGGTGGAAGTTACAGTGGAATAAAAACACAATATCAATGCCAGTAGAAGAGACGTGGAGGTCACAGTAGCTTAACAAGACGGTTTTAATGCCCCTTGGAAGAGTGGTTGAGGTCGCAGTGGAATAAAAAGACAATATCAATGCCCAGTGGAAAAGACGTGGAGGTCACAGTAGCTTAACAAGACGGTTTTAATGCCCCTTGGAAGAGCTGTGGAGTTCAGAGTGGTTTAATAAGACGGTTTTAATGCCCCTTGGAAGAGACGTGAAGGTGACAGTAGCTTAACAAGATGGTTTTATTGCCCCTTGGAAGTGTGGTGGAGGTCGCAGTGGAATAAAAAGACAATATCAATGCCCCGTGGAAGAGACGTGAAGATCACAGTAGCTTTACAAGACGGTTTTAATGCCCCCTGGAAGAGAGGTGGAGGTCGCAGTGGAAAACAAAGACAATATCAATGCCCCTTGGAAGAGTGGTGGAGGTCACAGTGGAATAAAAAGACAATATCAATACCCCGTGGAAAAGACGTGGAGGTCACAGTAGCTTAACAATACAGTTTTAATGCCCCTTGGAACAGTGGTGGAGGTCTCAGTGGAATAAAAAGAGAATATCAATGCCCCTTGGAAGAGACGTGGAAATCACAGCCGCTTAACAAGATGATTTTAATGCTCCTTGGATGAGTGGTGGAAGTTACAGTGGAATAAAAACACAATATCAATGCCAGTAGAAGAGACGTGGAGGTCACAGTAGCTTAACAAGACGGTTTTAATGCCCCTTGGAAGAGTGGTTGAGGTCGCAGTGGAATAAAAAGACAATATCAATGCCCAGTGGAAAAGACGTGGAGGTCACAGTAGCTTAACAAGACGGTTTTAATGCCCCTTGGAAGAGCTGTGGAGTTCAGAGTGGTTTAATAAGACGGTTTTAATGCCCCTTGGAAGAGACGTGAAGGTGACAGTAGCTTAACAAGATGGTTTTATTGCCCCTTGGAAGTGTGGTGGAGGTCGCAGTGGAATAAAAAGACAATATCAATGCCCCGTGGAAGAGTGGTGGAGGTCACAGTAGCTTAACAAGACTTTTTTAATGCCCCTTTGAAATGTGGTGGAGGTCGCAGTGGAATAAAACGACAATATCAATGCGTCGTGAAAGAGTGGTGGAGGTCGCAGTGGAATAAAATGACAATATCAATGCCCCGTGAAAGAGACGTGGAGGTCACAGTTGCTTAACAAGACGGTTTTATTGCCCCTTGGAAAAGTGGTGGAGGTTACAGTGGATTAAAAAGACAATATCAATGCCCTGTGGAAGAGACGTGGAGATCACAGTAGCTTTACAAGACGGTTTTAATGCAACATGGAAGAGTGGTGGAGGTCACAGAGGAATACAAAGACAATATCAATGCCCCTTGGAAGAGACGTGGAGGTCACAGTAGCTTAACATGATGGTTTTATTGCCCCTTTGAAGAGTGGTGGAGGTCGCAGTGGAATAAAACGACAATATCAATGCCCCGTGAAAGAGTGGTGGAGGTCGCAGTGGAATAAAAAGCCAATATCAATGCCACGTGGAAGAGACGTGGAGGTCAAAGTAGCTTAACAAGACAGATTAAATGTCCCTGGGAAAAGTGGTGTAGGTAGCAGTGGAATAAAAAGACAATATCAATGCCCCGTGGAAGAGTAGTGGAGGTCGCAGTTGATTAAAATTGCAGTATAAATGCCCCATGGAAGAGACGTGGAGGTCACAGTAGCTTAACAAGGCGTTTTAATGTCCCTTGGAAGAGTGGTGGAGGTCGCAGTGGAATAAAAAGACAATATCAATGCCCGTGGAAGAGACGTTGAGGTCATAGTAGCTTAACAAGACAGTTTTAATGCCCCTTGGTAGAGGGGTGGAGGTCGCATTGTAAAAAAAAGACAATATCAATGCTCCGTGGAAGAGATGTGGAGATCACAGTAGCTTAACAAGAGGGTTTTATTGCCCCTTGGAAGAGCTGTTGAGTTCAGAGTGGTTCAACAACACGGTTTTAATGCTCCTTGGAAGAGACGTGGAGGTCACAGTAGGTTAACAACACGGTTTTAATGTCCCTTGGAAAAGTAAAAAAAAGACAATATCAATGCCCCATGAAAGAGACGTGGAGGTCACAGTAGCTTTACAAGACGGCTTTAATGCCCCTTGGAAGAGCGATCGAGATCGCAGTGGAATAAAAAGACAATATCAATGTCCAGTGGAAGAGAGTTGGAGGTTACAGCAGCTTAAGAATATGGTTTTATCGACCCTTGTAAGAGTGTGGAGGTCGCAGTGGAATAAAAAGACAATATAAATTTCCCCTTGGAAGAGACGTGGAGGTCACAGTAGCTTAAAAAGACGGTTTTAATGCCCCTTGGAAAAGTGGTGGAGGTTACAGTGGAATAAAAAGACAATATCAATGCCCATTGAAAGAGTGGTGGAGGTTGCAGGGGAATAAAAAGACAATATCAATGCCACTTGGAAAAGACGTGGAGGTCACAGTAGCTTAACAAGATGGTTTTAATGCCCCTTAGAAGAGTCATGGAGGTTACATTGGAATAAAAAGACAATATCAATGCCCCTTGGAAGAGCTGTGGAGTTCCGAGTGGTTTAACAATACTGTTTTAATGCCCCTTGGAAGAGACGTGGAGGAGACAGTAGCTTAACAAGACAATTTTAATGCCCCTTGGTAGAGTGGTGGAGGTTACAGTGAAATAAAAAGACAATATCAATGCCACGTGGAAAAGACGTGGAGGTCACAGTAGCTTAACAAGACGGTTTCAATGCCCCTTGGAAAAGCTGTGGAGTTCAGAGTGGTTTCACAAGATGGTTTTAATGCCCCTTGGAGGAGACATGGAGGTCACAGTAGCTTAAAAAGACTGTTTTAATGCCCCATAGAAGAGTGGTGGAGGTTACATTGGAATAAAAAGACAATATCAATGCCCCGTGAAAGGGACGTGGAGGTCCCAGTAGCTTTACAAGACGGTTTTAATGCCCCTTCGCACATCGGAGGAGTTCGTAGTGGAATAAAAAGACAATATCAATTCCCCTTGGAAGAGACGTGGAGATCACAGTAGCTTAACAAGACTGTTTTTATGCCCCTTGGAAGAGAGGTGGAGGTCGCAGTGGAATAAAAAGACAATATCAATGCCCCGTAGAAGAGACGTGGAGGTCACAGTAGCTTAACAAGACGGTTTTAATACCCCTTGGAAGACTGGTGGAGGTCTCTGTGGAATAAAAAGAAAATATCAATGCCCAGGGGAAGAGACGTGGAGGTCACAGTAGCTTAACAATGCGGTTTTAATGCCCCTCGGAAGAGCTGTGGAGTTCAGAGTGGTTTAGTAAAATGGTTTTAATACCCCTTGGAAGAGACGGGGAGGTCACAGTAGCTTTAAAAGACGGTTTTAATGCCCCTTGGAAGAGAGGTGGAGGTCGCAGTGTAATAAAAAGACAATATCAATGCCCCTTGGAAGAGACGTGGAGATTACAGTATCTTAAAAAGACGGTTTTAATACCCCTTGGATGAGTGGTTGAGGTTACAGTGGAATAAAAACACAATATCAATGCCCTGTAGAAGAGACGTGGAGATCACAGTAGCTTAAGAAGACCGTTTTAATTCCCCTTGGAAGAGTGGTGGAGGTCGCAGTGGAATAAAACGTCAACGTCAATGCCCCTTGGAAGAGTGGTGGAGGTCGCAGTGGAATAAAAAGACAAAATCAATGCCCCGTGGAAAAGACGTGGAGGTCACAGTAGCTAAACAAAACAGTTTTAATGCCCCTTGGAAGAGTGGTGGAGGTCGCTGTGAAATAAAAAGACAATATCAATGCCCAGGGGAAGAGACGTGGAGGTCACAGTAGCTTAACAATGCGGTTTTAATGCCCCTTGGAAAAGATGTGGATTTCAGAGTGGTTTAACAAGACGGTTTTAATGCCCCTTGGAAGAGAAGTGGAGGTCACAGTAGCTTAACAAGACGGTTTTAATGCCCGTGAGAAGAGTGGTGGAGGTTACAGTGGAATAAAAAGACAATATCAATGCCCCCTGGAAGAGACGTGGAGGTCACAGTAGCTTTACAAGACTGTTTTATTGCCCCTTGGAAGATCGGTGGAGGTCGGAGTGGAAAAAAAAGACATTATCAATGTCCAGTGGAAGAGACTTGGAGGTCATAGCAGCTTAATAAGACGGTTTTCATGCCCCTTGGAAGAGTGTGGAGGTCGCAGTGGATTAAAAAGACAATATCAATGCCCCTTGGAAGAGACGTGGAGATCACAGTAGCTTAACAAGACGGTTTTAATGCCCCTTGGACAAGTGGTGGATGTTACAGTGGAATAAAAACACAATATCAATGCCCCATAGAAGAGAAGTGGAGGTCACAGTAGCTTAACAAGACGGTTTCAATGCCCCTTGGAAGATTGGTGGAGGTCGCAGTGAAATAAAAAGACAATATCAATGCCCCGTGGAAGAGTTGTGGAGGTCACAGTAGCTTAACAAGATGGTTTTAATGCCCCTTGGCAGAGTGGTGGAGGTCGCTATGGAATAAAAAGAAAATATTAATGCCCCGTGGAAGAGATGTGGAGAACACAGTAGCTTAAAATGCGGTTTTAATGCCCCTTGGAAAAGTGGTGGAGGTTACAGTGGAATAAAACGAAAAAACCAATGCACAGTGGAAGAGTGGTGGAGGTCACAGTAGCTTAACAAGACAGTTTTCATGCCCCTTGGAAGTGTGGTGGAGGTCGCAGTGGAATAAAACAACAATATCACTGTCCCGTGAAAGAGTGGTGGAGATCGCAGTGGAATAAAATGACAATATCAATGCCCCGTGGAAGAGACGTGGAGGTCACAGTAGCTTAACAAGACGGTTTTAATGCCCCTTGGAAGTGTGGTGGAGTTCGCATTGGAATAAATCGACAATATCAATGCCCCGTGGAAGAGTGGTGGAGGTCGCAGTGGCATAAAATGACAATATCAATGCCGCGTGGAAGAGACGTTGAGGTCACAGTAGCTTAACAAGACGGTTTTATTGCCCCTTGGAAGAGTGGTGGAGGTCGCAGTGGAATAAAAAGACAATATCTTTGCCCGTGGAAGAGACCTTAAGGTCATAGTAGCTTAACAAGACGGTTTTAATGCCCCTTGGTAGAGTGGTGGAGGTTACAGTGGAATAAAAAGACAATATCAATGCCCCGTGGAAGAGACGTGGTGATCACAGTAGCTTAACAAGATGGTTTTAATGCCCCTTGGAAGAGCGGTGGAGGTCGCAGTGGAATACAAAGACAATATCAATGACCCCTTGGAAGAGACGTGGAGATCACAGTAGCTTAATAGGACGGTTTTAATGCCCCCTGGACCAGTGGTGGAGGTTGCAGTGGAATAAAAAAACAATATCAATGCCCCGTTGATGAGACGTGGAGGTCACAGTAGCTTAACAAGATGGTTTCAATGCCCCTTGGAAGAGTGGTGGAGGTCGCAGTGGAATAAAAATACAATATCAATGCCCCTTGGATGAGTGGTGATGGTCTCAGTGGAATAAAAAGACAATATCAATGCCCCGTGGAAGAGACGTGAAGGTCACAGTATATTAACAAGATGGTTTTAATGCTCCCTGGAAGAGCTGTGGAGTCCAAAGTGGTCTAACAAGACGGTTTTAATGCCCCTTGGAAGGGTGGTGGAGGTCGCTGTGGAATAAAAAGACAATATCAATGCTCCGTGGAAGAGACGTGGAGGTCACAGTAGTTTAACAATGCCATTTTAATGCCCCTCGGAAGAGCTGTGGAGTTCAGAGTGGTTTAACAAGATGGTTTCTATGCCCCTTGGAAGAATGGTGGAGGTCGCAGTGGAATAAAAAGACAATACCAATGCCCCGTGGAAGAGTGGTGGAGGTCACAGTGCAATAAAAAGACAATATCAATGCCCAGTGCAAGAGACGTGGAGGTCACAGTAGCTTAACAAGACGGATTTAATGCCCCTTGGAAGAGCTGTGGAGTTCAGAGTGGTTTTACAAGACGGTTTTAATGCCCCTTGAATGAGACGTGGAGGTCAAAGTAGCTTAACAAGACGGTTTTAATGCCCATTGGAAAAGTAGTGGAGGTGACAGTGGAAAAAAAAGACAATATCAATGCCCCGTGGAAGAGACGTGGAGGTCACAGTAGCTTAGCAAGATGGATTTAATGCCCCTTGGAAGAGATGTGGAGTTCAGAGGGGATTTACAAGACGGTTTTAATGCCCCTTGGATGGGACGTGGAGGTCACAGTAGCTTAACAAGACGCTTTTAATGACCCTTGGAAGAGTGGTGGAGGTTACAGTGGAGTAAATAGAAAATGTCAATGCCCCGTGAAAGAGACGTGGAGGTCACAAAAGATTAACAAGATGGTTTTAATGCCCCTTGGAAGAGTGGTGGAGGTCGCAGTGGAATAAAACGACAATATCAATGCCCCTTGAAAGAATGGTGGAGGTCGCAGTGTAATAAAAAGACAATATCAATTCCCCATGGAGGACACGTGGAAGTCACAGTACCTTAAAAAGACGGATTTAATGCCCCTTGGAAGAGTGGAGGAGGTAGCAGTGGAATAAAGAGACAATATCAATGCCTCGTGGAAGAGACATGGAGGTCACAATAGCTTAACAAGATGGTTTTAAAGCCCCTTGGGAGAGAGATGGAGATCACAGTAGCTTAACAAGACGGTTTTAATGCCCCTTGGAAGAGCTGTGGAGTTCAGATTGGTTTAACAAGACGGTTTTAATGTCCCTTGGAAAAGCAGTGGAGTTCAGAGTGGTTCAACAAGACAGTTTTAATGCCCTTTGGAAGAGACGTGGAGGTCACAGTAGCTTAAGAAGATGAATTTAATGCCCCTTGGAAGAGTAGTGGAGGTCACAGTAGAATAAAAAGACATTATCAATGTCCCGTTTAAAAGACGTGGAGGTCACAGTAGCTTAACAAGAAGGTTTTAATGCCCCTTGGAAGAGTGGTGGAGGTCACAGTGGAATAAAAAGACAATATCAATGCCCCTTGGAAGAGACGTGGAGGTCACAGTAGCTTAACAAGACGGTTTTAATGCCCCTTGGAAGAGGTGTGGAGGTCACAGTAGATTAACAATGAACAAATAAAGTAGCACACTGTAACACTGAGTATATAGATATGAAATATGAAATATGAATAGCTTAACTGCTGTAGAAAATAGAAATAAATGAAAAAATTTTTTTGAAAAATTTTTTTGAAAAATTTTTTTGCGCATGTAAATATGAAGTATGGAAAATGAATAGCATTACTGCTGTAAATAAATGAGAAATCTTAGCGCATAAATTGGCCAATTCATGTGTACCTGACAGCCGCGGTAAGGCGTTTCTCGATGTCAGGACCTATAATGTGAATACCTCTCTAAGAGACCTCCGTCTGCTTATGTATGGGAAAGACAGATCCTGATGCATTTAAAACCACCTGCGGCATGGGGGTGGGGGTGGAGTGCTCAGTCAACGCTAAATCTAGTAACAAAGAAAATGACGGCACTTCCACTACAAAAACTAGGTGTGAACAGGTGCTTACTAAGAGCAGCTACCTCCATATATAATGAACAAATAAAGTAGCACACTGTAACACTGAGTATATAGATATGAAATATGAAATATGAATAGCTTAACTGCTGTAGAAAATAGAAATAAATGAAAAAATTTTTTTGAAAAATTTTTTTGAAAAATTTTTTTGCGCATGTAAATATGAAGTATGGAAAATGAATAGCATTACTGCTGTAAATAAATGAGAAATCTTAGCGCATAAATTGGCCAATTCATGTGTACCTGACAGCCGCGGTAAGGCGTTTCTCGATGTCAGGACCTATAATGTGAATACCTCTCTAAGAGACCTCCGTCTGCTTATGTATGGGAAAGACAGATCCTGATGCATTTAAAACCACCTGCGGCATGGGGGTGGGGGTGGAGTGCTCAGTCAACGCTAAATCTAGTAACAAAGAAAATGACGGCACTTCCACTACAAAAACTAGGTGTGAACAGGTGCTTACTAAGAGCAGCTACCTCCATATATAATGAACAAATAAAGTAGCACACTGTAACACTGAGTATATAGATATGAAATATGAAATATGAATAGCTTAACTGCTGTAGAAAATAGAAATAAATGAAAAAATTTTTTTGAAAAATTTTTTTGAAAAATTTTTTTGCGCATGTAAATATGAAGTATGGAAAATGAATAGCATTACTGCTGTAAATAAATGAGAAATCTTAGCGCATAAATTGGCCAATTCATGTGTACCTGACAGCCGCGGTAAGGCGTTTCTCGATGTCAGGACCTATAATGTGAATACCTCTCTAAGAGACCTCCGTCTGCTTATGTATGGGAAAGACAGATCCTGATGCATTTAAAACCACCTGCGGCATGGGGGTGGGGGTGGAGTGCTCAGTCAACGCTAAATCTAGTAACAAAGAAAATGACGGCACTTCCACTACAAAAACTAGGTGTGAACAGGTGCTTACTAAGAGCAGCTACCTCCATATATAATGAACAAATAAAGTAGCACACTGTAACACTGAGTATATAGATATGAAATATGAAATATGAATAGCTTAACTGCTGTAGAAAATAGAAATAAATGAAAAAATTTTTTTGAAAAATTTTTTTGAAAAATTTTTTTGCGCATGTAAATATGAAGTATGGAAAATGAATAGCATTACTGCTGTAAATAAATGAGAAATCTTAGCGCATAAATTGGCCAATTCATGTGTACCTGACAGCCGCGGTAAGGCGTTTCTCGATGTCAGGACCTATAATGTGAATACCTCTCTAAGAGACCTCCGTCTGCTTATGTATGGGAAAGACAGATCCTGATGCATTTAAAACCACCTGCGGCATGGGGGTGGGGGTGGAGTGCTCAGTCAACGCTAAATCTAGTAACAAAGAAAATGACGGCACTTCCACTACAAAAACTAGGTGTGAACAGGTGCTTACTAAGAGCAGCTACCTCCATATATAATGAACAAATAAAGTAGCACACTGTAACACTGAGTATATAGATATGAAATATGAAATATGAATAGCTTAACTGCTGTAGAAAATAGAAATAAATGAAAAAATTTTTTTGAAAAATTTTTTTGAAAAATTTTTTTGCGCATGTAAATATGAAGTATGGAAAATGAATAGCATTACTGCTGTAAATAAATGAGAAATCTTAGCGCATAAATTGGCCAATTCATGTGTACCTGACAGCCGCGGTAAGGCGTTTCTCGATGTCAGGACCTATAATGTGAATACCTCTCTAAGAGACCTCCGTCTGCTTATGTATGGGAAAGACAGATCCTGATGCATTTAAAACCACCTGCGGCATGGGGGTGGGGGTGGAGTGCTCAGTCAACGCTAAATCTAGTAACAAAGAAAATGACGGCACTTCCACTACAAAAACTAGGTGTGAACAGGTGCTTACTAAGAGCAGCTACCTCCATATATAATGAACAAATAAAGTAGCACACTGTAACACTGAGTATATAGATATGAAATATGAAATATGAATAGCTTAACTGCTGTAGAAAATAGAAATAAATGAAAAAATTTTTTTGAAAAATTTTTTTGAAAAATTTTTTTGCGCATGTAAATATGAAGTATGGAAAATGAATAGCATTACTGCTGTAAATAAATGAGAAATCTTAGCGCATAAATTGGCCAATTCATGTGTACCTGACAGCCGCGGTAAGGCGTTTCTCGATGTCAGGACCTATAATGTGAATACCTCTCTAAGAGACCTCCGTCTGCTTATGTATGGGAAAGACAGATCCTGATGCATTTAAAACCACCTGCGGCATGGGGGTGGGGGTGGAGTGCTCAGTCAACGCTAAATCTAGTAACAAAGAAAATGACGGCACTTCCACTACAAAAACTAGGTGTGAACAGGTGCTTACTAAGAGCAGCTACCTCCATATATAATGAACAAATAAAGTAGCACACTGTAACACTGAGTATATAGATATGAAATATGAAATATGAATAGCTTAACTGCTGTAGAAAATAGAAATAAATGAAAAAATTTTTTTGAAAAATTTTTTTGAAAAATTTTTTTGCGCATGTAAATATGAAGTATGGAAAATGAATAGCATTACTGCTGTAAATAAATGAGAAATCTTAGCGCATAAATTGGCCAATTCATGTGTACCTGACAGCCGCGGTAAGGCGTTTCTCGAATTGGCCAATTTATGCGCTAAGAAAATTATTTGTTCATTATATATGGAGGTAGCTGCTCTTAGTAAGCACCTGTTCACACCTAGTTTTTGTAGTGGAAGTGCCGTCATTTTCTTTGTTACTAGATTTAGCGTTGACTGAGCACTCCACCCCCACCCCCATGCCGCAGGTGGTTTTAAATGCATCAGGATCTGTCTTTCCCATACATAAGCAGACGGAGGTCTCTTAGAGAGGTATTCACATTATAGGTCCTGACATCGAGAAACGCCTTACCGCGGCTGTCAGGTACACATGAATTGGCCAATTTATGCGCTAAGATTTCTCATTTATTTACAGCAGTAATGCTATTCATTTTCCATACTTCATATTTACATGCGCAAAAAAATTTTTCAAAAAAATTTTTCAAAAAAATTTTTTCATTTATTTCTATTTTCTACAGCAGTTAAGCTATTCATATTTCATATTTCATATCTATATACTCAGTGTTACAGTGTGCTACTTTATTTGTTCATTATATATGGAGGTAGCTGCTCTTAGTAAGCACCTGTTCACACCTAGTTTTTGTAGTGGAAGTGCCGTCATTTTCTTTGTTACTAGATTTAGCGTTGACTGAGCACTCCACCCCCACCCCCATGCCGCAGGTGGTTTTAAATGCATCAGGATCTGTCTTTCCCATACATAAGCAGACGGAGGTCTCTTAGAGAGGTATTCACATTATAGGTCCTGACATCGAGAAACGCCTTACCGCGGCTGTCAGGTACACATGAATTGGCCAATTTATGCGCTAAGATTTCTCATTTATTTACAGCAGTAATGCTATTCATTTTCCATACTTCATATTTACATGCGCAAAAAAATTTTTCAAAAAAATTTTTCAAAAAAATTTTTTCATTTATTTCTATTTTCTACAGCAGTTAAGCTATTCATATTTCATATTTCATATCTATATACTCAGTGTTACAGTGTGCTACTTTATTTGTTCATTATATATGGAGGTAGCTGCTCTTAGTAAGCACCTGTTCACACCTAGTTTTTGTAGTGGAAGTGCCGTCATTTTCTTTGTTACAGTAGATTAACAAGACGCTTTTAATGCCCCTTGGAAGAGTGGTGGACATCGCAGTGGAATAAAAAGACAATATCAATGCTCCATGGAAGAGACGGTGAGGTCACAGTAGCTTAATAAGACAGTTTTAATGCCCCTTGGAAGTGTGGTGGAGGTCGCAGTGGAATAAAATGACAATATCAATGCCCCGTGGAAGAGACGTGGAGGTCACAATAGCTTAACGAGACGTTATTAATGCCCCTTTGAAGAGTGGTGGAGGTTGCAGTGGAATAAAAAGACAATATCAAAGCTCCGTGGAAGAGACGTGGATATTACAGTATCTTAACAAGACGGTTTTAATGCCCCTTGGAAAAGCTGTGGAGTTCAGAGTGGTTTAACAAGACGGTTTTAATGCACGTTGAAAGAGACGTGGTGGTCACAGTAGCTTAACACGACGGTTTTAATGCCCCTTAGAAGAGTGGTGGAGGTTACAGTGGAATAAAACAACAATATCAATGCCCCGTAGAAGAGACGTGGAGGTCACAGTACCTTAATAAGATGGTTTCAATGCCCCTTGGAAGAGTAATGGAGGTCGCAGTGGAATAAAAAGACAAAATCAATGCCCCGCGGAAGAGACGTGGAGGTCACAGTAGCTTAACAAGACGGTTTTAATGCCCCTTGAAAGAGTGGTGGAGGTCTCTGTGGAATAAAAAGACAATATTAATGCCCCGTGGAAGAGATGCGGAGGTCACAGTAGCTTAACAATGCGATTTTATTGCCCCTCGGAAGATCTGTGGAGTTCAGAGTGCTTTAGCAAGATGGTTTTAATGCACTTTGGAAGAGACGTGGAGGTCAAAGAAGCTTAAAAAGATGGTTTTAATGCCCCTTGGAAAAGTGGTGGATGTTACAGTGAAATAAAAAGACAATATTAATGCCCCTTGGAAGAGTGGTGGAGGTCACAGTAGCTTAACAAGATGGTTTTAATGCCCCTTGCAAGAGTGGTGGAGGTCGCAGTGGAATAAAAAGACAATATCAATTCCCCGTGGAAAGACGTGGAGGTCACAGTAGCTTAACAAGACGGTTTTAATGCCGCTTGGAAGAGCTGTGGAGTTTAGAGTGGTTTAACAAGACGGTTTTAATGCCCCTTGGAAGGGTGGTGGAGGTCGCTGTGGAATAAAAAGACAATATCAATGCTCCGTGGAAGAGACGTGGAGGTCACAGTAGTTTAACAATGCCATTTTAATGCCCCTCGGAAGAGCTGTGGAGTTCAGAGTGGTTTAACAAGATGGTTTCAATTCCCCTTGGAAGAGTGTTGGAGGTCGCAGTGGAATAAAAAGACAATACCAATGCCCCGTGGAAGAGTGGTGGAGGCCGCAGTGGAATAAAAAGAGAATATCAATGCCCCGTGGAAGAGACGTGGAGGTCACAGTAGCTTAATAAGACGGATTTAATGCCTCTTGGAAGAGCTGTGGAGTTCAGAGGGGTTTTACAAGACGATTTTAATGCCCCTTGGATGAGACAAGGAGGTCAAAGTAGCTTAACAAGACGCTTTTAATGCCCCTTGGAAGAGTGGTTGACGTCGCAGTGGAATAAAAAGACAATATCAATGCCCCGTGGAGGAGACGTGGAGGTCACAGTAGCTTAACAAGACAGTTTTAATGCCCCTTGGAAGAGCTGTGGAGTTCAGAGAGGTTTTACAAGACAGTTTTAATGCCTCTTGGATGAGATGTGGAGGCAACAGTAGCTTAACAAGACGGTTTTAATGCCCATTGGAAAAGCAGTGGAGGTGACAGTGGAATAAAAAGACAATATCAATGCTCCGCGGGAGAGACGTGTAGGTCAGAGTAGCTTAACAAGACGTTTCTAATTCCCCTTGGAAGTGTGGTGGAGGTCGCAGTGGAATAAAAAGGCAATATCAATGCCCCTTGGAAGATTGGTGGAGGTCGCAGTGGAAAAAAAAGACAATATCAATATCGCACAGAAGAGTCGTGGAGGTAACAGTAGCTTAACAAGAAGGTTTTAATGCCCCTTGGAAGGGTGAAGGAGGCAGCAGTGGTATAAACAGACAGCATCAAAGCCCCGTGGAAGAGACATGGAGGTCACAGTAGCTTTACAAAATGGTTTTAATGCAGTTTGGAAGAGCTGTGGAGTTCAGAGTGGTTTAACAAGACGGTTTTAATGCCCCTTGGAAGAGAGGTGGAGATCGCAGTAACTTAACAAGATGGTTTTAATGCCCCTTGGAAGAGTGGTGGACGTTACAGTGGAATAAAAAGACAATATCAATGCCACGTGGTAGAGACGTGGAGGTCACAGTAGCTTAACAAGACGGTTTTAATGCCCCTTGAATGAGTGGTGGAAGTTACAGTGGAATAAAAACCCAATATCAATGCCCCGTGGAATATACGTGGAGGTCACAGTAGCTTAACAAGATGGTTTTAATACCCAATGGAAGAGTGGTGGAGGTAGCAGTGGAATAAAGAGACAATATCAATGCCCCGTGGAAGAGATGTGGAGGTCACAGTAGCTTAACAAGATGGTTTTAATGCCCCTTGGAAGAGTGGTGGAGGTCGCAGTGGAATAAAAAGAAAATATCATTGCCCCTTGGAGGAGTGGTGGAGGTCGCAGTGGAATAAAAAGACAAAGTCAATGCCCGGTGGAAGAGACTTGGAGGTCACAGTAGCTTAACAAGACGGTTTTAATGCCCCTTGGAACAGCTGTGGAGTTCAGAGTGGTTTAGCAAGACTTTTTTTAATGCCCCTTGGAAGAGACGTGGAGGTCAAAGTAGCTTAACAAGACTGTTTTAATGCCCCTTGTCAGGGAGGTGGGGATTACAGTAGAATAAAATAACAATATCAATTTCCCGTGGAAGAGACGTGGAGGTCACATTATCTCAACAAGACGGTTTTAATGCCCCTTGGAAGTGTGATGGAGGTCTCAGTGGAATAAAAAGATAATATCAATGACACTTGGAAGAGTAGTGGAGGTCGCAGTGGAAGAAAAAGACAATATCAATGCCGCGTAGAAGAGAAGTGTAGGTAACAGTAGCTTAACAAGACGGTTTAAATGCCACTTGAAAGAGTGATGGAGGTTGCAGTGGAATAAAAAAAATATATCAATGCCCGTGGAAGATTCATGGAGGTCACAGTAACTTAACAAGGCTGTTTTAATGCCCAATGGAAGAGCTGTGGAGTTCAGAGTGGTTTAACAAGACAGTTTTAATGCCACTTGGAAGAGACGTGGAGGTGACAGTAGCTTACCAAGAAGATTTTAATGCCCCTTGGTAGAGTGGTGGAGGTTACAGTGGAATGAAAAGACAATATCAATGCCCCTGGAAGAGACGTGGAGGTCACAGTAGCTTAACATGACGGTTTTAATGCCCCTTGGAAGTGTGGTGGAGGTCGCAGTGGAATAAAATGACAATATCAATGCCCCGGGGAAGAGACTTGAAGGTCACAGTATCTTAACAAAACGGTTTTAATACCCCTTGGTAGAGTGGTGGAGGTTACAGTGGAATAAAAAGATAATATCAATGCCCCGTGGAAGAGACGTGGAGATCACATTAGCTTTACAAGACTGTTTTAATGCCCCTTGGAAGAGTGGTGGAGGTCGCAGTAGAATACAGAGACAATATCAATGGCCCTTGGAAGAGACGTGGAGGTCACAGTAGCTTAACATGATGGTTTTATTAAACCTTGGAAGAGTGGTGGAGGTCGCAGTGGAATTAAAAGACAAAATCAATGCCCCTTGGAAGAGTGGTGGAGGTCGCAGTTTATTAAAAAGACAATAACAATGCCCATGGGAAGAGACGTGGAGGTCACAGTCGTTTAACAAGACAGATTTAATGCCCTTTGGAAGAGTGGTGGAGGACGCAGTGGAATAAAAAATAATATCAATGCCCCTTGGAAGAGTGGTGGAGGTCGCAGTGGAATAAAAAAACAATATCAATGCCCCGTGGAAGAGACGGGGAGGTCACAGTAGCTTAACAAGACAGATTAAATGTCCCTGGGTAAAGTGGTGGAGGTCGCAGTGGAATAAAAAGACAATATCAATGCCCAGTGGAAGAGACGTGGAGGTCACAGTAGCTTAACAAAACGTTTTTTATGCCCCTTGGAAGAGTGGTGGAGATCGCAGTTTAATAAAAAGACAATATCAATGTCCCTTGGAAGAGTGGTGGAGGTCACAGTGGAATAAAAATACAATATCAATGCCCCGTGGAAGAGACGTGAAGATCACAGTAGCTTTACAAGACGGTTTTAATGCCCCCTGGAAGAGAGGTGGAGGTCGCAGTGGAAAACAAAGACAATATCAATGCCCCTTGGAAGAGTGGTGGAGGTCACAGTGGAATAAAAAGACAATATCAATACCCCGTGGAAAAGACGTGGAGGTCACAGTAGCTTAACAATACAGTTTTAATGCCCCGTGGAACAGTGGTGGAGGTCTCAGTGGAATAAAAAGACAATATCAATGCCCCTTGGAAGAGACGTGGAAATCACAGCAGCTTAACAAGATGGTTTTAATGCTCCTTGGATGAGTGGTGGAAGTTACAGTGGAATAAAAACACAATATCAATGCCAGTAGAAGAGACGTGGAGGTCACAGTAGCTTAACAAGACGGTTTTAATGCCCCTTGGAAGAGTGGTTGAGGTCGCAGTGGAATAAAAAGACAATATCAATGCCCAGTGGAAAAGACATGGAGGTCACAGTACCTTAACAAGACGGTTTTAATGCCCCTTGGAAGAGCTGTGGAGTTCAGAGTGGTTTAATAAGACGGTTTTAATGCCCCTTGGAAGAGACGTGAAGGTGACAGTAGCTTAACAAGATGGTTTTATTGCCCCTTGGAAGTGTGGTGGAGGTCGCAGTGGAATAAAAAGACAATATCAATGCCCCGTGGAAGAGACGTGAAGATCACAGTAGCTTTACAAGACGGTTTTAATGCCCCCTGGAAGAGAGGTGGAGGTCGCAGTGGAAAACAAAGACAATATTAATGCCCCTTGGAAGAGTGGTGGAGGTCACAGTGGAATAAAAAGACAATATCTATACCCCGTGGAAAAGACGTGGAGGTCACAGTAGCTTAACAATACAGTTTTAATACCCCTTGGAACAGTGGTGGAGGTCTCAGTGGAATAAAAAGAGAATATCAATGCCCCTTGGAAGAGACGTGGAAATCACAGCAGCTTAACAAGATGGTTTTAATGCTCCTTGGATGAGTGGTGGAAGTTACAGTGGAATAAAAACACAATATCAATGCCAGTAGAAGAGACGTGGAGGTCACAGTAGCTTAACAAGACGGTTTTAATGCCCCTTGGAAGAGTGGTTGAGGTCGCAGTGGAATAAAAAGACAATATCAATGCCCAGTGGAAAAGACGTGGAGGTCACAGTAGCTTAACAAGACGGTTTTAATGCCCCTTGGAAGAGCTGTGAAGTTCAGAGTGGTTTAATAAGACGGTTTTAATGCCCCTTGGAAGAGACGTGAAGGTGACAGTAGCTTAACAAGATGGTTTTATTGCCCCTTGGAAGTGTGGTGGAGGTCGCAGTGGAATAAAAAGACAATATCAATGCCCCGTGGAAGAGTGGTGGAGGTCACAGTAGCTTAACAAGACTTTTTTAATGCCCCTTTGAAATGTGGTGGAGGTCGCAGTGGAATAAAACGACAATATCAATACGTCGTGAAAGAGTGGTGGAGGTCGCAGTGGAATAAAGTGACAATATCAATGCCCCGTGAAAGAGACGTGGAGGTCACAGTTGCTTAACAAGACGGTTTTATTGCCCCTTGGAAAAGTGGTGGAGGTTACAGTGGATTAAAAAGACAATATCAATGCCCTGTGGAAGAGACGTGGAGATCATAGTAGCTTTACAAGACGGTTTTAATGCAACATGGAAGAGTGGTGGAGGTCACAGAGGAATACAAAGACAATATCAATGCCCCTTGGAAGAGACGTGGAGGTCACAGTAGCTTAACATGATGGTTTTATTGCCCCTTTGAAGAGTGGTGGAGGTCGCAGTGGAATAAAACGACAATATCAATGCCCCGTGAAAGAGTGGTGGAAGTCGCAGTGGAATAAAAAGCCAATATCAATGCCACGTGGAAGAGACGTGGAGGTCAAAGTAGCTTAACAAGACAGATTAAATGTCCCTGGGAAAAGTGGTGTAGGTAGCAGTGGAATAAAAAGACAATATCAATGCCCCGTGGAAGAGTAGTGGAGGTCGCAGTTGATTAAAATTGCAGTATAAATGCCCCATGGAAGAGACGTGGAGGTCACAGTAGCTTAACAAGGCGTTTTAATCTCCCTTGGAAGAGTGGTGGAGGTCGCAGTGGAATAAAAAGACAATATCAATGCCCGTGGAAGAGACGTTGAGGTCATAGTAGCTTAACAAGACAGTTTTAATGCCCCTTGGTAGAGGGGTGGAGGTCGCATTGTAAAAAAAAGAAAATATCAATGCCCAGGGGAAGAGACGTGGAGGTCACAGTAGCTTAACAATGCGGTTTTAATGCCCCTCGGAAGAGCTGTGGAGTTCAGAGTGGTTTAGTAAAATGGTTTTAATGCCCCTTGGAAAAGACGGGGAGGTCACAGTAGCTTTAAAAGACGGTTTTAATGCCCCTTGGAAGAGAGGTGGAGGTCGCAGTGTAATAAAAAGACAATATCAATGCCCCTTGGAAGAGACATGGAGATTACAGTATCTTAAAAAGACGGTTTTAATACCCCTTGGATGAGTGGTTGAGGTTACAGTGGAATATAAACACAATATCAATGCCCTGTAGAAGAGACGTGGAGATCACAGTAGCTTAAGAAGACCGTTTTAATTCCCCTTGGAAGAGTGGTGGAGGTCGCAGTGGAATAAAACGTCAACGTCAATGCCCCTTGGAAGAGTGGTGGAGGTCGCAGTGGAATAAAAAGACAAAATCAATGCCCCGTGGAAAAGACGTGGAGGTCACAGTAGCTTAACAAGACGGTTTTAATGCCCCTTGGAAGAGTGGTGGAGGTCGCTGTGGAATAAAAAGACAATATCAATGCCCAGGGGAAGAGACGTGGAGGTCACAGTAGCTTAACAATGCGGTTTTAATGCCCCTTGGAAAAGATGTGGATTTCAGAGTGGTTTAACAAGACTGTTTTAATGCCCCTTGGAAGAGACGTGGAGGTCACAGTAGCTTAACAAGACGGTTTTAATGCCCGTGAGAAGAGTGGTGGAGGTTACAGTGGAATAAAAAGACAATATCAATGCCCCCTGGAAGAGACGTGGAGGTCACAGTAGCTTTACAAGACTGTTTTATTGCCCCTTGGAAGATCGGTGGAGGTCGCAGTGGAAAAAAAAGACATTATCAATGTCCAGTGGAAGAGACTTGGAGGTCATAGCAGCTTAATAAGACGGTTTTCATGCCCCTTTGAAGAGTGTGGAGGTCGCAGTGGATTAAAAAGACAATATCAATGCCCCTTGGAAGAGACGTGGAGATCACAGTAGCTTAACAAGACGGTTTTAATGCCCCTTGGACAAGTGGTGGATGTTACAGTGGAATAAAAACACAATATCAATGCCCCATAGAAGAGAAGTGGAGGTCACAGTAGCTTAACAAGACGGTTTCAATGCCCCTTGGAAGATTGGTGGAGGTCGCAGTGAAATAAAAAGACAATATCAATGCCCCGTGGAAGAGTTGTGGAGGTCACAGTAGCTTAACAAGATGGTTTTAATGCCCCTTGGCAGAGTGGTGGAGGTCGCTATGGAATAAAAAGAAAATATTAATGCCCCGTCGAAGAGATTTGGAGAACACAGTAGCTTAAAATGCGGTTTTAATGCCCCTTGGAAAAGTGGTGGAGGTTACAGTGGAATAAAACGAAAAAACCAATGCACAGTGGAAGAGTGGTGGAGGTCACAGTAGCTTAACAAGACAGTTTTCATGCCCCTTGGAAGTGTGGTGGAGGTCGCAGTGGAATAAAACAACAATATCACTGCCCCGTGAAAGAGTGGTGGAGATCGCAGTGGAATAAAATGACAATATCAATGCCCCGTGGAAGAGACGTGGAGGTCACAGTAGCTTAACAAGACGGTTTTAATGCCCCTTGGAAGTGTGGTGGAGTTCGCATTGGAATAAATCGACAATATCAATGCCCCGTGGAAGAGTGGTGGAGGTCGCAGTGGCATAAAATGACAATATCAATGCCCCGTGGAAGAGACGTTGAGGTCACAGTAGCTTAACAAGACGGTTTTATTGCCCCTTGGAAGAGTGGTGGAGGTCGCAGTGGAATAAAAAGACAATATCTTTGCCCGTGGAATAGACCTTGAGGTCATAGTAGCTTAACAAGACGGTTTTAATGCCCCTTGGTAGAGTGGTGGAGGTTACAGTGGAATAAAAAGACAATATCAATGCCCCATGGAAGAGACGTGGTGATCACAGTAGCTTAACAAGATGGTTTTAATGCCCCTTGGAAGAGCGGTGGAGGTCGCAGTGGAATACAAAGACAATATCAATGATCCCTTGGAAGAGACGTGGAGATCACAGTAGCTTAATAGGACGGTTTTAATGCCCCCTGGACCAGTGGTGGAGGTTACAGTGGAATAAAAAAACAATATCAATGCCCCGTTGATGAGACGTGGAGGTCACAGTAGCTTAACAAGACGGTTTCAATGCCCCTTGGAAGAGTGGTGGAGGTCGCAGTGGAATAAAAATACAATATCAATGCCCCTTGGATGAGTGGTGATGGTCTCAGTGGAATAAAAAGACAATATCAATGCCCCGTGGAAGAGACGTGAAGGTCACAGTAGATTAACAAGATGGTTTTAATGCTCCCTGGAAGAGCTGTGGAGTCCAAAGTGGTCTAACAAGACGGTTTTAATGCCCCTTGGAAGGGTGGTGGAGGTCGCTGTGGAATAAAAAGACAATATCAATGCTCCGTGGTTGAGACGTGGAGGTCACAGTAGTTTAACAATGCCATTTTAATGCCCCTCGGAAGAGCTGTGGAGTTCAGAGTGGTTTAACAAGATGCTTTCTATGCCCCTTGGAAGAATGGTGGAGGTCGCAGTGGAATAAAAAGACAATACCAATGCCCCGTGGAAGAGTGGTGGAGGTCACAGTGCAATAAAAAGACAATATCAATGCCCAGTGCAAGAGACGTGGAGGTCACAGTAGCTTAACAAGACGGATTTAATGCCCCTTGGAAGAGCTGTGGAGTTCAGAGTGGTTTTACAAGACGGTTTTAATGCCCCTTGAATGAGACGTGGAGGTCAAAGTAGCTTAACAAGACGGTTTTAATGCCCATTGGAAAAGTAGTGGAGGTGACAGTGGAAAAAAAAGACAATATCAATGCCCCGTGGAAGAGACGTGGATGTCACAGTAGCTTAGCAAGATGGATTTAATGCCCCTTGGAAGAGCTGTGGAGTTCAGAGGGGATTTACAAGACGGTTTTAATGCCCCTTGGATGATACTTGGAGGTCACAGTAGCTTAACAAGACGCTTTTAATGACCCTTGGAAGAGTGGTGGAGGTTACAGTGGAGTAAATAGAAAATGTCAATGCCCCGTGAAAGAGACGTGGAGGTCACAAAAGATTAACAAGATGGTTTTAATGCCCCTTGGAAGAGTGGTGGAGGTCGCAGTGGAATAAAACGACAATATCAATGCCCCTTGAAAGAATGGTGGAGGTCGCAGTGTAATAAAAAGACAATATCAATTCCCCATGGAGGACACGTGGAAGTCACAGTACCTTAAAAAGACGGATTTAATGCCCCTTGGAAGAGTGGAGGAGGTAGCAGTGGAATAAAGAGACAATATCAATGCCTCGTGGAAGAGACATGGAGGTCACAATAGCTTAACAAGATGGTTTTAAAGCCCCTTGGGAGAGAGATGGAGATCACAGTAGCTTAACAAGACGGTTTTAATGTCCCTTGGAAAAGCAGTGGAGTTCAGAGTGGTTCTACAAGACAGTTTTAATGCCCTTTGGAAGAGACGTGGAGGTCACAGTAGCTTAAGAAGATGAATTTAATGCCCCTTGGAAGAGTAGTGGAGGTCACAGTAGAATAAAAAGACATTATCAATGTCCCGTTTAAAAGACGTGGAGGTCACAGTAGCTTAACAAGAAGGTTTTAATGACCCTTGGAAGAGTGGTGGAGGTCACAGTGGAATAAAAAGACAATATCAATGCCCCTTGGAAGAGATGTGGAGGTCACAGTAGCTTAACAAGACGGTTTTAATGCCCCTTGGAAGAGGTGTGGAGGTCACAGTAGATTAACAAGACGCTTTTAATGCCCCTTGGAAGAGTGGTGGACATCGCAGTGGAATAAAAAGACAATATCAATGCTCCATGGAAGAGACGGTGAGGTCACAGTAGCTTAATAAGACAGTTTTAATGCCCCTTGGAAGTGTGGTGGAGGTCGCAGTGGAATAAAATGACAATATCAATGCCCCGTGGAAGAGACGTGGAGGTCACAATAGCTTAACGAGACGTTATTAATGCCCCTTTGAAGAGTGGTGGAGGTTGCAGTGGAATAAAAAGACAATATCAAAGCTCCGTGGAAGAGACGTGGAGATTACAGTATCTTAACAAGACGGTTTTAATGCCCCTTGGAAAAGCTGTGGAGTTCAGAGTGGTTTAACAAGACGGTTTTAATGCACGTTGAAAGAGACGTGGTGGTCACAGTAGCTTAACATGACGGTTTTAATGCCCCTTAGAAGAGTGGTGGAGGTTACAGTGGAATAAAACAACAATATCAATGCCCCGTAGAAGAGACGTGGAGGTCACAGTACCTTAATAAGATGGTTTCAATGCCCCTTGGAAGAGTAATGGAGGTCGCAGTGGAATAAAAAGACAAAATCAATGCCCCGCGGAAGAGACGTGGAGGTCACAGTAGCTTAACAAGACGGTTTTAATGCCCCTTGAAAGAGTGGTGGAGGTCTCTGTGGAATAAAAAGACAATATTAATACCCCGTGGAAGAGATGCGGAGGTCACAGTAGCTTAACAATGCGATTTTATTGCCCCTTGGAAGATCTGTGGAGTTCAGAGTGCTTTAGCAAGATGGTTTTAATGCACTTTGGAAAAGACGTGGAGGTCAAAGAAGCTTAAAAAGATGGTTTTAATGCCCCTTGGAAAAGTGGTGGAGGTTACAGTGAAATAAAAAGACAATATTAATGCCCCTTGGAAGAGTGGTGGAGGTCACAGTAGCTTAACAAGATGGTTTTAATGCCCCTTGCAAGAGTGGTGGAGGTCGCAGTGGAATAAAAAGACAATATCAATTCCCCGTGGAAAGACGTGGAGGTCACAGTAGCTTAACAAGACGGTTTTAATGCCGCTTGGAAGAGCTGTGGAGTTCAGAGTGGTTTAACAAGACGGTTTTAATGCCCCTTGGAAGGGTGGTGGAGGTCGCTGTGGAATAAAAAGACAATATCAATGCTCCGTGGAAGAGACGTGGAGGTCACAGTAGTTTAACAATGCCATTTTAATGCCCCTCGGAAGAGCTGTGGAGTTCAGAGTGGTTTAACAAGATGGTTTCAATTTCCCTTGGAAGAGTGTTGGAGGTCGCAGTGGAATAAAAAGACAATACCAATGCCCCGTGGAAGAGTGGTGGAGGCCGCAGTGGAATAAAAAGACAATATCAATGCCCCGTGGAAGAGACGTGGAGGTCACAGTAGCTTAACAAGACGGATTTAATGCCTCTTGGAAGAGCTGTGGAGTTCAGAGGGGTTTCACAAGACGATTTTAATGCCCTTTGGATGAGACATGGAGGTCAAAGTAGCTTAACAAGACGCTTTTAATGCCCCTTGGAAGAGTGGTTGACGTCGCAGTGGAATAAAAAGACAATATCAATGCCCCGTGGAGGAGACGTGGAGGTCACAGTAGCTTAACAAGACAGTTTTAATGCCCCTTGGAAGAGCTGTGGAGTTCAGAGAGGTTTTACAAGACAGTTTTAATGCCTCTTGGATGAGATGTGGAGGCAACAGTAGCTTAACAAGACGGTTTTAATGCCCATTGGAAAAGCAGTGGAGGTGACAGTGGAATAAAAAGACAATATCAATGCTCCGCAGGAGAGACGTGTAGGTCAGAGTAGCTTAACAAGACGTTTTTAATTCCCCTTGGAAGTGTGATGGAGGTCGCAGTGGAATAAAAAGGCAATATCAATGCCCCTTGGAAGATTGGTGGAGGTCGCAGTGGAAAAAAAAGACAATATCAATATCGCACAGAAGAGTCGTGGAGGTAACAGTAGCTTAACAAGAAGGTTTTAATGCCCCTTGGAAGGGTGAAGGAGGCAGCAGTGGTATAAACAGACAGCATCAAAGCCCCGTGGAAGAGACATGGAGGTCACAGTAGCTTTACAAAATGGTTTTAATGCAGTTTGGAAGAGCTGTGGAGTTCAGAGTGGTTTAACAAGACGGTTTTAATGCCTCTTGGAAGAGAGGTGGAGATCACAGTAACTTAACAAGATGGTTTTAATGCCCCTTGGAAGAGTGGTGGACGTTACAGTGGAATAAATAGAAAATATCAATGCCCCGTGGAAGAGACCTGGAGGTCACAGTAGCTTAGCAAGACGGATTTAATGCCCCTTGGAAGAGCTGTAGAGTTCAGAGAGGTTTTACAAGACGGTTTTAATGCCCCTTGGATGAGACGTGGAGGTCACAGTAGCTTAACAAGATGCTTTTAATGACCCTTGGAAGAGTGGTGGACGTCGCAGTGGAATAAAAAGACAATATCAATGCCCCGTGGAAGAGCTGTGGAGTTCAGAGTGGTTTAACAAGTCAGTTTTAATTTCCCTTGGAAGAGCTCTGGAGTGGAGGTAACAGTAGCTTAACAAGACGATTTTAATGCACCTTGGAAAAGTAGTGGAGGTGATAGTTGTATAAAAAGACAATATCAATGCCCCGTGGAAGAGACGTGTAGGTCACAGTAGCTTAACAAGACGTTTTTAATGCCCCTTGGAAGTGTGGAGGAGATCGCAGTGGAATAAAAAGGCAATATCATTGCCTCTTGGAAGAGTGGTGGAGTTTGCAGTGGAATAAAAAGACAATATCAATACCGCATGAAAGAGACGAGGAGGTCAGAGTAGCTTAACAATACGGTTTTAATGCCCCGTGGAGGTCACAGTAGCTTAACAAGACGCTTTTATTGACCCTTGGAAGAGTGGTGGACGTTGCAGTGTAATAAAAAGACAATATCAATGCCCCATGGAGAAGACGTGGAAGTCACAATACCTTAAAAAGATGAATTTAATGCCCCTTGGAAGAGTGGAGGAGGTAGCAGTGGAATAAAAAGACAATATCAATGCCTCATGGAAGAGACATGGAGGTCACATTAGCTTAACAAGACGGTTTTAAAGCCCCTTGGGAGAGAGATGGAGATCACAGTACCTTAAAAAGATGGATTTAATTCCCCTTGGAAGAGTGGAGGAGGTAGCAGTGGAATAAAAAGACAATATCAATGCCTCATGGAAGAGACATGGAGGTCACAGTAGCTTAACAAGACGGTTTTAATGCCCCTAGGAAGAGCTGCGGAGTTCAAATTGGCTTAACAAGACGGTTTTAATGCCTCTTGGAAAAGCAGTGGAGTTCAGAGTGGTTCAACAAGACAGTTTTAATGCCCTTTGGAAGAGACGTGGAGGTCACAGTAGCTTAAGAAGATGGATTTAATGCCCCTTGGAAGAGTAGTGGAGGTCGCAGTGGAATAAAAAGACATTATCAATGCCCCGTTTAAAAGACGTGAAGGTCACAGTAGCTTAACAAGACGGTTTTACTGCCCCTTGGAAGATGTGTGGAGTTCAGAGGGGTTTTACAAGACGACTTTCATGCCCCATTGGATGAGATGTGGAGGTCACAGTAGATTAACAAGACGCTTTTAATGCCCCTTGGAAGAGTGGTGGACATCGCAGTGGAATAAAAAGACAATATCAATGCCCCATGGAAGAGATGTGGAGGTCACAGTAGCTTAACGAGACGGTTTTAATGCCCCTTTGAAAAGCTGTGGAGTTCAGAGTGGTTTAACAAGACGGTTTTAATGACCGTTGAAAGAGACGTGGAGGTCAGAGTAGCTTAACACGATGGTTTTAATGCCCCTTAGAAGAGTGGTGGAGGTTACAGTGGAATAAAACGACAATATCAATGCCCCGTAGAAGAGCCGTGGAGGTCACAGTAGCTTAACAAGACGGTTTCAATGCCCCTTGGAAGAGTGGTGGAGGTCACAGTGGAATAAAAAGACAATATCAATGCCCCTTGGAAGATTGGTGGAGGTCGCAGTGGAATAAAAATACAATATCAATGCCCCGTGAAAAAGGCGTGGAGGTCATAGTAGCTTAACAAGATGGTTTTAATGCCCCATGGAAGAGTGGTGGAGGTCGCAGTGGAATAAAAAGACAAAATCGATGCCCTGTGGAAGAGACGTGGAGGTCACATTAGCTTAACAAGACGGTTTTAATGCCCCTTGAAAGAGTTGTGGAGGTCGTTGTGGAATAAGAAGACAATAGTAATGCCCCGTGGAAGAGATGTGGAGGTCACAGTAGCTTAACAATGCGGTTTTATTGCCCCTCGGAAGATCTGTGGAATTCCGAGTGCTTTAACAAGATGGTTTTAATGCCCTTTGGAAGAGAGGTGGAGGTCAGAGTAGCTTAAAGAGATGGTTTTAATGCCCCGTGGAAAAGTGGTGGAGGTTACAGTGGAATAAAAAGACAATATCAATGAGACTTGTAAGAGTGGTTGAGGTCACCGTAGTTTAACAAGATGGTTTTAATGCCCCTTGCAAGAGTGGTGGAGGTCGCAGTGGAATAAAAAGACAATATCAATTCCCCGTGGAAAGATGTGGAGGTCACAGTAGCTTAACAAGATGGTTTTAATGCCCCTTGGAAGAGCTGTGGAGTTCAGAGTGGTTTAACAAGACGGTTTTAATGCCCCTTGGAAGAGACTCGGAGGTGACAGTAGCTTAACAAGAAAGTTTTAATGCCCCTTGGAAGTGTGGTGGAGCTTGCAGTGGAATAAAACGACAAAATCAATGCCCCGTGGAAGAGTGGTGGAGGTCACAGTGGAATAAAATGACAACATCAATGACCGTGGAAGAGACGTGGAGGTGACAGTAGCTTAACAAGACGGTTTTAATGCTCCTTGGAGGAGTGGTGGAGGTCGCAGTGGAATAAGAAGACAATATCAATGCTCTGGGGAAGTGACGTGGAGTTCACAGTAGCTTAACTAGACGTTTTTTATGCCCCTTGGAAGAGCTGTGGAGTTCAGAGTGGTTCAACAAGACGGTTTTAATGCCCCTTGGAAGAGACGTGGAGGTCACAGTAGCTTAGCAAGATGGTTTTAATGCCCCTTGGACGAGTGGTGGAGGTTACAGTGGAATAAAAACACAATATCTATGCCTCGCAGAAGAGACGTGGAGGTCACAGTAGCTTAACAAGACGGTTTTCATGCCCCTTGGAAGTGTGGTGGAGGTCGCAGTGGAATAAAACGACAAAATCAATGCCCCGTGGAAGAGTGGTGGAGGTCGCAGTGGAATAAAATGACAATATCAATGCACCGTGGAAGAGTGGAGGAGGTCACAGCAGATTAGCAAGACGGTTTTCATGCCCCTTAGAAGTGTGGTGGAGGACGCAGTGGAGTAAAGCGACAAAATCAATGCCCCGTGGAAGAGTGGTGGAGGTCGCAGTGGAATAAAATGACAATATCAATGCACCGTGGAAGAGTGGAGGAGGTCACAGCAGATTAACAAGACGGTTTTCATGCCCCTTAGAAGTGTGGTGGAGGACGCAGTGGAATAAAACGACAAAATCAACGCCCCGTGGAAGAGTGGTGGAGGTCGCAGTGGAATAAAATGACAATATCAATGCCCCGTGTAAGAGATGTGGAGGTCACAGTAGCTTAACAAGACTGCTTAATTGCCCCTTGGAAGTGTGGTGGAGGTCTCAGTGGAATAAATCGACAATATCAATGCCCCGTGGAGGAGTGGTGGAGGTCACATCAGCTTAACAAGACGGTTTTCATGCCCCTTGGAAGTGTGGTGGAGGTCGCATTGGAATAAAAAGACATTATGAATGCCCCGTGGAAGAGTGGTGGAGGTCACAGTGGAATAAAATGACAACATCAATGCCCGTGGAAGAGACGTGGAGGTCACAGTAGCTTAACAAGACGGTTTTAATGCTCCTTGGAAGAGTGGTGGAGGTCGCAGTGGAATAAAAAGACAATATCAATGCCCGTGGAAGAGTCGTGGAGGTCACAGTAGCTTAACAAGACAATTTTAATGCCCCTTGAAAGAACTGTGGTGTTCAGTGGGGTTTTACAAGACAGTTTTAATGCCCCTTGGATGAGACGTGGAGGAAACAGTAGCTTAACAAGACCGTTTTAATGCCCTTTGGAAAAGTAGTGGAGGTGACAGTGGAATAAAAAGACAATATCAATGCCCCGTGGAAGAGACGTGGAGGTCACAGTAGCTTAACAAGACGTTTTTAATGCCTCTTGGAAGTGTGGTGGAGGTCGCAGTGGAATAAAAAGGCAACATCAATGCCCCTTGAAAGAGTGGTGGACGTCGCAGTGGAATAAAAAGACAATATCATTGCCCCGTGGAAGAGACGTGGAGGTCAGAGTAGCTTAACAAGACAATTTTAATGCCCCTTGAAAGAGCTGTGGTGTTCAGAGGGGTTTTACAAGACAGTTTTAATGCCCCTTGGATGACACGTGGAGGTAACAGTAGCTTAACAAGACCGTTTTAATACCCCTTGGAAAGGTGGAGGAGGTAGCAGTGGTATAAAAAGACAATATCAAAGCCCCGTGGAAGAGACATGGAGGTCACAGTAGCTTTACAAAACGGTTTTAATGCCGTTTGGAAGAGTTGTGGAGTTCAGAGTGGTTTAACAAGATGGTTTTAATGCCCCTTGCAAGAGAGGTGGAGATCACAGTAACTTAACAAGATGGTTTTAATGCCCCTTGGAAGAGTGGTGGAGGTTACAGTGGAATAAATAAAAAATATCAATGCCCCGTGGAAGAGACCTGGAGGTCACCGTAGCTTAGCAAGACGGATTTAATGCCCCTTGAAAGAGCTGTGGAGTTCAGAGGGGTTTTACAAAACGGTTTTAATGCCCCTTGGATGAGACGTGGAGGTCACAGTAGCTTAACAAGACTCTTTTATTGACCCTTGGAAGAGTGGTGGACGTCGCAGTGGAATAAAAAGACAATGTCAATGCCCCGTGGAAGAGAAGTGGAGGTCACAGTAGCTTAATAAGACAGTTTTAATGCACCTTGGAAAAGTAGTGGAGGTGATAGTTGTATAAAAAGACAATATCAATGCCCCGTGGAAGAGACGTGTAGGTCACAGTAGCTTAACAAGACGTTTTTAATGCCCCTTGGAAGTGTGGTGGAGATCGCAGTGGAATAAAAAGGCAATATCAATGCCCCTTGGAAGAGTGGTGGAGGTCGCAGTGGAATAAAAACACAATATCAATACCGCATGAAAGAGACGTGGAGGTCACAGTAGCTTAACAATGCGGTTTTAATGCCCCTTGGAGGGGTGGTGGAGATCGCAGTGGAATAAAAAGACAATATCAAAGCACCGTGGAAGAGACATGGAGGTCACAGTAGCTTTACGAAACGGTTTTAATAACGTTTGGAAGAGCTGTGGAGTTCAGAGTGGTTTAACAAGATGGTTTTAATGCCCCTTGGAAGAGAGGTGGAGATCACAGTAACTTAACAAGATGGTTTTAATGACACTTGGAAGAGTGGTGGAGGTTACAGTGGAGTAAATAGAAAATGTCAATACCCCATGAGAGAGACGTGGAGGTCACAAAAACTTAACAAGATGGTTTTAACGCCCCTTGGAAGAGTGGTGGAGGTCGCAGTGGAATAAAACGACAATATCCATGCCCCTTGAAAGAGTGGTGGAGGTCGCAGTGGAATAAAAAGACAATGTCAATGCCCCGTGGAAGAGAAGTAGAGGTCACAGTAGCTTAACAAGACAGTTTTAATGTCCCTTGGAAGAGCTCTGGAGTTCAGAGGGGTTTTACAACATAGTTTTAATGCCCCTTGGATATGACGTGGAGGTAACAGTAGCTTATGAAGACAGTTTTAATGCACCTTGGAAAAGTAGTGGAGGTGATAGTTGTATAAAAAGACAATATCAATGCCCCGTGGAAGAGACGTGTAGGTCACAGTAGCTTAACAAGACGTTTTTAATGCCCCATGGAAGTGTGGTGGAGATCGCAGTGGAATAAAAAGACAATATCAATACCGCATGAAAGAGACGAGGAGGTCACAGTAGCTTAACAATACCGTTTTAATGCCCCTTGGGATAGTGGAGGAGGTTGCAGTGGTATAAAAAGACAATGTCAAAGCACCGTGAAAAAGACATGGAGGTCACAGTAGCTTTACGAAATGGTTTTAATAACGTTTGGAAGAGCTGTGGAGTTCAGAATGGTTTAACAAGACGGTTTTAATGCCCCTTGGAAGAGAGGTGGAGATCACAGTAACTTAACAAGATGGTTTTAATTACCCTTGAAAGAGTGGTGGAGTTTACAGTGGAGTAAATAGAAAATATCAATGCCCCGTGAAAGAGACGTGGAGGTCACAAAAGCTTAACAAGATGGTTTTAACGCCCCTTGGAAGAGTGGTGGTAGTCGCTGTGAAATAATACGACAATATCAATGCCCCTTGAAAGAGAGGTGGAGGTCGCAGTGTAATAAAAAGACAATATCAATGCCCCATGGAGAAGACGTGGAAGTCACAGTACCTTAAAAAGACGGATTTAATGCCCCTTGGAAGAGTGGAGGAGGTAGCAGTGGAATAAAAAGACAATATCAATGCCTCGTGGAAGAGACATGGAGGTCACAGTAGCTTAACAAGATGGTTTTAAAGCCCCTTGGGAGAGAGATGGAGATCACAGTAGCTTAACAAGACGGTTTTAATGCCCCTTGGAAGAGCTGTGGAGTTCAGATTGGTTTAACAAGACGGTTTTAATGCCACTTGGAAAAGCAATGGAGTTCAGAGTGGTTCAACAAGTCAGTTTTAATGCACTTTGGAAGAGACGTGGAGGTCACAGTAGCTTAAGAAGATGGATTTAATGCCCCTTGGAAGAGTAGTGGAGGTCGCAGTGGAATAAAAAGACATTATCAATGCCCCATTTAAAAGACGTGAAGGTCACAGTAGCTTAACAAGAACGTTTTAATGCCCCTTGGAAGAGTGGTGGAGGTCACAGTGGAATAAAAAGACAATATGATTGCCCCTTGGAAGAGACGTGGAGGTGACAGTATCTTAACAAGACGGTTTTAATGCCCCTTGGAAGATATGTGGAGTTCAGAGGGGTTTTACAAGACGGTTTTAATGCCCCTTGGATGAGATGTGGAGGTCACAGTAGATTAACAAGACGCTTTTAATGCCCCTTGGAAGTGTGGTGGAGGTCGCAGTGGAATAAAATGACAATATCAATTCCCCGTGGAAGAGATGTGGAGGTCACAGTAACTTAACGAGACGGTTTTAATGCGCATTTGAAAAGCTGTGGAGTTCAGAGTGGTTTAACAAGACGGTTTTAATGCCCGTTGAAAGAGACGTGGAGGTCACAGTAGCTTAACACGACGGTTTTAATGCCCATTAGAAGAGTGGTGGAGGTTACAGTGGAATAAAACGACAATATCAATGCACCGTAGAAGAGACGTGGAGGTCACAGTAGCTTAACAAGACGGTTTTAATGCCCCTTGGAAGAATGGTTGAGGTCGCAGTGGAATAAAAAGACAATATCAATGCCCTTTGGAAGATTGGTGGAGGTCGCAGTGGAATAAAAAGACAATATCAATGCCCCGAGAAAGAGGCGTGGAGGTCATAGTAGCTTAACAAGATGGTTTTAACGCCCCTTGGAAGAGTGGTGGAGGTCGCAGTGGAATAAAAAGACAAAATCAATGCCCTGTGGAAGAGACGTGGAGGTCACATTAGCTTAACAAGACGGTTTTAATGCTCCTTGAAAGAGTGGTGGAGGTCACTATGGAATAAGAAGACAATAGCAATGCCCCGTGGAAGAGATGTGGAGATCACAGTAGCTTAACAATGCGGTTTTATTGCCCCTTGGAAGATCTGTGGTGTTCAGAGTGCTTTAGCAAGATGGTTTTAATGCCCTTTAGAAGAGACGTGGAGGTCACAGTAGCTTAAAAAGATGGTTTTAATGCCCCTTGGAAAAGTGGTGGAGGTTACTGTGGAATAAAAAGACAATATCAATGAGCCTTGGAAAGACGTGGAGGTCACAGTAGCTTAACAAGACGGTTTTAATGCTCCTTGGAAGAGCTGTGGAGTTCAGAGTGGTTTAACAAGACGGTTTTAATGCCCCTTGGAAGAGACTCGGAGGTGACAGTAGCTTTACAAGACGGTTTTCATGCCCCTTGGAAGTGTGGTGGAGGTCGCAGTGGAATAAAACGACAAAATCAATTCCCCGTGGAAGAGTGGTGGAGGTCGCAGTGGAATAAAATGACAATATCAATGCCCCGTGGAAGAGATGTGGAGGTCACAGTAGCTTAACAAGACGGTTTTATTGCCCCTTGGAAGTGTGGTGGAGGTCGCAGTGGAACAAAACGACAAAACCAATGCCCAGTGGAAGAGTGGTGGAGGTCGCAGTGGAATAAAATGACAATATCAATGCCCCGTGGAAGAGATGTGGAGGTCACAGTAGCTTAAAAAGAAGGTTTTATTGCCCCTTGGAAGTGTGGTGGAGGTCGCATTGGAATAAATCGACAATATCAATGCCCCGTGGAGGAGTGGTGGAGGTCACAGCAGCTTAACAAGACGGTTTTCATGCCCCTCGGAAGTGTGGTGGAGGTGGCATTGGAATAAAACGTCAATATCAATGCCCCGTGGAAGAGTGGTGGAGGTCACAGTGGAATAAAATGACAACATCAATGCCCGTGGAAGAGACGTGGAGGTCACAGTAGCTTAACAAGACGGTTTTAATGCTCCTTGGAAGAGTGGTGGAGGTCGCAGTGGAATAAAAAGACAATATCAATGCTCTGGGGAAGAGACGTGGAGTTCACAGTAGCTTAACTAGACGGTTTTTATGCCCCTTGGAAGAGCTGTGGAGTTCAGAGTGGTTCAACAAGACGGTTTTAATGCCCCTTGGAAGAGACGTGGAGGTCACAGTAGCTTAACAAGATGGTTTTAATGCCCCTTGGACGAGTGGTGGAGATTACAGTGGAATAAAAACACAATATCAATACCCCGCAGAAGAGACGTGGAGGTCACAGTAGCTTAACAAGACTGTGTTCATGCCCCTTGGAAGAGCAGTGGAGGTCACAGTAGCTTAACAAGATGGTTTTAATGCCCCTTGGTAGAGTGGTGGAGGTTAAAGTGGAATAAAAAGACAATATCAATGCCCCGTGGAAGGGACGTGGAGGTCACAGTAGCTTTACAAGATGGTTTTAATGCCCCTTGGAAGAGCAGTGGAGGTCGCAGTGGAATACAAAGACAATATCAATACCCCTTGGAAAAGATGTGGAGATCACAGTAGCTTAACAAAATGGTTTTATTGCCCCATGGAAAAGTGGTGGAGGTCGCAGTGGAATAAAAACACGATATCAATACCCCATAGAAGAGACGTGGAGGTCACAGTAGCTTAACAAGATGGTTTTAATGCCCCTTGGAAAAGTGGTGGAGGTCGCAGTGGAATAAAGAGTCAATATCAATGCCCCTTAGATGAGTGGTGGAGGTCGCAGTGGAATAAAAAGACAATATCAATGCCCCGTGGAAGAGACGTGAAGGTCACAGTAGCTTAACAAGATGGTTTTAATGACCCCTGGAAGAGCTGTGGAGTCCAAAGTGGTCTAACAAGACGGTTTTAATGCTCCTTGGAAGAGCTGTGGAGATTCGAGTGGTTTAACTAGACAATTTTAATGCCCCTTGGAAGAGACGTGGAGATCACAGTAGCTTAACAAGACGGTTTTAATGCCCCTTGGTAGAATGGTGGACGTCGCAATGGAATAAAAAAAACAATATCAATGCCCCTTGGTAGAGTGGTGGATGTCGCAATGGAATGAAAAGACAATATCAATGCCCCGTGGGAGATATGTGGAAGTCACAGTAGCTTAACAAGATGGTTTTTATACCCCTTGGAAGAGTGGTGGTGGTCGCAGTGGAATAAAAAGACAATATCAATGCCCCGTGGAAGAGACGTGGAGGTCACAGTAGCTTAACAAGAAGGTTTTAAAGCCCCTTGGAAGAGCTGTGTAATTCAGAGTGGTTTAACAAGACGATTTTAATGCCCCTTGGAAGAGACGTGGAGGTCACAGTAGCTTAACAGGATGGATTTAATGCCCCTTGGAAGAGTGGTGGAGGTTACAGTGGAATAAAAAGACATTATCAATGCCTCTTTGTAGAGTGATGGATATCTTAGTGGAATAAAAAGACAATATCAATGCCCCACGGAAGAGATGTGGAGGTCACAGTAGCTTAACAAGACGGTTTTAATACCCTTGGTAGAGTGGTGGGTGTCGCAGTGGAATAAAAAGACAATATCTTTACCACGTGAAAGAAACGTGGAGATCACAGTAGCTTAACAAGACGGTTCTAATGCCCCTTGAGAGAGCTGTGGAGTTCAGAGAGGTATACCAAGACAGTTTTAATACCTCTTGGAAGAGACGTGGAGGTCACAGTAGCTTAAAAAGACAGTTTTAAAGCCCCTTGGATAAAATGTGGAGTTTACAGTGGAATAAAAAGACAATATCAATGTCCCGTGGAAGAGACGTGGAGGTCACAGTAGCTTAACAGGACGGTTTTAATGCCCCTTAGAAGAGTGGTGGAGGTCGCATTGGAATAAATAAACAATATCAATGCACATTAGAAGAGTGGTGGAGGTCGCAGTGAAATAAAAAGACAATATCAATGCTCCGTGGAAGAGATGTGGAGGTCACAGTAGCTTAACAAGACGGCTTTAATGTCCCTTGGAAGAGTTGTGTATGTTGCAGTCTAATAAAAAGACAATAACAATGCCCCTTGGAAGAGTGGTGGAGGGAGCAGTGGAATAAAAAGACAATATCAAATCCCCGTGGAAGAGACGTGGAGGTAACAGTAGCTTAACAAGATGGATTTAATGCCCTTTAGAAGAGTGGTGGAGGTCGCAGTGGAATAAAAAGAAAATATCAATGCCCCCTGGAAGAGACGTGGAGGTCACAGTAGCTTAACAAAATGGTTTAAATGCCCTTTGGAAGAGACGTGGAGGTCACAGTAGCTTAAGAAGACCATTTTAATGCACCTTGGAAAAGTGGTGGAGGTTACAGCGGAATAAAAGGACAATATATTTGCCCCATGGAAAAGACGTGGAGGTCATAGTAGCTTAACAAGACGGTTTTATCGGCCTTTGGAGGAATTTTGGAGGTAGCAGTTGCATAAAAAGACAATATCTATGCCTCTTTGAAGAGTGGTGGAGGTCGCAGTGGAATAAAAAGACAATAACAATGCCCCGTGGAAGAGATGTGGAGGGCACAGTATCTTAACAAGACGGTTTTAATGCCCCTTGGAAGAGCTGTGGAGTTCAAAGTGGTTTAACAAGACGGTTTTAATTCCCCTTGGAAGAGATGTGGAGGTAACAGTAGCTTAACAAGACAGTTTTAATGCTCCTTGGAAGAGTGGTGGAGGTTACAGTGGAATAAAAAGACAACATCAAAGCCACAGGGAAGAGACGTGGAGGTGACAGTAGCTTAACGAGACATTTTTAATGCCCCTTGGAAGAGTGGTGGAGGTCGCAGTGGTATAAAAAGACAATATCAATGCCCCTTGGAAGAGTGGTGGAGGTTGCAGTGGAATAAAAAGACAATATCAATGCCACGTGGAAGTGAAGTGGAGGTCAGAGTAGCTTAACAAGTTGGTTTTAATGCCCCTTGGAAGAATGGTGGAGGTCGCAGTGGAATAAAAAGGCAATATTAATGCCCCGTGAAATAGACGAGGAGGTCAAAGCAGCTTAAAAAGACAGTTTTAATGCCCATTGGAAGAGTCGTGGAGGTCGCAGTGGAATAAAAAGACAATATCAATGCCCCATGGAAGAGACGTGGAGGTCACTGTAGCTTTAAAAGATGGTTTCAATGCCCCTTGGAAGAGTGGTGGAGGTTACAGTGGAATA
Organism: Phyllobates terribilis; assembly: GCF_046119375.1. Taxonomy (NCBI): domain Eukaryota; kingdom Metazoa; phylum Chordata; class Amphibia; order Anura; family Dendrobatidae; genus Phyllobates; species Phyllobates terribilis. Next base: position 333,179,047 of record NW_027362765.1, on the reverse strand, counting down.
AAATGACAACATCAATGCCACAGGGAAGAGACGTGGATTTCTCAGTAGCTTAAAAAGACAGTTTTAATGCCCCTTGGTAGAGTGATGGAGGTCGCAGTGGAAAAAAAAGACAATATCAATGCTCCTTGAAAGAGTGGTGGAGGTCTTCAGTGGAATAAATTGACAATATCAATGCCCCGTGGAAGAGACATGGAGGTCACAGTAGCTTAACAAGATCGTTTTAATGCCCCTTGGAAGAATGGTGGAGGTCTCACTGGAATAAAAAGACAATATCTATGCCCCGTGGAAGAGATGTGGAGGTCACAGTAGCTTAACAAGATGGTTTTAATGCCCTTGGAAAAGTGGTGGATGTCGCAGTGAAATAAAAAGACAATATCAGTGCACCATGTAAGAGTGATGGAGGTCGCTGTAGTGCCGGCGTCCCTGCCCTCTGCTAGGCAGGGACGCTGCTCCTCTCACCGCTCTGCTCCGTGCCCAGCATCCTCCCCCCGCTCTGCTGTCAGCGCGCGCTCCGTCCCGGCGTCCTCCTCCTGCTCTGCTCTCAGCGCGCGCTCCTTCCCGGCCCCTGTGCTTAGGGCGCGCGCGCGCGCGCTCCCCTCCTCTTAAAGGGGCCGCGCGCGCCGCCCTAAAGAGTCCCCGGCCAATGGCCGGAGGACTTCATCATATATTAGGCACCTCCTCCAAAATGGAGGTGCCCGAGCAATGTTGTTTGCACCTGTGTCTCACCTGTGCTTCAGCCCTCAGGTCCCGTTGCCAGTTACCTGCCAGTTACCTGCCAGTTACCTGCCTGATTCCTGCCAGTTACCTGCCTGATTCCTGCCTGAATACTTGTTACCTGTCTGCCAGTCTGAGGTCCGACGGTCTGCCTTACTACTCCTGTCAGTCTGTCTAAGGACCAGCCTGCCCGCTCACCTGGGAGCGCATATCAGCTACCTGCCTGCTTGCCTGAGGTCCGACGGTCTGCCTTACTACTCCGGTCAGTCTGTCTATGGACCAGCTTGCCCGCTCACCTGGGAGCGCTTCTCCGTTACCTGCCTGCTTGCCAGCCCGGAGGCTCCGTTGTCACGTGCTGTGACCACCAGCTATCTCAGAGACTCTTGCCCGCTCACCTGGGAGCGCATCTCCGTTACCTGCCTGCTTGCCAGCCCGGAGGTCCCGTTGTCACGTGCGGTGACCACCAGCTATTCCAGAGACTCTTGCCCGCTCACCTGGGAGCGCTTCTCCGTTACCTGCCTGCCTGCCAGCCCGGAGGCTCCGCCGTCACGTGCCGTGACCACCTGCTATTCCAGAGACTCTCGCTTGCTCACCTGGGAGCACCAATCTACCATCTGCCTGCTAGCCTACCCGGAGGCTCTGCCATCACAGGTCGTACCTACCCCTTACCCAGAGACTGCCCTGATCACTTGCCGTATCTCCCTGTCCGTTCATCCAGAGACTGCCACCCGCTCCCTTACAAGGGCCGCCCCCTTGTATAGTAGCTCAGAGGTTCCGCCTCCCGGACCCGTTACAGTTTGCTCGGGCCATGGAACCCGGTGGCACCCAAGCTCCCTCGCTCTCGGACCTGTGTCATGAACTATCCCGTCAAAGGTCCCAACAGGAGTCCATCCTGGGTCACCTGCGGAATGTCAATACTCGCCTGGACACTCTGACTGCACCACCTGCAGCCACTGCCAGTACCATGACTCGCAACCCGGCAGCTCCGCTACCCACTAATACCATGGTAACCTATCCCGGACCCCGGCTGTCTGCACCTCCTCGCTTCGGAGGTGACTCCGCCCAGGCTCGGGGCTTCATAAATCAGTGCACCCTGCACTTTGAACTTTTGTCCCATCAGTTTAATTCCGACCGGGCCAAAATTGCCTTTATCATGTCCCATCTCACCGGGGAGGCCCTGGCCTGGCTAAATCCTCTATGGGAGAGAGGAGACCCCCTGGTGTCCAACTTGCCTGCTTTTCTCTCAGCTTTCCGGAAAGTCTTCGACGAACCCGGACGGAAGACCTCATCCGCATCCTCTCTGCTACGCCTCCGTCAGGAGGGTCTCACCGTGGGCCAATATGCCATACGGTTCCGCACCCTTGCCTCGGAGCTGGCCTGGGATAACGACGCTCTGGTATCCGTCTTCTGGGAGGGTCTGTCCGGTCGTATTAAAGATGAACTTGCTGGTCGGGACATTCCTACCTCTCTCGATGATCTAATAACCCTTGCCACCCGGATTGACCTACGGTTCCAGGAGCGTGCCAAAGAGGTCACCCGTGAGAGAAGGATTCCACGTTTAGCTCCTACTTTCCAGAAACCCGTCATTCCCTCCGTTTCTCCCCAGGTACACTCTCCTGAGCCTATGCAGGTCGACCAGACCAAGATGGTCAAAACCCGTCAGGACTCACGCCGTGCCGAGGGGAGCTGCTTCTACTGTGGCAGTAAGGAGCACCGGATCCGTGCCTGCCCGGAGAGGTCGGGAAACGCCTGTGTCTAGGTTCGCTCAGAGAGGTCCACCTAGACAAGAATAAATCCTCTCCATCCCTGCTGTTGTCTGTTTCGATCATCTACGGGGAGAACCGTTATTTCGAACTAGCCCAACTTGACTCTGGAGCAGCCGGGAACCTTATTTCACAGTCCCTGGTTGAGAAATACCGCATCCCCACCAAACCTCTGGCTGTACCCTTGTCTGTCGCTGCCGTGGATGGGGGCCTCTTACCTCGCCCCATTCAACTCATCACCGAATCCATTACCCTGCAGGTGGGAATGCTGCATTCTGAAAGTATCTCCTTTCATGTTCTGCCTGGACTCTCTCACGCCCTCTTGCTAGGTCTGCCCTGGCTCCAGAGACATGCACCCGTGCTAGACTGGCAAACCGGAGAGGTCCTTCGCTGGGGACAAGACTGTCATAAAACCTGCCTGGTTCCCGTCCATCCCGTCCGTCCCTCTCCTACCCCAGCTAATCTACCTGGACTTCCGATTCCTTATTGGTCTTATGCAGATGTCTTTAATAAAAAGGAGGCAGAGACATTACCACCACATAGACCATACGACTGTCCCATCGATCTGCTACCCGGTACTACTCCTCCCCGTGGGCGTATCTATCCTTTATCCGCTGCTGAGACCCGGTCAATGTCCGAATATATTGAGGAGAATCTGGCCAGAGGATTCATCCGGAAATCTACCTCCCCGGCGGGAGCAGGCTTCTTTTTCGTCAAAAAGAAGGACGGCTCTCTCCGTCCCTGTATAGACTATAGAGGCCTAAACCTGATCACGGTGAAGAATAAGTACCCCCTTCCGCTCATTCCAGAATTATTTGATCGTCTGAGGGGGGCTAGGATCTTCACCAAACTGGACCTTCGTGGGGCGTACAACCTGGTTCGTATTCGTCAGGGGGATGAATGGAAGACGGCATTCAACACCCGGGACGGCCACTATGAATACCTGGTAATGCCCTTTGGTCTCTGTAACGCTCCTGCCGTCTTTCAAGAGTTGGTCAATGACATCTTCCGGGACCTTCTCTACTCCTGCGTAGTGGTGTACCTGGACGACATCTTGGTCTTCTCTCCGGATCTCCAGACTCACCGGAGGGACGTTCGTCAGGTCCTGCTCAGGCTAAGGCAGAACCATCTCTACGCTAAATTTGAGAAGTGCCTCTTTGAGCAGACCTCGCTTCCGTTTCTGGGCTACATTATCTCTCAGACCGGCCTACAAATGGATCCTGAGAAACTGTCTGCCATCGAGAAATGGCCCCGACCGGAGGGGTTGAAGGCCATTCAGCGATTCCTGGGCTTCGCCAACTACTACCGCCTCTTCATACCACACTTCTCTTCCCGGACGGCCCCAATTTCTGCGCTCACCCGTAAAGGTACTAATCCCAAAGAGTGGCCACCCGAAGCAGAGGAGGCCTTTCTTTCCCTTAAACAGGCCTTCTCTTCCGCCCCGGTGCTGCATCGCCCAGATGGCAACAAGCAGTTCTTCCTGGAAGTTGACGCCTCCTCCTCTGGAGCCGGAGCGGTACTTACTCAAAAATCATCTTCCGGGAGGATGGTAACTTGTGGCTTCTTCTCAAAACTCTTCTCCTCCTCTGAGCGCAACTATTCCATAGGAGACCGAGAGTTATTGGCCATCAAACTGGCATTGGAGGAGTGGCGTTACCTGCTCGAGGGGGCTCTTCACCCGGTAATAATTTACACTGACCACAAGAACTTGGCTTACCTCCAGCATGCCCAGAGACTTAACCCGCGCCAAGCCCGGTGGTCCTTGTTTTTTGCTCGTTTTGATTTTGTCCTTCATTTTCGCCCGGCTGACAAAAACGTCAAGGCGGACGCCTTGTCTCGATCCTTTCTGGTGTCTGATCTCGAGGAGGATCCGAAACACATCATCGATCCCGCCAGAGTAATGCAGGTGGCTCCCGTGAGTCTAAATCGTCTTCCTCCTGGTAAGACGTTCGTACCAGTACCTGATCGGGAGAAGATCCTACACTGGGGTCATTCGTCTAAACTAGCTGGCCACGCCGGTCAGAAAAAGACCCTCCAGCTTATTACCCGGCACTACTGGTGGCCTAACCTGCACAAGGATGTAATTGACTTTGTTTCTGCCTGTGTGTCCTGCGCCCGCAACAAAGTTCCGAGACACCTGCCGGCCGGCCGCCTCCTACCTCTGCCAGTACCTGCTGCCCCCTGGCAGCATATAGCGATGGACTTCATAACTGATCTGCCCGTCTCTGCCGGTTGTACGGTCATTTGGGTGGTCGCTGACCGCTTTTCCAAGATGGCTCACTTCATTCCACTGCCAGGTCTTCCGTCTGCACCCGAGCTGGCTAAAAACTTTATTCGCCACATCTTCCGTCTTCATGGCCTGCCCCGTCACATCGTGTCGGATCGAGGAGTACAGTTCACTTCCCGTTTCTGGAGAGCCACTTGTAAATTGCTGGACGTCACCCTGGACTTCTCCTCCGCTTACCACCCACAGTCTAATGGTCAAGTGGAGCGGATCAATCAGAACCTGACCAGTTACCTTCGGCACTTCGTTAATGCCCACCATTCTGACTGGGTGGATCTCCTGCCATGGGCCGAATTCTCGTACAACAATCACGAGAGCGAGTCTTCCTCCAAATCCCCGTTTTTTGTAGTCTACGGTCAGCATCCTCGGATCCCGTTTCCCGTCTCCACCTCGGTGGACAATCCGGCTGCGGAATCTCTTGTTAACAAATTTTCCTCCATATGGGAGAGTACCCGGTCCGCACTCCTTCTGTCATCCGAGCGTATGAAAAGACACGCTGACAAAAAACGTCTGGACCCTCCTCAATTCCGCCCTGGGGATAAAGTCTGGCTCTCGTCCAAATATGTCCGGCTCAAGATCCCTTCCTATAAGTTAGGGCCTCGGTTCATCGGCCCACTGGAGGTCATCAGTCAGATCAACCCGGTGGCCTATAAATTGAAACTCCCGGCCAACTTACGGATCCCTAACTCCTTCCATGTATCTCTCCTCAAACCTGTGGTGCTTAACTCTTTTTCCAAGTCTACAGGTACGCCTCCTGCTCCGGTTTCTGCTGAGGACGAGTTTGAGGTAGAGAACATTCTTGCCACCAAAAGGGTAAGAGGAAAGACCTTTTTCCTAGTAGATTGGAAGGGGTTTGGTCCTAAGGAGAGAACGTGGGAGCCCCGGGAGAACATCCATGCCCCTCTCATCCTAGCTAAATTTCTGTCTGGCCTAAAAAAGGGGGGGCCTAAAGGGGGGGGTACTGTAGTGCCGGCGTCCCTGCCCTCTGCTAGGCAGGGACGCTGCTCCTCTCACCGCTCTGCTCCGTGCCCAGCATCCTCCCCCCGCTCTGCTGTCAGCGCGCGCTCCGTCCCGGCGTCCTCCTCCTGCTCTGCTCTCAGCGCGCGCTCCTTCCCGGCCCCTGTGCTTAGGGCGCGCGCGCGCGCGCTCCCCTCCTCTTAAAGGGGCCGCGCGCGCCGCCCTAAAGAGTCCCCGGCCAATGGCCGGAGGACTTCATCATATATTAGGCACCTCCTCCAAAATGGAGGTGCCCGAGCAATGTTGTTTGCACCTGTGTCTCACCTGTGCTTCAGCCCTCAGGTCCCGTTGCCAGTTACCTGCCAGTTACCTGCCAGTTACCTGCCTGATTCCTGCCAGTTACCTGCCTGATTCCTGCCTGAATACTTGTTACCTGTCTGCCAGTCTGAGGTCCGACGGTCTGCCTTACTACTCCTGTCAGTCTGTCTAAGGACCAGCCTGCCCGCTCACCTGGGAGCGCATATCAGCTACCTGCCTGCTTGCCTGAGGTCCGACGGTCTGCCTTACTACTCCGGTCAGTCTGTCTATGGACCAGCTTGCCCGCTCACCTGGGAGCGCTTCTCCGTTACCTGCCTGCTTGCCAGCCCGGAGGCTCCGTTGTCACGTGCTGTGACCACCAGCTATCTCAGAGACTCTTGCCCGCTCACCTGGGAGCGCATCTCCGTTACCTGCCTGCTTGCCAGCCCGGAGGTCCCGTTGTCACGTGCGGTGACCACCAGCTATTCCAGAGACTCTTGCCCGCTCACCTGGGAGCGCTTCTCCGTTACCTGCCTGCCTGCCAGCCCGGAGGCTCCGCCGTCACGTGCCGTGACCACCTGCTATTCCAGAGACTCTCGCTTGCTCACCTGGGAGCACCAATCTACCATCTGCCTGCTAGCCTACCCGGAGGCTCTGCCATCACAGGTCGTACCTACCCCTTACCCAGAGACTGCCCTGATCACTTGCCGTATCTCCCTGTCCGTTCATCCAGAGACTGCCACCCGCTCCCTTACAAGGGCCGCCCCCTTGTATAGTAGCTCAGAGGTTCCGCCTCCCGGACGCGTTACAGTCGCAATGGAATAAAAAGACAATATCAATGCCTCGTGGAAGAGACGTGGAAGTCACAGTAGATTAACAAGAGGGATTTAAAGTCCCGTAGAAGAGTGGTGGAGGTCGCAGTAGAATAAAAAGACAATATCAATGCCCCGTGGAAGAGACGTGGAGGTCACAGTAGCTTAACAAGAGATTTTAATGCCCCTTGGAAGAGCTGTGGAGTTCCAAGTGGTTTAACAAGACGATTTTAATGCCCCTTGGAAGAGACATGGAGGTCACAGTAGCTTAACAAGATGGATTTAATGCCCCTTGGAAGAGTGGTGGAGGTTACAGTGGAATAAAAAGACAATATCAATGCCCCGTGGAAGAGACGTGGAGGTCACAGCAGCTTAACAAGACTGTTTTAATGCCCCTTGGTAAAATGGTGGACGTTGCAATGGAATAAAAAGACAATATCAATGCCCATTGCTAGAGTGGTGGATGTCGCAGTGGAATAAAAAGACAATATCAATGCCTCGTGGAAGAGATGTCGATGTCACAGTAGCTTAACAAGACGGTTTTAATACCCCTTGGAAGAGTGGTTGGGGTCGCACTGGAATAAAAAGACAATATCAATGCCACATGGAAGAGACGTGGAGGTCACAGTAGCTTAACAAGACGGTTTTAATGCCCCTTGGAAGAAAGGTGGAGTTTACAGTGGAATAAAAAGACAATATCAATGCCCCTTGGAAAAGATGTGGAGGTCACAGTAGCTTAACAAAATGGTTTTAATGCCCCTTAGAAGAGTGGTGGATGTCGCAGTGGAATAAAAAGACAATATCAATGCCCCTTTGAAGAGTGATGGAGGTCGCAATGGAATAAATAAACAATATCAATGCCCCGTGGAGGAGACGTGAAAGTCAAAGTAGCTTAACAAGATGGATTTAATGCCCCTTGGAAGAGTGGTGGAGGTCGCAGTGGAATAAAAAGACAATATCAATGCACCTTGGAAGAGACGTGGAGGTCACAGTAGCTTAACTAGAGATTTTAATGCCCCTTGGAAGAGCTGTGGAGATTCGAGTGGTTTAACAAGACAATTTTAATGCCCCTTGGAAGAGATGTGGAGATCACAGTTGCTTAACAAGATGTATTTAATGCCCCTTGGAAGAGTGGTGGAGGTTACAGTGGAATAAAAAGACAATATCAATGTCCCGTGGAAGAGACGTGGAGGTCACAGGAGCTTAACAGGACGGTTTTAATTCCCCTTGGTAGAATGGTGGACGTCACAATGGAATAAAAAAAACAACATCAATGCCCCTTGGTAGAGTGTTGAATGTCGCAGTGGAATAAAAAGACAATATCAATGTCCAATGGAAGAGATGTCGAGGTCACAGTAGCTTAACAAGATGGTTCTAATGCCCGTTGGAAAAGCTGTGGAGTTCAGAGAGGTTTAACAAGATGTTTTTAATACCTCTTGGCAGAGACGTGGAGGTCACAGTAGCTTAACAAGACGGTTTTAATGCCCCTTGGAAGAAAGGTGGAGTTTACAGTGGAATAAATCGACAATATCAATGCCCCGTGGAAGAGACGTGGAGGTCACAGTAGCTTAACTAGAGATTTTAATGCCCCTTGGAAGAGCTGTGGCGATTCGAGTGGTTTAACAAGACAATTTTAATGCCCCTTGGAAGAGATGTGGAGATCACAGTTGCTTAACAATATGGATTTAATGCACCTTGGAACAGGGGTGGAAGTTATAGTGGAATAAAAAGACAATATCAATGCCCCGTGGAAGAGACGAGGAGTTCACAGGAGCTTAACAAGACGGTTTTAATGCCCCTTGGTAGAATGGTGGACGTCGCAATGGAATAAAAAAAACAATATCAATGCCCCTTGGTAGAGTGGTGAATGTCGCAGTGGAATAAAAAGACAATATCAATGCCCCGTGGAAGATATGTGGAGATCAAAGTAACTTAGCAAGACGGTTTTAATACCCCTTGGAAGAGTGGTGGGGGTCGCACTAGAATAAAAAGACAATATCAATGCCACGTGGAAGAGACGTGGAGGTCACAGTAGCTTAACAAGACGGTTCTAATGCCCCTTGGAAGAGCTGTGGAGTTCAGAGAGGTGTAACAAGACGTTTTTAATACCTCTAGGAAGAGACGTGGAGGTCACAGTAGGTTAACAAGATTGTTTTAATGCCCCTTGGAAGAAAGGTGTAGTTTACAGTGTAATAAAAAGACAATATCAATGCCCCGTGGAATCGACGTGGAGGTCAGAGTAGCTTAACAAGATGGTTTTAATGCTCCTTGGAAGAGTGGTGGAGGTCGCAGTGGAATAAAAAGATAATATCAATGCTCCGTGGAAGAGACCTGGAGGTTACAGTAGCTTAACAATGCCGTTATAATGCCCCTTGGAAGAGTGGTGGACATCGCAGTGGAATAAAAAGACAATATCAATGCCCTGTGGAAGAGTGGTGGAGGTCGCAGTGGAATAAAAAGACAATATTAATACCCCGTGGAAGAGACGTGGAGATCACAGTAGCTTAGCAAGACAGATTTAATGCCCCTTGGAAGAGCTGTGGAGTTCAGAGGGGTATTACAAGACGGTTTAAATGCCCCTTGGATGAGACGTGGAGGTCACAGTAGCTTAACAAGACGCTTTTAATGCTCCTTGGAAGAGTGGTGGACGTCGCAGTGGAATAAAAAGACAATATCAATGCCCCGTGGAAGAGACTTGGAGGTCACAGTAGCTTAACAAGACAGTTTTAATGCCCCTTGAATGAGCTGTGGTGTTCAGAGGGGTTTTACAAAACAGTTTTAATTCCCCTTGGATGAGACGTGGAGGTAACAGTAGCTTAAGAAGACGGTTTTAATGCCCCTTGAAAGAGTGGTGGAGGTCGCAGTGGACTAAAAAGACAATATCAATACAGCATGGAATAAACGTGGAGGTCACAGTCGCTTAACAAGACCGTTTTAATGCCCCTTGTAAAGGTGGGGGAGGTAGCAGTGGTATAAAAAGACAATATCAAAGCCCCGTGGAAGAGACATGGAGGTCGCAGTAGCTTTACGAAAAGGTTTTAATGCCGTTTGGAATATTTGTGGAGTTCAGAGTGGTTTAACAAGACGTTTTAAAGCCCCTTGGTAGAGACGTGGAGATCACAGTAACTTAACAAGATGGTTTTAATGCCCCTTAGAAGAGTGGTGGAGGTTACAGTGGAATAAATAGAAAATATCAATGCCCCGTGAAAGAGACGTGGAGGTCACAGAAGCTTAACAAGATGGTTTTAACGCCCCTTGGAAGAGTGGTGGACTTTGCAGTGGAATAAAACGACAATATCAATGCCCCTTGGAAGAGTGGTGGAGGTCGCAGTGGAATAAAAAGACAATATCAACGCCCCATGGAGGAGACGTGGAAGTCACAGTACCTTAAAAAGATGGATTTAATGCCCCTTGGAAGAGTGGAGGAGGTAGCATCGGAATAAAAAGACAATATCAATGCCTCATGAAAGATACGTGGAGGTCACAGTAGCTTAACAAGACGGTTTTAATGCCCCTTGGAAGAGAGATGGAGATCACAGTAGCTTAACAAGACGGTTTTAATGCCCCTTGGAAAAGCTGTGGAGTTCAGAGTGGTTTAACAAGATGGTTTTAATGCCCCTCGGAAGAGAGGATGAGGTGACAATACCTTAACAAGATGGTTTTTAATGCCCCTTGGATGAGTGGTGGAGGTTACAGTGAAATAAATAAACAATATCAATGCCCCGTGAAAGAGACGTGGAGGTCACAGTAGCTTAACAAGACGGTTTTTATGCCCCTTGGAAGAGTGGTGGAGGTCGCAATGGAATAAAAAGACAACATCAATGCCCCTTGGTAGAGTTGTGGATGTAGCAGTGGAATAAAAAGACAATATCAATGCCCCATGGAAGAGACGTTCAGGTCACAGTAGCTTAACAAGACGGTTTTAATGCCCCTTGGGAGAGTGGTGGAGGTTACAGTGGAATAAAAAAACAATATCAATGCCCTGTGGAAGAGACGTGAAGGTCACAGTATCTTAACAAGACGGTTTTAATGCACCATAAAAGAGAGCTATAATTTTTCCAGATTTTGGCAGACAGAGTCATTTGACGGCTTGTTTTTTGCGGGATGAGTTGACGCTGTTGTTGGTGCCATTTTCAGGCACGTGACATTTTTTTATCGCTTTCTATTCCGATTTTTGGGAAGCAGAATAAACAAAAACTAACAATTCAGGAATTGGTTTTTTTTTTGTTTTTTTTATTCTGTTCCGCGTGTGGTAAAATTGATAAGGCAGGTTTATTCTTCAGGTTAGTACGTTTACAGCGGTACCACATTTATATCGTTTTTCTATGTTTTGCACTTTTACATAATAAAAGCAATTTTATCGAAAAAATTATTTTTTAGCATCGCTTTATTCTGAGAGCTATAACTTTTTTATTTTTCAGCTGATGGACCTGTATGGCAGCTTCTTTTTTGCGGGACGAGATGCCCTTTTCAGCTGTACCATTTTTATTTATATTTGTCTTTGTGATCGCGTGTTATTCCATTTTTTGTTTGGTGGTATGGTGATAAAGCATTGTTTTTTGCTTCGTTTTTTATTTTTTATTTTTTTACCGTGTTCACTGAAGGGGTTAACTAGTGGGACAGTTTTATAGGTCAGGTTGTTCCGGACGCGGTGATACCAAATATGTGTACGTTTATTGTTTTTTTTTTTATAATAATATTTATTGATGGGTACATTATATTTTTATTTTTGGTGGATTATTTTTTTTATTTTTTTTTTATATTTTTACAATTTATTTTTTTTATTTTTTTTTTTCACTTTATGACACTTTTTTTACTTTTTTACTTTGTCCCACTATGGGACTTTCACTTTTTTTTTCTCTGATCACCTGCATGGCACAGGAATGGAGCACCATCCCTGTGCCATGCAGGCTGTCTGCGCTGGACAGGGAGAAGATAGTTTGAAGATGCACTGCGCATGTCCAAAAAATCTTCCTGCTATCTGGTGACCCCGATGTTGTCATGACGACATTGGGTCGTCATGGCAACATCCTGGAAGCCACGGCAGACAGCGCTGGAGGCCGGAAGAGGAGGTGAGTATTCCGATCACCTCCCCTTGCCACTGCAATGCTGCGATCGACTTCGATCGCAGCATTGCGGGGGTTAATGTGCCAGGAGCGGTGCGGGACCACTCCCTGCACATAGCACTGGGTATCAGCTGTGACAATCAGCTGACACCCGGCGTCGATCGCGCCTGCACAGCCTGTGTGTGGGCGAAATCGCCAGGGCGTATAAATACGTATCTGGTCCGTAAGTCCCAGGGCACAGATACGTACTAATACGCCCTATGTCGTAAAGGGGTTAAGAATCATTATTGTTATAGGGGCACTTACAGTATTGTGGCTGTCAACGGTGCACCTGGGGCATTATTACTTTTAGGGGCAAAATGTGGGCACTGTTTTCTAGGGCACTTGCACAGGGCACTAATATTTTAAAGGGGTATTTTTACCATCAAGAGAGCACAAAGGGGGGATTTTACTTTGTAAGAGGCACAGTATTAGCATTATTATGAGGGGGCACAGTGGTGGGCATTATTATTTGGATACTAAGAGGATCAGTAATAGGGACACATACAGCAGCAGCGGCTCAGCATTGGGGTATCAGCAGGATGAGGGGTTTGTGCAGGTTGGAATAGATGGGGTTGGTGCCTGAAATGTGAGAAGTCAAATGTGTCTTTGTTGTGATCTCTGCAGATGAGTCCTGGAGAAGTTGTCGTATCGGTCAGGGACAGAAGGAAAAGACGGGAAAAGTGAATGACTCCAGCAGAAAGGACGTCACCTATAAGGTACTATACAGTGGTGGCTAAAAGTATGGGCACCCCTGCAATTCTGTCAGATAATACTCAGTTTCTTCTTGAAAATGATTGCAATCACAAATTCTTTGGTATTATTATCTTCATTTAATTTGCTTGCAAGGAAAAAAACACAAACGAGAATGAAGCAAAAATCAAATCATTGATCATTTCACACAAAACTCCAAAAATGAGCCAGACAAAAGTATTGGTACCCTCAGCCTAATACTTGGTTGCACAACCTTTAGCCAAAATAACTGCGAACAACCGCTTCCGGTAACCATGAATGAGTTTCTTACAATGCTCTGCTGGAATTGTAGACCATTCTTCTTTGGCAAAGTGCTCCAGGTCCCTGATATTTGAAGGATGCCTTCTCCAAACTGCCATTTTGAGATCTCTCCACAGGTGTTCTATGGGATTCAGGTCTGGACTCATTGCTGGCCACCTTAGAAGTCTCCAGTGCTTTCTCTCAAACCATTTTATAGTGCTTTTGGAAGTGTGTTTTCGGTCATTGTTCCGCTGGAAGACCCATGACCTCTGAGGGAGACCCAGCTTTCTCACACTTATGCTGCAAAATTTGTTGGTAGTCTTCAGACTTCATGCCATGCACACGGTCAAGCAGTCCAGTGCCAGACGCAGAAAAGCAACCTCAAAACATCAGGGAACCTCCGCCATGTTTGACTGTAGGGACCGTGTTCTTTTCTTTGAATGCCTCTTTTTTTTCCCTGTACACTCTATGTTGATGCTTTTTCCCAAAAAGCTCGACTTTTGTCTCATCTGACCAGAGAACATTCTTCCAAAACATTTTAGGCTTTCTCAGGTAAGTTTTGGCAAACTCCAGCCTGGCTTTTTTATGTCTCGGGGTAAGAAGTGGGGTCTTCCTGGGTATTCTACCATACAGTCCCTTTTCATTCAGACGCCGACGGATAGTACGGGTTGACACTGTTGTACCCTCGGACTGCAGGGCAGCTTGAACTTGTTTAGATGTTAGTCGAGGTTCTTTATCCACCATCCGCACAATCTTGCGTTGAAATCTCTCGTCAATTTTTCTTTTCCGTCCACATCTAGGGAGGTAAGCCACAGTGCCATGGGCTTTAAGCTTCTTGATGACACTGCGCACGGAAGACACAGGAACATTCAGGTCTTTGGAGATGGACTTGTAGCCTTGAGATTGCTCATGCTTCCTCACAATTTGGTTTCTCAAGTCCTCAGACAGTTGTTTGGTCTTCTTTCTTTTCTCCATGCTCAATGTGGTACACACAATGACACAGGACAGAGGTTGAGTCAACTTTAATCCATGTTAACTGGCTGCAAGTATGATTTAGTTATTGTCAACTCCTGTTAGGTGCCACAGGTAAGTTACAGGGGCTGTTAATTACACGAATTAGAGAAGCATCACATGATTTTTTAAACAGTGCCAATACTTTTGTCCACCCCCTTTTTTAGGTTTGGTGTGGAATTATATCCAATTTGGCTTTAGGACAATTCTTTTTGTGTTTTTTCATTGAAGACAAATTAAATGAAGATAATAATACCAAATAATTTGTGACTGCAGTCATTTTCAGCAAGAAACTGAGTATTATCTGACAGAATTGCAGGGGTGCCAATACTTTTGGCCACCAATATATATACCTGTACTGTAATCTCTTATAGGCTCTGCAATACTGGTATCTACTACTATATGGTCAACACAGTATGGCAGTAATATCAGTGTTAATCATTGTATAAAGATTTCTGTTAGCAACAGCGTGGTCATCTGCTGAAGTTCTCCTACTTCCACTATTAGGGTGCATCACCATATTTGTAATCAGGGTTATATGGTTAGGGGCCCACTCAGAAGTCCCCCCCCCTGAACCCAATGGGCCCTATATAATGCTCCATAGAGAATGGGTCCCATATAATGCTCCATAGAGAATGGGCCCCGTATAATGCTCCATAGAGAATGGGCCCCATATAATGCTCCATAGAGAATGGGCCTCATATAATGTTCCATATAGAATGGGTCCATATAATGCTCCATAGAGAATGGGCCCCATATAATGCTCCATAGAGAATGGGCTCCATATAATGCTCCATAGATTTAAAAAAATAAATAAATACTCACCTTTCATGGCAGGTCAGGACTCCTCAGTGTCTTCTGGCTCTCTGCACTGTCAGAGCAGAGGTCGCGGTGTACTGACGTCATTGCGCCCTCTGCCCCTGACACATCACAGTGTCAGAAGACACGGAAGATACCGGAGCTGCAGAGGATTGAGATGAGGTAAGTATAAGTGCCAGGGCACTGAACAAAGCATGGGGGCTCACTCGCGAGCGCTGGCACCATGCTCCCCCGACTCACTGGCCCCATAGTGCACCAGGGTCCCTGACGGTGAGTGAGCACCCCCGCTTGCCCAAGTGCTGATGCTGGCCCTGCCGATACCCCATATGTGGGGGAAGACTACTCTATGGGCACATGGCAGGGTTCGGAAGGTAAAGAGCTCCGTTTGACTTTTTGAACTCAAAAATGGCTGGAATCGAGAGTGGACGCCATGTTGCATTTGGAAAGCCCCTGATGTGCCTAAACAGTGAAAAAACCCCTATCAGTGACTCTATTTTGTAAACTAGGCCCCTCAAGGAATTTATCTAGATGTGTGGTAAGCACATTGAACCCCCACAATAAACACTATTTTATAGAAAAAATAATTGTTTTTGCATCACTCTATTCTGAGAGCTATAACTTTTTTATGCTTTTTCCTGATGAAGCTGTTTGGTAACTTGCTTTTTGCCGGACAAAATGGCATTTTCAGCCGGTTCCTGACTGTAGGGCATTTTTTGTGAGATAGTAACATAGTAACATCGTTTTTAAGGTTGAAAGAAGATTACGTCCATCTGGTTCAACCCATAGCCTAACATGTTGATCCAGAGGAAGGCAAAAAAAAAAACCCATGTGGCAAACACTAAGCTCCACATTGGGGGAAAAAATTCCTTCCTGACCCCATACGACAATCAGACTAGTTCCCTGGATCAACGCCCTATCAAGGAATCTAGTATATATAACCAGTAATATTATACTTATCAAGAAAGGCATCCATGCCCTTCTTAAATTTTAGTAGTGAATCACTCATTACAACATCATGCGGCAGATGGTGGCACTTGTAAGCTGAAATATGTGCCGAATTCATTAGGTGGCACACACGCTGTTTTACACACTGTATTGTGTGTTGTATATGTGCATGAGGCCTAAGTATGAAGCAGTAAAATGTCTATGTAGAGTAGCAGTAGGGTGGGCCCTGTGGAATCAATCTCCCCTCTGGGCCCGAGGAACTCCAGTCCGACCCTGCTCATAAGTGAGTAGTTCCTTCAGGGGTTTTATCTGAATTGCCTTTTTTTGGGACTTACATGGAAACTCCGACATAAGTGCTCAGCGCAGAACGCAAGATAAATGTGACCTGAGTCTTATTTCGATTTTTGGGAGGTAGAATGAACAAATAGACAGCAGTACAAGAACAGTTCATATTTTTATTTTTGCACCGTTCACTATGCGATAAGTGATAAGGCAGCTTAATTCTTTTGGTCGGTGCGATTACAGTGATACCAGATATATATAGTTTTTTATGTTTTGCTGCTGTCACACAGTAAATATGTTTTTTATTAAAAAATGTTTTTTTTCTTCTCCTTATTCTGAGAGCTATAACTTTTTTATTTTTTGGCAAACAGTTTTATGAAGACTTATTTTTTGCATGACGAATTGCAGATTTTTTTGGTACCATTTTGGGGCACATAGTAATTTTTGATCGCTTTTTAATCAGACTTTTCAGACACAGAATGAACAAAAACCAACAATTCAGTTATTGTTTTTAGATATTTTTTTGCATGGTTCACTGTGCAGTAAAAGTGATAAGACAGATTTGTTTGTCGGGTCGGTATGATTACAGTGATACCAGATGTATATCATTTTTTTTATGCTTCGCTTCGCTAGTTTTACACACTAAAAACTAAATTTGACAAAAAATAATTTATTTTTGCATCATCATATTCTGAGAGCTGTCATTTTTTTATTTTTTTGCCAAATGAGCCATATTAGGGATTGCTTTTTTAGGGACTATTTGACATTTTCATTTATACCATATTTTTTTTATATATGAGTTTTTGATCGCTTTTAATTCAATCTTTTGTGTGTCAGTATGATGAAAAAGCAACAATTTTGGCATGTTTTTTTGTTTTTTTTTACGGCGTTCGCCACACAGAATAAAAAACTTGACAGTTTTATAGATTTATGTTTACATCTTTTGTTTATTTTTGCTTTATTACAAAGGCTGCATTTTTAGTGGTGAATTGGCTTTTTGTGATTTGTCAGCGTTTCTTTTGTTATTTTTTAAAAACTTTTTAACATGCTTTATTTAACTTTTTTTATTTTTTTCACTGTGGGACATGTATAATTGATACTTTGATCTCTGCAGTGAGACCTTTCAGTTTCTCACTGACTCAGCCTGTTAGGCTGGGGTCACACAAGCATATAAAAAAATCAGTCCGATTTTCATCCAGAAAAATGGTTTAATTTTTTCCTCACTTGTCATCCATGTGCAGTCCGTATACAATCCATTTTTTTACTCAGAAGATTTTAATCTTTTACAGGACCATTTACAGCTTGCTATGTTACAGAATTGCAGTGTATCCGTAAAAATCCGATGCCACTCTAATGGTCTGAATGGCATCCAATATTTTTTCTTGCACCCGTCCGATTTTGAAGTGAAATCACATCATGCTGCAATTTTTTGCTCACTCTGAATACAGCTCAGAAAAAAACCTCAGATCTGCACTACCTCATTGAATAACAGCCTCCTCAGGACTGGGAAATTTTTTGTAACAAAATATGTAGTTTTATACTGTGAAAATTATTAACATTGTATACAGTGGGGAAAATAAGTATTTGATACACTGATGATTTTGCAAGTTTTCCTACCTAAAAAGAATGGAGAGGTCTGTAATTTTTATCACAGGTACACTTCAACTGTGAGAGATTGAATCTAAAAAAAATCCAGAAAATCACATTGTATGATTTTTACATAATTAATTTGCTTTTTATTGCATGAAATAAGTATTTGATACAATAGAAAAGCAGAACTTAATATTTGGTACAGGTACAGCTGTGGGGGTCGTGATGACATTCCACTCGTCCTCCAGTCACTCCAAATTAAGGCTATGAGCATGGGTCAACCATTCAAAGAATGAGTCAGACAACAAGCTGGTTCAAACTCAGAGCACGCTCAAAAGACTACTACAGACAATGTTCTCAGCAATGTTCTGTGTTTATTCCTACATACACAAACCTAAATACACTACATAATGGGGAGGGAAAAGGGGTTGTCCGGGGCGGGGTAAGCCATGAAAGTCCAGTGTCTGGCCACTCCTGATTGGTCCACATCTCCTTATCTCAGTCTCTGGGCAGATATTGCAGCCGTCAGCTTATAATCTTGTTTCGTTTCTCTGAAATAAGTCTTGGCAACACTGGAACTGTTTTAGTTTAAGTTTCGATTTAAGTAATACGTAGCAAGGAAAGCTTATTGTTATAAGACACAAAATGGTGGTTAGTACATTAGCAAAAAAGCGTATAAAAGTTACAAAAGTATAAAAGTTACAAAAATATATATTCTCTTTTACCCCGACATTCCCCCCTAAACACTAAGCTTTCTCTTGCTTCGGGGCCTTTGAGACTGTCCATGTGTGGGGAGAGGGGAGGTGGATTTCTTCACCCAATCATCTTAGAAGCTGCCCCCTTATGGGACGCCCCCAGACAATCGAGCCCTATCCTGGATGACACATGGAGTTCTCCCAACTGTCCCTAAACTAAATCTCTCAATTGAACTTTGTCATGGGGGGGCTGGTTAGGCTTGTTCAAAGGAGTGTATTTCTCCATATCTTCTCTTGATTCAGAAAGGTCCCGGAGGTTGGGACAGCATTGGTTATATTTTTCCTGTATAAGGGGACTATGCAGCACAGGACCACCAGGCCCAATACTAGTAGACCTCCCATTACTAGACAAACTTGTTGGAGGAATCCCTTGAGCCCTCCCAACCAACCTGAGAAAAAGGAGGTATCTACCCCTGTGTGGTAGCTGTCCACCCTGGGACAGACAGTAAGCATATGGAAAGGATATAGAAGAAGGTAGTCATCTTTTATAGACTCGTTCTGTCTCTCTTGCAGTGGGAGGCGTGAATCCAGGTGCTCTTGCCCTCAAGCTTCAGAGCCGTCGGGGTGGTGAGAAGCACAGTGTACGGTCCCTCGAACCGCGGCTGGAGGCAGTCTTTCCGGACAAACTTCTTCACATACACTAGATCGCCTGGGATGAAATCATGTACTGCATCACCTATAGATTCTGGGAGAGAAGCAGATACTGGAGAGCGGGTGTTAGTCAATTCTCTAGACAAGGCAATCACAAATTTTACCACTCTATCATGTGTTTCAGACAACTCTTGGGGCCTAATCTCTCCTATCTTGTGTGGGGTCCCAAACAAAATTTTATAGGGAGTCAGCCCATGTTTGGCCTGAGGAGTGTGTGTGATATGATACAATACTATGGGGAGTAGGTCGGGCCAGGGGAGGGGATGATCTTAGGTCATTTTCAAGAGCTGGGTCTTGAGTGTGGAATTCATCCTTTCCACTTTGCCTGAACTGGCAGGATGGTATGGAGTGTGGAGGCCCAAATCTGTTCCCAACATGTTCCAGAGTTCTTCGTAGATATTTGCTGTGAAAGCTGGTCCTTGATCCGATTCTATGACTTGGGGAACTCCAAATCTGCAGGCAATTTCGGTGATCAGTTTCTTGGCTGTGACTTTAGCAGTCATGTTGACAACCGGGTAGGCCTCGGGCCAGGCTGAGAACATATCCACGGCTACCAAAACGTACTCCTATTTTCCTGCTTTAGGCATTTGGATATGGTCGACTTGTATTCTCTGCCAAGGGTAGTCTGGTTTAGCCAGGTGTTGGAGAGGGACCCGTGCGGTACACGTTGGGTTGCAGGTAGCGCAGACAGAGCAGGATTTTGAGTATGCAGTCACAGTGGAAGAGATTCCGGGTGCAAAGTACAGTTTCTTGATACATGCCAAGGCTTGATTCTTTCCTCTGTGTGTAGGCCCGTGAGCCCATGCTGCCACAGCTGAGTACATGCGTCTAGGCAAGCAAGGCTTCCCATCCACTTGGTAAAGAGTCGAGTTGACCTTTGAATCTTTGCGACCTGCCAGCACAGCTCCTGCCGCTTTCCATTGCTTGACTTCTTCAGTGGGGGTCTTCCTTTGTTCCTCACACAATTTTTCTTCAGGCATCCTGACCCCCCTGGATTCCACTCGTGTCTCCGCTGGACTTGTATGATCTTCCGCCGGCTGTTCTTTGGCTCTTGCTCTAGTGAGCGCCACAGCTACGGTTTGCAGGGTCTCCCCCATCTCTTCTTCCTTTTCCTGCCACTTTGATGACACATTCTCCACTGCTGCAGTCTTGGCTGCTTGGTCAGCTAGGTGGTTGCCCCTGGCTTCCCTGGAATCTAGTCTTCCATGGGCCTTGACCTTGATAACAGCAACCTGAATGGGTAGCTCCAGGGCCTTCATTAGGGCCTTAATCCATGAGACATGTTTCACTGGTGTACCTGCAGCTGTGATGAATCCTCTAGACTTCCACAAGAGTCCAGAATCATTGCAAATTCCATGTCCATACCTGGAATCGGTATATATATATTCGCCTTTGTTCCTGCTGCCAGGTGGCAGACCTCTGTGAGAGCCACAAGTTCAGCTTCTTGTGCAGACATGTATGGTGGTAGAGCTTCAGCCTTGAGGACTGTTAGGTCTGTTGTGACAGCATATCCCGTGAGGAACTTCCCTTGAGGGTCTGCGAAACGGGATCCATCAGTCCATAGGTGCAAGGCAGGGTCTGAGAGCGGATGTGCCACCATATTCTCTGGAGCAGAAGTCTCTTCCTGCAAAATTTTTATACAATCATGAGGTTCCACCAATGGACCTTCACCCTCTTCACCTTCCCCCCTAGAAGGTGGAAGCAAAGTGGCAGGATTGATAGTCAGACATCTGGTAAATGTTATATTGGAGGGCAACAATAGGGAACACTGCAGCCGCAGGTGTCTTTGGTTGGTTAGATGTTTCGGAGATGTTTGTTGCAGAACAGCTGAGAGATCATGACCGGCCTGTATAACTAGATCATGTCCAAGGACGATATCAGCTGATTTGTCAAGGAGGATGTGAGCAGCGTGGACCGCCTTAAGGCACGTGGGGGCAGTTCGGGCGACAGGGTCCAGGCGGGCTGAGTAGTAGCCCAAAGGCCAATACTTATGATCATAGCGTTGTGCTAGAACTCCAGAGGCATGACCTTCCGATTCCGAGACAAAAAGGTGAAATGGCTGAGTATAGTCTGGTAAGCCCAAGGCCGGGGCAGAGACAACAGCCTGTTTAAGGCGGTCAAAATATAGTCTGTGTTGAAGAGAAACACGTGGATCTTCAGCATGAAGCCAAACTGAGCCTTCATCCTTGAGACAGTCTGACATCTCTGGCAAATTTGCTTCAGTGCCACAGAGTAAAAGATCATCCACATACTGTAGAAGGGTGACCTGAGGGTTCTCTTGAACCCATGGCTCCAGAATAGACTTCATAGAATGAGTGAATTGGTTAGGAGAGTTCTGGGCTCTGCGGAGTCCTGGTCCATGTAAGCTGTGCTCCTTGAAAGGTGAAGGCAGAAAGAAACCACGAATCTTCATGTAAGGGTATACTGAAGAAGGCGTTGGCCAGATCTAACTCCGTAAACAAGGTGGCCGTTGGAGGCAGCTGAGACAAGAGGGTGTTTGGGTTGGGTACCACTGGAGTTTCTAAAATGGTAGCTGCATTGACGGCTCTGAGATCCTGAACCAACCGGTATCTTGGAGGCTTTCCCGGAGCGGTTTTCTTTTTTACAGGAAAGAGGGGTGTATTGCATGGAGATACACATCTGACAAGGACTCCTGATTCCAGGAGGGAAACGATTTGGGTACCCAAGCTTTGTTCTTGTGCAGCCTTGATGGGGTATTGTGGCAACCGTGGGTACCTGTGTCCAGGCTTGAGGTGTACTCGGACCGGGGGAACCTGCAGGAGGCCGACGTCCTCCGGCCCACTGGACCACAGAGAGTGAGGGAACTGTGAGGTATCAAGAAAAGTGTGAGGTTGTATGGTCATCATCATGAGAGGGAAGGCTTTAAGAACACAGCGGTCTTCAGTCCCTTGTTCGGAATGAGGGTCCCGCAAAAGAAGCTCCATACCATGGTTTCCGAAGGTAATTGTTGCCTTCATCCGCTCTAAGAGATTGGCTCCCAACAGGTTGACAGGGCAAGTTTCAGAGACCAAGAATCTTGTGAGTACTCCGGTGAACGGTCCTGCAGACACAGGGACTGTGAGTGGAAAGGAAATATGTTGGCCTTCCACCCCAACACAGGTGAGGGTATCCGGTGATAGGGATACAGAAGAAGGGAGCTGTGCAGAGGAAATGACAGATGTGGCTGCCCCAGTGTCCACCAGGAACTCCAGTGGTTGATGGTCCACCTGTAAAGTGACAGTCCCACAGGCGGCCGTGAGATGCGTAGCCGGGAAAGTGGACACTGGTTGACCGAGCCGTCATTGGCGTGGATGAGATGGTTCACGGGAAGGTCCCTGGTTGTGTGGACCGTCACGGAACGACCGGTCATGGTACTGTCTGCGGGTTGGACAGTCTCTGAGGATGTGGTCAAGGCTACCACACTCCCAACACAACATTCGTCCTCCAGAATCACGAGATTGTCTTCTGTTTCTAGATGGTCCCTTGTCATCTCTTCTGTCTTGTTTTCTATATGTGGGAGGAGTATCATCACCTGTGCCTTTAACCATTACCCACTTGATTCCATGTTGGTTGCCAGGGGGTGGGTAGCTTTCTTGAGCTTGATATACCATGGCAGGAGCGGTTTTCTTCTTTGGCTTAGTATCCTTTTCCATTTTTAGCACTGATTTTTGGAAAGCTTTAACGATGTCCACCGCGTCGTTGAAAGAAGAAGAACGAATCTCGGGCCGTACTCTCAGGACTTCATCTCTGAGAGCGTCTTGTAGGCCATCTACTAGGGCCTGAACCAACAGGGCGGCCTGCGTCTTGACGTGAGGACTGTATCCGAGATCCTCAAAATGCATGCTGAGTCTTGCAGCATATCTTTCCACAGATTCATCAGGGTCTTGTTGAACATCTTGTACAGACCCAGCTTGATCTGACAAGCGATCCTGAGCCCAGGCTTTTAACTGTTTCATGTATTCTAGGCCGGATTCATACGTACTAAGAGATCCTGCTTTTGTGGAATCCATGGCCTTTTGAAAGCTCTCCGTTTTCGGCTAAGTGAGCCTGGCATTCTGCAGCCAGAGTAGAACCAGCAGCAAGGGTAATTTTACGAGCCAATCCTCCAACATGGCTCATACGGGTGTTTGCAGGGTTGATTATGGCCCCCACCCGATGTGTAAGGATGTCACCATAGCCTATTGACAGAGTGACGGGGCGTCCTGATGGGTCTACTAGGTTCCGGGAGCGGCAGGGGTCCCAGACTTCTGAGGGGCTGGGCGGGTGGTGCTCTTTCAGCAGTTGCTTGGAGCAAGGGTCGGAGTATGGGCAATGAATGTGGGGTGGAGGATGCCATAGGAGACGTATGGGGTAAAGGAGGGGGGGCTGGAGTATCTTGAGCCCATGCCTCATTTGGCTCCATATCGTCTTGAGTAACAGTATGTTGGCGGAGGGAGAGCAGTCTGGCCTGAAATTCTGGGGAGTTGAGGAGGATATCCCCAGGGTTGTGGGTGACTCCCATAGGAAACAGGGGAAGCGTCTCAGCATCGTGGACTGGAGCAGAGGGTGTCACATTAACTTCAGATGGGTGCTCTGGGACTGCGGGCTTTTCCACCTGTGCTGGTGGCTGGTAATATGCACCGGACGGATCTAGTAGTGGATATAGGCCGGATTGGGGCTTTCCGGGCCTCCCACAACAAGTAAGAGGTGTAGCAAGATGGTCGTGGGAGGGAGGAGTTAGAGTGGAAGTGGGATTGTTCTTGGGGGCAGGGAAAGGTGTAGTAAGATGGCCGTTGGAGGAAGGAGGGGGGAGTGGGGGTGGGATTGTTCTTGGGGGCAGGGAAAGGTGTAGTGACAGGCATCAACGGGGTTACGGCCAATTTAGGGTCACATAACAAATCACATTCTGCAGCTTTCATGTATCCGAACAAAGGCTCGGCATTCTCTGTTCCCCCCTGCACCATCTACTCTAAGATGTGTCTGAGCCTGGTGCAGAAGTCCTCACCCAGCTTTCCCAATTTCTGTGTACCACATTCTTTCTACACTGAAAACTAAAGCCTGCCTGTACTGGATAAGCTTATCATGTTATACAAATTCCTAACATTCTTCTTGCCTTCTTGCCTTCCCGTAACTCCACTAATTGGCTTAACTCCCACTGCAGCATTCCGCAACTTACAAGATCTTTCAAATTTGAATATACGCAACATTTTCTTATAGAATGCAATGATCTGTCGCGACTCAGATCACTGGTGCAGCCGACAGGTCGCCACCCGTCAGTGTAGAGTACTCCTCAATACACTGATAAGACAGAGAGACCCCTCATCTATCCCTTTTTCCTAACCTTGAATGGAAACTTTACAGTACGACTCACCACGGCACCCTGACTGACAGCAGAACCCCTCCTTATGAGGTTTCTCTGTATAAGACGAAGAGTACACCTCAATTCGTCACAGATCCTGACAGCAGAACCCCTCCTTATGAGGTTTCTCTGTATAAGACGAAGAGTACACCTCAATTCGTCACAGATCCTGACAGCAGAACACCTCCTTATGAGGTTTCTCTGTATAAGACGAAGAGTACACCTCAATTCGTCACAGATCCTGACAGCAGAACACCTCCTTATGAGGTTTCTCTGTATAAGACGAAGAGTACACCTCAATCCGTCATGGACCCTGACAGCAGAACACCTCCTTATGAGGTTTCTCTGTATAAGACGAAGAGTACACCTCAATTCGTCACAGATTCTGACAGCAGAACACCTCCTTATGAGGTTTCTCTGTATAAGACGAAGAGTACACCTCAATTCGTCACAGATTCTTTCTCCCTTACACTACAATTCAGGAATGCTTTGAAACCTCGATTATCAGTCACGGGAGGCAGCTATCTAAGAAAAGTACAGTGACCGGGGGAGGAGGAGGTGGTGTTCACACGAGCACGCGCAGGCATGCGACGTCACTCGTTTTAACACTTGCTGGTTCAGGACGTGGTGCGGGACGCCTGAGGTCTCACCACTCGACCGGTCACCCACCCAGATCCAACCTGACAGCCCCACAGAAACCGCTGCGGCTGACACACAGGCAAGTGAAACACATATATTATATATATCTCAACTTACCGTGTTCGATGGAGGTTGATCAGGCCTCAAATTCAGCCACCGCGGTCACCACCAGGGAAGTCAGCAATATGGGTCCGGGAGGGCGGCGTACCGCTAGCCACGCCGCACGTTGAGCGCCATTTGTGGGGGTCGTGATGACATTCCACTCGTCCTCCAGTCACTCCAAATTAAGGCTATGAGCATGGGTCAACCATTCAAAGAATGAGTCAGACAACAAGCTGGTTCAAACTCAGAGCACGCTCAAAAGACTACTACAGACAACGCTCTCAGCAATGTTCTGTGTTTATTCCTACATACACAAACCTAAATACACTACATAATGGGGAGGGAAAAGGGGTTGTCCGGGGCGGGGTAAGCCATGAAAGTCCAGTGTCTGGCCACTCCTGATTGGTCCACATCTCCTTATCTCAGTCTCTGGGCAGATATTGCAGCCGTCAGCTTATAATCTTGTTTCGTTTCTCTGAAATAAGTCTTGGCAACACTGGAACTGTCTTAGTTTAAGTTTCGATTTAAGTAATA
Source organism: Phyllobates terribilis (assembly GCF_046119375.1). Classification (NCBI taxonomy): domain Eukaryota; kingdom Metazoa; phylum Chordata; class Amphibia; order Anura; family Dendrobatidae; genus Phyllobates; species Phyllobates terribilis. Next base: position 333,153,456 of record NW_027362765.1, on the reverse strand, counting down.
CGTAGCAAGGAAAGCTTATTGTTATAAGACACAAAATGGTGGTTAGTACATTAGCAAAAAAGCGTATAAAAGTTACAAAAGTATAAAAGTTACAAAAATATATATTCTCTTTTACCCCGACACAGCAATTACATCTTCAATGCTCTTACTGAGGGAAGGACGTTGTTGGCCAAAATCTCGCAATAATGACCCCATCCATCCTCCCTTCAATACAGTGCAGTTATCCTGTCCTCTTTGCAGAAAAGCACCCTCAAAGTAGGATGTTTCCCCCACCATGCTTCACGGTTGGGCCGGTGTTCCTGGGATTCTACTCATCCTTCTTCTTCCCCAAACACGGCGAATGGAGTTGATACTAAAAAGTTCTATTTTGGTCTCATCTGACCACATGACCTTCTCCAATGCCTCCTCTGGATTATCTACAAGGTCATTAGCGAACTTCAAACGGGCTTGGACATGTGCCTGTGTGAGCAGGGGGACCTTTCATGCCCTGCAGGATTTTAATCTATGATGGCGTAGTGTGTTACTAACGGTAATGTTGGAGACTTTGGTCCAAGCTCTCTTCAGTTCATTGACCAGGTCCTCCCGTGTAGTTCTGGGCTGATTCCTAACCTTTTTCAGTATCATCCTTACCCATGAGGTGAGATCTTGCATGGAGCCCCAGACTGAGGAAGATTGACAGCCATCTTATGTTTCTGACATTTTCTAATAATTGAGCCAACAATTGTTGCCTTCTCAACAAGCTGCTTGCTTATTGTCCTGTAGCCCATCCCAGCCTTTTGTAGGTCTACAATTTTGTCCCTGGTGTCCTTAGACAGCTCTTTGGTCTTTGCCATGGTGGAGAGATTGGAGTGTAATTGATTGAGTGTGTGGATAGGTGTCTTTTATACAGGTAATGAGTTCAAACACATGCAATTAATACAGGTAATGAGTGCAGAGTAGGAGGGCTTCTTAAATAAAAACTAACCGGTCTGTGAGAGCCAGAATTCTTGTTGGTTGGTAGGTAATCAAATACTTATTTCATGCAATAAAATCCAATTTATTTATGTAAAAATCATACAATGTGATTTTCTGGATTTTTTTTAGATTCTTTGTCTCACAGGTGAAGTGTACCTGCGATAAAAATTACAGGCCTCTCCATTTTTTGTAGGTGGGAAAACTTGCAAAATTGACAGTGTATCAAATACTCATTTCCCCCACTGTATATCTAGTAACATACAAAATAGAGGATCAAAACCACCATTAGGATATGTGCATATGATGTCTTTTCGAGGCGGGCGACATTATCAAGTTTGTCAGAAGGAAGATGCTCAAGGGCACGCTGACTTTTTTTCCCTGAACTGTATTTAGAGTCTTTTGGTCACTTCCTGATTGCTTATTAGATGTTTTTGGCCACTAACATTTTTTTTTACTGAGATTTTCTGGCTATTTCTTTTTAACTTCATTCAATAACTGAAAATGCCTGAAGAATGGTGAGCCCACTTCTGTTAACCGCTTGAAGTCTTTGGAAAATTGAAGCTGTATAAAGCACTTAAATACCTGAATATACAGTTAGGTCCATATATATTTGGACAGAGACAACATTTTTCTAATTTTGGTTCTAGACATTACCACAATGAATTTTAATCAAAGCAATTCAGATACAGTTGAAGTTCAGACTTTCAGCTTTCATTTGACGGTATCCACATTAAAATTGGATGAAAAGTTTAGGCGTTTCAGCTCCTTAACATGTGCCACCCTGTTTTTAAAGGGACCAAAAGTAATTGGACAATTGACTCCAAGGCTATTTCATGGACAGGTGTGGGCAATCCCTTCGTTATGTCATTCTCAATTAAGCAGATAAAAGGCCTGGAGTTGATTTGAGGTGTGGTGCTTGCATTTGGAAGGTTTTGCTGTGACGTAAACATGTGGTCAAAGGAGCTCTCCATGCAGGTGAAACAAGCCATCCTTAAGCTGCAAAAACAGAAAAAACCCATCCGAGAAATTGCTACAATATTAGGAGTGGCAAAATCTACAGTTTGGTACATCCTGAGAAAGAAAGAAAGCACTGGTGAACTCATCAATGCAAAAAGACCTGGGCACCCACGGAAGACAACAGTGGTGGATGATCGCAGAATAATCTCCATGGTGAAGAGAAACCCCTTCACAATAGCCAACCAAGTGAACAACACTCTCCAGGAGGTAGGCGTATCAATATCCAAATCTACCATAAAGAGAAGACTGCGTGAAAGTAAATACAGAGGGTTCACTGCACGGTGCAAGCCACTCATAAGCATCAAGAATAAAAAGGAGTAACAGGGGAAAATATGGGGAAATAGCAGATATTAGTCTGTAACTGACAGTTTACAGTTTAACTAGATGTAGCAGAGTCAAACCAGTAACAAACGACAGTTTTTTCATTTAGCTGACTTGTATCCTCTACAAGGCAGTTGCCAGCTGGTGCTGGTGACGCTGTCTTCAGGCGTCCCCGCCCAAACAATGCTCCGTCTTCTAGCGGCAGCGGGCGGTCTCCGGTTTTACCCGCTGAGCCCATAGTCCATAACACGGCACCTCACGTGCTCAGCTCCACGGACCCTGCGTCTCTTCTCCCTACAGTTAGATTGACTCCTCCGGTCCACTGCACTCGGATCCCTTGCTCCAAGTCCTGTAGCCAGGAGCCTGGACCCTCTCACACTGCTCTGCTCCGCAGGACTCAGCTCTGCTTTCCCACGCAAACGTCCTCATCTCTCCCTCTCTCTCGTCACACCAGGAGTCCCTCTGTCACCAGACCTCCCAGCTCTCTTTCTCGACACACCCCCAGCTTCCCTGTCACATGACTCCTCTGCTTGCAGTCTGTCTTCCCCCTGCAACACGAGGTACGGCCCCGGCAGTTCCGGATCCCTTGCTCTGAAAGTACTTACACCCCAGTCTTCCCCCTTACACATACACTATATAAAAAGACACATATGCATGTTTTTCTCAATATCTGACATGAAATCAGAATAAACCTTTCCCATTTTAGGTCCATTAGGATTACCATAATTTTTAATATTTGCCAAATGACAGAATAATGAGAGAGAGAGAATGTTTTAAGGCATTTTTACTACTTGCTGCAAAATCAAAAGTTTACATACATTTCATTAAAATTTGGTACCATTACCCTTAAACTGAATGACTTGGGTCAAACATTTGGGATATCTTTCCACAAGCTCCTCACAATAGTTGGTCGGAATTTGGGCCCATTCCTCCTGACTAGTGATGGGCGAGCACTAAAATGCTCGGGTGCTCGTTGCTCGGGTCGAGCACATTGGAATACTCGGGTGCTCGACCACAGCAACGAGCCCAATGTAAGTCTATGGGAAACTCGAGCATTTTTCAGGCGCCTCCCCCCGGCAGTCTGCAGAGGGCCTAAAAATTGCCCAAATCGATGGGAACAGTGCTCAAATGACATGGGAACAGCATGCGGAAGACCCCTGGAAGCATTTCTGACTCCCAGGTCACTGCTGTCACCAACGTTATCAGAGGTATTACACCACTTTTACAGACTCACAATAAAACATACAAAAACGAAACCAAAATGGATTTTCCTGGGAAATATGTTAAGGAACATGCTTTCCATTGTAATGACTTGTACTGTATATAAAGAAAAATGAATAGCCAAAAACAAAAATACTCCTCCACACCTTGGGCTATGTTCACACTTAGCGTTTTTGATGCGTTTTTGCACTTTTGCATTGCTTTCAACCGTGGCAAATGCATTCACCAGGAAATGTCATTTTAACATTTTACAACCTTATCTGGCCATGTGGTGTGTGAGACATGATCAGACACATCGTGTTTCATTTATGAAGGAGGGACTCTGAAAGTCACAAAGCCTATTTTATAGGGCCATCAGGCGGCCTTTACTATTCTTAAAGGGCCAGCAGTCGGCCCTCATTATTCTTAGAGAGCCATCAGCCGGCTATGTTTTATTGTTCCCATTACTAAAGAGTGGGTCTCTTATACTGTTATTGCGTATGCAGTGAGTGGCAGGGCTGCCCAAAATTTGGACGCACCCCAATACCCCCTTGAAGAGACTTAGAGGAGGGCCTCCTGAAAACAATGTTCCCATTATTAGGAAGTAGGTCTCCCATTGTGTTTGCCTATGCAGTGAAAGCAAGGGTTGCCAAAAATTTGGAGGCACTCCAATGCCCCTTGGAAGAGACGTGGAGGTCAGAGGGCCTCCTGAAAACAATGTTCCCATTATTAGGAAGTAGGTCTCCCATTATGTTTGCCTATGTAGTGAATGCAAGGGTTACCAAAAATTTGGAGGCACTCCAATGCCCCTTGGAAGAGACGTAGAGGTGGGCCTCTTGAAAAAAAATGTTCCCATTATTAGAAAGTGGGCCTCCCATTGTGTTTGCCTATGCAGTGAATGCAAGGGCTGCTAAAAACTAGGAGGCACTCCAATACCCCTTGGAAGACACATGGAGGAGGGCCTCATAAAAAATGTCCTCATTAGAAAGGAGCGGGCCTCCTATACTTGTAATGCCCATGCCCTAAGTGTATGGGCTGACAAACATTTACCCCTAGGGGGTATACATGAACATACTGTATAAAAACTACATGCATCATAAACACCCTTTAAAAAAATTACCTGGTGATATGGTGGTGGAGGATGAGGATGAGGAGAAGGAGGAGGACAAGAGCAAATAGACAAAATCAGGAAGCGTATACCCATGTGTGGGTGTGAAGAGGTGCATGGGAATACACCTCCCAAAAAAAGACACTGGATTTGAGTTTATGTTACGCTGCTATCATTGAGAAGTCTTGCCCAATCCAACCCTTGTTCATTTTTATAAGAGTCAGCCTGTCAGCATTTTCAGTTGACAGGCGGATGCACTTATCAGTTATAATTCCACCAGCGGCACTAAAAACCCGCTCTGATAAAACGCTGGCAGCAGGGCAGGCCAGGACCTCCAAGGTATAGAGAGCCAGTTCATTCCACGTATCCAGCTTGGATACCCAATAATTATAAGGCACAGAGGAACCACGGAGGAAGTTGGTACGGTCGGCAAGGTACTCCCTCAGCATCTTCCCAAACTTTGCACTCCTTGTGAGAGTACCCCGCGCCTCAGGGCCTGTGCGATGGGAGGGGCTGAGAAAATTCTCCCAGAACTTTGACAGTGTTCCCCTGCCTCTGCTGGATTGAAGTTGTGTTTCTCTTGCCTGTACTCCTTGGTTGTCCAACGAACTGTGACCTCTCCCACCAGCGTTTTCAGATGGGAATTTTTTTAATAGTTCCGCAGCAAGGGCCTTCTGGTACTGCCCCATTTTTGTAGACCAGTCAGCCTCAGAAATAAGAGATATAAAGTTCTCCTTGTAGCGTGGGTCTAGAAGTGTCACCAACAAGTAATGACTGTTGCCCAAAATTTTGAAAACGCGAGGGTCATGGGAAAGGCAGCGTAACATAAACTTAGCCATACGTGCCAGACTGCTAACAGGCAAGAGGATAACTGACCATGCTCTCCTCTTCCTCCTCCTCTCTGTCCTCTGGCCATCCACACTGAACAGATGGGATGACAGTTATGCAGGTAGTACCGTCTATAGCTCATGAAACTAGCTCCTGTTCTTCCTCCTCCTCTTCCTCATTGTCACTCAATCCACATTGGGATGAGTTGAGGCTTGGCTGTGTGTAATCACCCTGTATGGTTCCTTGCTTCATCTCATCGTGCTCCACCTGCAATGCATCCTCTTTGATTGTGAGAAAAGAGCGTTTCAGAAGACAGAGAAGCGGGATGGTGATGCTAATTGTTATGCACACGCCCGGGCTGACTGGCGTGTGCGTGATTTAGTGATTCCACTGTGCCATGAACCGGAGAGTGCCTGGAGGGGCGTAACTAAGTATCAACCCGATCCGACCAAGGTCGCACGACGGCTACGATGCCATGCGCCAGAGAGGAACCGAGAAGAGGGACCAGGCGTGACTCCAGGTCAGACCCCTGACACGGCTGTTTACGCCCACACCAGGGAATACAGGAACAGGCAGGTTAGGCTGGCATACAGACAGGTGGGTATTGGCAGGCACTGCTGGAGTGCAGACAGGAGGATACTGGCAGGCACGGCTGGTATGCAGACAGGAGGGTACTGACAAGTACGGCTGGCGTACAGACGGGGAGGTACTAGCAGGTTGGAGCACAGGCTGGATAGGGTCCAGTACAGACTGGGATTCAGGAACAGAACTGAAGATGCGGTAGACAAGCAGAGCAGAGAGGAACCGCCGGAGAGGTGGGCAAGGCGGAGCAGAGAGGTACCACCGAAGCAGTGAGCAAGGCGGAGCAGACAGGAGCCGCCTGAGCGGTGAGCAAGGCAGAGCAGGCAGGAACCGCCGGAGCGGTGAGCAAGACAGAGCAAGGAGAAACTGCCAGAGTGGTGAGCAAGACAGAGCAGGGAGAAACCGCCGGAGCGGTGAGCAAGACAGAGCGGGCAGAAACCGCTGGAGCGGGGAGCAAGACAGAGCGGGCAGAAACCGCCAGAGCGGTGAGCAAGGCAGAGCAGGCAGGAACCGCCGGAGCGGTGAGCAAGGCAGAGCAGGCAGGAACCGCTGGAGCAGTGAGCAAGGCAGAGCAGGCAGGAACCGCCGGAGCGGTAAACAAGACGGAGCAGGTAGGAACCGCCGGAGCGGTGAGCAAGGCAGAGCAGGCAGGAACCGCCGGAGCGGTGAGCAAGGCAGAGTGGGCAGAAACCGCCGGAGCGGTGAGCAAGACAGAGCGGGCAGAAACCGCTGGAGCGGGGAGCAAGACAGAGCGGGCAGAAACCGCCAGAGCGGTGAGCAAGGCAGAGCAGGCAGGAACCGCCGGAGCGGTGAGCAAGGCAGAGCAGGCAGGAACCGCTGGAGCAGTGAGCAAGGCAGAGCAGGCAGAAACCGCCGGAGCGGTAAACAAGACGGAGCAGGCAGGAACCGCCGGAGCGGTGAGCAAGGCAGAGCAGGCAGGAACCGCCGGAGCGGTGAGCAAGGCAGAGTGGGCAGAAACCGCCGGAGCGGTGAGCAAGGCAGAGCGGGCAGGAACCACCGGAGCGGTGAACAAGGCACAGCAGAGATAAACCGCTGGAGCGGTGAGCAAAGGCAGAGCAGAGCAGACAGGGCACTGTTCACACGGAACAGACTGGAAGAGAAAGGCAGAACCAGATACACACAAGATACTTGCAATGAAGTAGCGAGTGTACTCTAAACTCACAAACGGAAGTACAGCGACAATGAGTAAGAGTTAGGTGCAGGTTCAGACTCTGCAGAAAAGGGGAAGGTATGGACATAAAGACAGGTAACAGGCTAGGAGAGTGTTTAGACAGGAACTGAGTGTTCAGACAGGAACTGACACTGCAGCGAGATACAGGAGCGAGTCTGGGTATGCGGCCCCCAGAAAAGGCGGAACGAACAGGATAGGAGCGAGTTCAGACTGGCCTGGAAATACAGCCTCCAGGAAGGCGGACAGACAGGCAAGAAAACACAGATAACAGATCTAGGTATGCGGCCCCTAGAAGGCGGGACGAACAGGCTAGGAGCGTGTTCAGACAGGCCTGGAAATACAGCCTCCAGGAAGGCAGACAGACAGGCAAGAGAAACAGAACAGGACCTGGCACATTCAGAGTCAAGGAGCACACTGAATGATAGAGTTGCTCAGGCACCAGCTTCCAGGTGAAGCTGGTTTAAATATCCAGTGACAGACAGCAATAGGCTGAGGACGCATTAGGGGTGTGCCCACAGCAGCTACAAGAAACAGGAAGTAACCGGGCCGCCGCCCTAAGCAGTCAGAACAGAGACAAACAGACAGCATGAATAGAAGCCAGGCTAGCAGACTGGACTGAAGATTGAGTTTGCGATCTTGCACAGTGAGAGATGGTGCAGCATGCAAGCCCACCACCAGGTATGTTACGCTAATTATGGCGTCATCGCCGCTCACCATCTTGGTGAAGTCCTCAAAGTTTTGGAGGATGGTACATATGTCTGACATCCATGTCCACTCCTGAGGTCTTATGTGTGGAGTCTGAACTGAATACCGATGGCCTTGTTGATGCTGGTACTCAATATCTGCCCTCTTCTGCTCACAAATCCTTCCCAACATCTGCAGTGTTGAGTTCCAATGCGTGGGGACATCACACAGCAGTCTGTGAGCCGGAAGCTGCAAACGCTGCTGAAGCACGTCAAGTGCAGCGGAAGCTGTAGCTGACTTTCTAAAATGGGCACACAGGTGGCGTATTTTGACAAGCAGATCCGGCAGCTCCGGGTAGAATTTGAGAAATCGCTGAACCACGAGATTAAGCACATGGGCCAGGCATGGTACGTGTGTGAGCTCGCCTCGCCTCAGAGCGCCATCAGGTTCCGGCCATTGTCACAAGACCATGCTTGGCTGTAGGTTCAGTGGTGTGAGCCACAGATCTGCCTGCTCTTTCAGAGCTGTCCACAACTCTTCAGCATTGTGGGGTTTGTCACCTACGCATATTAGCTTTGGCACAGCCTGTTGCCGCTTGGCCGAGGCAGTGCTGCAGTGCTTCCAGCTTGTGACTGATGTAGTCATTTCAGAGATGGAGGCTGAAGAGGAGGAGGTGCAGGAGCTGTAGACTGTTGGGGCAACCCTGATTGATCTAGGGCCCGCGATCCTTGACGTCGGGAGGACGTGTTAAATTCCAAGATCCGACTGCGTCCCGGCTTCCACTATGTTTACCCAGTGTGCCATCAGCGAGATATACCGTCCCTGCCCACAAGCACTTGTCCACGTGTCTGTGGTTAGGTGGACTTTCCCAGTAACTGCGTTGTTGAAGGCACGGCTAATGTTTTGGGACACGTGCTTGTGTAATGCGGGGACAGCACACCGGGAGAAATAGTGGCGATTGGGCACCGAGTACCGAGGAATGGCTGCCGCCATCAGGTTGCGGAATGCTTCCATCTCCACGAGCCTAAAAGGCAACATTTCAAGCGCAAGCAGTCGTGAAATGTTGGAATTTACTAGTGTGGCCTGTGGGGCATTGGCTGCATATTTGCGCTTACGTTCCAAGCACTGGGGTATGGACTACTGAATGCTGTGCTTGAACAAGGACGTGGACGTGCTTCCTGATGCTGCTACTTGAGAGTGTGCAACGACAGGTGCAGGGCAGGAGGCATCTTGGCATGCGCCATGGAGAGGGGATTGGGGTGCATGCACAACAGCGGAAGAAGCAGTGGTGTCACCCGCAGACACTGTTTCTAGACCCTGGTGTTCGGCTCACTTAGTGGGGTGCTTTGCTGCCATGTGCCTGAACATGCTGGTGATGGTCAGGCTTCTAGTTATGCTACAAAACCAAAAAGATCTATTTTGGAGAGAGAAATTTGAATGTTAAGGAGAAAAGATTTTTTTCCCCCCTATACAGAGATATTAATATCCCCCCCCCTACCATTCAGGGCTGCTCATGACTGTTGCTTTAGCGCTGATGGACGCCCAGCACTTTGCGACACAGTGAGGTGGCCACTCTGTGTGTTTGCGTGGTGCTGAGCCTCCCACAGCCTGTTGCCTGCTCATTCAGGCTTTCTGATGCGCCCTCTGAACCTTAACACACCTGTCTCTGTGTGCATATGCCTCCGTCCCGGCGGCGTCTCCGACGGGCCGCGTTGCTGTGTAATGTGGGAGGTACTCCAGCCCCTTCCTGGCCGCGTGTGACGCGCGGGCGTCCGCGTCATCGCCAGGGGCGGGACATTACAACGTACCGAATTCCGATTGGTACATTCTGGTACATAAGGTGTCCCCTCTCCTCATGATAACCACGCCTCCTGACGAAGCCACTTCCGGGAAAAACACGCGTCGAGGCTGCTTTACACCCCCAGCATTCTCTCCCACGCTGCCTTGGATCCCATTGACATGACTCAAGGTAATGGAAGCTTAATGCCTGTATTCATGATTTACTGACATGTACATTTCATAGCGTAACTATTATGATTTATTGCTCATTTGATTGCATGTAACCGCTCTGGTATCTACCTGTATGTATTTTATATACAGGGCTATCAGTCTTATGCTAGATATTTTCTCAGCTTCCCTCATAGGATTTGTAACCATTATCACCAGATATGGTCAGTGTTAGGATTTTCATCCATTGGCAGCATATTTACATTTTGGGGTGTTAGTCTCTTTGCTACATTATCCACCCTACTCCACTACTCTCTAGCTGTCTTCTCCCCCCTTCCCTTGTTGCCCTCATTTTGTCCTTCACTATTGTAATTTTTATGATATTAATATTTTTTCAATAAAGTACAGTATATATTTATCATTTAAATCCCTCATGTGTGTCTGTTTGGAGAGTACTTATAAGTAGACTAAAATCATTACCTGTATAGGGGGGAAAAAAATCTTTTCTCTTTCACATTCGAATTTCTCTCTCCAAAATAGATCTTTTTGGTTTTACTTCTACTATAGGGATTTGCTGACCATGTATTATATGTTAGGCAGATAGGCTTACTAGTTTTGCTACCCCTGCTGATGCTGGCCTGGCAGGTGGTGCAAATGGCCTTTTTGGGGTTATCGGCAGAGTGTTTAAAAAACAACCAGACTCAGGAAGACCTAACAGTTGTACTGGCAACTTCCTTCGTGTTGGTGTTACGGGGCACGGTTGCTTGCCTTCTGTCTGTGGCCACCACACTGCTTCTTCCTGCCTGTTGGGGTGCTCTGCCTCCCTCCCCCTGTGTGCTGCTGTCCTCGCTCTGCATGTCCTCCTACCAGCTAGGGTCAGTTACTATATCATCCACCACCTCGTGTTCCACTTCTGCACCCTGGTCTTCTTCTTAACTTTCTGTCAGTTGTGTCTCATCATCATCCACCTCTTGTGACACTTTCCCACCATCCCCATGGCTGCTCAAACATTTGGGCATCGCTACATCCGATCTCCTCTTGCCCTGCTTCAAGTGGACCGGGCGAGAGGCCCGAATCTTTAAATGGAAAAGTGAACAGCTCTTCGGAGTCTCCAAGTGTGGGATCAGTTGTCTCTGGGCACTCGGCATGGTGGGAGGAAGGAGGATTAGGGTGAGGAATATGCAGTCCAGACTCACGGCTACTGAGAGTTGGCCGTGTGGAAGACAGGGTGGTGGTGGTGGTGGCAAAGTGACTGGAAGCATTATCCGCTATCCAACAAACAACCTTTTGACACTGCTCTTGGTTCAATAGTGGTGTGCTGCGGTCCCCTAAGAATTGGGACGAGAAGGTCAGGCGAGAAGATGTGGGTGTTTGTTGTGGCACAATTTCAGCTTGCCCACGGCCTCGGCTTCAGCGTCTGCATGCATCCTCACCATCATGTCCAGTTCCCCGTCCCTTGCCAAGTGCCTTGTCCATTTTAAATGGAGGACAATATCTTCTGACTCACTCAGGGGGATATGGGGGACTCGGTACCCGGGCCTTTACCTTCTTGGGATGTCACGGCAGTCGACACACAGGCCCGTACACTGGAGTCACTCTTTAAAAAGGGGGTTGTTGCTTGAAGGGATGAATAATAGTTTGGTCTCGTGACGTCACTTGTGGTTCCTGGTAATGAGTACCAGCGCTGCTGCAGACCTCTGGAGCAGATGTTAGGGCAGCTGTGTTGGTGCGGCTCTCCACAGGCAGAGCTCAGCTCCACGGCAGTGTAGGTGCAGATGGTAATGCTGGGCGTTGTAGTGCAGGAGCGATAACATAGCAGCAATAACTGATTGAGACAGTGGGGTGCAGTCGTCCGAGTTTACTCACAGTTATCAAGTTCCTCAGGTTGCCTGTACAGGTGACAGCCTCCCACGTCGCGCTGCGTTCACCAGGCAGGGGTCCAGCACTCCCTCAAGTATCTCAAGGGCACTTAATGGGACCCCTTTCTGTATGTTCCTTTCTTAGCCGACTTCCCGTGCTGGGTCTCTCCCTCCTGCCCTGTTCCCCGCCACACAAAGTACCGATCAGGTACCTTGGGATCCCTCTGGCAACTTGAAGTTCCCGGACCTTACTTGATGCCCTTTTCGGTGGCTTAGGTGCGGATGTGGCAACTGCACCTTGAAAGTGCAGAAGCCTCCGGTTTTCTAGCTGAGACTTAAAGTAACTTGGCTAGCCCAGGGACCGGTTTCCTTCTTGTGGCCTGATCCCTCTACCGCCTGGCAGATTCGGGCATACGGGTGACGGTCCGGCACTCACCGTACCCAGTGGGACCCCTTTTGCTCCTGGAGCCTTTCTCTCTTGCTCCCACTCCTCTCTCAGTCTTGGCCATGACAGGCCAGACCTGCCTCCCGAGTGGAGCTCCTGAAGAGCCTCCGCTCCCGACGTCCTCACACTCCCTCTCTCTTCGTTCAACTCTCTAAAAATATGGCTTCCCTATATATATATGCCTCTTCTTCAAGTGCTCCCCTGATCTGCGTCCTCCACCCACACCCACTACATGGTTCCCCATCAGTTTGGTCCCCCCCCCACTCCAGCCAGGGGCAGCAGAAAGCAGTGCATATTGCCCTTCCAGATGGTCTGGAGTAGTGTAGTGTTGGGTGCAGGTGTTAGGGTCCCGGGCAGCACTCCATCCTTACCTGAGAGAAGGAGATGCCATACCTCTGGGTGAAGTGCAGTACCGCTGTGGCGACTGAACCCTCAGGCGCGCCACACTTCCACACTCACTACAAATGGCTGAATTTGGAGCGAAGTTTTATGTAATCCGTGTGACGGAGAAACCACAGTTTTAAATACCTGGCCTGTAGGTAACTATTTTTAACAGCAAACTGTTGTAAATTGCTTCACTGACAGACTGAAACAAATTTTTAATGGAGGCCAGAAATGGCAGTATTGTCTGAAAACGTATATGTGATCCGTGTGACGGAGAAAACACAGTTTTAAATACCTGGCATGTAGTTAACTATTTTGAACAGCAAACTGTTGTCAATTTCTTCCCTGACACACTGAAACAAAATTTTAATGGAGGCCAGAAATGGCAGTATTGTCAGCACAATTATATGTGATCCGTGTGACGGACAAACCACAGTTTTAAATAGCTGGATTTTTAGCGCTGTAATATGGAAAGGAACTGGCTGTATTCTGCAGTGCCAACACGCAAATGGCGCAGAACAACGGTGTTCTCTGGATTGCTTTTTAAGCAAATAATGAGGATTAAGATGCCCCAAAAAATTATTCCTGGCCCCTGAGACCTGGGCCTATTTCTAGAAATATCTAACAGCAACAGCAGACAAAACTGCCGAGATGCTCGGGCGAGCACCGAGCAGTAGCGAGCATGCTCACTCATCACTGCTCCTGACAAAACTGGTGTAACTGATCAAGGTTTGTAGGTCGCTTTGCCTGCACCTGCCTTTTCAGCTTTGCCCATAAATTTTCCATAGTATTGAGATCAGGGCTTGGGAAGCCTTAAAGCCACAGCTGTGGCAGAACAAATCTGATGGAATCTGCTAGACCCGGCAAAAGGTAAAAGCGGTGCGTTATATGGACATTAATATAGTTACTTTGCTGAAGGCTGTAACTGGAGCCAAGTGGACCTGGCTGCCACTTGAAAGGCTCTTGGTTGTTATGTGTGTAAACATGCCGGTGAGCCACTGAGATGGACTGTGTGATAAGCAGTTATGAAGTGTAATAAACTGCTGGATTTCATGTTACTGGAAAACGTTGCATATGTGCTTTAATTGACCCGCTGAAGCGAGTGTCCCCCAGCGTGATGACTAGCGCTGCCTTACATGTGGTTGGAGAATGCGGCAACTGCAGCCCGGTTGCTAGGGGCAACTGCAGCCCGGTTGCTAGGGGTAACGGCACAGGACGACGAGTGTGGATACAAGCATCTTGTTGTGGCTCGGCTGGGTCACGAAGATTAAAGCATCTTGTTGTAATTCAGCGGGGTTACAAAAATTGTCCTCGCACTCAAACCTGGTTTGCTGTGGCTGGGCGGGGTCACGAAGATTAAAGCATCTGGCTGTAACTCAGCAGGGTTACAAAAATTGTCCTCGCACTCAAACCTGGTTTGCTGTGGCTCAGCAGGACCATGAAAATTTTCCGGGGAGAGCAGTGTGAGGTGTCTAGTGTGAACAGTGTACCGTGATGGCCATGAATGGTTCAGTACCTCTAGACGGAATGGAGAAGGGGTTAGATGACCGGCTGCAAATGGTTTGGAGCGAAATGGAGTGTCCTGAAGCAATGCAGGAACAGATAAAGATGGCTGTGAAGGGAGCAGCAAATGAGACTGAAGCTATTGAGCAATTAAAGTGCCTGTTAAAATCGCAGCCGCAGGCATTTGAGAAACGACAGCAGGTCATGGTGCAGGAAGGGCAGGAGCTGTTGGCCCTTTACAGAAAGGCGACAACGGACCATTATGTGAGTTCTTCTGGGGCGCCATTATTGTCCCAGAGTGCCCGGGGAGGTGGTAAGAGATGTTGTGAATTGGGTCCTAAGACTATTGCTGATTTTTTTTGTAAAAATCCCCCTACAGGTGTGGGTGTCCAAAAGGGGGGGGAGTTTCAAAAAGGGGCGGATTTTCAAAAGAGCATGGAGTATAGAAAACTAAAATTTGTTACTGGTTGTGGGTTGGTACCGCCTAAAAATGACAATTTGACCATTGATAACGGGGTAGCTTCAGTAGAAGGGGTTGACGTCAAGGTGGGAGGTGACTTGTTGGCCCACAACTCCATGGGGAGTGACACAGACCCCACAACTGACGGTGACACTATGAAAGTAGAAAGAGAGTTCAGTCAGGAGGGGCTAGATGAGGGGAGAGAGTCCCACTCTCGTCGTCGATGGCACAAAGGCCACAAAAAAGTTGCTCCTGTAGATTTTGCTGAAAGGGCAAATAAAGAAAATGCAAGGCTGTGTGCCTTTATTCCGAGTTTGGATCCTCTTTTAGAAGAAGAGGAGGTGACGTTGCCAGTAGCAACCTCCGATACAGTACTGAGACAGAAGGATCAGGATCCGACAGCCCTGAAAGAGGAGGCGGCCAGTCATGACCAAGAGCTGGAGCCTATCAGGCAGCAGTGTCAGCGTGACATGCTGCAACGAAGGGAAAACCTGGAGAACGTGTCCTCAGACCAGCTGAGCCTGGAGTCTGAACAGCAGAAAATAAACAAGGTTGTAAGGAACTTGCAGCGAGAACTGGAAGAAAGCCGCGAGGAAATCAACAAATGGAAAGAAAGGTTTCAGAGAAATAAAGAGGAGGTTTCTCAATTGGAGCTTGACAAAGCGGAGTGTGAAGATGAGTCGTGAGAGGTGAAAGATCGCTTCTCCCTGGTATGGTTAGAGCTGAGGCAAGTGAAGCAAAAGCTGGATTAGGGTCTACACCAGAGGGATAGGGAGCTGTCTGCCCTAAAAGAGGCGCTGCAGGATGAAGTTTCTGGACGTGATCAAAACCTAGAACGACTGCGCGAACAGTTCAACCAGAAGCTGTGTGAATCCAAGAAGGAGTGTAGTGAACTCAGTAAGGAACTGCAACAAATTAAGAGAGACTATGAGGATCTCCTCAAGGTTAAGAAAAAACTAGAGGAGGATAAGGCTGATGCAGAGCACATGCGCCAAGTGGTTGAGACCACTCTACAGGACACCCGTGATGAAAATGATGATCTCCGCAGAAAGACCCTAGGTCTGGTAGCTCAGGTGAAGGAGCTGCAGACGTTCTCTGATAATCTCCAGAGGGCAGATACGTGCCTTAAGGAAAGAATCAGCAAGATGGAAGCTGAGCGGAAAAAGATGGAGGAGTCCAGGGAGGTATGAAGCAAATGCCTCTTCAGATAATGCGAGCTTGGGTGATTCGGTGGATGTGAGAGCCAAGATCAAGGAACTCAAGGAGTTGCTACAAGCCCATTGGAAGCAAGAGAAGCTTGAGAGACTGGCTGTCGAGAGCCGAGTGGGCGCATTGGAGACAGAGAGCTCTGAGAAAATTCTGCTGATAAAGGAGCAGTTGAAGCCGGAAGAGCTTCAGAGATTGGTTGCAGAGAGGCGAGTGGCTGAGCTAGAGGAAGAAGAGGTCAAGACGAAAATTCTTGAATTTGTAGCTGTGAGTCAGCTCAGGGGAAGCATACAGGGTGAAGAAGCTGAAAGTCAGTTCCCCCTGAAACCTGAGCCGGTTGATCGACTGAAAACCACTGGTGAAACAGAAATGTCTTGGTACAAGTGCCTCATAGATGTACCCGAGGATTTGAGAGAAGAATGCACCAGTGAGTCCGTGCATGAAGAGTTTAAGAAGGCCATGGGAGCCTGTAAGGTATACTCGACCTCAGAAGCTAAACAGCTGTTGGTCCTGTCCACAACCGAAGTCACAATGAAGAGGGTGGCTATCCTAAGTAACATGCACTGGCGATGTATTCGCACAAAGCGGTTTGTCCGGTTGAAGACGAAACAAGCCATTAGACAACTGGAGCTTATGAGTAAAGCTCAAAGTCTGCATGAAGAGGTCATCCGGGTGCCTCATGCTCTGGTAAGAAAGCTCATTGTGGGAAATGGCCGAGCCATGCAGATGATGGTAAAGAAGTCCGGTGTGATGAAAGTAAGCAGTCCACGTGATCGACAGGACTCGGTACCAGATGAAGACGGCATGGTGTCATTCTCCGCTGTAGGAACAGAAGAAAGTCTTGCATATATTCGCATACTGTTGGAGTACCGAGTGACCTACCTGCGAGAGGTAGAACAGTTGAATCTCGCTAGACTGCGAGTGGAAAGACAGAATCGCCTGAGCAGCAGAAGATGGCAGCCGTCTAGAAATTGTGAGACCAGACAGAGAAAGGACCCTTCAAATAATAGAACGGCTACAGTAGAAGTTAGAGACTTTCCAAGATGTCCTGAGGATAGTGGGCGTGGGTTTAGAGGTAGTGAGACTTCCAGTAACTCAGGTCTGAGTGGCCCATACAAACGACCCAATAGAGTACGGGACAGTAGGGAGTCGAACCGGACCTTAGATACCAGGGTATGTGAGTCACACTGCTGTATTGACCGCTGGGAGCGGGGGAGGTCTGACAAGGTTACGACCGACCGCTGGGAGTGGGGAAGGTCTGACAAGGTTACGACTGACCGCTGGGAGCGGGGGGAGGTCTGACAAGGTTACGACTGACCATTGGGAGCGGGGGAGGTCTGACAAGGTTACGACCCAGAAATTTGACTTGACGAAGGCAGTGACAATGACAGAAGGTAGGTCCCTAAGGAATGGGCTAATGTTGATGATTAGTGTTCCAGGGGCTGAGCAGCGCAATTGTCAAGTACTTGGTCTCTGTGTGAACTGTGGGTTATAATGTGATTGTGTATATTATGTGTTCAACCCCACAAGTTTGAACAGAGGGGGGATATGTAATGCAGTGGCTTGCGGCATTACTGTAATGGTCCAGGGTGTGTTCTGGCTGACCATGTACCTCTCCCTCAGGTGACTGATCACATGACTGTGACATCATCACAGGTCCTGTGCACACAGAAGGACTGATCACATGATTGTGACATCAGCACAGGACCTGTGTGCACTGAAGGATATATAAATCTTGGTGCTTTTGAAACAGGGTGTGAAAGGCATGAGGCCTGTTCCCCGTGTGTGGGACACCATTAGAGTGTGAGGCCTAGTGAAGCCGGGTGAAGCCTGAAAGGCAAAGGCAGGATCCTTGTGTATAAGAGATGCCAGTAGCCTTGGAGGGCAAGAGGCTTGGAAGACAAGAGTCCTGAAAGGCAGAGGCTGGTTTCCTTGTGTGTGCAAAGAGATGCCAGTAGCCTTGGAAGGTAAGAGGGCTGGAGACCCCCATCTGGGAAGCCGTAAAGCCACAGCTGTGGCAGAACAAATCTGATGGAAACCGCTAGACCCGGCAAAAGGTAAAAGTGGTGCGTTATATGGACATTGATATAGTTACTTGGCTGAAGGCTGTAACTGGAGCCAAGTGGGCCTGTCTGCCACTTGAAAGGCTCTTGGATGTTATGTGTGTAAACATGCCAGTGAGCCACTGAGATGGACTGTGTGATAAGCAGTTATGAAGTGTAATAAACTGCTGGATTTCATGTTACTGGAAAACGTTGCATGTGTGCTTTAATTGACCCGGTGAAGCGAGGGTCCCCCAGCGTGATGACTAGCACTGCCTTACAATATATATATGTAAGTATGTGTAGACACTGGTTAGGCTACTACTGTAACGGCTTGAGTATATATGACACTGATCAATTATCATTATGGCCTCTGTCAGGTAATTACATAGATGATGCTCAGTGACAATAGTAAATGGCCCAGTAATACAATATGGGAGAAGAAAGATGACACTCACCATAAGGGTCTTGGTATTTTTGTTGGCTAAAAAATAGCAGCTGACCTGTTACAGGAGAGCGTGGGTGCATGCAGGTGCCGACCATTTCCTGTTATTGTGCTGCTTCGTTTGGTGTGACTAATAAGACAAATAAATATACCAAGATACTTCTTACTTCTGGTGAGCTCTGATTGTCTTCTCCCATATTGTATGAGCTCAGTCTAACCCCACCTGCACCCAGAGCTGTGGAGTCGGAGTCGTGATAAAATGGACCGACTCCGACTCCTAAAATATATAACAAATTGGGTGTAGTAGTTCAATGCAGTTTGTGGAGAATATTATTTCATAAGGATTTGGGAAAGTTATGAAATGTCCTATAAATGTCTGTCCTATTCTTGATCTAAGGGTCTAGACTTTTAGCTGAGATGAATCTGTGCTACAGTAAATTTATCTCTTAAACATGAGCCATGTATGAGGGTGTTGGAGTCAGAGTTGGAGTCGATGTCATGGAAATTGAGGAGTCGGAGGTTTGGCTTACCGACTCCACAGCCCTGCCTGCACCACTGATTTACAGCTTTCTGTCTACACTGTGCATAGACAACGCTGACAGTGGAGAGGGACATGGTTAGCCTGAGCTCATGAATATTAAGGACTGCATAGCAGGAGCTGATCATTGAGAGGACTAGCAGAGCTGCAGCAGATAACACAATTGTAGCACCCCGAGGACTCGGCTGCTACAGGGGTATTGCACCTCGATCCAGAGGTGTGGTATTCCACTCCCGGGTAAGGATGGAGTGCGGAACTGGGCTCAGTTAGCTGCATGCACCACACTCACCCCATTTCCGGGGGACAGACCAACGGTACTCCCACCAGATAGATGTGCAGGTACGACAGCTTCTGTCCCCGGCTGGAGTGGGGAGGGGGGAGGAACATCCTAGTGGTGTAGGAGCAGATAGGGGAGGGACTCTGGGCATAGGTAGGAGCCCATTGGGTGCTTGTCACCTGGGCTCAGGTGTCAGAGGGAGTATATAAGGTGGGCACCATCTTAGGACAAGGTCTTTTTGGTCTGCTCTGTGCAGAGAGGAGCTCAGCCAGAGAGGGCTGACAGGGAGCTGTGGCTCAGTCTGGGCCCAGCTCCAGAGCCAGGCCTGGAGAGGAGGCCTGAAGCAGAGAGAGAGAGAAAGGAGAAGAAGGAGGAAAAGAAACACCAGGAGAGGCCCAGAGATGCAAGAGAAGAGGGAACCCTGAGATCCCACGAGTTAACGGGTGAAGGGTTGGCAGAACAGGGTACCGGATCCCAAACTGGTGGAGGCCAATTATCCTCAGCCAGGAACCGGAGGTCGTGGACAAGTTTTGGCGCGACCCCTCGCCATATCCACCAGGAAGGCATACCACGTATAGGGTCAGGGAAGCCGGGAAAGGTTTCACCACCAGAAGGCCCGAGGGAGCTGGACAAAGGTGGATCCCTGGTGGGGACGGCCAGTAGGAAGGAAGAGAGGGGAGCTCAGGACCACGCTCTGGAACTGCCTGGGAGTTGGCCGAGTCCCGCACCTGGTGGACGCAGCACGGCTCGGGTGGTCACTCTTGGCCGAAGTGATCTGAATACCAACTGTGAGTAAAGCTGTGAAAACTGCAATGCACGTCTCTGAGCTTCCTTGTCACACCACTACCACTATCATCATTCCCTGCTTCACCAGCTGCCCTGAGGCTATACCTCTCCCGTTGGGGGTTATACCATCCACGCTGCACAACCACACCACCGGCCTCAGCGGTCTGCCCTGCAGCGGCGGCTTCATAGCTGCAATCAACGGGTGGCGTAGTCGAACTCTATAACATCTTAATGCCGAGCACTGCCTCTTAGTTTGACCACCCTGGGCACGGACCGGGTCACCGCCACGAGGACTACTACCCCTGTCAGATCCGGCTCCGGGTATCCCCCGCATGCGCAACGCAGCACAACATGGCCCAGGGGGCGCGTCACAATGATTTATCAAAACTACAGCAAGGAGCCCAGTAACATCACTGGATTCGGGGTCTCGGCCCCCACATCATGCTGCTCTCAGATGAGGTAGCATAAACCTGGTGACAGATTCCCTTTAGTAACATCAGACACGATCTTCCATCCAACAAGTCAATGGACCCGAATAATTCAGACTCAGGATTTCTGACTATGATGTTGGCCAAGAGAGTGTGTGAAAAGAGTCTCCTTCCTGCAGGCGATCATGCCTTTCAGCTTTGGAAGATGAGCTGCTGCAGCAGAGAGTACAGATTGCTGCCATTGTTGCCCTACAACCGTCACAAGCCGCACAGTCTCGTAAGCCATTGTTTTTGTAATCCTTATAAATCACTTAATGGGTTAAACAGGTCAAGCTTTTGCTATGTATTTGGTATGATTTGATCTCGTTTTTGTTTCTCAGATACAGAATCAATGTGCTCATTTAGCTGCCCAGGTAATGCCCTCTCACCCCCATCTTCAGCTTCTCCACCACTTTCCGCACAGTTTTTGCAATTTACAACCCCAGTAGCTCCGCTGCCCCCTCCTCCTCCTCCTCCTCCTCCTCCTCCTCCTCCACCACCCCCAGTCCCATCTTCCCAACTAAAATCTGCACTTGATATTATAAGAGAACGTAAAGCTTCTCACAAATGCAGCCCGACGGAAAGTGAGGCTTCAGAGAAAGGCAGTGTGGATCAGCTCCCCAGTATGATGGATGTGTTAAAAGGCATGAATTCCATCAAGCTTCGGGCGGTCGAAAGGTCATTTTATAGATTTTCTTTAAATATATATTTTTTATTACAGACATGCGTGAAATAGAATGAAGGAGAAAACTGTAAAAAAAAAAAAAATCTGTCACTGAGCCTGCATCTTTCCCTGCACATGACTGCTGATCTCATGAGCTGTCATGTGCCTTTAACAGCCGCAGGCGGATTCGAGATCCACCCGCAGCTGTTAACCAGTTAAATACCGCTGTCAATCACTAGCAGTGGCATTTAATACACACCTGCCAGAAGCTCGTCACAAGACACACCCATAGGCGTCCCTGTCATGTGATTGCGGGGTGCCAATGTGTTGTCATGACAGCCGGGGGTCTGCAGAAGACCCCTGGCTGTCATTGTAGATCCCCTGTGGCCGGCATTCATAGGAGATTGTGATTTCTGCTATACATAGCAGTGCTGAAGCCCTGCTATGTGTAGCACAGGTAATCAGATGATTGCAGCTTCAAGTCTCCTAAGAGGACTATTGCTGCCAGTAAAAAGTAAAAAAAGTTTTAAAAAACATAAAGGTTTAAATCACGCCCTTTTGCCCTATTGAAAATAAAACCATTAAAAAAATATACGCATATTTGGTATCGCTGTATTCAGAAATCTCCGATCTATCAAAATATAAAGTAAATTAATCAGATCGGTAAACGGCGTAACGACAAAAAAAATCTAAACTCCAGAATTATGTTTTTCTTTTTTTGCCTCCGCAAACATAACAGGCGATCAAAACATTGTATCTACCTCAAAATTATATAAATAAAAACGTCCGCTGAGGGCGCAAAAAATAAGCCCTAACCTGGCCCTAGATCCCGAAAAATGGAGATGCTACGGGTCTCGGAAAATGGCGACATAAGCGATTTTTTTTAATTTTTTTTTTACAAACTTCTGATTTTTTTTTTCACCACTCACATATAAAAGAACCAATACATGTTTGGTATCTATGAACTCGTACTGACCTGGGAATCATAATGGCTGGTCAGCTTTAGCATTTAGTGAACATGGTAAATAAAAAAAAAAAATTACAATTGTGGAAATGCACTTTTTTGCAATTTCACCGCACTTGGAATTTTTTTCCTGTTTTCCAGTACACGATATGGTAAAATAAATGGTGTCAATCAAAAGAACAACTTGTCCCGCAAAAAAAAAAGGTACCGTACAGACCAAAAGTTTGGACACACCTTCTCATTTAAAGATTTTTCTGTATTTTCATGACTATGAAAATTGTACATTCACACTGAAGACATCAAAACTATGAATTAACACATGTGGAATTATATACTTAACAAAAAAGTGTGAAACAACTGAAAATATGTCTTATATTCTAGGTTTTTCAAAGTAGCCACCTTTTGCTTTGATAACTGCTTTGCACACTCTTGGCATTCTCTTGATGAGCTTCAAGAGGTAGTCACCGGAAATGGTCTTCCAACAATCTTGAAGGAATTCCCAGAGATGATTAGCACTTGTTGGCCCTTTTGCCTTCACTCTGCGGTCCAGCTCACCCCAAACCATCTTGATTGGGTTCAAGTCTGGTGACTGTGGAGGCCAGGTCATCTGGTGTAGCACCCCATCACTCTCCTTCTTGGTCAAATAGCCCTTACACAGCCTGGAGGTGTGTTTGGGTTCATCGTCATGTTGAAAAATAAATGATGGTCCAACTAAACGCAAACCAGATGGAATAGCATGCCGCTGTAAGATGCTGTGATAGCCATGCTTGTTCAGTATGCCTTCAATTTTGAATAAATCCCCAACAGTGTCACCAGCAAAGCACCCCCACACCATCACACCTCCTCATCCATGCTTCACGGTGGGAACCAGGCATGTAGAGTCCATTCTTTCACCTTTTCTGCGTCGCACAAAAACACGGTGGTTGGAACCAAAGATCTCAAATTTGGACTCATCAGACCAAAGCTCAGATTTCCACTGGTCTAATGTCCATTCCTTGTGTTCTTTAGCCCAAACAAGTCTCTTCTGCTTGTTGCCTGTCCTTAGCAGTGATTTCCTAGCAGCTATTTTACCATGAAGGCCTGCTGCCCAAAGTCTCCTCTTAACAGTTGTTGAAGAGAAGTGTCTGCTGCTAGAACTCTGTGTGGCATTGACCGGGTCTCTAATCTGAGCTGCTGTTAACCTGTGATTTCTGAGGCTGGTGACTCGGATAAACTTATCCTCAGAAGCAGAGGTGACTCTTGGTCTTCCTTTCCTGGGGAAGTCCTCATGCGAGCCAGTTTCTTTGTAGCGATTGATGGTTTTTGCAACTGCACTTGGGGACACTTTCAAAGTTTGCCCAATTTTTCGGACTGACTGACCTTCATTTCTTAAAGTAATGATGGCCACTCGTTTTTCTTTACTTAGCTGCTTTTTTCTTGCCATAATAAAAATTCTAACAGTCTATTCAGTAGGACTATCAGCTATGTATCCACCAGACTTCTTCACAACACAACTGATGGTCCCAACCCCATTTATAAGGCAAGAAATCCCACTGATTAAACCTGACAGGGCACACCTGTGAAGTGAAAACCATTGACGGTGACTACCTCTTGAAGCTCATCAAGAGAATGCCAAGAGTTTGCAGAGCAGTCATCAAAGCAAAAGGTGGCTACTTTGAAGAACCTAGAATATAAGACATATTTTCAGTTGGTTCACACTTTTTTGTTAGGTATATAATTTCACATGTGTTAATTCATAGTTTTGATGCCTTCAGTGTGAATGTACAATTTTCATAGTCATGAAAAAACAGAAAAATCTTTAAATGAGAAGGTGTGTCAATCTTTTGGTCTGTACTGTATATTGACAAAAAATAAAAAACTTGGCTCTGGGAATAAGAGTAGAAAAAAATGAAAGGGCAAAAACAGAAAATTGCAAGGTCATGAATGGGGTTAACAATGCTGTACCCTTCTCTGGAAGTCCCACATATAATGAATGTAGCAGTGGCGTGAATGCTTGAGAAGGCTCAAATATAATGTGTCTCTTCCAAGCCCCATTCATGGTGGGGGTCTTCCATGCGGACCTCCTGCGATCAGCAGGCTTATCCTGTGGATATGACTAGCCCAGGGGAATGGGGATGACTCGGTACCCGGGCCTTTAGCCTGGCCTTTAGGGATGTCACGGTGGTCGGCTCCCGGGCCCGTACTCTGGGCCTCTCTTTTAAAAGGGTTGGTGTTGTAAAAGAAAGAGTTTGTGACGCCACCTGTGGCTTCTGGTGAGGATCACCAGTGCTGCGCAGTCCACTGAGGCAGGTGATAAGGCAGCTTGATGGTATAGCTCCCCACAGGTAGAGCTGGGCCTCAGGGCAGTATAGGAACGGGGATGCAGGACAAAGAGACTCCGCCGGGCCAGATCAAGAACAGGGATGGACACAATAGTCACTTCAGTACCTTTTACTGGTGGAATTTCAGGCACTCCCAGGAGCACTGTAGGGTGAAGGTTGTATGTCCGGATCCTCCCCAATGAGCAGGTTTTGGGCCTCCTGGTTCTGGCTTCTGCGTAGTAAGTTTCTGACCTGCCTGGAGCTAGGCCTAACTTTGCCTCTGTCCTGCGCTGGCTGACCTTGTGGTAGGGCCTTCTCTTGGAGAGCACGCTCACGACCTACGGGGCCTATGTGTCTCCTGGCTCTGGTACGTATCAGCACTTTAGCGATCCTGGGACCTGTAGTTCTCCAGGGATTCCAGTTTATCTTACTGGGTCGTGGAGATCCCGGCAAGCTTCGGACCCGGGGTCCGGTAACTACTTCTTCTTCGGGGTGAGCTAGTTAAGCTCCTCTGCCCCCTATGAACTAACTCTCTACTCTTCGCCTTCGGCCTACTCGGACCCTCAATAGGCTACTCACACTAACGGCAGCGTGCCGCGTTTCACCGATCTTATGGCGCCGGCACACCTAAAGCTCACCTCACTGAGCTACACGTGAGTCTAGAACGTGCTCCACTGCAGACTGACCTCTCTCAGGCTTTTGCACTGCAGGAACTCTCACAACAGGTTTGCTTTCTGTCGTCTCCAGTCTAGACTAACTGCTGCCTGGCTCCACCTTCCCTTATATATCTCCCTAAGGAGCTCCCTCTGGTGGTCTGAGGTGGAAGTTGGAGATGTGTGAATGGTTATGGGGGCCTCTTGTGGAGGAATCCTTCAGTACACCCTCCTGGGTCTGTGATACCAAGCACAGCTGGGCTTCACATTCCCCCCTAGTTAAACTCAGCACTCCCGGGCTGAAGTACATTTTATAACAACAGTAACAATAGGAAACATAAGCAATACTAGAACACTCTTCCCTTTATGGGAGGCACGGATCTTAAACGTTGCAGAAACAATACAAATACAGAGTGTCCTCAGAATCCAAGTCTCCTATGGTGAGGTTCCCATACAGGATGTCCATCTCACAAGGTAGAGTACTTTGGTAGTTTTGAGGGACCTGTCCTAAACCCTCTACGCAGGCCCTGGGGTGGCTGCAGGGCATGAAGATCCGAGTTGGACCTCCAAAAGAGCCACTCCAGATAGGTTTTCCTTCTGAGGTCACCTGAAAGGGGCACTCCAGGGAGCGCAATTATATACAATAAGAGTTTTTGGGCTGCACACAGTCCTCAGCCATGCAGTTCATTATGCAAATAAAGAATTAATAGGAAAAAGCACAAATTGATAAGCATGCATGAAAACAAACAGTTATGCAATACATTACAATTTAATACTCAATA
The DNA here is from genome assembly GCF_046119375.1 of Phyllobates terribilis. Classification (NCBI taxonomy): domain Eukaryota; kingdom Metazoa; phylum Chordata; class Amphibia; order Anura; family Dendrobatidae; genus Phyllobates; species Phyllobates terribilis. Next base: position 333,127,848 of record NW_027362765.1, on the reverse strand, counting down.
CCCCAGGGGTAACTATCTACATTCTCTGAAATTTTGCTACTTTACTCAGTGTACCTAGCAGGAGGTTTACCTCTTGTGCTGCGTACTGATCTGCATAGTGCTGTGGTTAGTGGAGTGTCAGTATCTGTATCCTCAGTTACCCTACCAGTTTTACATGTAACCATGTTGTAAAATTGCCTTAACCTCTCTCTTGGACTGGCAAGTCTACCATTGGCTGGGCCCTCTTGCTCCGCTCCTGCCGGGGATCCTTCATCCGGGGATACTTCTTGAGCTGGCTCTTCTGCAGCACTTACAGGTTCAACTTGCTGTGGAGGGTTTTCTGGCTGTTCATAGAATTGGAGTACTGGAATGATTACTGCACCTCCTATTTGAGGCCAATCCGCTGGGAAGTCTCCAAGGTCAGTGTGTATCACTGTTTCTTTAGGTTCTTCCTGGGTTGTGAAAGACACTTCTTCCTGAGTCTTTAGTAGATGTGGACACAACTTCAGGTGGTCCCTAGATATTGTCGCAGTTGTTCTTCCTCCATCTTTGCTGATCAAACACGTCTTCCTGTTGTCAAACCTTGAATTCAACACAGTGTAGGGTTCTCTCTCCCACTGGTCATCAAGCTTGTGTTTCCTCCGCTTCCTTTTCAATACCACTTCTCCTGGTGTGAAGGGTTCTGCTGGTGCACTTCTGTTGTATTGTGCCTCTTGTTTATCCCTCACCCGAGTGAGACTGTCTTCGACACAGGCTTGGACTCTCCTGTACTGCTCCTGTCTGGTTGTGTCCCAGTCCTCAGTGGTCACATCAGCTTCAGGTTCTACCACACCAAGCTTCAGGTCCATGGGCAACTTCCCTGGTCTTGCACGCATGAGATATGCCGGAGTGCAATTGGTGGAACTTACTGGTATGTGATTATACAGATCCACTAGGTCAGGTAGTAGGTCTGGCCACTGGCTTCTCTCTTCTAGTGGTATGGTCTTCAGTAGATCGATGATGATGTTATTCATCTTTTCACAGAGACCGTTAGTTTGGGGGTGGTACGGTGTAGTCCTGATCTTTTTATACCCGTACAGATGGCAGAACTCTTTGAACAATTCAGCCTCAAAGGCCGTGCCTTGGTCAGTCAGTACCTGTCCAGGCTATCCATGGGACCTGCAGAAGTACGCTTGGAACGTCTTAGCTGCTGTCTCTGCTGTCAGGTCTTTGATAGGGGAGACCACCAGGACCCTGGAGTAGTGATCCACCATGGTCAGGGCATAGGAGTATCCTGACCGACTGGGTGACAACTTGACATGGTCCAGGGCCACGATCTCCAGAGGGCGAGTCGTCTTGATGGGTTGCAGGGGTGCCTTCTGGCTGCTGTAGTCTTTTCTTCTGAGGCTACAGGGTCCACAGTCTCTGCACCACCTCTCAATGAAGCTGCGCATCCCCATCCAGTAGAATCGACACTTCAACAGGGTCTCTAGCTTTTTCTAGCCAAAGTGCCCCGCCTGATCGTGGTAGGCCTCCAACACCATCTGGATGTCCGTCTTGGGGACCACTATCTGCCACACCATCTCGAGGGTTTTGGGATTGACGTACCTCCGGCACAACTTCTCACGGTAGATAAACAGCCGGCTTCTCTCATTCCACAGCTGCTTTGCTTGGAGAGCCGCATCCTTCTCCAGGGAGGAACCTTCTTGGGTTATCAGCTCCTTGATACGGCTGACAACCGGGTCGCTGTCCTGGGTCTCTTTCCAGCTGTGGTGAGGCAAGGGGTTTAACGTCTTACCGCGTTGCTTCCTGGAGGCTCGTAGCTCGTGGGCCATCCCATTCCGGTGGAAGGCAGGTAGTTCAACCTCTTCCAGGTCATCCACTTCTTCTTCTGTGTCTGACTGGTGAGGCATCCTGGACAGGGCATCGGCGTTGGCGTTCTTGCGGCCCGCCCGGTACTTTATGGTGAATTGGTAGTTTGACAGCCGAGCCATCCATCGCTATTCCATGGCTCCCAGCTTGGCTGTTTGAAGATGAGTTAAGGGGGTATTGTCAGTGTAGGCAGTAAACTTGCTGGAGGCTAGGTAGTGCTTGAACTTTTCTGTGATGGCCCAGACCAAGGCCAGGAACTCCAACTTGAAGCTGCTATAGTTCTCTGGGTTCCTCTCGGTCGGGCGGAGCTTCCTGCTTGCATACGCGATGACTTTCTCCTGGCCATTCTGCTTCTGACTTAAGACAGTGCCCAGGCCTTCATTGCTGGCATCTGTATACAGCAGGAATGTTTGGCTGTAGTCAGGGTAGGCTAGGATCTCATCACCTGTCAGGATCTCCTTCATCTCTTGAAATGATTCAGCCTGTTCTTTACCCCAGTGGAATGGAGGGTTTTTGCTTTTGGGGGACTGCCCTACCAGGAGGTCTTGCAGAGGAGCTGCCTTCTTAGTGTAGTCCTTTACAAACCTCCGGTAGTATCCGACTAGTCCCAAGAACTGACGCACCTCCTTGAGGTTCTTCGGCTCCGGCCACTTCTGGATGGCAGTAACTTTCTCCGGGTCTGGTGCTACCCCTTCCGGACTGACAATGTGCCCCAGGTACTGTACCTTTCTCTTGAGCAGGTGGCACTTTGAGGGCTTCAACTTCATCCCGTACCGGGACAGTGACTCAAATACCTCTGCCAGGTGTTTCAGGTGGTCCTCGTACGTTCTGGAGTACACAATTACGTCATCCAGGTAAAGTAACACAGTCTCGAAGATGCGGTGTCCCAGGCAGCACTCCATCAGTCTCTGGAACGTTCCGGGGGCATTTTAGAGTCAAAACGGCATGCTGTTGAACTCGCAGAGTCCCATCGGGGTGGTGAAGGCCGTCTTCTCCCGATTCTCCTCAGCCACAGCGACCTGCCAGTAACCACTAGTGAGGTCAAGGGTAGAAAAGTAATTTGCAGACTTTAAGGCAGCTAGGGACTCTTCTATGCGTGGTAAAGGGTATGCATCTTTATGTGTAATGCGATTTACTTGACGGTAATCTACACACATTCTCATGCTCCCATCCTTTTTCCTAACCAGCACTAGGGGAGCCGCCCAGGGACTACAACTATCCCTAATTACTCCCGCCTTCCTCATGTCATGCAGCATTTCTTTTGCCTTCTGGTAGTGAGCTGGGGGTATAGGCCTATAACGTTCTTTAATTGGGGAATGGTTGCCTGTGGAGATATGATGTTGAACCCCCTTAACCCTCCCAAAGTCAAGTGGATGTTTACTGAACACCTGCGAGTATTCTTGAACCACCCGGTGTACACCCTGTTTTTGATGGGCAGGAGTGGTGTCTGTCCCAACATGGAGCTGTTGACACCAATCCTCCACCTGGGTTGCAGGGTCATTATCTTCCACTTCTTCTGGTGAAGTTAAGGACTCCGCCACATGGATACAGTTGTTGTTGACAGCATGTAGTTTAGCAACAGTGGCATAACGTGGCAGTTTGACCTCATCTTCCCCTAGGTTAAGAAGACGGACAGGCACCCTCCCATTACGTACATCTACCACCCCCCTGGCGGTTAAGAGCGTGGGTCTGTGCTCAGAGCAAAGGGGTTCTACTACCGCCTGGTAGCTCTGTCCTCTAAGACCTATGGCAGCTCTACACCAGATGAGCATTTCACTCATTGGGGGAACAACAATGGGTATAGGGTCTGTTACCCTCACGTTACCGATTTCACCATCTGTTAATTGTACTTGCTGTTGATACATCAAGACGCGGATCTCTCTCTGCAGCGCCCTCCTCTGTCTCGGTCTGGCAGTGTCAGCGATCTCTTGGAGCAAGAACACAACCTCTCCCAAACAGTTACCAACAACATTAGTGCCTAGTACCATATATGGGTTGCTGTCATCAGGGTTAGTCTCCACTACAATAAGTCCCTGGTCCTTCAGCTCCACTCTCCCCACCTTACAGTCACATTCTTAACCCCGAGTAGGTTAAGGGGGAGTCCATTTGATGCATATACAGACAAATTTGGAGCTGGCGGACGCAGATCGTCCATGGACCAGTACCTCTTGTAGAGGACTTCAGGTATGATGGTTACCTGAGATCCTGTGTCCAGCAGGGCATGCATCGGGATCCCGTCCAATACAATGGACAGGAAAGGTCTTCCTCCGACGAACCTGTTGTACCAGTCTGATGGACCTGGTGAGTCTACTCCTGGGTGGCGGCCTTCGGACCCAGGGTTTTCTCGTTTAAGGGACAATTCAGGGTGATGTGTCCGGTCTTATGGCATCGGTAACAGATCGGTTCCCTTGGTGGACGGCGTTGGTCACTGGTCCTCGGCGAGGGTGGTGTTGGCCTCCTCCTCCTCCGCATCCAGGGGACATCCTCAGGGCTATCAGCTAGCAGGATCTTCCCTCCTCCCTCAGGCTCCGTCCGCAGCTGCAGGGCACTCAGCACGGTGGTCAGGGTTTTACTCAACTGACGCACCTCTGAGCGCAGACTGTCCAGGTCTTTAGGGGACGTTGTTGGAACCTTAGCTTCAGCAGTCACTGGAGAAAAGGTGGGCGTTGCAGGCTCTGGGGTTGCCCCACCCTGGTAACATTGGATGGCATTTGTCTCCAGGGGCTGTAGTCCTTTTATAGCCATGTCCTTTAGATTGTCAAAGGTGGCATCTGGATGATCCAGGGACCACCAACGCACAGTCCTGCTCTCCTCTGGAGACTTCAGTCCCCGGACAAACTGTTCCTTCAGCATTTTGTTCTCATTCTCAAAGCTGGTCGGACTAACCTGGTTCAGAGCCCGCAGGGCCCCTTGAAGATGCCAGGCGTAGTCACGAACATAGTCCTCTGGTTGTTGGGAGCAGCTGTAGAACCTCATCCGGAGGTCCGCCTCAGTAAGGTCCTCAAAGACAGTATGTAGTTTTTGGAATATTGCGGACACTATCCCCGGTCTGCGGCCGACCATGTTTCCACTTCCCGCTCCGCAGCACCGGTCAGCTGTCCTAATACAACGGCAGCTCTTTGTTTGCCGGTCATAGAGTACATGTCCAAAATACCACATATCTTCCGCTTAAATCCAGACAGGGTATCTGGTTTGCCGTTGTACTGGCGGAGCCACTTTTCTCCAGGAATGTACGGTAAAGTCATAGGAATAACAGGTGTTACAGGCGCTGCTGGTGGAGCGGCGGCTTCGGCCTGCCCATTATCGGGGACGTTGACCGGTAGGTCGGCGTTCTGCTGTTCGACGGACATCTTAGCGCCCCCCTAGTTAACCGTGGCCTACCTTCTGGTTTTTCTTCCGGTAGGCCGCAGCTCCGCAGGTGACGGTTGTCTTCAGGACCTTGCGTCGCTTGCATCCTACGTCAGAGCGTTCAGCGACGCTCCGTACAGGACCTGGCGCTTCCTGATTTGACATCAAGGCGTGGGGTGTGTCCGGGACTTCGTGCTCTTTTGCAGGTACGCCCCTTATTTTCCCGCGGTTACGCCCTTCTTCTCGCTCAACGGCCCAACAATGGCGGCTATCTTCACCACAACTTTTCGTACACAGTTCAAAATAAAGGCGCACAGTACCCGGTGGCAACGGGCAAAACACGGTGTCGTTGCAGTGGGCACGTGATCCTGTTTGCGACGCCAGGAAAGAGATGACTAGCCCAGGGGAATGGGGATGACTCGGTACCCGGGCCTTTAGGGATGTCGCGGTGGTCGGCTCCCGGGCCCGTACTCTGAGCCTCTCTTTTAAAAGGGTTGGTCTTGTAAAAGAAAGAGTTCGTGACGCCACCTGTGGCTTCTGGTGAGGATCACCAGCGCTGCGCAGTCCACTGAGGCTGGTGATAAGGCAGCTTGATGGTATAGCTCCCCACAGGTAGAGCTGGGCCTCAGGGCAGTATAGGAACGGGGATGCAGGACAAAGAGACTCCGCCGGGCCAGATCAAGAACAGGGACGGACACAATAGTCACTTCAGTACCTTTTACTGGTGGAATTTCAGGCACTCCCCGGAGCACTGTAGGGTGAAGGGTGTATGTCCGGATCCTCCCCAATGAGCAGGTTTTGGGCCTCCTGGTTCTGGCTTCTGCGTAGTAAGTTTCTGACCTGCCTGGAGCTAGGCCTAACTTTGTCTCTGTCCTGCGCTGGCTGACCTTGTGGTAGGGCCTTCTCTTGGAGTGCACGTTCCCAACCTACGGGGCCTATGTGTCTCCTGGCTCTGGTACGTATCAGCACTTTAGCGATCCTGGGACCAGTAGTTCTCCAAGGATTCCAGTTTATCTTACTGGGTCGTGGAGATCCTGGCAAGCTTCGGACCCGGTGTCCGGTAACTACTTCTTCTTCGGGGTGAGCTAGTTAAGCTCCTCTGCCCCCTATGAACTAACTCTCTACTCTTCGCCTTCGGCCTACTCGGACCCTCAATAGGCTACTCACACTAACGGCAGCGTGCCGCGTTTCACCGATCTTATGGCGCCGGCACACCTAAAGCTCACCTCACTGAGCTACACGTGAGTCTAGAACGTGCTCCACTGCAGACTGACCTCTCTCAGGCTTTTGCACTGCAGGAACTCTCACAACAGGTTTGCTTTCTGTCGTCTCCAGTCTAGACTAACTGCTGCCTGGCTCCACCTTCCCTTATATATCTCCCTAAGGAGCTCCCTCTGGTGGTCTGAGGTGGAAGGTGGAGATGTGTGAATGGTTATGGGGGCCTCTTGTGGAGGAATCCTTCAATACACCCTCCTGGGTCTGTGATGCCAAGCACAGCTGGGCTTCACAGATAGGTGATAACTTGCAAAGTTAAAATTAACTTATGCAAACATGATTTCAATAATTATATTAGGTTTAACATTTCAGAGTAGTCTGTCCCTAATTATAAATATGCTGTATTAGCCCCACTAATAGGATCTTAGACAAGTCTTTTCAGTAAATGGATAGCAGGTGATTGATTCATTTTTTTAGAAAAAGTCTGTAAAAAAAAATCTTATTAGACATAGCAGCAATGAATGAAAAGTGGTTTGTATGAAGAGCTAAGTTATAGCCTGTCAGCCCGTCTGTTACAGAATGGCAGTGATGTTTATTTTCACCGCTTTTTCGCTTTAGATCCCCTGGTGGGAAACCCTCAACCAGGAAAGACAAGAAGAGATGTTCACTTAATGATCCCACAGACCCTGCAGCCATTATAGCCAAAGCCTTGAAGCAGAAGTTTGCGCACAGAAATGGTGATGACGCTGTCAATAAAGAAAATAGATCTCATGAGGTGTCTCCGTTCTCCAGTCCTGAAGCCCCAATGGTACTGTTTGTAAATCTTACATGACTGACCAACCAAAAATCAGGCTTATGAAAGATCGTGAATGGAAGGTTTGTTGCTGGATCTTTAAACGGTTTATCCAGGACTATTTTATCTTTTTACTATAAGCCTAAAAACTAACAGGCAGGTTGTTACTAACAGTGGCAACTACCTGCCTGTTGTATCCGGTGCCGGCTCGGAGAGGTCACCGACCACTGTCGCCGGCGATTCAGCTGCTCCAAGTCAACAGAGCAGCTCTTCTTCTTCCAGGCTGCTCTGTTGATGGGGCGTGGCTACCGACGTTAGGCAACTTGTGAGCTGGCTGCCAATCAGCATGACGTCAGCAGTCACGATCCATCAAGAGACCAGAGCAGAAGAGAAGCCGCTGCTCTGTAGACATGATATTAGCAGAAGCCGCTGAATTGCTGTGACCGCTCTGTGTCAGCAGAGATCGGTGCAGGGCACAACAGACTGGTAGTTAGCAACTACCTACCTGTTAGTTCTTAGGTCAATAGTTAAAAAAATGTAATAGTCCTAGATAACCCCTTTTAACATTATATACTTGGCAGCAATTATCTATCGTGTGACGTGGCCATAAGACTAAGTCAACTGTATAACATAGTCCTTGACTGTATAACATGGTCTATTACTGACCAGTGATAAGAAAGTATAAAAGCACGGACAACCCCATTTATTTGAAATATGGTTCCTAATGTTGGCGGCACTAGCTACAGATATAGACCCTAATTGCTCTATAGGGGTTGTCCATCAATAAAGACAATTTTTTTAAATACTTAAATGCATGCATTTTTAGCTAAAAATAATTTTTTGGAATTGGATTTGATTAAAAATTTTGCACCGTTTGCCTTTTGTAGTCTCTATCTTGCACTGTCTAAGAATCCATCAGTGAGCTTATTATAACAGTTCAATAGGAGAGAACTGTTATAACAAGAGAAGGAGAGTACCTTTTTTTATGTCTTTTTCTGACCTCATCTCAGCTGGTTTAAGACCACTGACCACATCAAAGTTGAATGTGCAGGGAAACAAATAGTCTGTAAAAGCCAAATGGTGCAATATATTTAATGAAACCAAAATGCACAAAATATATCTTTAAGTCCACAAAGATGCAACATGCACCAATTGGCAGAACGGGGAATTTTTATCCCCAATGGAGAACTTTTATCCCTGTTACAAAATATGTGCCGCAGGTCAGATGCATGACCGCTGGGAGTCTACCGGAAAAAGCCGAGCAGCTACCTAGGGAATGAATGGAGCAGCTGTCAAGCATGTGCCTTTGCTGAAGCATTCGTCATCGAAACCAATTTTTTACACTGTTGATACTACATAGTAAAAAAAACATAGTTCTTATAGATGCTATATAACCCTTTTAAGGCAACCCACATACTCTAAAATCTAGACCTTTCGGCTGCGTGCCCACGATGCGTTTTTCATGCGTTTCCACTGCGGAATTTCCGCAGTGGAAACTCATTAAAAACGCTTGGTAATCTGCACCACATGGTCCTCAATGGCATTCCGCAATGTCAATGCACATGCTGCGGATTATTCCGCAGCGTTTCTGCGGCGCTCAAAAATCCGCAGCATGTTCATTAATTTTGCGGAAGCGCAGCGGAATTGCCGCCATTGACTTGCATTGAGACGCATATAATCCGTGTCTATACGTTTGTACATGTGGATTATATGCGTTTCTATGTGCGGATGGTACCCAGTTCTGGAGGAGAGAAGACTCTCATCCAGACCTGGGTACCATTGTACCTGTGAAAAAAAGAATAAAATAATAAATAAAGTTTATATTTACTTTCTCGCGGGCCGGCCGGCAGCGCTTATCTTCCAGGACCTGAGATGACGTCGCGATCATGTGACCGCAGGCTGTCTCGCGATATGCCGGCAACCCGGAAGGACCGCGACAACACACGCGGCAGCACATGCGGCAGGGGATCGGTAAGTATAGCTTTATTTTTTACAGTCACACTATATAAATCCATGCTGTTTGCATGGATTTATATAGTGTGACCTAGTTGTCAAGCACTTTCCAAGTGATGCTATCGGGGCTCGGTTAGCTGCATGCATCACACACACCCCATTTCCGAGGGACAGCTCAACGGTGCTCCCATTAGTACAGTAATGCAGGCACGACAAATCATGTCCCTGGCTGGAGTGGGGAGGGGGGAAGCACACCCAGTGATGTAGGAGCAGGGGGGGACGGTTTCTGGGCATAGGTAGGAGCCCATTGGTTGGAAGTCACCTGGGCTCATACACAGAGAGGGAGGTATATAAGGTGTCTTCATCTTAGTCGAGTAGAGTCAGTTCAGTCAGGAGGAGAAGAGAAAAGGAGTTCAACCAGGAGGGCTGACAGGGAGCTGTGGCTCAGTCTGGGCCCAGCTCCACGAGGCAGGCCTAGAGTGAAGGCCAGAGCCAGAAGAAAGGACAGAAACAGAAAGGAACAGAAAGGAAAGTAAGAAGGAACAGAACACCAAGAGAGGCCCAGAGACACGAAGGCAGAAGGAACCCTAAGGACCCAGGAGATTACAGGTGACGGGTTGGCAGAACAGGGTACCGGATCCCAAGTTGGTGGAGGCGACTAATCCTTAACCAAGAACCGGTGGTCGCAATCATTTAGTGGTGCGACCCCTTACTACACCTACTAGAAAGGCACACCACATAGGGTCAGGGAAGTGGGTACCCAGCCCTCCCAGGAGAAGATCAGAGGCAGCTGGACAAAAGTAGTGTCATTGGTGGGGCACGGCTGACGAAAGGATAGAAGGGAGTCCTGTGCCACACTCTGGAATTACCTGGGGGTTGACCGAGCCCCCTGCCTGGTGGAAGCAGCACGGCTCGGGCGGTCCTACCTGTGCACAAGTGAACTGGATGAGAACTGTGAGTAAAAAGCTTGAACTGCAACGCCTTGTCTCTGTGCTTTCTCACCGCATGCAGCACTACTGGTACTGGGACGCCCGTGCACCATAACCCCCACCGTCTACTACACTGCCCTGGGGCTTCACTGTTCCCGTCGGGAGTCACACTACCTCAGCTGCATACACCATCAGCCCCAGCGGTCTGCCTTGCTGCGGCGGTTCGCACTGACCGCAATCCACGGGTGGCGTAGTCGGACATTATCCCATAAAAGCCCCCACAAAAGACCGCCATTGGCCTGACCACACTGAGCCACGGGCCCAGGTCACCTCCACAGAGACTACAACCCCCAGAAGCCCGGTTCCGGGTGTCCCTCGGCCCAGGGGGCGAGTCAAATGCACAATCTGCATGCATTTTTTCTGGCAAGGGAGATGCAGAAACGCTGCAGAAATTTTCTGCTTCATTTCTGCATCGTGGGCACATACCCTTATTGGGTAGAAGTGTTTTAACTAATTGAATCGTTGACTGATCCTTCACGATTTTCCCAGTGTATATATGAATGTATATCTGGTTCTAACTTTTCCTATGTTCTTCACTTGTAGTTTGGGCGCCACCTGCTTAAGCCTATTGGGAAAAGAACACAGAAGGAAATTACAAGAAAGCAAGTTCATGTCTGAGTTGATGTTCATACCCCTGATGAAGCCATAATCACTTGGCGTAACGCGTAGGTTATTTATATCCTTCCTTTTTCTTTGAGCAGCTTTATTCTTGGCTAGTGTTGAGCGATACCTTCCGATATCGGGAAATATCGGATCGGATTGGATCGGACCGATACCGAAAAAGTATCGGATATCGCCGATTCCAATACCGGAAACCAATGCAAGTCAATGGGACAGAAATATCGGAATGAAAATAAACCCTTTCTTTCCTTGTAGGTTAATTCTACATGAAGGAAAACAACTAAGAATAATGTAGAATGTATTGGGGGAGGTGGGGGAGACAATAAAGGCATAGAGGTTTAGCCCAATCAAATGGAATAGCAGGAATTAATTTTTTTTTTTAAGACGTTCTGAGTTACGGAAATATTGACTATGTTAAGTATTTTTATATTTTGTCAGATATTTATGTTTCACTACTTCCATGCTCTTCACCTTCTTTTTTACTTCTCCCACACTTTCTCCTTCATCATCCTCAGCATCTTTTTCATCCACTTCTTCTTCACCTTCTTCATCTTCTTCTTCTTCACCTTCTTCGTATTATTCTTTTTTTTTACATTCATCATATTCTACTTCTTCATCTTCTTCATCTTCTTCTTCTTCATCATATTCTTATTTGTGGCAGGCATTCCTCTAGTTGTTATCTATAAAAGGTTGGACATTACACCTTTCGTTCTGCCCGTCACAAAAGATTTACAACAGGATTTGTCCGCGTTCAGTTTGGCCTGCAGCAGCAGGTCTTTTCCAGGGGCACCACGAGGAGGAACGGACTCACCCCCATACACTGCTTAGTCATCTTCTGCTTATAATTTAGATATTATCTTTTGCTCTGATTTTTAGTCTTATGCTTAATGTTCTTCCGCTTTTTGTTCTGCAGCTTCTTGTATTTCTGCTTCTTGGTTTTCTGTCTCTTGTTCTTCTGTATCTTGGTGCTTGTCTTCTCTTCTTTGTCCTCTTGGTCAACTTTTTCAGGGTCATCTTCTTGGTCTTCTTCGGGGTGGTCTTCAGGGTCGTCGTCTTCGGGGGTCCTCGTCTTCAGGGTCCTCGTCTTCTTCGGGTTGGTCTTCTGGGTCCTCATCTTCGGGGTCCTCGTCTTCTTCGGGGTGGTCTTCAGGGTCCTCGTCTTCTTCGGGGTGGTCTTCAGGGCCCTCGTCTTCTTCGGGGTGGTCTTCAGGGTCCTCGTCTTCAGGGTCGTCGTCTTCGGGGTCCTCGTCTTCTTAGGGTTGGTCTTCAGGGTCCTCGTCTTCAGGGTCCTCGTCAGGGAGATCTAGAGTGATTACCAAGAACCATTTCAAAAAGCTTGAACTTGGAAATGTAGCAGAAGGTACAAGAAAGCTGAGGAACTACCGAGGACCAGCTGATGGTACTGGAACCCGGATGGGTAGCAGAAGGTACAAGAGCCAATGGAACTGCCGAAGACCAGCTGACGGTACTGGAACTCGGCTACTAAGCAGGAGGTACCTGTGCCAGAAAGCACTACCAAGGACCAGCAGACGTTGGTGGAACTTGGATACCGAGAAGGAGGCACCTAATCCAAAGGCACTGCCGAGAACCAGTTGACGGTACTGGAACCCGGATGGGTAGTAGAAGGTACAAGAGCAAATGGAACTACCGAGGACCAGCTGACGGTACTGGAACCCGGATGGGTAGCAGAAGGTACAAGAGCCAATGGAACTGCCGAAGACCAGCTGACGGTACTGGAACTCGGTTACTAAGCAGGAGGTACCTGTGCCAGAAAGCACTACCAAGGACCAGCAGACATTGGTGGAACTTGGATACCGAGAAGGAGGCACCTAATCCAAAGGCACTGCCGAGAACAAGCTGACGGTACTGGAACCCGGATGGGTAGCAGAAGGTACCCATGTAAAAAAAAATTCAAGGCCGCGAACCGGCCGCAGTTACCACAACCCACAGTCCTACAGGGGGTGCTTGTCCTATTGGCACTATGGAACCAGCCTTCATTGCCAGATCCCGCAGCCCACATAGGAGTCACCTAAACTGCAGGCACCATAGAGTCGGCTAACCCGACCGCAACACGACAGGACAACGCATTGGAGGCAAAGTGACGTTGACACTACCCGGAAACAGCTGGTGTGCTGGAACCAGGCTGGGCAGGAGGGAGTACCCATGCCAAAGTCACTGCCGATAACAAGCTGACGGTACTGGAACCCGGATGGGTAGCAGAAGGTACAAGAGCCAATGGAACTGCCGAAGACCAGCTGACGGTACTGGAACTCGGTTACTAAGCAGGAGGTACCTGTGCCAGAAAGCACTACCAAGGACCAGCAGACGTTGGTGGAACTTGGATACCGAGAAGGAGGCACCTAATCCAAAGGCACTGCCGAGAACCAGCTGACGGTACTGGAACCCGGATGGGTAGCAGAAGGTACCCATGTAAAAAAAAGTTCAAGGCCGCGAGCCGGCCGCAGTTACCAAAACCCACAGTCCTACAGGGGGTGCTTGTCCTATTGGCACTATGGAACCAGCCTTCATTGCCAGATCCCGCAGCCCACATAGGAGTCACCTAAACTGCAGGCACCATAGAGTCGGCTAACGCGACCGCAATACGACAGGACAACGCATTGGAGGCAAAGTGACGTTGACACTACCCGGAAACAGCTGGCGTGCTGGAACCAGGCTGGGCAGGAGGGAGTACCCATGCCAAAGTCACTGCCGAGAACCAGCTGACGGTACTGGAACTCGGATGGGTAGTAGAAGGTACAAGAGCAAATGGAACTACCGAGGACCAGCTGACGGTACTGGAACCCGGATGGGTAGCAGAAGGTACAAGAGCCAATGGAACTGCCGAAGACCAGCTGACGGTACTGGAACTCGGTTACTAAGCAGGAGGTACCTGTGCCAGAAAGCACTACCAAGGACCAGCAGACGTTGGTGGAACTTGGATACCGAGAAGGAGGCACCTAATCCAAAGGCACTGCCGAGAACCAGCTGACGGTACTGGAACCCGGATGGGTAGTAGAAGGTACAAGAGCAAATGGAACTACCGAGGACCAGCTGACGGTACTGGAACCCGGATGGGTAGCAGAAGGTACAAGAGCCAATGGAACTGCCGAAGACCAGCTGACGGTACTGGAACTCGGTTACTAAGCAGGAGGTACCTGTGCCAGAAAGCACTACCAAGGACCAGCAGACGTTGGTGGAACTTGGATACTGAGAAGGAGGCACCTAATCCAAAGGCACTGCCGAGAACCAGCTGACGGTACTGGAACCCGGATGGGTAGTAGAAGGTACAAGAGCAAATGGAACTACCGAGGACCAGCTGACGGTACTGGAACCCGGATGGGTAGCAGAAGGTACAAGAGCCAATGGAACTGCCGAAGACCAGCTGACGGTACTGGAACTCCGTTACTAAGCAGGAGGTACCTGTGCCAGAAAGCACTACCAAGGACCAGCAGACGTTGGTGGAACTTGGATACCGAGAAGGAGGCACCTAATCCAAAGGCACTGCCGAGAACCAGCTGGCGGTGCTGGAACCCAGGGTAAATACTAAAAACAGAGTGGAGCCAGAGGTGTAATTGGAGCAAGTTTTAAATCAGTAGTACAGTGGATGTGGACAAAGCAGGAGAATTTGCCGGACACACAGCAGGGGAACAGCTGACGTTACTGAACCCCAATAACACTGGAGCAAGCGTTGACTGTGCAGACGGCACTTCTGAGCAGCAACTAGCGGTATTGGAGCCCAGGGTAAATACTAAAAACAGAGGAGCCAGAGGTGTAATTGGAGCAACTTTAAAATCTGTAGTAGTGAGAATGTGGACAGAGCAGGAGAAATTGCCGTCCGCACAGCAGGGGAACAGCTGACGTTACTGAACCCCAATAACACGGCAGCAAGTGTTGACTGTGCAGACGGCACTTCCGAGCGCCAACTGGCGGTGTTGGAGCTCAGGGATAATACTGAAAACAGAGGAGCCAGAGGTGTAATTGGAGCAACTTTAAAATCTGTAGTAGTGAGAATGTGGACAGAGCAGGAGAAATTGCCGTCCGCACAGCAGGGGAACAGCTGACGTTACTGAACCCCTATAACATGGCAGCAAGTGTTGACTGTGCAGACGGCACTTCCAAGCGCCAACTGGCGGTGTTGGAGCTCAGGGATAATACTGAAAACAGAGGAGCCAGAGGTGTAATTGGAGCAACTTTAAAATCTGTAGTAGTGAGAATGTGGACAGAGCAGGAGAAATTGCCGTCCGCACAGCAGGGGAACAGCTGACGTTACTGAACCCCTATAACATGGCAGCAAGTGTTGACTGTTCAGACGGCACTTCTGAGCGCCAACTGGCGGTGTTGGAGCTCAGGGATAATACTGAAAACAGAGGAGCCAGAGGTGTATTTGGAGGAGGTTTTAAATCAGTAGTACAGTGGATGTGGACAGAGCAGGAGAAATTGCCGTCCACACAGCAGGGGAACAGCTGACGTTACTGAACCCCAATAACACGGCAGCAAGTGTTGACTGTGCAGATGGCACTTCCAAGCGCCAACTGGCGGTGTTGGAGCTCAGGGATTACAGTTCAGGTGGTAGAAACATGAACAGAACAGGAGACCTGGATACTGTTGCCAACCAATTATTTATTCTGGAAGAGGACTGGCAAATTCATGAGAGATCCAGGCCTTGTTCATTTTGAGAAAAGTAAGCCGGTCAACGTTATCGGAGGATAGTCGCATGCGACGGTCTGTTAGTACACCACCTGCGGCACTAAAGACGCGTTCCGATAATACACTAGCAGCAGGGCAAGCTAGTACCTCCAATGCATACTGACTAAGCTCTGGCCATGTATCCAGCTTACAGACCCAAAACTTGAAGGGAGAAGAGCCGTCTGGGAGTACACAAAGAGGGCAAGACATGTAGTCTGTCACCATCTGACGGAAACGTTGCCTCCTGCTGACTGGAGCCGTCTGTGATGGTGTAGACATTTGTGGCGGCGGGGACACAAAACTTTGCCACATTTCGGCCTTACTGGTCTTGCCTTGTGCTGAGGCGCTGCTTCTGCTCCCTCTTTGTGCAGAGCTTCCTCCACTGCCTCGACGCACTGAGCTGCTTTGTAAAGCACTAGCAGCACTGCTCTCGGTTGGAATGGAGAACATGATGGAATGCACCAGTGCGTCTTGGTACTCCCGCATTTTACGCTCCCGGTTCAACGGTGTTATGAGGCTTTGTAAGTTGTCCCGGTAGCGAGGATCTAGGAGGGTGGACACCCAATAATCAGCCGTGTTGAGAATGTGGGCGATGCGGCGGTCTTTTCTCAGGCACTGCAGCATGAAATCAACCATGTGCTTGTCACGGGTGTGTCGCCACGAAGATCGTCACGATTACACAGCCTGACTTCTCGCAGCTGACTTTTTGGTGCTTTGTGTTTTTCGGCAGTGAAGGAGTTAATTCTCTCTCTCTCTGTGCTAGACGAGGTCCAGCCTCGCCCAGCTGCAATCAATGCTGCTGTAGTGAGACTCCTTCAAATGCCTGCTGGTCTGTTAGGGAAGTGTCGGTGAAAGCATTTCATGCAGACTAACTGAGCGGATCGTGGTTTTTGGAGTTTCAGAGATAAGTGTATTTGGAGTGTTTTTTCCCTTCCTTGCTTTATCATTTATCTCCTTTCCCGTTGGTGTTCCCTCTGTTGTAGTTGTGTAGTTTTTGTATGCAAGGTGGTTTTGGTTTTTCCCTTGTACTGTCTCGTTCGTCTAAGTACTGTGTGTGGGCATATTATTACTTGTCCCCTTTTGTTGTGATCGGGGTCCTTCTCAGGACTAGATTACTTAGGTGCAGGGATCCTCAGGAGGTAGGGGTTACGTTGGCGGCCTGGACCTCTGTACCTTTAACAGTACCTCCAGGTTGAGGGATTAGTCAGGGCCCCAGCTTAGGGTCAGCTTAGGCCCCCTACCTCCAGTATACAGAGACAGCGTGACATTTTCACCGACCCCTTAGTTTTTCTCCAGCTACCATGGATCCAGTAGCCGGTCTAGCTCGGCAGTTGCAGAGTTTGTCCATGGAGCTGGCGGACGTTAGGTCCAAGGTTTTGTATCCTCAGGAGCAAGCCGGACCAGAACCTAAAGTAGCTCTCCCTGACAGGTTCACTGGGGGGCGGGACAAGTTTTATGTTTTCCGGGAGGCATGCAAGTTGTACTTTCGGCTGCGGCCTCGGTCATCGGGGAGTGAAGAACAAAGGGTGGGAATTGTCATCTCGCTCCTACAAGGGGACCCACAATCTTGGGCGTTCTCTCTTCCCCCGGGCTCCCCGGCTCTCCAGTCAGTGGATAGGTTTTTCGCTGCTCTGGGACTCGTATATGATGACCCAGATCGGATCTCCCTTGCTGAGTCTAAGTTACGTAGGATCCAGCAGGGAGATCGTCCGGCGGAGGAATTCTGTTCGGAGTTCCGTAGGTGGGCCACGGACACCCAGTGGAATGACCCGGCTCTTAGGAGCCAGTTTTGTCAAGGTTTATCTGACAAATTACAGGATGTGTTGGCACAGTATGACTCTCCCGCGTCACTGGAAGCCGTTATGGCCCTTGCTATTCGCGTTGACAGACGGCTTCGGGAGAGGTGCGGGATAACTCTACCCCCTGTGATGACTCCACCTCCTACAAGGTCCCCTCATATGGTGGTTCCCCTGGTCAGTCCAGAGGAGCCTATGCAATTAGGAGGGACATCATTTCGGGGGAGGGGACCGGTGGTGCGCCATAAGACAGGAAGGTGTTTCTTCTGCGGGAGAAAGGGACATTTTATTGGGGGGTGTCCATCCCGTCCCTTGCAGAGTGAAGAGTCGTCGGAAAACTGTTGATCCCAGGTTGTGTGGTGGACGGCAATCTGGGAGTAGGTATTTCGTCCCTAGGTTCGTCTCAGTTTCTCGTACCGGCGGAGGTGGTGGTGGGTACGAGAACTGAGAGGATATCTGTTCTTCTGGATAGTGGGGCCGGGGCTAATCTGGTTGATGCTCGGTTTGCCCGGGTTCAAGGTATGCGATTGAGTGAGTTGGCTAAACCCATCCCCATATTCTCGATCGATGCCAGGCCTCTCGGTCAGGGAAGTTTTTTGCAAGCTGTGCATGACGTAAAACTTCAAGTGGGGGCGATACATAAAGAACTGTTGTCTTGCTACGTGTTGGAGGGTCTTCCCACTCCTATAGTGTTGGGCCTTCCTTGGTTAACTAAGCATAACCCGGTTATTAATTGGCAAACCAGAGAGATAAGCCAATGGAGTAAATTCTGTAATAAAAACTGCATGAACACGGTCATCGGTGCGGTTACTCCTTGGGTCTTACCTCCATTTCTGGCGGACTTTGAGGATGTATTCTCTGAGAAAGGGTGTCAGGAACTACCTCCTCATCGCGAGTATGACTGTTCTGTAAAACTGCTCCCTGAGGCCAAGTTACCTAAAGCTAGGTTGTATAACCTTTCTGGTCCTGAGAGGCAGGCCATGAAGGATTATATTTCAGAAAGTCTGGCTAAGGGGCATATTAGACCTTCATCCTCACCGGTGGCTGCGGGGTTCCTCTTTGTTAAGAAGAAAGATGGAGGCCTACGCCCTTGCCTGGATTTCCGTGAACTTAATCGGATTACGGTCCGAGATCCGTATCCGCTCCCACTTATTCCCGATCTCTTTAATCAGATCGTGGGCGCCAAATGGTTCTCTAAGTTGGATCTCAGGGGGGCTTACAATCTGATTAGGATGAAGGAGGGGGATGAGTGGAAGACGGCGTTTAACACTCCGGAGGGGCATTATGAGAACCTTGTCATGCCATTCGGTCTGACTAATGCCCCGGCGGTGTTCCAACACTTTGTTAATGACATTTTTCGCCGCCTGGTGGGACAGTTTGTTGTCATATATCTGGATGATATCTTAATTTACTCGCCGGATCTGGTGTCTCATCAGGAGCACGTTAGGCAGGTGTTACAGATCTTGCGGGATAATAAACTGTATGCCAAATGGGAAAAGTGTGTGTTCGCCGTACAGGAACTCCAGTTTTTAGGCTTCCTGGTTTCAGCGTCCGGTTTTCGTATGGACCCTGGGAAAGTGCGGGCAGTTCTTGAGTGGGATCGGCCAGAGAATCTTAAGGCACTACAACGTTTCCTGGGGTTTGCTAATTATTACCGGAAGTTCATTCGTAATTTCTCGTCCATGGTTAAGCCTCTCACAGACATGACTAAAAAGGGGACGGATTTTTCTAGGTGGTCTGACAAGGCTTGTCAAGCATTCTCCTCCTTGAAAAAATGTTTTGCCTCGGCACCCATACTCATTCAACCTGATGCGTCACAGCCATTCATTGTAGAGGTAGACGCTTCCGAGGTAGGGGTGGGAGCAGTATTGTCACAAGGTTCGTCCCCTGGTAAGTGGCATCCGTGCGCCTTTTTCTCTAAAAAATTGTCGTCCGCTGAGAGGAATTACGATGTCGGCAATAGGGAACTCTTGGCCATTAAGTTAGCTTTTGAGGAGTGGCGCCATTTTTTGGAGGGGGCAGTCCATCCGGTCACCGTCATCACCGATCACAAGAACCTGCTATATCTGGAGTCCGTGAAACGTCTGAATCCCAGACAAGCTAGGTGGTCATTATTTTTTACCAGGTTTAATTTTGTCGTTACATATCGTCCTGGGTCAAAAAATGTAAAGGCGGATGCCTTATCTCGTAGTTTCCCTGGGGCCGGGAATACGGACGACCCGGTTCCTATCCTTCAGGAGGGGGTGGTGGTTTCGGCAGTATGCTCTGAGCTGGAGGAGGAGGTATTGGAGGCTCAGGGGGACGCCCCTATTGGACCTCCGGGGAGACTGTTTGTTCCAGATCAGTTGCGACAAAAGGTGATCGAGGCACACCATAACTCAGTTTTTGCAGGACACTCGGGGAGTAGAGCAACTGTGGATCTCCTCTCGCGTCGGTTTTGGTGGCCTAACTTACATAAGGAGGTGGTAACTTTTGTCGCGTCCTGTGGGGTTTGTGCGCGCTCTAAGACCTCACATACCCGTCCGTCTGGGGCCCTCTTACCTTTGAAGATCCCGGAGCGTCCTTGGACTCATCTGTCTATGGACTTTATTACGGACCTCCCTCCATCTTCGGGTAAAACGGTCATACTCGTTGTAGTGGACAGGTTCAGCAAGATGGCACATTTTATCGCTCTTCCGGCTCTCCCTAATGCTAAAACTCTTGCGCAGGTGTTCATTGGGGAGATTGTGAGGCTTCACGGGGTACCCTCTGATGTGGTGTCTGATCGGGGGTCTCAGTTTGTGTCCAAGTTCTGGAAGGCGTTTTGTGCACGGCGGGGGATGCATTTGTCGTTCTCATCGGCTTTTCATCCTCAGACCAATGGTCAGACGGAACGTATGAACCAGAGCTTGGAGACATATCTCCGGTGTTTTGTGTCAGAGAACCAGGAGGACTGGGCTTCTTTCTTACCTCTGGCAGAGTTTGCTCTTAATAATAGGCGGAGCGAGTCCACTGGTAAGTCCCCGTTTTTTGGGGCATATGGTTTTCACCCCCAGTTTTGTTCTTTCAGTAGGGGGGGCTCTTCGGGGGTTCCTGAGGAGGAACGATTTTCCTCATCACTCGCTTCAGTATGGAGAGGGGTGCTGAAGAATCTGAATACTATGGGGAACCGAAACAAACGTATGGCTGATAGGAGGAGAGTGTCTGGTCCGGACCTAAGTGTGAACGATCGGGTATGGTTGTCTACCAGGAATATAAAACTTAAGGTTCCCTCCTGGAAACTGGGTCCCAGGTTCATCGGGCTGTACAGAATCAGTTCTATTATTAATCCGGTGGCATTCCGTCTTGACCTCCCCCCTACGTTTAAAATTCACAACGTGTTCCACAGATCGTTGCTTAAGAGGTATGTGGCGCCGGTGGTACCGTCACCTTTACCTCCCCCTCCAGTGGTGGTCAAGGGTAACTTGGAGTTCCAGGTATCGAGGGTCATCGATTCACGCTTTAATCGCCGGTCCCTTCAGTACCTGGTTCATTGGAAAGGGTATGGTCCTGAGGAGAGGATGTGGGTTCCTGCGTCGGATATTAACGCAGACCGATTAGTTCGGGCCTTCCACACGACTCACCCGGATAAACCTGGCCATGAGGGTCCGGAGGCCCCTCGTAGAAGGGGGGGTACTGTCACGGGTGTGTCGTCACGAAGATCGTCACGATTACACAGCCTGACTTCTCGCAGCTGACTTTTTGGTGCTTTGTGTTTTTCGGCAGTGAGGGAGTTAATTCTCTCTCTCTCTGTTCTAGACGAGGTCCAGCCTCGCCCAGCTGCAATCAATGCTGCTGTAGTGAGACTCCTTCAAATGCCTGCTGGTCTGTTAGGGAAGTGTCGGTGAAAGCATTTCATGCAGACTAACAGAGCGGATCGTGGTTTTTGGAGTTTCAGAGATAAGTGTATTTGGAGTGTTTTTTCCCTTCCTCGCTTTATCATTTATCTCCTTTCCCGTTGGTGTTCCCTCTGTTGTAGTTGTGTAGTTTTTGTATGCAAGGTGGTTTTGGTTTTTCCCTTGTACTGTCTCGTTCGTCTAAGTACTGTGTGTGGGCATATTATTACTTGTCCCCTTTTGTTGTGATCGGGGTCCTTCTCAGGACTAGATTACTTAGGTGCAGGGATCCTCAGGAGGTAGGGGTTATGTTGGCGGCCTGGACCTCTGTACCTTTAACAGTACCTCCAGGTTGAGGGATTAGTCAGGGCCCCAGCTTAGGGTCAGCTTAGGCCCCCTACCTCCAGTATACAGAGACAGCGTGACAGTGCTGCAGACTGCCAACTGGCCAAGAAACGCTGTCCCCTGCTTGAGGCGTGATCTCTGCCTGCTCTGCATCACCCCACCCTCGCTCTAGATACTGACTACTAGAGCATTATGTACCTCCCTCCTCTGGACAGATGTCTTCCTCATCCATTGACTCCTCCTCATCCTCCTCACAAAGTGTCCCCTGCCTAGGCCTTTGTGAGGAACCACGTTGCGCAAACTGTAGAGAAGCAGATGGCATTTGTGACTCCTCATCCTCCACCTCTTCCAAAACCTCGTCCCTTAGTGCTTGCAGTGTTTTTTCAAGCAGGCAGATATGGGGGATAGTCATGCTGACTAGTGCATCATCTGCACTCACCATCCGCGTGGAATAATCGAAGGCATGCAAAACGTGGCAAATGTCCTTCATAGAGGCCCACTCAGTGGTGGTGAAGTGTGAACGGCGCGCACTGCGACTTGTTTGCGCCTGCTGCAGCTGGTACTCCATTACTGCTGCCTGCTGCTCACACAACCTCTCCAACATATGTAACGTTGAATTCCACCTGGTGGGTAGGTCACATATGATGCGATGTTCCGGAAGACGTAATCGGCGCTGCAGAGCTGCAATGCGTGATCTTGCATTGCTGGAACGCCGCAAGTGAGCGCACTCTATGCGGACCTTGTGAAGCAGTGCATCAAGATCCGGATAGTCCCTCAAAAAACTCTGCACGACCAAGTTGAGCATATGTGCTAGACATGGGATGTGAGTGAAGTTGCCTAGGCCCAGAGCTGCCACCAGATTTCGGCCATTGTCACACACTACCATGCCTGGTTGGAGATTCGCTGGCACAAACCACACGTCGCTCTGCTGCTTGATGGCATTCCAGAGCTCCTGCGCTGTGTGGCTTCGATTCCCCAAAGAAATTAATTTTAATACGGCCTGTTGACGTTTGGCCACGGCTGTGCTCATATTGGTCACCATAACAGATAACCGTTCACGGGTCGATGTGGAGGTAGACCGTGACGGCTCCTGCAGCGCTGATTCAGAGGAACTGGAGTATGAGGAGGAGTCAATGTGTACAGACTGGATTCCTGCAATCCTTGGAGTTGGCAGAACACGTACAGCGCCACTCTCAAGATCTGTACCTGGCTCCACAACATTTACCCAATGGGCAGTGAGGGAAAGGTATCGTCCCTGTCCATGCTTACTGGTCCACGCATCGGTGGTCAGGTGGACCTTGCTACTGACGGCGTTTTGTAGCGCATGTTTAATTTTTCCCTCCACATGATGTTGCAAGGCAGGGACGGCTTGCCTGCTGGAATAAAATCGGCTGGGCACGTTGTATTGTGGGACTGCCAATGCCATAAAGTTACGGAATGTGTCAGTCTCCACCAGCCTGAATGATAGTATTTCAAGGGCCAGTAGTTTAGCAATGCCAGCATTCAGAGCCTGTGCTCGGGGGTGGTTTGCCGAGTATGGGCGCCTTTTCTCCCATGCCTGTGCTAACGATGGCTGCAGACTGGCCTGGGAGTGTGAGGATGACTGGGAAAGTGGTGCTGTGGGTGGAATTACACTGTGTCTCTGTACAACAGTGCCAGAGATTCTTCCATGGCGATCCTGTGAGGAAGCCGAACCAGCTGTGTGTGAGCTGGAGGAAGAGGCTACAACACGAGTTGAAGAGGTGGTAGGTGGCGCTGTAGGTTGGCCTAGGTCTTCAGTGTGTTTTTGTAACTCCACCATGTGCTTGGTCCGCACATGTTTCCACATATTTGTGGTATTGAGGTTGCTGACACTTTTCCCTCTTTTCACCTTCAGATTACACAGCTTGCATTTGACAAAGCAAATGTCATCTGCAACTGTGTCAAAAAAGGACCAGGCACTGCAAGTCTTGGGAGCGCCCGCTTTGGATTTTGGAAGAGCCATGCTCCTAATGGGTGCCGAAGTGGAGGCTACAGGCAACCAAGTCTGCCCCCTCCCTCTCCCTCCTTTTTGGGCTGTTCGGGGAATCTCTTCCTCAGAGCTGCTCCCACCACCTTCCTGTCCCTCACGCCATGATGGGTCAAGGACCTCATCATCTACACCACCCTCTTCAAACAACTGCTTCTCCTGAGTAGTCTCGACAGCACAGTACACACCAGAAAGTGGCACCTGAGTCTCATCATCAGATGCGTACTGAGGTGTGCTGCTGACCATAGGCACTGGCCCACCCGCCTCTTCAGATTCAGAGAGACAAAACGGTTGCGCATCACTGCATACTACCTCTTCTTCAAATTCTCGAATTCTGCTTGGCTGGCCCCCTCTTTCCAAGCCAAGAGATTCAGAGAACAGAAGTAGAGATGGCTCCTGTCCAGGGCTCTCTGACTGCCTGGGCAATTTGGCAGGTGGTGAAGAGACAGATGGGTGCTCTTCAGTGCTCAGGACCTGAGAGGATCTGGAACTAATTGAAGTCGATGCGTTAGCTGCCATCCATCCGACAACGGCTTCAATTTGGTCCTCGCGCAGCAATGGGGTACGGCTAGCTCCCACAAAGCTGCGCATAAAGGACTGTTCCCTGGTAAAACTGGGGGATGCTGAGTCACTGGTGCCCGCAGCAGGCACAGAATCCCCACGTCCTCTCCCTGCAGGCACAGAATCCTCACGTCCTCTCCCTGCAGAAACTCCACGCCCACGCCCACGACCACATGCCTTACTCCCTGCCTTCTTCATCTTGGTAGACTGATAAAGATAGGCAGAAAAGTACTAAGGGCTTAGTGTGCTTATTCCTGAACAGCTGCTAACAGGTATAAGAAACACTAATTTTATAAAGTGTGGACTAGACTTTAATATGAGCTAATGTGGCCTACACAACTGTAAAGTGGAGTGTTTGGTGAACTTTATTTAGTTTTTTTTTGTCACAAAAAGACACTGTATGTGCCTAAAGATGTAATAACGATAGTATCACAAACTTTTTGTAGCTATTACAATGTAGGAAGGTAACCTACAATGCAATAGATGAGGCTGCAAAAAATAGGCTAATACTAATCTGGCTGGGGCTGCAGGGCCCAATGCTGCAGAGAGGCTCCTCTAACTACTCCTATAAAGTGTGTTTGGAACCAATTTAGCTGAATATGGATGGAACCACCACACTAATAGGAGAAATCAGGAAAAATTATGAATTGGCAAAAAAGGACAATGTATGAGGCAGTGACACACACTGAGTGCACTACAACCAGACGTGGTTGAAGCACACACTACAGGGTGAGCTGCACTCACACACCAGACCTTGCAGACAGCGGTGAACAGTACAGATGCAGAGCACTGTGCACTAGCGCTGCAAGACCAAAAAAAATTCTCTATCTACTCCTATATAGTGTGTTTGGAACCAATTTAGCTGAATACGGATGGAACCACCACACTAATAGGAGATATCAGGAAAAATTATGAATTGGCAAAAAAGGACAATGTATGAGGCAGTGACACACACTGAGTGCACTACAACCAGACGTGGTTGAAGCATACACTACAGGGTGAGCTGCACTCACACACCAGACCTTGCAGACAGCGGTGAACAGTACAGATGCAGAGCACTGTGCACTAGCGCTGCAAGACCAAAAAAATTTCTCTATCTACTCCTATATAGTGTGTTTGGAACCAATTTAGCTGAATACGGATGGAACCACCACACTAATAGGAGATATCAGGAAAAATTATGAATTGGCAAAAAAGGACAATGTATGAGGCAGTGACACACACTGAGTGCACTACAACCAGACGTGGTTGAAGCACACACTACAGGGTGAGCTGCACTCACACACAGAGACCTTGCAGAAAGCGGTGAACAGCACAGAGAACTGTGCACTAGCACTGCAAGGCACAGCGATTTATAAAGTAGCTTGGGTAAAGCAGAATAGACCAAATAGGTAGCTAAAACTGTCCCTCAGAACAACAGCGTCCTATCCCTAACTGAATTCACAGCAGAGTGAGCTCAAAATGGCGGCGGCGGCTTTTATAGTGCATCATGACATCATTTCAGCAGCCAATCACAGCCATGCCATTAGTTAAGATGCCTACATGCCTAACAGGATGTGCCCACACTTCTTAGGATCCTCATTGGCTGATTAAAATGAAAATGGCTCATTGCATTATGGGAACTTCCGATTCCGGTATACGATATTGCAAAAGTATCGGAATTAAGTATCGGAATTCCGATACCGCGAATATAGGCCGATACCCGATATTTCAGTATCGGAATGCTCAACACTAGCAACCAGCGATCTATATAGTATGCTCCTTCCCCAAAGCAACCTAGTAATCGAACACTATCCGGGTGTACCGGCAGTAGCCTTAACGCCCCTTCAATATCTGTTTTGGCCATCAGCGTACCCTTCCCTAATTTTTTGACCCACTTGAGCGCTTTGTCAAAGGAGGTATAAACCACCGAACTAAATTCTTCGGCGATACCGTCGTTCACTGAACTACACCTTGGGTACGATAGATGGTGTATTAATTTAAATTTATTGGTTTATTGGGTTCTTTTTTGGGGACAACCCCGAGTGGGGACACCACAACATTTTTTCATGTTAACTCCTTGAATGGCTCTGCCATTCTTCCAAACGAAACCTCCTTTTTTACCTTTTCCGCCATTACCACCGGGTACTGGTAGGCTGATTTTAGGATCCTATTGGTAACAGAGACCTCGACTGTGATGGAGGGGATCTGAAAGCACACCTCAAAACCTGCCGCCAGCAGCTCTGCTATTTTCCTGTCTGGGAACCTATTTCGGAAGGTAAGCATTTCTGTTAGTTTCACTGGCGTCACCCCTTTGGGAATAGCTGGTAGTGGCCCCCTCATCTTCCTTTTTTAAAACATTTATCTGCCCGGTGTGATGACCCATTACAGAAGGAGCAAGCATGCCTGTATTTACAGTTGGCGGCGAATTTGCACTGGCTCTCATTGAACTACCAGCATAATCCTGACCTCTGCCCGCTCGCTTGCCCCCCTTCTCCCCTATCTCTTCCTCTACTTCCGTGGTGGCCGGATGACCCGGCCCTGCTTGGAAAGGGCTGCCCGAACCTCGCTTTCTTTTTCTGCCTTTCTTTGACTAAATTGTTTGTCGTATCTCAGACATGTTTGCCCACCATTCACTCTATACGCTTCCCCAATAGCGTCTTGGTAGCAAAATAGTGCCGAGCAGTTCTCCCGTGCCCTCTCGCCTATGATACTTGCTAGGATAGAGAAAGCCTGCAACCAATTCGAGAATGTTTGTGGGATTAATCGCCACTTCCATTTCTTTTCATCCTCCTTTCTATTATCGTGGTTCTTATTTTTGTCTAAATTAAATTTCTCAGCAGTAGGGAAAAAATTTCGACGTACTCATCCCTTCAAATTTGCTCTTTTACCTCCTTCTTTAAGTGTGCCCCCAGGGAACCCTCGTAGCAGACGTAAACTTCGCCCCATATCATCCAGGTGAATCTTATCCCCTTTCTCTTTCGTAGTCTGCTCTGCTACCGGTGACATACTTGTCGCCGCTGGCTGCTGATCCCCCTCTCCCTGCCCTACCCCTTCGCTCCGCACCACCTCATCACCCAATGGGACCCAGGCTGACGCTGTAGCTGGTGGCAGGTTGTGCGCCTCCAGAGAGGCTATGCAATTTTTAGGATAGTCAGCATGTTCTGCATACCTGCCCCTTCCGGGTTCCCCCCTACCCTTACTACCTGATCTACCTCTCCTGCCCTCTGACTGTGCTCCGTGCCCTCCGACATTAGTATGGGTGTAAACGGACACGACAAAGAGTCATACTCACCGGGCCGCGTGGGCGTTCCCGCCACACCGGCCGGACATCCCGCGTCCAGTCGTCCTCCCTGGTCGCACGGTGTTGTCCTTCCTGGAGTTCCTGACGCTGAGGAGGCATCCCTGGTGATAAATGCACTAGGCAGGCCCTGGGTGAGTCTAGGGGGTAGATTGGGGCTAGCGGGGGGGTCATTGTGAGGGCTGCCATGACCTGCATATGACTAGCAGGCAAATTGGCCAGCAAAGGGGCAACAGGATCCTGTGCAAACTGCAGGGTGAGGTGGGGATAGCATGAGGAGTGCTTCACATTGTAGGGGGTTCTGCCGGGGAATGGGGCGGGCTGTGATTGTTAGTGGCCGGGAGGTGGAGGCAGAGACAGGCCCATGGTATGGGTTATGGAGGAGCATAGTGGGGGCTGCGCCTTGCCCCCTGCAGAATCCAGTGCTGGCCGCCGGGTCCCATGTGCAGGCACTGGCTGCGGCGCCCTGCCGCCGATATCCCTCTTCCTGCCCGCGGTCACAAGACCGCAGGTCCTAGACGACTCGCTCGTCCGCTTCTGGAAGTAGACTCAGTTTTCTCTGCAGGCTTTATTAAATGGCATAAAGCTCTGCACTCCAGCAAACTAAACACGGCCTTACTGGCAAAACGACAAAACAAAAGAATAAACGATAGCAGAGTCCATATGAGTATGGGATTTGCCCACACAAGTTGTAGTTCAAGCCTTCAGCTCTGTCTTGAGCTGAAGCTCTCCCAGTCTGGAGACCTTGCCTCTCCAAACCACAATACAGAAAAAAAACAGGACTGAACATTTATTGTCAAACTACTGTGTTTTCTCTTTTTAAATCTTAATGACAACCAAAGGCATCCAAATGACCCTGATCAAAAGTTCACATACCCAGGTGATTTTGGCCTGATAACATGCACATAATTTGACACAAATGGGTTTGAATGGCTGCTAAAGGTAACATCCTCACCTGTGACCTGTTTGCTTGTAATCAATGTGTGTGCATAAAAGCTGAGTGAGTTTCTGGGATCCAGACAGACTCTTGCATCTTTCATTCAGTCAGGTGGATCGATGATGTTTTGGGGATGTGTGAGCTACAAAGCAGGGCCGGCTCCAGGTTTTTGTGGGCTCTTGGCAAAAGAGTCTCAGTGGGCCCCTTTAACACATACCACAATTCATGATGCATAGATACCGCAGAGAAATATATATATAGCACAATGCCAAAGATTTCACTTCTTACATTACATGATCGATATCTATTGTAAATTCCACAATAGCTCAATAGCTCAGAAACCGGCGAATCGCTCCATACAGAATACTGGCCCTCATAAAATGCTCCATACAGGATACTGGTCCCCATATAACGCTCCATACAGAATACTGGCCCCCATAAAATACTCCATACAGGATACTGGCCCCCATATAACGCTCCATAGAGAATACTGACCCCCTTATAACGCTCCATGCAGGATATTGGCCCCCATATAATGCTCCATACAGAATACTGGCCCCCATATAATGCTCCATACAGAATACTGGCCCCCATATAACACTCCATGCAGGATGTCACCCCCCCTTAAAATGCCCCATGCAGGATGTCACTTCCCCCCTTTTAATGCCCTATGCAGGATGTCAACCCCCCATATAATGCCCCATGCAGGATGTCACTCCCCCCCTTTTAATGCCCCATGGAGGATGTCACGTCCCCCCTTTTAACGCCCCATGCAGTATGTCACACCCCACCTCCCTTATAATGCCCCATGCAGGATGTCAATTCCCCCCCTTTTAATGCCCCATGCAGGATGTCACTTCCCCCCTTTTAATACCCCATGCAGGATGTCACCTCTCCCCCCCTTCCTTATAATGCCCCATGCAGTATGTCACTTTCCCCCCTTATAATGACCCATGCAGGCTGTCATCTTTCCCCCCTTCCTTATAATGCCCCATGCAGGATAACCCCCCCCCCTTATAATGCCCCACGCAGGATGTCACCCTCCCTTATAATGCCCCATGCAGGATGTCACACCCCCCCTTTATAATGCCCTATGCAGGATGTCACCCCCCCCTTTATAATGCCCCATTCAGGATGTCACTTCCCCCCTTATAATTCCCCATGCAGGATGTCACACACACCTCCCCTCCCTTATAATGCCCCACGCAGGATGTCCCTTCCCCCCTTATAATGCCCCATGCAGGATGTCACACACACCTCCTCTCCCTTATAATGCACCATGCAGGATGTCACACCCCCCCTCCCTTATAATGCCCCATGCAGTATGTCACTTTCCCCCCTTATAATGCCCCATGCAGGATGTCACCTTTCCCCCCTTCCTTATAATGCCCCATGCCCCCATACATTAAAAAAAGAAAAATCAAATACTCACCTCACTCTTTACCTGCTGCCGCTGCTCTGGGCTCCAGCATCGCCAACGTCTTCCCGCTCTGCGCTGTGACGGCTCAGGAGAGAGCGCGGTGTAAAGACATCACTGCGCCCTCTGACCTGAGATGTCACAGTCAGAGGACGCGGAAGACACCGGAGCTGCTGCGGAGGCACGGGGAGAGGTAAGTATTGTTTCACTGGCTGCCGGGGCCCTGAGCAAGTTGGGGGGGAGTGGGCGCTGACACTACTCTCCTCCGCTCATGGGTCCCATAGCGTGCCGGGGTGCCCAACGGCGAATGGTCCCCTCCACCTGCTCAGGGCCCCGGCACTTACCGAGGTGCGCCGGGTGCTGACAAAACGGTGCACCAGGTTTATGAATTTGGCATTAAGTAAAAAATGGTCTTTCTCTGTCTTGAACTATGTTTGGTAAATTTTGGCACCAAAAATTGCAAAAATTGCCCCCAATAGTGGCTTATTGAAAAATACAGCAGGGTTGGACTGGAGTAAAGTGGTGTCAAATTTTAAAATGGTTTCAATTGATGAATCAGAATAAAACATCTGGAATTACTAGACTTTGCCCACAAAGCGGAAAACAAAATAAAAACAACCAGGCAAGCACAGAAAGAATAGACTTAAAAAAAGGCGCAAATAAAATAATTAAATAGGTATAAACAAAAAGGCGCTAAACACACAAAGCTAGACAAAAACACAGGTGCAAAGGCAATCAGGGCATGTGACCTGGAGCCGTTCCCTGTGTGTAATAATCAGAGAAGCTAAAAAGTGCATTGGCTGAAAGATGGGGGTGATAAGTGATGGGGATCTGTATATAACTACTATAACCAAACAGAATGACAATTCCAGTTTTCTTCCTCTACATGATGCTAATGTAAATCATGTCCTTTCAGTTCAGTATGAAGATAAATGCTGGATCACCACCACCATCACTTAGCTCATCCTCTGGGATCCTGATGCCATCATCCAGCTTCATGTAGATGATCTGCAATACAACAGATAAGAATTAGTTTGCATTTATTTTTTTTAATATCATAAAGGAGTTGTGTAGCCTTGGTGGAATTTTCATAAAGCAATGTATCCTAACACACTGTCAGGATTCGGCTTTCGCCTGTCGGTTCCAGCAGTTGCCATGTGACCAAAAGTATGCAATTTTCATACAAGTGGTCCTATCAGTAGAACATTACATACTGCTTGTACTCTGTCGAAAATTACATCAGGGCTGAACAACCCCTTTGATTCAGTCATTTAATAAATTCCTCATATTATTGCATACTAGGACTTCTAGCTTAGAGATGCCTGCAGGGCCATAGGTAAGGGAGCACTTATATAGACTATGGTGGCAATGAGGCTCTTACCCTGTCATCATCGTCATACCCACCGCATCCTGATCCTAATAGAAGAAAAGAGGAAAATTACAAATTGTATAGGTAAAATGTTAGTGCACTCTCAGATCTGCACTGTATTATTGGGGTTTTTCTCTGTGTATTTGTGTTTTTTCGATATTCTAGTTTTGATGCAGTTTTATGCTTCATTTAACAAAAATTGTAGACACACAAATATCTATGATTTTGTGCCCTTTTAGTCAGTTGCTTAATACGCTAGTCATACAGTTTTACTTTTTCTGAATATTTCTTTGTGTACATGTCTCACGGAGCAGAGTGACCTCGGTGAACTATAATGATTTAACTCTCATTAACAGACCAAATATGCGATATTTCCGCTGACTAACTGACTTGAACACAGCAGATCTGCCTCCACTCATGGTCCTCACACTGCCTGTGTCACGTGCTGCCTGTGAGCGGCCACCGATAGCGCCGCTCACAGGCAGCATCAGCAGCACAAGGTACTTAGAAAGAAGCTTGTATTTATCATTAAAACACACTGGCATTTTTTTAAAAGTACCGGACAACCCTTTTAAGGACTTGCTCCGATCTACAGAGTTTCTGCCATTTTGACAGCAAAACTAGCAGAGCACTCTGGCAAAACAGTCTCCGCCTTTGAACGTAAGGCCAAGTTCACACAATTTTATTTTCGGTCTGAGTGCTGTCCATGAAATAACTGACATCACACGGACGGCACGAGGACCAATGCAGTTCAATTAGTTGATAGGAGCATGGGTTTTTTTGTTTTTCATGGACCGAATCTGCATGCAAAAACACATCTTAGCATGCGTTAGTTTCTTCTGTAGGTCAGATGAGACTTGCCTATGTAAGTCTATGTGTGCGCAAAAAAATTGGATCCAATACGGATCATCTGAATAGTGTAAGATTTTTATGGATACAAACAATTCTTTAACATAGGAAATGGTATTCGGTCATGTAAATGCCATACGGATGAAAATGGAGATGAAAATCATCTGTTTTTGTGGATGAAATCAAACATACTGTATCTAATAGATGAAAGAGCCTGGCACTGACACCATCTATAAAGCTGTCCAGCAGGTCAGAAATCATGGACATGTAGCTCTCGGCATCGTCCTGCGGCTCCATCGCGCTATCAGAGGCTGTAGATCCGGACATCGATGGCTCCTGGGCAGAGATTAGAAATATGTTTAAACATGTGAGAATGTCATATTCCAGAGTCACCAATAAAAAGTTACAAAGTGAGACCATAACATAAGACTAGAAAAGTGCTGAGTAAATGAATATAAGAGAGAACACAATATCTGAGTGCCCAATCACATAAGTACAATATACTGGATCAATGCACAAATCTGTATTCCCCTGCGCCATGAAGTCAGAGGTGCGGACTTAGTTCACTTTCTGAAGAAAACCTATTGATTACTCATCTGATCCCAGCATTTTACACCAGTTATGGCCGTTATTCAATAACCACCAAAAAATACACCCCTAAAATAGAACTTTTAATGATTAGGTTAAAAACTCACAAAAACATATATTATAATGTGTATATCCAATTACACATTTAACAGCCAATATATATAAGGGTCCACAATAAATATATAATATATTGACAGGATATGATATATAGGACCCTATTACACCCCTAATCTAAAGTGCAGCACAGGTAGTAGTAATCACAAAATCCTGGATGTGTGTCAATATAACAAAATACACAGCAATTCACTGCCCATGTTTGAAAAGACAAAGATGTTATACATCAAAGTGTGCATCAATTATTAAGTCCCTGACCCTATAAGTATATGCAGAAATGATCAGGAGTCGTCAGGGAAAATATATCAATAGGGAAACACAAAAAATCAAGACACCAAACAGAATAAGCAAATGAGCATAAGTATCTTAATAGATAACCAGTACTGATGAGCGAGCGTGCTCGTTTAACCTATTAATTGAGCACCCTCGGGTGCTCGCCGAGTATTTGCGGCGTGCTTGGCATCTATGTTTGATCTGCCGCGGCTGCATGTGTCACGGCTGTTAGATAGCTGCAGCACATGCAGGGATTGCCTAACAAACAGGGTTAAACAAGCACGCGCGCTCATCACTAATAACCAGCCTTATAAGAAGTCCACATCTGGTGTATTGATTTTTTGTGTTGCCCTATTTGTATACTTTTCAGCAAATCCCAACCGGCATATTTTTTTTATTCAAAGAAAAAGAAATTGGAAATTCATAAAAACATGTGATTATGTCCCCATTTTCCAAGACCTGTTACAGTTTCATTTTTCCGTCAATATTGCTGTGTGAGAGCTTGATTTTTGCATGGCGAGCTGACGTGTTTATTGATGCCATTTGGGGTAGATATCACGTTTTGATCGCTTATTGCATTTTTTTACAGAGTTGCTGTAGCCGAAAAATTACAATTCTGGCTTTTGGATTTTTTTCTCTTTACAGCAGGTGTCCCAACCTGTGGCTCGAGGGCAC
The DNA here is from genome assembly GCF_046119375.1 of Phyllobates terribilis. Classification (NCBI taxonomy): domain Eukaryota; kingdom Metazoa; phylum Chordata; class Amphibia; order Anura; family Dendrobatidae; genus Phyllobates; species Phyllobates terribilis. Next base: position 333,094,347 of record NW_027362765.1, on the reverse strand, counting down.
ACATGTGGCTTGCGGACTCATGAAATGTGTCTCACGACCGTCTGCCAGCCCAGTGCATTAGCACCAAGCCTAGCAAACAGCTATGAGGAGCAGATCTCCAGATGGTGACTTCTATGATTAGCCCAGTACAAAAGAGCAGATCTGGATGCTCATATACTGGCCTTGGGGGTTTAGAGATAATTTAAGTATTGTAAGCTGGAGATAGGATACTTATAGTCATAGGGGATGCTTGAAGCTGGATGTAACAGTGTTGTGGGGGTGGTTGAGGAGACAATACTGAATGAGGGTAAGGTGGAAACCCCTGGATCTAGGTATACTGCTTCAGGCCCCCTTCTCACATCCATTTTCTATGTCCATATGAGGCCCGTTTTTAAAGGACCGCAAATACGTATGACATACACACACCCATTGTATTCAATGGGTGTACACACATGTCAGGTTGCTCACACGGACCTTGAGTCCGTATAAAAAAAGCCGCAGACTTGTCAGGTATTTTTGCGCAGCACTCACAAAATGCGTTCTGCAAACTGATGACACACGGATGACAACTGTGCATCATCTGCGTGACACGTACCGGCGCCTGGGAATCAGCGGTACAGTTCGCGCTGATCCCCAGCAGCGGCCGCTGCTGGAAGGGGCTCTCATCATTGTCCCCTGCTTGCGCTGAGATCAGCGCGAGCAAGAGACAATGTTAAGAGTTGTAGGCAGCCCCGTCAACAACGAGTGTAAAATTAAGAATAAAATAAAAAAAAACACTTATACTCACCTTACACATTATGCCCTGAAGCCCAAGTCACCTGTAAAATAAAAAACAACCATAATACTCACTTGTCCGACAAACTGCCCCACACCGTAATCAACATCTACGATCACTGATTTACAACCTGAATGGTGCCAAGATGCGACCGTGCAGGCTGTAAGTCAGGTCACAATGACCTGCTGAGAGCGCATCTTCAGTGACAAGCGATGAAATCATAGAGATTTTAAACATTTTAGAGTTTTACGTTTCCAAACTCTCGCATCCGAGCTTGCCTGGAACAACGAGGCCCTGGTGTCCACCTTCTGGGGAGGTCTTTCCGGTCGGATCAAGGATGAGCTAGCCGGTCGTGACATCCCTTCCACCCTGGACGACCTGGTATCATTAACTACCCGGATTGACATCCGTTTTCAGGAACGTGCAAAGGAGATTACCCGGAAGAGAAGATTTCCGCCTCTCGCTCATGTATTCCAAAAGCCTGCCTCTCAACCAGCATTTCCCCGGGCATGTTCGCCTGAGCCCATGCAAATTGACCAAACCAAGATGGTCAAGTCTCGCCAGGAGATGCGCCGTGCCGAGGTGAGTTGCTTCTACTGTGGCAGTAAAGAGCATCTGACCAATCCTGCCCGGTGAGGCCGGGAAACTCCAGTGTCTAGGACCGCTTGGAGAGGTCATCCTAGGCAAGAGTAAATCCTCTCTGTCCTTGACTCTGTCCTTTTCTGTTTCCAGTGGTGAGACCCGCTTCTTCGAGATTGCCCATCTGGATTCCGGAGCCGCTGGGAATTTCATTCAACAGGCTGTTGTGGAGCGGTATCAGATTCCTACTGTACGTCTGGCTGAACCGTTGGCGGTTGCCTCCGTGGATGGGAGGCTTCTTCTGGAGACCATATTACTCGTCACAGAGCCTGTAACCCTTCAGGTGGGAATGCTGCACTCGGAGAAGATCTCTTTTCATGTGCTGTCCAGTCTCTCTCACCCCCTCTTGCTTAGTCTTCCCTGGTTACAAAGACATGAGCCCATCCTGAATTGGAGATCTGGTGAAATGCCATGAGTCCTGCTTGGATCCGGTTCGTCCAGCTCGACCCCCGTCTACTCTGGCTAATCTACCTGGTCTGCCGGCACCCTACTGGTCCTATGCTGACGTCTTCGACAAAAAGGAAGCAGAGACTCTACCACCTCATAGGAGGCATGATTGCCCCATCAACCTGGTACCTGGTGCTTCTTCTCCCCGCGGGCGTATCTACCCCTTGTCGCTGGCTGAGACTCGGATTATGTCTGAATACATAGAGGAGAATCTTGCCAGGGGATTTATCCAGAAATCCACCTCTTCGGCTGGAGCAGGATTCTTCTTAGTCAAGAAGAAAGACGGCTCTCTACGTCTCTGTATCGATTACAGGGGTCTTAACCAGATTACCATCAAAAATAAGTACCCCCTGCCTCTCATCTCGGAGCTGTTCAACCGCCTTAAAGGCGTAAAGATCTTCACCAAGCTTGATCTTTGTGGGGCATACAATTTAGTCCGGATCCACCAGGGAGACGAGTGGAAGACGATATTCAACATCCGGGATGGTCACTACAAATACCGCGTAATGCCCTTTGGTCTCTGTAATGCTCCAGCCATCATCCAGGAGCTGGTTAACGACATCTTCCGTGATCTCCTGTATTCTTGCATGGTGGTGTACCTGGACGATATCTTGGTCCTCTCTCCGGATCTGCCCTCACACCGGAGAGATGTCTGTCAGGTTCCACTAATGCTCCGGCAGAATCGCCTATACGCTAAATTCGAGAAATGCCTCTTTGAGCAGACCTCTCTACCATTCCTGGGCTATATTATCTCCGAGACTGGTCTGCGGATGGATCCCGAGAAGGTCTCTGCCGTCTTAAAGTGGCCCCGACCGGAGGGGTTGAAAGTGATTCAGCGATTCCTGGGCTTCGCAAATTATTACCGCCTCTTCATTCCTCATTTCTCCTCCCAAACTGCTCCTATCTCCGCGCTCACCCGTAAAGGAGCAAATCCCAGGGAATGGACTTCCGAAGCGGAGGAGGCCTTCGTCTCCCTAAAACAAGCCTTCTCCTCCGCTCCTGTGCTACACCGCCAGGATTGCAACAAGCAGTTCTTCCTGGAGGTTGATGCATCCTCCTCCGGAGCCGGAGCGATGCTCACCCAGAAATCCTCGTCCGGGAGAATGGTAACCTGTGGCTTCTTCTCCAAGCTCTTCTCCTCATCTGAGCGCAATTACTCCATAGATCGTGAGCTGCTGGCCATCAAATTAGCGCTGGAGGGTTGCTCTGCACCAGGTGGTCATCTACACTGACCACAAAAACCTCGCTTATTTGCAGAACGCCCAAAGATTAAATCCGCGTCAGAACAGGTGGTCTCTATTCTTTGCCAGATTCTGCTTCACTCTGCATTACCGCCCGGCGGACAAGAACATTAAAGCTGACGCTCTATCCGACTCATTCTTGTCTTCCGACCAAGAGGAGGAGCCTCTACATATTATCAACCCCTCCAAAGTAATGACTGTGGCTCCGTTTGACCTGTCTCATCTTCCACCCGGTAAGACCTTTGTAGCGGTTCCAGTTCGTAAGAAGGTTCTACTCTGGGGCTAGTCATCCAAACTAGTCGGTCATGTTGGCCAGAGGACGATCTTTCTGCTCATCGCCCGACATTACTGGTGGCTTTCCCTGCTCAAGGATATTGCGGACTTCGCGGCTTGTTCCTCCTGTGCCCGTAACAAGGTTCCCAGGCACCTTCCATCCGGCCATCTTCTTCCTCTTCCCGTGCCTTCCACTCCATGGCAACACATTGCAATGGACTTCATTATGGAACTCCCTGTTTCTGCCGGTTGTACGGTCATTTGGGTGGTCGCTGACCGCTTTTCTAAAATGGCCCACTTCATCCCTCTGCCTGGTCTTCCATCTGCATCTGTGCTGGCTAAGGACTTCATCCATCACATTTTTCGTCTCCAGGCCTACCCCTCCACATTGTGTCTGATCGCGGGGTTCAGTTCACTTCGCGCTTCTGGAAAGCTACGTGTAAGCTGCGGGATGTCTCCTTGGATTTCTCCTCTGCTTAGCATCCTCAGTCCAATGGTCAAGTGGAATGTATCAACTAGGTCCTTACCAGCTTTCTTCAGCACTTTGTCAACGCTCACCATAACGATTGGGTTGAGCTCCTGCCCTGGGCCAAGTTCTTTTATAATAACCATGAGAGCGAGTCTTCCTCTAAATCTACGGTCAACATCCCCGGATTCCGTTTCCCGTCTCCTCTTCAGTGGACAATCCTGCCGCGGAGTCTCTGGTCAGCGAATTTTCAGCTATTTGGGAAGACACTAGATCTGCACTTCTTCAGTCCTCCGAGCGGATGAAGAAACATGCTGATAAGAGACGTCTGGATCTGCCTCTATTCCGTCCGGGAGACAAGGTCTGGCTCTCCTCCAAATATGTTCGTCTCAAGATACCTTCTTATAAGTTGGGTCCGCGGTTCATCGGTCCATTCAAGGTTCTGAACCAAATCAAGCCCGTGGCTTGCAAGCTGAAACTCCCAGTCACCTTAAGGATTCCCAACTCCTTTCATGTATCTCTCCTCAAACCTGTTGTCCTTAATTTTTTCTCTGACGATCCAGGTACCGTTCCAGCTCCAGTCTCTGCTGAGGACGTCTTTGAGGTAGAAAACATTTTGGCCACCAAGAGGGTAAGAGGAAAGACTTTCATTCTTGTGGATTGGAAGGGGTTTGGCCCTGAGGAGAGGTCTTGGGAACCCAGGGAGAACATTCATGCCCCTCATCTTCTTAAAAAATTTCTTGCGGGCCTAAAGAAGAGGGGGCGTAAAGGGGGGGGGTACTGTAGCATAGGCGTCTCTGCCTCCTCCCGGGCAGGGACGCCGTTCCCCTCACCGCCGCGGTCCGGCGTCCTCCTGCTCCTGTGGCACGCACCGTGCACAGCTTCCCAGGCTCTGTGCTTAGGACGTGCGTGCGAGCGCGCCCTCGCTCTTAAAGGGGCCGCACGCGCCATCCTATAGAGTCCCCGGCCAATGGCCAGAGGACTGCCCCTATATAAGGCACCTCCTCCAAAATGTTATCTGTTGTGCCCGCCAGCCAGCTTACCTGGAGCACCTGCCTGTAACCTGCCGTGCCCGCCAGCCTGCCTACACAGAGCACCCATCTGGCCACCTGCCGAACCAGCCTGCTTAGCTACCCGGACCACCCGTCAGCCTTCCTGCCATGATCATCCACTGTACCGGTCAGTTCCTGCTTTCTGACCCGTGGGAGTCACCTGCTCTCACACAAGGTCGGTCCCAGAGTGGCACCTGGTCCACCTGCCCGGTCCCTCACTGGTTCACGGAGTCGATTGAGCCACCGTGCGACCTTGGTCAGGCCGAGTAGGCACTTAGTCACGACCCTTTGGTCCCTCCTTGCACCAAAGCATAGAGGTTCCACCACCCGGACCCATAACACTCTCTTCCCATTGAAAAAAATAAAGTTGAATCCAAAATGTCTGACTTCAAAATGGCCGCCATGGTCACCACCCATCTGGAAAAGTTTCCCCCCTCCCATATACTAATGTGCCACAAAAAAGAAGTTGATATCACCAAACATTCCCATTTACTTTAGGTGTATCCATATAAATGGCCCATCCTGTATATCACTGCACAATGTTGCTCTACTGTGTCCTGTTTGGTTTTTACACCTTCCACCATTTATTCTAGTTTCAATTTATGTGAGACCCCCTATACTCACTTATTTTCATATACAGGTGCATCTCAGTAAATTAGAATATCATCAAAAAATTAATTTATTTCAGTTCAATACAAAAAGTGAAACTCATATATTACATAGAGTCATTGCAAACAGCGTGATCTATTTCAAGTGTTTATTTCTGTTAATGTTGATGATTATGGCTTACAGCCAATGAAAACACAGAAGTCATTATCTCAGTAAATTAGAATACTTTATAACAACAGCTTGAAAAATGTTTTTAAATCCGAAATGTTGGCCTTCTGAAATGTATGTTCAGTAAATGCCCTCAATACTTGGTCTGTGCTCCTTTTGCATCAATTTTTGATGATAATCTAATTTTAATCCATGATGGTGCAGTGTGTTGCTAATGGTAATGTTTGAGACTGTGGTCCCAGCTCTCTTCAGGTCATTGACCAGGTCCTCCTGTGCAGTTCTCGGCTGATTCCTGACCTTTCTCAGAATCATCCTTACCCAATGATGCGAGATCATACATTGTGATTTACTGGTTTTTATTTTCAGATTTTGTCTCTCACAGGTGAAGTGTACCTACGATAAAATTACAGTCCTCTCCCTTCTTTGTAGGTGGGAAAACTTGCAAAATCTGCAGTGCATCAATTACTTATTTTCCCCACTGTATACCAGGAAGGGGGGCCATATATACCATGATGAGGATCATATATACCAGAATGGGGGCCACATATATACCTGAATGGAAATCATATATATCTGCATTTATAAATGACACACTTTATGATATTCAATGCATTAATTATATTATATTTTTATTGTATTAAATTATTTTCCATTTCATATTGTTTTTCTGTATTTGTCACTATAGATATTATCATTAAAGGGAATCTGTCACCCCCCTGGGACTTTTCAGACCTCTACTATGGGCATACAGGTTATAGAAAAGTAAGTCTATACATACCTGAATGGCCCATAGCAGAGGTCTGATTGCAGAGAAAAGTTTTTTATTCAATTCTGTTTTGCACAGGCTTGGTGTCCGGGGGACGCCAAGAAATCCCCGTCTATCTCTTTTTTATTGCCCTAAATCCCCTCCTATATGCTTAGTTATCATATTCCCCCCTCCCCTGCATGTCACAGGGCCCTGTTACGTGCACTGCACTCCCTGACTTCCCAGGCATGCGCAAAGCGCTGCTCACATAGGGTGCTTTGCTTCCTCCCGGACCCGTCTCTCCATGCACTGCGCTGCACGGTTCTATTGCGCATGCCCCGGGGAGTCACTGTCACTTCCCAGCGCCTGCGCAGTAGAACCGTGCGGCGCAGAGCACACAGACGGGGCGGGGATGAAGCAAAGCGCGCTTTATGTGAGAGGCGCTTTGCGCATGCCCGGGGCGTGCGACGTGCAGGGGAGGTGGGAATATGATAACTAAGCATATAGGCGGGGATTTAGGGCAATAAAAAAGAGATAGACGGGGATTTCTTGGCGTCCCCCGGACACCAAGCCTGTGCAAAACAGAATTGAATAAAAAACTTTTCTCTGCAATCAGACCTCTACTATGGGCCATACAGGTATGTATAGATTTACTTTTCTATAACCTGTATGCCCATAGTAGAGGTCTGAAAAGTCCCAGGGGGGGTGACAGATTCCCTTTAATATGTATTTTATTTATGGCAATATTCAGGGTCGGACCGGCCTGGCGGGATATTGGGGAAATCCCCGGTGGGCCCCGATGAGAGAGTGAGAGAATTAGTTACAGGGGCCCTTTATAAGTGCGGGCCTTTTAAAAGCACGACCGAAGATGTAGCGTCACGTGCACATTACATTCAGCGGTGACAGTAGGCCCGCTGCAGTGACGCGCATACTTACATGATCTGGATAGGAGGAGGACGCAAGTTGCTGTTCTTTGTGGGCGGTGATACGCACCGCTCTCTGCTTTCGCTCTGCCTCAGCTGCCTGTAATGCTACCTGGCAGTGGTGTGGTGTCAGGTGACAAGCCGATGATGCTCTCTGCTCTCCCTGCTCCCAGGCCGGCTTCTGACACCGACCTTGCTCTCCTGTCCCGGCTCCTGCTTTTGGCCTTGTAAGTTGTAACACTGGCGGCGGCATCTGCGCGCCACTTTCTTCTCTTCTGCTCTCGGCCTTGTTGTAACACCGGCTCCAGGCTGGGTATGTGGACACCGGCACCGGCGCACCACCCTCTTCTCTCCTGCTCACGGCCTTGTAAGGGCAGCTCCGGGTATGTGGTGACCCGCACTCTGCGCTTGACTCTAACCAAGGCTGGAAACAAGGTTGCAGGCAGGCCTAGGCTACAGCTCTCCCTGCTTTTCAAGTGCAGTTTTCTGAGTGACTGTTCCCATCCAGCATTGGCCAACAAACAATAATATCATTTATACATTATGCATTGCACTCTAGGCCTCTTATATGAAATATAGATCACCGTCTTGGCCTCTCATATGACATACACAGTCTGTATATGTCATATAGGAGGCCAAGAGTGCGGTATACGTCATATATGAGGCCTAGAGTGCGGGCGGCGGGTCTACATGATGTATACAACATACTCAGCCTCCTATATAAAGTATAGAGTATAGGAGGCTGAGAGTGCGGTATACGACATATATGAGGCCTAGAGTGCGGGCGGCGGGTCTATATGATGTATACAACACACTCAGCCTCCTATATAAAGTATAGACTATAGGAGGCTGAGAGTGCAGTATATGTCATATATGAGACCTAGAGTGCGGGCGGCGGGTCTATATGATGTATACAACACACTCAGCCTCCCATATGAAGTATATACTATAGGAGGCTGAGAGTGCAGTATACGTCATATATGAGGCCTAGAGTGCGGGCGGCGGGTCTATATGATCTATACAAACACTCAGCCTCCTATATAAAGTATAGACTATAGGAGGCTGAGAGTGTGGTATACGTCATATATGAGGCCTAGAGTGCGGGCGGCGGGTCTACATGATGTATACAACATACTCAGCCTCCTATATAAAGTATAGAGTATAGGAGGCTGAGAGTGCGGTATACGACATATATGAGGCCTAGAGTGCGGGCGGCGGGTCTACATGAAGTATACAACACACTCAGCCTCCTATATAAAGTATAGACTTTAGGAAGCTGAGAGTGCAGTATACGTCATATATGAGGCCTAGAGTGCGGGCGGCAGGTCTACATGATGTATACAAGGCATTCAGTCTCCTATATAAAGTTTAGACTATAGGAGGCTGAGAGTGCAGTATACGTCATATATGAGGCCTAGAGTGCGGGCGGCGGGTCTATATGATGTATACAACACACTCAGCCTCCTATATAAAGTATAGACTATAGGAGGCTGAGAGTGCGGTATATGTCATATATGAGGCCTAGAGTGCGGGCGGCGGGTCTACATGATGTATAGAACACACTCAGCATCCTATATAAAGTTTGGACTATAGGAGGCTGAGAGTGCAGTATACATCATATATGAGGCCTAGAGTGCGGGCGGCGGGTCTATATGATCTATACAACACACTTGGCCTCCTATATAAATTATAGACTATAGGAGGCTGAGAGAGCGGTATACGTAATATATGAGGCCTAGAGTGCGGGCGGTGGGTCTACATGATGTATACAACGCACTCAGCCTCATATATAAAATATAGACTATAGGAGGCTGAGAGTGCGGTATACGTCATATATAAGGCTTAGAGTGCGGGCGGCGGGTCTATATTATGTATACAATGCACTCGGCTTTCTATATAAAGTATAGACTATAGGAGGCTGAGAGTGCAGTATATGTCATATATGAGGCCTAGAGTCCGGGCGGCGGGTCTACATGATGTATACAACACACTCAGCCTCCTATATAAAGTATAGACTATAGGAGGCTGAGAGTGCGGTATACGTCATATATGAGGCATAGAGTGCGGGCGGCAGGTCTGTATGATCTATACAACACACTCAGCCTCCTATATAAAGTACAGACTATAGGAGGCTGAGAGTGCGGTATACGTCATATATGAGGCCTAGAGTGCGGGCGGCGGGTCTATATGATGTATACAACACACTCAGCCTCCTATATAAAGTATAGAATACAGGAGGCTGAGAGTGCAGTATACGTCATATATGAGGCCTAGAGTGCGGGCGGCGGGTCTATATGATGTATACAACACACTCAGCCTTCTATACAAAGTATAGACTATAGGAGGCTGAGAGTGCAGTATACATCAAATATGAGGCCTACGGTGCAGGCGGCGGGTCTATATGATGTATGCAACACAATCAGCCTCCTATATAAAGTATATACTATAGGAGGCTGAGAGTGCGGTATACGTCATATATGAGGCCTAGAGTGCGGGCGGTGGGTCTACATGATGTATACAACGCACTCAGCCTCATATATAAAGTATAAACTATAGGAGGCTGAGAGTGCGGTATACGTCATATATAAGGCTTAGAGTGTGGACGGCGGGTCTATATGATGTATACAACACACTCAGCCTCCTATATAAAGTATAGACTATAGGAGGCTGAGAGAGCGGTATACGTCATATATGAGGCCTAGAGTGCGGGTGGGGGTCTATATGATCTATACAACACACTCAGCCTCCTATATAAAGTATAGACTATAGGAAGCTGAGAGTGCAGTATACGTCATATATGAGGCCTAGAGTGCGGGCGGCAGGTCTATATGATTTATACAACACACTCAGCCTCCTATATAAAGTATATACTATAGGAGGCTGAGCGTGCGGTATATTTCATATATGAGGCCTAGAGTGCGGACGGCGGGTCTATATGATGTATACAACACACTCAGCCTCTTATATAAAGTATAGACTATAGGAGGCTGAGAGTGCGGTATATGTCATGTATGAGGCCTAGAGTGCGGACGGCGGGTCTACATGATGTATCCAACACACTCAGCCTTCTATATAAAGTATAGACTATAGGAAGCTGAGAGTGCAGTATACGTCATATATGAGGCTTAGAGTGTGGACGGGTCTACATGATGTATACAATGCACTCGGCCTCCTATATAAAGTATATACTATAGGAGGCTGAGAGTGCGGTATACATCATATATGAGGCTTAGAGTGCGGACGGGACTACATGATGTATACAATGCACTCGGCCTTCTATATAAAGTATATACTATAGGAGGCTGAGAGTGCGGTATATGTCATGTATGAGGCCTAGAGTGCGGACGGCGGGTCTACATGATGTATCCAACACACTTAGCCTTCTATATAAAGTATAGACTATAGGAAGCTGAGAGTGCAGTATACGTCATATATGAGGCTTAGAGTGTGGACGGGTCTACATGATGTATACAATGCACTCGGCCTCCTATATAAAGTATATACTATAGGAGGCTGAGAGTGCGGTATACATCATATATGAGGCTTAGAGTGCGGACGGGACTACATGATGTATACAACGCACTCGGCCTTCTATATAAAGTTTATACTATAGGAGGCTGAGAGTGCGGTAAATGTTATATATGAGGCTTAGAGTGCGGACGGGCCTACATGATGTATATAACGCACTCGGCCTCCTATATAAAGTATAGATTATAGGAGGCTGAGAGTGTGGTAAATGTTACATATGAGGCTTAGAGTGTGGACGGGCCTATATGTTGTATATAACACGCTTGACGCGCCCCCAGGGCCGTGGGGTACTCGGCAGCCGGGCCTATGGATGCCGGTTTGGGGAATATCACGGTGGCTGGCCTGTTCCGTGACCCAGGGCGGTCAGTGAAAAGGGGGGTTTTAATTTATAGGGGATTTGTAAAGTTCGTGATGCCACCTGTGGATTGCGGCTAAAGGGAGCCGCCTCTGTGAAGCAGTCCTCTGGAGATGGTGTTCGGCAGCAGGGATGGTGTGGCTCTCCACAGGTAGAGCTGGCTCCAGGGCAGTGTAGAAAGTGTAAGTTGCGCTGGGCGTTGTAGTGCCGGGAGGGAGAGCTGGCGCAGATGAAAGATTGGACGGAGGCAGTACAGTGCAGTCATCCGAGTTTTTACTCACAGCTCTTATGACAGTTCCACTGGTGCACTGTACGGGTGCTAGCCTCCCACGTCGCGCTGCGTTCACCAGGAAGGGGTTCAGTTCTTCCTCAGGCAGTTAGGAGTACCTGACAGAAACCCACTTTCTCGTGTTCCTAGCTAGACTGTCTTCACGCTGGGTCTTTCTCCCTCCTGCCCTGCGCTTCCCCACTCTGAATCCTGCTCGGGTGCTCTGAAGTCCCTCCTGTTTCGTTGGAGTTCCCAGACCTGCTTGACCCTCACGGGGATTAGAATGAGGCTTCGGCAACTGACTATACAAGCCAGAAGCCTCCGGTTTTCCCAGCCGAGACTTAGAGTAACACGGCTGGACCAGGGGCCGGTCCCCTTCTTGCGGCCTACGATCCCTCTGTCTTCTGACAGATTCGGGGCGTACGGGTGCCATCCTGCACCCCCTAGGATCCCTTCAACAGATCGGAGCCTACTCCCTGCTCCCCTCCTGGGCCTCTAGGACTAGGCCATACTCGTGGAGCCGAGCTCCTAAAGAGACTCTGCTCCCAGACTGTTCTTCTGAACTGTCCTCTCACTAACTGATCTGCCACCCTAAGATGACTTCCCTTTATATACCTACTTCTCCATGTGCTCCCCCTAACTTCTTCCTCCACCCACACCCAGTACTGGTTCCCCCTACCTTTGGGTTCCCCCCACTCCAGCCAGGGACAGAGCTCAGCAGAAAACACATTGCATTTTGTCCTTCCAGCTGGCATGGAGCGGTGTAGTGTTGAATGTGGGTGCTGGGGTTCCGGGCAGCACTCCCTCCTTACCTGAGAGAAGGGAGACACCACACCTCTGGTTGAGGTGCAGTACCTCTGTGGCGACTGAACCCTCAAGGGCGCCACACACTCAGCCTCCTATATGAAGTATACACTGTGTGCAGAATTATTAGGCAAGTTGTATTTTAGAGGATTATTTTTATTATTGATCAACAACTATGTTCTCAATCAACCGAAAAGACTCATAAATATCCAAGCTTAATATTTTTGGAAGTTGGAGTGTTTTTTTTTTTTAGATTTGGCTATCTTAGGAGGATATCTGTTTGTACAAGTAACTATTACTGTGCAGAATTATTAAGCAACTTAATAAAAACCAAATATAATCCCATCTCACTTGTTTATTTTCACCAGGTAAACCAATATCAGTGCACAAAATTTAGAAATAAACATTTCTGACATGCAAAAACAAAAAACAAAAAAATTAGTGATCAATATAGCCACCTTTCTTTATGATGACACTCAACAGCCTTCCATTTATAGATTCTGTCAGTTGCTTGATCTGTTTTCGATCAACATTGAGTGCAGCAGTCACCACAGCCTCCCAGACACTGTTCCGAGAGGTGTACTGTTTTCCCTCCCTGTAGATCTCACATTTTATGATGGACCACAGGTTCTCTATGGGGTTCAGATCAGGTGAACAAGGCGGCCATGTCATTATTTTTTCTTCTTTTAGATCTTTACTGGCCAGCCACGCTGTGAAGTAGTTGGATGCATGTGATGGAACATTGTCCTGCATGAAAATCATGTTTTTCTTGAACTATATCGACTTCTTACTTACTACTGCTTGAAGAAGTTGTCTTCCAGAAACTGGCAGTAGGTCTGGGAGATGAGATTCACTCCATCCTCAACCCTAAAAGGTCCCACAAGTTCACCTTTGATGATACCAGCCCATACCAATACCCCGCCTCCACCTTGCTGGTGTCTGAGTCGGAGTGGAGCTCTCTGCCCTTTACTGATCCAGCCTCTGGCTGATCCATCTGGCCCATCAAGAGTCTCTCTCATTTCATCAGTCCATAAAACTTTTGAAAAATGAGTCTTAAGATATTTCTTGACCCATTCTTGACGTTTTATCTTATGTTTCTTGTTCAAAGGTGGTCGTTTTTCAGCCTTCCTTACCTTGGCCATGTCCCTGAGCATCGCACACCTTGTGCTTTTTGATACTCCAGTAATGTTGCAGCTCTGAAATATGGCAAAACTGGTGGCGAATGGCATCTTGGCAGCTTCACGCTTGATTTTCCTCAATTCATGGACAGTTATTTTGCGCCTTTTTTGGCCAACACACTTCTTACGACCCTGTTGGCTATTTGCCATCAAATACTTGATTGTTTGGTGATCACGCTTCAAAAGTTTGGAAATTTCAAGACTGCTGCATCCCTCTGCAAGACATCAAACAATTTTGGACTTTTCAGAGCCCGTCAAATCTCTCTTCTGACCCATTTTGCCAAAGGAAAGGAAGTTGCCTAATAATTATGCACTCCTTATATAGGGTGTTGATGTCAATAGTCAACACACCTCCTCATTACAGAGATGCACATCACCAGATTTACTTAATTGGTAGTTGGCTCTCAAGCCTATGCAGCTTGGAGTAGGACAACATGTGTAAAAAGTATCATGTGATCAAAATACTCATTTGCCTAATAATTCTGCACGCGGTGTAGATTATAGGAGGCTGAGAGTGCGGTAAATGTTATATATGAGGTTTGAGTGCGGAAGGGCCTACATGATGTATATAACGCACTCGGCCTCCTATATAAAGTATAGACTATAGGAGGCTGAGAGTGCGGTATACGTCATATATGAGGCCTAGAGTGCGGGCGACGGGTCTACATGATGTATACAATGCACTCAGCCTCCTATATAAAGTACAGAATATAGGAGGCTGAGAGTGCGGTATACGTCATATATGAGGCCTAGAGTGCGGGCGGCGGGTCTACATGATGTATACAACACCCTCAGCCTCCTATATAAAGTATAGACTATAGGAGGCTGAGAGTGCGGTATACGTCATATATGAGGCTTAGAGTGCGGACGGGCCTACATGATGTATACAACGCACTCGGCCTCCTATATAAAGTATATACTATAGGAGGCTGAGAGTGAGGTAAATGTTATATATGAGGCTTAGAGTGAGGACGGGCCTACATGATGTATATAACTCACTCGGCCTCCTATATAAAGTATAGACTATAGGAGGCTGAGAGTGCAGTATACGTCATATATGAGACCTAGAGTGTGGGCGGCGGGTCTATATGATGTATACAACACACTCAGCCTCCCATATAAAGTATATACTATAGGAGGCTGAGAGTGCGGTATTCGTCATATATGAGGCCTAGAGTGCGGGCGGCGGGTCTATATGATCTATACAAACACTCAGCCTCCTATATAAAGTATAGACTATAGGAGGCTGAGAGTGTGGTATACGTCATATATGAGGCCTAGAGTGCGGGCGGCGGGTCTATATGATGTATACAACACACTCAGCCTCCTATATAAAGTATAGACTATAGGAGGCTGAGAGTGCAGTATACGTCATATATGAGGACTAGAGTGCGGGCAGCGGGTCTATATGATGTATACAACACACTCAGCCTCCTATATAATGTATAGACTATAGGAGGCTGAGAGTGCAGTATACGTCATATATGAGGCCTAGAGTGCGGGCGGCGGGTCTACATGATGTATACAACACACTCAGCCTTCTATATAAAGTATAGACTATAGGAAGCTGAGAGTGCAGTATATGGTCATATATGAGGCTTAGAGTGCGGACGGGTCTACATGATGTATACAATGCACTCGGCCTCCTATATAAAGTATATACTATAGGAGGCTGAGAGTGAGGTAAATGTTATATATGAGGCTTAGAGTGAGGACGGGCCTACATGATGTATATAACTCACTCGGCCTCCTATATAAAGTATAGACTATAGGAGGCTGAGAGTGCGGTAAATGTTATATATGAGGCTTAGAGTGCGGACGGGCCTACATGTTGTATATAACACGCTTGACGCGCCCCCAGGGCCGTGGGGTACTCGGCAGCCGGGCCTATGGATGCCGGTTTGGGGAACATCACGGTGGCTGGCCCGGTCCGTGACCCAGTGCAGTCAGTGAAAAGGGGTGTTTTAATTTATAGGGGATTTGTAAAGTTCGTGACGCCACCTGTGGATTGCGGCTAAAGGGAGCCGCCGCTGTGGAGCAGTCCTCTGGAGCTGGTGTTCGTCAGCAGGGATGGTGTGGCTCTCCACAGGTAGAGCTAGCTCCAGGGCAGTGTAGAAAGTGTAAGTTGCGCTGGGCGTTGTAGTGCCGGGACGGAGAGCTGGCGCAGATGAAAGAATTGACGGAGGCAGTACAGTGCAGTCATCCGAGTTTTTACTCACAGTTCTTATGACAGTTCCACTGGTGCACTGTACGGGTGCTAGCCTCCCACGTCGCGCTGTGTTCACCAGGAAGGGGTTCAGTTCTTCCTCAGTAGGTTAGGAGTACCTGACAGAACTCCACTTTCTCGTGTTTCTAGCTAGACCGTCTTCACGCTGGGTCTTTCTCCCTTCTGCCCTGCGCTTCCCCACTCCCAGACCTGCTTGACCCTCATGGGGATTAGAATGAGGCTTCGGCAACTGACTATACAAGCCAAAAGCCTCCGGTTTTCCTAGCCGAGACTTAGAGTAACACAGCTGGACCAGGGGCCGGTCCCCTTCTAGCGGCCTACGATCCCTCTGTCTTCTGACAGATTCGGGGCGTACGGGTGCCGTCCTGCACTCGCGATACCCCCTAGGATCCCTTCAACAGATTGGAGCCTACTCCCTGCTCCCCTCCTGGGCCTCTAGGACTAGGCCATACTTGTGGAGCAGAGCTCCTAAAGAGACTCTGCTCCCAGACTGTTCTTCTGAACTGTCCTCTCACTAACTGACCTGCCACCCTAAGATGGCTTCCCATTATATACCTACTTCTCCAAGTGCTCCCCCTAACTACTGTACTTACTCCACCCACACCCACTACTGGTTCCCCCTAACTTTGGGTTCCCCCCACTCCAGCCAGGGACAGAGCTCAGCAGAAAACACATTGCATCTTGCCCTTCCAGCCAGCCTGGAGCAGTGTAGTGTTGAATGTGGGTGCTGGGGTTCCGGGCAGCACTCCCTCCTTACCTGAGAGAAGGGAGACACCACACCTCTAGTTGAGGTGCAAGTACCTCTGTGGCGACTGAACCCTCAGGGGTGCCACACACTCATCCTCCTATATGAAGTATAGACTATAGGAGGCTGAGAGTGCGGTAAATGTTATATATGAGGCTTAGAGTGCGGACGGGCCTACATGATGTGTGTCACCCCAGGCCTGGATGCCACAAATATTAAAGGCTGTGTCTGAGAGCAGGAGGGAGGTTAACTGGTCAGGGACCATTAGCATGCAGCACCTCCTGTCCCAGGCCAGTAGGGGGAGCAGGCTGCCCCTATAAAAGCTGGAACTGAGGGCAGGGTTAGGGAGACCAGGACCCACTTCTGAAGCATCCAGAAGGGTTCCCAGAGAAAAGGGACAGGTCAGCAGCAGCTGAGGAGTCCGGGAGGCAGAGGAGGAACAGCAAGCCAGGGACAGAGGCGACGAGAGCCGGTCCTGGCTGAGAGAGAACTACACAACCCGACATTGGGGTCCGAGGCTGTCAGGGTTGCAAGCCCGGCAGCAGATAACCGACCTGAGAGGGATTTTAGGTCCCTTGGCCTGAGAAGCCTGGAGGCTCCGCCACACAGAGGGACCGGTACAGCACGGAGAAGCTACAGGTACCTAAGGCCCGAGTCGCAAGCCATACAGGCGAAGTACAAGGCCAGCTCAGGTACGTGGGCTATCACACCACGAAAAGGGGGATAGTCAGCAAGGGCAGACAGAGAATGGTAGGCCTACCCACTCACCATGATCAGTGGAGCTCCCCGAATGCTCTCAGACACCCAGGCCCATTCCTACCCTGTACTCCTGTTGGGTCATTAGGACTAACTACAATAAAGACCCTGGACTGTTTGAAGCGGACTCTGAACCCTTATTATTGCGGCCTGCACCATCACCCCCAGCATCCTATTACACTACCCTGAGGCTACACTCTTCCCGTGGGGAGTTATCCTATCCCTGTGCTGCATACCAACATCAGCCTCAGCGGTCTGCCATGCAGCGGCGGTCATCCCTGACCGCAATCCACGGGTGGCGTAGTCGGACATTCAAAACCCTACAAATAGACTGCCACAGCATTTGGTCTGACCACCCTGAGCCACAGGATCGGGTTGCCACTACTACCCCCAACATTGCACTGAAGCCCGGTTCCGGGAGCCCCACGGGCAGCTTTGGCGTAGTCGGCAGGATTGTGACCAACCCGCCACAAACGTGTATTGCGCGCCTGAAAAAGATTGTACACGTACCTCAAAAGGAAGTTTCCCGCCATTCGGAGCCGTTTCCCGCCATCTTCAGCCGTTTTCCCGCCATCGGACGCCATCTTCGGGACGCCGCGCGGGAAGGAGAGGGGCGTGGACGTCCAAACCGCGTGAGACCTGAAGCCTCGCCCTACTCACCGACGCTGCGCAAGGTCCTGGAAGGAGAGAGAGCGACGCTGACGTCACCAGGACGCGACGCAAGATCCTCGCCCGGAGCAGCACCAGCGGAGCCACGGCCTACGTAAGAGGATCAACGGAAGGTAGGCCACGGTTAACTAGGGGGGAGGAAGATGTCGGAAGCAGAGGCCCCCTCTACCACCAGCGTGGCTGCAGCCGTTCTCCATGCCCTACATCCCCGGAGCAGCCTGGCTGCCCCAATACTCAGGGGAATCCCATACATAAACTGACTTTAAGGAAAGACTGCACAGTTTATTTAAAGTTTATCCCCTGACAGAAGAACAGAAAGTGAGCATTCTGACGGGGCAGTTAACCGGTACAGCCCAGCGGGAAGTGAAATCATGGTCAGATGAAGAGAAAAGGACAGTAAAGGGCATTCTGACCCGGCTGTGGAGTACCTTTGATACCCGTACCTCAGCAGAAATCAAAATGCGGTTCTATGGCTGTAAGCAGCGAGCCCAAGATAGTATCAGAGACTATGACTTGAACCTGCAAGAAGCTCTGGGAGCAACTAAACAAGCTGACCCTGGCAGCGTGCAGGACACCGATAAACTGTTGACTGACCAGTTCATAGAAGGTCTGCTGTCCAGCGCCCACAGAACCCAGCTGCGCCTCATGGCTCTACCGAACCCCGATTTGACTTTTGCGCAGTTCAAAGATAGGGCCATCCGGGTGCTCCGAGAACCCGCACCAGGTGGCGCTGTAGTTTCCTGGCGCCCTGCCATCACTTACCACCAGGAGGCGGCGCCCTACCCCGCAGACCTTGTGGGGGCTGATGCGCAGGCCCTAAATCCATCCCAGCCAGCCAACCTGCACCATCAGGTCCAAGAATTAACCAAGAGTGTGGCTGCATTGACCATGACCGTACAGTCGTTGCAGGTGGAATCATCAAGACCAATCAAGCTGGCTTCCAGTCCGGAGGATGTCCCGTGGCGTCGACAGAGGAGGATCCCGTCGTTCAGAGGGAGGCCCGCCGACCGTTACACTGAGGATGGACAGCCGTTTTGCCGCCGTTGCAGCCATCCAGGACACATAGCCAGGTACTGTACTTTAAATGGGTCCGACGTGGGGCAGAGGGCCAACCCCCAGGGATAAGGTCATCAGGCCCGTCAAATTGGCGCGATAAGTACGTGGGGGGACGCCCGGTCTTACCCGTAGTGCTGGACGGTATCCCCATGAGCGCCCTGCTGGACACCGGGTCTCAAGTGACTGCCATCCCCTACGTACTTTTCAAGCGGTACTGGAGTGACGCTGACATAACCCGCTATCCAGACAATGTCTTAAGCATCATCGCTAGCAATGGCCAACCCATGCCGCAGGTGGGGTTCAGAGAGATGACTATCAAGATTGGTAAGGTTCAACTGCCGGCACAGGGAGTGATCATTGTGGACATTGACCGTCGTGAAAGTCACCCTAAAATAACCTTGGGTACTAATGTGATTGAAAACTGTCTTTCAGAAGTAATTGTAATTTTGCAGCAGGTGGCGATGAATGCGAGCTCCAGCCAACAGAGGGTCCCCCAGAAAGAGATAAGAGCCCTGATGAGACGGCAACAGGTAGAACTGTCTGGTGGTGAGATTGGTAGCGTGAGGATGAGCGACCCGTTCCCCATTGCCATGCTGTCACGCTGTCTCTGTATACTGGAGGTAGGGGGCCTAAGCTGACCCTAAGCTGGGGCCCTGACTAATCCCTCAACCTGGAGGTACTGTTAAAGGTACAGAGGTCCAGGCCGCCAGCGTAACCCCTACCTCCTGAAGATCCCTGCACCTCAGTAATCTAGTCCTGAGAAGGACCCCGATCACAACCAAAGGGAACAAGAAATAATATGCCCAAACACAGTATATAGACGAACGAGACAGTACAAGGGAAAAACCAAAACCACCTTGCATACAAACAACTACTCAACTACAACAGAGGGAAAACCAACGGGAAAGGAGATAAATGATAAAGCGAGGAAAGGGAAAAAACACTTCCAAATACACTTATCTCAGCAACTCCAAACACCACGATCCGCTCTGTCAGTCTGAATGAAATGCTTTCACCGACACCTCCCAAACAGACCAGCAGGTATATGAAGGAGTCTCACTACAGAAGTATTGATTGCAGCTGGGCGAGGCTGGACCTCATCTAGCCCAGAGAGAGAGAGAGAATTAACTCCCTCACTGCCGAGAAACACAAAGCACCAACAAGTCAGCTGCGAGAAGTCAGGCTGTGTACTCGTGACGATCTTCGTGGCAACACACCCGTGACAGTACCCCCCCTTCTACGAGGGGCCTCCGGACCCTCAGGGCCAGGTTTATCCGGGTGAGTCGTGTGGAAGGCCCGAACTAATCGGTCTGCGTTGATATCCGACGCAGGAACCCACATCCTCTCCTCAGGACCATACCCCTTCCAATGAACCAGGTACTGAAGGGACCGGCGATTAAAGCGTGAATCAATGACCCTCGATACCTGGAACTCCAAGTTACCATTGACAACCACTGGAGGGGGAGGTAAAAGTGACGGTACCACCGGCGCCACATACCTCTTAAGCAATGATCTGTGAAACACGTTGTGAATTTTAAACGTAGGGGGGAGGTCAAGACGGAATGCCACGGGATTAATAATAGAACTGATTCTGTACGGCCCGATGAACCTGGGACCCAGTTTCCAGGAGGGAACCTTAAGTTTTATATTCCTGGTAGACAACCATACCCGATCGTTCACACTTAGGTCCGGACCAGACACTCTCCTCCTATCAGCCATACGTTTGTATCGGTTCCCCATAGTATTCAGATTCTTCAGCACCCCTCTCCATACTGAAGCGAGTGATGAGGAAAATCGTTCCTCCTCAGGAACCCCCGAAGAGCCCCCCCCACTGAAAGTACAAAACTGGGGGTGAAAACCATATGCCCCAAAAAACGGGGACTTACCAGTGGACTCGCTCCGCCTATTATTAAGAGCAAACTCTGCCAGAGGTAAGAAAGAAGCCCAGTCCTCCTGGTTCTCTGACACAAAACACCGGAGATATGTCTCCAAGCTCTGGTTCATACGTTCCGTCTGACCATTGGTCTGAGGATGAAAAGCCGATGAGAATGACAACTGCATCCCCCGCCGTGCACAAAACGCCTTCCAGAACTTAGACACAAACTGAGACCCCCGATCAGACACCACCTCGGAGGGTACCCCGTGAAGCCTCACAATCTCCCCAATGAACACCTGCGCAAGAGTTTTAGCATTAGGGAGAGCCGGAAGAGCGATAAAATGTGCCATCTTGCTGAACCTGTCCACTACAACGAGTATGACCGTTTTACCCGAAGACGGAGGGAGGTCCGTAATAAAGTCCATAGACAGATGAGTCCAAGGACGCTCCGGGATCTTCAAAGGTAAGAGGGCCCCAGACGGACGGGTATGTGAGGTCTTAGAGCGCGCACAAACCCCACAGGACGCGACAAAAGTTACCACCTCCTTATGTAAATTAGGCCACCAAAACCGACGCGAGAGGAGATCCACAGTAGCTTTACTCCCCGGGTGTCCTGCAAAAACTGAGTTATGGTATGCCTCGATCACCTTTTGTCGCAACTGATCTGGAACAAACAATCTCCCTGGAGGTCCAACAGGGGCGTCCCCCTGAGCCTCCAATACCTCCTCCTCCAGCTCAGAGCATACTGCCGAAACCACCACCCCCTCCTGAAGGATAGGAATCGGGTCGTCCGTATTCCCGGCCCCCGGGAAACTACGAGATAAGGCATCCGCCTTTACATTTTTTGACCCAGGACGATATGTAACGACAAAATTAAACCTGGTAAAAAACAATGACCACCTAGCTTGTCTGGGATTCAGACGTTTCGCGGACTCCAGATATAGCAGGTTCTTGTGATCGGTGATGACGGTGACCGGATGAACAGCCCCCTCCAGAAAATGGCGCCACTCCTCAAAAGCTAACTTAATGGCCAAGAGTTCCCTATTGCCGACATCGTAATTCCTCTCAGCGGACGACAATTTTTTAGAGAAAAAGGCGCACGGATGCCACTTACCAGGGGACGAGCCCTGTGACAATACTGCTCCCACCCCTACCTCGGAAGCGTCTACCTCTACAATGAATGGCTGAGACGCATCAGGTTGAATGAGTATGGGCGCCGAGGCAAAACATTTTTTCAAAGAGGAGAATGCTTGACAAGCCTTGTCAGACCACCTAGAAAAATCCGTCCCCTTTTTAGTCATGTCAGTGAGAGGCTTAACCATGGACGAGAAATTACGAATGAACTTCCGGTAATAATTAGCAAACCCCAGGAAACGTTGTAGTGCCTTAAGATTCTCTGGCCGATCCCACTCAAGAACTGCCCGCACTTTCCCAGGGTCCATACGAAAACCGGACGCTGAAACCAGGAAGCCTAAAAACTGGAGTTCCTGTACGGCGAACACACACTTTTCCCACTTGGCATACAGTTTATTATCCCGCAAGATCTGTAACACCTGCCTAACGTGCTCCTGATGAGACACCAGATCCGGCGAGTAAATTAGGATATCATCCAGATATATGACAACAAACTGTCCCACCAAGCGGCGAAAAATGTCATTAACAAAGTGTTGAAACACCGCCGGGGCATTAGTCAGACCGAATGGCATGACAAGGTTCTCATAATGCCCCTCCGGAGTGTTAAACGCCGTCTTCCACTCATCCCCCTCCTTCATCCTAATCAGATTGTACGCCCCCCTGAGATCCAATTTAGAAAACCATTTGGCGCCCACGATCTGATTAAAGAGATCGGGAATAAGTGGGAGCGGATACGGATCTCGGACCGTAATCCGATTAAGTTCACGGAAATCCAGGCAAGGGCGTAGGCCTCCATCTTTCTTCTTAACAAAGAAGAACCCCGCAGCCACCGGTGAAAATGAAGGTCTAATATGCCCCTTAGCCAGACTTTCTGAGATATAATCCTTCATGGCCTGCCTCTCAGGACCAGAAAGGTTATACAACCTAGCTTTAGGTAACTTGGCCTCAGGGAGCAGTTTTACAGAACAGTCATACACGCGATGAGGAGGTAGTTCCTGACACCCTTTCTCCGAGAATACATCCTCAAAGTCCGCCAGAAATGGAGGTAAGACCCAAGGAGTAACCGCACCGATGACCGTGTTCATGCAGTTTTTATTACAGAATTTACTCCATTGGCTTATCTCCCTGGTTTGCCAATTAATAACCGGGTTATGCTTAGCTAACCAAGGAAGGCCCAACACAATAGGAGTGGGAAGACCCTCCAACACATAGCAAGACAACAGTTCTTTATGTATTGCCCCCACTTGAAGTTTTACGTCATGCACAACTTTCAAAAAACTTCCCTGCCCGAGAGGCCTGGCATCGATCGAGAATATGGGGATGGGTTTAGCCAACTCACTCAACCGCATACCTTGAACCCGGGCAAACCGAGCATCAACCAGATTAGCCCCGGCCCCACTATCCAGAAGAACAGATATCCTCTCAGTTCTCGTACCCACCACCACCTCCGCCGGTACGAGAAACTGAGACGTACCTAGGGACGAAATACCTACTCCCAGATTGCCGTCCACCACACAACCTGGGATCAACAGTTTTCCGACGACTCTTCACTCTGCAAGGGACGGGATGGACACCCCCCAATAAAATGTCCCTTTCTCCCGCAGAAGAAACACCTTCCTGCCTTATGGCGCACCACCGGTCCCCTCCCCCGAAATGATGTCCCTCCTAATTGCATAGGCTCCTCTGGACTGACCAGGGGAACCACCATATGAGGGGACCTTGTAGGAGGTGGAGTCATCACAGGGGGTAGAGTTATCCCGCACCTCTCCCGAAGCCGTCTGTCCACGCGAATAGCGAGGGCCATAGCGGCTTCCAGAGACACGGGAGAGTCATACTGTGCCAACACATCCTGTAATTTGTCGGATAAACCATGACAAAACTGGCTCCTAAGAGCCGGGTCATTCCACTGGGTGTCCGTGGCCCACCTACGGAACTCCGAACAGAATTCCTCTGCCGGACGATCTCCCTGCTGGATCCTACGTAACTTAGACTCAGCAAGGGAGATCCGATCTGGGTCATCATATACGAGTCCCAGGGCAGCGAAAAACCTATCCACTGACTGGAGAGCCGGGGAACCCGGGGGAAGAGAGAACGCCCAAGATTGTGGGTCCCCTTGTAGGAGCGAGATGACAATTCCCACCCTTTGTTCTTCACTCCCCGATGACCGAGGCCGCAGCCGAAAGTACAATTTACATGCCTCCCGGAAAACAAAAAACTTGTCCCGCCCCCCAGTGAACCTATCAGGGAGAGCTACTTTAGGTTCTGGTCCGGATTGCTCCTGAGGAAGCAAAACCTTGGACCTAACGTCCGCCAGCTCCATGGACAAACTCTGCAATTGCCGAGCTAGACCGGCTACTGGATCCATAGTAGCTGGAGAAAAACTAAGTGGGTCGGTGAAAATGTCACGCTGTCTCTGTATACTGGAGGTAGGGGGCCTAAGCTGACCCTAAGCTGGGGCCCTGACTAATCCCTCAACCTGGAGGTACTGTTAAAGGTACAGAGGTCCAGGCCGCCAGCGTAACCCCTACCTCCTGAAGATCCCTGCACCTCAGTAATCTAGTCCTGAGAAGGACCCCGATCACAACCAAAGGGAACAAGAAATAATATGCCTAAACACAGTATATAGACGAACGAGACAGTACAAGGGAAAAACCAAAACCACCTTGCATACAAACAACTACTCAACTACAACAGAGGGAAAACCAACGGGAAAGGAGATAAATGATAAAGCGAGGAAAGGGAAAAAACACTTCCAAATACACTTATCTCAGCAACTCCAAACACCACGATCCGCTCTGTCAGTCTGAATGAAATGCTTTCACCGACACCTCCCAAACAGACCAGCAGGTATATGAAGGAGTCTCACTACAGAAGTATTGATTGCAGCTGGGCGAGGCTGGACCTCATCTAGCCCAGAGAGAGAGAGAGAATTAACTCCCTCACTGCCGAGAAACACAAAGCACCAACAAGTCAGCTGCGAGAAGTCAGGCTGTGTACTCGTGACGATCTTCGTGGCAACACACCCGTGACACATGCCTCCCAAAAGCGAAATGATGATCAGGTGTCGGACTGCAATCGGGTTAAGAGGGAGAGACTACCAAGGAACCCCTGAATTCAGACAGCAGGCCCACCATTTTGACAGCCCGGGGGGTGGTTGATGTCCGCCATGGAAGGGTGCTCGTACGGATCTTAAACATCGGGGAAAGGGAAGTACACTTGCCCCGGTACGCTACACTAGCCAAATTGCTTGCCGTCGAGCACAATGCTATCAGGGTCGTGGAACCCTTGCCTCCATCTCCACCGGTGGAGAATAATGGCTCCCAGAAACACAAGGAGGACTGGTGCCAGAAACTCCACATGGGTGCTGACTCGACTCCCTCGCACCAAAAACAAGGAGTCTACCGGGTGGTTCAGGAGTACGAGAGAATCTTTGGTAAGCACCCGCTAGACTTCGGCAGAGTGAAAGGGGTAGAACACCACATCCACACGGGGAGCCACCCACCAGTAAAAGAGAGACACAGACCTGTACCTCCTTAACATTATCAGAACGCAAAGGGCATGCTGAGAGAAATGAAGGAAGCTGGGGTCATTAGAGATAGCTGTAGCCCCCGGGGCAGCTCCCTTAGTTTTGGTAAAAAAGAAAGACGGTACAATGAGAATGTGCGTGGACTATAGACAAATCAATCGTATCACCCATAAAGACCCATTACCTAGGATAGAGGAGTCTTTAGCCGCACTAAAATCAGCTAATTTCTT
Organism: Phyllobates terribilis; assembly: GCF_046119375.1. Lineage (NCBI taxonomy): Eukaryota > Metazoa > Chordata > Amphibia > Anura > Dendrobatidae > Phyllobates > Phyllobates terribilis. Next base: position 333,068,678 of record NW_027362765.1, on the reverse strand, counting down.
CTCTACTTTGGACCTTACTAGCGGGTACTGGCAGGTTCCTGTGGCAGAGGCTGACAAGGAGAAGACCACCTTCACCACCCCGATGGGATTGAGCGAATTCAACTGTATGCCATTCGGGCTCTGAAATGCACCCGGGACCTTCCAGAGGCTGATGGAATGCTGTCTAGGGCACCGAAACTTCGAGACTGTCCTACTTTACCTGGACGACGTGATCTATTCGAAGACCTCCGAGGACCATCTAAAACACCTGGCAGAGGTGTTCGAAGCCCTGGCAGGCTATGGCATGAAAGTGAAACCCTCCAAGTGCCATCTGTTAAAGCTGAAGGTACAGTACCTGGGGCACGTGGTGAGTGCAGAAGGAGTAGCCCCCGACCTCGACAAGGTCACAGTAATCAAGATCTGGCCAAGCCCCTCAAACATTAAAGAAGTGAGGCAGTTCCTCGGGTTGGTAGGCTACTACTGAAGGTTCATCCCCGGGTTCACAAAGATGGCAGCTCCAATGCAGGACCTCCTGATAGGTCAGTCTAAGACCAGAAGCCAAAAGCCACCCTTCAAGTGGGAAAAGCCGGAAGAGGAGTCCTTCTGCCAGTTGAAGTTGGCCCTCACGGGGGATGAGATCCTGGCCTACCCTGATTATGGCCAGCCTTTCATCCTCCACACAGACGCCAGCAATGTGGGGCTGGGAGCCGTACTGTCACAGAACCAACAGGGCCGAGAAAGGGTGATCGCGTAAGCCAGCCGGAAGCTGAGGCCCACTGAAAGAAACCCAGAGAATTACAACTCCTTCAATTCTTGGCAGTGGTGTGGGCCGTCACAGAACGGTTTAAGCATTACCTGGCCTCCGCAAAGTTCACTGTGTACACGGACGACAACCCGCTGACACACCTGGACAATGCAAGGCTAGGTGCCCTAGAACAGTGGTGGATGGCCCGGCTATCCAATTATGACTTCACAATCAAATACCGGGCAGGCAGGACCAACGCCAACGCAGACGCCCTGTCAAGGGTGCCTCACCTACCCGAGGGAGAAGAAGACTCGGAGGAGCTGGAGGAAGTAGAGCTCCCTGAGTTCCACCGGTATGAGGCCACTCAGTATTCTCACCGGGTAAGAGACAAAGACCTAACCACCGTCATGTTGAACCCCTTACTCCTCCACGGCTGGGCTGAAACGCAAGATAGTGACCCTGCAGTTCGCCTGGTGAAAGACCTGTTAACCAAGGCAGACGCTAGCCCTGGCCCGGATGCTCCAGAGGAAGCCAAGCAGTTATGGAAGGAGAAAAGCAGGCTATTCCTCTACGAGGGCAAGCTGTGCAGAAGGCTTGTCAACCACCGGACGCACGAGCTGACCTGGCAGGTAGTGGTCCCAAGATGAGATGCAGCAATGGTCCTGGAGGCCTACCATGACAGAGCGGGACACTTTGGGTGGATGAAACTGGAGTTCCTACTGAGAGAGCGGTTCTACTGGGTCAGTATGAGAGGGGCCATAGAGAAGTGGAGCAGGGACTGCGGCCCATGTCACCTCAGAAGGAAGGACCGTACCAGCCAGAAGACACCCTTGAGGCCCATCGTCACCAGGCAGCCTCTTGAGCTGGTAGCTCTGGACCATGTGTAGTTGGCTCCAAGCCGGTCCGGCTACATCTATGCCCTCACGATTGTGGATCATTACTCCCGGTTCCTGGTGGTGGTTCCTGTTAAAGACCTGACAGCCCAAACAGCGGCCAGAGCCTTCCAGCAACACTTCTGCCATCCACACGGGTATCCGGAACAGGTCTTGACAGATCAAGGTCCAGCGTTTGAGGCTGAAGTCTTCCAGGAGTTCTGCAACCTCTACGGCTGTAGGAAGATTCGAACAACGCCTTACCACCCGCAAACCAACGGGCTGTGTGAGAAAATGAACAATATCGTCATTGATCTCCTCAAGACGTTGCCCCTGGAAGAACGCAGCCTGTGGCCGGAGAAAATGCCAGACCTGATTGACTTGTACAACCATATCCCGGTGAATGCTACAAATTGCACCCCGGCTTACCTGATGCGCGCAAGACCAGGTAAGCTGCCGATAGACCTGGAGATGGGAGTCCTGACACCCAAGGACACCACACCAGACGCGGACTGGGATACGGAACGGCGGCTACAATACAAGAAGGTACAGGAGAGTGTGGAGAGGAGTCAGGCTCAAGCGAGAGAAAAGCAAGAGAGGCTCTTCAACCAACACACCCCTGCTGGTCCCCTGGAACCTGGTGAGCAGGTCCTGAAGCGGAAGAGAAGGCTTCACAAGCTGGACGACCAGTGGGAGAGAGACCCGTACACAGTACTGCAGTCCAACCACAACAACCCGAAGGTATGTGTGATTACCAAGGATGGAGGAGAAACCACTAGCACCGTCTCCAGAGACCAACTAAAACGGTGCCCCGAGCAACTGCAGAGTCCAAGTGAAGATCAAGATGGCCTTGAACCCGCAGAGGACAAGGAAGAAATGGTCAGCACCGTTCTCGGAGAGTTCCCCCGGACCTGGACTCGGATAAATGATGCCATAGTGGTACCCGCCCTACACTTCCTTCAACCTACCCAGCAGGAGCCTGCAGAAGAACAAGAAGAACAAGCAGCCCCAGAGGCAGAGGAACCCATGCCAGCAGCCCAGGAGAGTCAACCCTCTGCTGACAGTGAGCCTGCCATGCCTGCGTTAAGCCAAATAATCCGCAGACAGCTGCCTGCCCTGCCTGTAAACCCAGCTAGCCTGTCAACTCGGAGCACTAGGGGTCAAATGCCAGCTTGCTGGAAGATCTAAATGTATAATGTATATATTTAATGTGTTATGTTTGTACCCTGGTTATTAATAATGTTTCTCCAGTTTTCTTAGATGCAATGGACTGACAAGTTATGGACAGTGAATAACCGGAACTACCATGTAGATAGTTGCACCTGGTGCCCTCTTTCCAAGTTGGCCACAGAAGAAAAACCTGTCCGGCGTGTCCTCCTTGTGGTCCAAAGTAGTTAGCTCAGCCTTGCCGCCACGCCCAAGGCCAGGAACTTGGGGTTTATAGGGACAGGTCCCCACATCGCTCAAAAACTTCGCCTTGTTGGGTGAAATGGACACCCGGTCACGGATCATACTGTGACTCTCTTCTTTTGTTGGTGATATGGACACCCAGGCACAGACCACACTGTGACCTAAAGAACTCAATATGTGGTGTTGTTTGTTATTTCTTTCCCTGTTGTGTTTATGGTCATGCATTTATACCCTGTATTTGTGTTTATTGTTTAGTCCCGGAGTACTAAAATTTACTAGGGGGGAATGTGTCACCCCAGGCCTGGATGCCACAAATATTAAAGGCTGTGTCCATTAGCATGCAGCACCTCCTGTCCCAGGCCAGTAGGGGGAGCAGGCTGCCACTATCAAAGCTGGAACTGAGGACAGGGTTAGGGACACCAGGACCCACTTCTGAAGCATCCAGAAGGGTTCCCAGAGGAAAGGGACAGGTCAGCAGCAGCTGAGGAGTCCGGGAGGCAGAGGAGGAACAGCAAGCCAGGGACAGAGGCGAAGAGAGCTGGTCCAGGCTGAAAGAGATCTACACAACAGGACACTGGGGTCCGAGGCTGTCAGGGTTGCAAGCCCGGCAGCAGATAACCGTCCTGCGAGGGATTTTAGGTCCCTTGGCCAGAGAAGCATGGAGGCTCCGCCACACAGAGGGACCGGTACAGCACGGAGAAGCTACAGGTACCTAAAGCCCCAGTCGCAAGCCATACAGGCGAAGTACACGGCCAGCTCAGGGACGTGGGCTATCACACCACGAAAAGGGGGATAGTCAGCAAGGGCAGCGAGAGAACGGTAGGCCTACCCACTCACCCTGACCAGTGGGGCTCACCCGAATGCTCTCAGACACCCAGGCCCATTCCTACCCTGTACTCCTGTTGGGTCATTAGCACTAACTACAATAAAGACCCTGGACTGTTTGAAGCGGACTCTGAACCCTTATTATTGCGGCCTGCACCATCACCCCCAGCATCCTATTACACTGCCCTGAGGCTACACTCTTCCCGTAGGGAGTTATCCTATCCCTGTGCTGCATACCAACATCAGCCTCAGCGGTCTGCCCTGCAACGGCGGTCATCCCTGACCGCAATCCACGGGTGGCATAGTCGGACATTCAAAACCCTACAAATAGACTGCCACAGCATTTGGTCTGACCACCCTGAGCCACAGGATCGGGTTGCCACTACTACCCCCAATATTGCACTGAAGCCCGGTTCCGGGTGCCCCACGGCCCAGGGGGCGAGTCAGATGTATATAACGCACTCGGCCTCCTATATAAAGTATAGACTATAGGAGGCTGAGAGTGCGGTATACGTCATATATGAGGCCTAGATTGCGGGCGGCGGGTCTACATGATGTATACAATGCACTCGGCCTCCTATATAAAGAATAGACTATAGGAGGCTGAGAGTGCGGTATACGTCATATATGAATGGCCTAGAGTGCGGGCAGCGAGTCTACAGGATGTATACAATACACTCAGCCTCCTATACAAAGTATAGACTATAGGAGGCTGCAAGTGCGGTATACGTCATATATGAGACCTAGAGTGCGGGCGGCGTGCCTATATGATATATACAACACACTCAGCCTCCTATATAAAGTATAGACTATAGGAGGCTGAGAGTGCGGTATATGTCATATATGAGGCCTAGAGTGCGGGCGGCGGGTCTACATGATGTATACAACACACTCAGCCTCCTATATAAAGTATAGACTATAGGAGGCTGAGAGTGCGGTATTCGTCATATATGAGGCATAGAGTGCGGGCAGCAGGTCTACCTGATGTATACAATATACTCAGCCTCCTATATAAAGTATAGACTATAGGAGGCTGAGAGTGCGGTATATGTCATATATGAGGCCTAGAGTGCGGGCGGCGGGTCTACATGATGTATACAACACACTCAGCCTCGTATATAAAGTATAGACAATAGGAGGCTGAGAGTGCAGTATACGTCATATATGAGGCCTAGAGTGCGGGCGGCGGGTCTACATGATGTATACAACACACTCAGCCTTCTATATAAAGTATAGACTATAGGAAGCTGAGAGTGCAGTATACGTCATATATGAGGCTTAGAGTGCGGACGGGTCTACATGATGTATACAATGCACTATATACTATAGGAGGCTGAGAGTGCGGTAAATGTTATATATGAGGCTTAGAGTGCGGACGGGCCTACATGATGTACAGTATATAACGCACTTGGCCTCCTATATAAAGTATAGACTATAGGAGGCTGAGAGTGCGGTAAATGTTATATATGAGGCTTAGAGTGTGGACGGGCCTACATGTTGTATATAACACGCTTGACGCGCCCCCAGGGCCGTAGGGTGCTCGGCAGCCGGGCCTATGGATGCCGGTTTGGGGAATATCACGGTGGCTGGCCCGGTCCGTGACCCAGGGCAGTCAGTGAAAAGGGGGGTTTTAATTTATAGAGGATTTGTAAAGTTCGTGACGCCACCTGTGGATTGCGGCTAAAGGGAGCCGCCGCTGTCTAGCAGTCCTCTGGAGCTGGTGTTCGGCAGCAGGGATGGTGTGGCTCTCCACAAGTAGAGCTAGCTCCAGGGCAGTGTAGAAAGTGTAAGTTGCGCTGGGTGTTGTAGTCCCGGGAGGGAGAGCTGGCGCAGATGAAAGAATGGACGGAGGCAGTACAGTGCAGTCATCCGAGTTTTTACTCACAGTTCTTATGACAGTTCCACTGGTGCACTGTACGGGTGCTAGCCTCCCACATCGTGCTGCGTTCTCCAGGAAGGGGTTCAGTTCTTCCTCAGGCAGGTTAGGAGTACCTGACAGAACCCCACTTTCTTGTTTTCCTAGCTAGACCGTCTTCACGTTGGGTCTTTCTCCCTTCTGCCCTGCGCTTCCCCACTCCCGGACCTGCTTGACCCTCACAGGGATTAGAATGAGGCTTCAGCAACTGACTATACAAGCCAAAAGCCTCCGGTTTTCCCAGCCGAGACTTAGAGTAACACAGCTGGACCAGGGGCCGGTCCCCTTCTTGTGGCCTACGATCCCTCTGTCTTCTGACAGATTCGGGGCGTACGGGTGCCGTCCTGCACTCGCCGTATCCCCTAGGATCCCTTCAACAGATTGGAGCCTACTCCCTGCTCCCCTCCTGGGCCTCTAGGACTAGGCCATACTGGTGGAGCAGAGCTCCTAAAGAGACTCTGCTCCCAGACTGTTCTTCTGAACTGTGCTCTCACTAACTGACCTGCCACCCTAAGATGGCTTCCCTTTATATACCTACTTCTCCCAGTGCTCCCCCTAACTACTGTACTTCCTCCACCCACACCCACTACTGGTTCCCCCTACATTTGGGTTCGCCCCACTCCAGCCAGGGACAGAGCTCAGCAGAAAACACATTGCATCTTGCCCTTCCAGCCAGCCTGGAGCAGTGTAGTGTTGAATGTGGGTGCTGGGGTTCCAGGCAGCAATCCCTCCTTACCTGAGAGAAGGGAGACACCACACCTCTAGTTGAGATGCAAGTACCTCTGTGGCGACTAAACCCTCAGGGGCGCCACACACTCGTCCTCCTATATGAAGTATAGACTATAGGAGGCTGAGAGTGCGGTATAAGTCATATATGAGGCTTAGATAGCGGACGGGCCTACATGATGTATACAACGCACTCGGCCTTCTATATAAAGTATAGACTATAGGAGGCTGAGAGTGCGGTAAATGTTATATATGAGGCTTAGAGAGCGGACGGGCCTACATGATGTGTGTCGCCCCAGGCCTGGATGCCACAAATATTAAAGGCTGTGTCTGAGAGCAGGAGGGAGGTTCCCTGGTCAGGGACCATTAGCATGCAGCACCTCCTGTCCCAGGCCAGTAAGGGGAGCAGGCTTCCCCTATAAAAGCTGGAACTGAGGGCAGGGTTAGGGAGACCAGGACCCACTTCTGAAGCATCCAGAAGGGTTCCCAGAGGAAAGGGGCAGGTCAGCAGCAGCTGAGGAGTCCGGGAGTCAGAGGAGGAACAGCAAGCCAGGGACAGAGGCGACGAGAGCCGGTCCTGGCTGATAGAGAACTACACAACCGGACACTGGGGTCTGAGGCTGTCAGGGTTGCAAGCCCGGCAGCAGATAACCGACCTGCGAGGGATTTTAGGTCCCTTGGCCTGAGAAGCCTGGAGGCTCCGCCACACAGAGGGACCGGTACGGCACGGAGAAGCTACAGGTACCTAAGGCCCGAGTCGCAAGCCATACAGGCGAAGTACACGGCCAGCTCAGGGACGTGGGCTATCACACCACGAAAAGGGGGATAGTCAGTAAGGGCAGACAGAGAGCGGTAGGCCTACCCACTCACCCTGACCAGTGGGGCTCACCCGAATGCTCTCAGACACCCAGGTCCATTCCTACCCCGTACTCCTGTTGGGTCATTAGTACTAACTACAATAAAGACCTTGGACTGTTTGAAACGGACTCTGAACCCTTATTATTGCGGCCTGCACCATCACCCCCAGCATCCTAATACACTGCCCTGAGGCTACACTCTTCCCATGGGGAGTTATCCTATCCCTGTGCTGCATACCAACATCAGCCTCAGCGGTCTGCCCTGCAGCGGCGGTCATCCCTGACCGCAATCCACGGGTGGCGTAGTCGGACATTCAAAACCCTACAAATAGACTGCCACAGCATTTGGTCTGACCACCCTGAGCCACGGGATCGGGTTGCCACTACTACCCCCAACATTGCACTGAAGCCCGGTTCCGGGTGCCCCACGGCCGAGTCAGATGGCGAGTCAGATGTATATAACGTACTCGGCCTCCTATATAAAGTATAGACTATAGGAGGCTGAGAGTGCGGTATACGTCATATATGAGGCCTAGAGTGCGGGCGGCGGGTCTACATGATGTATACAACGCACTCGGCCTCCTATATAAAGTATAGACTATAGGAGGCTGAGAGTGCGGTATATGTCATATATGAGGCCTAGAGTGCGGGCGGCGGGTCTATATGATCTATACTTTATATAGGAGGCTGAGTGTGTTGTATAGATCATATAGACCCGCCGCCCGCACTCTAGGCCTCATATATGAAATATACCGCACTCTCAGCCTCCTATAGTCTATACTTTATATAGGAGGCTGAGTGTGTTGTATACATCATATAGACCCGCCGCCCGCACTCTAGGCCTCATATATGAAATATACCGCACTCTCAGCCTCCTATAGTCTATACTTTATATAGGAGGCTGAGTGTGTTGTATACATCATATAGGCCCGCCGCCCGCACTCTAGGCCTCATATATGACGTATACTGCACATTCAGCCTCCTATAGTCTATACTTTATATAGGAGGCTGAGTGTGTTGTATAGACTATAGGAGGCTGAGAGTGCAGTATACGTCATATATGAGGCCTAGAGTGCGGGCGGCGGGCCTATATGATGTATACAACACACTCAGCCTGCTATATAAAGTATAGACTATAGGAGGCTGAGAGTGCGGTATATTTCATATATGAGGCCTAGAGTGCGGGCGGCGGGTCTATATGAGGTATACAACACACTCAGCCTCTTATATAAAGTATAGACTATAGGAGGCTGAGAGTGTGGTATACATCATATATGAGGCCTAGAGTGCGGGCGGTGGGTCTATATGATGTATACAACACACTCAGCCTCTTATATAAAGTATAGACTATAGGAGGCTGAGAGTGCGGTATACATCATATATGAGGCCTAGAGTGCGGGCGGCGGGTCTATATGATGTATACAACGCACTCAGCCTCTTATATAAAGTATAAACTATAGGAGGCTGAGAGTGCAGTATACATCATATATGAGGCCTAGAGTGCGGGCAGCGGGTGTATATGATGTATACAACACACTCAGCCTCCTGTATAAAGTATAGACTATAGGAGGCTGAGAGTGCAGTATACGTAATATATGAGGCCTAGAGTACGGGCGGTGGGTCTATATGATGTATACAACGCACTCAGCCTCTTATATAAAGTATAAACTATAGAAGGCTGAGAGTGCAGTATACATCATATATGAGCCCTAGAGTGCGGGCAGCGGGTCTATATGATGTATGCAACACAATCAGCCTCCTATATAAAGTACAGAATATAGGAGGCTGAGAGTGCGGTATATGTCATATATGAGGCTTAGAGTAGGGACGGGCCTACATGATGTATACAACACAATCAGCCTCCTATATAAAGTACAGAATATAGGAGGCTGAGAGTGCGGTATATGTCATATATGAGGCTTAGAGTAGGGACGGGCCTACATGATGTATACAACGCACTCAGCCTCCTATATAAAGTATACACTATAGGAGGCTGAGAGTGCGGTATACGTCATATATGGGGCCGCCGCCTATATGATATATAGATCGCACTCTCTACCTCCTATATGAAATATAGATCACACTCTTGGCCTCTTATACCACATATACAATCTATAAGGCCTCTTTCACACATCAGTGTTTCCAGTATGTGTTGTGACAGTTTCCACACGTATCAGAGACACTGACACACGTAGACACATTCAGATGAATGGGTCTGTGCACATGTCAGTGCGTTTCCACAGACCGTGTGTCCGTGGGAAAAACACGCTGATATGTTTGTTTTTTTACACCATGCACGGGTCGAAAAACGCCTGCACACGTACGCACTGATGACACACTGATGACACACAGATGATTTCCGTGTGACACGTACCGGCGCCTGGGAATCAGCAGTACAGTTCGTGCTGTTCCCAGGCGCCGGTACAAAGATGCCACACAGACACGGATATCTCCGGTACTGTTTTTTCCAGTATGGGAAATATCCGGACATGTGAAAGAGCCCCATGTCATATAGGAGGCCGAGAGTCTGTATGTCATATAGGAGACCGAGAGTGCGGTATATGTAATATATGGGGCCTACTGTGTATAATGTATAGATCGCACTCTACCTCCTTTATGAAATATAGATCACACTCTTGGCCTCTTATATGACATATACAGAGTATATGTCATATAGGATGCTGAGAGTGCGGGTCTATATTACATATACAACACACTCAGCCTCCTATGTAAAGTATATATTATAGGAGAAGGAAAGTGCGGTCTATATCTCATATAGGAGGCCGAGAGAGTGGTGTATGTCATGTGTGGGGCCTATATGATGTATAGATCGCACTTTCTGCCTCATATATGACAAACAGACCGCACTCGCGGCCTCCTATATAAAGCATATATTAGGGGAGACCGAGCATGCGGTCTGTATGTCATAGAGGAGGCAGAGAGTGCTGTACACGACCTATAAACTCGCACTCTCTGCCTCCTGTATGATGTATAGACCGCAGTCTCGTTGTTCCTTATGTAGTGTATACAGCATAATGAAGTGTATAGTATGGTGCTGTGTTTGTATAATATTATGTAGCGTTGTGTATATAATATATTTTTAGCGCCAACATATTCCGCAGCACTTTACATTACAGAGGGGACATGTACAGAAAATAAAGACAGTACAGGATAACACACAACTCAGATACCAAGAGGAGTGAGAGACCTGTTGCTCGCAAGCTACAATCTATGGAGAAATAGGGGAGGCACGAAAGGTAAATGATAAAATGTGCTGATATTGTGCGATACAACCATTATAAACTAAATAGGGTCTGCACCAGCCAGCATGTGTACAGTACCAATACAGGGGACTATTAAGTGCATGGAGGGTGTGTACACAGATGCTACAAGGGTCTATATATGAATATAACAGGAGAAACAGAGTTTATATAGGCATAAAACCAGTATAGCTTTATTAGATACAAGATAGTAAAAAAGCCACAACAGTGGCGACACAAAGTAAATAACAGATTACAAAATACAGTACATGGTAACATATGTAGAGAGTATATGTGGCAAACCACCCCCCCCCAAAAAAAGGGCTATAGAAGGGCAAGGGGTACTCCCCGCAATCAATTGTTATATTCAACAGCTTCCGCTGGGAAGAAAGACATGGGAAGGATCCGCTACATCTCCACCTTTAATCATGAGTGGGGGGAGATGCGGCGGATCCTCTCCAAGCATTGGGGTGTTCTTGGTGCGGAGCCCTCCCTACGAGAATATGTGGGGGACTATCCACTCATGACACCCAGGAAAGCCAATAACCTGGGTGACATGTTGACACGGAGTCATTATGTTCCCCCACTTACCAACCCTTTTGGGTCCTGAGGACCAAGGATTGGCTTTTTTCCTTGCGGCCACTGTCTGGCATGCGCCAATGCCGTGCGCTCTGTCTCCTTTTCCTCATCCGACGGCTCTCGTGAATACCAAATTTGTAATTATATATCCTGTGGTTTAACCCATGTGATTTATTACGCAACTTGTGCCTGTGATTTAATTTACATCGGTTTGACCACGAGAGAGCTAAGAGTGAGGATACGGGAACACGTGCGCGACATTGGCGCGGCCAGAACGGTGGCCGACCAACGGGAGCCAAAAACTATCCCACGTCACTTTCAATGCAAACATAACTGCGATCCAAAATCTTTGAAGGTGCGTGGAATTGATATTTCACACCTTGGCTCCCGTGGAGGTGACTGGACAAAGGCTCTTGGTCAAAAGGAAGTAAAATGGATCGTATGTCTGAATACCATGTCTCCTCGGGGCCTTAATGAGGCACTTAGCTTTGCCCCCTCCCTGTGACATGGGCCTCGCCTGTTATATCATTCTCCGCCTTAGATGTTATATAACCAATTTTGGCCCTTTTGGCTATTTTTGTTTTTAATATTTATCTGGTATTTTCAATATTTGCTTTTTACCTTTTAATCCCTATTTTTCTTTATTTTTCCTCTTGGCTCCTTTTTTCTTTGGTCCATATATAGCATGAGAACGGAACCACATCCTATTTTATGCGCTGATCAACATCACTGGATTTAATGAGACCGGCCCTGCGTACTGTATACATGGACATCTCTACACATTTGATGTTATACTGTCGTGACTTGTATTATCGGCCATTATATATATAATGCATTGCAGGACTAATGATTGCTTGACCCTTTGTTATTTTTTTGGATGCCGGCCTCTGCTATTGGCCATTATGTTGCTAGGTGACACACGATGCGGTGCGCATGCGCTCTGGGCACGCTGCTCTCGGCCCGGGCATGGCCGTCTTTCTCCTGGCCGCGCACTTCCGGTGCACATACCATGTGTTTCCGGCGTGCGCGTTACCAGGTGACGGATTCTGCCCGCACCGACAGTTTCCGGCGCCTAGCGCATGCGCCGACGAGCATCGGTCACTTATTCACTTCCGGTCACGTGACTAGTATCGCGGTCACGTGACCGTGTGAAAAGACTTTAAAAAGGTCCCTGTCCTTTACAAGCTTATGCCTCTTAAGAAAGCCCATAGCATCGGGGCGAAACACGCGTCGAGCCTCCCTTTTGGTCTCTTGGTGCCTTGAGTTTATCCTGTTCCTGGTCTACCTGTCACCTTTCTTCTGCTGGCCCTCCCTTATTAGTGACTGGTAAGCGGTATTTGAATTCTCCTCGACATTTGATGCATACCTGCACACTTGTGTGGATACTCTTTACTTATGGTATATTCTATATGTTCTCTGCTTATCACTCCCCCTTTTTTTGGGGGGGGTTTTGCCACATATACTCTCTACATATGTTACCATGTACTGTATTTTGTAATCTGTTATTTACTTTGTGTCGCCACTGTTGTGGCTTTTTTACTATCTTGTATCTAATAAAGCTATACTGGTTTTATGCCTATATAAACTCTGTTTCTCCTGTTATATTCATATTTAATATTGAGTAGGCTTGTGGCCATTAGAAGCTATGTATTTTCTAGTTGTCTTCCCGCCACGACTCTAAAAGATGAAGGCCGTTCTGTGTATAAGGGTCTATATATGCTACTACAGTATACACAGTATATGGTGTACAGATGGTTAGATACTAAGGTGCTGCGTATATAGTGTGGAATCCACACTATATACACTGCCATAGCTATACATTATATAGTATATACACTGCTCCACTCTATATTCCTGAACACAGTGTATACAGTGCTGGCCAAAAGTATTGGCACGTCTGCAATTCTGTCAGATAATACTCAGTTTCTTCCTGAAAATGATTGCAATCACAAATTCTTTGGTATTATTCTCTTCATTTAATTTGTCTTCAATGAAAAAAACACAAAAAGAATTGTCCTAAAGCCAAATTGGATATAATTCCACACCAAACCTAAAAAAGGGGGTGGACAAAAGTATTGGCACCCTTTGAAAAATCATGTGATGCTTCTCTAATTCGTGTAATTAACAGCACCTGTAACTTACCTGTGGCACCTAACAGGTGTTGGCAATAACTAAATCACACCTGCAGCCAGTTAACATGGATTAAAGCTGACTCAACCTCTGTCCTGTGTCCTTGTGTGCACCACACTGAGCATGGAGAAAAGAAAGAAGACCAAATAACTGTCTGAGGACTTGAGAAACCAAATTGTGAGGAAGCATGAGCAATCTCAAGGCTACAAGTCCATCTCCAAAGACCTGAATGTTCCTGTGTCTTCCGTGCGCAGTGTCATCAAGAAGTTTAAAGCCCATGGCACTGTGGCTAACCTCCCTAGATGTGGACGGAAAAGAAAAATTGACGAGAGATTTCAACGCAAGATTGTGCGGATGGTAGGATACCCAGGAAGACCCCACTTCTTACCCTGAGACATAAAAAAGCCAGGCTGGAGTTTGCCAAAAAACTTACCTGAGAAAGCCTAAAACGTTTTGGAAGAATTTTCTCTGGTCAGATGAGACAAAAGTAGAGCTTTTTGGGAAAAAGCATCAACATAGAGTGTACAGGAAAAAAAAAGAGGCATTCAAAGAAAAGAACACGGTCCCTACAGTCAAACATGGCGGAGGTTCCCTGATGTTTTGGGGTTGCTTTGCTGCCTCTGGCACTGGACTGCTTGACCGTGTGCATGGCATTATGAAGTCTGAAGACTACCAACAAATTTTGCAGCATAATGTAGGGCCCAGTGTGAGAAAGCTGGGTCTCCCTCAGAGGTCATGGGTCTTCCAGCAGGACAATGACCCAAAACACACTTCCAAAAGCACTATAAAATGGTTTTAGAGAAAGCACTGGAGACTTCTAAGGTGGCCAGCAATGAGTCCAGACCTGAATCCCATAGAACACCTGTGGAGAGATCTCAAAATGGCAGTTTGGAGAAGGCATCCTTCAAATATCAAGGACCTGGAGCAGTTTACCAAAGAAGAATGGTCTACAATTCCAGCAGAGCATTGTAAGAAACTCATTGATGGTTACCGGAAGCGTTTTTTTGCAGTTATTTTGGCTAAAGGTTGTGCAACCAAGTATTAGGCTGAGGGTGCCAATACTTTTGTCTGGCCCTTTTTTGGAGTTTTGTGTGAAATGATCAATGATTTGATTTTTGCTTCATTCTCTTTTGTGTTTTTTCCTTGCAAGCAAATTAAATGAAGATAATAATACCAAAGAATTTGTGATTGCAATCATTTTCAGGAAGAAACTGAGTATTATCTGACAGAATTGCAGGGGTGCCAATACTTTTGGCCAGCACTGTATGTATTGTGGTGCAGCGGCATTGCTATAATGATCTAGTATGTCTGTTTAGGCTATTTCCTCCCCCTCAGCTGACTGGTCACATGACTGTGACATCACACAGGTCCTTTTGCTCACAGAAGGTATGGACACGTGACTGTGAGATAAGCACAGGTCCTGTGGCTGTGTCTACAGGATATATAAAAACCTGGTGAGTTGAGCAGTGTGCAGTGTACCTGTGAGAGAGGCATGAGGCCTGTTCCCCGGGTGGGTGGGACACTGTTTGTCTGAAGCCTAGTGAGGCCGGGTGAAGCCTGGATCCCGTGTGGATGTCAGTAAGCCTTGGAGGGCCAGAGGCTAGAGACCCCATCTGGGAAACAAATGGACCAAAGCAGCTAAAGCCCGACGTAGGTAATACTATTTGTGTTATGGACATTTTCATGGACATTGTTTTATTATTACCTTGCGGGAGGCTGTAACTAGAGCCAAGTGGGCCTGTCTGCCACTTGGGCTCGTGGACTTTATATCTGTGTTGGTGGGCCATGGAGTTGGACCCGGAAATCAGCAGTTTATGGAGTTAATAAACTGCTGACTTGAGAAATACCGGAAAATATGGCAGGTGTGTTTTAAATTGACGCAGCGAAGCGAGTATCCCCCAGGATAATGACAAGTGCTGCCTTACAGTATATATAATGTGTGTGTATAAATATATATATTTTTATATATATTGCAGAGTACCACTTCTGTCCTGTATACTGGGCATAATTCTCTATGTATTATCCTTTATATACACTGGATAGTACCAATTCTCCTGCACTGTATACTGGGTGTAATTCTCAGTATCTGTATATACACACTGCACTGCTAAAATAAAATGTATAATAATAATAATGTGAGTGGTTTCCCCTCTGAAACTTACCATTCCCAGCATGCCCTGTCAGATTTAATCCTTCAGGGTTTACTGGGAGTTGTAGGTTTGTTACTGCACTGATGATGCGGGGACAGGTATTGCATCCGAGCCCACAGCACCAAGTCATTCACACTGTAAGGCTGAGTTCACACGATGCGTATTTCATGCGTTTCCGCGGCGTTTTTGCAGTTGCGTAAACGCCGCGGAAACGCATGAAAAACGCATGGTAGAAGGGAAGCAATGTTCCCCAATGGAAATCCGCATGTGCTGTGCCCATGATGCGTAAACGCTGCGGTCAAAAATCCGCAGCATGTCAATTAATTTTGCGGAAACGCGGCGATTTCGCCGCCATTGACTTGCATTAGAACGCGCCAATTCCGCAAGACTGCATCTGTACTTGCGTTATTGGCGCGTTCTAATGTGCGGATGGTACCCGGGTGTGGAGGAGAGGATAGTCTCATCCACACCCAGGTACCATTAAAAAAGCTGTAAAAAAAAAGAATAAAATAAAAAATAAATGTATACTTACCATCTGTCGGCCCCCGCAGCGCTCCCGCTTGGTTCCCGGCACTTGCAGTGAGTTGTAGGACCTGCGGTGACATCAGAGTCATGTGACGCTGACGTCGGCAGGTCTTTCAATTCAAAGTTGCCGGCGAGGGAGAACGGAGTGAGCAGGACAGCGCGGGCCATCGGAGGTAAGTATATACACTCTCTCGGGTCACACTATATAAATCCATGCTGTTTGCATGGATTTATATAGTGTGACCTAGTTGTCAAGCACCTTCCAGGTGATGCTAAAATCGCCTGGAAAGCGCTTGTCAATCTGCATGCGGAAACGCATGTGAATCTGCATGTGGATCCGCATGTATTCTGCAGGAAAAACGCATGCACAATCTGCATGCGTTTTTTCTGCCAGGGAGATGCAGAAATGATGCAGAAATTTTCTGCTTCATTTCTGCATCGTGTGCACATACCCTAAGGCTATTTTCACACTTGCGTTGTGAAATCCGTCCAACTCTTCTGCCTGGAAAGAGTCGGATAGATTTCACAAAATTCCAGCACTTTCCTGATACAGCCTGATGCTCCCTTTGACTATAAAGGAAGGCTGGTCGTGAGCCAGCAAAATAGGCAAGCGCGCTGCTACATTGACTGTGCTCTATACATGCCAGGTGCAGGCTGTATAATACAGCAGGCACCGAACTGCAAAGATCAGGGCTGGCGATGCCACCATACCCGGTTATTTAAACCCTCAGATGCCACGTTCAATAGCAATTGTAGAATCTGTGACGTAAAGCAGAGGGAGGCGACTCATATTGGAGCAGTGAAATCGCCTCTGCCTGGCACATTCCCATGGTAAGCTGTAACAGGTACCTGTGTATAATTTAAGGAAAAAATGCTGGGATGATCTTCATGATTTTTTACCATATTTTTGCATCCTGCTTTTATAAACAGAGGTTTCATACTTACTTGCTCCGTACCACTGAGGTCCTCCATGCCTCTTGCATGTCAATGCTCTGGGTCTCGCTGTGCTTATATCTGCCACAGCAATGGCCACATGCTCCACTGCAGTCAATGACTGGCTTCACATGTCACCACTGAAACCAGTTATTGGCTCCTGTGCCGGCTGTGATAGATGGAAACACTATGTGGACTGTTACATGGAGAAGGTGATGTAGAAGACCGTAGCGGTGCATAGCGGGTAAGGACCTATTCACATTTCAATTTTTCACTGACATGTGTTGTCCACATTTCTCATTTGCAGCACGCATACACATTGATTTTAATGTGTGTTCACACATCAGTGTTGTTTTACTGACCATGGGTCAATGAAAAAAATTCATGAACACATGCACTATTTTTGGTCCGTGATGCGGACCAAACACACACACACTAAATTCTATGGGTCTGTGAAAATCACGGGAATGACATCCATGTTTGGTCTGTTTTTAACAGATAGATGCATTGGAAATTATTTTCTGAGCTGAGCAGTGTCCATGGAATACGGATGACCCATTGAGGGCACACAGACGTGAAACGGACCCTTCATGGATGAAACGTACACATTTTAGACACGGTGTGAACAGTGCCTAGG
This sequence comes from Phyllobates terribilis, assembly GCF_046119375.1. NCBI lineage: Eukaryota > Metazoa > Chordata > Amphibia > Anura > Dendrobatidae > Phyllobates > Phyllobates terribilis. The sequence continues at coordinate 333,051,135 of NW_027362765.1, read as the reverse complement.
TACGAATCTTCTGTTTTAGAGAGGCATGCTGAGGGCACTTGCTAGAAAATAATTTTTCCAGAACATCCCCTTTACAGGTCAAAGTACGCTGCAAACAGTACAATTGCAAAATAAGACAATATACAACAGTTTCCTCTTTACAATGAAAGAACTAATAGTATTACATGTTCTTTTATGTAGGACCAATGTGGATGCTGTGCATTGTGAACAAGCAAGAGCTGAGAATACTGCGTAGACCACCGGATCAGTTGGTAGCCAGTTATAAAGTGATACAGGGTAGGTGATACATGAAATCTAGTATTGATAGCTAGCTTTTTGTTTTACTGGTAGAACATTGACTCAGAAATACAATGAATACTAAATGGAATTTAGGCTAGTTTCACACAAGTGAATCTACTGTGTGAAACACGCTGCTGGTATATCCGCTCTGGAGGAAGATCGTGCCGGCATTACACTTACATATACTCATATACAATGCCCAGCGCTTCCTCCTGTTCTGTAATGTAGTGACAAGCTGCAAATTGCATCTCGTTAGATTACAGAGTTGTAGTGTGGGCGCCTAGAGTCAATTACCCTGGTGGGCCCTAGGCACCCCAGTCCGACCCTGGCAATATTATTATCCTTTTGTCATAATATCACATAATTGTGTTATCTTCATTGTGCTTTATACAGATAACACCATGCTGTTTTGCACCATCTTGTGGCCTTTTTTGAGTATTACGCTCCCACTATGCACAGTGTTGATTTCTCTCTATGAACTATGAATGCTACACTACTTTTGCAGATTGCCCCGGTGGCACGCATTCTCATCTGGTGCCCTGCCAGTTCTCTTCCTGTATCTTTTGTTCCCTTCGGCGTCACAATCCAGTTTGTGTCACGGTCGGTCATGTGATGTGGGTCGAGGCAAGCTCCCGGACTTCACCAGTTCACGCATGCGTCACTACACTCTGCGTCCCTCTCCTATTGGCTAGCGCAGCATTTTTATTCTCTCTCTTCCTGTGATGTGTCGGGGTGGGCACATTGTAAGGCAGCTCCTGCTGTGAACAAAGTATGCAGTAAACTCATTTTTTCCCATCCATCCTGAGTGTACGCTATTTGACCGTGCCATGTATGGGAATATATATATACCTTTTACCCCAATCTTGTATACTTGACCATTATTTAGTCCCCATACCCCCGTATATTCTCATAGCATCATCAATAGTATACATGTATTTTTACACATATTTGCTTATATATATTTCAGATGATGGTTATATACAGTATACTGTATTTGTGATTTTATACTAAGCAGTGAGTCTCCTTTACATTTTACTATTTATATGTGTGATCTGCACCATCTTCCTGTTTTTGTATGTCCACTGCACCTTTTTACTTCATCAATAAAGTTAATCTTTTATGACATTTATTTATGAATCGCTATATTGACTTAATTATTATTTTTTTGTCCCTTCTATCAGTTTTGCTAACGATTAGTCTGTTGGCGCTAATGTCTGAGATATATGTACACACACTTATTATCCTCTAACATCAGAAGCACAGCGCACTTTATCCAGGACCAACAGGAATATACCTCGAGTGTCCTTATTGTTATATATATGACTCGCCCCCAGGGCCATGGGGTACTCGACAGCCGAGCCTTATGGCTGCTTTTGGGGGAGATCACGGTGGCTGGCCCGGTCCGTAACCCAGGGCGGGTCAGTGTAAAAAGGGGGATATTTTGTAGGGGAATTTGCCGTGACGCCACCTGCGGTGTCTGGTGAGGATCACCAGCGCTGCAACAGTCCTCTGAGGCAAATGTTAGGACAGCTTGTGATGGATCGGCTCCCCACAGGTGGAGCAGGCCTCAGGGCAGTGTAGATAAATGGAGGAGGTGTGCTGGGCGTTATAGTGCAGGGAGGGAAATGGCACTGGCGAAATAAAGGAGCGGAGGCAGCTCAGTGCAGTCATCCAAGATTACTCACAGTTCTTAGACAGTCCACAGGTGCACTGTACCGGCGCAAGCCTCCCACGTCGCACTGCGTTCACCGGGCAAGGGTTCAGTCCTTCCTCAGGCAGCTCGGGTGTACCTGGCAGAACCCCACTTTCATATGTACCTTCCTAGACCGACTTCACGCTGGGTCTTTACTCCCTCCTGCCCTGCGCTTCCCACTATGAATCCTGTTCGGGTGCTGCGAGCCCCCCCTGTCCGTCGGAGTTGCACAGACCTGCTTGACCTTACTAGGATTGGGGTGGGGGGTTCGACTACTGGCTATAGAAGCCAGAAGCCTCCGTTTTTTCCAGCCGAGGCTTGAAGCTGCACGACTGGGCCAGGGGCCGGTCCCCTTCTTGTGGCCTAGATCCTCCTGACACTTGGCAGGTTCGGGGTGTACGGGTGCCGCCTGCACTCGCCGTACCCCCTAGGATCCCTTCTGCAGGACGCAGCTTACTCCCTGCTCCCCTCCTGGGCCTCTGTCCTAGGCCCTTGTAGTGGAGCAGAGCTCCTACAGAGACTCTGCTCCCAGACTGTTCCTCTGAACTGTCCCTAGAACACTGATCTCTTCAGACTTGGGCCTCACTGGCTAGGCCCGCCTCTGGAGCAGAGCTCCTGTAGAGGCTCTGATCCTCTCACTCTCCTCCTCTGACTGAACACACTCTCTCTAAGATGGCTTCCCTATTTATACTCCTATCAAAGTGCTTTCTCTAACTACTTCCTCCACCCACACCCACTACTGGTTCCCCCCATCCAGCCAGGGACAAGGCTCAGCAGCTGCGCTCTGCATGTTGCCCCCCCAGCTGGCCTGGAGTAGGGTAGTGTTGGATGCAGGTGTTTGGGGTTCCGTGCAGCACTCCCACCTTACCTGAGAGAAGGGAGACACCACACCTCGGGGTGAGGTGCAGTACTTCTGTGGCGACTGAACCCTCAGGGGCGCCATATATATACCGTATATAATTAAAAATAAAAAAACAGAATATCCTCCCGCCATTTTTACTTTTTCAGTTTTTATTGTACTCTAATGAATTTACATTTTTTAACTACCTGATTCTTGTCATTCCCTTTCTCTGTATATATCAGATATATACCATTTTATCTACTTTACCCATTAGACGACTGTGGTAATCGTCCTTTCTTGCAGCAGGTTTCAAGGGCTCAACTGCAAGCACCACCATCCTTTTTATTACTTAATTTCTGAGTACAGATCACCATAAAAAACACGAATCTGTCAATGAGTTTATGGAAAAAAGCAAACAAATTATGGACTGTGGAAGAGATATATGTGACCAAAATGAACACTCATTTCCAGCAGATGATACCTATGACCTATCCCTACACTAAATACAGCTAACAGCGGTATTAATAGGGAATAGAATAGATGTTACCTTGATATTTTTTTTAGGTTGCAGCAGCAAGGACTATAAGGCAATAATTCTTGACTAGATGCCTGTAATAGCTATCCCTACTGCGACAGCTCAAACTACATGAACTACAGATAAGAACGGTATTATTAGAGAATATAATCTATTTGAATTAGCCCTGAAAAAAGCTATTAGTTTAACGTAGCAGCACCAAGGACTGTTATTTCATCAACCCTGCTGGGGAATATAGTGGAGCATTTCGTATCTACTCAGCCTAATATGGAGGAGACCAGGATCTTATATACTTACTGTACAAAGTCTCCTGTCCTGGCTGTGACATCCTGTATGCAGTGTGAGAACTCCCAATGTGACGACCACCTGACAGCCCCCAACAAGGCACTGGATCATATACTAATAGAATCCGGCTCTTTTGGTTTCCAAAAATGCTCCCTCAACAAGAAGATGGAGCCTCAGAAAAGCATTTTTTACTATTAATAAGGAGTGGGTGTCCTAGACTGGTAATGCATGCGCTTTAAGGACTGCCAAAAATTAGAAGGAGGCACTCCAATACCTCTTTGAAGAGACGTAGTGGAGGGACTCAGAAAACCTTTTTTTCCCATTATTAATGAGTGGGTATCCTAGACTGATAATGCGCATGCACTAAGTGCATGGGCTGGAAAACATTTAGGCTATGTGCCCACGTTGCGGACCTGAAGCATATTTTTTACGCTTCTCCCTGGCAGGAAAATCGCATGCGGATATTACATGCGGTTCTCCCGCCAGGTAGAAGCGTTTGTGAGGCGTCTTTGCATGCATTTCCGCATGCGGGTTATCAAGCACTTCTCCAAGCATCACTTGGAAAAGTGCTTGACAACTTGTTCAGAATGGTAAAAAATAAACTTTATACTCACCTTCTGATGCATTCTCTGCCCCGTCCGGAGGCTTGAGCGGCTCACGCTGTTGTGTGCAGGACCTGCGGTGACATCATTGTGTCATGTGGTGGGTCACATGACTCAATGACGTGGCAGGTCCTTCAGACAACAGCGCGACGGAGGGAAAACATCAGAAGATAAGTATAAACTTTATTTTATTCTTTTTTTTTTTTTACAGGTTCTTTGGTACCCAGGTCTGGATGAGAGTCTCCTCTCATCCAGACTTGGGTACCATCCGCACATTGATTCCGCTGCGCTTCCGCAAAATTAATGAACATGCTGCGGATTTTTGACCGCAGCATATACGCTGCGGAAAAATCCGCAGCATGGGCATTGACATTGCGGAAATTCCGCAGCATATACGCTTGAAAAAGCTACGTGGGCACACAGCCTTACCCCCGGAGGGGGTATACATTTATATCAGAAAATGTTAGCGATAGGCCTCTCAAAATTCTCAATGCGGGTATTATAAACACCCTTAAAAGATTTATAGTAAGGGTAGCATGATCACCCTGTTGATATGGTGGTGGAGGAGAAGGAGGAGGAGGACATAAAAAGGTCAACCTGTCAGCATTTTCAGATGAGAGGCGGATGTGCCTATCAGTTATAATTTTCCCGGCGGCACTAAAAACCCACTCTGACAAAACGCTAGCAGCAGGGCAGGTCAGGACATCCAAGGTGTAGAGAGACAGTACATGCCATGTGTCCAGCTTGGATACCCAATAGTTGTAAGGCACAGAGGAATCATGAAGGACGCTGGTACGGTCAGCAAGGTACTCAGCATCTTCCAAAACTTTTCCCTCCTTGTCAGAGTACACCGGACATCAGGGCCTGGGCGCTGGGAGGGTTTGAGAAAACTGTCCCAGACCTTTTTTAGTGTTCCCCTGCCTCTGCTCCATCTGGTGTGTGTCTCAATCGTCAGTACTCCTTTGTTGTCTAAGGAACTGTGACCTCTGCTGCCAGCGTTGTCAGATGGAATTTTTTTTTTAATAATTCCTCAACTAGGGCCTTCGAGTACTGCAACATTTTATTAGACCTCTCCGCCACGGGAAGGAGAGATGGAAAGTTCTCATTGTAGCGTAGGTCTAGAAGGGTGACCAACCAGTAATTAGTGTTGGCCAAAATGCATATAACGTGAGGGTCGCAGGAAATGCAGTGGAACATAAACTCAGCCATGTGTGTTAGACTGCCAACAGCCAAGACTTCTGTCCCCACCAAGAGGACACCTGTCCATCTTCTCCACCTCGTCCTTCCTCTACTCCTCCTCTTCAGGCCATCCTCACTGTACTGATTGGATGAAGGTGGTGTGGGTAGTACCGTCTGTAGCTCAGGCAACCAGTGTTATGATCAGCTACAGGGACTAAGGAAAGACAGGATATCTGTCCCTACAATAAAACTAAACTAGATCCCTACGATGTAACGGGGAACCTGATCCTGCGATCAGACCCGCTAAAGTCCTCGGCTAGTCTGTACGAAGACCTATAGATGTGAGGGAGGGATCCCTACAAGAACTAGGGACTGGGATAAGTTGGACACCTCCTAGCAGAAATAGTAGCAGTCAAAGACAAACACACAACAAAAAGCATAGAGGTCAGAAGACCTAGCAAAACTAACAGAGAACGGCAACAGAGCACCAAGCTAGCTCAAGAGTAGTAAATACAATGAAGTCCAGCAAGGCCAGGAGGGCGGAGCCGGATAAAATAGGCAAAAATGGTCATGTGACCAGCAAACTAAAAAAAACCTAACAGGAGAGCTCTAACAACCAGCTCCTTAACTCCTCCTCCTCATTATGTATATAGTTGGGTCCATATATATTTGGACAGAGACAACATTTTTCTAATTTTGGTTCTAGACATTACCACAATGAATTTTAAACAAAACAATTTAGATGCATTTGAAGTTCAGACTTTCAGCTTTCATTTGAGGGTATCCACATTAAAATTGGATGAAGGGTTTAGGAGTTTCAGCTCCTTAACATGTGCCACCCTGTTTTTAAAGGGACCAAAAGTAATTGGACAATTGACTCCAAGGTTATTTCATGGACAGGTGTGGGCAATCCTTTCGTTATGTCATTCTCAATTAAGCAGATAAAAGGCCTGGAGTTGATTTGAGGTGTGGTGCTTGCATTTGGAAGGTTTTTCTGTGAAGTAAACATGCGGTCAAAGGAGCTCTCCATGCAGGTGAAACAAGCCATCCTTAAGCTGCAAAAAACAGAAAAACCCATCCGAGAAATTGCTACAATATTAGGAGTGGCAAAATCTACAGTTTGGCACATCCTGAGAAAGAAAGAAAGCTCTGGTGAACTCATCAATGCAAAAAGACCTGGGCGCCCACGGAAGACAACAGTGGTGGATGATCGCAGAATAATCTCCATGGTGAAGAGAAACCCCTTCACAACAGCCAACCAAGTGAACAACACTCTCCAGGAGGTAGGCGTATCAATATCCAAATCTACCATAAAGAGAAGACTGCATGAAAGTAAATACAGAGGTTCACTGCACGGTACAAGCCACTCATAAGCATCAAGAATAAAAAGGCTAGACTGGACTTTGCTAAAAAAACATCTAAAAAAGCCAGCACCGTTCTGGAAGAACATTCTTTGGACAGATGAAACCAAGATCAACCTCTACCAGAATGATGGAAAGAGAAAAGTATGGCGAAGGCGTGGTACAGCTCATGATCCAAAGCATACCACATCATCTGTAAAACACGGCGGAGACAGTGTGATGGCTTGGGCATGCATGGCTGCTAGTGGCACTGGGTCACTAATGTTTATTTATGATGCGACACAGGACAGAAGCAGCTGAATGAATTCTGATGTATTCAGAGCCATACTGTGTGCTCAGATCCAGCCAAATGCAGCCAAACTGATTGGTCGTCGTTTCATACTACAGATGGACAATGACCCAAAGCAACCCAGGAGTTTATTAAAGCAAGGAAGTGGAATATTCTTGAATGGCCAAGTCAATCACCTGATCTCAACCCAATTGAGCATGCATTTCACTTGTTAAAGACTAAACTTCAGACAGAAAGGCCCACAAACAAACAGCAACTGAAAACCACCGCAGTGAAGGCCTGGCAGAGCATCAAAAAGGAGGAAACACAGCATCTGGTGATGTCCATGAGTTCAAGACTTCAGGCAGTCATTGCCAACAAAGGGTTTTCAACCAAGTACTAGAAATGAACATTTTATTTACAATTATTTCATCTGTCCAATTACTTTTGGTCCCTTTAAAAACAGGGTGGCACATGTTAAGGAGCTGAAACTCCTAAACCCTTCATCCAATTTTAATGTGGATACCCTCAAATGAAAGCTGACAGTCTGAACTTCAACTGCATCTGAATTGTTTTGTTTAAAATTCATTGTGGTAATGTCTAGAACCAAAATTAGAAAAATGTTGTCTCTGTCCAAATATATAACTGTATGTCCCTCAATTTTGTTATATGTCACCCATCCTGGTAAACAGTTGAAACCAGAAGTTTACATACACTATATAAAAAGAAACGTATGCATGTTTTTCTCAATATCTGACATGAAATTAGGATAAACCTTTCCCGTTTTAGATCAATTAGGATTACCATAATTTTTAATATTTGCCAAATGCCAGAATAATGGGATAGAGAGAATGTTTTAAGGCATTTTTATTACTTACTGAAAAGTCAAAAGTTTACATACACTAAGATTACTATGCCTTTAAACAATTCTGGACTGCCCATATGATGATGTCATGTGTTTGTAAGCTTCTATTTTTTTGGCAACATCTGAGTTAATTAGAGACACACCTGTGGATGTACTTTAATGCACACCTGAAATGCACTGCTTCTTTGTATAGCATCATGGAAATATCTAAAGAAATTAGCCAAGATATCAGGAAGAGAATTGTGGACTTGCACAAGTCTGGCTCATCCTTGAGTACAATTTCAAGATACCTGAAGGTGCCTCATTCATCTGTGCAAACAATTATATGCAAGTACAAACAAAATGGGAATGTCCAGCCATCATACCACTCAGGAAGGAAACGGTTCTGTGTCCCAGAGATGAACATGCTTTAGTCCAACATGTGCATATCAACCCAAGGACAAAAACAAAAGACCTTATGAAGATGATGGTGGAAGCTGGTAAGATTGTGTCAATATCCACAGTGAAACGAGTACTGTATCAATATGGGCTGAAAGGCCACTCTGCCAGGAAGAAGCCATTACTCCAAAAGAAGCATAAAAAGCCAGATTAATGTTTGCAACGCACAGGAGCAAAGACCTTAATTTTTGGATACATGTCCTGTGGTCATAATGACCATCATTACGTTTGAAGGAAAAAGGGAGAAGCTTGGAAGCCTAAAAATACCATCCCAAATGTGAAACACGTGGGTGGCAGCATCATGTTGTGGGGTTGTTTTGCTGCAGGAGGGACTGGTGCACTTCACAAAATAGATGGCATCATGAGAAAAGAAGATTATGTGGCAATACTGAAGCAACATCTTAAGACATCAGCCAGGAAGTTAAAGCTTTGGCATAAATTGGTCTTCCAATTGGACAATGACCCGAAGCATACTGACAAAATGGTAACAAAGTGGCTTAAGGATATCAAAGTCAATGTTTTGGAGTGACCATTACAAAGCCCTGATCTCAATCCTATAGAAAATTTATGAGCAAAGCTGAAAACGAAGGTGCGAGCAAGGCGACCTACAAACCTGGATCAGTTACACAAGTTTTGTCAGGAGGAATGGGCCCAAATTCCGACCAACTATTGTGAGAAGCTTGTGAGAAACGATTGACCCAAGTCATTCAGTTTAAGGGCAATGGTACCAAATACTAATGAAATGTACAGTATGTAAACTTTTGACTTTGCAGTAAGTAATAAAAATGCTTTAAAACATTCTCTCTCTCATTATTCTGGCATTTGGCAAATATTAAAAATGATGGTAATCCTAATTGATCTAAAACCTGAAAGGTTTATCCTGATGTCATGTTAGATATTGAGAAAAACATGTATATGTGTCTTTTTATATAGTGTATGTAAACTTCTGGTTTCAACTGTATATGCCCTCCCATCCTGGTATATATACCCCCCCCCCCCCCATCCTGTTATATATGTGTCCCCCATCTTGGTATATATGTTCCCCCTATCCTTGTATATATGGCCCTCCCATCCTAGTATATATGGTCATCCAATCCTGGTATATATGGCTCTTTCATCCTGGTATATATGGCTCTTTCATCCTGGTATATATGGCTCTTTCATCCTGGTATATATGGCTCTTTCATCCTGGTATATATGACCCTCTCGTCCTGGTATTTATGGCCCTTCCATCCTGGTATATATGATCTAAAATACTGGTATATGTGGCCCTCCTTCCTGGTATATATGATCTCCATCCTTGTATATGTGGCCCTCTATCTTGGTATATATGTCGCCATTTCTAGTATATATGATCCCCATCATGCCGCATACTTAAAAAAAAATAAACCATTCTGCTCACCTTCCCTTTGCTCCTACACTGTGCGGCACCATCTTCTGAGGCTGGCAACTTACTTCAGTGTATAAACGGCGCAGCGGCCCTCACATGCCGACATCAGCTGCCAGAATATTCACTGCTCCCCACGCCTGGGATTATGGGGGGGGTCTCGCATAAATTGAAACTAGAATACATGGTGGAAGGTGTAAAAAGCAAACAGGACACAGTAAAGTAACATTGTGTAGATACACAGTAATACTCATCATACATGATTGTGTCAACAAAATGGAATTCTCTCACCCATTCTTTGTTTCTCCGGGATGAAAGTTGCTGTCTGGGGAGTTCCTTCTGGACCAAGTAGTTGTATAAGCTGGCCCTATTAGTCCCTTTAGGCTCAAGCTTAAACTATCCCCACAAAGCTCCCGCTCTGACAAGGGCAGACCACAGCCAGCCCTGTATGGAGGCCCTGCACTTTCCCTTTGACATTTTGTTGACACAATCATGTATGAATTATTATAAATATGTAGGATCTGCACTCAGACCTCATACTTGTGTTTTGAGAAATCTCTGTTTTTCATTTAAGTGTCTGGATTCCTGGAGATAGAAATAAATGCTTAATCCATGGAATAAAGGGAAGAACAGAGATTTTCCCCTAGTTTAATTGATGTATATCTGGATCTGTTAAAAATTGGTGTTTCAGGGGAGGGCGACTTACTGTGTCCCCCGTATACACCCTCTTCCCTCTACAGATTCTATCCAGAGCCTGGTCTTCACACCTGAAGATAGAGTACAAGCTCTTTATGTATTTTTACACATATTTAATATAGAGATGGTCCCCTGACTGTGTTAATGGTAATAATCATTCCAGCATTGAGATCCATCTCTCTTTTTATGGGTGGCATTATCTGTTTATTGTTCTTAACTATTAAATATTAAAAGTTATGTTTTAGATTCTCACTTTAATTGCTGTCTAGTATCTAATCTATAGTGAGAACATCTCAATATTGGTTGGTGTTACTCTCACTGTTTTGCTTGTTGCTGAAAAGGTGAAAAACCAATTAAAAACAATTTCTGCTTTTGCCCCAAATTAATGGAACGTGTGTATCCATATCATGGATGCCGATACAGTTGAAAACAACAATAGGAAAGGGAGCCATCAGCTGTTGCTCCCTCTCCCATCATTCCCCCTCTCCATCTGAACTCTGTGATGTCGCAGTGTAGAAGGCGCGATGACATCACTACAGCACGCCCTCTGTGCTGAGCAGTGCAGGGGCTGGAGCTGCGAGGGATAAGGGAGAGGTGAGTATTTGTTTATTTATTTTATATGTATAGAGGACTATATGGGGCCCTTAATACTGTATGGAGCACTATATGGTGCCCTTAATACTGTATGGAGCACTAAATGGTGCCCATTATACTGTATGAACCACTATATGGGGCCCATTATACTGTTCCAAGGATTAGGTGGTGCCAATAATACTGTATGGAGGACTATATGGGGTCCATAATACTGTATGGAGGACTATGTGTTGCCCGTAATACTGTATGGAGCACTATATGGGGAACATTATACTGTATGGAGGACTATGTGGTACCCATAATACTGAATGCCCCCCCCCCCCCAAAATACTCAGGAGCTCATGAATACACAGTGTTTAGAAAATAAATGTCAGACTAAGGGACCAGAAACCACCACATTCCAATATGAGAACTGCCAGTCTTGATGAATCAGGGCTAAATCTTTACTTGAAAGTTTCAAATGTAATAGAAATGTTCTGGCTGCAGTGAGGAGGTCATGTGACTGCAGGTGATTGGCAGTTACTGGTCATTCCTGGCACCTGCAATGAGAGAGCGAGCACAGCGACTTGTCTACAAGGAGCATCCGGAGAGTTTTTAGCCATAAAGGCACAATGTTTTGTCATTTTTTCCTTTTCCTCCCATTTGTACCCTCCCCCATTTCCCCTTTTTTCATTTTTGCAGGATTTACAGGATTCCATCATCCTTTACTGGTCATCGTGTGGCAAGTATCATTCTCTGTAGCCCATATACAGTTCACAGAGCACAATACATTCACATTACACAATGTATACACAGAGGGAGGAATGGAGCTGTCCACATTATTTGATCGGGAAGGAGCTGTGTAACAGATTTATAGTTTTAGAGTCATAAAAGAAACATTAAAAGTGTGCATCATCCGTCAGAGGTATCGGTTTATCTTATATGTCCCAGCGTATACATTAAATGGATGCCTAAATGTGATATAAAAATAGTCTATCACTGGTCATAGAGAGAAAGGGGACAAGAGAGCAGGAGAACTATATATGTATATGACTCACCCCCTGGGCTGTGGGGCACCCGGAACCGGGCTTCTGTACGATGTTGGGGATAGTAGTGGCAACCCGATCCCGTGGCTCAGGGTGGTCAGACCAAATGTTGTGGCAGTCTATTTATAGATTTGTGAATGTCCGACTACGCCACCCGTGGATTGCGGTCAGGGATAACCGCCGCTGCAAGGCAGACCGCTGAGGCTGGTGTTGGTGTGCAGCACAGGGGTAGGATAACTCCCCACGGGAAGAGTGTAGCCTCAGGGCAGTGTAGGTGAATGCTGGGGGTGATAGTGCAGGCCGCAATAGTAAGAGTTCAGAGTCCGCTTCAAACAGTCCAGGGTCTTTATTGTAGGTGTTATTAATGACCCAACAGTAGTACAGGTTAGGAATGGGCCTGGGTGTCTGAGAGCATTCGGGCGAGCCCCACTGGTCAGGGCGAGTGTGTAGGCCTACCGTTCTCTCTATGCTCTTTCTGACTATCCCCCTCTTCGTGGTGTAATAGCCCACGTCCCTGAGCTGGCCGTGTACTTCTCGCCTGTATGGCTTGCGACTCGGGCCTTGGGTACCTTTTGCTTTCTCCTCGCTGTACTGGTCCCTCTGTGTGGCGGAGCCTCCAGGCTTCTTAGGCCAAGGGACCTGCAATCCCTTGCGAGTTGGTTCTCTGCTGCTGGGCTTACAACCCTGACAGCCTCGGACCCCAATGTCCGGTTGTGTGATTCTCTCAGCCAGGACCGACTCTCGTCGCCTCTGTCCCTGGCTTGCAGTTTCTCCTCTGCCTCACAGACTCCTCAGCTACAGCTGAACTGTCCCTCCTTCTCTGGGACTAGTCTCAGTCCTGAGCTAGGTCGTCCAGTTCTCTCTAACCCTGCCCCCAGTTCCAGCTTTTATAGGGGCAGCCAGCTCACCCTGCTGGCCTGGGACAGGAGGTGCTGTATGCTAATTGTCCCTAACCAGGGAACCTCCCTCCTGCTCTCAGACACGGCCTTTAATATTTGTGGCATCCAGACCTGGGGTGACACATTCCCCCCTAGTAAAATTTAGTACTCCGGACTAAACAGGAAACACAAATACAGGGTATAAATGACAACATAACATATTTACAAGTACATTTTGTCCTTAAGGCCATGGCGCTTCCGTGACCGGGTGTCCATATCACCCAACAAGGTGAAGTTTTCCACAGTGTGGGGACCTGTCTCCATAAACCCCAAGTTCCTGGCCTTGGGCATGGCGGCAAGGTAAAAGCTAACTACTTTGGACCACAAGGAGGCCACGCCGGACAGGTTTTTCTTCTGTGGCAATCTTCACAAGAGGGCACCAGGTGCAACTATCTACGTGGTAGTTCCGGTTATTCACCGTCCATAACCTGTCAGTCCATTGTATCTAGGAAAACTGGGAAAACAGTATTAGTAACCAGGTAACAAGTATAACACATTAACTACATACTTTACATTTAGATCTTCCAGCGAGCTGGTATTTGACCCCTAGTAATCCGGGTTGACCTGCGTAACCCACTGTCTGGTGGTGGTCTAACCTGGCTTTCCCCACTAGCATTTAGGGTACAGCTACTAGCTGGGTTTACAGGCAGGGCAGGCAGCTGTCTGCAGGTCCTTTGGCTTACCGCAGGCATGGCAGGATCACTGTCAGCAGAGGGTTGACTCTCCTGGGCTGCTGGCATGGGTTCTTCTGCCTCCGGGGCTGCTTGTTCCTCTTGTTCTTCCTGCTCTGCTGTAGGCTCCTGCTGGGTTGGCTGAAGGAAGTGTAGGACGGGTACCACTATTGCATCGTTTATCCGAGTCCAGGATACTCTCCAAGAACTGTGTTGATCATTTCTTCTTTGTCCTCTGCGAGTTCAAGGTCATCTTGATCTTCTCCTGCACTCTGTAGTTGCTCGGGGCTCCGTTTTAGGTGGTCTCTGGAGACAGTGCTAGTGGTTTCTCCTCCATCCTTGGTAATTACACATACCTTCGAGTTGTCGTGGTTGGACGGCAGTACTGTTTACGGGTCTCTCTCCCACTGGTCATCCAGCTTGTGAAGCTTTCTCTTCCGCTTCAGGACCTGCTCGCCAGGTTTCAGGGGACCAGCAAGGGCTCTCTTGCTTTTCTCTCGCTTGAGCCAGATTCCTCTCCACACTCTCCTGTACCTTCTTGTACTGCAGCCGCCGTTCCGTATCTCAGTCCGCGTCTGGGGGAGGTGTCCTCGGGTGTCAGGACTCCCATCTCCAGGTCTATCGGCAGCTTACCTGGTCTTGTTCGCATCAGGTAAGCCGGGGTGCAATTGGTAGCATTCACCGGGATATGGTTGTATAAGTCTATCAGGTCCGGCAGTTTTTCCGGCCACAGGCTGCGTTCCTCTAGGGGCAACGTTTTGAGGAGATCAATGACAATATTATTAATTTTCTCACACAGCCCGTTTGTTTGCGGGTTACATAGTTAGTAAAGCCGAATAAAGACTTGCGCCCATCAAGTTCGACCTGTAAGTTCTGTAATTGCTAAAGTTGATCCAGAGGAGGGCAAAAACCCCAAATGATTTAGCCAATCTTCACGTGAGGAAAAATTCCCTCCTGACTCTGAAACCAGGCGTTGTCCGAATCTTCTTACAGCCGTAGAGGTTGCAGAACTCCTGGAAGATTTCCGCCTCGAACGCTGGACCTTGATCTGTCAAGACCTGTTCCGGATACCCGTGTGGACGGCAGAAGTGTTGTTGGAAGGCTCTGGCCGCTGTTTGGGCTGTCAAGTCTTTAACGGGAACCACCACCAGGAACCGGGAATAGTGGTCCACTATTGTCAGGGCATAGACGTAGCCCGACCGGCTTGGAGCCAATTTCACATGGTCCAGAGCTACCAGCTCAAGAGGCTGCCTGGTGACAATGGGCCTCAAGGGTGTCTTCTGGCTGGTACGGTCCTTCCTTCTGAGGTTACATGGGCCGCAGTCCCTGCACCACTTCTCTATGGCCCCTCTCATACCGACCCAGTAGAACCGCTCTCTCAGTAGGAACTCCAGTTTCTTCCAACCCGAAGTGTCCTGCTCTGTTATGGTAGGCCTCCAGGACCATTGCTGCATCTAGTCTCGGGACCACTACCTGCCAGGTCAGCTCGTGCGTCCGGTGGTTGACAAGCCTTCTGCACAGTTTACCTTTGTAGAGGAATAGCCTGCTTTTTTTCTTCCATAACTGCTTGGCTTCCTCTAGAGCGTCCGGGCCAGGGCTAGCGCCTGCCTGGGTCAACAGGTCTTTCACCAGGCGAATTGCAGGGTCACTATTTTGCGTTTCAGCCCAGCCGTGGTGGGGTAAGGAGTTGAACATGACGGTGGTTAGGTCTTTGTCTCTTACCCGGTGAGAATACTGAGTGGCCCCATACCGGTGGAACGCAGGGAGCTCTACTTCCTCCAGCTCCTCCGAGTCTTCTTCCCCTTCGGGTAGGTGGGGCATTCTCGATAGGGCATCTGCGTTGGCGTTGGTCCTGCCTGCCCGGTATTTGATTGTGAAGTCATAGTTCGATAGCCGGGCCATCCACTGCTGTTCCAGGGCACCAAGTCTTGCATTGTCCAGGTGTGTCAACGGGTTGTTGTCCGTGTACACGGTGAACTTTGCGGAGGCCAGGTAATGTTTAAACCGTTCTGTGACGGCCCACACCACTGCCAAGAATTCTAGCTTGAAGGAGCTGTAATTCTCCGGGTTTCTTTCAGTGGGCCTCAGCTTCCGACTGGCGTACGCGATCACCCTTTCTCTGCCCTGTTGGTTCTGTGACAGTACGGTTCCCAGCCCCACATTACTGGCGTCTGTGTGGAGGATAAAAGGCTGGTCATAATCTGGGTAGGCCAGGATCTCATCCCCCGTGAGGGCCATCTTCAACTGGCGGAAGGACTCCTCTTCCGGCTTGTCCCACTTGAAGGGTGGCTTTTGGCTTCTGGTCTTAGACTGACCTATCAGGAGGTCCTGCATTGGAGCTGCCATCTTTGTGAACCCGGGGATGAACCTTCGGTAGTAGCCTACCAACCCGAGGAATTGCCTCACTTCTTTGATGTTAGAGGGGCTTGGCAAGCTCTGGATTACTGTAACCTTGTCAGGGTCGGCGGCTACTCCCTATGCACTCACCACGTGTCCTAGGTACTGTACCTTCGGCTTTAACAGATGGCACTTGGAGGGTTTCACTTTCATGCCAAAGCCTGCCATGGCCTCGAACACCTCTTCCAGGTGCTTTAGATGGTCCTCGTAAGTCTTC
Source organism: Phyllobates terribilis (assembly GCF_046119375.1). Taxonomy (NCBI): domain Eukaryota; kingdom Metazoa; phylum Chordata; class Amphibia; order Anura; family Dendrobatidae; genus Phyllobates; species Phyllobates terribilis. Next base: position 333,034,864 of record NW_027362765.1, on the reverse strand, counting down.
GAATAGACAATCACGTCATCCAGGTAGAGTAGGACCGTCTCAAAGTTTTGGTGCCCTAGACAGCATTCCATCAGCCTCTGGAAGGTCCCGGGTGCATTGCAGAGCCTGAATGGCATACAGTTGAATTCACTTAATCCCATCGGTGTGGTGAAGGCGGCATTCTCCTTGTCAGCCTCTGCCACAGGAACCTGCCAGTACCCGCTAGTAAGGTCCTACATAGAGAAGAAATTAGCTTATTATAGTGCGGCCAAAGACTCCTCTATTCTAGGCCTCGGGTATGCGTCTTTATGGGTGATACGATTGACTTGTCTATAGTCCACGCACATTCTCATGGTACCGTCTTTCTCTTTTTTACCAGAACCAAGGGGGCTGCCCAGGGGTTACAGCTGTCTCTAATGACCCCGGATTCTTTAATTTCTCTCAGCATGCCCTTTGCGTTCTGATAGTGTGCGGGGGGTACAGGTCTGTATCTCTTTTATTGGTGGGTGGCTCCCCGTGGGGATGTGGTGTTCTACCCCTTTCACTCTGCCGAAGTCTAGCGGGTGCTTACTAAAGATTCTCTTGTACTCCTGAACCACCCGGTAGACTCCTTGTTTTTAGTGCAAGGGCTGTGGAGTCAGCACCCACGTGGAGTTTCTGGCACCAGTCCTCCTTGTGTTTCTGGGAGCCATTACCTTCCGCCTGGGGAGATGGAGGCAAGGGTTCCACGGCCCTGACAGCATTGTGTTCAACAGTATACAATTTGGCAAGTGTAGCGTACCGGGGCAAGTGTACTTCCCTTTCCTCGATGTTTAAGATCCGGACGGGCACCCTTCCATGGCGGACATCAACCACCCCCCAGGCTGTCAAAATGGTGGGCCTGCTGTCTGAGTACACTGGTTCTACCATGGCTTGGTAGTCTTTCCCTCTTAACCCGATTGCAGTCCGACACCAGATCATCATTTCACTTTTGGGAGGCATGGCAATGGGGAACGGGTCGCTCATCCTCACACTACCGATCTCACCACCAGACAGTTCTACCTGTTGCTGTCTCATCAGGGCTCTTATCTCCTTCTGGAGGACCCTCTGTTGGCTGGAGCTCGCATTCATCGCCACCTGCTGCAAAATTACAATTACTTCTGAAAGACAATTTTCAATCACGTTAGTACCCAAGGTTATTTTAGGGTGACTTTCTCGACGATCAATGTCCACAATGATCACTCCCTGTGCCGGCAGTTCAACTTTACCAATCTTAACGGTCATCTCTCTGAACCCCACCTGCGGCACGGGCTGGCCATTGCTGGCGATGATGCTCAAGTCATTGTCTGGGTAGTGGGTTATGTCAGTGTCACTCCAATACTGCTTAAAAAGTACATAGGGGATGGTAGTTACTTGTGACCCGGTATCCAGCGGTACACTCATGGGGATACCGTCCAGCACTATGGGTAAAACTGTGCGTCCCCCCCCCATGTATTCATCACGCCAATTAGACGGGCCTAATGACCTTATGCCTGGGGGTTGGCCCTCTGCCCCAGGTCAGACCCATTTAAAGTACAGTACCTGGCTACGTGTCCCGGCTGGCTGCAACGGCGGCAAATCGGCTGTCCATCCTCAGTGTAACGGTCGGTGGGCCTCCCTCTGAATGACAGGATCCTCCTCTGTCGACGCCACTGGACATCCTCCGGACTTGAAGCCAGCTTGATTGGTCCTGACGAGTCCATCTGTAATGACTGTACGGTCCTGGTCAATGCAGCAACACTCTTTGTTAGTTCTTGGACCTGGTGGTGCAGGTTTGCTGGCGGGGATGGGTTTAGAGCCTGCACATCAGCCCCCACAAGGTCTGCGGGGTAGGGCGCCGCCCCCTGGTGGTAAGTGATGGCAGGGCGCCGGGAAACTACAGCGCCACCTGGTGCGGGTTCTCGGAGCACCCGGATGGCCCTATCTTTGAACTGCGCAAAAGTCAAATCGGGGTTCTGTAGGGCCATGAGGCACAGCTGGGTTCTGTGGGCGCTGGACAGCAGACCTTCTATGAACTGGTCAGTCAACAGTTTATCAGTGTCCTGCACGCTGCCAGGGTCAGCTTGCTTGATTGCTCCCAAGGCTTCCTGTAAATTTAGGCCATAATCTCTGATGCTATCTTGAGCTCGCTGCTTACATCCATAGAACCACATTTTGATTTCTGCTGAGGCACGGGTATCAAAGGTGTCCCGTAGATGGGTCAGAACCCCCCTTACAGTCCTTTTCTCCTCAGCTGTGCAAGACTTTACCTCCCGCTGGGCCGCACCAGTTAACTGCCCTATCAGTATGCTTACTTTCTGTTCTTCTGTCAGGGGATAAACTTTGAACAGGCTATACAGCCTTTCTTTAAAGTCGCCCAAGGTATGCGACTCGCCGGCATACTGTGGCAGCCAGGCCGCTCCGGGGATATAGGGCATGGAAAACGGCATCACAAGCTGCAGCGGCTACGCTGGTGGTAGAGGGTCCCTCCGCGTCCGACATCTTCCTCCCCCCTAGTTAACCGTGGCCTACCTTCCGGCGATCCTCTTCTGTAGGCCGTGGCTCCGCTCGCGATGCTCTGGGCGAGGACCTTGCGTCGCACGGTGATGACGCCGGCGTCCGCTGGATCTCTTTCCAGGACCTTGCGCAGCGTCTCAGCGTAGGGCGGGGCTATAGGTCTTGCGCATTTTTGACGTCCATGCCCCTCTTCTTCCCGCGCGGCGTCCCGAAGATGGCGCCCGATGGCGGGAAACTGCAACGGATGGCGGGAAATGGCCCGAATGGCGGGAAACTTCACCCAGGTATGTATAAAGTCTTTTTCAGGCACACAATACCCGTTTGTGGCGGGTTGGTCACAATCCTGCCGACTACGCCAAAAAGCTGACTCACCCCCTGGGCTGTGGGATACCCGGAACCGGGCTTCTGTACGACGCTGGGGGTAGTAGTGGCAACCCGATTCCGTGGCTCAGGATGGTCAGACCAAATGCTGTGGCAGTCTATTTATAGATTTGTGAATGTCCGACTACACCACCCGTGGATTGCGGTCAGGGATAACCGCCGCTGCAAGGCAGACCGCTGAGGCTGGTGTTGGTGTGCAGCACAGGGGTAGGATAACTCCCCACGGGAAGAGTGTAGCCTCAGGGCAGTGTAGGTGAATGCTGGGGGTGATAGTGCAGGCCGCAATAGTAAGAGTTCAGAGTCCGCTTCAAACAGTCCAGGGTCTTTATTGTAGGTGTTATTAATGACCCAACAGTAGTACAGGTTAGGAATAGGCATGGGTGTCTGAGAGCATTCGGGCGAGCCCCACTGGTCAGGGTGAGTGTGTAGGCCTACCGTTCTCTCTATGCTCTTTCTGACTATCCCCCTCTTTGTGGTGTAATAGCCCACGTCCCTGAGCTGGCCGTGTACTTCTCGCCTGTATGGCTTGCGACTCGGGCCTTGGGTACCTTTTGCTTTCTCCTCGCTGTACTGGTCCCTCTGTGTGGCGGAGCCTCCAGGCTTCTTAGGCCAAGGGACCTGCAATCCCTTGTGAGTTGGTTCTCTGCTGCTGGGCTTACAACCCTGACAGCTTCGGACTCCAATGTCCGGTTGTGTGATTCTCTCACCCAGGAGCGGCTCTCATCGCCTCTGTCCCTGGCTTGCAGTTTCTCCTCTGCCTCACGGACTCCTCAGCTACAGCTGAACTGTCCCTTCTTCTCTGGGACTAGTCTCAGTCCTGAGCTAGGTCGTCCAGTTCTCTCTAACCCTACCCCCAGTTCCAGCTTTTATAGGGCAGCCAGCTCCCCCTACTGGCCTAGGACAGGAGGTGCTGTATGCTAATTGTCCCTAACCAGGGAACCTCCCTCCTGCTCTCAGACACAGCCTTTAATATTTGTGGCATCCAGACCTGGGGTGACACATATACACACAACAAGCTTTATAGGAAAGTAATGTATATAACTGAAATTACGTGTATAAGTGGGATTCCACTGATTCTGATCAGAAGGATGAGTGCTTTAATGCGGAAAGAGAGGTTAATTCCCCTACTGACTCAGTAAAAGCACATCCCATACATCGCAGGCGGATCATAGATACCCCTGTAGGTGCACAACAGAGAGATGTGTTGGAGGATTATAGTCAGCAAGAACTTAATGATCTTCATGATTGTTTTTCTCAAAAAGCCAATGAATCATTGATTACTTGGGAGGTAAGACTGTGGGAGATAGGGGCCCATGGAGTACAAGTGGATACAGTAGATGGTCCCAAGTTTGTGCAACTAAGTCATGATCCTGTAGTGAAGGAAGCGTTCTGTACACTGCGGATTCGGTTGCAACATTCGACTTGCAGTATACTGGATGTTGTGGCTATGGCATTACAGCCTAAAAATCCATCTGAAGCAGATTGGCCCCCTAATAAGAAGCCATGGTTTACATTAAAAGATTGTTCCCATAGGTTGAAGGAAGAGGTCATGAAAAAATGCTATTTCTGTAAGGACCTATGATGACTACATGGCAGTCCTAGTTAGTGTGTCTGTCAGAAATCGCATAATCAGGGCTGCTCCCCAGCTTATAAACATATAATGATGACCCTAATGGTAAACCAGACTGGGAAGACCATCTCCAACACCCTAGAGGCAATTGGGTAATTTGGGAGATTGGGGCCCCAGGACTAGTGGTAATTTTGTTTCCGGAGAGCAGCGTAGAGAATCTAAAAACAATAACAATGGCTCCCGCATATCGCGCAAGGATATGTTTATTGCCTTGTTGAAAGATGAGGTTCCCAAAGAGGAAATTGATGGGATTGGTACCGACTAGTGATGAGCGTGCATGCTCGCTACTGCTCGGTGCTCCCCCGAGCATTTCACTGCTCGAGATGTGTGGCGCCCCTGAGGGTTCAGTCGCCACAGGGGTACTGCACCTCAGCTCGAAGTGTGGTATCTCCTCTTCCAGGTAAGGATGGAGCATTTCTCAGGACCCCACTTTACCACTCAACACTAAACCACTCCTGTCCAGTAGGGGGTCTAAATGCACCAGGGTGCTGCCCCAGCCCGGGATAGAGGAGATGGGGGGGGGGAACCAAAGATGGGGGGGGAACCATGTAGTGGGTGAGGGTGGAGAACATACTTTTAGGAAACACTTATTCTTTCATATTTAATCTACGGCCATCTTAAGTTCAAGGTCTTTGATTGTGATATTCGTCTGTGATTGTGGTATTCGTCTGTGATTGTGGTCTTCTGCCAGAGTCCAGCAAAAGTCTGCAGCTGACTGAAGATACACGGTCCTCGTTCTCTGGCCTTGAGACGAGGAGCGGGTCTGAGTTAACCACTGTCTCTACCCGGTCAAGGTCCTGACCTAAGAAGGCCTGGAGGGGAGCAGGCAAAAGGATCCCAGGGGGGATACGGACGGAGCGGAGTGGCCACCTGTACTCTTTATTCTGGCCTAGTCAGAGGGATTCCTGCTGCAAGAGGGGTGACTGGCCCCCGATATCTGACTTTGTTACTTCACGTCTCAGTCAGAAAAGCCCGGAGGCTTAGTGGATCCCAGGGGGGATACGGACGGAGTGGCTTACGCCACCTGTATCTCTTACACTGCGTTTATCCAGTGGGACCCGGCCTTACACCTCGTTCTAACCACACACAGTCAGGAGAAGACTTAGTGGGAGATCTTACCAAGGAGAGGAACACACACCAGAGGGGTCTCGACAGGTGCTCCTGATCTACCTGGAAAGTGCTGGACCCACCATCCCGGTGGTCGCAGTACGCCGTGAGTAGCAGAGGGAAGCTTTTGCGGCTGAAGTTCATCTGAAAGTGAGTAAAAGCCCTGGATGACTTCACACACCACCTCAGCCTGTTATTTCCTGCGCGGCACTGCACCCACCATTCCTTCTCACACTGCCCTGAGGCCTGCTCCGCCTGTGGGGAGCTGTCCCATCTTAGCAGCCCGTAACACCAGCCTCAGTGGACTGTAGCAGCGCTGGTGTCCATCACCGGAAACCGCAGGTGGCGTAGTCGAAATATCACTCTTACTTGAAAGGCCAATATTTTTATGTGACGGCCCTGGGCACGGAACGGTCCAGGCCACGACTGCCTCCCCCGCTACCCCTACACTGACCCGGCTCCGAGTAAACCCATATCCCAGGGAGGGCTGGAGCGTCGCAGATGCTCGGCGCTCGCCGAGTATTTCCGGGGGTTGCTTGGCGGGAACTCGGGTCTCCTCCCTGCATGTTTGGTGCTCTTTAGAGCGCCAAGCAACATGCAGGGATGGTCTGCCACACACTGTAATGCCGCAGCCATGTTGGTTGTGGCATTACAGTGATTGGCTGGCCGCACAGCGTCATCAGGTCTATATCAGACCTGGCGCCGCCATGCTCGTCACAGTCACTCCGGAATCAGACAGTGTAGGGAGAGCTGCTGCTAAGCTAGGGAGAGATTTGCTTGTTTCTAGTTAGTGTAGGTATGCCAGACTATATTAGAGACACATATTCATCTCAACTAACAGTCCTTCTGAGGACTAATCCAGCTGCAAAGATATCAGTGCTAGGCAGGCAGGCAGAGTATATAGCAGACTGCAGTGCACATAGCAAGAGGGTCCATTCCAGTTCTGTCTGCTGCTTTTCCAGATATTTCCAGAAAATAGCCCTAGGTATCGGGTCAGGAATATATATATATTTTTATTTTAATCCTGATTATATACTTAAAAAGCAATCCAGAGAACACCATTTTTCATCGTCATTTGCTTGTTGGCACTGCAGAGTACAGCCAGGTCCTTTTCATATTACAGCGCTAAAAATGCAGCTATTTAAAACTGGTTTGTCCATCACACGGATCACATATAATTGCGCTCCAATTTGAGCCATTTGTAGTGAGCGTGGAAGATATTGTCGTCCATTTTAAATGGACAAGGCACGTGGCAAGAGACGGGGAACTGGACGTGATGGTGATGGTGCATGCAGAGGCCGAGGCCGTGGGCAAGCTGAAATTGTGCCACAACAAACACCCACTGCTTCTCGCTCGACCTTCCTGTCCCAATTAATAGGGGACCATAGAACACCCCTATTGAACACAGAGCAGTGTGAAAAGGTTAGTGGTTGGATAGCAGATAATGCTTCCAGTCACTTAGCCACCACCACCACCACCACCCTGTCTTCCACACAGGTCAAGTCTCAGTAGCCGTGAGTCTGGACTGCATATTCCTCACCCTGATCCTCCCCTTCCTCCCACCATGCCGAGTGCCCAGAGACAACTGATCCCACACTTGGACACTCCGAAGAGCTGTTCACTTTTCCATTTATAGATTCGGGCCTCTTGCCTGGTCCACTTGAAGCGGGGCAAGAGAAGATCGCATTTAGCAATGCCCAAATATTTGAGCAGCCACGGTCATACGAAGGCGATGGTGGGAAAGTGTCACGAGAGGTGGACTATGAGACACAATTGCCAGAAAGTCAGGAGGAGGACCATTGTGCGGAGGTGGAAGACGAGGTGGTGGATGATATAGTAACTAACCCAACCTGGCAGGAGGACATGCAGAATGAGGACAGCAGCACACAGGGGGAGGAAGGAAGAGCACCCCAACAGGCATGAAGATGCACTGTGGTGGTCGCAAACAGAAGGCGAGAAAGAGTTCCCAGTAACACCAACTCGACGGACGTTGCCAGTGCAACTGTTAGGTCTTCTCGAGTCTAATTGATTTTTAAAGACTCTGGCGATAACCCCAAAAAGGCCATTTACACCACCTGCCAGGCCAGCATTAGGCCAGAATGATTAGGCACATGGCAGCAAAGCACCCGACTTTGTGGGCCGAACCCCAGGGTCCAGGAACAGTGTCTGCAGGTGACACCACTGCTTCTTCCGCTGTTTTGTGTGCAAGCCAATCCCCTGTCCATAGTGCATGCGAAGATGCCTCCTGCCCTGCACCTGTCGTTACACAATCTCAAATAGCATCATCAGCAAGCACGTCCTTGTCCCAGCGCAGCGTTCAGTTGTCCATACCCCAGTCCTTGGAACGCAAGCGCAAATACGCAGACAACGCCCCATAGGCCACACTACTAAATTTCCACATTTTGCGACTGCTTGCGCTCGAAATGTTGCCTTCTAGGCTCGTGGAGACGGAAGCTTTCCGCGACCTGATGGCAGCGACCATCCCTCGGTACTCGGTCCCCAGCCGCCACTATTTCTCCTGATGTGCCGTCCCTGCATTACACAACCACGTGTCCCACAACATTAGCCATGCCCTCAACAATGCAGTTACAGGGAAAGTCCACCTAACCAGGGACACGTGTACAAGTGTTTGTGGTTAGGGACGGTACATCTCGCTGACGGCACACTGGGTTAACATAGTGGAAGCCCAGTCGGACCTTGGGACGGAACACATCCTCCCGATGCCGAGGATTGCAGGCCCTAGGTCAATCAGGGTTGCCCCCCACAGTCTACAGCTCCTGCACCTCATCCTTCTCCTCCTTTTCAGCCTCAATCTCCGAAATGACCACATCAGTCACAAGCTGGAAGCACTGCCTCAGCCAAGCGGGCTGTGCTGAAGCTAATATGCTTAGGTGGCAAACCGCACAATGCTGAAAAGTTGTGGACAGCTCTGAAAAAGCAAGCAGATCTGTGTCTGACACTACTGAACCTACAGTCAGGCATGGTCATGTGTGACAATGGCCGGAACCTGGTGGCGGCTCTGAGGTGAGGCGAGCTCACACATGTACCATGCCTGGCCCATGTGTTTTAACCTCGTGGTTCATCGGTTTCTCAAAACCTACCCAGAGCTGCCGGATCTGCTCATCAAAGTACACCGCCTGTGTGCCCATTTTAGAAAGTAAGGTACAGCTTCCGCTGCCCTTGCCGTGCTTCAGCAGCGTTTGCAGCTTCCGGCTCATCGACTGGTGTGTGATGTCTCCACGCGTTGGAACTCTACACTGCAGATGTTGGAAAGAATTTGTTAGCAGAAGAGGGCAGTTGTTCACTACCAGCATCAACAAGGCTGTATTCAGTTCAGACTCCACACAAGACCTCAGGGGTGGACACGGATAGCAGACATCTGTACCATCCTCCAAAATTTTGAGGATTCCACCAAGATGGTGAGCGGTGATGACGCCATAATTAGCGTCACCATCCCGCTTCTCTGTCTGCTGAAACGCTCTCTGCTCAGAAGCAAAGAGGATGCATTGCAGGCGGAGCACAATGAGATGGAGCAAGGAACCATACAGGATGATTACACACAGTCCAGCCTCATCTCATCCCAACGGGGATTGGGTGACAATGAGCAAGAGAAGGAGGAGGAAGAACAGGAGCTAGTTTCTTGCGCTATAGACGGTACTACCTGCACAACTGTCATACCGTCAGTTCAGCGTGGATGTCCTGAGGACAGGGAAGAGGAGGAGGAGGAGAGCATGATCAGTCATCCTCTTGGTGAGGACACGGAAGTCTTGCCTGTTAGCAGTCTGGCACGCATGGCTGAGTTTGTGTTACGCTGCCTTTCCCGTGACCCTTGCGTTCTCCAAATTTTGGGTGACAGTCATTACTGGTTGATGACACTTCTAGACCCACGCTACAAGGAAAACATTATATCTCTTATTCCTGAGGCGGACAGGTCTACAAAAATGGGGCAGTACCAGAAGGCCCTTGTTGTGGAACTATTAAAAAAAATTCCCTTTTGAAAACGCTGGCAGCAGAGGTCACAGTTCATTGGACAACCAAGGAGTACAGCCGAGAGAGACACAACTCCAATCCAGCAGAGGCAGGGGAACACTGTCAAAGTTCTGGGAGAGTTTTCTCAGCCCCTCCCATTGCACAGGCCCTGAGGTGCGGGTTACTCTCACAAGGAGTGCAAAGTTTGGGAAGATGCTGAGGGAGTACCTTGCCGACTGTACCAATGTCCTCCATGATTCCTCTGTGCCTTATAATTATTGGATATCCAAGCTGGACACGTGGAATGAGCTGACTCTCTACGCCTTGGAGGTCCTGGCCTGCCTAGCCGCTAGCATTTTATCAGAGAGGGTTTTTAGTGCCGCTGGTGAAATTACAACTGATAAGAGCATCCACCTGTCAACTGTAAAAGCTGACAGGCTGACTCTTATAAAAATGAACAAGGGCTGGATTGGGCCAGACTTCTTAACACCACCATGATAGCAGCGTAACATAAACTTAAATCCAGTGTCTTTTTTTGGGAGGTGTATTCCCATGCATCTTTTCACAGCCACACATTGGTATACGCTTCCTGATTTTGGATATTTGCTTCTGGTCTTCAATATGTTCATTTATACCCCCCAGGGGTAAATGTTTGTCAGCCCATACGCTTAGTGCATGGGCATTACAAGTATAGGAGACCCGCTCGTTTCTAAAGGGAACATTTTTTTATGAGGCCCTCCTCCACATCTTTTCCAAGGTGCATTGGAGTGCCTCCAAATTTTTGGCGCCCTTGCATTCACTGCATAGGCCAACACAATGGGAGACCCACTTCCTATTAATAGGAACATTGTTTTCAGGAGGCCCTCTAACCTCCACGTCTCTTCCAAGGGACATTGGAGTGCCTCCCAATGTTTGGCAGCCCTTGCATTCACTGCATAGGCAAACAGCATGGGAGACCCACTTTCTAATAATGGGAACATTGTTTTCAGGAGGTCCTCCTCTAAGTCTCTTCAAAGGGGTATTGGGGTGCGTCCAAATTTTGTGCAGCCCTGCCACTCACTGCATACGCAATAATAGTATAGGAGACCCACTCTTTAGTAATGGGAACAACAAAGCACAGCCGGCTGATGGCTCTCTAAGAATGGTGAGGGCCGACTGCTGGCCCTTTAAGAATAGAAAAGGCCGCCTGATAACCCTATAAAAATAGGCTTTGTGACTTTCAGAGTGCCTCCTTCATAAATGAAACAGGATGTGTCTGATGTGTCACACACCACATGGCCAGATAAGGTTGTAAAATATTAAAATTACATCTCCCGGTGAATGCATTTGTCACGGTTGAATGCAAAAAGGCATCAAAAACGCTGGTGTGGAGGAGTATTTTTGGTTTTGGTTATTTATTTTGCCTTATATACAAGTCATTACCCTGTAAAGGATGTTCCTTAACATATTTCCC